>NC_045787.1:145482834-146682834 GCF_009873245.2 Balaenoptera musculus | reverse complement strand
TGGGAGAGATGACCGATTTGCCCCCGTCTGCTCTGTCCCACTCTCAGAACTTTGCCATTTGCGAAACTCCACTCCATCCTTAGTGCTGATTCCTTACATCCTTTCCTTGGCCTAAGCACCATTTCCCCCAAAATAAGGGCCCAAAGAGAAAGGGGAATGGATGCAGTGGCCATTGGGGTTATGGTGTGAGCTCTTGGCCTGAGTTTTGTTCTTTAATCCTCCCAGTGTCCCTAAGAGGTCAGTGGTGTTGGCTGTCCCTGTGCTCCAGAGGAGGAAACAAAGAGGGGCGATCCCTGCCCAGGACATAGGGCCAGGGAGAGTGCAATTCACCCAAAGGCCGCAATTTTGACCACCATGCACTATGGCCGGTTGACCAATACCACAGGCCCTGGGGCTTCGCTGTTAGGGACAGAGGAGAGGGGATTGTTAACACCCAACTCCCCTCACCCCAGCCTGCAGCCCTTCATTCCCGACAGCATGGCTGAGACTCCCGCCTGGTATCTCTTAGATTAGCCCCCAGCTATTTTTATTCTGCCCTTGCTTAGGGAAGAAATACAGTTTGGGCAAACCCTCAGGCCGGGCCCCAGGGGAGACCGCCATTCACCAAGGAAGAAAACAGAGCTTATTTTACATTTGACTATCTTTTTTTAAAAAATCTTTTTTCCCTAGAAGCATCTTCAAATTGAGTCACCCTGCCAGATCCCCTCCAGCAGGGCCTCTTTGGCCCCTTAAACTCACCCACACAGCGGATGGAGGCAGGACTTGTACCTGTTGAATGAAGTCCTTTCTCCTGGGCTGGAGGGAAGAGGAGTCAAGGGGAGGGGCTTGGTGGAGGGAAAAGGAACCCAGGAAGGGGAAATGAGAGGATGTCAGGGAAGACAGAGAAGCCTGCAGAAGCCCAGGCTGTGTGTGGGAGAGGTTAGGGATGAGCTGAGGTGGAGGGACCTAGGGGACACCTGAATGGAGATGACAGGGGGGGTCCATAAAACTTTGGTATTTTTTTTCTATTTTTGAATTTTATCTTTTTATTAAAAAAATTTTTTAAATTATTTTATTGAAGTATAGTTGATTTACGATGTGTTAATTTCTGCTGTTATACATATATATTCTTTTCCATTATGGTTTATTACAGGATATTAAATATAGTTCCTGTGTAATGCTATTTTTTAAATTTTTTAAAATTTATTTTATTGAAGTCGAGTTGATTTACAGTGTTGTGTTAATTTCTGCTGTACAAAAAGTAATTCAGTTATACATACATATACATATTCTTTTTCATATTCTAACTTTGAAACTCTTGATGATGGTCCTTTAGATGATGGTGACAGCTCTGGGGACATGGATGGATCACGTTGCCTTTGAGAATACATAGAGCTGGAGAGGGAAGAAGATCTAAGCCAGCATTTAAGGCTGAATAGAAGATGAAGAAAGGGAATTCCATGGCGGTCCAGCAGTTAAGACTCCGCGCTTCCACTGCAGGGGCTGCGGTTCGATCCCTGTTCGGAAACTAAGATCCCACATGCCCCGTGGTGCGGCCAGAAAAAAAGAAGAGGAAGATGAAGAAAGAAGAGGGGGCAGGAGTTGCCAGAGAAGCAAGAGGAAAACCGAGGGAGGGTGGTGTCACAGAGGTGGGAGGTGTCTGGGAAGAAGCAAGGAGCAGCTGGTCAACGCTGAGGAGGTAGGGTGGGGCTAAGTCCTTCAGATCAGCAGCCTGGAGGTAACTGATGACCTTAGCAAAGCTTGCTTTGGGAGAATGATAGTAGTAGAAGCCAGACTGAAGGGACCCAGGGAGTGGGAGGTGAGGAGAGGGAGATGTGTCACAAAAGTCGGGCAGTAAAGAGGAGAAAAGACGGAGCAGTGGCTCAAGGGGGGAAAACACTCTTCTGTGTCCTGTCCAGAGGGACGCCCTCTCCCTGCATAGATCCCCTCCTCCCCCCCTCCCTGCACCCAGGGGCACAGACACCACTGTCCTTCTGTATTGCAAGGGTCCCTAACTCCCAGTACTGGTCCGTGGCCTGTTAGGAACCGGGCCTCACAGCAGGAGGTGAGCAGCGGACCAGCAAGCGAAGCTTCATCTGCCGTTCCCCATCGCTCACGTTACCGCCTGAACCGCTCCCCCCACCCCAAGGAAAAACTGTCTTCCACAAAACCGGTCCCTGGTGCCAGAAAAGTTGGGGACCGCTGCTGTATTGTACTGAAGGGCAGGGGCCTCTATTTCTGTGCAGTCCTTGGGGGTCTAACACACAGGGGAAGCTCGACAGATATCAGATGCTTTGGATGACACTGACAACAACAATGGAGACGATGATGAAAATATAAATTCTTGAATATCAGAAAATCTCCTGTTTGGGGGATTAAAAGAACAGTTAGACTCACCGAGAAGTCTAACTAGTCAGGGCACCTCTTCCGTCTCTGGTCATCCCTCTCAGTCCTGTTCGCTGGTTCCTCTTTTCTCTTCATCCTTATTTCTTCTCTGTTTATACTCAGGTCTCTGGGTGATCTCATCCAACCTCACGGCTTTAAACTCTATCTGCGTGCCAGAGACTTCCAAATGTACACCTCTAGCCCCGACTGCTCTCCCGAACTCCAAACTTACGGAGACACCCGCCTGCCTGTCATCTTAATTGGGTGTCATCTTGACTCAACATGTCCAAAACCAAACTCCTGATCGCCTTCCTCCTTCAGTTACTTAGGCCAAAATTCTCACAGTTCTTTGCTCTCCTTCCTTCAAGAATGATATCCATTCCTTCAGGAAACCTTGTCCGGTTGGACTGGTTCTCTCTTCAAAATACACCCAGAATATGACCACCTCTCACCACCTCTACTGCTATCAGCCAGGTGCAAGCCACCATCACCTGCCACCTGGGCGGCTGCCATTGGCCTCCTAACTGGTCTCCCTGCTCTGCCCGTGTCCCCTTCACTTTGTTATCAACATATAAGTCATATGAAGTCACTCCTCTGCTCTAAGCCCCCCAATGGCTCCCTGTGTCCCTCAGAGGCCAATCCTTCCAGTGACCTACAAAGCCACTCATGATTTTGTCCTCCACTGTCTCTCTGACCACCTGTTTTTGTTGTTGTTGTTGTTGTTTTTAATTTATTTATTATTTTATTTTATTTCTAGCTGCGTTGAGTCTTCGTTGCTGCGTGCGGGCTTTCTCTAGTTGCGGCGAGCGGGGGCTGCTCTTCGTTGCTGTGCGCCGGCTTCTCATTGCGGTGGCTTCTTTTGCTGCGGAGCGTGGGCTGTAGGCGCGCGGGCTTCCGTAGTTGCAGCACGCGGGCTCAGTAGTTGTGGCTCGCGGGCTCTAGAGCACAGGCTCAGTAGTTGTGATGCATGGGCTTAGTTGCTCCGCGACATGTGGGGTCTTCCTCGACCAGGGCTCGAACCCGTGTCCCCTGCATTGGCAGGCGGATCTTAACCACTGCGCCACCAGGGAAACCCTCTCTGACCACCTGTTATTCCTCTCCTGCTCACACTCTGTTCTAGCCACACTGGCTTCCTTGCTATTCCCCACATATGCCAGTCATGCTCCGATTCTGAGGTTTTTTTCCCCCCACACCAAGCAATTCTCCAACACCAGCTGGGTGTCCTCTAATTCAAGTGAATTCTGACACCACCTACCTGGAGAGAGCATCAGATCCCACAGGTAAGGGCTCAGTCCTACAAGACCGTTCTCCCACCCTCCACTTCAGACTCCAATCACAAGTCCAGGTTGTCACCTGTGCTTCTGACCAACAGGCTATAGATGGAAGGTTCCCACAAACCCCTCCTCCTTGCATTCAATTAATTTGCTAGAGTGGCTCACAGAACTCAGAGAAACATTTAGTTTACTAGAGCACCAGTTTATTATAAAAGGATATAACTCAGGAACACCCAGATGGAAGAGATGCATAGGGCAAAGTATGGGGAAAGGGGGTGGAGCTTCCATGCTCTCCCAAAGTGCACTACTCTCCCCAGTCTCCAGGTGTCCACCAACGTGGAAGCTCTCCGAACCCCATCCTTTTGGGGTTTTATGGAGGCTTCATTACATAGGCAAGATGGATTAGATCACTGGCCATCAATGATTGAACTCATGATCGACAGACTGAATCTCCATCCCCTTTCCCCTCCCTGGAGGTTGGGAGGTAGGACTTAAGTTCCAATCCACTAATCATGTGGTTGGTTCCCCTGGCAACCAACCCCCATCCTTTGTGCTTTCCAAAATTCTCCTCCTGAACATAACAAAGGATAAATCTATCACTCCTTTATCGTAGGAAATTCCAATGGTTTTAGGACCTCTGTGCCAGGAACACAACGAAGACCAAATATATATTTCTTATTATGAATCACAATATCACAGATGCTCCCACCGTAGTCCTTTGCTCTAGCTGGTCCCTGTGTGGAACCCTATTCCCTCTGCTGTCCACTCTGCTCAAATCTTGCCTCTCAATGTGGCCAACTGTGACCTCCCAACTGAACACTGCAAACCTGCCCTCCTCCCATTCCAAATTTTCATTAGCGGGGGCCACATTTCCCAAAACACTTATTTTCTAACATAATGAATGACTTATTTAGTATGTTAATTTTCTAATTGAAGTATATTCAAGTATTATTGATTAATAATATTAGTTTCAGGTATACAGCATAGTGATTCAGTATTTTTGCAGATTATACTCCATTTTAAGTTATTATAAGATAATGGCTATAATCTTCTGTGCTATACAATATATCCTGTTGTTTATCTATTTTACACATAGTAGTATCTGTTAATCCCATACCCCTAATTTGTCCCTCCTCCCTTCCCACTCCACTTTGGTAACCACAAGTTTGTTTTCTAGTCCGTTAATTATCATCTACTCACCCTCCCCCCACGTACTACAAGTTCCAAGACGGCAGGGAATCTTTGTTTTGTTCACTGAGCATCCCTAACATAGTTCCTGGCACAAAGTAGGTGTTCAGTAAATACTTGAATGAATGACCCCTTGAAGACCGTTCTAATACTTTTAATTCCTTGACTGTCGGCTAAGCAAAATGGAGAATATAAGCTTGCCTTACTGTTTAACAGTGAACATTAAGGTGATTCATGAAATGTCTTCCAAAAACTATACAGGTAAACTTTGTACATTTGCATGTTTTTAAAATATCTGGTATCTTTTAAAAAAGAAAAAGTCCATAAGAGCATTTCATGTGGACGGATGGAAATAGTCTACACATAGCAAGACCACAGAGCAAATGTGAGTACTGCCCCCTCCTGGTTGAACATGGAGGTGTGGCTTTCTGCACCACCAGCCCCACTGGGGACGACTTACGAACCTGGTGGGGTTGCGAGATATGCTATCGATGACATTTCAAAATGGGTCAAATTCAACCCTATTTTCAGACGGAGGCAAGGAATAAAGTGTCAAAAGGAGAATTTCTAGGGAGTACAGAGCCCACACATTTCCATATTGTGAGGAGGATGTTGACAGTTAGTGGGAAGTAGTAAAGAAAAATGTTAAGCAAGAAAATCCTAACATGATCACATCCATCTGCTGCACTTACAGCTGGAATCTGAGTGGGAATTTCCCATCTGTGCTTTAGTCTCAGCTTTAATTTGACTATAAATAAGACACACACATGCACAACTTGCACTGAGCGCCTTTTGGGGCCCCAAGTTGTTTAAGGATGATATATATATATATATATATAAAGTGTGTATACATATACTTTAACTCAGAACCTACACATTAAACTAGTCAGTCTGAGGTGTGCAGCCAGTCTCTTCTAACTTGGTCCCAGGACGATCTGACATTTCATAACTGAGGCCTTAACTGTTGACATCCTCTGCTCAAACAGATCTAAACAGAACTTCTGATGCCCAGGCCAGCTTCCCCTGGAGAACCCGGCTGTTTGCTTCAGGAAACCTCGGGGCCCAGAGGCCTGAAGGTGGCTGGATTTGGGAAGCCCATGGCTCAGTCAGACAGAAGCTGCACTTGCTACTTCACATTCTTGTGTGATTCTCAAATGGACTCTATAAGCATCTATATAGACTATCACCCCCACTTTACAGGTGGGGAAGTTGAGGCTTAGTGACATAAGGTAACTTGCCCAGGGTCATGTGGTTCCTTAGTGGTAGAGCCAAGACTCAAAACCAAGTCTTTGAAGCAAGGTTCAAACCCACATGTTCTTTCCACTTTCCCCTCTGCCCCCACATTACCCTCCCAGGGCCTCTGGGGCTATAAATAGTGGGGGAGGCTGGGATTTTGTGTGCGAGGTCAGCCAGGCCTTTAGCACAAGGAGACACTAACATCTCCCAGCCTGGCCTAGCCTGGGCCCTGCTATCCCCCAGGCCTCAACAGAACTCAGGCCCAGACAGGCCCCAGCTTATCACTGGCTTCACTCTCTTGGTTATATTTAGCTCTGGACCTCAAAGAGAAAGGTGTGGGCCAGCCCCTGAGACAGCGCACACCCCCAGGCCAGGCCAGGCCACTGTGCGTAGAAAGAGGGTGTCTGCCACATCCTCTTCAGACACTGGCATGAGCCTCCTCCAGGAGGGGGCTGGGTGCACCCTCCTTCCTGAGAGTCTGCGGGATCTTGTTCGTCTTGCTCCTTGAGGGAGGGACCACGGCAGTGTCTGTAACACCCTGCATGTGGCTGTTGATTAATCATTCTTTGTTGAGTGAACAAATCAATGATCCAAATTCATGTTCCAGAAATCTGGACATCAAGACAGGCACATGAATTCCCAGAGGGATACCTTAGAAAACCGAATGCATTTCATGCTATTAAATAGTCAACTTGGGACTTCCCTGGTGGCGCAGTGGTTAAGAATCCGCCTGCCAATGTAGGGGACAGGGGTTCGAGCCCTGGTCCCGGAAGATCCCACGTGCCGCGGAGCAACTAAGTTCGTGCGCCACAACTACTGAGCCTGCACTCTAGAGCCCGCGAGCCACAACTACTGAAGCCCATACGCCTAGAGCCTGTGCTCCGCAACAAGAGGAGCCACCGCAGTGAAGAGTAGCCGCCACTCGCCACAACTAGAGAAAGCCCGCGTGCAGCAACAAAGACCCAACGCAGCCAAAAATAAATAAATAAATAAATAAATAAATTTTTTTAAATAAAAAAATAATTTAGTCAACTTTATTCAAGGAATGGATGTGAGTTTCCATCCTCCTCTTTCTCCCTTTTCTCTTCCCTCCTCCAGATCTGGCATTAAGGCTGCAGCGGGGGAGGGGTACCCAAGAGGGACATCAAATCCTGGAGGCCGGCCTAAGGCTGCAGCGGGGGAGGGGTACCCAAGAGGGACATCAAATCCTGGAGGCCGGCCTGAGTGCCCCAAGTGGCAGCCACCACAGTGTGCGACAGCTCTTGGAGTCCCTGTGTCTCTGCAGGTGTCCCGATGACAGGCCTCCCTCCCCTTGCTCTGTTCGCCCCTTACACGCCAGCCACCTGCAGAAGCTCAGGAAGGCGGGGCTGTGTCTCCATCCGACCTGCTGAGCGACTGGAGCAGACTGGGGGGCGTGGATCAGTCTGGCGGCCGGGGCCAGAGCTCAGGAGCGTGGCTGGATCCTGACATTGGAACTCAAAGGGCAAAAGCTGGCAGCTCTCAGGTCTTACAAAAATGGAAAGAGCCGCTTTTTCACAATATAGAGAACCGTAGCAAGAAAGAGGGCGAGCGCAAGGAAAATGAGAAGCTTGTCAGTCAGCTCTCGGCGATTATATTTTGTGATGAGCTTCCGTCCCAACTGGATGGTCCCCGACATGGACTTGAATTCTTCATTTGCATCCAGGATAGTCCGTGAAGAATTAACTGAAACAAAAGAGGGAGGGAGCCTGACTAAGAAACTGTACAACACCGAATCCAAAGACTCTGCTCTGCCAGCTGGGTTCCCCGTAATTAACACTGTGCTCGGAAGCAAGTTCCTCTGAGCCAGGGCAAAGGATGTGAACAGAGGCAACTCAGAGGAGCACAGAACAAGGACAGGGGAAGGAGAGGCAGTTCCCTGGGTCTCTCCCAGCTCAGGGAAGGATAAGGTTTGTTTACATACACTGTCACAGGGCCATAACTAGGAGTCCTCCCAACATGGACATCACCAGGGAAAAGGGCAGAGGATGGTTCCTTTCCTCGCCACCAACCTCTGCTTTCTGGAGGCAGGCGCTGCTGAGAAGAACCCCCGGCTGCAAAACTAACACGGGTGACCGTGGACAGGCACTGTGAGGTCTCTGTGGGGGCAGGGCTGGGGGGCAGGACTTGCCGCCTGTGAGGTGCACCCGCCGGGGCGTCTGGTGGTCAGATCTGCTCTTTGTGGGATTGTGAAGGGGCAAGGATGTCCTGGGCCCTGCCACATGCCCTCACACGCGCCAGTCCTGCAGTCCTGGGACACTGGCTGTAGCTTTAAACACATAACACCTGTGCTCCAGCCCCTGTGTGAAACCTAAAAGGAGGCATGTGTCCCTTAAGGCTCGTTATGCCCACATGTCAAACTAACTGGAGTGTGGGTTTCTGGACCTGACACTTGAGGAGGAAGGTTTCCCTGGCAAGATTCCTCTACAAAGCATAACAGGGCATCATCAGAACATCCACAGAATGAAACATGTTGTCAGGTGAGAAGGTGAGGCGTGAAGGACAACATGTGAAACGTTTCCATTTATGTAAGAAAGAAGGGGATAGGTAACATTTAATTTCCTTGTGCTCTGTGTGCTGGAGGGTCTCAGAAGGCTATGAAAGAGACTGGTAACAGTGCGCACCTCTGGCACCAGACCTGGAGGTCACGGGCAGGGGGAGGTCAGAAGGGAGAGCAGTCTTTCTGTTTCCCTCCTGTACTGTCCAGGGCTGTGCAGCCTGGAATGACGGCCACTAGACACATGTGACACCTGAGTGTGTAAAATGTATCCAATCCAAACTGCCATGTGTCTGTGGGTAAAATACCCACACGATTTCAGAGCTCTAGTGTGGAAAAAAAAAAAAGGAATGTCAAATATCTCAATAATTTTCACTATGAATTGTATATTGAAATGGTTAAATACACGATTACAATTAATTTCATATGTTTGTTTTTACTTTTTTTAATGTGTCTAATGAAAAATTTTAAGTGAATGTATGTGGCTCCCATTATGTTTCCATGGGACAGTGCTGTCCTGGAGGTTTTTTTCCTTAACCATGTAATTTATATTACCTTTTCACAAAATTACAAGTTAATTAACAGATAAAAGAAATTACCAGAGGAAACAGAGTAGCGTTTTGAAAAACACAGGTTAGAGAAGAGCTAAAACCGATCCTTCTCAAACTCTTCCAAAAAATTGCAGAGGGAGAAACACTCCCAAATTCATTCTACGAAGCCACCATCACCCTGATACCAAAACCAGAAAAAGATATCACAAAAAAGAAAATTATAGACCAATATCACTGATAAACACAGATACAAAAATCCTGAACAAAATACTAGCAAACAGAATCCAACAGCACATTAAAAGGATCATACACCATGGTCAAGTGGGATTTATCTCAGGGAGGCAAGGATTCTTCAATATATGCAAATCAATCAATGTGATACACCTCATTAACAATTTAAGGAATAAAAACCATATGATCATCTCAATAGATGCAGAAAAAGCTTTTGACAAAATTCAACACCTATTTATGATAAAAACTCTCCAGAAAATGGGCACAGAGGGAACCTACCTCAACATAATAAAGGCCATATATGACAAATCCACAGCAAGCATCATACTCAGTGGTGAAAAACTGAAAGCATTTCCTCTAAGATCAGGAACAAGACAAGGATGTCCACTCTCGCCACTCTTATTCAACATAGTTTTGGAAGTCCTAGCCACAGCAATCAGAGAAGAAAAAGAAATAAAAGGAATCCAAATCGGAAAAGAAGAAGTAAAACTGTCACTGTTTGCCGATGACATGATACTATACATAGAAAATCCTAAAGATGCCACCAGAAAACTACTAGAATTAATCAATGACTTTGGTAAGGTTCCAGGATACAAAATTAATGCACAGAAATCTCTGGCATTCCTATACACCAACAACGAAAAATCAGAAGGAGAAATTAAGGGAACACTCGCATTTACCATTGCAACAAAAAGAATAAAATACCTAGGAATAAACCTGCCTAAGGAGGCGAAAGACTTGTACTCAGAAAACTATAAAACACTGATGAAAGAAATCAAAGATGACATAAACAGATGGAGAAATATACCATGTTCTTGGATTGGAAGAATCAATATTGTGAAAACGACTAAACTACCCAAAGCAATCTACAGATTCAATGCAATCCCTATCAAACTACCAATGACATTCTTCACAGAATTAGAACAAAAAATTTTACAATTTGTATGGAAACATAAAAGACCCCCGAAGAGCCAAAGCAATCTTGAGAAAGAAAAATGGAGTTGGAGGAATCAGGCTCCCTGACTTCAAACTATACCACAAAGCTACAGTAATCAAGACAGTATGGTACTGGTACAAAAACAGAAATATAGATCAATGGTACAGGATAGAATGCCCAGAGACAAACCCACACACATATGGGCACGTAATTTAGGACAAAGGAGGCAAGAACATACAATGGAAAAAGACAGCCTCTTCAATTAAGAGGCGCTGGGGAAACTGGACAGCTACGTGTAAAAGAATGAAATTAGAACACTCCCTAACACCATACACAAAAATAAACTCCAAATGGATTAAAGACTTAAATGTAAGACCAGACACTATAAAGCTCTTAGAGAAAAACACAGGAAAAACACTCTTTGACATAAACCACAGCAAGATCTTTTTTGACCCACCTCTTAGAGTAACGGAAATAAAAACAAAGATAAACAAATTGGACTTAATTAAACTTCAAAGCTTTTGCACAGCAAAGGAAACCATAAACAAGACAAAAAGACAACATTCAGAATGGGAGAAAATATTTGCAAATGAAACAACAGACAAAGGATTTATGCCCAAAATGTACAAAACAGTTCATGGGGCTCAATATCAAAAAAACAAACAATCCAGTTAAAAAATGGGTGGAAGACCTAAATAGACATTTCACCAAGGAAGACATACAGATGGCCAAGAGGCACATGAAAAGATGCTCAACATCACTAATTATTAGAGAAATGCAACTCAAAACTACAATGAGGTATCACCTCACACCAGTCAGAATGGCCATTATAAAAAAATCTAGAAACAATAAATGCTGGAAAGGGGGTGGTGAGAAGGGAACTCTCCTGCACTGTTGGTGGGAATGTAAATTGATACAACCACTATGGAGAACAGTATGGAGGTTCCTTAAAAAACTAAAAATAGAAATACCTTATGACCTAGCAATCCCACTACTGGGCATATACCCTGAGAAAACCATAATTCAGAAAGAGACATGTACCACAATGTTCATCACAGCACTATTTACAAGAGCCAGGACATGGAACCAGCCTAAATGTCCATCGACAAATGAATGGATAAAGAAGGTGTGGCACATATATACAATGGAATATTATTCAGCCATAAAAAGAAATGAAATTGAGTTATTTGTAGTGAGGTGGATGGACCTAGAGTCTGTCATACAGAGTGAAGTCAGAAAGAGAAAAACAAATACCGTATGCTAATGCACATATATGGAATCAAAAAAAAAAACTGGTACTGATGAACCTAGTTGCAGGGCAGGAATAAAGAGGTAGACATAGAGAATGGACTTGAGGACATGGGGTGGGAGGGGGAAGCTGGGGTGAAGTGAGAGTAGCATCGACATATATACACTACCGAATGTAAAATAGTTGGCTGGTGGGAAGCGGCCGCATGGCACAGGGAGGTCAGCTCAGTGCTTTGTGACCACCTACAGGGGTGGGATAGGGAGGATGGGAGGGAGGCTCAAGAGGGAGGGGATATGGGGACATGTGTATGCATATGGCTGATTCGCTTTGTTGTGCAACAGAAACTAACACAGTATGGTGAAGCAATTATACTCCAATAAAGATCTATTAAAAAAAAAACACAGAGAAGGGGTAAAAACAAACACTCATGTAACAAAAATCCCTCTCAGCCCTCTTTCTCCATGCCTGCTGCCATTTTGAAAACCTAAGTAAGAACCTGTTAAGTAAAAACCTAATAGGCCTTTCTTTTTTAAACTTTCTTTACAGAGAATTTTAACCATCACAAAAGTAGATATATAATATCATGAAGTGCCATGTGGCATCACCCACACACATGAACCACCAACTCCCTGGCAGTCCTGTCCCCTCACGACCCCCATTCAATGCCCCCCACCTACAATTTTGTAGCAAATACCAGACATCATATCCTTAATGGGCTTTTTAAAAAAAATTGTGGTCCTAAAAGACTTTTGAATTTGTGAGTCATAAAGAAAGGATTGAAAACTGCATTCTTTGACTTCCCTGGTGGCGTAGTGGTCAGGAATCCTCCTGCCAATGCAGGGGACACGGGTTCGAGCCCTGGTCCGGGAAGATCCCACATGCTGTGGAGCAACTAAGCTCATGCGCCACAACTACTGAGCCTGCGCTCTAGAGCCCGTGCTCCGCAACAAAGAGAAGCCACCGCAACGAGAAGCCCGCACACCGCAACGAAGAGTAGACCCAACACAGCCAAAAATAAATAAGTAAAAAAAAAAAAAAAAAAAAAGAACTGCATTCTTCTTTCTTCAATGGCTCTCTCTCCTACAAAATGTACCTCAGAAACCATCAGGATCTGTGCACCCTTCTCACCACTTAAATATATGGCCTGTTTCTGATATACGTGCTGGGTGTGGGTGTCCTGTCACCCGCACCAGAGGCAGAAAAGCCCTCGATTCCAAGGCCAGGCCAGCTCCTCCCTCTCACGTTCTCCAAGGCCTCTCCCCAGGCTCAGGCCATGACCCCGGTGCACATTCAGAGGAGGTGACCAGCTGGTTCCGAGCCTAAATGCCCAGAAAATTTTCAAACACAGGGAGTGACCTTGGGGACAAGCTGCTTGCTTTCCTTTTGCTTCTGCCTGTTTTGATAGTACACTGAAAAAAAAAAAAAGAGTGGTTCAAAATTACAGATAATTTTTAGGGGTGATAATGGTATTGTGGTTTTGTTTTGTTTATTTTTTGTTTCAAGAGTCTCTTATCTTTTAGAGAGACATACTGAAATATTTATATGGATGACGTCTGAGATTTGCTTCAAAGTAATCCAGATGAGAGCATAGTGAGGACAGAGTTGAAACAAGATTGGCCAGGAATTGACAACTGCTGGAGCTGGGTGATGGGTTCCTGGGACTCATGTACCAGGCTCTCTACTTTTGTCTATGTGTAAAATCTTCCAAAAGTATTTCAAACAGTAAACTCTCTTCCTGTTTTCCTACATGGAGGATCCTGGGCAGGGCAGATTCTCTTCTGTGTTATAAGGGAGACATCATGGAAAAGCTGTTGGGGAGACCCAGATGGTCTCCGGAAGCTTCTTCTGTGGCCTTTGACTGCATCTTTTAAAAGGAGCTCACAGGACTTCCCTGGCGGTCCAGTGATTAGGACTCCGTGCTTCCACTGCATGGGGCACGGGTTCGATCCTTGGTCGGGGAATTAGGATCCCGCATGTCGCATGGTGCAGCCCAAAAATAAAGAAATAAAAGGAGTTCACAGTAAAAATAACATTGGGGAGTACAACTGTAAGCTGATGAAATCCTAGCAGACTAGCTGGCAGCCAATAACTGATCATCTCTCTGCCTGGCCAGGGGGGTCCCCAGAGCCCTAGATGAGAAACAGACTCCCAGGCCCCTCCTCCAGCCTTGCTGGCACCCACTCTGCAGGAGAGCCCCTGGGAGTGCTTCTGCACATTTTGATGGGGGTGTGTGGATCTTGTAGTACAACTATAAAAACCGAAAAGGGAAATGAGAGCGGCATATCCCACTCTGGGTAAGACCAGGCTGTCGAAGAAGTGAGAAGCCACACAGATCAGTAAGCTTGGGGGCGGATGGGGGCAGAGGTGGAGGAGCCCGGGGGCAAGGGCTCTGGAGCCCGTATCTCCGGGAGCAGCTTCCCACTGCAGGCCCGGCTTTACCCAGCGTCTGCATGGCTTCCTCGCTCTGCTGGACCTGCTGGGACATCATCCTGCTGATCCCCATGAGGCTCTCTGTGATGGCACTGGACGTCTGGGCCAGGCTCTCTTTGGCGGTTTTCCTAGAAGTCCAGAGTGGGAGGAGGAATGTCAACAAAAGCCCGGCTGCAGGAAAGCCCCAGATTCAAATGAGATCCCATTTTTTAATCTATCGAATTAGTACATATGTTTAAACGATCATAGTCAGTGGTGACAAAGGCGTGCTGAGAGCATGCTCTTAGAGACAGCTGATAGGAACGTAAACTGGTGCTACCTTCTGAAAGCCATCTGGCGATATGTATTAGGAGCCTTAGAAATGTTCACGCCTTTGAACCAATAATCTCATCTGGGAATCTCTCCAAAGGAAACATCCAGAATGTGGACAAAGCCTTATGTACTGACATGTGCCCTGGTGTGTTATTTATAACACTGACAAACTAGAAATATAAACACACACAAACAGGGGATTAGTTAATATAAGGGAATACTATATACTATTAACATTTGTTTAAAGAGCTTTTTAAAAAAACATGTAAGTCTTTGTGCAATGATACTAAGTGAAGAAGAGTAGGAGACTAAATTTTATGTATGGTATGATATTGACTTTATAAAAAATATGGAAGAAAAAATAATGAGAGGAGGCAATATATCAAAACGTTTGTGAGTAGTACAATTATGACTTACTTTCAGCTTGTTATTCATATTTTTCTTTATATTACTAATTTACTACAAATAAGAATATATTTCTTTCATACTTAAAAAAATATTACTTATAAAATTAAATACTAATTTTATACTGAAAACAAGAGGGGGTTCCCCACAGTGGGTTTTGCACCTTGCCGATTGCTCTTTATTCTGTCACCAGAGCCCAGAAAGACAAAAAGACAGATACCTTTGCCTGAAGAGGTCTCCTCCCTGGAGAAGTTCTGCTTTCTCTAGGTTGTCGATAGCAATTTTGCAAGTGAGATTTGCCTTCCTCCATGAGGTCTGATTGCTGGAATCAGAAGGGTCATGTGTGAGTTTCTGTTGATGCCACCAGGCTGTCAGTTCAAGTCACAGCAGGTCTTCCTTCCAGCCAGGGAGTGATGGGAAGGCCACCCGAGTTTGGCCCAGGGTCCATCCCCGCCTCCCACCACTTCCTCCTCTTGGTTGCCCCAGCAACTGCTCCAGCTCAGGCTCCAACACCTCTTGTCTGGATCCTGGAGGCTGTCTCTGGGTTGTTTTCCTACCGCCCATTAACTGTCCCTCTCCCCCCAGGACAGCCACAGGGAGCAACCTGGCCATAGCATGCCTCTGTTTACAGCCCACAATGGCTCCAGACTTCAGGGTAACATCCAGACTTCCCAGCGGGGCACACGAGGCCCCGTTCAAGGTCATCTCTTACACATTACTGCCTTGCCTTGTGTGCGGCTTGGTTCTGTTCCTCGAGAACCATGCCTCGCTCATCTTTGTATCACCAGTACCCAGAACAACAGTTATTGGCCCATTAGCTGCTCAATCAATATGTGTAATAGGAAGTAGAAAAATCATTACAAGACAGTCTTCTTCAGTATTTCTTCAAGATTTGCTGTTCTTTACAAACCACAGACCAATCACGGACAACACAAACACACTGTATTAGAAGAGTCCAGTCTGACATGATTTAGTTACATTTTTTACCTGATCTCCTTGTGAGAAACAACTCAAATTTGGTGACCAGTTCCCTGGAGTTTGAGTGGGGTCTTTTTTTAAAAAAATATTTTATTGAAGTTGATATATAATGTTGATATAGTTGATATATAATGTGTTAATTTCTGCTGAATAGCAAAGTGACTCAGTTATACGTATATATATATATTTTTTTTCATATTCTTTTCCATTATGGTTTATCACAGGATATTGAATATGGTTCCCTGTGCTATACAGTAGGACCTTGTTGTTTATCCATCTTATATATACTAGTTTGCATCTACTAATCCCAAACTCCCAGTCCTTCCCTCCCCCACTCCCCCTTGGCAACCACAAGTCTGTTCTGTCTGTGAGTCTGTCTATCTGTTTCATAGATATGTTCATTTGTGTCGTATTTTAGATTCCACTTATAAGTGATATCATATGGTATCTGTCCTTCTCTTTCTGACTTACTTTGCTTAGTACGATAATCTCTAGGTTTGTTGCAAATGGTATTATTTTGTTCTTTTTTATGGCTGAGTAATATTCCATTGTATATATGTACCACATCTTCTTTATCCATTCATCTATCAATGGACATTTAGGTTGTTTCCATGTCTTGGCTATTGTGAATAGTGCTGCTATTTACATCAACATAGGGGTGCATGTATCTTTTCGAATTATAGTTTTGTCTGGGTATATGCCCAGAAGTGGGATTGCTGGATCATATGGTAAGTCTATTTTTAGTTTTCTGAGGAACCTCCATACTGTTTTCCATAGTGGCTGCACCAATTTACATTAGAGTGAGGCCTTTGTTTGATGGACTATAAAAAAGTTAACTGGGCTCCTCGGAGAATCAAACCCATGCACTAGAACTCTTACGCAGCGGGCTCAAATCAATTGTGCTAACCCCCGGAATATTTAAAGAGGCAAATGAGAGTACACAAACTGATAGGGTGGTTTTGAATAGCACCTCTATGTTGAAAGTGTTCAAATGAGCTCTCTGATGCCTGACCAGCATCTGCTATGCCGTCTCACACCTAATATTTTAAAAGAATCAATTACATTTTCAACTGTTTACAAAGGAGTTCTGCTGGGCCCTGCAAGGCAGAGATGAATGAACAATAGTGCTTGCCCTCAGGGACTCACATTTACTGGGGAGAAAGACAAGCAAAAATATTTACTGTATAGTGTGACAAGCACGATAACCCAGGTAAGCACAAGTACTGTTTCAACACAAAATCGCCAAAGTATTAATTTACTGCTTTCTCTCCTCTACCCTGGAATTCCACATCCTGAATGGTCACTCGCAACTTTAAACCCATGCTGAGGTGATTTTGCTGGTGTTAACTTGCTAGATTTTACACAAGGGGTCTTCTTTACTCAGTGTTTATAATCTGAGTCCCCATGGTGGCCTAGGGAAAGGAAAGCCATCATGACACAAAGTCTCACTGGTCCCCACTCACACATCCCTCCCTCCTCACAGGAGCCTCTACCATGCCCATGTCTTTGTCAGTCCCTATCCTCCTGACAGCTGGGCGTTATAAACAGAGCTGCTGTCAGCAAGGATGATGCTGGAGAATTACTCAAATCAGAAGCAAAGCCATAGACAAATACAGATGTGACAGAGTTAGTCCAGTTAACAAGGATGAAGAGAAAACCTACAAGGATGGTGACACTGATAGGGACTTCAAAAGAGAAGGATCTGGCTACCAGGTGCTTGGAAAAGTTGATGGGGCCCTCAAATATTTTTGCAATAACAACCTTCTTTTTGATTGTGGTGCAAACATCAAATGTGAAGGGTCAGGTAGTTTCATGCTATCAGACAATTTTGTTGGATAAGTCCCCCAATTTCAATACCAAGAAACAGCACATACCTTCAGTTATATAATCAAGGATTAGCATATAGCTGCAATGAAAACCTCAATTTTATTTAACATAAGCTTATTTACATATTTTTGTTTCATTTTTTAAGATAAAGTCCCATTCAAAACTTTCTACAGGGCTTCCCTGGTGGCGCAGTGGTTGAGAGTCTGCCTGCCAATGCAGGGGACACGGGTTCGAGCCCTGGTCTGGGAGGATCCCACATGCCGCAGAGCAACTGGGCCCGTGAGCCACAACTACTGAGCCTTCGCGTCTGGAGTCTGTGCTCCGCAACAAGAGAGGCCGTGACAGTGAGAGGCCCGTGCACCGCGATGAAGAGTGGCCCCCGCTCGCCCCAACTAGAGAAAGCCCTCGCACAGAAACAAAGACCCAAAACACAGCCAAAAATAAATAAATTAATTAATTAATTAAAAAAAAAAACCAAAAACTTTCTGCATTTTGGTCTGTCTTCTTAAGATATCAATTCTCTTCAGATTAAAAAGAACCTTGTATTACTGGGACTTCCCTGGTGGTCCAGTGGTTAAGACTCCCTGCTCCCAATGCAGGGGACCCAGGCTCATTCCCCTGGTCAGGGAACTAGAGCCCACATGCCACAACTAAAGATCCTGCACGCACCAACGAAGATCCCGCGTGCTGCAACTAAGACCCAGTGTAGCCAAATAAATAAATATTAAAAAAAAAAAAAAAAAAAACGGACCTTGTATTACAAAAGCAACCATTTTCTGGCTTTTTAAAAAATATAAAATACAATATAATGTTAAATACGCTTTTGTAAACTATGCACAGTCTCACTTACCCAGCAGCCCCTGCTTGCCCCCCAGCTTTGAGAATTACATCCAGTCTGTGTATAAATGGCACAACTGAGTCATTAAGCTAGGTTTATTAGGTAAACCCTGGCACAAGCCTCACAGGGAGCAAGCAACCCAGCCAAGGCCACTAGCAGGAAGCCAGGCCCTACCTACCTGAGCATCTGCTTTTTGTGATTCTCCACTTCCTGGAGCAGAACTTGCTTCTCCGATTCTTTGTCTTGCTCTTTAGCCGACTGCTCAAGCTCCTGTGGGGGGAAAACAGCTCTAAATTAAAATGACTTTAAAAGCTAATACAAAACCGGAGAGCACTTCTATTTCTACCAGTTATGCAACAGCACTTGAAAACCCTCCTAGGGACTTCCCTGGTGGTCCAGTGGTTAAGAATCTGCCTTCCAATGCAGGGGATGTGGGTTTGATCCCTGGTCGGGGAAGTAAGATCCCACGTGCCACAGGGCAACTAAGCCCACATGCTCTAGAGCCCACGCGACACAACTAGAGAGCCCACGTGCCGCAACTACTGAGCCCGCGTGCCACAACTAGAGAGAAGCCCACATGCCTCAACTACTAAGCCCGCACCCTCTGGAGCCTGCGCACCGCAACGAAGGGCCCGCGTGCTGCAACGAGAGATCCCACATGCCACAACTAAGACCTGATGCAGCCAAATAAATAAATATTAGAAAAAAGAAAACTCTCCTAGAACGGAAGACTTAGGAATGCCAGTTCACATACAACAAACATCCTTTTACATAGATAGCTCAGTCTGCAGGAAAGTAAGGAGCATCCCCAGGACCACAAAACCAGAAGGGGACTAAGAGCCAGAGCGGTCTTCCTGTGAGGGATGTGAGGCTGCCCTGAAGCAGGAGATACACTTCTCTAATCTAGGGCATGCCTGAAAAGAAAAGGAAAAAAATACGACTATATAGGAGCCTACTGATTCCACTCTGAAATATGATGGAAATACCACACTGCTGTTGCTACATGCTTACTCTCGATCTCTGTACATATTTCATTTTAGATTGGCGGCAAAGAGGGTTTTAAAGTCCATGTGGGGGGACTTCCCTGGTGGCGCAGTGGTTAAGACTCCACACTCCCAATGCAGGGGGCCCAGGTTCGATCTCTGGCCAGGGAACTAGATCCCACACGCGTGCCGCAACTAAGAGTTCACATGCCACAACTAAGGAGCCAGTGAGCAGCAACTAAGGAACCCACCTGCCACAACTAAGGAGCAGGTGAGCTGCAACTAAGGAGTCCTCGAGCTGCAACTAAGGAGCCCACCTGCCACAACTAAGGAGCCCACCTGCTGCAACTAAGACCCAGCACAACCAAATAAATAAATAGTTATAAAAAAACAAAAAAAAATAAAGTCTATGTGGGGACAGAAAATGAAGCCTTGGCCATTTGAGGCCAGGAATTGGAACTGAGGACACCACAAAGCCAGGACCACAAAGGGATACACCCTCAGTGAAAAAGTGAACTAGGAAAATGTCTGTCACCCAGCACAGAGAAAATGTGGAAGCTTGTCCTTTTTTGCTGTGGGGTCTGGTTAGAAATATCTTCCCTGAGAATATATAACCATGGAGCTATCCTCACACTGATCTAGGATTCAAATTCATACTCCCTGAGTGGCTTCAGAAACTCCACAAGGAGAAATGAACATAAAAGTGCTCCCAGACTTGTGATAATCCCAGGAGACCTGGCAAAAGCAAATGCAAAAACCTTTGAAGAGACTTGCCTTCAATTCAGGCCACACAAAAGTCCCACCAGGAAGGGCTTCTGAAGAGGAGTACTCAGAGCCCAAAATAACCAAACACCAGGACCCAACCGTCCACCACAGTGACGGACAGCAGACCTAACAACCAGCTGTCTGAGACCCCCAAGAACTTCAGATGATGGAACTATCAGACAGACTATAATTAAAGATGCCAATATACCTTGAGTTTCATGTCATATTTTTTTAACTGAAGTATAGTTGATTTACAATATTGTGTTAGTTTCAGGTATATAGCAAAGTGATTCAGTTATACATATATATATTCCAATTCTTTTCCATTATAGGTTATTATAAGATTTGAATATAGTTCCCTGTGCTATACAGTAAATCCTTGTTGTTTATCTATTTTCTATACAGTGGTGTGTATCTGTTAATCCCAAACTCCTAATTTATCCCTCCACCACCCTTTCCCCTTTGTTAACCATAAGTTTGTTTTCTATGTCTGTGAGTATATTTCTGTTTTTATAAATAAGTTCATTTGTATTATTCTTTAGATTCCACATGTAAGTGATATCATATGATATTTGTCCTTCCCTGTCTGGTCATGTCATACTTTTGGCTTTCAAATTAAAACAAGTTCCAGTTTTAATCAAGCTATTGATGCAAAAACATAAACTATTAGCTCATTTATATACTAATTTATTTATTTATATGCTTGTTTATACACTAATAAATGTTTGGAGATGCAGATTAAAACTGGGATGGAGTCAATATTCACTGACCATGTGCAAAATTATTAGGGCCTTACTAGGTGCCAGGTGTACACTAGTGGTTGAAGAGCTGATGATCGGGAGGGAGGGACATAACAAATGTGTAAATGTATTGAGGTTATCTTACTTAGTGAAGGACATAAACGCTGGGTGAGCACACAGAAACTTAAACAGAAAGAACAAGGAAATACTTAAGGTGGTGAGTGTGGTTGGAGAGTTGAAGTCATATGAGTTGAAAAAAGGTCTTTTATGGAATAAATTTGCTTTAAAAAGCAAAAATCAGTCCAAATAAATGCCCTTTGACAGAGGACAGGCCAAAAATAAATTATGGCTATAAAAAAAGAATGAGGAAGCTTCCCAATACTGACATGGAAAGATTTCCAATACATATTAACTTTAAAAATGGTATTTTAGGGCTTCCCTGGTGGCGCAGTGGTTGGGAATCTGCCTGCTAATGCAGAGGTCACGGGTTCAAGCCCTGGTCTGGGAAGATCCCACATGCCACGGAGCAGCTGGGCCCGTGAGCCACAATTACTGAGCCTGCGCATCTGGAGCCTGAGCTCCGCAACAAGAGAAGCCGCGACAGTGAGAGGCCCGCGCACCGCGATGAAGAGTGGCCCCCACTTGCCACAACTAGAGAAAGCCGTCGCACAGAAATGAAGACCCAACACAGCCAAAAATAAATAAATTAATTAATTAATTTTTTTTAAAAGTGGTATTTTAGTCTGCTACCTTTTAGATGAGAAACGGGAAAGAAATAAGAAAACATTTGTCTTTTTTAGTATCTGAGTAGAGAAACTATGGAAAGATCCATAAGTAACATATAAGAGTGGTTACCTATTTGGAGGAGGGGAACAGAGAACAAATAAGGAGGCACACCTAAGATTTTCACTGCACTTTTTCCTGCCTGCCTATATTTACACACATATACGCATATATAAAAAACATGTGAAAGTAACAGCCTTTCTAAATTAAAAAATTAAAATGATTAAATCAGCACTAGAGATGGAGGTGGAAAGACATCAGCCAGGTTCAGTGACATTGCTGATATCTTAAAGTGAACTCCTTTGACAAAAACTGCATATTGCCAAAATTGCCCTTGAAAATCCCTTAGGAAGCAACGTACAGGACACAGACATACTGTTTTTCAGGGGCCAAACTGCCAGTTTTTCTATCATCTTTGGAACAGACTGTCTTCGTCTGGTAAGCAAAAACAGGGTTATTGGCTGGCATCTGGGGCCATGTCATAAAAAAAGCACAAGTCTTTAAATCCAAGAACCATATGCAGCGAGACCAGGTGCCCCAAGACCCGGACAGGAATGGCCAGATCCATGCCACCCATCTTACCCTCACTCAGGGCACAGCACAGAAACACCCATGCTATTCAGACTGCTACTTTTCTCACTCTATTGTTTTTGGAGACAGCACATATACCCTAGTCGAATTCAGGACTGTTACATGTGCATCTGATGTGACTGGAGACTACAGAAATAGAGAGGAAGAGGCTGGGCAAAGTGACAGCACGAAAAAAAAAACAGGGGACACTGGTAATGGATTGAGGTGGATGGGTTGGACAGAGCGGTAGAGAAAAGAAAGTAATGCAAGTGACCTCAGAGTTTTCAAGTTGAAAAATTCCCAGGACAATGGTGTCCCTACTATCTACCTGTAACATAGCTGGTAGTGCTGTGCATTCAAAAGTCCCTCATTTTTACCTGGATAGCAGGTTAGTACAGTTACCTCCACTGTCTGAACGTTTACTACTCCCCTGTCTGAACATCCACTGAAGGACCTGGACAGCCCTCGAGCAGAGGTTAGTCCCAGTTCCGAGCCCTGTTCATCGTCACCCAGTTTCAGCACCCCAGCTCTGCAGACACTCACCTGTATTCTGTGCCGCAACTGTTGAAACTTCTCTTTCACTTTAGTATTCAGTTCGGTAAGTGCACTTAATGGTCCTGAACAATCTCCAATATCCTAGGAGACATTGAAGAGATGAAGAGGTCTTTCTCAAGACAATGAAATGAAATGAAACCAGCTGTACAGTGAGAGTTGGCTTACAGCACAACTAAGTTTGGCCTACTGACTGTGATTCATCCTGATCTTTGCTGCTTACCTCTGCAACACAAGCAAAAACATTATAATTTACATTTTCTCATCCCTCTTTAGGTTAATTCTGAGCAAGCAACAAAAAAGCATAGATAGAAACAAAATTGTCTTGACTTATTAGTTCTTGAAGTTTAACAAAACGCCACCCAGCCATTATGAAAGACTTAAAGCAGCTTATACATCTGACAAGAATAAACATCCGAAAGAGATACTATAACTTTAGATCTTTCCAACTTGAAAATCAGGATGCTAAATTCCTGGCATCATATGACAAGATTAACTTCTCGATCTAATTTTACAAACCATCTATTATAAATCACACTGTTTATAGACATGTTTGAAGGTAGATTTAGAATTTGTTTCTGGACATTCAAAATTACCGGGGCCAGGTTTTTTGTTTTTGTTTTTTTGGTTTTTTTGCAAAAGGGCGGAGCTGGTTTTATTCAACAGTCTCAATACAAAAATAACCAAAATGTGTGCAGCAGCGGAATTAGGAAGGACCCTGCCTGACTTCTGCAAGAGTGGGCAGCCCCTTTTTCCCCACAGCCCTGCAGGGGCAGTCAGCTAGCGCAGAGAGCCTCAGGGCAAGGTAGCGGGCAGAGCTCTGCATGGGGGCCTGGCCTTAGCTAGTACTGTCCACTCTGAGCACTTCCATCCTCCCTGCCATTGTAAACACCATGCTCAGATCAGGTCTCCCCATGCTGGGCATCAACCCTGCCCCGCTGTTAGGTCCTCAACAGGACAAACTATCCTGGAAACTTCCTTCCATCCAGCCAGCCAGGAAGGTAGCAAATAAGAGGTGACGACTCGAGGAAGGATGGGCCACCCCAGCATGGTTGGGGGCACTGCCTTCCCCCAACACTCCTAGGTGGGCTGTCCCTGGGCTGACACAGTTCCCAAAGAGGCCACGGCGGCTCCCCAAGGCTGAAGGGAGTTGAGGCTGTGGTGGGCCCAGAGGGGAGCACTGGATTTCATTCCTAAGACCCTAGAGGCCCGGGGAGGGGAGGCCTGGGAGGCTCAGGCGTGCTCCGTGGGGCCGGGGCCACTGGCATGGGAGTGGGCAGGGGCTGCAGCCTGCAGGGGGCCAGCACTGGACTCTGGGGATGCCGGCAGAGGGGATGAGAGGCCGTCAGCGGAGTCTGTGTTGAGGTCCAGCCTCCAGTAAGCTTCACACAGAGGCAGACCATTAGCTTCGCAAAGACTTGAGCTAGACGAGTAATACTCCTCCAGCTCGTAGAGGTCTATGGAGACCTCATCCCAGGGCCAGGTTTTAAAGCAGGCCCTAGAGCCAGATTATGTGGATTCAAATTCTGGTTGTAGCAGTTTATTAGCTGTGTAACCTTGAAAGTTACTGAGTCCTCTGTGCCTCAGTTTCCTCATCACAACATACCCACTTCACAGACCAGGTACCTATGTAAAGGGTTTAGCAGAGGAGCTGGAACACAGTAAGAGTATGCTAAATCTAGCTATAATCAATTGTTCTCATCACGAGAATGCAAATGTTGGAAAATGCAAAAGGGCACGTAAGCAATTTAGATTATGTGAAAAGGCAATTTCATTTGTTCTGAATCTTAAATTTATTTTTCTAGAATTGGCCCAGATGTTTTGTAGTTTACACATGGGAAACGTGAAGTTCAAGAAGTTTAAATGTTTGCATCAAGTTGCCTCACTTGTTCTCTGGATTACTCGTTAAATCACAGTCCTTGCAACATATAATAAGCTATTAATTTGGTTTATTTTGCATCTGATTTCCGTGGGTAGCCTTACTTTCCTTCACCTTTTACGACAGCTAGTTGCAAACTGTGAGTCTACATCGAATGGTTAGTAACATTCGTTGGAAATGGAAACGATCTGCCTAAAAGGAAGGTTTTAAACTTTTGGTTTCTTTTTGCCAAACTCAAGGAACCATTTCTACATTCCTAACTCTCGCCTTGGCCAATTGGTTTACTGCAATACTACCTTCTACCCTTAATTGCCTTAAGGCAAAGGACCTCAATTACCCCATCTGTTAAACGAAAGAGTAGACTCTTAAGTCTTTTCTACAGACTGACTTTCCCTATCCGGGTCCCAGTTTTGCCAGTATCTGCTTTCTGATCCAGGCAGACTCGATTTCCTCATTTACAACAATCTCAACTACGGTCCAGGTGACGTTCGTTTCACGTAACGAACGGTGCCTCCCATGCCAGGTGACCTTTGGTGCCACGGGGCATCGGACCCAGGGAGCTGGCCAGCAGGGGGCGAGGCTAATGGCTTCCAGGACGCTACCAAAGGATGGAGAGAACGGTATCAGAAGGCGGGGCCAAGCAGGATGACAGGTAAGCTTTGAGGCTGTCGGGGGGGCGAGGCGACGGCCAGAGGTGTGTAGGGGAGAAGCCACAAAGGGGAAGCCTGGTCGGGGCTGAGGTGGAGGGGGTGTCCCGGAATAGGGCGAGCCAACGGCAGCCAGATGGAGTATCAAGGCCAATGGTCAAGGGGACGAAGGGGACGGGACCAAGGGGGAAAAGCTCGGGAGTGAGACCGCCGAGCTCACAGAAGGCCAGTGGAGCTTGGGTTTAGGGCTTCTGGACCCCGGCGTGGGGCCCGGGCATTAGTACCTGGATAAGCGCCTTCACCTCCAGATCGAATTTAACAATCTCTTGGTTACAGATCCTGACGTGGACGTCTTGGGGAACCGCCATGTTGGGAAAGCCGGCTACGGGCTGCCGCGGTGCCCAAGTTCCAACGCGTTTTCGCACCGGCTTCCTTCTTCCCCGTCGGGTCTTGCGGCAGCGCCCCCTAGAGACCGGCCTGCGGCGAGCGAGGATGGTAGCGTCGAGTCGTGTGGACTTTCCCTGACTCGTGGGAAAAATCAGTCGGCCTCTTGGTGTGGACCTAGTAAGACGGAGAGAAAGAGAGGAGGGAATTATCAGCAAGGCTTTAACAGGGGCCTCTCTTCCGCCCATCAGTCATTCTAATGACTGCATATTTTTTGCATAGAGGGGGGAAAAAGACTGGAGGAAAAGTATCAATTGGGATGTCTCTGGAAGGTGGAATTAACAGTTTTTTATATTTCTTTAAACTTTCTTGTATTTTTCATATTTTCTACAGTGAATATAAATTGTGGAGTGAAAGAAAACAAAGACAAATGTTGTTATCATTACTTTTTTAAATGTATGGAATTCAAGGCAGTTTGCTAGGGTACTTCCTGTCAGTCCAGCCCACGGTCCAAGGGATCTTTCTAAAACGCACAACTGATCAAGTCACATTCCAGCTTACACCCCTTCACTGGCTCCTGGTGGTTCCCTTTTGTGTACAATTGGATTTAATAAATTTACCTCGCTGGAGTAGTTTTGATGGATTAATGTAGTTTTGATGGAAATAATTAAGAATAGACCCTCAACAGATGGAGGCTCTTTCATTGTATTTTTCTTATTAACTAATCCAAGTTTCTTAGCTGGACCTCAAGGGCATCAGGTACCCCACCCACCCCTGTCTCCTTCCTGGATTCTTCAAGCTCTTTTTGGACCTGTGGCCTTGGAGGGAACACCCTCCCTTAAGGTGTTCATCACCCCACTGCACCTAATAAACAGGCTGTATATTGCAGGCTTGAGCATCTGCCCTGGCTTGAATCCTGCTTGACAACCCACTTCACATCTCTGTGCTTCAGTCTCCTCAGAGGCTAAATGCTGGTGATCACAGCACTGAGTGAAAGATTAAAAGAGGTAATACATAAAAAGCACCAAGCACAATGTAGTAATGTGGTACATGGTAAGAATGCAATGCACATGACTGCTATTATTATATTACTGACATTTGTGGAGCACTTCCCTTGTGCCAGGTACTTTGTACTAAGTGCTTTATGTGTATCATTCTAACTTAACTCTCACAACAACCCTGTGAGGTAGAGTTATCCACTTTTTACAGATGAGGAAACAGGCACAGAGAGATAATGACTTGCCCAGAAAAAGTGGAATTGCTAGGTCAAAGGATATATGCATTTTAAAATTCTGATACATGTTACCGAATTGCTCTTCACAGAAGTTATATCAATTTACACTCCCACCAGCAATGTGGTACAAATGCCTGCTTTCTCATGGCCTTGTACACATGGTGTGTTAACAAACACTGGGATTTTTGCCAATCTGATTAAGTGAAAAATGCCATCTTTCAATTTTCATTTCTTATCATGAATGAAGTTGAGAACTACTTGTATTTATTCTACTATCTGCTTGTTTTTCTAGTAGGTTGTCAGTCTTTTTCACATCAGCTCCCAGAGTTCTTTAGATATTAGGAGGATTTGCCCCTAGAAATGAGCTTTGTCTCTTAGTCTATAGAATTTTGACTTGGCTTTTATGGTGTTTTGGGCCTTAAAAAAGTTTTGAGATTTTTTTACATTTAGATCTTTACCCATTTTGAAATATGTGTTGGCTTATGGTGTGAGATACAGAGCCAAGTTTACTTTCTCCAGAGGGTTACCCAGTTGTTCCAACACTATTTTCTGAACAATCCATCTTTTTCTCACTGGTTTCAGATGCCACACTTACCATATAAATTAAATATAAATAACATAAATTAATAATTTATATTATTTATGATATATAAATACATCTGAATCTATTTCTATACTTTCCATTCTATTCTGTTGGCCTATTCATTCATTCACCAAAATGACACTGTTTTAATATTAGTTTTATGTGTTTTAATACCTGTTAGGATCGAACACCCCATTTTTTTCCCCATGTGAACTTTAGTTTTTTGAAATCATATTGGTTTGTCTTATTGGGGTGGCACTGAATTGTTCATTTAAATTAGGAGGACTGACAGGTTTATGCCGTTGACTGTTCCTATTCAAGAACTTGGTCTATCTTTCCACTTGTTCAAGTCTTCTTCTGTATCCTTCATAGTATTTTAATGTTTTCTTCAGAGCTTGTACATTTTCTGTTAAGTTCATTCCTGGAGACATTTTAAGATTAAAACCTTTTAAAGAAACTGAGGTTGACATTTTTCAGGTCAAACGTTTTGGATCCTCAAGTAGAAGCTCCCTGTTCAGGACATTGAAGAAACCCAAACTCTGCACGCAGTAGATCGGCCCACATGACCTTGAGCCCCTTTCCCATCATGCTTCTTGCTGGAAATTCCTCTGCAACCAACAGTCGCCAATTGCATCTCCATGAGGCAATGAGAGAAAACATAGTTCCTCTCTTCTCCACCCTCCAACGTACTCCATTCTAACAAAAAAGACTCAATTCTAAGGCCTTCAGCTAGAGGCCATCCTTGAGGGATAGATACAATTTGGTGACCCGCACTCCCCATCACTGCCTACTGCCAATGCTGTTTTGCTCCCGTCACCTTTACCTACTGATCCTGAGGCTAGCTTTTGTTTACTGCATCTACTAGGTTCTGGCTTTAGTTCTTTCTGGTTTCCAGACCCTAAGCCCATTATCTCCCTCCTACACAGACATCCATCCAAATATTGCCAGTGACTTGGCCAGGTCCCTTACAGAGGAGTATAGATTGTCTCTGAGTGCTGCAAGCAGATTGCCATTTGAATTGGAGTTCTGTATCATCTAAGCTGGGTCTGGGGTGAGTCCCTGCATCTGGGTCTAGTCTCTTTTGTAAAATGGACATGATCACCCACCTCAATGGGCCACAGAGAGCAGCAGGTGAGTTCCCTGATAGGAAACCACCTAGCAGGGGCTTAATGAATGCCACCCTAGCCTTCTAGGACTTTCTAATGCCTTCTTCCTATTCTGAACCTTACAGCTGGGATATTAAAGTATTTCCCAACTAATGTTTTTCTCTCTAAGGTGCTCTCCTGGTTCCGAAATCAATGTGGGCAACGAGGGACAATTGAACAACCCATCTCACTGGGTGCTACCTAACAGAAGGTTTAGTTTCCTAAGAGCTATACTGGAAGGGCTGGTTCACCCAGCTCCTTAAAGTTCCCGGCCTCTGATAGAGGCTCCTGTGAGGTCAAGTCCTGAAGCAGAACCAGTCCATGAGAGGCTAGGCCCACTTTGCTTCCTGACAGCCTCAGTGTCACTCAAATGAAGCAAAAAGGGCTTCTTCAAGGGACCAGGGACGTCATGCACACAGCCTGTCAATTCTCTTAACATACCCCACTTGATGTGGTACCAGTGTCCTTGCAAATACCTCTGCGGTAACGTACCTAGAACCCTTTGCGTGTTTAACAGCTCTTGTGTTGTTTTGTGGCCCTGTTCACACGTGGCCTCCCTCAGCAGACTAAACGTTAGTGGCGGTCTCTTTAGTCTCCTTCTGGCCAGTACGTAGCACAAGTCTTGGCAGAGAAAATGCTAAACAAATGTTTGTTGGCCGAAGGAACACACTGCTACAGTGGTGTTTACTCAGGTCCCCTGATTTAAAAGTTCTATGTGTATGCCCAGCCTAGCTTGGGGACCTACTTAGAATTATGAAACACACAAACACATACAAAGGCTTAAGTCAGGAGAGACTCAAAATACCTTCTCTCCCTCAGAGAAATCGCTTGGCCAAAGAATCAAGGAGGAGAAATAAGGATAAACTAAACTATGCTCTAAACTATAAAGAATGTAAATGTTTTTGTCAATGAATAATTCTACGTAATAGCTAAATTTAACTAAAGTATTGAAAAAGCAGGCCAAAGTGTTAAAAAAAAAAATGTTAGCTGTTTCTACACTACACCAAGAGAGGGGCAGCGTGATCAAGAGTTCACTGCTGTCTCTAGTTTGGAATTTTGTTACAGTGGGTTATTCTGAAGGGTGGATGATCACCTTGGAAAGCAACAGAAAAGCAACAGAAAAAGGAAGGACGAAAGCATGAGGCAAACAATTCAAAACCTTTTCTTTTCATCTTTTTTTATTTTAAATTACAAAGGATGTTGCATACACTGATGAATCTGTATCTGACTAGAAGTGCTGAGGGGTTGGAAGGTGACAGAAAACAAAGGCAACGTTTGAAATGCCTTTTCTTCTGAAAAGAAAAACTGCACAACTATTAACCAACATTTAATAGAATAATTTTTAAACAGCTCATGCGTCAACGAGATAAAATTCTTTCTAGACAATAGACAAGACTGAATCCAATTAAAAAGTTTCATAGCTCCAGTTAGGGGAGGGGGGAACAAAACTACAGAATATTTATGATAGCATTACAAACAGGATCCTACGCAACTATGCAAAAGAGGTCGCCACATTGTATGAACAAACACTTTGAATTCTTGCCCTTCCGCTCTTCTCTTGTGACGTCTTATGTGCAGTCAGCCCTAGTATCACTGTTAACCACAAATGCTAAGTTATAGGACAAAACCTAGGAAAAGAAGGTTAAAAAAAAAAAAGCAAAAAAAAAAAGCAGGCAGTGGAATACAGTGTCATAAAAATGTGGTGAAAAGGCAGATACAGTACACACATATACATTTCTGTTATTTGGTTCTGAAAAAAACAAAGGGCGAAGGGCAAGACACAGTAATCAGTCCCGCTCACATCCACCCATAATTTAATTAACTACACCACTGTGTTTACATTGTTATGAAAGAGGCAAACTTAGTTCACCCGAACTTGGCACATTGAAATACCCAACTTTGACGTTCCTCACTAGTCACCAAGTCATCAATTCCAAAATACTATTCGGAAGTAGTTTTAAGGTTCTATTCCCTCACCACTACCCCCAAATCTCTCTTCTCTAAAGGGAATGGCAATTTGGCATAATTCAGTTCCTAGGTGTAATTTCTACAATTTCAGTCAGTTTACTAAGCACGAGGATTATGCTTCAACACATAATCCCACTTGTCTATGGAAGTGTAAAACTGTCAGTAGTACATTTTCATCATCTTCCCCCAACATGCTTATTCCTTAAAACGAAACAACCATTCCTACAGTTGACATTCATGGTTACATCCCAATGTGTTTGAAATATTAAAAAAAACATGGAGTCATCTTCTCATAATGCCCTTATTAAGATTACAAAGATTACAAAAGAATCCACAAGTATTACGGCACTGTGTGAGGCTTATTTGTCATGATCCGAGGGAAGAACAAGACTGCAGTTCTGTGCAAAGTTGTGGAAATGGCCTTAGTTCCATGGGAAATGGTATTCCACAATAGACTTCACTAGAAGGATAATTTGAAACTTTAACACTGAAAGCATAATTCAATGCGTTCTCAAAATTCAAGTTTCAAGATTTGGAGAGATGCTAACATTCTGTTACATAATTAACTAGAAGATACTTGAACAGAATTTTAGGAAGACTATATAAAGAAAGGGAACATAAGTTTTTGTTAATTCCTGCTGAAGGCAACTTGATTTCGTTTCTTAGAAAGTTAACTAACTCTTAGCAGCTAAAATATTTTTAAATGTATGGAATAAAGAAAAGCACATCCATTCTTGACATTTTGGTGAATAAACTAACAGCTTTATTAATGAAGGCAAACATCAGATAACTGTATGAATATTATATATAAAAAAAGAAATCCAAACTAACAGCATTGTATTTCAAAAGTACTGTACTTCTGTTTCTTTTAAAGAGACTTGTCATCTGTTTTATAAAACAAACAAAACGAGTACTCTTCTCCTAAAAAATTCTGGAAAAATGAAAATAGTCAATTTCAAGCTGATGAACTGAACATACCTTTCTTTAAATGCAGACTATTGCTAAGGAGCAAATGAAGTCAAGCATCAGAAAGAAGATGTATGACAAATTCATGAAAGTTAGGAAAAAGGGATGTAGTGAAATTACTGCTAATCTCTCCCCCTCATATTCAAAGACCATTCAAAACTGGTCTTTCATACAAATATAAAATAACAATAAAGAGAGGGAATTTGAAACCATACCCATCTGAAATCCTTCATGATGTTTTTATAATAGCTCTGATTCTCTTACCAAAAAGGTCAAAGTGAAAGATTTAGGAAGTGAAAGGGAATGAAGATGTTTTGTTTTAAATGTACAAGTAAGGCACAATATAAAGCCACATCATAATCTGTCATGAAGGATACAGGAGAGGACAAGAATCGTACATGGTACAGTAGAACAAGCAATCATACTGACTGAAAAAGTGTGGCACCCAATTCAAAACTCAGACAAGATCTTAACAAGAACAACTGGACAGCATGCTTTCATATGGAGACAAACTCTATAAAGAATCCAGTGTATCTGAAAAGAGGAAGAACGTTTTTTGTTTTTTTAAATCATAGTAGTACTAGAGTCAAAGTTTATAATTGCTTTGGGAACAATGGGTTTATTTGAGGTGAATTCACAATGCCTTCACTTAAAGTAAGATTCTGGACTTCATTATGAGCTATCTGTATACCATGTATGAACACAGAAAACCTTTAGAGAGCTCTTCTCTAATGATCTTCACCCAAAAATACATGCCACAATTTTCAAAAACAGAACACGTACAATTGTTGGGGTTTTTACGTTACCCTTATAAGATTTGTTTGTGTGATACACTAAACGTATATATTTTAATGACAATAGAGGAAGCAGATTATTACTGGCATTAAAGTACAACCATTTCTAGACGGTTTTAAATGCCACAGAGTCCCCTGGTTAAAATGTAAAGCTGCACAGCTTGCCTATGTCATCTTTATGATAAAGTTAAAACAGCAAGAGGATTTAACTTTCACTCTACATTTTACTGCCAGGTTTTTATTTAGATCAAGTATCGCTGCAGCATTCTGACCAGCCCAGATTTAGCAGCAAATGGCAGGAATCATATAAAATGCAATTTTTTTTTAACAAAGTGCTTTTCTAAGATATACATACATATATAAATAGGTACAAAATAAAGTGTCAACATTAAAAAGCTCAACTATTTAAAAGCTTTTACCTATTTAACTTAAGTAGTACATATAAAACACTGAAATGCAAGGATATGGAATCTACTAAACAGATTCAAAGTCTTTTTTTGAAATGCAAGACCAAAAAATCAAATTCTGGTTTGCAGACAAGAAAAAGGTATAAAAAACCAGAATTCCTAACAGAGCAGCTAGAAAGGGGCAATTTTATAAACCTCATCAGCTGAATCTCTATCATGAAATGATTTTCACCTGATTGCAAAACTGCCATATTTTGGAACATGTTTCAATTTCCCAGACACATTCTGTCAAAACTTCATATACCTCCAAGTTACAAACCTGTGCTTTGCCTTCTCCCACCTAAAAATGAAAAACTTTAAACAATAAACTTACATTCTATTAAACCATTAGATCTAAGCTTATCTGTTTAGTGTGAATGCACTAACCAGGTACATTTCCACCAAGCACACAGGGTAATCTTGTGCATCACAGTTCAGCTAAGGTGTTAAGACAGTCCTTCTTGGAGTTTCTTTTTCATAATGTCAAAGAAGCATGAAAGCAACATTGCTCACTTGTTACTGTGTGTTTTAGAATCAAACAAACCTTTATAAGCTATAGCTTCATATGCTATCACTTACAAATGGGAAAGCGTGGTGGGGAGGGAGAAAATAACCGAAAAGGAAACACACTGTATAGACAAAATATAATTAAAAATAAATTCTCCAAGGGGTAATGGAGAAATAGTTGGAGAAATAGATACTTTCCCAGCAGCTAGGTCGGAAATTTTTGGTATTTTTTTTTCTGGCTAAATAGGATTTTTTTTAAGGTATAATTTTTAAGCTACCAGTTTTCAGAGTTCAAAACACAAGATTTGAAAATACAACAGTAAGAGAGACAGGACGGAAAGATCTGTAGGGAAGGTTTATAACGTTGCCTTGACATAAGAAATTTCTCATCAAGAGGTAAAGCTTTAACATAGTTAAAACACTGACTAATGAAGCTGTTTTATGTGAACAAAAAAGAGCACCTAAAAACTAAATGTGTTAATATTTCTCAGTTCTAGAAACTATAGAAGAAGAATAAGTCACATGTTAAGTTTGAAGAAGCTAGTTTGAAAATACCTGTACAAAAATATAAAAATCTATAAATCTTTGTTTTTGTTTTAAGCTTGTGTTGATCTTTGAAAATATTACATGCACAATAATACATCAACTGGAAAAGTGGCAACTAAAGAATTAGATATATTTAGCTTTTTTCTGTCTTTACATATATATATACATAATACAATAAAAATAATCTGTATTTTGGTTGTTTGGTGGAAGTATACTACAATAAGCTAAATAAACTTTTTAATTTTCAAGGTCAAAAACTATTTTACCAATAGCTTACTAAAATGAAATATATTAAAATTTCCTACAATAAGTGCAGAAATAAAAAGACTTATAGACACCTAAATGGCCACCAACTTATCTACTATGGAAGCGAACTAGAGGAACAGCAAAATAATATCTGTATGTGTGGATGCTCCTTCTGTAGATAATTGGACCCAAACAGAAATAAAATTCACAGTTCAGTAAGATCCCTAACCCTGACCTTTTCGTTTTTCTTTTTTTTCTCCTTTTTTTCATACATTCATACAGTATCATGTAAGCTGTGCAAAACTTTACTTAGACTGGCAGTATGCCATATCAGTTGCATTTGTCTTTGGTACAAAAAATAAAACAATCGCAATAATGTGCAAGTATTTGTCTTCTTCCGGTCAAGTACCGAAATATGAGTTTTCTAGAGCCATCTTTTTTTTGTTTGTTTTTTTGTTTTGTTTTTTATACAATACACAGACTCTGTGGCATATATCTACATTTCAACATAGTCCTATATACATTCAAAAAATTTGAAAAAGAGTTGGAACAAAAAAACATTTAAACCCCATAATTTTTCCATCTATATATCTTGTTTTTCCTCATTAGGGTTTTCATCATACAAAATATTACCAGTTTTATAGTTTCCCCAAAATACAAGGCACAAAGAATATGCTTTTTTTTCTTACTTGCACAGACATTATATATATATATTTATATATATATTTATATATACCATATTGAGCTCGGAAAATGAACATCTAATATGGCACATGGGCATGAGTGCTGGGTTGTGCCATGTACAAGTGAGATTAATGGTTGTGGAAAATTAGAACAAAAAGCAATAATTCTAAAAACAATCTAAACTGACTGTTTAAAAAAATGCTTCCTCAATTTTTTTGTGTGGCTCAGAGCATAAACCTGCCACAATATTTGGCATTTACTATTATCTTCACTCTTTCAAAATGTTTTGATTTAACAGATTTTGCAATCTGTATCTAAACATCTACTTAAATGTATGAGTTTCAATTCTGATGCCAGTAGCAGTTTTAACCAACGGTTTATGCTCTGAAAATGTAATAATCAAGTATTTTGGATCATGCTTCACTTATGCTACTTAGTTCTTAAAACAATGTAACCTAATTGTAAATGTTTACATAATGCTAAACTGACATGCAAAACAGAATGAAAATTTACAATGAATAACGTGACAAACACAGACATTTCTGACCAGTGGTCCAATGAGGCTGATTACACTTTTGATGTTGGTATCCTTAGTCCTACAAGGCCTCCAGTGGGATTGCCTTCCGCAGTTTTCTCTAACACTTGGTTAACAAATTCTGAGGTTTGCCCAGCAACTGGGAGACCTGAAGAAAAGAATAATAGGCACACTTAGACACATATGAAGGTGAGGAGTAGGAAAATCTGAGGGTCAGGGGTGACTCTCAGCTAGACACTGGTCCCAGATGAGTGTTCTGCCGTTTGCTACTGCAGCCCAGAAAATAATTCTACCCACCATAATTAGAGCCTACAAGATTAGAAGGATCAAACCACCAGTCTCTTCCAACTGCTCCAACCTCACTACATCCCATGGATGGGCTTCACCCACATGACTGAAAATATATACCTGAAGCATGTTTTCATTCATTTTTATAATGACTGTATCAATTTTACGTTCCTTTTTCTTCATTTTAAAGAAAAGTGGATAAATAAGCAAACTTGGAAGAGAAGAAGGAAAGGTGGGAGACACTGCAGGTATGTTGATTTTTTCATCTTCCTCATCCTCTATAGCTGAGGTCAAAGATATTTGATATATTGATTTTACGTAACAGAGATGTACGTGTTTTAAATGTAATATAAAAATGAGCAATTAAAGGGGATGGAAGCAGAAAAATACTATGCAGTAATTGCTCATAAGAAGTCAAAAGATACTGTAAAAAACAGAGAACTGACACCACCTTAACCATGTGATCAACATCAGCCTGACCAATAATGGGACAAACTGATACTGTTTCTTGACTGACATAATGAGAAGGATATATAACCTACAATGTATTCTTGCCAAGAAAATTTAACTGTATCTAATCACAGTTCAGTAAGATCCCTAACAGATGAATTCAAATGTTGGGACATTTACCTGGATTTTTTATGGAAGAAAAAAAGCCTGGGAGACTGATCTAGATTAAAGGAGACAAAAAAAAAAAAAAAGACACAACTAAATGCAACTCATGATCCTTAATTGGATCAAAAACAAACAAAAAGGTTATAAACGACATTACTGAGACAACTGGGGAAATTTAAATATGGACTCCATATAGATGTCATATCAATGGAAGTTATACCAGTATTGTGTCTAAGTAAGAAAGTGTCCTTGTTCTTGAGAAATACATGCTGAAGTAGTAGTTATGGATGAAGAATCATAAGCTTATAAGTTACCTACAAATATTTAGGGAAAAAAATGTACATAGAGGCAGAAATAAAGCAAATGCAGCAAAATATTAACAGCTGGTGAATCTAGCGGAATGACACGGAGGTGTTCACTGGACTATTTCTTTCTACTTTTCTTGTAGGATTGATATCTTAAATGAAAAGTTGAGAAAAAAATTAAGTATACATGTTATTAGCTAAAAAGTGAACCTGCAAGACAAAAATGTAGAGCTTGAAAATAATCAGAGGACACATACAAAATGAAACTATAATAATAATGGATCATACAGTGAATGACATGAAAGGCAAGAAAGCCATATGAACAAATCCTAACAGCTCTTTTGACAATAGAAATAAAACCAAACATACATCAATAAATAAAAATGAGCTGGGACTTCCTTGGTGACACAGTGGTTAAGAAGCCACCTGCCAGGCTTCCCTGGTGGCGCAGTGGTTGAGAATCCACCTGCCAATGCAGGGGACATGGGTTCGAGCCCTGGTCTGGGAAGATCCCACATGCTGCAGAGCAACTAAGCCCGTGCGCCACAACTACTGAAGCCCACGGGCCCTAGAGCCCGTGCACCACAACTACTGAGCCCGAGCTCTAGAGCCTGCGAGCCACAACTACTGAGCCTGTGCACCACAACTACTGAAGCCCGTGAGCCTAGAGCCCGTGCTCCGCAGCAAGAGAAGCCACCGCAAATGGAGAAAGCCCGCACACAGCAATGAAGACCCAAAGCAGCCAAAAAAAAGATAAAATAAAAGTGAGCTAAACTCATCCATTAAAGAAAAACTCCTAGACTGACTAATAAAGAAAATCAAACTACAAGTTACATATAAAAATCTAGGAGTGAATTTTATGGTATGCAAATCGAAATTAAATTTAAATTTTAATCTAATTAAGATCTTTTAAAAAGAGATGCATCTCATATAAAGTAATTCAGAAAGACTGAATATAGAAGGGAAGGCTACCAAGCAAAGATAAATAATAAGAAAGCTACATTCATGAATTGTGAGATCAGACAAGATTGAATTCAGGGAAAAAGCTGTAAACAAGACAAAAGATGTGTACTTCTTGATGATAAAGACTATAATCCATAATGAAGGGGATGTAACGTACAGCATGGTGACTGTAGTTAACAATACTGTACTGCATATTTGAAAGTAGGTAGGAGAGAGGATCTTAAAAGGTCTCATCACAAGAAAAAAATATTTTGTAACTATGTATATTGACGGATGCTAACTGGACTTAAATTGTGGTGATCATTTTGCAATATATAGCAGTATCAAATCAGTACATTATACACCTGAAACTAATGTAATGTTATGTCAATCACACCTCAAAAAAAATTAGAAACAAAATGAAAAAATTAACTCCTGAAATTAAAACAAATCTAAAAGGAATATAAGAGCCACAAATAAACACAACAGATAACGCATTTAAGAGAAACAGCAGTGAAAAGGGAAAGAATTTTAAAATAAGAAAGAAATTAAGAGATTTTTTTTTTAATTTGAGAAAAAGTGAATATACTTCAGAAAATACTGAAGATAGGCAAAGAAGATCCAACCCACAAATAGTAAGAGTCCCCAAAGAAGAAAACCAAAGCAAGGGAACAAATCAAATATTAAAAACATACGGACTTCCCTGGTGGCACAGTGGTTAAGAATCTGCCTGCCAGTGCAGGGGACACGGGTTCGAGCCCTGGTCCGGGAAGATCCCACATGCCGCGGAGCAACTAAGCCTGTGCGCCACAACTACTGAGCCTGCACTCCAGAGCCCGCGAGCCACAACTCCTGAAGCCCAGGCGCCTAAAGCCTGTGCTCTGCAACAAGAGAAGCTACCGCGATGAGAAGCCCGCGCACCGCAACAAAGAGTAGCCCCCGCTCACTGCAACTAGAGAAAGCCTGCGCACAGCAGCAAAGACCCAACGCAGCCAAAAATAAATCAATTAAAGAAATTTTAAAAATAAATAAATAAATAAAAATAAAATAAAAAGATCTGAAGCTACTTACTGAAAGAGCACAGAGTGTATATGAGAATATAAACCTAAAATGGCCAACTCCAAGACATGGTCTAGTAAAATTACTAGGATTTAAAGAAAAAGAAAAAAATCCTGTTGACATCTGGGCAAAAATAGCAAACGGCATAAGGGAAAAAAATTAGGCAATTATTAGCTTTTCAACAGCAACACTTTATGCCAGAATAAAAATGGAGAAACATATTTAAAATACTCAAGGCAGGAAAATGTGAGTCAAGGATTGTATCTGGTAAAACTGACAATCAGGCACAAAGGGAAAACACAAACTTACCAATATATAAGACCTTTAAGTTAAAAAATAAAAAGGCAGGAAGAACTCTTTCTTACAACATTAAATTCCTCTCTCTACCTAACAAAGGAAGACAATGTAGAAATAAAATTCTTTTAAGGAAAAAAATTCAAATGTTTACGACGTAATATGGTAACATCAACAACTAATACTTACTAAGTATTGAGCATTTGTGTTCAGCACTATGCTAAGTGCTTTACACGCACTCTTTCCATTTAATCCACACAACTGTCCACATTTTATATTATAGATGAATAAAATTAGGTTGAGGGAAGTGAAGTTACTCCCCTAGGGTCCTCAGGTAGTAAGTGGCAGGGCCAGGACTTGAATCTAGAACTGATTTCAAATATTCTGATTTTAACCATTATGCTAAATGAGCTTTTGTTTTTTGAAAACATATCTTAATTTTTGCACATGCAGTGGGTATTGCTAGAGCCACAGAGAAACCACTAGCATTTTGTATGTAAAAAGATAGGAAACAAGGCATGCGGAACCTAAAGTACCTTAAGATAAAGAAAATGTTTTAAGAATGAAGATAAATGCTCAAAAGAATCAAATGTTACACAGAATGTCAAGAAAAATAAATTCTCAAGTAAGTCTACTGGATGAGGCAATTAGTGGGCCACTTGGGAACTATACAGTTCAGAAACCATCTAGAGATGAGTGTCAGATGACAGGGCCAAGTGATGATACACGGGTATAGTGCAAGCACTTGCAACTAGGAGAACTTACTTCTAGCTCCTAGTCCTGCCACTCGCTGGCTGTAGGACTTGTGGCAAGTTACTTAATACCTTGTTGGGCTTCCAATTCCTCATCTGTAAAACCAGGATAATAATACCTCCTTCACAGAACTGTGGAAGTAAATCACTAAACAACCTGAGTAGACAGATCCTGGATCATAGTAAGTACTATATAAATGCCAGCTGTTTATCCCTTCCTAGACTAAGGAATTCTTTTTTCTCATATCTTAATCTCTCTTTTAGATCTTCTCCTTTGGCCTTTAAACATGAAAGTTGTCAAATTTCATGAAATTGTTGGGTTAAAATCTATATGCATTGTTAATTTTACTAATGATTCCAAATTGCCCTACAGAAACACTAGTATATTTTACATTCAGTATGAACACAACGCTGACAAGAGAAATTAATAAGTCATTTCAAAAACCATAAGAAACTTACTAAGTGCATGGAAGCATTAAATGTGTATTTATTTTCAATTAAAGAAAATGCAATGATTTGGGTAGCAGATTTGGTATACAGGAGCATTTCTGTATAAGTAAAAATAAAATATTCTTGCTCTCTCTACTGCATCTAAGCATCTTGATTTCTTCATAGCAGTTACCACAATGTTATTATTATTATTTTTGGTTTTCTATTCTTTGCTTTCCATTTTTAGACTACAAGCATCTAAGAAGAGTAGTAACCAAGTCTCTACTTAACCCCTGTATCCCCCAACACCTGGCAACATAGTAGGCATTGAAAAAATTTTGTGGAATGAATGAATTTATAATAAGTGGAAGTCAGAAAAACTGTCTTAACAAATTCTAAGATATTTACAATTAAAAAATTTTTTTAAAGTATAGTGTTTGGCACTCTAAAATTCAGGTAAATAACTAATTAATGATTGAAAAGTAAGCTCTAATTCTTTTAAGTGACCTGATTCAATATACAGTCAGCATCCTGGGGAAAAATGAACTGGAAGAAAATTCTCAGGTAAGTGAAATTTACTACTCTACGCAACGACTATGTAAGAACCAGTTTTTAAGAGACAGTCCTAGAATAAAAACTGTTAAACAAAGAACATATAATATAGCTGAAACAATTTTATGATGCTTCAGGGTTTTCACGGCTTGTGTTATGCTGTAATGCCCTTGGGATGCTACTGATCATAGGGTGATTTGCTCCTATGGCAGCCAAGCTCCTGGGGCCTCTAGGGTTTGCATGTCTTTGTCTACATTAGCTACCTCTACCCTCCCTGTCAGGTATCACTCTGCCTGACTTCTGGATGCCCGCCTCTCTCTTCCTCCCCATGTGGTATAATCTGTTCAGGGATGGAAAACCAGATAATCAAGTCTGTTAGAATCCTGTGAAAGAGTAAAACAAATAGGTAAGAACCTCTATTGAAGTATATACCGCAGGCTTGACAAGGTCAGGGATCTTTATTTTCCCCACAGAAGGTTAAAGTTGCTAAAAGTTTACCTTTCCTAAGTGTTAAAATAGTTCAGTGATGAAGTCTAAATAATAAATTGGGGGGGGCAGCGCAACGCTCACCTGCCCACTTGTAAGCCTAGTAAGTGTCCTAATAAATCATTTCTTGTCTATCAATCAATCAATCAATCGTGGTAACCAGGAGAACATGTTTATGAATGCTAACTCTCAAAAGACAAATCTTCTCATAAAGGGAGGTAACTACAATGAGAGCACTTGAGTTTTTCCTTAAAAGAATTTTGAATATTCCCTTGAATCATATACCTTACACTGTACGTTATTATTTGTTATTAGTTTATCCAGTATTCTTCTTACCAAGAGTATCTTTAATGAGGATTTCAAGCTTCTGTCCCATGTTGGGTCCTCTCTCCTCTCTTGGATTCTGTACTCGGTTTACAATCTCTTGCTTGATGGAGTTGATTACAAACAATAAATTATCTGTAAGACAGAACAGGACAGTTGGAGCATGTCATTAACATGGAAGAATTTACTTTTAATTATGTAATAACAGATACTCAATTAAAAATGAAGAATAGGGCTTCTCTGGTGGCGCAGTGGTTAAGAATCTGCCTGCCAATGCAGGGGACACGGGTTCGAGCCCTGGTCTGGGAAGATCCCACATGCCGCGGAGCAGCTGAGCCCGTGAGCCACAATTACTGAGCCTGTGCGTCTGGAGCCTGTGCTCCGCAACAAGAGAGGCCGCGATAGTGAGAGGCCCGCGCACCGCGATGAAGAGTGGCCCCCACTTGCCACAACTAGAGAAAGCCCTCGCACAGAAATGAAGACCCAACACAGCCATAAAAAAAAAAAAAAAAAAAGATTGCCTGTTAAAAAAATAAAAAAATAAAAAATTTTGATGATTTAAAAAAAAAAAAAAAAAGAAGAACATATAAGAAAACATTAAGCAGTGATGGTTGTAAGCTTTCTTATCCAAAGAGACTAATAATCAAATGATGTGCCACTTCTGATAACAGATTGTAGACATGTATCAGTGTCCACTATCTTGTAAGCAATTTGCCCTACTTGTCTTCACAGCTATGACAGTGCCTGGTATACTGACTCACAGGGTCTTAGTAAATGTTTATTAAATAAATCGAACAAAGCCCTTCAAAGACAAAGCTTTAAAAACAAATTTCCCGGGCTTCCCCAGTGGCGCAGTGGTTAAGAATCCTCCTGCCAATGCAGGGGACACGGGTTCGAGCCCTGGTCCGGGAAGATCCCACATGCCGCGGAGCAACTAAGCCCATGCACCGCAACTACTGAGCCTGCGCTCTACAGCCCGCGTGCCTAGAGCCCACGCTCCACAACAAGAGAAGCCACCACAATGAGAAGCCTGCGCACCGCAAACGAAGTGCAGCCCCCCTCACCGCAACTAGAGAAAGCCCGTGCACAGCAACAAAGACCCAACGCAGCCAAAAATAAAATAAATAAATTAAAAAAACAACAACAACAAATTTCCCCACCTTAAGAAGCTTTAAAAAAAAAAGAGCAAAGTTAACCAAAAGTAAATAAGGAGGGAAATAATAAAGAGCAGAAATCAATAAAACAGAACACAAACACACAACAGAGAAAGTTAACAAAGCCAAAAGCTGGTTCTTTGAAAATATCAACAAACTTGATACCCACTCCCACCCTCATCCCCATCCCCAGCTAGACTGCTTGATCACCTCCACCTAGAATGAAAAAGGGGTTATCACTTCAGAATACAGCCATTAAAAGGATAATAAGAAAATGCTATGCTAACAAATTCAAAAACTTGGATGAAATGGACAAATTTATTGAAAATACCACTTAACAAGAAGAAATGGAAAATCTGAACAGCTCATTTCTAATAAAGGAATTGAATTTATCAAAAAGTATTCCCCAAAGAAAACACAGAGGGCTTTAATGGAAAATTCTATCAAATGCACAATGAAGAAATAAAATTAATTTCATCAAACTTTCAAAAAAAAGGAAGAAAGATCATGGCTGAATTCATTCTCTAAGGCTAGTATCCTCAAATACCAAAACCGGACAAAGACATTACAAAAAAAGAAAATCACAGACTAATATCCCTCTTGAATATAAATATAAAAATCCTTGACAAAATATTAACAACAGAATCCAACTTAAAATATCAGAATAGAATCTTACAAAATATTTTCAATAGACTCTAATATAAAAAGGAAAATACATCATAACCAAATAGAGTTTATTCCAAGAATGCAAGGTTGGTTTAATAAAAAATTAGTTAATATAATTCACCATATTAACAGGGGAATATGTGATACATTACCAGAATAAATGAGAACAATGTGATTGTTCCAATAAATGCAAAAAAAAAAAAAAAGGAAAGAAAATGACAGTATTCAATATCTATTCATGATAAATGAAACTAGGAAAAGAAGGAAACTTACTCAAAATAATAGAGAGCATCTCATCTACAAAAAAGCCTACAGCTAATATCAACTTAAAGGTCAAAGTTTCCCCTGCAAACAAGGCAGTCACCACTTCTATTCAAATGTCTTAGACATTGCAACAAGGCCAGAAAAAGAGTTAAAAGGCATAAAGATCAGAAGGGAATAAATAAAGCCATTTCTATTTGCAGATGATGACTGCTTAAATAGAAAATTCCAGGGCATCTACTAGAGTATCTACTACTGGAACTAATAAATTTAGCAAGAAAATAAGGTATAAGAGTAATACACAAAAATTCATTTTATATACTACCAAGAAAGAATTTGAAATTTCAAAAATGAGTCCATTTACAACAGCACCAAAAAATATAAAATACTTAGAAATAAATCTAACAAAAGATGTTCAAGCACTCTACATTGAAAACTATAAAACAAGTCAGAGAGATATTAAAGAAGACCTAACTAGATGGAAAGAGAAACCAAGTTCATGGATAGGAAGCCTCCATTTTGTTAAGATGATAATTCTCTCCAAATTGATCTACAGATTCAAAGCAATTCCAATCAAAATTTCAAGAAACTTTTTTTGTAAAAAGTGATAAATTGATTCCAAAATTTATATGGTCATGCAAAGGACCTAGAATAGCCAAAACAACTTTGAAAGAACAAAATTAGAAGACTAACAAGGACTAACACTGCCTGACTTTCACAGTCTACTATACAACTACAGTAAGACACTGCATATTCACATAAAGATAGACAAATAGATCAATGGAACAGAATACAGGGTCCAGAAGTAGACCCATACATATAGGATCAACTGATCTGATAAAGGTGCAAAAACAATTCAATGGGGAAAGGAAAGTTCTTTCAATGACTGGTGCTTGATCAACTGGATATTCATATGGGGAAAAATTCAACTCTTAGCCTACACCATACATAAAAATTAACCTGAAAAAGATCTCATAAACTTAACTGTAAAACCTAAAACTAAATAAATCCTAGGAGAAAATATACAAGAAAATACAATTTTTGGAGTTGGCAAAGTTTCTAATTAGAACACACAAAAATGTAAAATATAAAAGGAAAGACTGACAAATTGGACTTCAACAAAATTGAACATTTTTGCTCTTTGGAAGATGTCAGTGAGAAAACAAAAAGGAAATCCAAAGACTAGTATAAAATATTTTCAATACATATATCAGACAAAGAGCCTGTATCTAGAATAAAGAACTTTTAGAAGACAAAATTTTTAAATGGCAAAATATTTTAATAGACACTTCACATATACACACAAAGTGTATGAATAGCCAGTAAGTACAGTAAAGATGTTCAACATCATTAATCAAAGAAATACAAATTAAGACCACAATGAGATACTGCCACATACCACCCATTAGGTTGGTTAAAAGTAAGAAGATTGACCTTGCCAAGCGTTGGCAAGGATATGGACCAACTAGAACCCTCATACACTGTTTTTGAGAATGTAAAATGGTACAGCTACTTGGAAAACAGTTTGGCGGTTTCCTATACAGTTACTCATAGGTATTTAACCAAGAGAGATTAAAATATATGTCCACCCAAACACTTGTACAGAAATATTCACAGCAGCTCTGTTACAGCAAAAGCAAACAACCCAAGTATCCATCAATAGGTGAATGGATAAAGAAACTGCAATATATCTAACACAATGGAATACTACTCAGCAATGAAAAGGATTTAACTATTGATATAGATGACGTGGAGAAATTTTAAAATAATTATTCAGAGTGAAAGTAGCCAGGCAAAAAAAGAGAATGTATGGTAGGATTCCATTAATATAAAATTTTGAAAATGTAAACTAATCTACAGTGACAGAAAGCAGATCGGGGCTACTAAGGGATAGGAATGGAGGGAGGGTTAGCTTACAAAGGGGCACTATGAAACTTTTGGAGGTGATCAAAGTGTTCATTATCTTGATTGGTTTCACATGTATATACATATGTCCAAACTAACCAAATAATACTCTTTAAATATGTAGAGTTACTGTACTTCAATTATACCTCAGTAAAGTTGCAGGGGGGAACACATCTCCAATTTCAACACACAGGATTCCTATGGTCTGAAATAAATCTCTACTACTTCAGACACTGATTTGAAATCAGTGATGTGTTATTCCTAACCTTGTAACACTTAGAAGAGACCAATCTAGACTAATATTGAAGAGGGAAGTCAGAAATAACTGGGGGTGGGGGGGTGGGGAGGCAGTTTAAAACTACATGCAGGGACAATATATATAAAACGTGTCACTAAACAAGGAAAGCACAGCTGACTCCCTAAATCACATGAAACAAGAAATTTACGCTTCTTCTCAAATAACTGAGAGAGAACACCATTTACTCAAATATAAGTAAGGACATTTACATGCAGGCTGGACTTCTGAGAAGCAATGAGGTTCCCCCATCTTCAACAGGTAAAGTAAATCAGGTCACTTTTAAAAAGAAAGAAAAAAAAAAACCCACTGTAAAATCAAAACTGAAACAGAGCAGAACAGCTCTTCTCAACCTGGGCAGTGTCCATGCCAGGCCAGTGTGGGGAGGGAGGGCAGAGGTGAAGGGTTATAACAACATCAAAAACTTCTGGGTGAGGAAGCGGAGGCATCTGGCTCAGAAAGTGAGGCCAAACCTTAAATCTCTAACAGATCCCTCCTGTTTTGATTCCATGTTCATCCAAGAATCTTCCAGTTTTAATTTTCTCATGTAGCTTGCTTAGGTATAAAATATGTCAATCAGGATGAACGTCAATCCTCTTAGTAGCTTTACTTTTCATTCTGAGTCAAGAAATCTACATTTGACTCACGGAGCAGCTTCTTGCGAGCTTTGGTAGAAGGAATCAATAGGAGGAGGAGGTTCGGTAGGATAGGACGGGATGAGTAGCACAGTCCTGGGCCCTGAAGCTAGTCCTTGGAACGGTGCTAGCTGATGACAAATTTAAAAGGATAAGGACAACAGAGTACATTTTTCATAAAGCTAACTTTACTCTGAAATTACGCCTGTCTCAATTTTCTAATGCTAAAATATTCTTCCTTGTATGAAATGACAGCAATTGTAGATGATGTTCCTTTTAATGTCCTCATGTGGCAAAATATAAAGTTGGCAACACTATGGTTCCCAAGTCCCAAAATCTTTTTCTGATGTCACCGATTTGTAAATCACAAATTCTAGAAACCATTGGGTCAATAGATAGGTAACGGATAAAAGTGTTCCACAAAGCAGTCACAGAGTGACTCCCAGATATTTAGAGGAATCAAGGGCACCATTCCCTTGAGAGATGTATCAGAAACTCCGGGAAGAACTTTCAAACTACATGTGGCAAACTACACAGGAGCATCTCATTGCTTCTGAGATGTCTTCTAAACCAACAGTTGAAGCCGCTCTTCCCCAGACTGGAGAAGAGAAGCTAGTAAGACAGAAGTGGAAGAGAAATAAATGAATGAGAAGATCCTTTTCCTCCATGCTAATTGAGAAGAAAATGCTACCTTTTAAAGACAGGCCTTCAAATGTAAAACAGATAGCTAGTGGGAAGCAGCCGCATAGAACAGGGAGATCAGCTTGGTGCTTTGTGACCACCTAAAAGAGTGGGATAGGGAGGGTGGGAGGGAGACGCAAGAGGGAGGAGGAGATATGGGGATGTGTGTATGTGTATAGCTGATTCACTTTGTTGTAAAGCAGAAACTGACACACCATTGTGAAGCAATTATACTCCAATAAAGATGTTAAAAAAATAAAAAAATAAAAAATAAAGACAGGCCTTTTCCTACATGAAAATATCTAGAGGCTTTAAGCTAGCTTTGGAAACAAGAAACATTTAAGGCCATCAAAAACTCAATTTGAGATAGAACAACACATTCAGAAATACACATATTCCTGGCCCTTACCAATTCCCCAATTGTTCCACACCCCAGAATATATTTACATCACAGACAGAGCAGCATGTGTGCGTGCGCATGCATGTACATACATACAAATGCAAAAATACATGGCCACACAGATGTGCATCATTATGGATAAATTTATTAACTGAACAACACACAGATATATGCCTACATGTGTCCAGAGAAAAAGAGACCAGAAGGCTCCCAGGAGCCCACCACATTTCCCTGCAGTGTGAGTCAGCTGGGTTCTAAAATGAAGTATGAATGTCCATGACATTGCAATCAAATATATACTCACAGAGCTCAAGGTCAAAATGCTTCAATAAGCAAGAACGAATAATAGGAAAATGGGCAGATCTCCATTCCAACAAACCAACTATTGTTTTACCTAATTCATCTACCTTGATTAGAATTCCTGTGTGGTCATTAATAAATAAAACCATCAGTTCCTTTCACAAGTTGTAAGCATCACAGTTGGAAATCCTCTTTCTGTCCTCACAAATGGAAACAAGATAACCAAGATAAAGGATTAAGAAAAAACTCCACAACATTTATTGAGCACTTATGTGCCAGACATCATGCTGGACTTAAGAAAACCTCTGGAAACAAATAATAATTGATCATTTAGCCACTGTTCCACTTTCAGATACAATTTAGCCCAAGAGCAACACAGTGAAGAGGACAATTTTAGAAGCAAAGGAACATATGAGCTCCTATGCTACCAGGCTTAAGGAAGTGTAACAGAGCAAGGGGGAAAGAAGGGGTGGTTCTTATTAAGAAGATCTTCTTATTGAGATCTTCTTATTAAGAAGATCAAAGGCAGAGCTTTCCAACCCGCTAGTTCGCTGTAGAAGGGTTCCAGGTGTATGATCGTCTCAGCCCAAAAGGGCCTCCTCCCATCAGAAGCCTACTCTGTTATACTCCAGGATGCCTTAGAGATGATAGTTTTCTGCCTGTGCCATGATGTGAAAGATTGGGAAGCACTGATCTAAACCAACGGTTCCCAAATATGTACTAGGATGGTTGCATAAGAGTAATCTGGGGTAGGGGCTTCCCGGTGGCGCAGTGGTTAAGAATCCGCCTGCCAATGCAGGGGACACGGGTTCGAGCCCTGGTCTGGGAAGATCCCACATGCCGTGGAGCAACTAAGCCCGTGCGCCACAAATAGTGAGCCTGCGGGCTAGAGCCCGTGAGTCACAACTACTGTGCCTGCATGCTACAGCTACTGAAGCCTGCGTACCTAGAGCCTGTGCTCCGCAACAAGAGAAGCCACCACAATGAGAAGCCCGCATACCGCAGCAAAGAGTGGCCCCCGCTCGCCGCAACTAGAGAAAGCCCATGTGCAGCAACGAAGACCCAAAACTCAGCCAAAAATAAATAAATTAAAAAAAAAAAAAAAAAAGAGTAATCTGGGGTAATGTTAAAAATATGGGCTCAGGCCCGTGGCGCCGGCAGGATGGGCAAGTGTTGCGGTCTTCGTACTGCCAGGAAGCTCCATAGCCACCGACAAGACCAAAAGTGGCATGATAAACAGTACAAGAAAGCCCATTTGGGCACAGCCCTGAAGGCCAACCCTTTTGGAGGTGCTTCTCATGCCAAGGGAATTGTGCTTGAAAAAGTAGGGGTTGAAGCCAAACAGCCAAATTCTGCCATCAGGAAGTGTGTCAGGGTTCAACTAATCAAGAATGGCAAAAAAATCACCGCCTTTGTACCCAATGATGGTTGTTTGAATTTTATTGAGGAAAATGATGAAGTTCTGGTTGCTGGATTTGGTCGCAAAGGTCATGCTGTTGGTGACATTCCTGGAGTCCGCTTTAAGGTTGTCAAAGTAGCCAATGTCCCTCTTTTGGCCTTATACAAAGGCAAGAAGGAAAGACCAAGATCATAAGTTTTGATGATGAAAGCAGGATAGTAATAAATTTCCATATGCCAGAAAAAAAAAAAATACGGATTCCTGGGTTCTACTTGCATAGATTACAGTTCAGAGTATCTGGGAGAAGCCTAGAAATCTACAGTTTAACATGTATACACACACGATTCTAATGAACAATCACATTTGTAAAACATGTTTCTAAACTATCCACTCAAAGGTGAAAATATATATTAGTTAATAAAATTGGCTAACCCAGCACACAACTGTAAAATGGAAGTCAGAGATTAACATGGTCACAAGAGGTGAGCTCTTTAGGATAGAGGTGAGATTTGGCTTGGTGAGCCACAGGTAGACATACTAAGAGAAGGACGTGAATGAGTAAGAGTGAGTATATAGCTTACTGAATGGATGAACAAAAAAGAGGCTGGCCTAAAGCTGGGCAGAATACAGGGAAAGCAAATAACAAAACCAAAGAAAAAGAGAGTGGTCAGCAAGGTAAAAGGAAGTTAATCAAATTGTTAAAAGTGTTGGTTTACCGTATTCTGTGTTGAGGCCCCATAATTTCACTTTATTAGCTTCATACTGCGCTTTTTTCTTTAACCGACAAGCCCTGTGAAAGGAAGGAGCAATTAGCTCACTCATTTTTTTACAGGGAACATTCAGAATATACTTCTTTTTGCTGCTGTCTGTCAGACATTTTCTAATAGCAACCAAAAATCACTGCCTACTGATATTTGTATCAAGGGCCTCAATCATCACCCCAAAACATACAATATCATCATTTATCCAAACTGATTTTTTGAAGTTTCAGCATAGATTCAAAAATAAAGCTATGGTTAGTATACCAAAATAAACAAACAAAAACGGACAATACCAAGTGGTGTAGAAGATGTGAAATAAGTGGAACCCTCGTATGTTGCTGGAGGGGATGTAAAACAGTACATACAACTACTTCGGAAAACAGTAAATATTGTTTTAATTTACTTCATTACTTTGGAAATAGCTACTTTGGCAGTTTCTTATACAGTTAAACACACACTCTCGGGAATTTACCCAAGAGAAATGCAAACTTATGTTCACATAAACAACTGCAGATGAATGTTTATGGTGACTTTATTCATAATTGCACAAAATTAGAAACCACTCAACTATCCCTCAACTGGTGAACAGATACACTGTAGTGTATCACTTCAAAGGACTACTACTATCAATACTCCTCCACACAACAACATGATGAATCTCTAATTCATCCTGTGTGATATCAAAGCCAGACTCAAAAGGCTGCATATAATATGATTCCATCTATATTCTAGAAAAGGCACAACTGTAGGAACAGAAAACAGATCGGTGGTTGTGAGGAGTTAGGGGTGAGAGAGGGAGTTCACTTTTACAAAGAGGCATAAGGAAATTTTTTAAGGCGATAAAAATGTTCAATATCTTGACTGTGGTTGTGGTTTACATAATTGGATATGTTTGTCAAAACTCACAGAAGGATACACTGAAAGTGAAGAATTTATCAAGTAAATTATACCTCAATAAAAAAACCTTACTGCAAAACAAACAAAAAATAAAGAGCTATGATAAAATTTTTCATTTTTATACTATAAGGCACTTGAGTTCATTCACCTCTCCCCTTTAAAAACTTCTTCCATGAAGCATAAATACCATCATTTACTTTCAAAGGAAAAATTATAATACTCTCATTGTAGTATTTATAAAAGTATATTTCTGAAAAAAGGGCCGAGGGCCATCTCCTCTATGAAAGCTCACTGAAGTCTAATCTCACCTCCTAGACTTCAATCACATGAGTAAACATGATTACCATTTACCTGGAAGCCAGCTTATTTTTTTCCTTCCTTGACCTTGGCCGGGCTGTTAAGGGAAGCTCACTGACTGGAGTCAGATCACTAATCACCTTATTCAGTTTCCGTAGTTCATTGCCTATCTGGAGTAGTTTTTTAGGATTTGGAGTCAGGTCTTCCACATCCGTTCTCCGTGACTTCTTTACTGCATATTTGCCTATAGATGGTTTAAAAGAAGTTTAAGTGAGATCATTTTATTTAACAAGAGATACATTTTATATAGCCATATTTAAAAACCCATCTCTCCCCTCCCCCCTTTTTTTTCAGAGGCCTGAGCATGTGAACAACCTACGCTAGAAGGGCTGGCCTCTTCTCCTTCCCACTTTGTGATGGCAAGAAATGGGGGTAATATAGCACAACTCCAGCCTTTTCCCAACTCTTCTCCACCTTAAGGTTTCTAGCCCTGGTATGATGGATTCTTAATTATCTGCATGGAAGTAATAAGCATCTCAAACCTCAGGACTGGAGTCCAAGTTCACCTGCACACAAAAATCAGGGCTAGGGTACAGTATATGGTCAGGAACGAATTTGGAAATTTTACCCAAACCAAGACATTTAGGCTGCTATGACTGAAAATTTGTCAGACATATATATTCCTGTGTTGGACCCAAAAGTCCAACAAATAAGGATTGCCTTTTCAGAAACCACGTCTTCAGTTAGTTTGATAAATAACATTACAGAAGACTCAAAAAGACTTTCCCTACCACTGCAGGCAAGAGGAATGGCTCTGTCCTCTGAACTACAATACCCTGAACAACTTTCCTAGTACTCACTACATGCTACCTGTACCTATTTGTTGGACTCATCTTTTCATTTCTGCTAGAAAATTGATCTGAAGTCAAAAATTAGGCCTTTATTCACTGAAAGATAATAGAGTACAGACCTGGGTGCCAGTGGAAAGGGAAAATGAGGCACAAATATACTTCTGATACAACTTCTGTGTCAAAAATGCTTAGCAACTTATATCTGTAGCATGAGCGACTACTAAACTGTTTACTGAGCTCCAGCCTACTAGTGCCCCCCACCTTCTCAGTACAGACTTTGGATTAAGGTAAAAACATCTGTGCAGAAGAAATTCTACTCAATTACTTCCTCCTGGGTTCACAGTTCAAAATCTGGCCTACCTAAAATTATAAGCTTCTCCTGACTCTTACTATTCAATTCTTCCTGCTCCATTCCTTTTCTCCACAATTGTTCTTCCTTTCTTTTCCTTTCCCTCCTCTTTTCTCTCCACCACCGTTTTGATTCCAATCTCCCTGTTTACATTTAGGCCTGGAGATTGGACAAAAATGAAAGACAGAGATGCTAGAGCCCAATCTCTTCTTTCCCAACCCTTCTTGCTTATGGCAACTGTGACAGGTCAGGAATCAGCAGGCTGTTGGGTCATTTCCTGGGTAGGATATATAGAACAAGAAGTGACTAGAAATCATTTTTACACAAGCTTTCCTCCCTGTTTAGGTGATGGCTCTCAATACTGGTAAAAGCTATTTGTGAATGAAGAGCAGTCATAGCAAATACAGCAGCTCTACTGTTCTACTCTCCAATTTGCTAGGAAGGGTTGAATACCTACATATAATGTATAATGATTAAGCATTATGGTTTACTATCTCTATTTAAAAGTGACATGAAATATCTAGGACTGATGGTTACCAAGACTTATCATGGTGATCATGGTGTATGCAAATGTCAGATCACTATGTAATACACCTGAAACTGATATAATATTGTACATCAACTATATTTCAATAACAAGAGAAAGGAAGGGAGGGAGGGAGGGAACCTATATGATCACAATCCCCTCTTACCATGATGTAAGCCATTCTTCTGATACATGTTACTTGGCAAGGTATCTCTGTTCCATTCAGATGGCCTTAGCATCCTCTCTTGCTGTGATGGTGTGAGTTGTTCACTATACTCCCAGAAGTACCTTCTTTTACCTCTCTTCCGAGAGGTAATTGAAGTCATCTCCTTCAAGTCTTCCACAGAATCATTTTCATAGCCTTAAAAAAAGAAAGCACCCCCCCCGAATTTTTTAAGTTCCATAAATTGCAATAAACCAATCAGGACAAACAAAAAGATCCCCTCTATTTACCACTTGACACATTTCCTTTCATCAAAAAACAGTATTAACATGTCAAAGATAATAAACCAAATCTATAAAATAACTTTTAATGTAGAAATCTCTAATTCAAAATATTTAGAGATTAATAAACAGAGATAACTACACTGTTTATCTTCCTTAGGTTTCTCCTTGGTTAGTATATGACACTTTTTTTGTATCTTCACATAAGGTTGAGAGAATAATGAAATATAGCCACAGGAAAACAAACAACCCAATCAAAAAATGGGCAGAAGACCTAAATAGACATTTCTCCAAAGAAAACATACAGATGGCCAACAGGCACATGAAAAGATGCTCAATATCGCTAATTATCAGAGAAATGCAAATCAAAACCACAATGAGGTATCACCTCGCACCAGTCACAATGGCCATCATTAAAAAGTCCACAAACAATAAATACTGGAGAGGGTGTGGAGAAAAGGGAACCCTCCTACACTGTTGGTGGGAATGTAAATTGGTGCAGCCACTATGGAGAACAGTATGGAGGTTCCTTAAAAAGCTAAATACAGATTTGCCATAGGATCCAGCAATCCCACTCCTGGGCATATACCTGGAGGAAACGCTAATTCAAAAAGAGTCATGTACCAAAATGTTCATTGCAGCTCTATTTACAATAGCCAGGACATGGAAGCAACCTAAGTGTCCATCATCGGATGAATGGATAAAGAAGATGTGGCACATATATACAATGGAATATTACTCAGCCATAAAAAGAAACGAAATGGAGGTATTTGTAGTGAGGTGGATGGAGTTAGAGTCTGTCATACAGAGTGAAGTAAGTCAGAAAGAGAAAAACAAATACAGTATGCTAACACATATATATGGAATCTAAGGGAAAAAAAAAGGTCATGAAGAACCTAGTGGCAAGATGGGAATAAAGACACAGACCTACTAGTGAATGGACTTGAGGATATGGGGAGGGGGAAGGGTAAGATGTGACAGGGTGAGAGAGTGGCATGGACATATATACACTACCAAATGTAAAATAGCTAGCTAGTGGGAAGCAGTCGCATAACACAGGGAGATCAGCTTGGTGCTTTGTGACCACCTGGGGGGGGGAAAGGGAGGGTGGGAGGGAGGGAGATGCAAGAGGGAAGAGATATGGGAACATATGTATATGTATAACTGATTCACTTTGTTATAAAGCAGAAACTAACACACCACTGTAAAGCAATTATACTCCAATAAAGATGTAAAAAAAACAAAAACAAAAACAAAAATACACATGCACCCCAATGTTCACAGCAGCACTATTTACAACAGCCAAGACTTGGAAGCAACCTAAATGTCCATGGACAGATGAATGGATAAAGAAAATGTGGTGTATATGTGTATGTGTATATATATATATATATATATATATATATATATACACACACACATAAACACACATACACACACACACACACACACACAAACAGAATACTACTCAGCCATAAAAAAGAATGAAATAATGCCATTTGCAACAACATGGATGGACCTAGAGATTATCATATTAAGTGAAATCAGACAGAGAAAGAAAAATAAGTATCACATGATTATCACTTATATGTGGAGTCTAAAATATGATACAAATGAAGTTATTTATAAAATAGAAACAGACTCACAGACATAGAAAACAAACCTATGCTTACCAAAGGGGAACGTGGGGGGAGGGATAAATTAGGAGCTTGGGATTAGCAGATACAAACTACTATATATAAAATAGATAAACAACAAGGTCCTACTGTATAGCACAAGGAACTATATACAATATCTTGTAATAACCTATAATGAAAAAGAACATATGTATGTATAACTGAATCACTTTGCTGTACACCAGAAGCTAACACAACACTGTATAAATCAACTATATTTCAATTAAAAAAAAAAAGAAATCTAGCCACAGGAATGTTAAAAGTACCATTAGTTAACGGTACTTAGACACTATACAATTATTTTTAATGTCTTCCGTCTAATATTTATGCATCTGAAACATCCCCAGACAGAAAGCTGTGTGCATTTCTGGGATGGTATCCTATGAGGCAGAATTCCGTGAGGCAGCAGTGGTCTTCTTCCTACTTCCCACAATACCCTTTTTGTAAAAGTACAAAAATGACAGTTCTCACACAGGCTATTCAAATAAAAACTTATATGCCTATTTCTAACTAATATTTTATTGGAAGCAATTTGCATTTACTTCAGTTTTTAAGAAGTTATTTTCCCTACTAATAGGAAGTTTCAGTAAATACTTAATTCTGAGCTGCTAGAACTACTGGTCAGACCCAATACAGAATAACCTATACATCTAAAATACCCTCAGAGCATGCCCATCTTAGAGGTACTCCACCTAATTAGTACTAGGTACACGGGGCAATGGAGATGGGCTGTGCACGGGGTGTGTACAGCCCTAAACCTAAGGTAGCAAGGAAAAACTGGATGGCGATGGCCAAGCAAAATGACCACTTTCCCTCCTAAAAACATGACTCCTCTGGAACTGACACTAAGAAAGTGATGACATCTGCACATTTTGGAAATAAAATAGAATTTTAGAATTTTACCAGGTTTTCTTCACATTAAGAATTAATTAGGAACATGATTCTATTTATTTGACATTGTGGGAAAGGCAAAAGTACAGGGACAAAGTGGTTGCCAGGAGTTGGGGGTGGAGGGAGAGGCTGACTATAAAGGAACGGGAGGGCAATCTGGGGGGTGATCAAACTGTTCCGTACCTTGATTGTGGTGGTGGTGGTTTCATGATTATGTGCATTCGTCAAAACTCAAAGAAGTGTACACTTAAAGAGGGGTGAATTTTACTGTTATGCCTCGATAAACATGACCTTTGAAAAGAATCAATTCAGAGAGCAGAATGATTTCGAGGCAACAGTAAAGACAAGCTTTTGTAGCACTGCTGGCTTAACAGCATTATAATGCTCATGTAGTACTTTAAAACAAAGTAAAAAAACACAAACAAACAAAACAACAACATGGCAAGCAGTGTGACAGAAAACCTTAGTTCTTCTTAAGAAATGAGGCACAGACTTCCCTGGTGGCGCAGTGGTTGAGAATCCTCCTGCCAATGCAGGGGACATGGGTTTGACCCCTGGTCCAGGAAGATCCCACATGCCGCGGAGCAACTAAGCCCGCAAGCCACAACTACTGAGCCTGCGTGCCACAACTACTGAAGCCCGTGCACCCTAGAGCCCACATGCTGCAACTACTGAGCCCACGCACCCAGAGCCCGTGCTCCACAACAAGAGAAGCCACTGCCTGAGAAGCCCGCGCACCACAACGAAGAGCAGCCCCTGCTCGCCGCAACTAAAGAAAAGCCTGCGTGCAGTAACAAAGACCCAACGCAACCAAAAATAAAATTTAAATAAATAAATAAATAAAAAAGAAATGAGGCACAAGTGACACAATCATTTTCAGAAATCTGATTTTTGAAAATTCTGTTAGATACATAAATAATTTCTTCTTTACTCGTGTTAATGTATCACTTTAAATTAAAGGATTTTATCTTATTCCAGTTATCAACCTAGCTTTGGAAAAGGTGCAAGGGCTACATGCTTCTGCCAGAAATGGCCTTTTTAAAAAGGCCTTTGCTCCATGAGGCCAAGCTAAAATTACTGGCTCACAAAGACGACCCTAGTATGGCTGGGAACACCTCAACACAGGCAGCACCAGCCCAAACACTCCCATCTTCCTATGAATGTCAAGAACTGGCGTCCCACATTTAAGTCTACCCCAGCCCAAAGTATAAGGGAAACATTTTCACATCCAGCTTCCTCAGGCAACCCATCCCCTGACACTTTGATATGCTCCCTCAGGTGGCCTAGATTTCTGGCAAAACACTGTCTCTCTCATTTAACGTACTCACGTATTTCACTCACAGATGTTTCATTTGAGGCTTCTAAGAACTGGGTAGGAAGAGGTTATTAACCCTATTTACAAAAAGAAACATGCTCATGGAGGGTTTAAGTGATTTGGCAGAGCTGGGACTGGCTCAGGCCCCATGACTCCAGCTCCAAATGGACTTCCCGCTTTGCCTGGGCCTACCCTACCTAGTTAAATGGTCTAAACAGATTTTTTTCCCCACATATATTCCATGTTAAATCCAAAGAGTCATTAGGATTTGGATTTCTTCTCTCCCACCCAAATTAATAACCAGTTTTATTTACTTACATATGTTCAGCACTTTCCCAAAAAAAGTATTTAAGGGTTATCAGTTTTCTTTGACCTAATATTTTAGTATTTTCTAATAGCATACACCATGAACTCACAATAACACACACACACACACACACACAATGGATTTGTTAAAATCATCTGCCTTTCAATACACAGACTACTGTGATCAAGTAGAATGCAGGAAAATTATATTCCCAGATCACCGGTCTTGCATTTAAGGTGATTAAATATTTCTCGAAGTGTGTTCTGAGGAACACTATTACTATAAAATATGTCTTCAATCCCAAGTGGGTTCTGTGGTCAAATAAATTTTAAGAAACTCTTGTCCTGAATCTTTCTCTTGCCAAGTCACAGTACACATAAGATCAGAAGACCGAGAAATCATGACAGTAAATAAACCCACTCAACTCTAAGTTGCATGAAGATAAGGATCATGTCTATTTTGTTCATCTCTGCATAGCCAAAAATCTAGTACACACAGTGCCTGACACAAAATTAGGCACCTCCCCACAATTTTTTTTAAACAAATGATTTGTTTAATGTAACATTTCCCATGGAGCCTTTTCCATTTTCTTTTCATTTGCTGGATCACCATATTGATCTAACTCATTCCTTTCTGACACAGTTACCAAAACATAGTCAAAAAGGCCTAAAATTCTGATCACACATCTTTGGTTAGTGCAGATTACTACCATTCAGCTGGTAAAGTCAATCATGAAAATCCTTAGTAGGGATTACAAAATAAACTCTCATTCTGGGGGCCTAATTCTTAGCCTTACAACCATGTAATTCCATGACCCCAAACAGTTGTAGCCTGTCCACAGAATAGGCTCTATTAAAACTTGGGAGCAAGTCCAGAGTAGAGACTGAAACTCCATTTTACACCTTTCCTGGAGCTTTGTAGGCTCAGGCACTGTTGTAGCCAACTGCCAAGAAACAGCATCAAGGGAGCTAGTCATCACAAAAGGGCCTTTGTAAACTGCTGCAAATTAAACCAATCAACCCACTCTAAAACTAGCACTCTGAAGAAACTATAACTATTCCACTTTTCTGCTTCAAAGAATTTCTTCTTGCCTCTCACCAATAACTCACATTTGTATTCTTAAAGTCACTTGTTTAGCTCTTTCTTCCAAGAAGAAGGGAAATTTTCATTAGCAAATGTGAATAAGCCCCCAAAATACCATAAAATATCATTGATTTGTGGATAAAGCATGTCATTCGTTGACATTTGTGAGAAGTGTCCAAGTAATACTAACCAAAGAGGTTTTACTTCAAGTCAACTGGAAGTGAGTGAATCAAATGCCATCCAAACATTTAGCATTGTTAAATAGTGCCAAGAGGAGGGCTTCACCCTGCCAAATGCCAGCTAACACATCTCTGTTTAAAGCACTGTTGGTTGCTTAACACCAACAAACTCACAAATCAGGGCTCTCCCCCCCACCCCCGACGAGAGTCAAAAGGCTGAGAAAATGGAAATGAGGGTCAACTTATCAAGTGGTTTCTCTTCATGGACCTACTCATCTCTCAACACATTTATCCACGTGAAATCAAGTCAAAAGATCAAGGATGAACTTAAACTGGAGTTAAAAGTCAAGGAAAAGCAGGAATTCCCTGGCAATCCAGTGGTTAGGACTCCACGCTCTCATTGTCGAGGCCCAGATTCAATCCATGGTCAGGGAACTAAGATCCCACCAAAAAAAAAAGTCAAAGAAAAGCAAAACTACAACCAGAAGTGGAATAAACAGTATAGTCCTTGCCTGCCTTACTTGGTGATAGTGGGATTTACCGACTCCCTCAGATTTATATATTCCTTTTAGCACCAGCTGGTAAAGGCATTTTCTTCCCCACACTTTCCACTTCCTAGTTATCACCCTAGTTATCACTCCTTGTCTCAACCCTTACCTTCCCTCCTACCCTAATTCTAAATATGGGACTCAAAACAATAGGACTGACCTGTCAGGTTTTAAGGACCACTCATGGAGAGCACTCTGGTCTCCCTATGGGAGGGAGCTATATAACTTACTGCTAACTGCAAAGATAGTTTGAAACACCTCAAAGCAGATTTCATTAACTTGTTGAGAGAAAAGTTTTCCTGCTAAGTAGAAAAGACAATTGTTCTGTCTAGACTATACTGAGTGCTAAAGTAAACCAAAGAAAAGGCATAAACCCTTTTCCTCCACCTTTTCCTTACTTGAAAATCCACTCAAGTCAAACAACTTAATTGTATCAAATGCATAAATCATTTGTGCAATAGAAAGATTTCACTAAGAGGAAGGTCTCTGGGCAATAATATGCTTCACTGGCTACAATATAGCTACTATGGCTGAAAAACCTTTCTGAAAATTAAATACCAATGTTTATACTGCCCGAAATTCCAACAATGAAAGGGCTCTCTTTGACAATTTATATTTTTCTTAATAACTTGGTGTTTTATGTAGAAGTTATAGTACCAACATTATTTTTGAAGAAAATAACTTTCGCTTAAATGTGAAGATCTTCACTTCTTTGTGCATTTAACTGTGTGCCACTTGGCAACACCATTTTCATAAATAAACTGCACAAGCCAACAGTGGCAAGAGCCCAACCATGTACATGCTGAAGTGAACCAGTTCCCCACAGGTTTCATTTTCTTTCTCCCTTTTTTTTATATGCACTGTATATAAATAGAGCAGAGACTCCTTCATGCTCATTAAATTATAGCATGTATTTTTCTTCAGTGGAAAAATACTGTGCAAATGAAAGATGCAGCAGACACAAAGAAAAAGCTCTCTTTTACATTATTCATTAAGTAGGCTTTGTTGGTTATTAGGGATGAGTAATGTAAACCATCATTGCTTGGTTCACCATTCTAGGGACTCCAAACACACCTCAATTATAACAGAGGAACACATGCAGAAATAGGAATATTTTTTAAACCAATCAATTTTGGCATCTTTACACAGCTGCTCAAGAGAGTGACAGGTCACTTAACATAAGATAAATTAAGAAGAAGCCCTCGAGGAATCAGCATATGAACTACACATGAGCAAGAGTGATTATTTTAGAGCTGTTTGAATAGATAAAAGCAATTACATATCCAAGTCAAGATACTAAGTCATTTAATCCCCAGACTAAGACAAAGAAAGCATCCACAGCAAAACTTTCTATTTCAAGAGAGTAGCAAAAAGTCAATTCAGTAAGCCTCCAAGCACTACAATACCTGGTTCAGAGAAAGTGTCACTGATGTCATCATCCTTGTCATCTTCATAATCCTCTTCCTCTTCTTCCTCTTCCTCGTTTTCAGAAAGTTCGTGCTCGCTGCCAAATCCTTCATCATGGTCCTCATCGTCAACATCTTCCTCGTCCTCCTCGTCTTCTTCAGGACTGCATTTGGTTGGCTGTTCACCCAAGTTGTCGGACACAAAAAGGGAATAATTGTGCTCTTCTTTTTTCTGGGATGAATCTGAGACCGATGTGCTGGCAGAAAGGCTGCTACTCTCTCCTGCTGCAATCGACACAGGCCCCTCCTGGGGCAGAGGACTGAGTAATAGTTCCTGGGTTTCTTTAAAAGGCAAAGCTGGAGTGGCATGGCCCTGCAGAGGCTCCGTCCCTTTTTTCTCTGGTCTTTTGGCTACGGCTCCACAGTAGCAGGTGTTCTCCTTTGCTGAATCTGCATGAACCTGGCTCAATAGAGGCCGGCTCTGCTGCACTGGGTTGATCTTTACCTTTGCCTTTTTCACATAGTCTTTACATTCAACATGAAAGTTCACTTTTTCATTATGATACATGTTGGTCTTCACCATGATTTGTGTGCTTGAAGTGGGTTTACTTGCTTTTTGGACGCAGTCTGACAAAGGGACCTCAGCCTGAAGAGTCTTAGAAGAACACACAGGAGCAGCTGCTCTGCTTGCGATCTTTTTACCAGGGAATGATGAGGGCAAGGGATTTTGTTTGACACTGAAAAGTGAATCAGGGTAATAAAGGGAATCAGAAACAGACTGAGAGTCCTCACTATTAAGCTGGGCCAAAGTTGGAGTTTTACTTATGACCTCTTCATCTTGGTAAGGGCTAGAAAAGTCATCAAGACCCAAGTAATCCACTTCTTTTGTTCCCCAGATGTCACAGCTGGTTAGTTTGGTGTACTTCGTTAAGTCTTCACAGTATGTATCCCACTGTTCCCAGTTTGAGGTTAAAGCACCCTCGTTATCCAGGACATCTGTGAAAGACTCCAGATTTTCAATGTCTTTGCAGTCCTCCAAAGAAAGGAAGTTGTCTCTAGGATTTTGCTGGTAGTTCATCTCTCTATCCTGAGAAAGGTTTAAAAAAAAAAAAAAAATCACATACCGTAATTGAGGAAAGAGTTATTTACCTCCATACTCACTTTCATGTATCAAATTGATAAATCAGTACTCAACCTCTGGTCTGCTTTTACGATAAAGACTACTTACATGACACTCTACCATTCCATTTAATATCATTTCCTCGGGCAAGGAAAAAAAAAAAAGGGAAAATATGTCCCCTGAGAAACTTAGGTATGGTTCAGGGCTCTTGAACTTCACGGTAAACACTCTTCCCGAAAAAAAGTTTACATTTCCTGATCTTTAACTTAGAAGGATTTTGGGACCTTCTCAGAAACAAGCTTCAGTTATAAAGCAAATAACGAAGGCCTTACCTTCATCACAGAATATGTCTTCTTAAGTGAGAATTTAAACATAGAGGTGAAGAGCAATCCAAAGAGAGGTGCAAATCAGCCACAGAAAGATAAGATCTTTGGTAAGACCTGGTAACAACTCTTGGGCATGGGAAAGTACTTTAACTCCTCATGAGTATGATACTCCTCATGAGTAGAGAGATGATTTTTTAAATGTCAGTAAGACTATGCAGACATTAAAAGGAATGCAGTTAAGCTCTAATGTACTAGGATGAAAGGCCACTTACCACATTTTTATGTTAAAAAGAGTTAAGTTACAGAATACCGTATCAATGATATGTCATCCAATTTTAAATATTCATGTATTTATATATGCATAGAAAAACTCTGTTAGTGGTAATTATCTCTGGGGAAAAGGTTTGGTGGGTGGAGGCTCAGGAAGAAAATGAGGAAATTTTCAGTTTTCCAGTTTGTTTTTGTTCTGTTTTGATTTCTCCATTTGTTTGTGGGGTTTTGTTTTTGTTTTTTTTTTTTGGTTGCATGTATGTCTCTGTGTGTTTTAACAGCTTTACTGAAGTATAGTTTACATACCACAAAATTCACCTCTCTTTAGTGTACAACTCAATAATTTTTAGCAAATTAACAGATCTGTGTTAGTTTTCCAGTTTTTATATACCTCCGTGTTTCTTAAGTTGCATGTAATTTAAATTATTCTTAAAGTCTTTTTCTTAAGAATCTTAAGTGTCTATTTACCTCGAGAATAAATGATTAGTATATTCAGATGTTGCTTGGAATTGCTACCTTTGTCTCACATTCTCTGTGTCATCTGCCTTGCTCAATGTTATGATTCCTAAATATCCCAGCTGCAAAGTCCTTTAGCAGTTAGGCATATTAAAAAGACGGCTTCTATCTTCATTGTCAAAAACTAAACTTAAGGATATTTAGATAACCTTTCCTCTCACTATTTTCAATGGGTTCACACACCCTTCTAAAATACCAGACTGACAGTGACAAGAATAAAATTTGGCCTGATTACATCATTTTTTCTTTTTAGACATTTATAAATAAAAAAAGTATACAACACCTTTACCTCAAATCGATTAAAGCAGAATCCAAGAAAATGTTACTTACCAGTTCATACATGAAATCTGGATCTGAACTGTTTGCTAAGAGATCTGTGCTCATCAGAGTCTGTTCTGAAAAGGTGTGGCTTCGAAAGGCATCCCCAAAAGGCGGATCCATTCCGCTTACACTAGGCTACAACAGAGTGATTTTAATTTTGGAAAGTTAATGACTGCTTCGAGACCAGTTTATTACACACAAGCCCCACCCCCACACCTACTAAATAATTATCTTCAAAACTATTTTGTATTTTTTCCTGCTTTTTAATTTTAGTACATTTGAAATATCTAACTAACATTAAACTATGGACTTATATTAGGAAAATAACTAAGATGCATCAAACATTGGAAAAGGAATAGACTGGAAATTGTTAATTATACCTAACTTCTAAAAACTAAAGCTTATTTAGCCACCAGAGTCAGCATGTAGTACCTAATGAGTACTTTTATTTATTAGCTATGTAACATTTCTTCAAATCCATCTCTAACAACACTCGCTGTTCTAACTCCAGAAAGTGGAGAATGCCCTGCCATTTCTTGGGGTCTGCAGAGGTAGCAAGACAGTCTCTATACTCCTAAATGAGATAGCAAGACAGTCTCTATACTCCTAAATGAGTTCAATGTCTTATTTCCCAAAACAAGTGGAAGACCATTTGGGCATCTCTAGTCCAACAAATGCCTCCAGGAACGTGATGGAGACAGGATCAGCCAAATATCAAAAAATCTGCTGAGTGAGGCCAGTAACTGGGGCATGAACTCAGTAGCCTTAATCCTGATCCCTGAGAAGGGTACAATTTCTATGATAAATAAGAAAGGGAGAAAAAAAGACTCGGCACCCAGAGTTGATGCTCCTTCTTTTCTCTTCATCCCCCCTTTACCATTTCAAGGTCTAAACAAATCACTTCAGAGTGAAGTTTGGGCTAGGACTACTAAAGTGACCCAAACAAGTCTAAGTCCTCACTTTGAAATCTAACTTGGATAAAAGAAGAAGATGGGAAAGAATACAAATTCCCTGTTTGCCTTTTTGTTCTTCTCTTGCAAGTTTCTGGCAAAACTTTAAAAATTATATTAGTCTACTTGCTTATATTTCTCTATTCATATACCTTCTACCTACCACAGACTGACCCCTTTTCACACACTCTTTCACCATGTTTTCCTTCATGGGTACTTCCCATCCCATTCTTTTCTTTCTCTAATTTTCTGCAAGCTTGCCAGGTTGCAAGCTCAAAGTAAGTGTTTTTTTTTTTTTAATTAATTAATTAATTAATTAATTTATTTATTTATTTATGACTGTGTTGAGTCTTCGTTTCTGTGCGAGGGCTTTCTCTAGTTGCGGCAAGTGGGGACCACTCTTCATCGCGGTGCGTGGGCCTCTCACCATCGCGGCCTCTCTTGTTGCAGAGCACAGGCTCCAGACGCGCAGGCTCAGTAATTGTGGCTCACGGGCCTAGTTGCTCCGTGGCATGTGGGATCTTCCCAGACCAGGGCTCGAACCCGTGTCAAAGTAAGTGTTTTATAGACCTAAATTCAAGTATTCAATAAATAGCGAATGAAACTTTGAATGGGAAAGAACTCAAAATGGGTATCTGCAGTCCACTTGGTATAGTGGTTGGGGTGGAGGGAGGCCACCGGTTTTTTTACTACCAGCTAGCAAACCCCCTTTCTTTGCCTCTGCTGCCTGCCTCCAAATCACTGGACCATCTCGGCAAGTTGCTGATTTCCCGTGCTCGAGGCACAGTTCTGCCTGGCCCCACATAAAGCCACCTTAGAGTCCCTGCCCTTTCATTATTTCTAGGTTTCTCCCCAGCATAAAAAGGGGAGGGATAAGACCTAACCACTGGAGGGGGAAGGGAAGAAGTTTGGATATGCAGAATAGGGACTAACAGGACTTCATTTATTGTTCCAGTGATTGCCTCAAACCAGAACTGAGCAATTCAAAATAGTTACCATAATATAAATAGATACAGTCATCCTTAGACACGTTTTGTGGGAGGTAGAGGTATATATGTATATGTGTGTGTGTGTGTGTGTGTGTGTGTGCGTGCGCGTGTGAAAGAGAGAAAGGCTGAAGTCCCTCACCATTTCCTCCTAACTGAATTCAATGGGCATGAAGGGAAAGGAACAATTGGGAAACTAGAAGAAGATAGAGGGGATGGAAATGGGCTTTCTGTGGCAGATTAATTTTCAGGGGAGTTGGTTTAGCCCCCATAAAAGCCAGCACCTCTGCTACCTTCTAACCACCTTTTTCTTCACATTGTTCCCTGTGTCAACCTCACTAAATTTCAAAGCTATAGCAAAGGAAGGACATGTATTTAAAACCAGTTGAGATCAGAAGCAAAATGTCTTTAAAAGATAGTATAGCAAGTTGTGTTAAGATTCAGAGAACTTACTGAACCAACTGCAGTGGGAAAATATAAAACTCTGCACCTTACCTGAGGCATTTCCAAGCCCAGATCCTGTGAGTCCGATCCCAAACTTCTTTTTTTTCTCGTTTGTAAATTCCTTTCCAGCTTTACTTTTAATTTCAAGATCAAAGATGATTTTCACAATAAACAGCAGGTTTCCCAGAATGCCTTCAATTCAACTGCTTGGATCACTGTTGTTGTTTTTTTAATAATTCTGTGCGAATCTGTCAACAACACAAAGTAACTTCACTGAAAGCCACTAAAAACAAGTTTACCTTTCAAAAATAACATTAACAAAGAACACTTTAAAGGGATAAGTACTGTGATTGTACTATCAAGAATTTGGCCATTTTTTAGTACCAACTATTCTGAAATTCACCATCCCTCCCTCTATTTGTTTCTACAATAGGACTGGTCAATAACCAACTGGCACTATTTAAAAAAAAAAAAAAAAAAAAAAGCTGATAAAATTAAAATAGGCCTGGGACTTCCCTGGCAGTCCAGTGGTTAAGACTCCATGCTTCCAATGCAGGGGGCGCAGGTTCGATTCTCTGGTTGGGGAACTAAGATCCCACGTGCCCCGTGGCACAGCCAAAAGGAAAAAAAAAAAATTAACACATGCCCATCTTCCTGTGATCTAAAAATGTATTTTACTTAATGTTAAAATAAACCTCCCATTCGCTTCATGTTTTGTATGAGAAAACATAATGTCTCAGCAATTCCATCTACTGTATAATCATTACCGCTAAGTGAACCTACATTTTATATCTCTCATAAATCTACAAGAAGAGCAATGAATATGTATCACCAATAACAGAATTTAACATATCCTCTACATTACATAAAATCACGTTCATAATGGTATATGCAACATTACTCTTCGAGTTATAAGTGAAATCTGTCCTTGAAGTAAGAATTATTCCAGTAAGCTCTGAACATGTGTATCTTGAGAGGGGAAACAGGGATAAGGACTACTTTGCAGAGTGGTTTCAAGGGTTAAATTAAATGACTGCAAGTCACCTGGCACAGGGTCTTGACTGTGGTAGAAACTGACAGGTTAGTTCCCCTTTCCCTCCTCTGTGAAGGCTTTAATCAAGAAGAACTAAACAGCTATACCCACTTCATCATCTCTTCCTAGATAAGTGGTCCTCAAAGTGTGATCCCAGGACCAGCAGCATCAGCATCAACCAGGAAATCTGTTACTAATGCAATTCTTGGGCTCCAGACCAGACCTACTAAAGCAGAAATTCTGAGAGTAGAGCCCAGTAATGTGTTTTAACAAGCGCTCAGGGTGATTCTGCTCCTCTCTAAAATCTGAGAACCTCTGCTTTAAACTGAACTCCTTGCTCTTATTCATTCTAGATGCAGTATCATTTCTTAGACTGATGTAAAGAGCCAATTTAAGCTACGCTGCCCTCTGTAGTTAACACATTCTCTGGCATAGACCTGTGAAGTGATACATTACATCAATTTCAGAGACCTCTTGCTGAACGAATAAGAGAGAACAAGGACGAACAAGGATGCAATAATTGTTCTACCCAATTAGATTAATAAATTGACTATCATCTGCATTTCCTAGATCTTTGCTGGGCTCTTCCCTCTAGTGGGCTGTCATTCTCAGTGCACTGTTCTAGCCTAGGAAACACCCTCAAGTGCCCAACCTGGGCCCAGAAACAGAATTAACTATGTGTCTCAATCCAGTGCTACAGTTTAAATGGACTGATGCCTGCTTGTGCCAAAGGCTAGTTCTGGCCCAATTCCTCCTTGGACATACTGCCGACACGTACTCTCAGTCCTAACTCTTCCCATGATTCCTGTGAGAAACAAGGTCAGTTGCCTTTTCCAGACCTATTACTTAGACCCCCCCCCCCAAAACCAAATTATTCAAGTGATGCATTCAACAAAGTGGACTAGTATAATCCTGGTCTATAACCTTGGATCTGGGAGAAAAGTTTGATACTCTCTAAAACCTGAAACTTATCCTTTCTAGCAACAGGGTTGAAGAATCAAGAAGAGATTGAGTTCTCTTCTACATATATACTTTGGCATATATTTATTGGCAACCACTATAGACACCACGTACCAACAGCTTGGTTTATCAGGAAAACACTGGACAAAAAAAGGGCTAAGTTCTAGTCACTGCTCTCACTTGCAAACTCGACAATATTGGGTAGGTCAATCTTTCTAAAACTCATTTTTCTCATCTATGTAAAGAAAATAATATTACTCCTGGCTACCAAATTTCCTAAGCCATAAAACTTCCATACAAATACAAATATTTATGTAAAACATTATTTTAAACACTTGGCATCGAAACAAATTTGTCAATGCAGTTAGCAAAAAGAGCACTTGTTTGGAGGACAAGAGACCTGGATTCCAGTTTTGATTCCATAATTAAAACTAAATAGGAGAGTGGCCAAGATGGCAAAGTAGAAGGACCTTAAGCTCATCAACTCTCACAAGCACACCAAAATCACAACAATCTGCAGAATAATCATTGTTGAAAAAGACTGAAACCTACCAGAAAAGATCCTCTACAGCTAAAGACATAAAGATAGAACCATGAGACTGGTAGGAGGTGTGGACTTACAATATAATCAAATCCCATATCTCCCAGGTAGGGGAACCCCAAACTGGAGAATAATTATATTATAGAGGTTTCCCCACAGGAGTAAGAGTTCTGAGCCCCATATCAGGGCCCCCAGTCTGGGGGTGTGGCAACAGGAACAGGAGCCCCTAGAGCATTTAGCTTTGAGGGCCAGTGGGGCTTGATTGCGGAAGCTCCACAGGATGAAATAAGACTTCATTCTTAAAGGGGGCACACAAAATCTCACGCACACCAGGACCAAAGACAAAAGCAGTAATTTCACAGGAGCCTGGGCCAGACCTACCTGTTGGTCTTGCAGGGTGTCCTGGGAAGGTGGGGGGCAGCTGTGGCCCACCCTGGGGACGTAGACACTGGTGGCAGATACATGGGGGAGGCTAATATATTGGCACCAAGACCTGGTCGCACCCAACAGCCTGTAGGCTCCAGTGCTGGGATACCTCAGGCCAAGCAACAAACTGGGTGTGGACACAGCCCTACCAGTCAGCAGACAGGTTGCCTAAAGACTTCCTGTCCACAGCTGCCTCTAAACACAGCCCTAAACATGGCCCTGCCCACCAGAATACAAAGACCCAGCTCCACCTACCAGGAGGCAGGCATGGGCCCCTCCCACCAGGAAGCCTGCACGAGCCCCTGGACCAATCTCACCCACCAGGGAAACAAACAAAATTAAAGAATACAATAACTGAAATGAAAAACACACTAAAAGGAACCAACAATAGACTAAATGAAGGAGAAGAATGGATCCGTGAGCTAGAATACAGAATAGTGGAAATCACTGCTGCCAAACCAAAAAAAGAAAAAAGAATGAAAAGAAATGAGGACAGCTTGAAACCTCTGGGACAACGTCAAGCATGCTAATATTCACGTTATAGGGGTCCCAGAAGGAGAAGAAAGAGAGAAAGAACCTGAGAAAATATCTCAAGAGATAATAGCTGAAAACTTCCCTAACCTGGGAAAGGAAATAGTCGCCCAAGTCCAGGAAGTGCAGAGTCCCATACAGAATTAACCCACAGGGGAATACACCACGACACACTGTAATCAAAAGGACAAAAATTAAATATAAAGAGAGAATATTAAAAGCAACAAGGGAAAAGCAACAAATAACAAACAGGAGAACTCCCATAAGGCTATCAGCTGATTTTTCAGCAGAAACTCTGCAGGCCAGAAAGGAGTGGCACAATATACTTAAAGTGATGAAAGAGAAAAACCTACAACCAAGAATACTCTACCTAGCAAGGCTCTCTTTCAATTTTGATAGAGAAGTCAAAAGCTTTACAGACAAGCAAAAGCTAAAAGATTTCAGCACCACCAAACCAGCTTTACAACAAATGCTAAAGGGACTGCTCTAGGTGGAAAAGAAAAGACCACAACTAGAAACAAGAAAATTACAAAACAGAAAATCTCACTGAGAAAGGCAAACATACAATAAAGGTAGGAAATCATCCACACACAAAGCTAGTAGGGAGGTTAAAAGATAAAAGTAGTAAAATCTGGACTTCCCTGGTGGTGCAGTGGTTAAGAATCCACCTGCCAATGCAGGGGAGGACATGGGTTCGAGCCCTGGTCCAGGAAGATCCCATGTGCCGCGGAGCAACTAAGCCTGTGCGCCACAACTACTGAGCCTGTGCGCCTAGAGCCCATGCTCTGCAACAAGAGAAGCCACCGCAGTGAGAAGGCTGTGCACTGCAAAGAAGAGTAGCCCCTGGTCGCCACAACTAGAGAAAGCCCGTGCACAGTAACGAAGACCCAACACAGTCCAAAATAAATAAATAAATAAACAAATTTTTTTAAAAATAGTAAAATCATTTGTATCCAACAATAAGCAGTTAAGGGATACACAAAACAACTAGATGTAAAATATAAAATCAAAAACAGTAATCATCAGGGGAGGAGAATACAAATTCAGGGTATCTAAAATGCGTTTGAAATTAAGAGATCAGCAACTTAAAATAAGCACGTATAAATATAGACTCCTATACAAAAACTTCATGGTAACCGCAAAACAAAAATGCATAATCGATATACATGCAAAACAGAAAAAGAAATCCAAACATAACACTAAAGTTAGTCACCAAATCACAACAAGAAAACAAAGAATGGGGGGGGGAAACCTACAAAAACAAATCCAAAACAATTAACAAAATGGCAATAGGAACATACATATCGATAACTACCTTAAATGTAAATGAACTAAATGCTCCAACCAAAAGACACATACTGGCTGAATGGATACAAAAACAAGACCCATATATTTGCTGCCTACAAGAGACTCACTTCAGATCTAGAGACACATACAGACTGAAAGTGAGGGGATGGAAAAAGGTATTGCATGCTAATGGAACTCAAAAGAAAGCCAAAGTTGCAATACTTACATCAGGCAAAATAGACTTTAAAATAAAGACTGTTATAAGAGACAAAAAAGGACACTACATAATGGTCAAAGGATCAATCCAAGAAGAAGATATAACAATTGTAAATATATATGCACCCTACATAGGAGCACCTCAATATATAAAGCAAATGTTACACAACAGTGTTACACAACAGTGGGGGACTTTAACACCCCACTTACATCAATGGATAGATCATCCAGACAGAAAAGCAATAAGGAAACACAGGCCTTAAATGGCACATTAGACCAGATGGACTTAGCTGATATTTATAGGTCATTCCATCCGAAAGCAGCAGAATACACATTCTTCTCAAGTGCACATGGAACATTCTCCAGGACAGATCACACGCTGGGCAACAAAAGCAAGCCTCTGTAAATTTAAGAAAACTGAAACTGTATCAACCATCTTTTCTGACCACAACACTATGAGGCCAGAAATCAACTACATGAAAAAAATTGCAAAAAACACAAACATGTGGAGGTTAAACAATACACTACTAAACAACCAATGGATCACTGAAGAAATCAAAGAGGAAATACAAAATACCTAGAGACAAATGAAAATGAAAACATAACAATCCAAAACCTATGAGATGCAGCAAAAGTAATACTAAGAGGGAAGTTTATAGCAATAAAGCTTACCTCAGGAAACAAGAAAAATCTCAAATAAACCACCTAACTTTATGCCTAAAGCAACTAAATAAGAACAAACAAAACTCAAAGTTAGTAGAAGGAAAGAACGCATAAAGATCAGAAGAAGTAAATGAAATAGAGACTAAGAAAACAATAGAAAAGACCAACAAACTAAAAGCTGGTTCTTTGAAAAGATGAACAAAATTGATAAACCTTTGGCCAGACTCATCAAGAAAAAAGGGAGGGACCTCCCTGGAAGCGCAGTGGTTAAGAATCCACCTGCCAACGCAGGGGACACGGGTTCAAGCCCTGGTCTGGGAAGATCCCACACGCCGTGGAGCAACTAAGCCCATGCACCACAACTACTGAGCCTGTGTTCTAGAGCCCGCAAGCCACAACTACTGAGTCCATGTGCCACAACTACTGAAGCCACGCACCTAGACCCCACGCTCCGCAACAAGAGAAGCTACCACACTGAGAAGCCCACGCACTGCAACGAAGAGTAGCCCCCACTCAAGGCAACTAGAGCAAGTCCACATGCAGCAACAAAGACCCAAAGCAGCCATAAATTAATTAATTTTTAAAAAGAAAAAGAAAAAAAGGAGAGGGCCCAAATCAATAAAGTCAGAAATGAAAAAGGAAAAGTTACAACCAACACCACAGAAATACAAAGGATAAGAGACGACCATGAGCAACTGTACACCAATAGAATGGACAACCTAGAAGAAATGTACAAATTCTTAGAAAGGTACAATTTCCTAAAACTGAACCAGACAGAAATAGAAAATATGAACAGACTAATTACCAGTACTGAAATTGAATCACTAGTTAAAAAACTCCCAACAAGCAAAAGTCCAGGACCAGATGGCTTCACAAGCAAATTCTACCAAACATTAAGAGAAGAGTTAACACTTACCCTTCTGAAACTATTCAAAAAAATTGCAGAGGAAGGAACACTTCCAAACTCATTCTATGAGGTCACTATTACCCTGATACCAAAACCAGACAAAGATATCACAAAAAAAGAAAATTACAGGCCAGTATCACCAATGAACATAGACGCAAAAATCCTCAACAAAATAGTAGCAAACGAAGTCCAACAATACATTAAAAGGATCATACACCATGATCAAGTGGGACTTATCCCAGGGATGCAAGGATTTTTCAATATCCACAAATTAATTCAGTGTGATACACCACATTAACAAACTGAATAAAAACCATATGATCATCTCAGTAGATGCAGAAAAAGCTTTTGATAAAATTCAACATCCATTTATGATAAGAACTCTTCAGAAAGTGGGCATAGTGGGAACAAACCTCAACATAATAAAGGCCATATATGACAAACCCACATCTAACATCATACTCAATGGTGAAAAGTTGAAAGCATTTCCTCTAAGATCAGGAACAAGACAAGGATGCCCACTCTCACCACTTCTATTCAACATAGTTTTGGAAGCCCTAGCCACAGCAATGAGGAAGAAAAAAAAAAGAAAAGAAATAAAAGGAATCCAAATTGAAAAGAAGTAAAACTTTCACTGTCTGCAGATGACATGAAGATACAGATACATATGCAGATACATAGAAAATCCTAAAGATGCTACCAGAAAACTACTAGAGCTCATCAGTGAATTTGGTAAAGTTGCTGGATACAAATTAATATACAGAAATCTGTTGCATTTCTATACACTAACAAAGAAGTATCAGAGAAATTAAGGAAACAATCCCATTTACCATCACATCAAAAAGAATAAAATACCTAGGAATAAACCTACCCAAGGAGGCAAAAGACCTGTACTCCAAAAACTGTAAGACGCTGATGAAAGAAATTGAAGATGATACAAAGAGATGAAAACATATACAGTGTTCTTGTATCAGAAGCATCAGTATTGTTAAAATGACCATAGTACCAAAGCAATCTACAGAATTCAATGCAGTCCCTATCAAATTACCAATGGCATTTTTCAGAGAACTGGAACAAAATTTTTTTAAATTTGTATGGACACACAGAATACCCCAAATAGCCAAAACAATCTTGAGAAAGAAGAATGGAGCTGGAGGAATCATGCTCCCTGACTTCAGACTACACTACAAAGCTACAGTCATCAAACAGTTTGGTATTCGCAAAAAAAAAAAAACCAGATACACAGATCAATGGAACAGGACAGAAAGCCCAGAAATAAACCCACGCACTTATGGTCAATTAATCTATGCCAAAGGAGGCAAGAATATACAATGGACAAAAAGACAGTCTCTTCAATAAGTGGTGCTGGGAAAACTGGACAGCTACATGTAAAAGAATGAAATTAGAACATTCTCTAAAAGCCATGCACAAAAATAAACTCAAAATGGATTAAGGACCTAAATGTAAGACTGGATACTATAAAACCCCTAGAGGAAAACAGGCAGAACACTGTTTGACATAAATTGCAGTGATATTTTTTTGGATCTGTCTCCTAGAGTAATGGAAATGAAAACAAAAATAAACAAATGGGACCTAATTACATTTAGAAGCTTCTGCACAGCAAAGGAAAACCATAAACAAAATGAAAAGACAACCTATGAACTGGGAGAAAATATTTGCAAATGATGCCATCGACAAAAGATTAATTTCCAAAATATACAAACAGCTCATACAGCTTAATATCCAAAAAACAAACAACCCAGTGAAAAAATAGGCAAAAGATCTAAACAGACATTTCTCCAAAGAGGACAGACAGATGGCCAAGAGGCACATGAAAAGACGCTCAATATCACTGATTATTAGAGAAATGCATATCAAAACTATAATAAGGTGTTACCTCACACCAGTCAGAATGACTATCATTAAAAAGTCTACAAATAATAAATGCTGGAGAGGGTGTGGAGAAAAAGGAACCCTCCTACACTGTTGGTGGGAGTGTAAATAGGTGCAACCACTATGGAGAACAGCATGGAGGTTCCTTAAAAAACTAAAAATAGAGTTACTATATGATCCAGCAGTCCCACTCCTGGGCATGTATCTGGAGAAGACTCTAATTTGAAAACATACATGCACCCCAATGTCCACTGCAGCACTATTTACAGTAGCCAAGACATGAAGGCAACCTAAATATACACTGACAGAGAAATGGATAAAGATGTGGTGTATATATATATATCTATATAGATATACAGATATATAGATATATATACACACACACACACACACACACAATGGAGTATTACTCAGCCATAAAAAAGAATGAAATAATGCCATTTGCAGCATCATGGATGGACCTAGAGATTATCATATTAAGTGAAGTAAGTCAGACAGAGAAAAAAAATACCATATGATAATCACTTATTTGTGGAATCTAAAAAAATGACACAAATGAACTTATTTACGAAACAGAAATAAACTCAGACATAGAACACAAACTTATGGTCATGAAAGGGGATAGCAGGGGGTGGGGTAGATGAATTAGCAGTTTGGGATTAACATATACACTATTATATATAAAGGAGATAACCAACAAGGACCTACTGTATAGCACAGGGAACGATACTCAATATCTTGTAATAACCTATAAGGGAAAAGAATCTGAAAAAGGGTATTATATATACCTGTATAACTGAATCACTTTGCTGTACACTTGAAACTAACACAACACTGTAGATTAACTATACTTGAATAAAAAAAAAAAACCAAAAACTAAACAGCCTTATGAATTAGAGCAAGTTAGTTAAATGTATGCTTTAGCTCCCAGACTGAGGAATTACAATTATTATCCCTTAACTATGTAGTAGAGGTGTTATGAGAATTGAATGAAATATTAAATTAGGATGTAGCAATGAACTAAATCTGAAAGGTGATTATCATCAATAGGTGTATTTTGCCAACACATTCTTTTCTCCCACAGCTATTCCAGCTCAAAAACTCAACATCTGTGACAGCTGTTGGCAACAAAGCTGTATATTTTATTTTATTTTATTTTTTTATTTTTTTTAATTAATTAATTATTTTTTGGCTGCACTGGGTCTTCATTGCTGCCCACGGGCTTTCTCTAGTTGTGGTGAGCGGGGGCTCCTCTTCGTTGCAGTGCACAGTCTTCTCATTGCGGTGTCTTCTCTTGTTGCAGAGCATGGGCTCTAGGCGCACGGGCTTCAGTAGTTGTGGCATGTGGGCTCAGTAGTTGTGGCACACGGGCTTAGTTGCTCTGCGGCATGTGGGATCTTCCCGGACTAGGGCTCGAACCTGTGTTCCCTGCATTGGCAGGCAGATTCTTAACCACTGAGCCACCAGGGAAGTCCCCAAAGCTGTATATTTTAAAGACACCAATTCCCAAAAAGAGGGTATCCACCATATAGAGGGTTGAGCTCGCTCTCCTGGGATAAAGGTCCTTAGTTGCTTCTCCTAGTCTCTTAGGTGGCAGCAAACAGGATGGGGGAGGGCCAATTCTACCCCAAGCAGTAGAACCTCCTTTCAGTGATAAACTCTCCCAGTCTCTAAAACTAATGACTAAAGGTCACAACACCAACTATCCTCATCCTCAACATTTTGCACCCATTTTCCAGAAATGCTTGGTACTGTTGCAAACATTTATTGTGAAACAACCAAGAAGAGCAAAATTCCCCACCCGAAAGTGGAAGGGAAAAAGAATAAGGACTTCTACAGCAGTTACCATTACACAGAATCTTCCATAATGACACACTGCTCCAAAACTACCTCCTAAGGCTTCCCTGGTGGTGCAGTGGTTAAGAATATGCCTGCCAATGCAGGGGACACGGGTTCGAGCCCTGGTCCGGGAAGATCCCACGTGCTGCAGAGCAACTAAGCCCATGCGCCAGAGCTACTGAGCCTGCGCTCTAGAGCCAGCGTGGCACAACTTCTGAAGCCCGCACGCCTGGAGCCCATGCTCCGCAACAAGAGAAGCCACCGCAATGAGAAGCCTGTGCACCGCAATGAAGAGTAGCCCTCGCTCACCGCAACCAGAGAAAGCCCGCGTGCAGCAAGGAAGATCCAACGCAGCCAAAAATAAATAAATAAATGAATTAAAACAAACAAACAAAAAAAACTACCTCCTATACCAGGGAGCCATATACAAAAGGCACATTAATACTAAGATGGCCAAGTGACACTGAGGAGGAAGGTGTAACAATATGCTTTTTGGGGATGCCTTCATACTTCTGTGGGCTCAAGAATATCCATATTTTATTCAAGGTTTTTGATATTAAAGTACATAAAAAGTTAATGATCTAATTTCCCAATGTGTGACCTGAGAAATATTTGTCCCTAGGAATGTTAAATGGTTATTCAACAAAAGGGTTGTGAGGCTAGGAAAGCACCACGTTAACCAAACTGTTATACTGCCTTTATGCAGAATTTCTTGGAAACTTTAAGATGCTAGGTGCTAATGTGCATTATAAATCCCCAATAGGTGAACAGAGCAGATCTCATTTCTCAAACTTATTTGATCAAAAAATCCTCCACCCTGCCCTCAAACTGACCTCAAGGACTGGTAGTTATTCCAAAAAAACAAAAACCCAACGACAACAGCTAGGGGAAAGGCTAAATTAATTCCCCTAGTTACTACTTTCTTATTCACAGCTCTGGCTCACCAGTCCCAATACAGTTTTGTGAGCCTTTCAAGGGAGAGAAGACTGTGGTCCACCAGAAACAATATTTACCAATAGATTTTCTGTACCTGGGCTCATTCAAAACTATTCAACAACAGCTCCTAGGGGCAGGAAGACACTGAAGTAACATGAGCAGCAATGGTGGTACCACCTGAAGAGAGCCACAGCTTCAATCTCTTTCACAGCCCTTTCCACCAGGTCCTACCCTATGTTTTTTTGGTTCTCCATTTGAAAATATGTTGAGGCTTACTATGTACATTAGGCAAGGCAAAAGATCAAGTAAAATGATAGGAAAGGTCAAAGGACTTCTTACAAAGGTTCATCCCCGGGACTGCTCACAACACTAATCCAAACTTTTTTTTTTTTTTTTTTTTTTTTTTTTTTATTTTCTAATGATTTTAATTGATGAGCAAATGATGCCATAGAATCTCATGTTTACCAAATGGTAACAACCATGTTATAGACTTCTGTTGATATTTAAAAAGAAAGAAATTTTGCTTCTTTTTTGCACAGGGAACATTACTTGACACAGAAAGTAATCATCTTTCCCTCTGTCTTCTGGACCCATGATCTGCTACTCCTCTAAAAGCATGATGTATCCATTCATTTCTTCCATGGAACCCCAACCTTTCCTCATTCTACTAAACTTTGGAAGTGGAGGGCCATGTAGATATTTTCCTTTTTCCCGGTTGCTGCTTCTAAACAATTAAATGGCTCCTCTCTTTCTAGATCTGTCTACACCACCTTTTTTCAACCCTTACTAGTGTTGCCCTGTGTCCCCATGAAGTTATAGATACCTTCCAAAACAACTCACATAACTCACAGTTATGATTTTTCATTCTATTCTGCCTTCAATCCAATGGATTCTACATCCAAACACATAATACTATGGACCACTTAACTTCTCAGTTCATTGACCTCCACCTCCATCCATATCAAAAACATTCCAGAAAGTCTACGATTGGTCTACATGCTTTGTAACTTTAGCCTCTTCACCCAATTTTTCACAAGCCCTCAACTGGAAGTTCTGCCTTAATAGTTACTCCAGTTCTTGGCCCCTTCCTAATTCACCTACATTACACTCGTATTCAGTCAGGATGCCATGATTCTCCACTACATTTAAAAAATTTCCACCCTCTCCAGAAGGCTAGTGGCCACCCTTGGTTATTCTATAATTTACTCTTTTGTTTCCATTCCTAGACACCAGAACAGCATTGGAGGAAACCACTCTTTATCATCCACTTTTTTCTATAACTCCAACACTCTACCAAAACAGCAATCCTTTTAGTCATTAGTCATCTCATAACTAACACAATCAATGACTTTTTTTTCATCAGTCTTGTATGTGTTACATTTCCAACTGTATTATCCAGATTATTGAGAGCAAAGACTCTGTACATTTCTCTATCTCCTTAAGAACTGGTATATTTAAATATGTAATCTTGTTTTTTTTTGTTTTGTTTTTTTTTTTTTTTATTCACACACACACACACACTGTATTTTATTTTTACAAGACATAAATAGACTGACACCAAGCATTGTACATGGATGACCACAACAAAAGCAACAATGATTGCAATTACCAAACATGAAACACACTCATACTATGTCATAATATTGACATTCAGTCCAGTAATCCTCCACTGTAACAGCTCTAATCCAAACTTTAAAAGCCAAATCCGAGAGCTGACTGGTGTGGCCCAGGCAGCTCACACATATCCAAGGGCTCCTAAATTGTGCCCCTTCCAAATCTGAGGGTTTCAGCTGATCCCTAAGAGTCCACATATTTTACAAAAAAAAGGTTGACATCAAGAAAAATATAAACCGCTTTATAAATAAAAATGTCTATGCAAAAGCAGATACTGCATACGATGGCTAGAATCCCTGAAGCTCCTCTTTTATACGTCACTGCCTTAGGCCACTGCTCCCTTTTACTATCTTGAGGGAACTGGTTTCTCACAATAGTAAGCAGCACTTCTGAATCATCAGAGTAGATGTTAAAATTTTTTGACATACCCATCAGGATGGCTATCATCCAAATAAGAGAAAATAACAAGTGTTGGTGAGGATATGGAAAAATCAGAAACCTTGTGCATTGCTGGTGGGAATGTAAGACAATACAGCTGAGAAACAGTTTAGTAGTTCCTCAAAAAGTTAAACACAGAATTACTACATGATCTAGCAATTCCACTTCTGGATATATACCCAAAGGAATTGAAAGCAGGAACTCAAACAGATACGTGTACACCCATGTTCACAGCAGCATTATTCACAATAGCCAAAAAGTGGAAACAACCCTAGTGGTCACTGACAGATGAAAAGATAAACAAAATGTGGTATATACACACACTGGAACATTATCCAGTAATAAAAAGGAATGAAATTCTGATACATGCTACAACATGGATGAACCTTGAAAACATTATGCTAAATGAAATAAATCAGATAGAAAAGACAAATATTATACGATTCCACTTATATGAAGTACCAGAATAGGCAAATTCATGGAAACAGAAAGAGAAGAGAGGTTACCAGAGGCTGGGAGAGTACAGTTTCTGTTTGGGGTGGTGAAAATATTCTGGATATTTCAGAACAGTAGTGATGGTTATACAAAACTGTCAATGCACTGAATGCCACTGAATTGTACACAATATGGTTTAAATGGCAAATTTTATGTTTACTTTACCACAAGGAAAATTTTTATTATTATTTTTTTTGGCTATGCCGTGCATGGCTTGCAGGATCTTTGTTTTTGTTCTCTGACCAGGAATTGAACCCGTGCCCCCTGCAGTGGAAGCACGGAGTCCTAACCACTGGACCACCAAGGAATTCACCACAAGGAAATTAAAAAAAAAAAAAAAATGTTTGTGGTACGACAGGCCAACACATTTATACTGTTATATATCATGGTTTATTTTGATCTTTCCTAAACTCTGCTGGTTCATGTTCATCATTTCTTTCAGGTGGCAGAATTCTTGGGTTCTCTCTCTGTAGGTGGTAATTGTCCTGACCCCTAATTTAAATCAGTCATTTCTCCTGAGATTTAATCCCCAAGATGAAAGATAGGGAAGGGGGGAGGGAAGGAGGAAGGACCCCCACACACTCCATCCAAACTGCTATACTTCAAATGTCCCACTCAACAATTCCTTTCCTTCTGAAAACTACTCAGCAAGAGTTGAACAAAACAAACCTTCAGATGCTTACTAAATCAAGCCACTACCTGTTTCATGGTACAGTAGAAATCAGAGATCCCCAAATCTCCAAACCATTGAGGAGGAAGAGACTGACTATGCAAGGAAGGCATCAGAGAAAAGGCGGGGGCTGCGTTCTCCCTTCATCATGTAATATACATCCTGTGAACATGACTGCAGACAAATCGCTACTCTCTGCCCTTCAACAGCAGTTCTCTAGACTCCAAAATTTGAAAAACAAGTAAATTTCAATCTAGATGGTTATCTTAATTAGATGTTAATACAATCGGGATATGGATCCTTCTGCCATAACACCTTGTGAACTCTTTATCCCTGGGTCAACCCAATAGTCTCCTTTTATCCTCACACTCAGAGTTTAAAAAATAAGGGGGTAAATTAGGTTGGCCACAATATTTTAATTAAATAATTAAAACCACATTTTTCTGAGGATCCTGAGGAGCTAAGAAAATATACTAAATCTCAAAAGTGATCTCTCCTTGGAATGCTGTCTTAGATAAAGACACAAGCCCTCTCAGAGAATTTTATTCCATTCTTTTCCAAAGGCTTTGGCCCAACGTTAATCTTTGGGCTACAGAGACAACACACAAGAGCTTATTTAAACCACTCTGGGAACCAATAAGAAAGATCATTAAAGCAGGTTTCTAGATCAGCATGAGGTGAATGGGAAGAGTTTTTATTTCTGAAAACTACTGACGGTTAAGATACTAGTAGGGTCTTTCTGCAGCCTTGATACCTGGCAAGTAAGTTGTTCAAAGCACAAGAATAAGAGCATGAGACAGTTTTAGATAAAACCAAAGAATGCATTTCTAACCCCAGCCACCTTTGATTACTCCTGGCAACAAATATTCACAGTTTATATTTGATGTAATTGTTTACAGAAACACTGCTATACCTTGTCATTTAACAAAACCTGGTGAAGTAATTAGGGTTAGTATTAGCATTATTAGCACCCCCCCACCCTCTGTCTAACCACTTGTACGTTAATTTAAGAAGTTCAGCAAGGATGAGAGTTGTCCAAGGTCATCCAGTAAATGGATGCCTCTGTGCAAACCTATCATCACAAAGACCATCTCTACTCTCAGTGCCTCAAAAGTCTTCTCTAGAGGACTCCCGAATCTACCTCTTCATCCTAAACACACCAGTTCACCATCCCTACCATCTGAGATCCAGGTATTTCCCTGGATCACTTGCATCCCATGCCCTCGGACACAACATGCCACCTCCCCACCCAAACATTCCTATTCTGCCAATAGTATCATCACTCTCAGACATCCAGGCATGTAACACTGATCTCAGCCTTGACTATTTCCTTCCTCCTCCCCACTTGCTTTGTTATTAAATCATGCCAGTTTCTTTATCAAAAATACACGGACGACTTACCTTGTACAGAGCATGCATGTACCTGTCTGACTCTGCCTTTCCCACCTTCTCAACCCTTGCTTGGACCTCATCATTTTCTATTTACCATCCCAATATTTGCCCTGCATATCTTCTTGCTTCCAGCCTCTCCCTCTCTCCAGTTCTTATGCCCCATTATAAAATATTTTCCCTAAACTACCACATCATATTAGCACTGTGTTCATAAGTTTTTAGCAACTCCCGTTATCTCTTGGATAATATTCAAAATACTCAGACACAAGGAAACTATCTTTCCAACCCCATCTTCCACTACTCTTTGATAAATATAACATTAGTATTTGGTCTTACAATTTTCCCCCAAATCCCTGAAGTACTTACAATCCCACTTCACTCTACTAAAGATGTCCAGCAGTGAGACTCCAGCTTTTCATGCCTTTGCCCATAACATTTTTCCTCTTTCTCCTCCCCAACCCCTTGCCTCTTCTACCAGAGATTGTAAAATTTTTGAGAATGACCATTACATCTCATGTCTGTTTCACTACAGTGCCAAAAGCAATGCTATGCCCAGCACAGGTATGCAGACAAGAGCTGACTGACAGCAAAGAGGAAATCTCCTAAGACCACAGGTCATTCTGGAAAAGGAGTCAAGAGGTGCGATGTTCTTCATGTAGAAAGAGTACATTACAAAGAAGTCAATCATTCAGTACATATTTATTAAGTGTCTTTTAAGTGCTCCAAAGTATCTTGTACAGGCTTGTTAATTTGAGTCTTGAACCCCTGTAGTATCGTATAGCAAAAATATTTAACACTGTACTCCTGAATTTTCTTTTAAATTTCCAGGAACAGTAGTGTTTGAATTTCAGTCAATTTTAAACACCTGAAATAATTTTTGTCTACGGAGGAGAGGGTAGAGGAAAGAGTAGGATTAAAACTTATTTAAACCAACTGAATCCAGGCACTGGACTAATACATTTCTTTTTTTTTTTTTTTTTATTTTATTTTATTTGGCCACGCCACGCAGCATGTGGGATCTTAGTTCCCTGACCAAGGATCAAACCACATCCCCTGCATTGGGAGCACGGAGTCTTAACCACTGGACTGCCAGGGAAGCCCCTGGACTAATACATGTTGTACTATTCTCTTCCTCTTTCACGCTCTCTCTCTCTCTCTCATACACACACATTGTTAACTAAGACAAAGTACTTTATACAGGTTAAACATTGGAGTTTTAAAGAATCATTTTGTTTTCTGAGCTGTTCTGCAAGAATCTACAAGATGTAAAAAGGGAACAGTACAATTAAAGGTAGCAGCATAAAAACAGCGGTGCACGTTGAGATCACACTTGAGCCGTCCAGCAAGATTCCAGGGAAATATCCATCATAGAGGACACTGGGGACATACCCTAACAACTTCAGTGCTCTTGTTATCAGGGATCTGGACCCTTCCTCAAAATTTATTGTCTCCTCTCTCCCTTCTCAGAGTTGATGCTTTTCACAAGTAGCATGAATGTATACTAGAGACAATTTTGAAATTCCCTTCAAATTCCTTCCTAGTGTGAAATGGGCTATATAAACCACGAGCTCAGGACTATAGAGGTACAGAGGCTGTGGCGCAGGGCTACAAAGAGGTTGTGAATACAGTTTTGCGGTCATTTCTTTCAAAACTGAGAAAGGCTGGCTGCCTCTTTGGCTCCAATACTCCTAAAGACTTGCTCTTTGAGAAACAAACTCTAGATTCAAGATAAAAGGCTCTGCTTTAAAATTGAGTATTTGGAATTTCATTCCAGATTCTCACTTGCCTTCTTTTATTTGTAAATACAAGAATTCCCCCTCTTACTTTGCAGGGATATTGTGATTCATGATAATATGTAAGGAATCTAGCCCTGGCACAAAACAGACAATAAATGGTGGCTATTTTTTGTTTCCTGATTCCTTCGTCAGTGTAAGATGTTCCTGGGATGTGGCTGCTATTGAATGTATAAACCTAAACTCAACTCAGAATCCTAGATTGTCTGAATTCCACACTTAATTATCACAAAAACCCAACTGCCTGGAACTAGGGTGAATAAAGGATATGCAGGCAACACAGGTCATTTAACACCCTCGCTCCAGCTTTATGAGGGTGAAATGTTCAACATGCTGGTTTAATCAGCAAAAGAATCTTTGGAGTCACAAAGTAATTCATAAAGTTGCAAACTAGTCATCTCTATACACAGTAAAGAATTGGTGGAAAAATTACAAGGGAAAAGGCTTCTTCAGAGAAATTACTGCTCTTATTGTTAAAAAAATTACATACAATTTATCTCTTTTTTATAGTATTTATACTGGCTTCACCAAAGAGGCTGAGCAACTCGAGGGAATGGATTTATACAAAATTTATCTTTGTACTCATAATACCTTACACAGTTTCTAATGAACACACACACATACAAACACAGTTTAATCTATACTATACTTGTCTCAACAGGGTTCAGAATAAATCAAAGGAGGCAGACTATCCCAACTGCTGGGAAAACATAGCTTTGAATAGAATCAGCAGCTCTCAGAAGAGAAATACAAAGAGTAAAAAGAATCTGGTCCCACCCTTCCATTAGACACTCATAATTCTTATATCCCCCTACAATCAGAAAACAGAATAAAATTCATTTACAGTAATTCATTTGTTTTTCACTTGGGATATAGAAAATCAGCAAGTTATTATTCTAAGCTATAAAACGAATGTAACAAGGTCCTAATAAGTTCACTCTACCAAGAGTATGTACATTTTAAAACAAGAGACAAAAAACTGAAGGCTTTGTTTCTTTGGCCATGTTGCACGGCTTGCAGGATTTTAGTTCCCCAACCAGGGATTGAACCTTGGCCCCAGCAGTGAAAGCACCGAGTCCTAACCACTGGACCGCCAGGGAATTCCCAAAAAACTGAAGATTTAAAGCAAAGATCTCAAACTGGATTGCAGCCACAAATCAATGCCTACATATGAGTTCTGTTCAGCCCACACGTTAGTGTTTTGAAAAAATTAAATTTTAACTGCCAGCACTTAAGTTGGAAATTTCATACAAAATTTCTGTATCCTGTTATCAAACGCGACTCCCTTGGGGGGAAAAAATCAGACCTGACAACATTGGGTACATATTCTCAGGAAGATCACTTGAATTGAAGTGAGAGTTATCGCTTGAAACGGGCCTGTGCTTTCCAGCTTGCTCCAATCTCCAACCAGTCCCATTTTACAAGTAGGGAATCTTAAACATTCTCAAAACCACAGAACTAGCAAAAAGCTTGTTTGTGAACACAGCTAACTCCAGGACTTTCATACTTAACCATTTTGCAACTCGACCTCCAAATGAAAGGGAATGTGAAAACAGGTATTTAAAAGAACTGTACATGAATGTCTATTGCAGCTTAATTCACAGTAGCCTAAAATCTGGAAGCAACCCAAATATTCATCGATTGGTAAATGGATAGACAAATCGTGGTACATCCGTATAATAACAAGTACTCAATTGATAACTCGAAACAACATGAATCGCAAAAGCATTATGTTAAGTAATAGCAGTCAGACTTGAAAGACAACACATTCTATGATTGCATTTATATGAAATTCCGGAAAAGAAAAAACTACAGTGATAGAAAGTAAATCAGTAATTGGGGCCGGGGTGAAGGGGGGCATGAGGGAACTTTTTGTGGTGATGAAAACGTTCTATATCATGACTGCAGAGGAGGTTAAATAATTGCATACATTTGTCAAAACTAAATATTGTGTAAATTTATGTAAATTATACCTCAATAAAGCTAGTTCTAGGGCTTTCCTGGTGGCACAGTGGTTGAGAATCTGCCTGCCAATGCAGGGGACACGGGTTCGAGCCCTGGTCTGGGAAGATCCCACATGCCGCGGAGCAACTGGGCCCGTGAGCCACAACTACTGAGCCTGCGCGTCTGGAGCCTGTGCTCCGCAACAAGAGAGGCCACGACAGTGAGAGGCCCGCGCACCGCGATGAAGAGTGGCCCCCGCTTGCCACAACTAGAGAAAGCCCTCGCACAGAAACGAAGACCCAACACGCCATAAATAAATAAATAAATAATTCTTTAAAAAAAAAAAAAAAAAAAAAAAAATAAAGCTAGTTCTAAAAAGAGGTGTTCAGAAAATGCTATAAAACTAGAGAAGAGTACTGCCATCTCTACCTGGGAAGGTCGGGGAAGTTTCAGGAAAAGGTGAGATTTGAATTGGGTCTCATCACAGAACAAGTTTAAGGCACATAAGTAGTAAAAAACACAAGATATAACTAGTAACATTCTGAACTGTAGCCTATGAGAAGTGACATCTCTGAATACAAAGGAAAAGGCTTCGAAAAAGGAAATTCATAGAGATGGATAATTAGTACCTAGATAGGTATCAAAGACAAGCTGATCTCACAAGATTTCCCAAGAGGGAATCAACTCAGACATATATTGCTGTTCATATGCAAAATAAACAGTAATGTGAAAGAATTTTTGTTTTCTTTTTAAATAGAGCAAAATGAAAAGTAAGACTCAAAAAAGGGAAAGGAAACCTAAAGGGAGTAAAGGAAGGGATGGCGGCAAGGAGATGAAGTAAAGGTAAGAGACACACTGGGTCAGAATCAAAGGTACCTGGTGACCACAGATGAGAAGACAGAAGAAGGGAGGCATGTCAGACCTTGATGAGGGGCTAAAAGAAAAACTAAAAACTAGGGGGAGGGGCTTCCCTGGTGGCGCAGTGGTTGAGAATCTGCCTGCTAATGCAGGGGACACGGGTTCGAGCCCTGGTCTGGGAAGATCCCACATGCCGCGGAGCAACTAGGCCCGTGAGCCACAACTACTGAGCCTGCGCGTCTGGAGCCTGTGCTCCACAACAAGAGAGGCCGCGACAGTGAGAGGCCCGCGCACCGCGATGAAGAGTGGCCCCCGCTTGCTACAACTAGAGAAAGCCCTAGCACAGAAACGAAGACCCAACACAGCAATCAATCAATAAATAAATAAATCTTTAAAAAAAAAAAAAAAAAAAAAAAAACTAGGGGGAAAGAGACCAAAGTCAGAGCTACAGAGACCTGACAGTGCAAAGCAGGCCCAAGAGAATTAAAGGACAAGGGAAAGCAAAAATGTTCTTTCCTCCTAAATCTCACAAAGTAGTCCCTTCCTCTTCCATCTCCACCTCTGCCTTAGTTGAAGCCTTCGCATACCCAACCCCACCCTACACATCTTGTACACCTTTTAGACTTCCCTGACTTCCTTCACTAGTCTTCAAACCCAGTTCAAATGCCATCTTTTCTGGGAAGCTTCTCCAACTTGCCCAGGCAGAGTTAGTAGTCCATCTTCCATATTCTCAGGACATGTTGTTCTAAATACTATAATGTTGAACTACAATATCTGTCTCCTCTACTCGTCTATGGGCAACTCCAGCAGAGGATTCAGCAGTAAGGATGTAAGCCCTTACTAAAAAGCAGTTCAAAAAGCTATAAAGTCTACCTCATCTTTTACAACACAAGTAGGATGTTTGAAGCCTTGCTGTTTAAAGGGTACAGTGAGGGAATTCCCCGGTGGTCCAGTGGTTAGGACTCAGTGCTTTCACTGTCAAGGGTCCAGGTTCAATCCTTGGTTGGGGAACTAAGATCCTGCAAGCTGAGCAGTGAGGCCAGGAAAAAAAAAAGTGAATCTTTTCAAGTACAGTGAATCTTTCAAACAAGAGTACATCCACCCTGCCCCTTGTTTCTCCCTATAACATCAAGGACATGTTAAGTTTTGTTTTCATAATGCTTTAAATTTCTTGGTGAATGGCAAACATATAATAGGGAAAAAGGCAAATTGTACCAGGAATGGTGTGTAGCAAGCAGTCAAAGGAACTTCCTCTACAAAACAAAAGGGGCAGCTTAAATTCGCCAAGACAAAACATTATCCGGAAGAAAATAAGTGTTCAACAAAGAATCTGAAGAAAACTGAAGAAGGACAAAAAATCAGCAAGCTCATGACGCTTTTGTCAGAAACTTGTCAACGTCAACAATACCCAAAGATAAATAAGTGAAAACATGACTTTGTAACAAAAAATGTAAAAGTGGTTTTGGCGTTCAAAGGACAGAATGACAGGATGATCAGAGTTGCTGGGAATTAGTGGGGAGGAGAGTTCCAATATAGATTTTAGAAGGAATGTCATGAACTGGCATTGAAAAGGTATACTGTCATGAAAAGGCACACAAGGCTTGGCTGGCAAATGGAATGGGACTGCAGTCACAAAGTACCATTTTCTCCCTCCCTCTCTTTTCTCTTTCAAATCAAAACCGCAAGTCCTGAGACTGACAACCTGCGACAGTGACTAAGCTTCACCCGCTGACAGGACTGGGGCCTGGAGGCCCCTGGAGGGGGTGGCCTTGGCGGGGAGATGGCCTCTCCCAGCCGCCCTGGGGCCAGGCTGGCTCTTCTGGGCTTCCAGGGAAGTTCCATCCATCCATTTTCAAAGATGTCAAACCACCCTTCCTCCTTTGGGGCCTCCTATCAGGGCCAGACCAGGGAAGGCTATTTTCTATTCTGGGGGATTGTTGTAATTTAAATGATTGTTTTAATAAAAATTCTAAGTTGTTAAAAAAAAAAAAAAAAAAGGGCATACTGTCATGAAAAGGCATACAAGGCTTGGTTGGCAATGGAATGGGATTGCAGTCACAAAGTACCACTGCAGTCCCCTGCATCAAACTCCCTCCACATCTAGCCTTCCCCATTGGGGTAAATCAGACTTATTAGCCAGAATGATTTTACAGTGCTTCTCCCCCAAAGGGACCCTGCTACATAGACGAATAATTATCCCAAACAGCTAAGAAATAAGAGGTTTCACTCACATTTGCCAAACACGCAAAGACCAAGTGTGCCAAGAGCTAATGACAAATCCAAGGACAAAGCACAAGGTCTTTTTGTTGTTTTTTGGGTGTGTGTGTGTGTGTGTGTGTGTGTGTGCGCGCGCGCACCTGGAAGGAATATTCAATGAGTCTAACTAACGGAATGTACCTGAAAAAAATTAACATAAGAATTCAAGGGGTTTTTAGACATCATCGAAATAGCTTCTCTATAAACTTTCTTACAAAAAAGGGTCAATTTTAACATGAAGACTTTTTGTATGAGCAGATGGTGATTAATTACTCCCTTCCAACTCAGAAAGCCCAACATCTCTACTAATAGCAGACTGACTTCATTGCCTTCTACACTCATTTATTTAAGTAGTTCAGAAGCACTAAAAGGTGTGAGGCACTGGAGATACAGAAATAAGAGGCAGACTCTGACCTCAAGTTGCTCGCTGTTAAGTGGGTAGAGAAATGCTGTAGGGTGGGGAAAGTCCTAATAAAGAGAAACTGAGAGGCAATCACTAAGAGAAAGAAAATTGAATCCAGATTTGGGAGGCGGTTTCAAGCGGCCTGAATCATTAGCATATTCAAAGTACAAGAGTTTGAGAACACAATAACTAACAATTTCCCAATATCCCTCTGTGAGATAGAAAAACATCCCCACTATTAACAAATTAATAAATTGAATTACTCATAGTCACCCAGGCAAACATAGGTTAACTAGAACTAGAAACAAGATTGAAGGCCACATGACGCTTTTCAGCTTTAAGAGGTCAATATATTCTCTTCCCTGAATTTTCATGCTCACACTTGAAATCCAGTTCAAATCAACAAGACTGGTGAAATATTACATAAAAACAAAACAAAAAACTACACATGAAAAAGTATTTGCCTGTGTAATATTTTTAGTTACGGCATCTCCGCTTCATTGGGCACGCAGCACCACCTGACATTTTCCAAGGAAGGGGAGGGGCGGCAACCTAAAATTTTGGGGGTCTTGTTTGAAAAAGCACCCCACCTTATTTAGGTAATTCTAGAAACATCTCAGGCAACAACACAATCAATGTGGCTTCCAAATTAACTGTATGTATATATGTATATATATATATGTATATATATATATATATATATATATATATATAAGAGCTAAGTGTGTTATCTATTCACTTGACCAACTTCTCTTCAAACAGCTGTACAGTTTTGTTAGGAATGATGTGTTAAACGCACTTTTAAACCTCAATAGGACCATACCCTTGAATATACTAAGGTTCTTAGATACATCTTAAAGCCAAAATTTTTTTCAATCACAATGCATCTCTAAAATAAATAGGACTTAATAGTCCAACATTTGCTTTAAATGGTTTTTCAGGAAAACATCTATTTGCAAATAAAATAAAAATATAGAATACAATGTTGCCATGTGCTCTTACTCTAAAAATTCTTCAAGGCAGGAGATATGTACATTCTGCAAGTGCTCAAATATTACCCGAAGTTCATGTTTATATATGCTGCAATAAGTTAACATCTAAGTACTTAAAACCCAGAGACTGATGTCTTGGAACATGGGCTGACAAACAAATTACAGCCTTCAAATACAGCCTGTTCTTATAAATAAAGTTTTACTGGATTATAGCCCCAAACATATTGTCTATGGCTGTTTTCATGCTACAATTTGCAGACCTCAGTAGCTGTGACAGACACTACATGGCCCACAAAGCCTAAACATTTACTACTCGACCCTGTACAGGAAGTCTGTACAGGTTACCCTATCTTAGAATCATTAGCACCAATGATCTGACAAATTTATGTCCAGTCTAAGAGTTTATCTACCCTGAAAGACAAACTACTGAATACGGTGAAAGAGGATTCGTCCCCAAAACATCCAAGTACAAACCCACATGGAAACAAACCTCTGCTGAATCACTGAAAGTCACGTAGTTGTCAATCTTGACTAAAAACTAAACTTTAAAAGCGAACAGTGAATTTAGTTCTCTTAATCTTTTAAAACTGTGCTATATTAATAGAATCAATATGCAAACTCACTGTATTTTCATTGTCACTTGTATTTAGTTAACCACCACAAGGAGCCATAATTATTCTTTTATTCCTTACACTGGCATCCAAGAACCCACACATGTTAAACTAGTAAACCAGATGAGACATAGTTTTTGTAAAAGTTTGTTTCCCCCTGTCATGACAGACAGAAAATGGGATAGTAAGTGGAGGATCCCAAATCTCTTCTTCTGGATATATTTAGCCTCTTCTATGCTTACTAGTCTAAAAATTCCAAATATGCTTTAACAATCATATAAAAGAATTACATCCAAATAAGTCCTGTTGGATCTATTTACCATTCTTAGAATAAGAGAAAAAATAAGATATTTTTGTCATAAAAATTATATTTAATAGCTGAAGTCTATCAAATAATCAGGGATTATATTTTTATATATCATTCTTAACAGAACTGTGAGTCAATCATATCAAATTAATACAGAAATCGATTAACAAAATAGGAGATAATGCAAATTCCTAAATAAAAACAGTCAACTCTTGAATAGCCCCTGCACGATATACCTAAGGCATGTTCCTAACCATAAGTGTTTAACCAAAGATGCATCAACAGCCTGGTACCCTTGACAATACCACTGCAGTCACAGATTGTAAGGTGATGTTAACATAATACTAAATTAAGCATCTAATACGGCAGACAAGATGCCAAAATAATCGTGAAGCAAATAAAGTAAAATAAGTAATTTTCTAATCACTCATACCATTTCCTCTTTCATCTTTGGTGTTTCTCCTAGCTATTGTGGATTACAAGAAAATGGGAAAAAAAATATTTAAAAGTACAACCAAGTGACAAACAGTTTACCACAAATCACAAGATTTACAAAGAAATCTTATTTTTTGCTTTTTTTAAAAGAAATAAGTCAGATCTTGATCCTATTTCTCACCTGCAGGGTATTCATTCGCAAGACACAGTCCTAAAGAACCTTCAAACCTAAATAATCTTCTCATGGCTCAGTTTTCTCATGAAGCTAATTTAAGTGAGCTACCAATTTATGTAAGCAGGAGGGGCAAATTACTACTAAGCTAAGGCACACACGAGGGGCCTGATCTTTAGAAGGTATCCTGATGAAAAAACGGAGACCCCGCCCAGCCCTTAACTTTCTCGGCTTTTCTAGTCCTGGCTTCCTCTGTGCAAAATCCAGAAAAACATAACTTCCTTCTCACTGCTTCTATCTGAGGCCTGGTGCAGAAATTTAGACCGCTAGTTATCCAAGTACCTTCTTAAAGCTCAAGCTCGCTCAGAAACAGCAAAAAGGTTTGCCTTCTTGGGTTAAAGGAGGGCAATTACAGGGTTTGGCGGCCGGGTTTGTCAGGAAGCGAAAGGCCGAGAAAGAGGGCGAATCCAGAGACTGAGCTCCATCTACTCCCAGGAACCACCCCCAAGGGGCGGCTAGACTGCCCTCGGTACTTCCCTGCCTCCTCTGCTCGGGTGGGGAGAGCGGTGGGTCGGGGTCAGGCTCCCCTGAGCTACTTCATCGTCCGATATGACTCGCCTTCGGACACCCGAAACGCCCCCGGCCCGGCTCCCTTGCCCTTTGCCCTGTCTCCTCCCCTCTCAGTGACCCACCACCACCGGTCCCCTCCCATCTAACATGGCCGCCCCACCCGGCCCACCCCGGCACAGCCTAAATATTTGGGGGCCCGCGGCACCGCCTCCCCCACTCTCATTGGCTTGGCAGCCTTCGTCCGCCTGCTCCATTGGATAGCAGGGCCTGCCACTCTGCGCAGAAAGCTCCGCCTCCAAGCCGCTTCAAGCTGCTTTGAGAAGACATATAAACAAATCCCGGGAGGGAGGCCCCCTCTCGCCAGTCTCTGGGGCGGGGACGGGAAGGGGGAGCGGCCACCCTCGAGACACCCCTGCCTGGAGCCCCCCAACCCCCAGCCCGCGCCTCCTCGTCTCCTGTCAGCCTGGTTCCAACCTTCGTGGCCCCGGCCCTTCCTCACACGCCCCTCTCACTCGTCCTCCCCCGCCAGCCTCGCCTCCCCTCCCTTTCCCGGCCCCTCCCACCCGCTCGCTTCTCTGACAGGCCGGTTGCCGGCAGCCACGGCCCCGGGCTCCGAGGCAGCGGTGAAGGGCCGGGCGGCCTGGTAGGGCGGACGCCCGGCACTGCCCACCCCTGGCCTAGCCTGCCTCCCGCCCGTAGCTCCCTCTACCGCCGCCCCGCGCTTTTATATAACCGTCCCGGGCCGGGGGTGGGGGAGGGGAGCCAGAACCCCCGTGACCGGCAGGCGGCAGCCTGCGGCCCGCGCGCCCCCAGACTCTGCCCTGGTCCTGGCCCCCGCCCCGCGCCGGCCCGGCCCAAAGCCCCGGCGCTGCCACCTCCTAGGCCAGCGGCCCTCCTCCGCCCCCCGCCCGGCTCGTCACCTAGTCCTGGCCCCTGCGGGCTCCGGGTGGCGGGCAGCGGAGCTCACCTGCGGGTGTGGGGGTGGCTCAGGGGCTGGGTCCGGTTCCGCTGCAGGGGCCGCGGCCCCTCTCCATGCTTCCTCGGGTTTGTTTTGTTTATGTCCTTCCTGACGGGTTCCCGGAAATCGCGTGACTCGCCCCCCTCACGTGGGCCGCGGCGAGGAGGAGGAGGGAGGCGGGGGCCCGCCGGCCTCGGGCCAATCGCGAGGCGTCCTGCAGCCCGGCCAATCAGGAGCTCGGCCCGGCGAAGCACCCCTATCACATGACGCAGGAGGGGCGGGTGGCCGGGAAAAACCAGGAAGAGGGGGCGGAGCGGGGGCTCGGCGCCTGCAGCTGCATTGTGGGCGTGGGCCGTCTCTGATAGCCAGCTACCCTCACGTTTCTCGGCGCTGTTCGTTTACAAATGCTTTCACGTCCTGCATTCTATCTAATCTTAGAACTACGCTGTGAGGCCGGAAGTGCCCGTATGCCCATTTTACAGTTTAAGTTCACTGAAACTTGAAGGAATCTACGAAAACAGAGGGCATTAACTTAGGAGGGGGATTGCATCCACTTTCTGTTTTATGAAATGTCCTTCCCATCTGAACCTCTCAATTCACTGAGAAACTGACCTTGCCTTCAGTCGTTCGAGCATTCTTTCAACTAATATTTATTGCGCACGTTTGCTCCAGACGCTGGAATCAACCAGATTTCGTGCACCTCTCAGACAGCGATCTGTACACAACCGTACAAACAATGCTACCAGAAGCGCCTCGACAAACAAGCCTTCATAACACATGGACCTGAGTGTGTGTGTTTCCTAATTCTATTAATAATAACACGCAGTGCTAATATACCAATTTTTCAGACGGGGAAATTAAGGCTCAGAGAGGTTAAGTTAGTTGCTCAAGATCAGGCAGTTTGTAAATGACCCAGCTGGGACGAGAACCCAGTTCTGTCATCACAGCCTGCGCTTGCAGACTGTTCTTTTTTCTCCTTAAGGGCACAGAATTCATATTCTGAGCACAGAAATCTAATTTTAGTAAGCATAGGGAAAGGAGGATTGGGGAACAGAAATGCTTGACTAGATTCCTTTAGGATGCCAGTTTCCTCTTAGGAGTAATTGCCTTTGAAAAGGTGGCTTCTCTTTGCACACATATAGAGAAGTAGTAATGTCAACGTCAAAACCATGGACTTTTGAATCAGAGAGTTTTATAGGTCATAAGCTTCAAGAGGACAAGGACCAGCTTCTATTGTTTATCCTCTACCTTTCATGCCTGCCACATAGTCATTAAATACTGGTTGAATAGCAACCTGGATTTGAAACCTTGCTCTACCGTGTGTGAATCAGCACAAATTATTTAACCTCGTGAGGCTCCACTCTAAGTAGCTCATGGGGTTGATGTGAGAACTGAGTGAAAATAATTCGTATAAAGCACTTACCATAGTGCTTCAAATATAGTGAGCACTTAATGAATGATAGTATGATTAGATTGTTTCAAGGACATTATTTAGAAGATCCACAGCAGACTAAATACAAATAAGGATAACTCTAGACTTCAGCAGTTAAACAGCTACTAAAATAATACTTTTGTACACCATATTAATAGATAAGTATATGTAGATACCAAAGAGGACAGTAAATCTCACCTCTGTATCCTTCAAAATGCCTTAGGGTCTCAATACCCAATGAAGGAATGAGTATTTTCCCTATTGCACAGGAAGTAGCAGGACTATAATTATTTTCCTAAGTCTAACATACCACCTTCTAATTTTCCACATCAACTGGAATTTAAAAATGAAACCCCAACCGAAAAACTAGCTTGGGAAGTTTGAGCCAGGTTCCTCTCACTCATTCATGAGATTCATGCATTAAATCTCTGCAGGTCACAGATAATCCTCTCTCGTAATACTATATTTGGAAAAACTCCAGCAGATGGTTAGCTTTTCCACTGTTACTGCCCTTTGAACATAGGTATTTTCACCTCCTCTACTGGGCAACAGTTTCTTGGGCTCAAGGACCACCCAGATTCTTCTCCCAGCACAAGACTCTGCCCATTGAAAGCACTTACTAGTGAATTACGTTGTATTCCCGCCTTTGTATCTTCTGTTGTCTTGGAAAGGACAGACTTTTGGCTAACAGAGACCTTTCCATCAACGTTTATTAATGACTATATCCTGCTCTGAAGTGAATGAAATCACTGACTCCTAATTGATTTCTGTTTCTCTGGGCTTTATCCTGCCAGATTGTGCCACAGTCAAAGTTGGCAGGGAGTTAGGACTCTGGAATAGCATTGCTTTGAGTTTCAGAAGGCTCTTCTTGTTCTAGCCACAAAGCAGTAACCAACTGCCATGACCATTTCCAAAATGCTTAACCTTGATACTGCAGAACCATTTACATACTGGGATAGCCTGAGTCAGAAAAATATGTTTTACCCAAATATGAGTCAATGGGGTAAAAAAGTAATACTTAGGACTCCACTGAATTCTTAAAAATAATTTTTATTGCTTGATTAGGTAACGTTTACACTGTACAAAATTCAAAAGGTACAAAAAGTATTCAGTGAAAATTAAATCTCTCTCCCACCCCTGTTCCCTGGCCACTCATTTCTCCTTCGCAGAACCAACCACGGTTACCCACACTCTCTGTATCCTTCCAGAGACATTGGAAATGCAGACATTTCACCCACTTTAAACCTTGATGTATCTGAAACACTGTTCTTGGCGCCAAGACCCCAGTTGGAGCTCTACCACCAACTATGAGACCCAGAGTGAGGGGCTCGACCTCTCTGGGTTCCAGTTTCTTCACCAGGAGGAACTGAACTAGAACTGGATGTTCTCTATGGTCCTTCTAACTTTGAGTTCTCCTGAAAGCATTAAAATAATTGCCACAGGTCCTAACTTTCCTTTTGACCTAAGGTTTGCACTGTGTGTAGTTTTTCATTGGAGCACAGACTGAGCCCTGCCTGCTGGTCACGCACATATCTTCTAAATGAGTGTTTTCCTTTTGAATCTGTGTTTTCTTTCCAGACCCCTCTGGACCTGTGTGATATGTTAAGATTTCACAGCTTTAGAAGTGAGATTAATTAACTCAAGATTAATCAAGATCTCCAGGAAAAGCTGTGTCCTTCTGACACTTTTGAAAACCAATTTTCTTCCTGAGAAAACTGAAGCGTTGCTGAGGGTGAATCTAAAAGGGATACTAATTGATGCTTGGCATTTGGCACCCATCCCTCATTCATCCCTCCTAAAAAATATTCTTTGGGGGAAGAGAAAAGATCAGTTCTTCCCATTGCCTCAACCTCTCAATAGGATGCAGTGTTCTTTATGTGACAGCTCTGAGCTTCGGTTTCTTACTTCTCCCTGGAGGCACCGAAGTTCAGCCCCAAGTGCACTTCCCTAGTCAATCATTTACTTATTTCCCCTGAATCCTCGTTCTCCAAACCCAGACCATGTCTGCCACACGATAGGAGCTTGTTAACTGCTTGTGGACGGAAGGCACAGATTAACCTCCAAATCCTATTCATCCTCCATGGCTGAAGACCCCATATCTTTTATGAAGTTTATTTCTATCATATCTATTTCTGCCCTCATTAATCTCCTTCCTTCTTCCACCCAACTGAGCACTTAAGGTACTTACTGCTTTGTATTATTCGTAACATGTGTGTTGATGTTATTTCCTCGAGTAAATCAAGGGGCATAAACACTAATACATCCTTGAATTACGGAGAATGCCAGGCACATCATTAGACAGCAGATTCAAGACTGCTTAGTGACAGATAAGGGAAGAGAAAGCAATAAAGAAACTGACATTTGTTGAGTGCCTAATGTATACAGGAAGACACAGCCTCTGCCCTGGAGGAACTCAGAACCTGGTGAAGGAGACTGACTTGGGAAGCTGACAATACAAGAGTTTATAAGAGGGGAAGCCCTGACCTGGTTGTTAAGAACATGACACGTGTTTCAGGGCCACTTTCTTGCTAACTGATTTGGGCAAGTTCCTAATCCGTCTATCCCTTGATTTCTGTCATCAGCTGCCTCACAAGTTGATTTTGAGGATGAAATGCATGGCCTGAGGCCTAATGGGTGCTCAACAGTGTTGGTCTTCCCCTCCTCTACCTTCCAGGGAGGAATGTGACCGGAAGTTTCTTGGAAGAGAAGCAGCAGCAGAGAAGGGAAAGTGGCATGGCAAGAGAGGGCAGCAAGCAACTCAGACTGTTTTGGGATGCCATTACCTTCCAAGGCAGCATTCCTGTCAAAATTGTTTTGTCTGTTTCACTAAGACTGAAAATTTCCAGGACATCTAGTAGTTCCTGTGGGGTTTTGGTTTTTTGGTTTGGTTTTGGTTTTTTGTCAGCGCTGAGCTGAAGATACACTGTTAGTATCAGCCACTCTGAGAGCTAACCAGGAAGCCAGGGAGTGAGAACAATCTAGTATTTGTTGTAGGAAAGACTCCCAAAGGACAGGTACAATAAGACCTTCTTGTTGGGGAGGCCAGAAATAGGACAATAAAAACAGAAAGCGGAGGAACAGATTGATAAGAAGTAGGAACCAAGACCTGTAGCCAGATAACAGTTTGTTGAACTACAAATAGAGGCACATTCCAAAAGGCCCAATCTGGTGTAAAACTGTGAAGCTGGATTTCTAAACACAGGAAGTAAACAGTCCAGAAAGGTCACTAAAGGAAAGAAATAATAATAAAAAGTTCAGAGAACTGAGGGTGAAGTTAGGGGGTCCTGTGTATCCAAGGTCCCCCCACCCCATAAATTCACAAGGTCATAAATTTCCTTCATGCTACAGCAAAACCAGGGATGGTGCTCACCAGTGTTGAGTTTTCAGCTTGTTTTCACAAGGTCCAGCCCAAGAGTGAGACGCATAAAATAAATGGGTGCAATATACCTGAATTCACACTCCAGTCACAGTGAGACATAGAGCACATTAACAAACCTGAATGCCAGCTGTGGACTCTATCCTGTGTTAAGAGGGCAGTACTAGGAGGAAGCCTCATTAATCTACCCCCATAAGTCAGTGCCCATCTAGGCTCCTGCAGGGCTGCTGGTCTTTCCATACATATCCTAAGGGCACCAGCTCCCTGCAACCTGGGAGGTGCACCTGCCACTCAGGCTTACGTCAGGATTCTGGCGGCAGGAGTCCTGGTGAGCTGGCTACAGCTCCTTCTTGGTGCCCGGATAACCAGTCAGCTTGACATGAAGAGGCTCCTTGCCCACTTACCCAATCACCTCTTCCCAGTCTGGCAAAAGAGGAAGTCGCCTTTGGGGAACTTGGGAGTAGCAGAGGGAACTGAAGGGTGAATCAGGACAAAGTAAGGGGTGGTTCTCCTTTCCTCCAAACAAAGGTTCAGGCTCCTGCCAACTCCATAAAAGAAGGGAGGACCAGGTTGGTGGTTTTCTTCTCTCCTCTGGTTGGGGAACAGAGGAGTAGGGAGTATTAGAAAGGAGGGAAATGTACAATACTGCTCGTTGCCCTGCCCCAACCCAATTATACTCTGGTGAGGCATAAGGCAACACAGGTAAAGTCCTCAGAGTCTGGCAAACAACAAGCCTAAGTGAAGGTTAGCTATTGTTGTTATTATTAATAACAATGGCTCTTAACTTCCCTGGGGGTCTGATAAAAGCCATAGACTTGCTCCCCAGAAAAAAGCGCACAAGTATACACACACCTAATTTTGCAGGTGATTTCAGGGGATGTGCAGATATTTGTGTAATACTCTGATTAGGACCCACCGTGGTCAGGACACACTCCAGCCTACAGAACAGCTACATAATTTGCAGGTCCGAGTACAAAATGAAAATGCAGGGAGCCCTTGTTCAAAAATTATTAAGAATTTCATGACAACGAAAGCAGAACATTAAACCAGGTGTGGGACCCTTCTCTGCATGGGGTCCTGCTTGACTGCGCAGGTCCCACACCCAAGCAGCTGGCTCACCAAGACCTTAGAGCTCTAGGTCAGACCACTGTACCTTTGCTTTAAGCAAACTCAGTATCCCAAGAATGGAATTTACAAAATGTGCATTTGAAAGCTGGCCACCCATAGGACTCTTATTGAGCAACTACTTAGGGCAAGGTTGTAGAGATCAAACACTTGAAATGAACAAGCCAGAGATCCTGCACAGCAAAGCTTCTGCAGCCTGGGGGGAAAGACCTGTAAATTACACAGCTGTGATGACAGGAATCAGCCACAGTTGCTGTGGGAACCCAGAGGGGGCACAATTTAGGAAGAGAGGAGGTAGGAAAGCGCCCCCAGGGCCTGACTCGGGGGTCAACACAGCAAGATGAGAAGGGTGCGAGGTGTTCTAGGCAAAGGGAGGTGAGAGAGGAGACGATGCTTTGCCCAGACCTGCACTTTCTGTGCATGTGCTACATCATGCCCGAAAATTCCACTTGTGATTCCGCTTTTCAGAAATGCCGGCGGAGAGCAGGAAGCATGCCCCCTCCCTCAGACATGCAGGTGTAGGTATGGGCTGCTCCTTTACCGCAGGTACCATAGAAACAAACCATGGGGAAGCAGCCAAGACTGCAAGACCCCAGAAGGGTCCCGGGAGGAAATTTACCCTGGGACAAAATGCCACGGAGGCTCAGCAGCAGCCCGGGACCTTGAGATCAGACTCCTCTGGGTTTAAATCCTCTTACCTCTATGTAGCAGCTTGTGGCCTTGGGCCTCAATTTTTTTATCTGTAAAATAGGGATAATCGTAGTATTTACCTAACAGGGTTGTTATGGGGATTAAATACGTTAATATATGTGAAGCATTTAGAACGTCTTGCTTACCCAACTGCTACATAAGTGCTAGCTATTATCATTAGCAATAGGACTGATAACAATGAAGGAAAAAACACAAACTAAAAAAAAGCAGTTGCAAAAGGGCTCCCGGATCTCAGAGATGGGAAGAGCCTTGGGTGTGGGTGAGTAGGAAGGTTGGAGGCCCTGTAACCATACCCGCTGAAGGGGCAAAAAAAACCTTTGGAATGAGATGACCTTTGATGTATCATAAAGATAGACCTCTGGGTGGAATTGGCTAAGTCATGTAAACTTTGTTGACCTCAATCTATCCAATTGTGGAATAGGAATAATGTGTCCCACTTACTTCACTGGATAACATATGTGAAAATATTTGGTAAGCTGGAGGTGAAGGTGGTGCTATTGTCTAAGCCACAGGGTTTACTAATGATGTCATTTATAGACAGAATCCTCTTCCTCTGCCTACCCCTTAAGAATGGGTGCTTCTCAGGTCTCCAGCCTAGACTGCTTCTCAGCCCCCATAACCACACCCATAGCTTCAGTAATATCCATGCCGGTGCCTAGCATCCCTACCTCCAGCCTGGTCCTCCTTCCCAACCTCCAGGCCCATGTAAAAAGTGCCCACTAGGTATGTCCATGTGGATATCTCAGGCACCTGCAAACTCTCATTGTCCATGACTGAACTCATCATGGCTCCGTATCTCAGTGAAAGGTTCCATGGTCCAGCCAGCAGGAAACCTGGGTGTAATCCTTGACCTCTCCCCCCACCTCTGACATCCATCAGCCATCTGTATGTGCTAATAAATATGGCCCCAGAGCAGCTACTTCTCTGACTTCATTTCACTCCTATTCCCATAATCCAGGACACCTCTCCCTTTCCTCAACTCCCACAACTTCATCACTCATCGGCCTAGAACACCTCACTCACTCCCGTTTGCCTAGCTCTTATTCATCCTTTGGGTTTCCCCTTAAAGGTCATTTCCTTTAAAAAGCCTTCCTCCACCACTCGTTGAGGGTTCCTAGCTCTCTTACCCAGCAACCTGTACTTGCTAAGATACTGCACCTACACTGAGGTCCATTGCTAAACTCTCAGCTCGAGGAGACCACAGGCTGAGTTTCTTCCGCTTACTAGTGTCTCAAGCAGGTAACATCAGGACAAAGAACAGGAGCTGGAAATACTTGTTGAATGTTGCTGAAAACCTTACATGGCTTGCAAAGTCACACTTAGCTTCTTAACTGACACTTCCCCAGACACAGCACTTACTTTTACAAAACATCTGCTCCTTGCGTTCCGTTTTGGGGTGGCGCCCACAGCAGTACCACACTTTGGACAGTGGAAAGAAACTATGGAAACCATGTCAAAACCCTGATGGCAACTTAAATAGAAGCTTGGCTGGATTCACGTGGGTAGCAGTCTTCATCGTTGAGCATCCTCAGCTAGAATACTCCTGTTTTGGAGTTGGCCTGGGAAGCGGGGCCGGGGAGAAGTAGTGGGAGGTGGGGAAAAAAGGGCCAATACATCTCACAAGGAGGGGGTTTGAACTGAAACAGCAACATAGCCTGAATGAAAGACTTGCTTGGAGCAGTTGGGAGTGGAAGAACAGTGGGGCTTTTTCTACCCGTGTGGGACCCCAGAACATTCATACCCCAGGCTTCCACTTTTCTATGTGGGCAGAATCAAAATCAATGCTCCCTTTTCATTTCACCGCGCGGTCACTGTGAGCACCTATACAGAGGGAGGCTGGCGTTTTATAAGCTGAACGCTCTGCGCTCCATCCTGCGCAGTGCAAACAGTTAATCAGAACTGCTGTGTGAACTCGCGGATTTTCATCGATTCAGAATAGCTTCAGTGTTTTAATAAATCTAGCTGACTTCATTTCCCTGGGCCCTGAATTACTCTTAAAATAAAAAAAAAATGTGTGTGTGTGTGTGTCTGTGTGTGTGTGTGTGTGTGTGTCTGTGTGTGTGTGTTATATAATCTTTGAAGGAAGTACTAATACTATTCTGACAATGTTCCCCTGCAAAACACCATTTTTCTCCTGATTATAAAATAACATGCTCTTTGTGGAAAATTTGGAAGTACACAAAGTTGTAAAAGACATAATCACAATCAACATTTTGGTCCATTTCCTATCAGGTTTTTTTCTGTGCATGTAAGTTTGAAATCCTGTGGGTTTTTTTCCCTCTTAACATAATATCCTATTATCTTTTGTTATTAAAGAAACTTATTGTTTCTTCTTTTTGCTCAAGTATCACAGCTTCATTGGAGAAAATGCTGAAAAGGAAAAAGAAAATTAAAATCATTTGCAATTACCATCCAGAGGCAATGTTAAGAGTTCTGCTGTTTGTCTTTTCAATCACGTTTTCCAGGCATATATTTTGGGGAAAAAATTATTAAATGCACCAGGATATTCCTTTATTTGGATGCAGTATGGCTTATGTAAGAATCTCCTTTTGTTGAACATTAAGGCTGCTTTCCATCAATTCTGCTACAAAAAATATCCTTCACGACAGCATTTTACATTGTGCTTTTTTCCTTAGAAAATTATGGATTTTCTACAATTAACTTCATACATTCAATTCTTGAGAGAAAACTGAAATAAAGGGACAGGGGAAAAAGTAATACGTAATTTTCACTTCAGAGTCCATCTCCATTTTAAATACATTTGTTCTCCAAACAGAAGAGAGCTCTTGCATAGAGGGGTGGGGTGACGAAACCATTCTAAAATGCCAGATAGATTTTTTTTTTTTAATTTTTTAATTGTTTTAATTTTATGGCTGTGTTGGGTCTTCGTTTCTGTGCGAGGGCTTTCTCTAGTTGTGGCAAGCGGGGGCCACTCTTCATTGCGATGCGCGGGCCTCTCACTATCGCGGCCTCTCTTGTTGCGGAGCACAGGCTCCAGACGCGCAGGCTCAGCAATTGTGGCTCATGGGCCCAGTTGCTCCGCGGCATGTGGGATCTTCCCAGACCAGGGCTCGAACCCGTGTCCCCTGCATTGGCAGGCAGATTCTCAACCACTGCGCCACCAGGGAAGCCCCAGATAGATATTTTTTAATGTAATTTAAATATAGTTGATAAAGGAGCAACTGACTTCAAATTTTTGGAAGATGAAATCCAGGGCCAAATCTTTCATGAGTCCGAGCAACAGTTTAAAATAATTTCTCAATTCTAAATTTCCCTCCACATGGCAGAACACCTACCAGTGCTTAAAAAAAAAAAAAACTGGCCTGAAGAAATAAAAAGGTGCCACTTCTGAAGCAACACCAAAGGAAGATATAATAAAAAATTGTTGGGTCAGTGATAAGGGTACAGACATCATATGTTTGAAGAAAACAACAAAAACAATGTTAAAAGAAACCAATGACCCTTGAACTACATCTTCAAAAGCATGCCAGAAATACTCCCGTTCTGGTATACGAGCTGGTAGAGCCTGGAAGGGCAGGAAGGATGTGGTCTAGACACTTATGCTATGATTGTTTCTAAGAGATCCATCTCCCTGCTCAGAGATCAGGCCTGGATCCTGGTGTGTGCCTTTTATTTTTCTGTAACCCAAGTACAAATGACTAAAACAAAAGGGAAACCATATGCTTAAAAAAAAAAAATCAGTTGGCTGCCCCTCTGGGGCCTATCTTCATAGAAAAGTACTGTCAGTGGGTCCTAGGGATTTTACCATTTCTTTGAAAAATACCCTTTGTGTATTATTATAATTTACAAATCACCTTCACCACCACATTTGGTAACAACCTCACATAGCAGAATGGTCAGGTATTATCCCCATTTTATAGATGAAAAAACTGAGGCTCAGATATTAAATGATTTTACCCAAGTCACATAACTAGCAAGTGATGGAATAATTGCAAAGCTAGGGCTTCTCCTAGTCTGATGATCATCCAGGCCACACCATGTTCACCGGGGCTTTGGAGGAGAGAAACACTTCCAGTATCCTTTTAAAGCGCTGGATGGTGCTCCTTCCAATCTGGGCCCTGACAAGCACTGGAGCAAGGGCACTGTCGAAGGAAACAGGACTCACAGGCATCCATCTCAGATGCTGGGTCGTTTTAACAAAATGGTTCAATTATTAGGGAGGAGGTGAGGAGAAAACATATATCTGAGTTTACCCGGCCGTTAGGAGCTTGCAATCAGTCTTTGGGCAGGGAGGGGTGGTCTTTGATCTCCAATCTGGCTAGGAAATGAGCTCCTTTCTTCTTCACAGGCTTTATACTGAGGCCTCATTAGGAGTGAGTCCTAGTAGGGTTTGGAGAAAACCCTCTAGATTCAGGCCTGGTCTGCTGCCTTATTAGGGCCTTTTATCTCCCTAGAAAGTTTACTGAGCAGGATTTTCAAAACCTCCCTGGCACATCACCAGGCCCTTCAGTGCTCATGTCCCTGTGTCTCCCACTGCTGTTAGTGCAGCCAACACATAAATCTTCCTCACCCGTCTGTAAGAATTGGATCCCACCAAGTGGCAAGCAAGCCCGAGTGTAAAAAGCAATGTAATCCAGTTTACCCCCTAATGTCTTACAGCGAACAAGAAGTACGAAAATGGATCCGTACCAAGTGACAGAATAAGGCAGAACTCAGGGACCTGGATCAGCCAGGGTTGTGACCTCTGCCTTCAACCATGCCATTAAATCGGAAATGTGTCAAACCATGATCGTGAATGAGAAGAGCCCCCCAAGAGCTGCCCTCCATCACTGCTGCAAGCATGCCACAGCCGAGGTCTGCTGTGCTGAACCCACGCAGGCTCCCTATCAGCTCATGCCGTGCTGAACTCGGGACAGGCAAAAGCAACACTCAAGGGAAGCACCACACTAGGGACGACCTGAGGCTCAGCTTCAAACCCATGGTGGTCTGCTGGGAAGCAGTCCAGGGTGGGAGTTGGAAAGGTTTCAGACTGACCGCCAGTGATGATGGGCAGTAGGGCCTGACTTGAAGAATCCGGGTACTCAGCTGCACTCAAGTCACGCTCCCCCGACCGCGGTCAGGACTCAAAGACTGTGGCATCCTTTCATGTACCCACAGTAACCACCAGCATTGCTTTCTTAGATGACAAATAACAATTAAGGATCAAGTAAGTTGCTCCGATGAGAGAGAGCCTGATCATCCACAAAGGCATAATTCTTTCCTCCCACCCGAGCCCCAGAGCTGGCTCCTGGCCAGTGGAACTCTGAGACAGGCAGGGTACAAGGAAGAAGCGCTCTAGAGTGGAAATTAGAAAACATGGATCCTACTCCCCCATCTGCCTCTGACCAGCTATGTTAAACTGGGCAAGTAACTCTCCCTGTCTGGGCTGAGATTCCTCATCTGTAAAATGATGGGGTTACCATGTATCACTGTGGTCCCTCAACATCAAATCTTCAGTGTTTTCTGGATTCCACGAAATTAGCTAAAGAAGCCTGTTTGCTGGAAATGTAAAGTACCAAGTTGCCTCTCAGGAAAAACTTTAAGTTCAAAATGAAAGCAAAGAAGGAAAAGAAAGAAATGAAAGCGGGAGAGTTAGGTCAACTTGAAACTCTCTTTGGTCATAAGAATAGCAAAGCAATGAGTTCAGATAGCTTGGGAGGAATAGAAAACTACAAACTGCAAAACAGGAAACCCATTCTTGGCTGGCTGTCAAAGAGCCATGAGCTGGTGAAAGTTTAGATCCATTTTCATTTTAAATTTCTTAAAACTAATAAAGTCCCCAAGTTAGTGAATTATTGAGATGCCTGCTACTGAAACACAGAATTATTGTTCCCGTCCCAGGCTTTTTAACCACTTGATGTTTCAGTCCTATTTCTGATAGTGAGGTGGTACAAGGAACCGCTGGTTCCGGCTCGTCCCTGTGGCTGGCACCGCCCCTCTACCTGCTTAGCATCATGACCACGTGTTTATGGACAATGGTCAAACGCGGCCTTGAATTATATACCTCCCCAAATAGCATTCCAGCTCTTGAATTTGCAGGGACCCAATTTCCACATCTTTGATTCCTCCAGTGGCTACAGCAAGCACTCAGGTGTTTACCGGATGATTAAGAACAGTACTTACCAGACTCCTCAGGTATCTCAAACTACACAGCCAGGTTAATCCATCCAAGCTACGTCTGGACTACAAAATCATTTTTCAAAAAGGCATTATCCAGAGACAGAAGAGCTTACAGAAATGAGCTTAACAAACACCGAAACCAGATTTCCATAGAGAGCAGAAAAATAATTTATTCCAAAGGAGGGCAGAAATAAGAAATTCATCCTGAAAATATACTTTGGTATAATTCTGGTGGGACAGATTTTCCCTCTGAACATGTTCTCCTACTGACTGCCCCACTGGAGTCTTACTATCATGTAACAGTTTTTAAACACTTCGCTGATTCTCATGTTGTGAGCGGGCAGGAGCCATCTTCAAATCCACAGTTTCCAAGGAGAGTAATGTTATTTCTCAGAACAACAGCATTTTCTATCTCCGAAGAGTACATAAACATTTTATAGGGGCAGCACAGTTTAGATTCAATAGGCACATCATTCATCAAAGTATAAAAAAGGTGACAGGAAAAAATACTGCATTGTAGAATAAGATATTCAAATGTGGTGGGAACGTTTAAGGCAGCTGACAGCCAAAGTGGGCAAGTCAAGGAAGGTGGTCTGGGTATGGAGGTGATTTTGCATCTAGAGGAGTTCTCTTTGTGACCTGCAAAACAAAACCGTTCCAGTAACTGGGCCTTTCCACCAACCTCAGGAGGGCAAAAGGGTAACACCAAGAAAGTCAACCAGGCCAATAATTTTAAATACACAGATGCTCCTAAATGAAAGTGGGCTCAGTTAACGTGCAAGTTCGGGCAGGTTTTGCAGGGCTGTGACAATAAGTCCAGTTACCAAGGACAATGCTAAACTGAGGATCCCAAGTCCCGGTTTGACGGTGTCATAGAAAGCAGGAAGAGTGGAGCTGACTGAGACCCGCTGCACTGGGACCTGACAAGTTCCCTTGGGCTTCAAGACTCTGTATTTGCACTTCCGCTCCCACAGGCGGGCAAGCTGGTCCCTGCGTCAGACTCCTAAAGAGCAGGCCCCTTGCTACTCGAGATGGCTCACCGTTCTTGCCACCCCAAGTGTAGGTGACAAATGAGAATTTCTTCTTCTAGAAGCTTAATGCTGCAACACCACCTTTGCAGAGCTGGCAAACATTTAAAATAGGTATCTTCACACATCAGACTGCTAACAGCGGTCGCGTAACTCCTTCACGCAAAGCTTACTGTATAACGTCTTTATAAATAAAGCCACATGTGCTACTTTTGAAGTTAAAGAGAAAAAATAAAGAGAAAATAAAAGTTCAATAGTGTCTTTAAGAGGTGATTTCCACACAAGCCTCGATTTAGTAGATAAGAAATCAAGCTGGTTGTGGCCCACCATTTGCCAGGGTGTTGAGGGAGGTGCAGGGGGAGTGAGGGGCTAGTTAAGTGGGGAGGAGGCACGGCTGTAGCAGGCAGGTCTGGAAGGCTGGAGGTCGCAAAGCCCACAGGGAGACCACACGGGCCCTTGCGATTTCCCAAGCCAGTGGGCACACACCCTGGAGAATGCCCAGTGCCGGGTGATTAAATGGCGGGTTTCCCAAGGCTCCGGGGCCAAGGTGCCCAGAAGCAGACATGAGACTGCTGGTAAATCTTACTGGAGCAAGCTGGGGAGGCCAGCCGCCCAGAAGCAGACATAAGACTGCTGGTAAATCTTACTGGAGCAAGCTGGGCAGGCCAGCCACCCTCCATGGTGGAAAGCACCAGACTGCTGGGGACCCACTAGGGCAGGACAGTGCAAACAGTCAACTGAAGATGTAATTAGAGGACCATTTTTACCACGTACTAAGGAAAATAACCGTAGCAGGCTAGGTAGGGGCAATGACCAGAGCTATCGGTTTCTTCCATGGCTTCATGAACCATGAACCAACCTTTCCTCTAATCTCATGATCATTTTCTCTTCTCTTCCTTAGGCCAGCAGAACAGCCCTCTGCACAGACCTGAGTTCCAGGCAGGTTATTAATTTACTTGAGAATATGTGAAGCAGTGAATCCAAATGTTTTGTGTGTGAAGTTCCTATGAAGAGCATATGGTCAGGGGACTTCCCTGGTGGCGCAATGGTTAAGAATCCGCCTGCTAATGCAAGGGACATGGGTTTGAGCCCTGGTCCGGGAAGATCCCACAAGTCACGGAGCAACTAAGCCCGTGCGCCACAACTACTGAGCCTGCGCTCTAGAGCCCGCGAGCCACAACTACTGAAGCCTGCACGCTCTAGGGCCCGCATGCCGCAACTACTGAGCCCACCTGCTGCAACTGCTGAAGCCTGTGCACCTAGAGCCCATGCTCCACAACAAGAGAAGCTACCGCAATGAGAAGACTGCAAACTGCGTTGAAGAGTAGCCCCTGCTAGTCGCAACTAGAGAAAGCCTGCGCGCAGCAATGAAGACCCAACGCAGCCAAAAATAATAAATTAAATTTTAAAAAACAGCATATGGTCAGACTTCCTCACTGTTTAGGCCTTTCTGGATGAATGAACAATCACAGAAGGGGAAAACAGGTCTTCACTTGTGAAAAACCACACAGAAAGAGGGAATAATTTTCCCTCAAGCTCAGTGATACCAGTTTAAGATTAATGTGAACGAGCATTATGTTCTATGGCATAGACTTGTGGTTTGATTCTGGAGTGAATTAAAGAAGCACATATTCTAATCATCTCTCTGATATGCAAGAGCCATTCTGGGGTGGAGGTGGGGAACTCAGCCAAAGGGTCCATGTTCTCATTTTGTAAAATAAAGGAATCACAAGGCTACTTTCAGATAAAACTGAGAATGAAGACAACATAAAAATATTAAGGCTAGAATCAAGAAATCTGTTCAGGGAAGGATGATGAGTGAATATATATATTTTTTAAACAAAAAAGAAGAGGTCTCATTTTTATCTTTATTTTTTCATTTCAGATAACTTTGCAAAATAATTCCTTCTTTACTCTCATGGTAAGGTATGTATTTATTGTAGGAGATCAACTACAAGAGGTATTTAAGCAACCTATAAAGGCCTGAGTGTTTCACAATTCAAGGCAAAAACAGCAGAGCTAAATACATTTAGGAGAGAAGAGATCTCTGGGAAGCCAAGTGGTCAGGAAAGGAAGTGCAAGGATTTGCAAGCTGGACACTTAGAGAAAACATCAGAAAGAATTAAGAGAGAATGGGCGAGTGGAGACAAGAAACCAGAATGTTCGCTGAATAGTGCGTTTACTAACCTGCTTTCTACATTAACGACTGCGGTAGGGGAGTGAGGCAGGAAAAGCTAAGTAAAGCTAATTAGGTCAAGAGCATGAAAATGGTATGGCTGGAACTAGTAGGTCACGGAGGAAAGTTGTGCAGAGAGTGGCGAAGGTGGTTGGAAGGCAGACAAGGCAGGCCTTGACCACCAAGTTAGAAAGTGGGACAGAATCTGCAGACTAGTCATTCTTATCTTTTGTGGCTCATGGGACCTTTGGTGACCCTGACAAGCTGTGCTGACAGCACGTTACATACAGCATTCCAAGCGGCACGTACCCATTAAAATCAGGGACCTTGGGTTTAAGAAAAAGCCCTGCTGTAGCCCATGGAGAGCTACTCAAAGTTTCTGGGGCAAGCAGGATGTGTTTCAGGAAGTGCTATGTCAGGAAGATAAAACAGGGTGGTGGTTTGTAGATACTTTGAGTGTAGAGGCAGGCAGACGTGATGAGGAGCCACTGCAGTAATTCAGAGCCGCAGTGACTGGGTCAGATAGTAGGGTCCCCGACAGAGGAACAGAGTACAGAGGCAGACACAAGTGACATTACAGGCTCAACTGGATTCAAGGAAGAGGAGAAAGAAGCGATCGAATGGGTTCTAGGTGACAGGGAACACTGTGACAGGCTTTTTAACCATAAAACACCTTGCACTGTTTTAACTTTTCACAAGTATGGCTTAATTCCAACCTCTCAACAGATCACGAACCCCTTCAGAGTCCACAGCCTCCTCTGAAATCCCCACTCAGTACTATGTACCTCGTGACACTCAAATATTTTTGGAATGCATAGAAAAACAGCTTCCTCAGGGCAGAGGCCTAATTACCAATAGTCTATTCCTCTCCGGTCCAGATTTTGTAATAAAATGGAATGCCTGCCCTTTTAGGACTGCGGTAAACCATACAGGCTTATCTAAACATATCACCATGATGTGGTTAACCAACTAACTTACAGAACACTGGTCTGAAGCCATTCCAAGGAGATTCTATACAAGCATCACACCCCCAAAGCTGTAGGAAAATGGAACATCGGAAAAACAGCAACCTTGATGTGATAGTTCCATAAGCATCTCAGAAATCGAGGCTCTAGAGGCAGCCAAGGTTGACAGGGGGCAGAGATGGAGTGAACATAGTTCTTCGAAGTACTGGGTAAGATTTCCAGCCAATAAACATAATGTGCTATAACTTAGCCTATCAACATATGAAAGAAAATCATGGCAGTTAAAGTGTTTAAAGTAGCAAAGGACCGGCTAGCTGTTTAACCGTGTTGTTCAGGATCAATTCAATTTCATCTGTATAGAATTATTGTTTGAAAGCTTTCATGACTGCTCCTTATTTTTCTCTGCTGAATACCATGCCTGGCTTACACCTCCTACTTTCCAAATCTGGCCTCTTAAAGAATCACATACAGAATTGAACACTTTTCCTTACCAGCTGAGGACAGGCCTAAATCTGGTTTCTGCACTCCTTTATCATCCCACAGTTGTGTACAAGCTCAAAGTTCTAAGGGAATTTAGCTCCTTCTTTGAATTTTACCACCAAGAAAAGTGAGGTCCTGTCTTAAGAGTTCTGTTTATGGGCTTCCCTGGTGGTGCAGTGGTTAAGAATCCGCCTGCCAATGCAGGGGACATGGGTTCGAGCCCTGGTCCGGGAAGATCCCACATGCCGCGGAGCAACTAAACCCGTGCGCCACAACTACTGAGCCTGCGCTCTAGAGCCCGCAAGCCACAACTACTGAGCCCACATGCCACAACTACTGATGCCCGCGCGCCTAGAGCCCATGCTCTGCAACAAGAGAAGCCACCACAATGAGAAGCCCGCGCACCACAATGAAGAGTAGCCCCCACTCGCCACAACTAGAGAAAAGCCCACGCGCAGCAACGAAGACCCTACACAGCCAAAAATAAATAAATAAATTAAAAAAAAAAAAAAGAGAGAGTGAGTTCTGTTTGTTCCAATGTTAGGATTAGATTAGATTAGATCTCCTGATGTGGTAACTCCATAGGCCTAGAGGTACGGTACTACCACAATCACTACCTCAAACATGGAATCACTGTGACATGATGCTCATAACTAGGGCCACCTGGCTCTGCTCTATTTCCTGCCCTTCTGCTTTTAAAGGAACAACTGTTAACATAAGGGTTTCAAGCAGTCCTAGTTTGTGCTGTGGACCAGAGTGCAAACATTAGGCATTCATCATTCAGGTTACAGACACATGAAACTGAAAAGAACGGGCAAATAACACCAGATCCACACACACAGTGTTATTCACTGTGGGCCCCCTTTACTTATGGTAAGAGACGGAAATGAGGCTCAGAGAAGGTAAGTGAAAGGCAATGCTAGAATGAAGATCTCACTCTGAGAGGCCTGAGGTTCTCAGCTTTAAACCCCAATCAATACCACCACCTAACATTCACTATAGTTAAGAGGAAGGACAGAAAACAGAACTTGATGGGGAAAAAATGGGGGGGGAGGTTTTATATATATATATATATATATATGAATCAGATTTTTTTTAAAAAATCTATATAAAAGGGAATCAAAACCCCTTTAGGTAGACAGAACTCTAAGGAAAAAAAAAGGCTGCCTACCTATCAGGCTGGCAAAAATCCAGGCTGTGAGGAAATAGAAATTCACATACACTGTTGGTAGAAATGCAAAAATGGTACAATCCCTATAGAAGGGCATGTAGTAATACCTGGAAAAAGTATTTATACCTTTAACACAGAGATTCTATTTTTCAAGGACTCTAATCTAAAGAAAACTGGTAAAAATACAAAATGTCAACGCACAGGATGGCACTGTGGCTTTATCAATAATAACAAAAGACTGGACTTTCCTGGTGGCACAGCGGTTAAGAATCCGCCTGCCAATGCAGGGGACAGGGGTTTGAGCCCTGCTCCGGGAAGATCCCACATGCTGCGGAGCAACTAAGCCCGTGTGCCACAACTACTGAGCCTGCGCTCTAGACCCCGAGAGCCACAACTACTGAGCCTGAGTGCCACAACTACTGAAGCCCGCACACCTAGAGCCCGTGCTCCGCAACAAGAGAAGCCACTGCAATGAGAAGCCCGCACACCGCAACGAAGAGTAGCCCCCGCTCGCCGCAACAAGAGAAAGCCCATGCGCAGCAATGAAGACCCAATGCAGCCAAAAATAAATAAATAAATTTATAAAAAATAAAAAACAGAACAAAAGACTGGAAATAATGCAAAAGGATATCAATGGCTATAAAAAGAATTAAGGAAGATCTCTATACACTGATAGGATATATTGTTCAGCGAAAAAGAGCAAGGTACAGAATAGCATATGTAATATGATATCTCTTCTGTAACAGCTGTGTGTGTCAGGGAAGGATGGATACACACACAAACACACACACACACAATGTATTTGTTTATATTTGCACAATGAAACACTGGAAGGATATAGATTTTTATGAATGTATCTTACATAAATTTTGACTCTGGAAATGTTTTACATATGCCAAAAAATGTAGCCAAAAAAAAAATTACTATAAATTGAACACAAAATAAATCATCTTGATCTAACTGTATAACAAATTGATAACCACCAGAGGGAATAATTTCAAGTGACCACAGAAAACAGCATGTTGTTCTTTATTTGTTCTAAGAACAAATAAAGCAGCAAAGAAATCCTAAACTGCATTCAAAAACCTTATGATTAGTAGTTACATTGGTGTAATTTTGAAACTATTGTATATATATTATATGATAATCAAATTAAGTAATTAAGTTACTTCTTTAGGAGCCAAGATTTTCAGCATATGTGAATGATATTCAAGTATAAAAACAAAGAAGTCAAATAAAAATCCTGTAATGTTAAATATGAATTAGAAATACTGACATGAACCTGTGATTTTTTTTTTCTTTTTAAAATCCATACTTCCTGGCTTTGTCCACTGTAAAGGCTTAGAAGCAACAACACCCCAACAGAAATGAATGCACCTAGTAATCAGATCATGGTTTTTAAATACCACTTCCACTGAAAGAAGAACAGGGCCAACTGGGCTGAGGACTGACTAGTGAAGCAGGGAATCCTTTCAGTGGGAAATTTATTAGAGGAACAGCTGATTCCAAGTCAAGAAACATACAAGAGAGGTCTGGGACACCTTGATGTTGCCAGAAAGAAAACTATCAAAGACTAATATCAGGGCTTCCCTGGTGGCACAGTGGTTGAGAATCTGCCTGCCAATGCAGGGCACATGGGTTTGAGCCCTGGTTTGGGAAGATCCCACATGCCGCGAAGCAGCTAGGCCCGTGAGTCACAACTACTGAGCCTGCACGTCTGGAGCCTGTGCTCCGCAACAAGAGAGGCCGCGTTAGTGAGAGGCCCGCGCACCGCGATGAAGAGTGGCCCTTGCCTGCCACAACTAGAGGAAGCCCTCGCACAGAAACGAAGATCCAACACAGACAAAAAAAAACGAAAAAAAAAAAAAAAAAAAAAAAAAAAAAAAAAACTAATATCAAAGGGACATAGAAGCCAGTCTAGACAGGTGCCCACAGGGCCAAAAAAAGAACAACTGAACATAAAAAGGATAATAAACATTTACTTGATTAAAATTGAAAAGGAAAGAAAGAAAACCTCATTTAATACCCCAGAAGTAACTTGGGCACCAAGTTACTCACTTTGAAAACTAAAAGAGGGACTTCCCTGGTGGCACAGTAGTTAAGAATCCGCCTGCCAATGCAGGGGACATGGGTTCAAGCCCTGGTCTGGGAAGATCCCACATGCCGCGGAGCAACAAAGCCCGTGCGCCACAACTACTGAGCCCATGTGCCACAACTACTGAAGCCCACATGCTCTAGGGCCCATGCTCTGCAACAAGAGAAGACACCGCAATGAGAAGCCCGCACACCGCAACGAAGAGTAGCCCCCCCTCACCGCAACTAGAGAAAGCCCACATGCAGCAACAAAGATCCAACGCAGCCAAAATAAAGAAAAAAAGAAAGAAAAAAAATTAAAAGAAAAAACTATGTATCCCACCTTTCTTATATGATCTACATTTCAAGGTTAGTAAATAACTCTAGTTGATAGAAAAGTTCATTTTTTAAAAAATATTTATTTATTTACTCATTCATTCATTCATTCATTCATTCATTTATGGCTGTGTTGGGTCTTTGTTGCTATGTGCGGGCTTTCTCTAGTTGTGGCAAGTGGGGGCCTCTCTTCATTGTGGTGCATGGGCTTCTCATTGCGATGGCTTCTCTTGTTGCAGAGCACGGGCTCTAGGCATGTGGGCTTCAGTAGTTGCGGCACACGGGCTCAGTAGTTGTGGCACACAGGCTCTAGAGCACAGGTTCAGTAGTTGTGGAGCACGTGCTTAGTTGCTCCGTGGCATGTGGGATCTTCCCGGACCAGGGCTGGAACCCATGTCCCTTGCATTGGCAGGAGGATTCTTAACCACTGTGCAACCAGGGAAGTCCAGGAAATGTTCATTTTTATACAAATATTTCACCTAACCAAATATGGAAGTAATAACAAAAACTAGAAAATCACCATTTTTGCAATTTCTACTGCAATGTTTCATTCAGGCTAAGATCATCAATGGATAAAATCACTGGATAAAGGTTGACAGAAACCTTTACACCTGGAGGGACCAGAACCCACTGATCACCTTGGCATCACTAACGACCAGACAGCCAGACATCAAGTCTCTCCTGATATAAGGCAATATGAAGTTCACAGAACCACTTAAGTACCCTTGCCAAAAAAGCTGAACCTGAATCTAGTCAAACGTTTAGCGCTAACCTCCAGTTAACATAATAATGGAGACTGAAGAACAAATGAAATGACAGGCTTTCTGACTCTTGGCCAGTGAATAAATCATTCTACTACACCACTCCTTACTTCTCTGATCCTCAGAAGCAAACGAAACCTGCAATTTTGAGACCAATTTTCAAAAAGCATCTGTCTCTCACTGTCCAAAGCATTCACAGATGCCCTTCATCTAAAATCTATCAGCCACTTAAAGTTGCTAAATCTCAAAATACCAAGTACAAATAGTCACATTCCTGATCTGTGTCCGAAAGACCACATGCAAACATAATTTACTTAACTGGCTGGGTAAGAATACAATTTAAAAGAATCTTATGGATAAATCCTTTGGTAAAAGTGAACGGCCTAAGTTCCAAATCTATTTCTGCTATTCAGATTGTGTTTGCTTTCAGCAGCCTGCCCTTGCCAAGTGTTAAAATGAGGAAAAGTCCAGGCAAACTCTAGCTGACCAACTGACAACACTGATGTGAAAGGTCAAGGGCATAGTCACCTCAATGACTGAGCACTGGAGAGCAGGTCTTCTTACTCAAGGCCAATGATGCTTGAGGTACCAGATGGTTTCATTTTTCAACTGTGGTCCAAAGAGAGGGTTGAGTTGGGCCAGAATTGCAATCAGCCAACTAAAAAAATAATGGGGGAGGAAGGACAACAGAAAGTGGTGAAATCATGTTGGAACGGGACCATTTTAAATTAGGATGAGAAAAGTGCTTTAGTAGAATTTAAATCTATTCTGTTTAGACCAAACCTTCAATACACTTAAAGTTCATAAAACACATTGTGCTAATGGGAGCATGTCTTGTAAGAAAAGCCTTCACAGAACACACCCTCCCTTCATTTGATACATTATTGACAAAGCAGTGAGGCTTCATCATAGTATGTCTGCCTTTTCTCTCATTTTCTTAATTCCCTTTCCAACCAGTCAAGATTTCCTGAATTCATATGATATCGTCACCTCAGAGTGTTTTTGCCTAATCTCAGTTTATCATCATCACAACTTCTGGGCTCAGGAAAAATCAGTTTACTTTACTTTATCCATTCTCTAAATGCTAAGACCCACAACCAGTATGACACATCCATTTTTACTGGTATAGCCAAGGTTAAATTTCAGCCCACTGTCTCCCAATTAGACTATATCACTTGAGCACCCCTTCTCTCATCACCATCACCACTAAAACGTTACGTATCTTTTGGGCAGTAGTGGAGCTGGACCAAATGGGCATCTAACTCCCCCTGCTTACTTCAGATCTAAGTAACAAGGTATTCCTCTGTATCACAGACTGATTATGGAGGAAGTATGATGGTGTTACATATTTACCTCAGGGTTGGAAGTGCAAAACAGCACATAGCCAAAACTGTCTTTAAAGTTTTCTTCTACTGCTCACAAAGTTCTGAATAAATGGTTTTGTATCTGATATAGGAATTCATATACTCAGTGAAGTTTGAGAATCACTGAACTAAGACCAAAGCAAAGAACAAAAAGAAAGACAGCAAAAGATTTGCAAATCATATATCTGATAAGGGGCTAATATCCAAAATATATAAAGAACTCGTACGACTCAACAGAAAGACAACAAGTAAACAGCTGGCTATTCAAACCATTCCATGTTTTACTTTATTAAGCAAATATTTAATGAGCACCTGCTAGGCTCCAGGCCCTAGCAATACAAAGGAGAAAATGAAATGCTAATGCCCTCACAAAGCTTATGGAATGTAATGTCAGGAAGGAAATAAAGTGAGGCGAAGGAATAGAGAATGATGCAGGTAGTACTCCTTCAATGGGGTGGTCAGGAAAGCCTTTCCAAGAAGTTACCGCTTCAGGCGAGCCCAGAATGAAGCAGAACACACAGTGCCTTTAATTCCTATTCAAAATACATGAGTTTTTATTTAAATTAGAAATTAGACTTGCTCTCGTCTGGGGGGAGGGGGTCTGGTAAATAGGCCCAGACTCCATCCACTACTGATCTTGGAGGATGGATTTTAGCATCATAATCTGATACCGCTGTCCTCTCTGCATGGGATACAGGGAACTGCTTTCTAAGGGGAAGGAGCTATCCTGCCTCAGCTATCCTGTAGTCTCCTTCTACAATTTTAGGGCTTTAAATTCCCCTAGAAGAGGGGAACTAGCCAAATGCAACCATTGTCTGGCTGGATCTCTTTTCTTCCATTTGCTGTAATTTTTAGAACTCTTCCAATCAAAGGATCAAAAAGCTGCTTCTGATCACCAATGATCAGACTGCTGGAGAATCTACCAGCGCCAGCAGCTTCCCCTCCAGAAACAGTGTACCCGCCCTCCCCACCCCAGCCCAACAGAAGGTGGTTCTGTGACAGGAAACGTGACACCTGAGGACATCCGGCCAAGACAGCTACCTCAAGTTGACTCACTTTATAAACAAAAAATTCAGATGAGACTCTCTGATCTGTCCTTAGAACTACAATATTTGATGCAAACAAAATACCCATACTTGTAGTTGAGGTTTAACATCTACCTGAAAAGAAGAAAGAGGAGGGTAGCACAGGCAGACACACTGAAGAGCTGTGACTGCAGTGAACAGTGATGGTGCAGAGCTGAGAGTCATGGAAAATTCCACACAGACCCAGGACTTTCCCGATCCCAGCAGGCAAGGGAAGCAGACAGTACAAACAGTGGTTCGTCCTTTCAGGACAGACTGAAATACTGGCCAGTGCTTAGAAATGCTAAATAAAAAAATACGTTAGAGCCTCGCCTCTGTCTCCTCTCTTTACCAAAAATGTATAATACTGAATAAAAACACCATCTCCCAGTACTTTGTACGATGTGGTATAGAGATGCTTCTGAATTCTGACTTCACATTATAATCACCCAGGGAGCTTTAAAAAAAAAAAAAAATCATGTTATACTTCACAAATGATCTTTCTTTTAATTCTCCCACAACATGGTTAAGGAAATTGAGGCAGCGAGAGGTGAAATGATTCGCCTGTGGTCACAATACTAATTAGGTGGTAGCAGCTCCTGAACCCCAAACCAGGTCAGACTAAGGTTCTTACAAAAGTTACCTTCTGTACAAAAGTTACCTTCTGAAATATTTTAACTGACAACAGTTCAGAAAGCATCAATCAGTTTAGCTAAATCTAAACTGTCTGGGAGTTAAAGAAACAAAGAATCCATCTGCTAACTATAAATGAAGTCCATCATGAGCCTTTGGTACCTGAGGTAAAGAAGAAATATCCAGAAGCAAGAACGAAGTCCACTCTGCTTGCTCAGATCAGTATTCGGAAACTCTTTTGAATTTAATTTTACGTACTATTTTTCATGTTTCAAATCAAGTAAAACATCTTACTTAAAACAACAACAACAACAAACCAAAGTTCAAGAAAATTCCTTGGGAAACAGCCCAGGTCAGTTCATTTGAAATTTCCTGGAGGAAATTCCCCCCTCTAACCAGCTGAGCTCTGCGTCTGCCCTTCTGATTACTGCCTGACTTCAGATTTTTCTTTAAAGCTGATAAACACAGCGGGGAGAACTGGAAGGAGAAAAAAAAATAAATCCACTCTGAATTGATGGAAGTGGGTGGAGAAAGAGATCATATTCCAATGAATCTATTACTTCATGTGTCCAAGAAAATAGAACTAAATGTACTCTTCATATTTGCCCAAACTGTTCCACATGTCTCCACAACCTGAAGTCCAGCCTAATAAGCTGAGCTTATTCAAACTACCGAGGCAGCTATGGCACGGTAGCATCTTTCAGAGAACTGAAGAGCTGGAATGCACCAGAGGTCAAGTGCACGTTCCTCATTTTAACAACGAAGAAACTATGTCCTAGGGAGCTTAATACTCCCACAGCGAATCAGGGATAGAGCTGGAAAGGGAACCCAGGCCTCTGAGTCCCATGATACCAGGCTGCTTCCACAGGGTATTAAGGATGAAACAGATCAGGCAGCCTAGGAGTTCCTCTTTTATTCCACAATCATTTACCAATGCCATGCTCCAACGTCAGGCCCTAAGGATGCCCAGAGGAATCAGCTGAGGGGCCAACCCCCCCACCCTGCCCCCAGGGGCTCATGAGCTTGTGAGAGACAAAGCAAGGGTGGTGGCAGAGTATGCTTTGGAAGAGAAAGGCAGAGGGTACTTCATCTACAAACACTCCTGGCCACTTATGAGCTCAGCTCTTGGTTATTAGAATTCTCCAAGCTCAAAATACGTCCTCCCCACAGAAAAGGCTATATACCAAGCTCCCTCAAATCCTGCTTTGTTCTTTTGTTCCACATTCAGATATGAGAACAGGGAACAGAGGCATGGTTACTTCCCAGTGATGCACAGGTCAAGCGGATAACTGCTCAGCTTCCCTGCTGGAATAGGGAAGTTCGGCTAGGACTTCTCTTCTGATTTGCTGTCCCTCCAGCGACGGCCATGATAGGAGTAACCTCTATCAGTGGGTTCCTTAAGAAACAGCAGAGAAGTGACTTGCCCTGTCTCTACCGAGATGACCTCTGTCAAATATCCTTATCCCAATCCAATGACGCAAATTCTTTCAAGGGCAGCAATGTTATTATATACTATTAGAAAATATGGGATTCAGTATTAGATAGGGTTGGATTTTAATTTTAACTACATCAAATATTAGTGGAGTGACTCCAGGCAAGTGAGCTTACAACCCCGAGCCTCAGTTTCCCCTTTTGTAAAATGAAGATAATAATCCCTGCCTCAAGATATTAAGAATTAAAGGAGGGACCTCCCTGGTGGTCCAGCAGTTAAGACTCCACACTCCCAATGCCGGGGGTCCGGGTTTGATCCTTGGTCAGGGAACTAGATCCCGCATGCTGCAACTAAGATCCCATACGTGGCAACAAAGATCCCACGTGCCACAACTAAGACCTGGCACAGCCAAATAAATAAGTAAATAGATTTTTAAAAAAAAGGCCTTCCCTGGTGGCGCAGTGGTTAAGAATCCGCCTGCCAATGCAGGGGACACGGGTTCGAGCCCTGGTCCAGGAAGATCCCACATGCCGCGGAGCAACTAAGCCCGTGCGCCACAACTACTGAGCCTGTGCGCCTAGATCCTATGCTCTGCAACAAGAGAAGCCACCACACTGAAAAGCCCGCGCACCACAACAAAGAGTACCCCCACTCGCCACAACTAGAGAAAGCCTGCACACCGCAACAAAGACCCAACACAGCCAAAAATAAATAAATTTATATTAAAAAAAAAAAGAATTAAAGGAATAATATATGAAAGTGCTCCGTGTAGTAGCTGACAAATAGGTGTTCAATAAATACTAGTTATTCCTTCTCTTTCTCTGTGAGACAGCTAAAAATGCATTCAAGCCACAGAATGAAATACAACCTATTTTACTTTACAAAGGAGTTTCTCATGCTGCACTGAGTCATGCTCATCTCCACCTCCTCTCCCGCCCCCACCTGCTCTACAGTAGGCAGAATTCTAAGATGTTGCCCAAAATTCCCATCCCCTTGCGTACACACCCTGTATAAACAGGGGATGGTGGATATGCAGGGACAGTCACTGCCGTGATTAGATTATAAGATACAGCTGGCTTGACAGAGAAAGACAAATACTGTATACTGCTTACATGTGGAATTTAAAAAATAAAACAAACTAGTGAATATAACAAAACAGAAACAGACTCACAGATATAGAGAACAAACTAGTGGTTACCAGTGGGGAGAGGAAGGGGGGAGGGGCAATATAAGAGTAGGGAATTAAGAGATACAAACTATTATGTATAAAATTAGCTATAAGGATGTACTGTACAACACAGGGAATACAGCCAATATTTTATAATAACTATAAATGGAATATAACCTTTAAACATTGTGAATCACCATGTTGTACACCTGAAACTTATATAATATCATACATCAACTATACCTCAAAAAAAAAAGAAAAAAGATACAGCTGGCTTTAAGGGAAATTTCCATCAACAGATGTATGGATAAAGAAGATGTGCAGGGCTTCCCTGGTGGTGCAGTGGTTGAGAATCTGCCTGCCAATGCAGGGGACACAGTTTCGAGCCCTGGTCTGGGAAGATCCCACATGCCGCGGAGCAACTAGGCCCATGAGCCACAATTACTGAGCCTGCGTGTCTGGAGCCTGTGCTCCGCAACAAGAGAGGCCGCGACAGTGAGAGGCCCGCGCACCACGATGAAGAGTGGCCCCCGCTTGCCGCAACTAGAGAAAGCCCTCGCACAGAAACGAAGACCCAGCACAGCCAAAAATAAATAAATTAATTGAATAATTTAAAAAAAGATGTGCAAATACACAACACACACACACACACACACACACACACACACACACACACACACGATGGAATATTACTCTGCCATAAAAAAGAATGAAATAATGCCATTTGCAGCAACATGGATGGACCCAGAGATTACCATACGAAGTAAGTCAGACGGAGAAAGACAAATATCATATGATATCACTCATATGTGGAATCTAAAAAAAATGATACAAAGGAACTTATTTATAAAACAGAAACAGACTCAGACATAGAAAACAAACTTATGGTTACCATAGGGGGAAGGGGAGGGATAAATTAGGAGCTTGAGATTAACAGATACACACTACTATATATAAAATAGATAACCAGCAAGGACCTACTGTACAGTACAGGGAACTATATTCAATATCCTGTAATAACCTATAATGGAAAAGAATCTGAAAAAGTATATATATTTATGTGTATATATATATATGTATATGTATAACTGAATCACTTTGCTGTACACCTGAAACACTGTAAAGCAACTATACTTCAATTAAAAAGAAAGAGAAATTACCCTGAGTGAGCATGACCTAATCAGGTGAGCTCCTAAAAGGGACAGGACTCTTCCTGACGAAGGACATTTAGAGTGCGTGTATCACTTATTGATTCATTGCCAATCATCTTGCAATGCACCCTTTAATATGTGCTCTGTAATAAAAAACTGAATCCCTTTTTCTCCTTTAAAGTGAGCACGATGTTAAGCTTTCTCAGTAGAGGTAGCTGGAGGGACATAGCATGGGCTAGAAGTTGGGGGAGTGGGCATGAGGACATTTGGTGGAATCTGCACAGGCTCTGGCCCAGAACACGGTTCCTCTTTGATCTAGAGACTTGGCCTGGAAATAACCTTTCTGCAGCCCTCTCGACATGAAAACCAGAGCCCCTGCTTGGCCTACATGCTTTGAAGTCCTCCTGCTCACACTGGCACAAGAATTCCCACTACACACCCAGGCCACTGATCTCTCCAGCCTGTTCTGCTGCCTGCACTCAGAGGGTGGCCAACTGCTTGCCCAGCAACTCCAGACCAACTCCAGCCTAGCCAAACTAATGAACTTCTCTGCTATCTGGTGGGCTGAACTACACCTTCTCCAACAAGGTCTGAATTTTTTCCAAGTTTGTCCTTGCTTGGGTACTCTCCCTGAGCCCTAGGGTACCATATGGAGTTTCCTTCTATCTTATACTTACTCTTCTGCCCTAGTGAATAATTATGTTAAATTTCCTGTGTTTAACCTACTGTGTGGTTGCTATCTCCTTACTGGACCCAGACTGCTACAGGATGAGGGGATTTGACACAAGGGAAGAGTCCCTCTTGCTAGCTTTGAAGATGGAGGAGCTACATGTCAAGGAATGTGAGTGTCATCTAGGAGCTGAGAGCAGCCCCCAACTAATATCCAAGCCAAGGAAATGGGACCTCAGTCCTACAACCACAAGGAACTTAATTCTGCCATAGCCATGGGAGTTTGGAAGAGGACCCCAAGCTCCAGATGAGAAGGCATAAACTTACTTTCCATTAACCTGATGCCAACTCTATCTCTGCTATGGCCCTTTCATTACTACAATACAAAAATAGGAATATGCCCTATTTTTTCCAGCTCTAAACTTGAATTATCTTTCCCTTTCTTTTCTCCATACTTTCTATACTAGGCCTTTCAGTTCAAATTCTCTTATCTGCCAAATTATAAATGAAAAGATTATATGGTCAGAGTAAGAAAAATAAACCTTTTAATATAGTAGATAATAATATGCTGGGCCAGGTACCTAGATTTCCTTTCCACTATCAACAATCAAGACACCCAAATATTTTACATGAATCCGTGAGAGAAATGTAAGCAAGTCTCAGACCAAAAAACTAAGTGAAGGCAAGTACTCAGAGAGGAAAATAAAGTGACTACAGGGTGCGTTCCATACTTTTGAGAGCGTACACTAAACCAGATTAACTTGAGCTTTTATTTTCAGACATCACAGGGCATGAAAAATGGCAGACAAAGCCCAGGGCCCATTGAAGGTAGAAAGTCTAATGGAAGTTTCACCCACACACCCCAAAAAAGCTAAGATCCCAAAGGGTTCTGTCTCAAGATAAGGAAAAATCAAACAACTCCCTTAAGTGGAATGCTAGGAAAATCAACTGTCTCAAATACAAACACCAAGAAGGAAGGAGAAAAACACTGTCACTGAGAACTGGTCTTCATGAACTTCATGTAGCCAACTACATGGTTTTAAAAAAGAACATACCAAGAATTTTACTTAATTTAATGCCACACTCGTGATGGCCTTAGGCGCCTGGCAGAAGCAATGTAAATACTTTCTGGAAGAGCCCACCCTCATACCAGGCCCCAAAGAAGTCATACATATAAAACTATAGGGAAAACAGAGAATTCCCTGGTGGTCCGCTGGTTAGGACTCTGCACTTTCATTGCCGAGGGCCCAGGTTCAATCCCTGGTAAGGGAACTAAGATCCTGCAAGCCGTGTGGCACAGTCAAAAATAAAAACAAAAAAACACTATAGGGAAAATGGACAGATGGCAGTCAAATATGACTAAATGCATATGGAAACAAGGCACCATGAGTGAGAGACAGAAAAGAGTAGACACAAACCTAAGGGACTTCAGATAATGGAATGATCAGATATGCACTATAAATAAACTGTCTACTATGTTTTAAGAAATAAGGTACACTTAAAACACGTGCAGGGAGAAAGAAAGAAGGAGGAAAGGGAGGGAGAGGGGGAAGGAGGGGATAGGGAGGGAGGGAAAACAAAACTATAAAAGCAGCAAAAAGAACTTCTATAGAAATGAAAAATATAATACTTGAAAATTAAAAAAGTCAACAGGTAAAGTTCTGGTTCTGGTAATAGCAGAGTAGCTTATATCAGACTCATTCTATAGATAGTAATTATAAACTCTGAACAAAATATGAAAAACAACTAACTGATGGTACTAAACAGTGTCCAAAGCAGGTAGAGACTAGAAGGGATTCAATCCTTGAAAGAAGGAAGGAACCTTTATACAGCATTTCCCCTGAGGACACTGTCCAGTCCGTGTGAAGCTCAAGCAAAACCCTGCAGTCTTATTGGCTTGAGGTATCAACAGATGAAGTTCAGAGCTGCCAGAGCAGTTAGGAATTAAGAGGGGAAACCACAAAAAAAGATGTGTCACAAAGGGGAGCTCCGAAACCTGTGTATAAATTCCCCATAACTCCTTGGCTCATCCCTGAACCATGAATGCAAATGCCAAGGACTGGTGGAAAACACCCAGAAGGCCGAAAAAACAGAGCAGAGATTTCCACTGCTGCGTACAACAGCGAAAGAGAACTTGGTAAACACCTCAGACTTTCCACTGAAACCTCAGAAGGGCCACATCTTAACGGAGAACTCACTCTAAGGGCAAAAACTGAAATAGATCTGCCCCAACAAAGTGTAAAACCAACCCTCCACAGGTTTAAGGTGATCAATTAATAATTTAACTGTTTGTTAGAAAAAATTTAACGTTTTTCAGAGGAACGAAGTTGAATCCAGAATGTCTATCATCTACAATATCTAGCATTTAGTAAAAAACACACATGCAAAAAACGCAAGAAATGTAATCAACAATCAAGGACAAAGGAATCAACAGAAGCTGAGTCCAAAATGACACAGATGATGCAGTTAAAAGGTAACGTCTCTAAAGTAGGTGTGGCCTGCGAATGGCTATGTACTAGAGGGCAAGGAGCTGGAGTTCTATCTGAGGAAAATCAAGGCCCAGAGAAGCAAAGAAATCCTCCTCCTTCCGATGTTAGCTCATGTAATAAAGGTGTTTATTGATCTAAAACAAACTCAAAACAAAACAGCATTATAAATATGTTTAAGGACTTAAAAGAAAAATTGGCTATAAAGAATGAACAGATTGGGAATCTCAGAAAATAAGTTAAGACTTTAAAAAAGAACCAAATGGAAATTCTAGTACTAAAAAGTATAATATATGAACAGAAAAATACTTGGATGAGTTTACCAGAAGATTGGAGATGACAGAAATAGTGAACCTGATGAGAAAAACAGAACCTATCCAATCTGAAGAAACAGGGAAAAAATATTGGAAAAAAAAAAATCAAACAGTCTAACATAGGTGGAATTGTAGTCTCAGAAGGAGAATGAATAGAGCAAAAGAAAAAAAAGTAGACTATAGGCTGAAATTTTCTCAAATTTGGTGGAAAACATTAACTTAAAGATCCAATAGCTCAGCAAACCCAATCAGAATAAATTCAAAGAAAACCATACCTATGCACATCACAGTAAAACTATGCTGAAAAGCAAAGTTAAAGTGAAAATCTTGATAACATCCAGAGGACAAAGAATGCATAAAGAACAATTATGCAAATTACAGCCGAGTCCTCAACAGAAACAATGGAGGCCAGAAGATAATGGAAGAGCACCTTTAAAGTTGTCTGAAAGAAAGAAAGAAAAAAAAAAATCTTTTCAGCCCAGAAAAAAGTCCTTCAAAAATGAAAGTGAAATAAAGACATTTTCAGATAAACAAAACTGAGGGAATCTGTAGTCAGACCTGTCCTGTAACAAATACTACAGGACTTTTTTCAGGCTGAAGACATACCAGACAGAAACTCCAATCTACAAAAAGAAATGACCAATTTTAAAAATGATAAATATGTGGGCAAATACAAAAGACTTTTTTCTCTTAATTTCTTTATAAGACATAAGATTCTTTAAAAATTGTAACACTGTAGTAAGGGTTTTACAACATATAAAGATGTAAAATATATGATAATAGCACAAGGATGGGGAGTAAATGGAATCATATTGTTGCAAGATTGTTACATTTTACCTGAAATGGTTCAACATTAACTCTAAATAGATTGTGAAAAGTTAAGAATGCATGTTGTAATCTCTAGAGCAACATTAAAAAAGAAAAATACAAAAAATAAAGGAAAAAAAAGAAAAATACAAAAGTATAGCTAAATGCCATTGGAGGAATTAAAACAGAATACTCAAAATATTCAATTAACCTAAAGAAGGGCATAAAAGGAAGGACAGAGGAACAAAAACGAGTTGAGACAAACAGAAAACAATTAACAAAATAGTGAACCCAAACCTAGCTATATCAATAGTTACATTAATTGTATAAGGAATATCCATTTGCCAAAAGGCAAAGACAGTCAGAATGGATAAAAAAGTAAAGACAAGCCACCTACTGTCTTCGAAAAGGCACATTCTAAATATAAAGACATAGACACAATGAGCATAGGAAAGGTGGTAATGGTTATTGATCAAAGTAAAAACTCAGTTAAGGAGTATTACCAAGGATAAAGATTGATATCTTATTAATATAATGACAGAAATGTCAATTCATCAAGAAGATATGACAGTCATATCATATGCATGCTCCTAATAACAGAGCTTCAAAACATATGAAGCAAAAAAAGGATCTTTCCTTTAAAAAGAGAAATAGAAAAATCCACAATCATAGCTGGTGATTTTAACACACTCTCTCAGTAATTAATAAAAACAGACCAAGAAAAATCAGTAAGGACAAAGAAGATTTGAACTACCTTGACCTGATGTTTACAGAACACTCTACCCAACAGCTGGAGAATATACATTCTTTTCAAGTGCACATGGAATGGTTATCAAGATAAGACCATATGCTGGGCCATAAAATACGTCCCAATTTCAAAAGACTGAAATCTTACATAATATACCTTCTGATAAGATATCTAGAAAGGTGCCAAATATGTGGAAATTAAACACCACAATTCTGAAAATGAAAATACAGCATCATCAAAATTTGTAGGGTCTAGATAAAGTGATGCTTAAAGGGAATTTTATGGTATTAAACACTTACATTTAAAAAGAAGGAGGGACAGACTTCCCTGGTGGGGCAGTGGTTAAGAATCTGCCTGCCAATGCAGGGGACATGGGTTCAATCCCTGGTCTGGGAAGATCTCACATGACATGGAGCAACTAAGCCCATGCGCCACAACTACTGTGCCTGTGCTCTAGAGCCCGTGAGCCACAACTACTGGGCCCACACGCCACAACTACTGAAGCCTGCACGCTCTAGGGCCCATGTGCCGCAACTACTGAGCCCACGTGCTGCAACTCTTGAAGCCCGTACGCCTAGAGCCTGTGCTCCGCCACAAGAGAAGCCACCGCACCGCAAAGAAGGGTAGCCCCCGCTTGCCACAACTAGAGAGAAAAGCCCACGCACAGCAATGAAGACCCAATGCAGCCAAAAATTTAAATTAATTAATTTAATTTAAAAAAAATAAAAATAAAACAAAAATGAAATAAAAATAATAAAAAGAAGGAGGGACTGCCCTAGTGGCACAGTGGTTAAGACTCCGTGCTCCCAATGTAGGGGGCCCGGGTTCGATCCCTGGTCGGGGAACTAGATCCCACATGCATGCCACAACTAAGAGTTCACATGCCACAACTAAGAGTTACCATGACACAACTAAGGAGCCCACGAGCTGCAACTAAGGAGCCTGCCTGCCACAACTAAGACCAGGCACAACCAAATAAATAAATTTTTTTTTTAGAAAAAGGGAAGTTTAAATCAATGCTCTTAGTTTCCACTTTAACAGGCTAGAAAAAAGAGCAAATTAAACCCAAAGTAAGGAGAAGGAAAGAAAGAAAAGAGAACTGAAATAAATGAAGAGATATACCATGTTCATTATCAGAAGACTCAATATTGTTTGCTCTCTCCAAACTGATCTATAGAGTCAACACAACCCCAATTAAAATCTCAACAGGCTTTTTTGTTGTTGTTGAAACTGACAAGTTGATTCTAAAATGTATATGGCTATTTTAGAATAGGCAAAATAAACTTGAAAAACAAACAGAGGACTTACATTTCCTGATTTCAATATAAAGCTATAGTAATCAAAAGAGTGTGGTATTACCATAAGGCTGGACAGACAGATCAATGAACAGAAGAGACAGTCTGTAAACAGGTTCACACATATATGGTCAAACCATTTTGAACAAAGATGCCAAAGCAATTTAATGGAGAAGGGAAAGTCTTTTCAACAAATGGCGCAGACCACTAGATATCTGTATTGGGAAAACAAAACAAATCAACAGCAACAAAAACAAAGCTTGACCCCACCACTTTAGTGCCTGCGGCCCTTGGAAGCAGTCTTGCCTAACTGCCAAACCCTCTCCAAGGTCAGGCTATAGTGGAAAGCCTTTAGGTCCAAGTCCCTGCTTAATAAGATAAATGATAAGAAGAAGTTCAACAGGTCTCATATCTTTGTTTATCGAAATTTTTGCCGGAAAAAAATTTTCCACACCTCCCAGGACCATCTAATATGACCCAAATCCCATTCCCAGACTGCTGTGCTCTTCTCAACACTCGATCCAACTTCGTTTCTCCCAAACCCTTGCACTGTGTTCTCTGTAACTTGGTCAGTGATCTGCCACTCACACCTTCTATCCTCGCACTTCCCCAACTCCAGCATCACTGAAGCCGGGCTCCCCCCTGAGGCTCTCTCAAGCTGAGAAGGCTGCTTATTCTTACAACAGATAGCTCAGGCTTTGGCAATGGCGTCAATAACTTCTTTGCTCCCTCTGCTGCCTGCAGACAATTCTCTCCCACTCTCATGAAGAACTGCCTTCTGCTTGGGTATGCGTGCCTACTGACTTTACTACCCTCTCATTTGTCCCAGTCACTCCTCCTTATGTGACAGAGGAGGCTTGAGTTTGCCCTTTGCTGGCTCTTCCTCATCTCTACAACACCTAAGCGTTGGCATTCCTCAGGTTCGGCCCTAACCTCTCTTCTCTTCTCTCGCCATCCCGTCCCTTTGGTCAGGTTTCTCACCTTAGCACTGCTGACATCTGGGGCTGCATAATTCTGCACTGGGGGGAGGAGGGCTCCACTGTGCAGTGCAGGACGTTCAGCAGCATCCCTGGCCTCCACCTGCTGGATGCCAGCCCCATAGAAAACCACGTAATTACATGCACTCGCATGGCCTCCAATCTCTCTTCTTATATCCAGTTTCCTATCTGGTATCTCTTAGAAGGCTCACAGGCATCTCAGTCTTAGCACGTCCTCAACTGAAGTTTTGTTTTGAAATTTGTCCTGTCCCAAGTCTTCACCATCTTGGTAAATGGCCCAATCCAGAAACCAAGGACCCATCGCTGATTCCTCCCACCTCCTCCACCTGCAGGACCAATAAATTCTACTCCCAAATTAGTTCTCAAATCTGTGCACCCCCTTTATCTTCATTATCACCACCTCAGACCAAACCACAAAGATTCCTCACCTGAATGAATGCCGTAACCTCCTAACTTGTGGCCCTGCTTCCACTCTGGCCTCCAAGCAGTCTGCTCTCCACAGAGCAGCCAAAGTGGTCATCCGACCAAATCACTCCGTTATTTAAAATCTGAAAAGATTTCCTATCCACTTAAAATAAAACCTAAACCCCAAGCCCATAAAGTCCTACATGACCTGGCCCTCACCTAAATCCTAAACCTACCACTCCTCGCCTCACTATTAAACCCCATCACACTACCCTCCCAGAACATTCCAAGCTCCTTACCTCTCAGTGCCTTCGTGTTTGCAGAAGACCCTGCCTCCAGCTGCCCCCATGGCTGACTCCTCCTCCAACAGGCTTTCTGTGACCGCTCTCAATAAACCCTCCCTCCCTCCCACCCCTTCACTGTTCTCTATCACAGCACCCTGTTTGGCTCCTTAAAGCACCTTCTCACTTTGTCTATTACAAATCAAGAACAGTTTTGCTGCTGCTGTTGTTAACCTGCTTGTCTGACTCCCCTCGCTGGACTGTCACCTCTAGGAGGGCAGGGACGTGGTTCTCTATCATATACCCAGGAACTGGCACAGAGTAGGTAATCTACGAAATGCTTACTGGTTGAATTCTAGGGGAAGATGGGTAACAAAGCTGTGGAACAAACAGACAGCTATAAATGAGAGATACAAACAGAAAAACCTACGAAGGCAACAAGCAAATTAGCTAAAACAGAACATGGCTTCCTCTGGCTATCCACCTGGGAGTTCCAAGCTGAAAGGAGCAAGGGCAGGAGGACTTCATATCTCAGGAACAAACTGAATTTTAATTACCCACTGTTTTCCAGGACTGATGCCGCTATTTCCTTTTATTAGCAGACATCACCAAACAAGACAGGAGAGAGACACACAAAAATTACCAATCTATGGAGAGACAAGACAGACATTTCACCTATGCCAAACACATCTCCTGTCTGAAGGAGCTTCAAAGCTGGAGGTGAAGACAGAGTCCACCAACCAGCTGACAGAAGGTCATATACAGGTGCTTCTACTGGCCAAAGGTGAGACAATTTGAACAGCAAAGGGATATTAATTATACTGGATTGAAATACATCAAATACGTTTAATTGTATCAGATCATAATGATACTAACACAAAACAAAAGTCATTATTCACCACTGGAAGATGCTAAGGAAACAATTTATTATTTTGAAACAGGTAAGCAGAGAGAAGAGCACACATATATCCTAGCTTTTCTTTGTGAACTGTTTTTCAGTTATTTGAATAACAAAATAGTTGATGAAGTAAATCTTTATGGACATATTCTAGCTAATGAATAAATAAGAAGTTATAGAAATAGAACATCATCAGTGATGCCAACAACACAAAGAAAAATCAGACCTGTACCCCTGATGAAAATATCAACACCATTTACAAAACAGACTTAACAAAAAATTGAACCTGAATGTGATCTAGCCCCTAAGTATCCCTACCAACTTACAGGAAATACAGAAGAAAGAGGATTATGTTAAATGACACCATGGGTATGCAGTTAATAAGGAACAGACTCTGGAAAACTATGGGGCAAACAATCTGGGTTTTTTTCTATTAAAATATGCCAGGAAAAAAAGAGATTTGGAGAAGAAACCAATAAAGAGAGACTTGAAAGACACATCCGCTAATCGCAATGCAGGGTCTTTATGAGCATCTTCATTCAAACAAACTGTAAGATAAATATATAAAGTATATGAGACAACTAGAGAAATTTAAATGATATTTGATGATATAAAGTAATTAACTTTTTTGGTGTGATAATGGTTTGGGGCTATACTTGAAAAAAGAATGATTACCTTTTAGAGATATACATATATTGAAATATTTACAGATAAACTGATGTCTGGGATTTGCTTCAAAAAAATCTGGGGTGGAACGGGAAAGTGTGTAGGGATGTAACAAGATTGGCCACAAGTTGATAATTTTTCAACACGGATGACAGGCATGTGAAGGTTCGTTCATTACATTATTCTACTTTTGTAGAGAGCATACTGTAAGTTTTAAAAGTCCAAAAACAGAAAGTTTAAAAAACAAAACAAAGCATGCTATAGTAAAGAACATTCTAGAAACTGACTAGCTGTGGGTACTTGGTGGGAAACCAAAGTGAAGAACCCTGGCCCTGGGAGGTAATCATGTCCTGTCCCCAAACTGGCTCTAGAGCCAGGACCAAAGCAAGGCTGGGCTCAGCTGTGGATCTGCAAATTCCTGGACATGTAGGGGAAAGTGTCTGAAGGCTGTGCAGGTCCTGTGTGATGGGCAGTATTAGGGGGCTGGAGAAGTGAGTGAGGGGGATTCATTTGGGGGCCACAGAATAGGGGTTTGGGGGAATGCGTAGATGAGGAAACCTCTTTGGGAAGTGATTGGCGGCTTCACTGGCTCTCTGTTTGCTGTCTGTCTCCCCTCCCTAAAGAGGGCAGGGAGGGGACTTCCCTGGTGGCACAGTGGTTAAGAATCCGCCTACCAATGCAGGGGACACGGGTTCGAGCCCTGGTCTGGGAAGATCCCACATGCCGCAGAGCAACTAAGCCCGTGCACCACAACTACTGAGCCCGTGAGCCACAACTACTGAGCCCGCGTGCCGCAACTACTGAAGCCTGCGTGCCTAGAGCCCGTGCTCCGCCACAAGAGAAACCACCGCAATGAGAAGCCTGCGCACCACAACGAAGAGTAGCCCCCTGCTCACCACAACTAGAGAAAGCCCACGCGCAGCAGCGAAGATCCAATGCAGCCAAAAATAAATTAAAAATATAAATTAATTTATTTTTAAAAAAAAAAGAGGGCAGGCAGAATATTTCTGCTATATATCCAGTGCCTGGTACACAGTAGGTTCATTATAGTATTATTAGTATATATTATTATTAACAATAAATAAGTTGAGTGAATGAACTCTAGTAAGGCCCAATAAAATAAATGCTACAAAGGCAATGTAAGCAAACTGTGCTTACAAGTAACATACAGTTCTTTGAATTAAAATAATTTATTTTTAAAAATCACTGATAATACTACATTTTTCTTATCCTTTGTTATAAGTTTTCACACACAGCATCTTATTTAAAAATTTACCAAACCACACTACAACATAATCAGGCCAAATATTATACAGCCTAGCAGAACCAAGGTCTCCTGGTCTCCTAGTCAACATTTCTTTTCCTATATCACTCTGCTGGTAAGATTTACAATGAGTCAAGTGCTAAAGATACAGCATGTTTTCCAAGAAGCAATTGTACCTTCACAATACAACACTAAATTTCTAATTTGCCCCTAGGATGTGAGTTTTGTAACTCTGGGTAAGCTACAACATAACCCGACATTAACAACTAACCAAAGACCAAGAGAAAGTATAGAATAGTAACTAAAAGGCCTGTATGCTTAAGAAACAAAAGTGATCTTGTGCCTTAGAGAGGAAACCAGATGTAGAGCATTCAGACTTTACTGTGCTGAACTAGCAACACAAGCTGGTTGTACTGGCAGAGATCCTGATTTATTCAGAGCTCAAACAAGGTTCGGCTGGCTGAATCTAACCTTGAACTAGAACAAACTGGAAGGAGGGAAAAAATGCCACAAAGAGAAGGCAATTCAAAAGTCTATGAATGTATTTCAAAACATGACTTTGTTTAGGAAATCTAGTTTCTTTGGGGGTGTCTTATTGCAAATGAGGTATTTTCAAAAAACTATATGTACTAGTGCCAAACAGTAAAGTGTCCTTTGAATTTCAAATTAAATTTATTACAGAATCCCACCCCTTTGTGGAATAAGGTATGTGAAATACTTGGGATTTGAATTCCACCTGTATGCCTCAGGCAGATATTTTGCTAAATAGGATATATGATCAGGTTTCAAAGAAACAAAAGAAAAAAACAATTACATAAAGTCTATAACACCCAGCTCATTTCCCCATAAAATGGCCTCCAGAAGCATTTAATGTTGGAACACTGTGTACTAACTAACTTTATTAATACACTGATGACAGTACTGACCCACTGTCAATAGAGCAGTCACCAGCACATTGGGACAAAGGAAAAAAGCTAGACAGCAAGAGGTAAGGGCTCACAGACTGTCCTCAACTAAGTTACTAAGACTCAAAGTGACATAATTTCCAACCAAGTCCAATTATTTTATTTTATACTTGAAAATGAAGATAGGAGGCGTGAGACTGACAGGTCTCCTGCCTGTTTTAAAGACAATATCAGGGGCTTCCCTGGTGGAGCAGTGGTTAAGAATCCGCCTGCCAATGCAGGGGACACGGGTTCGAGCCCTGGTCTGGGAACATCCCACATGCCGCGGAGCAACTAAGCCCATGCGCCACAACTCCTGAGTCTGCGCTCTAGAGCCCACAAGCCACAACTACTGAGCCCACGTGCCACAACTACTGAAGCCCGCGTGCCTAGAGCCCGTGCTCCGCAACAAGAGAAGCCATGACAATGAGAAGCCCGTGCACCGCAACGAAGAGTGGCCCCCGCTCGCCGCAACTAGAGAAAGCCCGCACACAGCAACAAAGACCCAACACAGCCAAAAAAAAAAAAAAAAAAAAAAAATATTAAAAAAAATATATATATATAAATAAATAAATAAATAAATTTATTTTAAAAAAAAGAAAACTTAAAAAAAAAAGAGAATAACAGGAAAGTTAACCAGATTTCAAAGACGATAGAGGACCAGAAAGTCACAAAACATTTTAACCTCATCTTGGTTTAATCTCAAGTCATTCCTCTGCGCAATAGTTTTGTCTTTTTTTTTTTTTAAGACCCCACCACTAACCTTACTGCTCATGCAGCAGAGATCAAAGGAATGAAAACAAAGGCTTTTTCAATTACAGGACCACTCCTTGGCTCCTGGATTGATTAAGAGCTCCCTTGCTGGAATTTCTAGAGGAGATTCGGTAGGATAGGCTGGTACTCAGTCACCCCTACTTAAACGAGGAATTCTTGATGATGCATGTACTTCTTCTCATTTACTCTTTAGAGCTAAACACAGCTAGGATAAAAATGCCCTCTATTCGCTACCTGTCAGACTTCCATTCTGGGGGCTGAGCTATGACCTGAAAAAGCCTCTTTACCTTTCTAACTAAAAAGAAAAGACTAAACAAGCCAACTGCATATAAAGTCTCATCACATAAGCACTCGTATCGAGGCAGTCAAACAACATCATCATCATTTAGCCAAACTTCTATAGTGCTATATGTATGATTCAGCTTTAAACACTTCAAGTTGCACTGAAGCAAGTAACCGAATGGCCAGATAGCCAAAATTCATGGTAATAACTCTTTGTCAGGGGCAGATTTTGATCTATGCCAACAACCAGAATTGGCTCATACCCACAAACCTCTTTGAAAAACCTTAGTGCAAAAGTCCCAGGATACAAGAAATTTATAGATTCAGAGCCACGGCCTTTCATCACAGGATTAGAATGCTGTTTCCTACCACATGTGGGCACTAAGCAAGAGCTGGCCATCACCAATACTTTCCATATAAGGAAGTCTCAGGAAGCTAGCAAGTTCTCTTTAAGAAAAGAGAATTGCTGGTTCTAAACTCTTAACAAGCAATCCCTAAAAGGATAGATCCTATGGTATGTGAAATATATCTCAATTAAAAAAAAAAAGAAAGAATAGTTCAACTGGGACCTCCTTGGTAGCACAGTGGTTAAGAATCCACCTGCCAATGCAGGGGACACGGGTTCGAGCCCTGATCCAGGAAGATCCCACATGCCACGGAGCAACTAAGCCTGTGCGCCACAACTACTGAGCCTGTACTCTAGAGCCCACGAGCCACAACTACTGAAGCCTGCACGCCTAGAGCCCGTGCTCTGCAACAAGAGAAGTCCCCGCTCGCCGCAACTAGAGAAAGCCCGTGCAATAATGAAGACTCAATGCAGCCAAAAATAAATTAATTAATTTTAAAAAAATAATAGTTCAAATGCAGTTTTGCCATTTTTAACAGTATTCCAAAAATATATGTTGAGAAATGACCTCACGTATCCTAAAGCTTTCATTCAAGTTTATATAATCTATTCGAACAGACGCCAATTATTATCATACTTTGATACAGTGTATAATGAATTGCTTAAAAAAATTACCCTTACTCTACTCAATCACAATTCTAGCTCAACGTCTATTCATGAGATAAACAAAAGTTATAATAAAGAATGGCAGGACTTCCCTGGTGGCGCAGTGGTTAAGAATCTGCCTGCCAATGCAGGGGACACGGGTTCGAGCCCTGGTCCAGGAAGATCCCACATGCCGCGGAACAACTAAGCCCGTGCGCCACAACTACTGAGCCTGCGCTCTACAGCCCATGAACCACAACTACTGAGCCCATGTACCACAACTACGGAAGCCCACGTGCCTAGAGCCCATGCTCTGCAACAAGAGAAGCTCCGACTCGCCACAACTAGAGAAAGTCCACACACAGCAATGAAGACCCAATGCAGACAAAAATAAATAAATAAATAATAAAGAATGGCTTTATTGGCTTCATAGTGAGATATTTAAGTGAAATGAGTAGGCTCAAATACTTCACAGTAGTAAAATATAAAGCAGTACAATGACAATTTCTGGCTAATTGTATGATTGAAATTTGTGCCAAATAAATTACACTTGTATTGCCAGAAGAACTGAGCATCTGTACAGTTCTTAGGTAAATATACTGAACATAGGAAAAGTGTTCTTTTCAACCTTAGGATACTATTTCTAGATGTTACACCAGGAACAAGCCCCAGTGAAACAAAAATGTAAAGTTTCATGACAATCATGCTCCACTTATTTAACTTTTATTCACATACATGATAAATACCAGGAATAACTGCTTATTGTTTTAGGAAAAAACTACTTACAAGAGATAGCAGCAAACGGAACAGGTCACCAACATGGTGATGATAACTCTGGAGAAAAAAAAAAGTGCAAGCATTAGATAACTAGCAAACTATGCAGACTTTGCAGGAGGTTTAAGTTCCCTTCCCAGGTGATCAAACCTGGCAAGGATTGCACACCAGGAAAATGCATCTGAATCTGTTCAAACACCAGTAGACAGCAGGGTGCCCTGGGGTGCACACGGCAGAATTCTACGGAAGTCATTAACATTTGTATTTAAGGGAATGTGTACTGATGCCACAGTTTAGGGGTCTAATCCAAACCCATCTGAAACTGAACACAAAAGGCTGTAGTGGTAATTAGCTTTGACATCCAAGTAACTGCCCTATTTGGTAGTATTCTCTGCAATGAAATGACACTATACTGCTAAAAATGTTACTGAGTCCAAGCTTGCTCTGCTCGCCACACAACAGGCCAATGAGTCAGAGACGAGGTGTTGAGGCAAGGGATACGACTTTATTCGGAAAGCCAGCAGACCGAGAAGATGGCAGACTGGTCTCCGAAAAGCCATCTTCTCTGGGTGTGGATGCCAGTTTCTTTTATAGAATCAGAGAGGGAGAGGCGGTGAGGAAGTAAAGTAAAAAGGCAGAACAGAGAAGGAGAGGCGGTGAGGAAGTAAAGTAAAACGGCCATCAGTCTTGCAAAACATCTCCTGGAATGACCAGCCTCCGTGAGGGGATGTGTTAGTTTCTTCTTTTTTGCAGCCACTCACAGGTGAGCAGGGCTAGCAGAGGGACAGGGTTCCCTGAGGCAGGCCATTATGTATGATTATAATAACAAAAGCAATGAAAAGCAAAGGTTAAAGTCGAAGAAACAGATCCAACGTGGAGTCCGACTTAGCTCTTCCCTGTTACAAAAGTATGACTTTGTAGCCTTGACCTCTCCCCATCTCCATTCCTGTCTGAAAAACAGTTAAAACTGGATCTCTGATCAGCTGAATTTCAACATTTAAAAATTGAATTCATGATATTCTTTTCCCATTTCTCTTTCCAAATCTAAATCTCCTACTCCAGAGAAGCTCTGCCATTTCCACCCATCTGACCCACCCCTCCAATCTGTCATCTTTTTACTCATGCCTCCCCTGCACCTTCACAGTCACCAAATGCTGTGGATTAGTCCTTTGAAGCAGCTCTCCTTATGTGGATTTTTTTCCTTTCTATTCCCATCGTTAAAATCAAAATTCATCAGGTTTGCCTGGCTAACTGCTGGCAGATTCAACTTTCTTCCTTCCCTTTCATTCTATCCATACAATCTTTCATTCATTCCTACAATCACCTTGGGTTAATCTTTCTAAAATATTCCTTTCATTACATCACTCTGCAGCTTATCACCTTTCAGTGCCCCCCCCATCATCCACAGGCGTGATTTCCAAAGAGGGGGTCTCCACACCCCATAGAGTAAGAAAGACTATTTCCTAGAAGGCAGGGAGCAAATATCTGAACTCCTATATATATGATGTTTAACTCATCCTTTAGAAATTCTGTGTGTGTGCATATATTTTCTGTAGTTAATACATTGGCTTGTCCATTCATTCATTCAACAGATTCAGAGTGACTTGTATGCACCAGGCTCTGGGGAGAGAGGAGTGAACAAAAGGGATGAAAACTCCTGAAGTTTAGCAAAGCAAAGGTTCCTGGTGAGAGGGTATCAGGCCTTCAAAGAGGACAGAGGCCGGTGTGGCTGAGCTGAGCAAGGACAGCCTGGTAGGAAGTGAGGTCAGAGATATCTGGTAGGCTCTGAAAGGAAAAGGGAAGCTATTTTGGAGGGATTTGAGGAGAGGACTGACAAAATCTGACCCAAATTCTAATAGGATCTCTCTGCAGGGTGGAAATAGACTAGGGAAGAGAAAGCAAAAGGAAAAGCAGAAAAACCAGTTAGTGGGGAATTGCACCAATGGACCAGTCTGGTAGCAGTGCCTGTAGTGAGAACTGGTCAGACTCTGGATATATCCTGAAGGCACATTCTTCAAAACATGTACCTTATAGTACATATATAAATACGTATTGGGGGTTACACATCATGTTTATTATTCTCCATTCCAAGCTTCTGCTCATCTTCTTCCATTCCCCTGCCCCAACCTGGAATCCCTCCCTCAGTCTTTCTCTTCCCCAAAAGACCATCTCAGAGAACGGAAACAGCTGAGGCCCCTTTGTACTACTTGATTAATAGTTCGATATCAAAAGCTCCCTCATGGGAATTCCCTGGTGGTCCAGTGGCTAGGACTCCGCGCTTCCACTGTGCAGGTTCGATCCCTGGTCAGGGAACTAAGATCCCGCAAGCCGCGCGGCGCAATGCAGCCAAAAAGAAAAGAAAAAAAAATTTTTAATTAAGATATCAGTTCCTAATGTGCTTCATTAAAATATCAGTTCCTAATGTGCTTCTTCTAAGTTATTGCCTGCTGAAGAGTTTAGGGGTGAAGTGTCATAATGACTGCAATTTACCTTCAAATGATTCAGCAAAATTATGCATGTATGTATGCACACCTGGATTCATAGACAAAGCAAATATAAAGCAAATATGAATATGTTAGCATTATTGAATCTAGGTGGTGTTATACAACACCTATACTACTCTATTTTTCTGAATGTTCAAAAATGTTATGTCTGAAAAAATTGGAGCTGACTGAACTGTAACACTATTCCCTGCACTCTGTCCCCATTCCCTCCCCCACAACTACTGCTAAGGGAGCCACTGTGAAAAAATCTGAAGCTTTTAGAGAATCTGTGGATTCCTAAAGAGGAGAATGGGAAATCATGAAAAATAGGAATGGTCAGGAACCAGTACTCCAGGTACAGACTTCATTTTATCCAGCCCTTTTTCAGTTGTAGAAAAGATGAGAATAAGAGGCTTGCTTTATGTTATACATAGATTCAGAAGAGTTTTTTCCCTTTTGCTCCCTTTTTCCCCCAGCTTCATGAGGTCCTGAAAACCTCCTAATCACCCAGGTTTCTGCATTCTGATGTGTAGGGGTCTCAGAGAAGAGGATTTAACAGCAAAGTCTCCTTTCTTCCCTTCTCACACAGCACCTTTACTTATCTCCTTAATGAAGATGTTTTTAATCCTTCAAATCAGAAATGCTCTCCCACGTTAAAAATTCACTGTAATCCTTGAATCAATTCAGCTCCTTCATGTATTTAAAAAAAAAAAATCACTTGCAGTCTTTTCAGAAGGTAAAGGGGAACTAATACTAATTTAGTACTAATATTTCCATTTTACAATGAGGAAACGGGAACATGGAAAAGTTAACTAAACTATCCAAGGTCATAGGGATCATCCAGCTGGGAGCAGTGTTTCTCAAAGTGTAATACAGTAACTCCTAGGAGACACCTAGTGTTTTAAGACCTGCTCAATCCTGCCAAGAGCAGGAAATACAAGGACTGAGGTGGAGGCTATGAATTAGATCCAGATAACATATCACTAGCAGGTCAAACCTGAATAGTGACGCTAGGGCTAGAAACTGAGTAGCCCATGGACCACTGGAGGCGTTTCATTACCCTGGGTAACAGCAGTGGCATCAAGACCCAAGGCTGGGCATAGTGGGCCCCAAATGGGGGTCTTCAAGAAAGGAGTGGTCAACACTACCAGAACATTAATAAATGCTTTCTGAGTATGAAGGCTGGAAAGGCAGACAGTGGGTAATGAAACAGCTGAAGACAGAAACACAACAAAGGAGTACTATGTTGTTCTCTAATTCCAGTAGGAGAAACAAGTCCAAGGAATTAAATTTGGTTAATACAAATTGTTTTAATAACCCCAGAATTCTGACACTCTAAATCATCTATTACAGGCTGGAAAGATGACCCTATACAACTGATGCTAGGGGTGGGGTGGGGAGGAGGAACCTAATACAATGAAATAATAGAAATTCATCTACCATTTTTCCTTTTTAAACAAATTATGATTTACTTGTAAGCTCGATGGAAGTAACAGGTCTAACACAGTTTATTCCAGAGAGCAAAAGGGGTTCAGGTCACAAAACATTAAGGAAGTAATAGCATTTTCTTTCCTTTAATAAAGGCAATAGACTTATCCACTCAATAACTCTTTATTGAATGCCTACTATGCACGCAGAGCACTGTGAAGCCACCAATTCGTTTCAAAGAATAAAACAAGAGATGGTGTTCCCCCAAATCTGTGACTTCAGTCTAAGTTTCACCCCACATGATCTTGCCGCTGAGAAAAAATGACTAAAAGGCAAAGAGGAACTAGAAAGAGGGTGTTCCAAAGCCCCTTTGAAGATAAGACTCTGTTTCATACTACAATAAAAAAAAAAGTTTACTTACAAAACAGATAAAGCTCTATTTAACAAAGAAGTCTGGGGGAAAAAAGTCTTGCTTAACCAATCATTCTAAGAGCTTGTTACACTCATATACAAGGGCTGGAGAGCCCTTGGAAAGGTATGACGCAGGGGTTTCTAAACAATACCTCCGACTCTTTGGTAATTAACCTCGCTCTAGATCAAGCCCCAGCTAGATCCTGGCGCCCACTAGATGCAAGGTCTCGGCTCAACGTTGTTGCACAAGCTGTCCTGTGCAACTGCGACAGCCTGTGAGGCAGAGAGATCAATTTCTGTTTTATTTATTTGATCCGTTCCTTTAAAGTTTAGGCAAACGAGGCCTCATTTGGGTGGACGGCAGGACTAAAGGGGCGACAGCCGTCTAGGGACGAACCCCAACTTCTCCTTGAGTCGGTATAAACCCATTTCCGACTGCAGCCTCCCCACACAGAGACGTGATGAGAAAAAATTCCCCTACAACTCCTTCCCAAGGAGGGTCCGCCGGAAGTCACCCTCCTCACGCTCAGGCCGGGAGACACTGAGGCTGCTGCGATAAGAAAGTCGGGGGGCTGCACGGGGGTCGGGGCCTGATTGGAGGGCAGGATCACCCGGGCAAGGTCTCCGACCGGTGCGGGGTCGCCCCCTCCCCCTCCCGGCTCTGCGGGTCCTCACCGCGCGTCCCTCCCCAGGCGGGCCTGGCCCACTTACCCCCGGTTGGGACCCTTAGGGATGAACCAGGGCACCAGGAAGCCGACGAAGCCCCAGAACACGCTCATCACGATGAGAGGCACGGTGAGGCCGGTATACGCCATGGCTGCTGCGGGAGGTGCCAGCCCCTGCCCCGCCGCCTCCCTGCGGTCCCACCCGGAAGTGTCAACACCGGCCGCGTGACCTGCGCGCGCAAAGACCCGCCTCCCGCACCCCACGTGACCTCGCGCCGGACTCCGCCCCGCCGGGGACCGGGAGACAGAGCCCCGCCCTCCCCCGGCCGGTCTTGGGACTCCTGCTACTTTGAGGGACGTCAGTCACCCCAGAGCCCCAGAGGTAGGGGTAAGTCACCAGGGGCTCAGCAAAGTTTTCTGATACGAAGGTGACCCTTTTAAGAAAAGAGTGTAGTTATTTACAGCTTTATCTTCTTATGCAACAAATATATAAAGAACTTAATAGTAAGTTTCTGTTCAGGCACTGGGCCATGAGCTTTAAGTGCTTGAGTTTGTTTTGAACACCTCACGACAGCCTATGAAGTCGTTTTCATTATTATCCCCACTTTGCCGTTGAAGAAACTGAGGCCCAGGGAGGACGTTAAGGATCTTGGCCAGAGTCACATAGCTACTAAGTGGCAGAGCCAGGATTTAACCTTTGACGGTGTGATTTTCAAGGCCAGTGCTCTTAGCTACTTACCTACTGAATGACTTGTGCACTGTGCCAAGTTTGGGGGTTACAGAAATCAAACAGACACCGCCTCCCCTCAGGGAGTTCACAGGCTGGTGAGATGGACTTGTGAGCAGGCCACTCAATGCAGTGTGAAGGTAGAGTGGACCATAGTGCACAACTTTTCCATCCCAGCCAGTCCTGAGCTGAGCCTTGAAAGAGGAGTAGAAATTAGCCAGAATAGTAAGGAGAAGGTAACATGGAGTTTCAAATGCTTGCCAAGGATTTTCACATATGTTCGTTGTAGTATGTGACAACCTTGGAACAGAGGAACCCAGTCTCAGAGAGGTTGACAGAGCTCTCAGGCAGAAGCAAGATGGAAAGCAAATCTATAAACCAATCCAATGTGCTTTACCCTGGACCATGGTTTCCCTGCAATAGTCACATTTCCTTACCTGGAATTGCCTCCTGATTTCTTTCTTCATTCAACTAGAATGGATTCCTGGATTAAATGGGAAATTGGACCAAAGATCTTTAATATCTCTTGAAACCCGATTCCAAGCCTTTACCTGAAGGACAAGGCAGGAAACTAGTTGGTCTCCTTTGTGCTCATCCTGCCCCCCCCCCAACAATTCAGTCTCAACAGAAATTCTATTGTCCTTAAGTTTCAGTCCAGGCATCACCTTCACCAAGACCTATTTTCATTCTGTTATTGCATGTCTTGTGGCCTTCTACTTGTTTGTATGCATAAGTTAACCAACCCTCTACTAGAGGGCAAACTCCTTGATTATGATTAGAGGGCACTGTTTAACTGATCTTTGTTCCTTAGAAGCACTTTATACATAGAATGTGCTCAATAAACACTTGTACAACTGAATTGAATAGTTAAGAAAGGGTGAAGGGCTTCCCCGGTGGCGCAGTGGTTGAGAGTCTGCCTGCTAATGCAGGGGACACGGGTTCGAGCCCTGGTCTGGGAAGATCCCACATGCCGCGGAGCAACTGGGCCCGTGAGCCACAATTACTGAGGCTGCGCGTCTGGAGCCTGTGCTCAGCAACAAGAGAGGCCGCGATAGTGAGAGGCCCGCGTTTGCCGCAACTAGAGAAAGCCCTCGCACAGAAACTAAGACCCAACACAGCCATAAATAAATAAATAAATTTTTTTAAAAAAAGGGTGAAATCAGCCAGAACTAAATTAGAGAAAAAAGTTTGCTCTTTCTTCCCATTTCTTTTTTTAAAAACTTATTTCTAATCGTGGCAAAATAAATATACATAACATAAAACTTACCTTCTTTATCATTTTTAAGTGTACAGTCCAATAGTGTTAAGTATATTCACACTGTTGTACACCTGATCTCCAGAACATTTTCATACCCACTAAACAAATCCCCATTCTCTCCTCCCCCCGCCCCTGGCAACCACCATCCTACTTTCTGTTTCTATAAGCTTGACTACTCAAGATACCTGATATAAGTGGAATCATAGAACATGTGTCTTTTTGTGACTGGCTTATTTCACTTAGCATAATGTCCTCTAGATTCATCCATGTTGTAGCATGTGTCAGAATTTCCATCCTTTTTAAGGCTGAATAATATTCAACTGTATGTATGTACCACATTTTGTTTCTCCATTCATCCGTGGCTGGATAGTTGGGTTGCTTCCACTTTTTTGGCTATTGTAAATTTTTTTCTCCTTTTTAAAATAAATGCAGATATTTTTAAGTTGATCTTGGTAAGTCTAACTTTTGCCTTGCCTTCTTGGCGGCCTCTCTGAGAAGCAGATGTTGGGGAGCACAGGGATGTGGCTGTTCAGACACCAGATCTGTCGAAATCTGTTTCAGCCTCTGTGAGAGAGAAATGTCTTTAATCTCGGTATTATATTTGTGGGCTAGTATTGGCCAATAGCTCCCTCTATCAGTCAGGCTGTCCAAAACATTTTATCACATGTTCCAAGTGAAAACTGCGGAGAAGGCCAGGAACTAGGATTCAGTGACCCTCTGAATGAAGAAATATTCTCTACTTTCTAGGCATTTAAAGTCTCCTGCGGGAAATAAACCAGACTTTGGGCAGCGTGGTCCCAGGACTGCTGGAGAGTCCCTGAGACTCTCCCGGGGGGTCCACCAAGTCCTCTCTTTTCTAACTACCAATCTGTGTGAGGTTGAATTTTCTTCCTTTGCTTCCTTTTCTTCCAAAACATCATATTGCAACAGACTGAATGCAGAAGCATTGTTAAGAATCCATTTGCCTTCTACTAAACCAGACATGAAGGAATTTTGCAAAAATGTAACACAATGTCACTCTTTTTGCAACATTTTTTTGTTTTGGAAAAGATATTTTCCTTAAAAGTGTTATTTCTGTTAACATGTTTTGGGTTTATTATTATTTTTTTAATGATTTAAAATAAATCTTAAAATTTTAATGTCTAATATGGTAAATTATATCGATAGATATAACCCTCATAAATAACGTCTTTGGGCCCTCAATAATTTTTAAATTAGAGGAAAATTCTCGGAGGCAACTTCAGTAGGATGAAATAAACAAGAGTGGACCAGAAAACACTACAGCTCAAACCCCAAGGAACCCCTACACAGGCATGCAGGGTTACAAAGCCACGGAGTCATAAAGCTCCTTTCCAGGTTGACTGAGAACGTTGGAAGTTAGTGGAGAAGCTGAAATTCCAGCAGAATTCACTACTTGTTTGCTCTGCACATATGTAGGGAACATGCACTGCCGGCAGACACCACTGATAATTGCAGCTACCATTTCTCGATGGTCACGTGCCAGTCATTAAACAAGGTGCTTTGAATTACCTGTCTCAGTCAGTGCTCACAACACCTAATACAGATGTTGTTAAATCCATTTTACATATTAAGAAAGAGAGGCTCAGATTCGTAACTTGCCCAAAGTCTAGCTGTTTTAAGCGACAAAACTGGGGCATCTGAATGTAGGTCTTCGTAGCTCCTGTTCTTCCCACTAAGCCATGCTACCTCTCCTATTTCAAATAGTAAGTCAACCAAAACAAAACAAAAGCAAAAAAAACCTTAAATTATACACTACTTAACAAGATAGAGACATCTAAGGCCTAAGATGAGACCTTTAAAAACCTGTTGCAGAATTAGCTGCCCTCCTACTAGGGATAGGCTAGGATGTGGTTGATTTAATTATTTCTGATGGACAAAGAATATTTTATTTATTACTGGTGCATGTTTATACTGTAATTATGGTGTTCAGGCTATACAATGTCAACCTCATACAGTTAGTTAAATTTGGATGACCTGCTGTTCTCATGAAGACTTCTTTACAGATCAAACTTTGAGTAAAAACCCAGTCATATATGCACAGAATATTTCTAGAAGGATACAAAAGACTGGAAACAGTGACTGCTTCTGGGGAGAACTTAGTGACTGAGAGTCAGCGTGACAAGGAAACTTACCTTTTTTTTTTTTTTTTTTGGCCATGCTGGGCGGCTTGTGGGATCTTAGTTCCCCAACCATCCCCGACCAAGGATTGAACCCATGCCCCTGCAATGGAAGTGCGGAGTCCTAACCACTGGACCACCAGGGAATTCCCAGGAAACTTACTTTTCACTGTATACCTTTTGTCCCTTTTTATGTTGTACTATATATATATTACTTCTTAAAAAAAAAAAAAACAAAACTAATTTAAAAGAACAATGAACAAAGACCCAAGCCATTACCAGATTGGAACTGCTCAAAGTCTAGCATCAGCAGAGTATGAAGGACTCTTGGTTAGTACAGTTCTGCCGGGTTCCCAGAAGATTTGGTTACTTATTTGCCTACCCAACTCACATGGAAACCTCTGTAGCTGAACATCTCAACCCAAGTGCACTATGAAAGCAGACATTCAGAAGCAGTTATGTGAAGTTTAAAAGTCTGGAGTCTTCCCAAAATAGCACAAGGGGACTCACTCAAGTAAATGGACATCTGCAAATTTGATGAAAAGGTCAGTAGGAAACTGCTTAATTCAAACTCATTCCAGGAGACATGCTAAAAACCCCCAGGCCAAAACCTTGATAAGCAGGCCCACCCAGCTGGCATTCTGCAGTCTCCATTTCCTGCAGCAGCCCAAACATTGCTGCCTTTAAACCCTCCCCCTTTGTTCAAGAACCAGCATTTATCCAAACTCCCTGGAGAAAAACTTTCCTCTCTGCTCCTGCAGACAAACGCACTGCCAATCTCCTCAGAAAGACAATAGCTAACATTTGCTGAGTTCTCTGTGCTTTACACGCAGTATCTCAAGTAGTAAGTAAGTCTGACAACTCTGTGAAGTAGGTACTCTTCTCTTTCTTTCTTTCTTTCTCTTTCTTTCTCCTTCCTTCCTTCTTTCTTCTTAATAAATTTATTTACTTTATTTTTGGCTGCATTGGGTCTTCGTTGCTGCGTGCCATCTTTCTCTAGTTGCGGTGAGCGGGGGCTACTCTTCATTGCTGTGCACGGGCTTCTCATTGCGGTGGCTTCTCTTGCTGCAGAGCACGGGCTCTAGGTGCGCAGGCTTCAGTAGTTGTGGCACACGGGCTCAGTAGTTGTGGCTCATGGGCTGTAGAGCGCAGGCTCAGTGTTGTGACGCATGGGCTTAGTTGCGCCGCGGCATGTGGGATCTTCCCAGACCAGGGCTCAAACCCGTGTCCCCTATGTTGGCAGGCAGATTCTTAACCACTGCACCACCAGGGAAGTCCCAGAGGTAGGTACTCTTTTCATCTCAATTTTATAAATGACAAACCTGAGGCCCAGAGAGGTTAAGCCATTTGCCCAGGGTCACACAGCTAGGAGCTGACTGAGCTGGGATTAGAGCTCTCAATTGATGTCAAATTCCTGCTCTTGATCATGCACTATTATTCACATGGCTGATGATAAAAAGCCTGGTGTGACTTGGGGGAGATTACAGCTCTCAGAGCTCCTAACACTTGTACTGAACAAAGTTGCTGAAAAGAAACCAAATCTAACTCTTAGGAAATATAATTTAGGTTTCATGGTGAGTGTAATGGCTGGAGCCTAGGGCCCAGACCAGCCATCAGAAGATGTCATCCTACTACAAATATAATCTAGTTTGAAATCTGACTTTTATGTAAATTTGGGGCCCTGAAACATATGTTGTTCGAGAATGAAGACAAAACTGCAAATTAGAAAAATAAAGCACAGCCCTCTGGTTGACCTACTTGTTATGCTCCCTAGACATACAGTTCAGTGTGCTAACATAGCCACCATGTTTTGGGCACCTGCTCTATTTTATGTGCTGTGTGTATGTATGCATCCTAATCCACAATTTCCCAAATTTACCTAGTCATAAGCATCATACAAGGGCCATATGAAAAATACAGATGCACATGAGACCTGACGAGTTCTCTCTTCAGACGTACTGTATCATAGAATCTCCAGACAAGAGTTGGAGACTATTTTAGCAACCCCCCACGTGACTCCTAAAATCAGGGGAATCTGGTGGACTGCTACTTTAATTTTCAGCCTTGAAGATCAGCGTTTCCAGCTTCTTACCTAGACTAGAGAAACAGAGGGTCATAAAAACGGCTGTCTGAAGACCAGAGCAGGACTTGAATCAAGGTCCGTCTGGCTACAGAGCCAGTATCATTCCGCCTACTCTTAAATCAATGCCACAGTCAGAGCACGCATACTGAGTTCTGTGGTGTGTGATCTTAGCAATCTTCAGTGAAAAATCATTCCTTCTTTGAGTGCAAAGTGAATGTCAGAATTTGAAATAGAAGTTAATTGAACAATAATGGCGATATTAGAATTTATACACTTACACTTTCAAAGTGTGCTCAGAAATAGCCCATTTGATCCTGGCATTTTATTTCTGCATTTTCCATGAGATAGGAAGGCAATGAAGGTATTACCATCTTTTTACTACTGAGAAAATGGAAGCTCAGAGAAGAGCTGTTTGCTCAAAGGCCTTTGACTGTCCAGTGGTAGAGCTGGGATTGGAGCTTGACGACTGGTGACAGTGCTTTTCCCACTAAGCACTAATGCTTTTACTGCTACAAATACATAAATTCTTCTCTGTTCCATATAAATGTGTAGGCTCTTGTCAGACTCCAGGAAAGGGCTGACTTAAGAGCAGGAGGAACGCCAGAGGCAGATGGCTGTGGGAGGTGAATGTCCTTTGATGCACCGAGGCCTGGGTTCAAATCCCAGCTCTATCTCTCATGCTCTCTGGGATTTGGACAATTAACCTAAACTCATTTTCTTCACCAGTCAAAATGGGAAATAACTGATTCAATCAACATTTATTAAGAAACACCAGAGTGTCAGATAAACCCTGTGTTACTAGAGAGCCATAAAAGGCAATAAATATGTTTTGGAACAAGAAAACATGTCCAATTTTTATTCATAAAATTATTAATCGAAACAGCAAAAGTAGATATACAGAGCCACATTATCAATAACGAAACAGGAAGGAAATGAAGCGTTCCAGAGACACCTCGAAAAGTTTCAAAGGAATACACACCAGGCAAAAGAATCTACAGATAAACCGTGGTTGCACAAAAGGTTATATTCATTCCTGCATTTTCTCAATAAGTTCTTCCTTATATTTGCCTTTCTCTTTTCCAACTTGTCGAGATTTGGCTTTTCGTTCAAGAATTTTTTTCCGATCTTTGTCCAGTTTTAGCCTGGTGATAACCACCTGTTAGCATGAGAGAATAAACAGATATTGAATTTTCTTTTTTTTTTTTAAGGCGAAAGGACTTATAACCACAATTAATCTTACACAGCAGATCTTCCCTCGACAACAGCAGCTTGGGTTCCTTCTTCTGCTACCCAATGCCCAGCTCCTAACTCTTGAGGATCTAGAAGACCATTTAGATAATTTAGTGGTACGAAGTGTCATTTAGCTTGTGAAACATTATACTACCGACACGGATGGTTTGTCTATCCATGTTGGCAGTATAATTTGCCCTTGGCTGGCAAAATGCCCTTGGCTGGCAAAATGCATTGTTTTAAAAATACCTGCATTCCCGCCAGCTACCGGGCAATACAGAGATCATAAAGATGAGTGAGACCCAACCATTCTGCCCTTAAGGATCTGAAACTCTGGAGGAGAGACCCTACAATATAACGTATAAAATGGGAGGTTAAAGGAGGAACAGCATATTCCACCAGGTGGGTGTGAGGGCCGAAGGAAGAGGTGTTCTCTCTTCTCCCTCTGGACACTCTCTAGTGGGAAAGTGATGCCTGGAATGCCTGGAACACTCTTGCTACCAGCTTGCAGACGGGGCCTTCACCAAGGATGACAAAAACAGATAGGGAAAGGAACTGGATCTCTTACGATATCACTAAGCCAGTGAACCAACCAAGCCTTCCTCCCAAGGAAGTCCTTACCATGGCCGCCTGTGCAGACAGTACCAACAGCCAACAACTCTAGTAGGAATGCTATGCTACACGCCCACTACCACTGTGCAGTCCCAGGCCATACCTTGCTTGGGTGAATGCCCACGTGGACAGTTGTGCCATTAGCCTTCTCACGCTGCACCCGCTCGATGTAGATGACATATTTCTTTCTGTACACCTGGACTACCTTGCCAATTTGCTGACCTTTGTAGTGTCCTCGAACCACCTGAGAGAAAATACAAAAGAGAATTCTCCCCATTTCTAATGCTTGAACATCATAGTGAGGAAACTAATTATCAGGAACACACAGGCTAAAAATAGAACTTTTTGTATTCAGGCAAATTTTGAATTTTGATTCAATCAAAATCAGCTGGGTTTTTTTTTTTTTTTTTTTGGTATAAATCTGCTTTGTATTATTCTAAGTCAGGTGGAAATTCTTTGCCTGTATTTTTTTCTTCTCTTACCTGAACAAAACATTCCTTGAACTAAGATGGTCATCACATGACTAGTCCTGAGAGTAAAAAAATATAATCGCTGTACATCTAAAACTAATACATGTTAGGGACTTCTCTGGTGGTCCAGTGGTTAAGAATCCACCTGCCAATGCAGGGGACATGGGTTCGATCCCTGGTCCAGGAAGATCCCACATGCCGCGGAGCAACTAAGCCTGTGCACCATAACTACTAAGCCCACATGCCACAACTACTGAAGTCCTTGCGCTCTAGGGCCCATGTGCCGCAACTACTGAAGCCCATGCGTCTAGAGCCCGTGCTCCACAACAAGAGAGCTACTACTACTAAGTAGCTCTACTAAGTAGCTCTACTAAGCCAACACAATGAGAAGCCCGTGCACTGCAACGAAGAGTAGCCCCCGCTCGCCGCAACTAGAGAAAGCCCACGTGCAGCTATGAAGATCCAGCGCAGCCAAAAATAAATATTAAAAAATAAATAGGGGCTTCCCTGGTGGCGCAGTGGTTGAGAGTCTGCCTGCCAATGCAGGGGACACGGGTTCGAGCCCTGGTCTGGGAAGATCCCACATGCCACGGAGCAACTGGGCCCGTGAGCCACAATTACTGAGCCTGCGCGTCTGGAGCCTGTGCTCCGCAACAAGAGAGGCCGCGCCGCGATGGTGAGAGGCCCGCGCACCGCGATGAAGAGTGGTCCCCACTTGCCACAACTAGAGAAAGCCCTCGCACAGAAACGAAGACCCAACACAGTCATAAATAAATAAATAAATAAAAGAACGTGAATTTCTTTAAAAAATAAATAAATAAATAAATAAATAAAACTAATACGTGTTATATGTCAATTATAGCTCAATTTTTTACAAAAAGTAAAATAAAAAAAATATATAATCACTCTCAAGATCTAAACAGAGAATGGTTAAAGAAATTATACTTAGTAACTGAATCACTTTGCTGTACACCAGAAACTAACACAACATTGTAAATCAACTATACTTCAATTAAAAAAAAAATTATATTGAGATTCTCAGGCAACCATCTAAAACCCATGTTTTCAAAAAACAATTTATGACCAAGGAAAATGCTCAAGATATGACCTTTAGAGAAAAAAGAATACAAGGCTATATATATAGTCTGAATCTTATGTGTATATGCTTCATATATATATATGGCATGTAACATGAGATGAAGATATATCCAGATGTCAATAATGGTTGCCATTAGGAAGGAAGGAGAATTACTAATGACTATTTTTTAATTTATGTTCTTCTAAATTTCAAGATTTCTACAATTAATACAGATATTTTATAGTCAGAAAAAAAATAAAACGTTAAATTAAAATCTTGTGGGCTATTTTTGCAACTAAAAGTCAGCTCATACTCCAATTCTGTTCAAAAACCAACTAGATTATGGTTTCCCTAAAGGCAGGAGCCTATTAAACAGTAGCCATATAAGCATAGAGGAAATACTACATGTAAAGAATTGGCGAATCTCAATACTCCTAAAATGTCTACCCACATTGTTCAGCTTACTCACCAGGGTGATTTTCAGGTTGAAAAGACAACAGCCATGCATGCCTCACTGAAAATCCACCACAGTCTACGTGACCAGAGACCCTCACATGGAAAAAGTAGGTGAAAAAGCCCCTATTAACTATCATCCTGATTGAAGAAAGATGTTAATAAAAGGAGTGAAAGGAACACCCGTGATAAAGAGAAGTGGACAAACGCTAGACCCAGCGAGGAGGGAGACAGGATAAGACTCAATCGACTGTGGAAAGGTGAGGGAGAAGAGGCGAGGATGACATCCAGAGTCTGGTTGGGCAACTGGATGGATGGATGTGCCTTTCCCGGAGGCATGGAACATGAAAATTCCATACACAGCGGGAAGGCCAACTGGACTGGTGACAAAGACCTGCGAGTCATCCAAAGAGATGGCAACTCAAAGCCTGATTTTACTTAGGGAGCTGGTGGTACGAGAATGTAGAAATCTGAGAAAAGCCAACATTTTGGAAGAGCTTACGAAAGAGACTGAAGTGGCCAGGAAGAATGGCAAACCAGGAAGTGTGGTGTTAGAGTAGCCAAGACAAGAAGGTCAAATGCCCTAGGATGGTCAGCTACTGGAAGGATAAAGTAACAGCTGACAACAAGCTGGTCACTGGTGGTCATGGCTACAGTGCTTTCGATGGAATGGTGGGATGGAAGCCGTACGATAAGGCAATGAGTTCACCGGAGGTGAGAAGACGAAGGTGAAAAAAGACGACCCAAGGAGCTTGGATCTGAAGAGGATGAGAGAGGACACAGGTTCAACGTGGATGTGAAGTTAAGGGATAATTTTCTATTTTTAAAGAGGGGGAAACATGAATATGTTTAAATGCTGATGAGAAGGAACAAGTATGGAGGAAGAGGTAAAGGAAACTGTAGAGAAAGGGGATAACGGATAGAAGGATCTCAAGAGGGGAGAAGAGAGTGGTGGATGTCACATGCAGTGGCAGCAGGATAGCTTACACAGAAACAGGGATTTCTCTTTCACTGTAACAGGAGAGAATGAAGACGGGAAGGGTGCAACTGCAGGTAAGTCAGAGGGTGTGGAGCCGGGAGATCTGCAAGATCCTGGACAATAGTTCTAATTTCCTCTGTAAAATAGGAGGCATAGTCAACTTCTCAGAGAAAGAGGTAGGTGAGATTTAGAAGATTCCAAGAGAGAAAAGGCAGTTTTAACAAACCTAATTGGGACGATTTTATTCTCCTGGTCAGAGAAGTGCTTACCCAGTATGGCCTTTGGAGTTAAGAGACCTGGATTCCTGGCTCAGACACTCATTTTCTATATTATTCTTTATTACTTTACCTGAGTTTCATTTTCTTCATATCTAAAAAGGAAACCATTCATAACCCCACAGGCATTAAAAAAATGGCAGCTCCTTCTCCCCTGCCCTCCTTTTCTTTTTTTTTTTTTACACATTAAAAAAAAAATTTATTTATTTTATTTATTTATTTTTGGCTGTGTTGGGTCTTCGTTGCTGCGCACGGGCTTTCTCTAGTTACGGTGAGCGGGAGCTACTCTTTGTTGTGGTGCGCGGGCTTCCCGTTGTAGTGGCCTCTCTTGTTTCGGAGCACGGGCTCTAGGCGCACGGACTTCAGTAGTTGTGGCTCGCAGGCTCTAGAGCGCAGGCTCAGTAGTTGTGGCGCATGGGCTTAGTTGCTCCGTGGCATGTGGAATCTTCCCGGACCGGGGCTCGAACCTGTGTCCCCTGCATTGGCAGGCGGATTCTTAACCACTGCACCACCAAGGAAGCCCCTGCCCTCCTTTTCTTTATCTCACCTTCCAATTCCATCCAGTCAACAGTTTTCATCCATTCAATAAATATTGACTGTGCCCCTGTTGTGTGCCAGGCTCTGCACTGAGGTCAGGTAACAAAAAAGAAAAGTTCTCTGGCCTCATGGAGCTTAGTCTGATGGGTAGTAGGCAGTTAACAGGTAAACATGCAAATATATAATCCTAACTGCAACAGGGCACATGGGAAGATACTGAAATGATAAAAAATGGTCTATGTCATATTAAGGTGATGCTACATGGTTTTACATCTGCCAAAACTCACCTGTGCATTTCACTGTATGTAAATTATGCCTCAGTTTTTTTAAAAAAATGATCTCAAATTGTGTTCATTGCTATGAAAAAAGAATAAAGGATGCTATACTAAAATACTGAGTAGTATCTGGGAAGGCTTTTCTGAGGAACTGACATTAATATAAGAGCTGCAAAAGGAGGAGTTAGCCAGGTAAAGGGGAGAAGAGCACTCCAGGCAGAGGGAGCGTTCTGGACAAAGACGCAGAGGGAGAAAAGATTTAGGTGCATTTAAGGACCTGAAAAGACCAATGTGTTTGAAGTACAGAGTATGTGGGGGATAATGAGATGAGGTCAGAGAATTAGACCTGGACTGGCTCACACAGGGCCTTGTCAATGATTTAGATTTTACAGCAAGCACATCAAGCACCACTGATAGGTGTTAAGCAGGATCTGATTTGCAAACAATGCCACTCTGTGGAGAATGGACTAGAGTAACAGTGGAAGCTACAGATGCTTTGAACTAAAATGGAAATATAAAGAAGTGGTCAGATTCAAGACTTATTTTGGAGGTAAAATCAACAAGACTTAGTGATAGATTAGAAGACAGGGGTTAGGGAAAGTTAATAACTTAAAGGTTTATGGTATACCTAAGTGGGGAGATAGAAGTGTCACTTATTGAGGTGTGAAAGATGGGAGGAGAATCCGATCTTAGAGGCAGTGGGAATATCAGGATCTCATGCATAAGAAGCTTGAGATGTCTGTGAGATATCCAAATACAGATGTTCAGCAGGCAGTTAGATCTACAGCTCTGTGGTCAGAAAAGTAGTTTGGACTGGGATGTAAAAGAGGAAGGTGTTAGCACAGAGCAGACATTTAAAACTTTAGGAATAAATATTACCACCTAGGTAGACCACGTAGGCCAGCCAATGGAAGACCAGGTGCAGGCCCTGACGAACTCCAGCATTTAGGGACCAGACAGAGGAGAAATAGCCAGCAAAGGAGTCTGAGAAGTTGCAAGTAAATTGTGAACCTGAAGTGTCACAGAAGCTAAAAAGAGAAACTATTTCAAGGAGTAAGGTGGTGCAACCTATGCCAAATGCTGCTGAAAAAATCAAGGACGGGGCTTCCCTGGTGGCCCAGTGGTTAAGAATCTGCCTGCCAACGCAGGGGACACGGGTTTGAGCCCTGGTCCGGGAAGATCCCACATGCCGCAGAGCAACTAAGCCCGTGCGCCACAACTGCTGAGCCTGCGCTCTAGGGCCCATGAGCCACAACTACTGAGCCCGCGAGCCACAACTGCTGAGCCCATGTGCCGCAACTGCTGAAGCCCACGTGCCTAGAACCCGTGCTCTGCAACAGAGAAGCCACTGCAATGAGAAGCCCGCGCACCGCAATGAAGAGTAGCCCCCGCTCGCCACAACTAGAGAAAGCCCACGTGCAGCAACAAGGACTCAACGCAGCCAGAAAAAAAACAAAAACAAAAGTCAAGGACAGTGAGACCAAGATGTGACCACTGAATTTAGTCATAAAGAGGTTGGTGGGGACTTCCCTGGTGGCGCAGTGGTTAAGAATCTGCCTGCCAATTCAGGGGACATGGGTTCAAGCCCTGGTCCGGGAAGATTCCACATGTTGTGGAACAACTAAGCCCATGCGCCACAACTACTGAGCCTGCACTCTACAACCTGCGAGCCACAACTAGTGAGCCCACGTGCCACAATTACCGAAGCCCATGCGCCTAGAGCCCGTGCCCCGCAACGAGAAGCCCGCACACTGCAACAAAGAGACAGCCCCGCGCAGCAACAAAGACCCAATGCAGCCATAAATAAATACATACATACATAAATACATAAATAAATAAATAAGAGGTTACTGGTGATCTCAGCCAAAAGCAGTTTCTGTAAAGCATCCAGATTTTCCAGGTCTCTTGCAAAACTGAAGAATCTGACAACAACTGAATGTAACTGAAGAGTCTTCATTTCCCTATCGCAGCAATGGGCTGAGGGTATATGACTATCTTTCTTAAAAGAGCCCACTTCCTTTAATTTGCCTAACTAGACCCTAGAGGCATTTGCAATCCCCCCATTCTAGAACATGTCTGATGGGAAGGATCCAGGAGAGAAGAGGTTGAGCCATACTTCTGAATTATTTTTTTCTACGCTATTCCTGTCACAGTCTCAGCCTAACTTATCCCCTGCTTCCACTCTTTTCCTCCTCAAAGCTTCAGAGTCCCAGTGCCTTAGGTGATCCACCAAATCCCTTACTTCATTCTCTAAAACAATGGTTCTCAACTGGGGGAGGGTGGCAGGGGTGGATTTTGCTCCCCAGAGACACTGGGCAATACCTGGAAATATTTCTGCTTGCCATAACTGTGAGGAGGTGCTACTGGCATCTAGTGGGGAGAGACCAGGGGTGCTGCTAAACATCCTACAGTGCCCAGGAGAGCTCAGCACAACAAAGAATCATCCAGCCCAAGAAGTCAATAGCGCTGAGGTTTTAAGAGGGGCCTGTAGGTCTTGTGCACTGTTAGTGTTCTAGGGAACACTGCCTGGGAAGTGCTCAGTAAATATTCCCTCAAGGGATGAACATAGCCCCTGTCTATTTTACTCACCCTCACTTCCCCTCCCTACTACACATCCTAATCCTAAGCTCCAGTCACAGACAACAGAGGGCTTATACTTTCTCACATGGGCCGTACTCTCACAATTTCAGGCCTCTGACTTGCTGCTGCTTCTCCATTCTCCCCGCCAAGTCCAGCACCATCAAATGCCCAGCTTCCACTAAACTCCATGATACCCAAACCCTACTCTTATCGCAAAACATTCCCCTGCAAAGTCTGGTTCAAATAGCCACCCTGGGCAATGCCTGGCAAACTAGCAGCCTCCGCAGACAAAGTAAGAAAACAAGAGTTTTGCTTGGCTGGGACAGTATATTTCTCAAATTATTATTATTAAAGAATTGAGTTGGAATGCTCTAAATTAGGCTGGACAGGCGCTCTCTGGTGACTCTGGGCTCCATCTCCAGTCTAACACATCTGCAGGGTCACATTACCTGCCAGTCCTCCACGTCCAAGCACACTCGACGTTCTCAGGCAGAGGCGGCGCCCGAGCGCCACGCAGCTGGGTAACTAGAGCCCAGAGGACACGTACCTGGACCTCGTCGTCCTTGCGGATGGGCATGGAGCGAACGTTGTACTTCTGCCGCAGCTCCTTGGACAGCGGAGACGACATGATCTTCCTGCGCACGTGGGAGGGGGCATTGAAGTGACGTTTGCGGTTTTTGCTGCGGTCCGAGGTCACGAAGGGGTTGAACTTCATGGTGACGGTCTGCAAAGAAAGGCAAGGGAGAGAGCGAAGGGACGCTCAATGGGGTACCGGGGCATTCTCTCCATCCGGGACACTTCTCCCATCCCCGCGCAAGGGCTCTAGGGAGGTGGCCTCGGAAGAAGGCGACTGAAGGAAAATGAAGGATGTGAGGGCTCTGGGTGTTACACAGAGCAAGGCGTACGTGGGGAGCACATGCTTGACTAAACGGATGTGGGGCGAAGGTGGCACTGGGACCTTGAGGCTGACTGAGGGAGGAGGGCTCGGACTGCACGGTTGGGGGCCACGCAGAGAGATCTCTAGGGAGGCATGCAGCCCCTGCACTCACCTACCTGGTGACCGCAGGGTTCAAACCCTGGGCGCGCAAGGCCGGAAGTAAGGCTTCCTTGCGGCTCAAGCGCAGAAAGAAAGCAATGCTCCATTCCTATAGGAACGAAACTGAATAGCGCCCCCTCAGGCATGGGGTGGGATCGCAGTGCCTCGTTTTCGGGGGCCATGGGAGCGCTAGGCGGCTCCGGGAGTCATGCCTGGAACCCGGTGACTTGGTGCCGCTGAGGAGAAGGGGCCTGCAATAAAGGCTTGTTGATGTTCTTTTCATAGGTACATTTTCAGTAGTCTCTCTCCTACCCCAAACTCTTTGCCCCTGTTACCCTCCGCAGAGGTCGTCTAGGCGTATGGTAGGGGGGATTTAACATCATGATTTAACATTGCTGTAAATGCAATCGGCTAACTTGCTTCTTCAAAATCACCGAGGAACCTGTTCAAAATGCAGATTTTTGTGTTCCACCAACAGCCCTGCGAAATCAGACAGCGTTAGGTCGGGGTCAGGGGCTCTGAATTTAGAGCAAGCACTTCCCCTTACCAAAGATTTTGAGACGCACCCATGTTTGAGCGTCATTACAAACCAACCACTTGGCTTTGCAAAACTTCACCCCAGTCTTTTAGCCCTTTTTAGAAGAGCTGGAGTTGTAGTGAGACCTGAACCCAAGTGCCTCTTCACGTTGCTGGACCTTGGCTCCTTATCTGTGAAATGGGGATGATCTTAAGTAGATGACTCATAGAGTTGTTATGAGTACTAAATGAGTTAATCCGTTTTATGTGTTTAGAACAGTGTCTGGCACACAGCGCTCAATTACAGCCAGCTATTATTCCTAAAGAGAGCGGAGGCCTTGCTCCAGGACAGCCCTAAGGACAGGCCTCACCAGAGTCAGACTTTTGCCATTAACTCCCAATGACGCAAACTGTAAGCTTTCCGTGTTTGATGTAAACACGTGCAATGCGCCATGCTAACTGAAGCTGTGCTCTCTCTCCCCTTTTAACTCCGTTGAGAGTCTTCTTTAAAAGCCGGCTAGGGCAGCCGGGATTCTGCGGACTAGCGCGCCTGCGGGTTTGTAGCCATTGCCCCGCCCCACTCATTCCGGCCCCGCCCACCCCGCCCTGCCCACCTTGTCCCCGCCTCGCCCCGCCTGGTGGTGCCCGAGCTCCACCTCCCGCCCGGGGTAGGCAACCCAGTGTCGCGGGCACCACCCCTCTCTTCAGACTGAGAGTCCCTCTGCGCGGCCTCTGGGAATGAAAGGCCTCCAATCCCGGCTCCGCTGTGCGGGAGGCTCTCAGTGATTGGTTGATTCATTCATTGAGTGGATTGATTCATTCAATTCATGTCTATTGAGCGCCTACTTTGTGCCAGACGCCAGATAGAAATATAGAAGAGATGGGACTTCTCTGGTGGTCCAGTGGTTAAGACACTGTGCTTCCACTGCAGGGGACACGGGTTCGATGATCCCTGATGGGGGAACTAAGTTTCCGCATGCCCGCGGTGGAGCCAAAAAAAAAAAAAGAAGAGAAGACTTGCCCGACTCAGGCAGGTCCCCTGTTCTCTCCCAGTTTATGGGTGTTCCCTAACATATGGTGATGAAATTATGAAATACCAGCATTTACTCATACTCATGATCAACAATGGCATCTGGCTTGATCTCTAGACTTGCTGGGTGCTGTTTAAGGTTTAATTCCAGATCCCCTGAGGTCAGTGTTGGAGCCCTCTGGCCTTCAGACTCAGGGAGATGGCTACACCTGGGCTGTCTGCAGAAGCCAGGGTAGCAGCAGTAAGCGGGGTGAAATTTGTTGAGGCAATAGCAACTGAAAGACCACCCATTATAGGCTCCAAGAGTAAGGACGTGGGGGAAGGGTCATAAGAAAGGAAGGTCTTAAATGTCCTCACCACACACACACACACACACACAAAAGAAATGGTAATTATGTGAGGTGCTGGGAGTGATAACTAATGCTGTGGTAATCATGATGCAGTATGTAAGTGTATCAAATCAACACGTTGCACACCTTAAACTTACAGAATATTATAGGTCAGTTATATCTCAGTAAACCTGGGGGGGGAAAAGGAAGTCACTTCTCATGGGCATGGCAGGGGCAGACGCCATTATGACCGAGTGCACATAGATGGTCATAGAGGGCTTCTCAGAGCAGCCCTTACAGTGTTCATCAGACCAAAGCCCCCTGATGAATTCATTCATTCATGCATTCATTCACCTGCTCACTGGCTCCTTCTCTGCTCACTCATTACTTCCCTATCACATTCACTAAGTCATTTACCCACACATTCATTCATTTACTCATTAATTTATTCACCATTTATTTGGTACCTACGTGGAGCCACATGTACAGGGCTAGATCAAAGAGATCTGGGGAGGAGTGAAGTCCCGTCCCTGCTCCCAAGGAGTGCAGGGCCTCACTGGTGAGGGGCAGCCATGTGAGGGTAGATCATTACAACCCAAGATTATCAAGATGTGTTCACTGTCAACCAGGGCGGCAAGGCTTTTCTTTACCCCCACCCTCTGCCCACTGTGGCTCAACAGAATTAAGACAGCTACAAGGACATCGCCAGATAAGATGATGAGAGAACCTCAGCCAGGGTTTCTGTCATTTTAATAAGGATTTAGTAGAATTGGCTACTATCCTGCTTCATGCCTACCTTGGAAACATGCACAGGGACTGGTGTAGAAGCCCCAGGGCCTAGCACAGCGCCTGGCTCAGAGGATAGGCCAGGAGAATATTTTTATGTCTCCAAGGCAGAGGGTGATGTGGTGGGTAAGTGTGAGAGCCCTGGATTCTGGCTGCCTGGGTTTGGATATCCACCACTTCCTGGCTCTGGAGCTTTTGGATAAGATATTTAGCCTCTTGGTCACTCACTTTCCTCATCTGTGAAATGGGAATAATGAGAGTACCCACCCCATCAGTTTGGTGTCAGGATTCAATGAACCCTCAGCACAACGTCTGGCACAAAGTAAGCACTTAATACATGGTAGAAATTATTTCTATAAAAAAGAAAAAGTTTATCTATTTATTTAAGCCACGCTGCGTGGCTTGTGGGATCTCAGTTCCCTGACCAGGGATTGAACCCCGGGCCCTCGGCACTGAAAGCATGGAGTCTTAACCGCTGGATCACCAGGGAATTCCCAGAAATTATTATTTCTTAAATGAGTGAATAATTATGGCTAGTTGTATTAGGCTGAGCATTTTACTGTCACACATTGTGCTAACAGCTTTACGAACATTACCTTATTTATTCTGGTAAACAACCCTTTAAATTGTCCCTTTTACAGGTGAGAAAACAGATTCTGAATGAGATGGGAGCAGAGGCTGAATGTGACCCACCATGAGATATTCAATATGATTATTGTTATCTGGCAGCCAATAAGATAATGAGGAGATCACTGTTATTAACATTGGAAGGTGTCCATTATGTGAGGAAAAAAGTAAACTACAAAATAATGTTAACAGCATGATCCGATTTTGTTTACAGAAGAATATCACTAAAACATTAACCATGATGATCCCTGATTAGTGGGATTATGGGTGACTTTAATTTTCCTTTTTTTCCTTTTTGCTCTTTTCTGCTTTTCCTTCAGTGGAGCTATGAGCATGTATTATTTGTGTAATTAAAATCATGTTGTAAGGGTTTTAAATTTTTGCTTAAGAAGATCTCCAATGTTCAACTTGGCTTTCCTTTGTAGGCTGTTTATTTTATTTATTTATTTTTATTTTATTTATTTATTTTTTTGCTGTGTTGGGTCTTTGTTGCTGTGCGCGGGCTTTCTCTAGTTGCGGCGAGCGGAGGCTACTCTTCATTGCGATGCGCGGGCTTCTCATTGCAGTGGCTTCTCTTGTTGCGGAGCACGGGTTCTAGGCACATGGGCTTCAGCAGTTGTGGCACATGGGCTCAGCAGTTGTGGCTCGCGGGCTCAGTAGTTGTGGCACACGGCCTTAGTTGCTCTGCGGCATGTGGGATCTTCCCGGACCAGGGCTCGAACTCGTGTCCCCTGCATTGGCCGGCAGATTCTTAACCACAGCACCACCAGGGAAGTCCTGCAGGCTGTTTAAAAGGAAGAAAACAGAAACCAAAAGTGCCCTCACTACTTTCAATTCCCACCCACCCCCTTTTTTGGGGGGGGGTAGGGGGGGGGATCAGTTTAGCCTTTTGACAGAGATGACTGTGGCGAGTAAGCCAGAACCATACAATTCTTCATAACCCTGGAGTCAGGCGGATGTGCGTTTGAATTCCAGCTTCACCACGTGCTAATTCTGTGACTAAGTTACTTAAATCTCTGTTTTCTTCTTCCTAAAAACGAGGTAACAGCCACCTTGTAGGATTGCTGTGAGGATTAAAAAAGACAAGACCTGAACAAGCACTCCTTGCCTGGCACGTGGAGAATGCCTAACCATTGGTAGCTATTACTACGAGAGTTGAGATAAAAATAAGTTATTTTGGTCAGAATAAAGTGCATGACCTCATCACCACATAACTGACAGAAGACAACTGCTGGGGGGCAGGGGAGGGGAGGGTCTTGGGTGAATGTTCTCCACACAGGGCCCCACACATTCCTGGACCACGACATCTATCTGCTGGAGCAGCTAAGGAACCAGCTTCTTAAAAAGGGATTAGGACCACCAGTGCCCTGGCACATTGAGAAAATGTGTACCTTTGTTTCGGGCAAGAACCAAAATCAAATCTGTGACTTTTAGTTATAAAAACTATACAGCTGCCACTCATGAGCCGCACTGCCACACCCCACTTCTTCCCAAGGTTCACAGCCCCACCTCGACCCCAAGCAGTGTGAGCTCAGCATGTGAGTGTCGCTCCTCACCGAAGCACCTCTACGACTTCACCTCTTCTGCAGCTGTAACACCTCCCCAGGAGAAGCCTTTTCTGCCTGAACCACCACAGCCCCCAACCCATCACCTACACCTCTCTGGGTTTGCACCATAAGCCCTGATTGAGAAATCCTCTTGCACGAAAACACTATAGTCTGCACTTGGTTAGGTAACTGAAAGAACTGGTTCAAGGGAGAAATCATAAAAATGACACACACATACCTTAAAGGTTTTACATCAACTTGAAACACATTGGCCCGGGACTTCCCTGGTGGTCCAGCGGTCAAGACTACGCTCCCAGTGTAACAGGGAAGAGCCAATTTTGACTCCATGTTGGATCTGTTTCTTTGACTTTAGCCTTTGCTTTTTGTTGCTTTTATTATAATCATACATAATGGCCTGCCTCAGGGAACCCTACCCACCTGTGAATGGCTGCAAGAAAGAAATTAACACATACCCTCCCGGAGGCTGGCCACTCCAGGAGATGTTTTTCAAGACTGATGGCCCTTTTTACTTTACTTCCTCCTTGCCTCTCCCTCTCTATGCTGCCTTTTTACTTTACGTCCCTCTCTAATTCTATAAAAGAAACTGGCATCCAGACCCCAATAAGACGGTTTTTTGGGGGACTCTAGTCCACCATCTTCTCGGTCTGCTGGCTTTCTGAATAAAGTTGTATTCCTTGCCTCAACACGTTGTCTCTCTATTTATTGGCCTGTCGTGTGGGGAGCAGAGCGAGCTTGGACTCGGTAACACCAATGCAGGGGGCCCAGGTTCTATCCCTGGTCAGGGAACTAGAGCCCGCATGCCACAACTAAAGATCCCGCATGCCGCAACTAAAGATCCCGCATGCAGCAACAAAGATCCCTCGTGCCGCAATGAAGACTGGTGCAGCCAAATAAATAAATAAATATTTAAAAAAAGAAAATGAAAAAAAAACCCCAAAAAGCCCCACATTAGCCCATCTTTTGACCCTGAGCAAGGCTTTTCATTGAGAAACCTCTGCTGGAGTTCATTTTCCTTATGTAAACTATGTCCGTACATAAACCAACCGCAGGGCTCCAGGTTTCGTTTTCTTTAACGTGGAGTGAGAACTTACTTTCAATGTGAATGCAGAATCCTCACCCCAACTCTTTTCAGTTGCCTTATTCACATTGAATTCGTGGGGTTTTTTTTGGGGGGGTAGGGGCTGAGTACCCCCTGCAGTGGAAGCACAGAGTCCTAACCACTGGACTGCCAGGGAATTCCCTGAATTCGGTAGCATTTTGAGGAGGGGGTGGCAACTCACCTTTATCAGGTCTCTCCAAAGTATTCAACTTAGTTTTACTAGACGCTTCCATTTTTCAGTCATATTTCATTGGTTAACTAAGTCACGTCACATCACTACAGCATAAAGCACAGCTGGTACAAACAGGTTTGGGAGCACACCTCATTGACTACCAGTGGGCATACGCTCTCGATCACTAGCTTTGAGTGTCACAGTAATTCAAGTATCGCACAGAATGTTAAAGAGAGAATGGGGAGGGTCAGTGAAGAGTTTCTCGCAGACTGGATCGCTCTCACATTCATCTCTGACGTGTTTATCCACGTCCGTGCTGTTCCAGTGAAGGCCTTGAAGGACTGGGCAGCAGGAGGGCAAATGTCCATGGAAGTCCCTTTCTCACAGCTGATGGTGGATCTCCCTTATTGTATTTGGGAATACCTATACGGAACAACTACCGTTTTTGAAAATTTACTATGTATCACTTTCCTGCATACATGAGCTTGTTCTGATCCAGTATAACTTACTGGCACCCATTATAGATTTAATTTCTGCAACAGCACCATGAGGTTAAGGACCTGGCCTGAGGCTACACAACTGGAAAGCGAGCAGATCAAGTTAACACAAGGTTGTAAATCAACTATACTTCAATAAAATAAATTAAATTAAAAAGAAAAAAGCAAGCAGCAGATCAGGGGACATTCTGTAGGGATTCAATAAAGGAAGGACTGAATCCAAGGGGGTCCTGACTTTCTGATCATGCTCACAGATCTTCTCCACATTTCCCAGTTTCTCTTCTCTAGAATGAAATCCTGTTCTGTGATCCCAGCCTCCAGGCTACCCAGACACAATCAAGTCGAAAGCAACACACAGCAATATTTCTGAAAATCAGCCTTTTAATCTATTTGAACCCAGTGAGTGGAGAAAGAACTAACACATTTTTTTCCCTGGAGATTTTGTTTATAAGAATAATGGGTCAGAGGTGTCTCTTCCATAGGAAACTGACATCCCCTATGTCCTCAAGAGTTGGTTTTTTTTTTTTTAAATGCATAAACGTGGGATTTCAATTCACTTGCATGCCACACATTTCCCCACCCTGCCCTGCCCACCCTTTACAGGCACACGTATTCACACACCCAAGGGGCTCCTTTCTGTAACTGGGGAAGAGAATGCAAAAAAAAAAAAAAAAAAAATCCATCTGAGTGGCCACAGATACCAGAAATAACCAAATGCAGTTTACACTCACATTCGTCAACTCATATGCAAAAGGGGAAGCTTTTCTAATTGGAATCTAGAGTCAAAAATTACAAACGGCAGAGACTTGAACCATCCACAGAGATAATTTAAAAACGCCTTCCACTCCCCTTAATTACACTCCCCTTAATTACAAAAGTATGCAAACAATCTTGATATAAATGGAAAACAGGTGGGCGACTCTCTCCCTGGGAAGGGGGGGGCATACCTAAAATTCCCTGGGTGTAATTCATGCCTGGACCATTGCCTCTCCCTTTCAGGACTAAGGGGGTAGGATGGGGGGAAGCAGTGGGGTAGGGACCCACCCAAGAGCAAGTGAGGAAACAGTGGAGCCACCCCAGGAACAGGACCGAGTTAGTGTGTGGCCAGCCAGTGGGGAGTTTGGTGGGGCAAGTGGGCCACAACTGGGTTGCAGAGAGGTCCAAGCGCTATGCACCCTTGGGAGCCCCGAGGGTGGACATGCTAAGATGGGAGAAGGGCTGGTCTGCTTTGCTTCCCCCACCTAAGGCCTTGGGACCGACAGCAAGCCGCCTGGGAGAGGCTGAGACATGATTATTTTAGGGTCGCGGAAAAGGATGCTTCCCATCTGGACATAAGTGCACAAACCACGTCTGGCTCTCCAAGGATGACTTCCCAGTCACAGCCAGCCCCTCCATCAAGCCACGCTGTGGCCACACAGCACGGGGGCTGAGGCACATTGGCAGGGGGTTCAGAGGAACAATGAAGAGAGAGAGGAAGTGGAACTCGCCACGCACCCAGGGACCAGTGGGCAGACTTGAGTCTACACAGCTGCTGCCCAACAACTGGGCATCTGCTTCTGGGGAAGAAAAGAAAGGGGTGGGGGTGAGGGCCTTGAGGCCTGGGCTCTAGGTCGGGCAGGAAGGAATGGAGAAACAAGGGCTCCATCTACAGGGCCACGTGTCAGGGGCTTGCCTGGGAAGTACCATTCTTTGTTGAAGGCACCAGGTGGGAGGTACCTTTGGGCAGCCCGGTCCAAAGCCCAGAGCCCAGGTCTGCAGGCTGGCTGCCCAGGGGAGAAACCAAGTGATTAGCGGGACCAAACGGTGGGGAGCTCTGAGAGATTGTCAAAGCCTGGCTGAGAACTGGTCAAGATGGATTCTGAGCTGCTCGCCCAACAGGGAAAGGACTGCAGTTTTCCCAGGAGTGGTCTCCAGCATCCCCGAACCTTCCCTGCCTGACTCTGGTCTTGGGGCTCCTCAGGGAAAGGAAGGGGCACCCAGACTTCAGGCAGTGTAATTCATCTACAGTTACACATGGGGAAAAGAGGTAGCTGCGAACCCGTGAGCCACCCCCTCCCTCCCCTCACCCCCACTTTGGGACGCAGCCAGATCCTGGGCCAGATAGAAGGCAGGAGGAGACGGGGCGCTGGAGACAGGGCTGGCGGTCTCCCTGGGTCCTCGGCCATCGGGCCAGGCGGGTCGTCAATGCATCTTGCCCAGCTGGATCTTCTTCCAGGCCTCCGAGGCTGTGAAGATACACGAGTCCAGAATGCCGGCAACAGTGAAGGTCCCGCCGATGATGGCACAGATCTGAAAGGGATAAGGGGAGGTCAGAGGTCAGCACTGGAGGGAGCACCAGGCCAGACCCCTCCCAAATCACGAGATGATGAGCTCAGCAAGTGCAGACGCTCTGCCCCATTAGGCCCACCACGTGGTAACCAACGGGGGCTGGAACATACTCGGGGCTCAAAAACTCCACTTGTTGGTTGATGAATGAAATAATAATAAAAGTAACCATTAACAGCTCCTTTCATTCCCATATTAACCTTCTGAAAGGAGGGGGATTATTAGACCCATTTCAGAGGTGAGGAAACTGAGGCTTAAATAGGTAACTACGTTCACATAATAAGTAGCAGAGCTGTGACTTGAACTTGGGCATGTCTTTGATTCTGGAGCCTGTGGTCTTAACTTCTACTCTAAATTTATCAGATATTTACAATCCCATTTGCAGATGAAGGAACAGAAGTTTAGAAAGGCAAGGCCACTGGCCCAAGGTCATACAGTCAAGAAGTGGCAAAACTGGGGACTTGAACCTGGGTCTGACAGGTCCAGGCCCAGTGCTGCCAGTGACTGAGTAACATCTGGGGTGGGCTGAATAGGCAGCACTGGCCTGGATGGGCCGGAGTGAGAAACCAATCTCCTCTCACCCTCAGAAGCTTGTACTATATCAGTGGGACGGGTAGTAATCAAATCATCTTACCGATACACGCAAAATTACAACCAAGGCAAGTGCTACAGAGGAGAGAGTGGCCTATGTTGCTACCAGAAATCTTGTATCGGGGCAGTTTCTTACGGCACTATTTACTTTTGGGACCAGATAATTCTTTGTTGTCGGGACTGTCCTGTACTTTGAAGGACGGTGAGCAGCATCCTGGGCCCCCACCCATGAGATGCCAGTACTACCTTCTCTTCCCTGTTGTGACAACCAAAATGTCACATTGTCTCCAAACATTGTCAGATGTCCCCTGGAGGTCAAAACTGCCCGATTAAGAACTGCTGTCGTACGGGGATGGTCATGAATGTCACCTGTATGCCTGTACTTCCTCACTTCCTGCCACATAATAAAATAAGAACTACAACAAAAGAGACAGCACTTACACAGCACCTTTCTGTGCCAGGCACGCTTCGAAATGCTCATGGCTCCCACCTCACTGAATCCCCAGGCCAACCCTAGGAGGGAGGTACTATTCTTATAACTATATTACATCCAGGGAAACTGAGGCACAGGGACACTCAGTCACTCGTCCAACGCCACAGTAATTAGTGGCTGAACTGGAGTTCAAAACTCTCAGCATGGCCCTTTGCTGCTTCCCAGGCATGAAACAGCCCACCTAACGAATTATTTACTTTGTTTTGAAGTTGTCAGCACTCCACTTGTGATGCGTCAACATAATGCTATGTTTTCCTCAAAATTTTCTGGCCTACCTATGAGTTGCTTTCTGGTACCATCAAAGAACTAAAGTGCATAAAAGGTTTGCAAGGAAACTTTAAATGTACTTTTCCCCTAAAGACACACTTTATGTCATTCATAAAAACCAATACCACCCACCAGGGGAAGGCACCTCTTCTCTCATGTACCCATGGGCCCAGAGAGGGAAGTAGTCTGTCCAAGGTCACAAGCAAGTGTGGGGCAGAGCCAAGTCTGTCTGCCCCCAGAGCTCTCACTCTTTCTCCCTTGCCACATTTAAGGGGCACTTAAATGACCACAGGTCTCAGAAGAAGCCAATTTGGGCAGCCCCGGAGGGCCCCTGAGGCCGCCCTGGAGGTCCCATCGGAGGACTCTGGGAGACAGCAGTGCCATACTGGGTCCTCTGGTGCCAAGCGGAACAGGCCAGGAGACACAGCAGAGGCAAGAGGGAAGTGTGAATCGAACCGGCGTTTATTTTTAAAATTATATTTCCAAGAGATGAGCTAAGCGGAGGCCTGTGAGGCCCCAGACAGACAGAGCAGGTCTGTACAGATAGGCTGTAAGTAGAGCAGCTGGCATTCCAGTAATAACAGCCCAAGAAACCGGAGCAACCCCCCAGGGAGAGAGGAGGATGGGGGGCACTGGGGGGATTATTATGAAGTGTTTTCAGTGGGCAAGGCCTCTCCCCGCCAGCCTCAGAGCATGACGCAGGGCCACTTTTCAAGGAGGATGACGGCAGGGGAGCCGGGTTATTTTGGTAGAGTGGATCAGATGATGGGCGATTTTATACCGCAAAATGCTTTTAGAGCTTGGATCAGAGGATAGGAAAATGTGACTTAAGTGCAATGGAGCAAATAATAAAAAAATAAAAAATAACCACACACACACATATCTATATTCATCTACACGCTTTGGAACCTGCGTGTGCCTATGATTCACATACACCTGGCACCCAAACTGAAGCCTCCGTTCACCGGGCAGGCCTGGAACAGAAGGAGACACAACACATTCATTGAGGTACATGAGAAAACACGGAGCTGTGGGGAAACTGAGGCCCTGGGAGCATGCAAGCCGCCAGGCAGCTGACCCTGTCTGAGTTACTTACAGGGTGCCTAAGGCTAAGGGGCTCTTCAGGAAGCTACTGTGTGTGTCTACTGACATCACCCAGTGCAGCTGCACGTTCCCCATTATTCTACGTCTATTCAAGGTGCTGGTCACCAGTCAATGGAGGAGGAGGAATTCTGGCATATTCAGTGGGGCAGCGGGGGACTCCTCAAAAGCCGAGAGCAATCTAGCAGCCCACCTGATGCTGCCACGGCCCCCTGCTTTCATTATTTTGCCTTTGGCCTGCCTGACCTGCTCACATCCGCAGGTGGTGACTGGTGTGAGGTGAAGCAGGGGTCGTGAGGAGAGGGTCCTGGGGTGCTCCCAGGCTGTGGCGTGCCCTGGATTTTGACAGATGGTAGCCACAGAAACCCCCAGCACCAGGAGGCTGCCACATCTGGATTCACCCCACGTGGTCAGTCGTGGCCATCCCTTATCCCGAGAAGGTCACGGTTTCTACACTCTGAAACGCAGGGAAATAAATGTAGCCACGAGGTTGCACCAGAGGGTATGTCTCTTGTCTTTGGACTCAGGCTCTACCTTGGTGGTGGCAAGATCACAGGCTTCACCATTATTTGGCTGATGCGGGGGGGGGGGGCGGGGGGAAATGACCAACCACAGATGTTAGGAGGCTGATAGGGATCTTGAGAAGAGATAAAGAAAGGCCTGGTGGAAGGGAGGACGGTGACTTGGCATCTCCCTGGCCTGGGAAGATAGGGCCCAAGATGAATATAAATGAATAAAAAGGAAAACGAAGCAAATCATGCCCACGACACTTAGTTCCCTTGCGTGCTGCTCTGCATGCAGAAGAGCCAGGAGAACCGGGCCTCCATGGTGTGCAGAGGCCGGGAGGCGTGAACCTCCTCAGGGTACACGGCCAAGGTGGGGTGTGAGGACTGGGGAGCCCACAGTGGCCTGCCAGGCTGTGGCAGCAGAAAGAGCTTGGAATTCAGAAGCCGAGTCGTGGCTGTCGCTTTCTAACTCTGGACTTGGGAGAGCCTTCCTGGGCCTCAGTTATTTGATCTGCAAAATGGGAAAACTGTCCCTACTTTGCCAACTGTCATACTGCAGGCAATGCCTCTGGAGTGCCTAGCGCTTAGTAGGTGCTCAGTAAATGGTACCTAATCTCATCTTCCAGGTGACTGGAAGGCTCCAACCTTCTTGCTAAGATCTGAGATTTTCTAAACCTCTCTGAGACCCACTCTAAGAAGAACAATGGGTAAAATATCACTTATTCCCCAGAGCAGGCCTCTGGGTCTCAATTTCCATTCTCTACCTGGCTCTTTAAGCAGAGGACAAGCCATTCATGGAAGGACAGGATGGCAAGGGTGTCCCAGGCATCACAGGCAGATTCTTTACAGCTGCTCAGGTCCCAAGACCTCCGAGGGCCCATTCTACAGAGGGAGTAGCTGAGTGCCAGACAGGTGGGTTTGTCATGAAGAACATCCCTGGGGGCAAAGCACCTCAGGCCAGAGGTTGTTTCCAGTCTTCGGCCAGGCAGGGAGCGACCCCTCACCCCCAGTCCCCTACCCCAACCCTACTGCTTAAAGCTCGCTTTCCCGACTGCCCCAGGGAGAGAAGAAAGCAGAAGAGCCCGACCCACAGCAGGCTCAGGACATGCTCATTGAGTAAAGGAGTGTGTGTGTGCGTGAGTGAGTGGGAAAGAACCGATAAAAGAGTCGGTGAGGGAGTGAGGGAGTGAATGAATGAACGAACGTCTTAGAAAAGGAGTAGAAGAGTTCCATGCCCCGGGCAGGGGGCAAAGGTGACTCACACAAGGGGTGTCAGCCCAGGAGCTGGGGGTGTGGAGGAGACTCAGGATGTTGGACCCACTTCCATGGCTCCCTGAGCCTCAGTTTCCTAACTTTTACAAACGGGAAGGCTAATCCTCACCCCTCAGGACTGCCCTGGGATTGCCCGTGTTACACATACACCCTTGAATGCCTGTTCCCTTGGTCCCTTGCTGCTGCTACGCTCTTGCATCTCTCAGCTTTGAGGCAGGGGGACAACTTCCGGTGGAGAGGGTGGAGGACAGGAGAGCAGGGCCGCTGAGCCAGGAGGGGCCACCACAGCCAGGACCTGCAACCCTACTCTGGTCAGCAGCCCCAGCTCCAGAAATGAAGACAAGGACCATTTGATATGCGGGCCCCAGTGAGTCGGGGCGAAGCACATTACTTTGCTTTCATCAGAAGTCATCAATAATGCCCCTCTGTTCTTACGGCGAGGCTTCCTCCCCGCGGCTCCCCCAGCTTCCCTACCTTCCACTGTGGGGAGAATGAAGTCAGCTCATCTACCTTGAAAGGAAGGTGTGTGTGTGTTCCCCTGACATTTTAATCATGGCTCTTGATTCCTTATAATATGGACAGGACAAGTTCCAACCACACCAGCTGGAGGGCTGAATCCCTCTGTGTTCCACCAGGCTCTGGAGTAAACATTCCTGGGGGCGGATACCAGCTCTGCGACCCTGGCCGGGAAAACCAGTTGACCTCTCAGAGCCTCAGTTTCTCTCATCTGTGAAATGGGGTTCACTGTGAGGCCCTGTCTAGCTGCCTGATGTACCACCGTTAAGTGCCGGGGCACTGCTCGCTCACTTTCCTCGTCCAGTTAGCCTTGCTTGAAAAGCTTGTGCAAAAGGCACAGCGTGAGGAAAAAAATAATGAATCGGAGTCCCATCAGATGCCGGTGGCGGCAGACAGGCTGGAGCCGCAGATGAGAACACCAGGGCTGTGGCTGGGCAGAGGTGGAGGCTGTCATGGAAGGAGAGCTGATGACTGGGCCGGGGAGAGGTGGGGAGGTGGGGGGGAGAGGGTGTGGTGGTCTCCAGTCAGTCGTGTCACGCCTGCCAGACGGCCCACTTGCACCCTTTAGTCCAGGAGCCTGGGAGGGGGGGAGAGTGGAGGCTTTTCCCTGCCATTTTTACAGTGGCTGCAGCTGCAAAATACCCACCGCCCCCTCTGAAAAAACCACCTCAGTGCAGCACCTACTATGTGCCAGGCCTGAGATGGCACTTTCTTCTGCCTCCTCATTCATTCTTTGCAAGTAGTAGGGCAAATGGGGTGCGCTCCATTTCACAGGTGAGGAAAACAGGCTCAGAGAGGGACCCACTTGTCGAAGGTCACACAGCTACCAAGTAGGCAAGGGTGACGAGCATCCAGGTCTGGGAGGCTGCAAAGGGCCTGTTTTTTCCTGTTCCTTCACCCTGCTTCTCCCCCACCTGAAGGCTCCCCTCAGTTCCCATCTGCATGCCTGGAGAGCTTCTTTATACTTTGTTTTCTCGGCTCTGTTAAGTCTTACATATCAAATGTCCTAAAGGTAAGGGGTCTCCCTCAGGGAAGTTTATGAATTAAGACACTGTGTGGCTGTAAAAATTAGTGTAGTTTATAAAATGGAGCCCATGCCTTTCTAATATTCCTTATTCGTCTCAGAACCTGCCCTAGAAAAGCAAGTACCAGGAGTTCCTGTTCCAACTGTGATATCGGTGTTCAGACTCAGTTGCAGCAATCACTCCCTGGTACACAACCTTCTGAAAGAACTAGCTTTGCTCAAACGTCCAGAAGGACCAGAACGGAAGTGTTTTTTTTACATACACATTTCCAGGCCTGAATAACAGGGCTGCTAATTTGGTTCTGTTCTGCTCCTCAGATAATAATAGAAATTGTCTTGTGGGGACCGGACCAAGGTGTACACCCTCCACGTGTCTGCTCACTGTTTCACACCCACTTATCACCTGCCCGGGCTATGCCAGGTCTGGAGAGCAGAGGTGACTGAGAGCCAGCTCTCCTTCCTGGAGCTCTCAGTCCTGGGAAGAGAGACACACCGAGGAAAGCCCAAGTAGGAGAGAATAGAGGGTCTGAAGCGGCTGTTGTATCAGTCCAGCTACCAAGCTGGTCTTTTCCCAACTCACACAGTCTCAGACGTAAAACCTTCTCAGTTTTAAGTTTGTCTCCTCTCAGTTTTTTGTTTTTGTTTTTAACCATCCTATGTGCCCCCCACTCCACACACCTGCTGCCTTTTGTCAATGGAAAATCTTTGCAGGTGTCCCAAACAGATGAGTGAAAGGTAATCAGATAAGGGCAGGAAAACCTGCGCACCACCAGCCAACCAGTCTTAGATGGACAGTTTGCTTTTTTTATGGCTTGCATGGGCATGACTGTGATGTTATCACACATGCTCATAATATTGCCTTGTTTCCGGCTATAATATTTCTTCTTGATTCCCAGGACAGAAGTCACTGTATCAAATGATCCTGGTGTCCTATCAAGGGCTCCATGGCTTCTAGGGGCTCTGTTGTTGGAACATCCTTGAGAGCCTTTGTTTTGGAAAATAAAGGCTCTCAAGCTGGTGATGGGAGGATATGGCAGAGGCAAGTCTGGGCATCAAGTCTCAGCCTTGACTTTATTGGCTGTGAGATCTTGGAAGAGTTTCTTTACCTCTCTGGGCCTCAGTTAATTCATATCTAAAACAGGAATGATATCATCTACCTTGGAGGGTTCCTGGGAGGGTTAAAGGAGAGGACTGTAAAATTACCTGGCACCTAGTAGATGCTTAATAAGTGCAGCTATATGATCACTTCTTTAAGCAGCTATCCCTTGTATACTTCTAAGCACCTACATCCAGGCCAAGTCCTGTGCCGGATGCTAGGGACACAGAGGTGAGTCGGGCCTGGAGCTCATCATAATCAGGCCTGGCAACTATGAGATGCAATCTAAACTTTGGGGGATTATTTCACTGGCAAGGAGCACCTCGAGGGCAGGGATGATGTCTAACTCAGCTAACCCTGTTATCCAACGGGGGCGTGTCATCATAACCAGGTGCTACTTTTTTGTGGACAAAAACTGTCATGGCCATACTGACACAGTTTGGTACTTGGTGACTTCTGGTTGCTCCCCACAAATAGAATAAAACACACACAAGGAAAGTGATGTGACACCTCCAAAGCCACCCGATCTGTCACCACCACCCACTTGAAGGCCATCTCCAAAAAGGGGCTTCAGCAAGTGGCAGGGGTAGGGGACAAATGTGCATGTGTGGGAGGGGGCACTTTGAAAGGGATCCCTTTCATGGTGTTAAACACCATCTGTTTTATTCTCTCAGTGGTGGAATTTTCTGGAACAGCACAAAGTGGAGGTCTGAGCAAGGTGCCCTGGGTGTCCAGAGACAGGAGCCCGGGCAGCCTGCTGGAGGCTTCCAGGGGGAGGGCGTCCCCTCTGTTCAGGCAGGGCGTGAAGAAAAGGTCCTTTCCAGACCAGAAGAGCCTGGAAGGGGCAACCCTGACTAAGCCAGGTGCTTGTTACTTAGAATGCCTCTCCCCTCCACACCCACTCCCCCGCCCCTGGCTGCATCCACCCCTCATTCCAGCCCACCCACAGCTGCCGCGCAGCCCTGCGGCCGCCACATGACGACATCCTGGCCTAAGCCCCCTCTTCAGCAGCCCCTCTGAGGAGCTATTTGCAGAGGCCCCCAATGCACACGAGTGTTCGATTTCATAAAGAGAGAAAGAGAAGTCACAGCAGGTGCCTCCACTTCCATCCCACCTCCACCCTGCCCGGCGAGGGCTCCCGGGGGTCTTTGTGCTTGTGTGTCCGCGTGCAAGCGTCATCCCCACATCTGCCGCCCTGTGACAGAGGCCTCTGAAGCTCCACAATGACGCCATCTGCCAGGGACAGCCGGCTGGCTCACTCTGGGCTGACCCCACGGTTGTCGTGGCAACCAAAATGGCAGCATGGGGCCTTCAGAAAAACCACCAGGCTAATGATGTCAGGAGGTTCCCCGCAGCACGGCCTCCACTCAGGTGGAGGTGGGCAGGGCTGGGGTGGAGGAGGGGCTGGTGGCCAAAGGGAGGAGGAGAAGGCCTCTGGGTGATGCAGGATGGGCTCTTCCCCTGGGATTTTTGGGACCTCCAGCTCTCAGAATTCCTTCCCCATTGAAAGAAGCCACATGGCCTTCGCAAGACACGCTATGTTGGCACCCTGGCATGTACTATTCCCTTTGCTAAGACCCTCTCTCCCTCACTCACCAGTCTAAAAAACGTCTCCTCACCCTTCAAGACCCATCTTGGGGTTTCCTTCTCTGAACCTTCCAAACAGAAGGGAGTCTGCCACTGGGGTACCTGGTGCACAGCTCCATCGGAGCCCCTGCTGGATGGGACTGCACTTCTGTGTGCTCGCCCATCTCCCCCACCAGCTGCGGAGCAGCTTAAGAGCAGGGATTGCATCTAACTTGCTATCCCTGCTGCAAAGCACAGGGCCTGGCGCATGGTAAAGTTTAGCAAACATTTAGCAAATAAATGAAGTCGCTTCATTTCTCAGCCACTTGCCAAGGGATCTCAACACTCAGTGCCTCAGCTGTCTGGAACGCAGGGGAAACAGGAAGGGGGCCATGAAGATCCTTCCCGACCCTACAGTGAGGTGTGGGCACAGGGGTTTCTCTGCCACCATCAAGGCCGCAGACCCCAGGGCCTCTGAGATGCAGACCACGCCCACACAGGGGTGCCTCCTTGTGTCTTCGCTTCTGTCCAATTTTGGGTATGCAGTAGGAGTACTGGCTGAGAATCAGCGCCAAGACCCACTTAGTGTGCTACCCTGTGGGGCCTTGGGTAGAATCACTTGCTCACAGATTCCCTGATTTGGAGCCAAAGGGTTAGTATGTATCCCTCCAAAGTGGCTGACCCCATTTACACCAGAGTGTATACACAGGTCCCCTTGCTTTGCATCCTCCCAATCTTTACAGTGGCAGGTCTTTAATTTCTGCCAGTCTGATAGGATTGAATTGGGTTGTTTTGAATCTCATTCCTCCAATTTCTAGTAAACTTGGGCGTCTTTCCACTGCCAGTGTGGTCTCTTCTGTCAATGGTCAAATCCTTACCTATTTTCTTTTTGGTCACTTTTTCTTACTGATTTGTAGAAAAATTTTTTTTTTTTTAATGTATAAATTCTGAAGCATACTTCTTCCTTATATGTGTGGCAAATATCTTCTCCCAATCTGTGTCTGGTGTTTTAGCTTTATGTTAGGTGCCCTTGGTCGATCAGAAGTTTCAAATTCTTATGGAGTCAGAGAACAGTAAAAGGCCATTTTGAGGCTCATATAAGCACCAAATTTTGACACCCTTTGTATCCACATGGCTTTCTATAATTTCAGAGCTTCCCTTTCGTAATCTGCTTTGAGTCCCACGAGGCCCTGGGAGGTAGGAAAAGTGGGGACTGTTATTCCTATTTCATCAATTATAAGATGGAGACCTTGTAGTGGACATCTGGTCTTTTGGCCGCCTAGCATCCAGTCTTTTCTGTTCTGGTAACTGGTCTCTGATTTTTCTCTTGGGGAACCCCACCCCCTCGTAATCTTTGTTCTTGCAGTCTGGGTGGGGCTGGCCAACTGGAGCACACCATTCATTCTCCAGGCCACAAGGATAGCATGGGACCTGAGCCAGGCCAATGACAGTGCCATTCTATCCAAAACTTGGGGTAGGATTACTGAGAAAGAGGTACTTTCTACTGGTAAATTTTATGTGAAAATGAAGCCAGTACAGAGGAGAGCAGGATGAAGAGAGACCTATTCCAGACATCTGTACCTGTATCTAGCCATACCTGAAGCCCACTTATCCTTCAAGCCAGTTTGATGTGGGGTCCTGTCTCTTCTGTAACAGAGTCCTAATACAGATCTAGTCAGAGCAGAAAATGAAAGTGCCAAGGCTGGACACCTAATTCTGAATCATTATTAAAAGTATGAAGAGGTAGAAAAGCAGTTTCTAAATCTAAGAGGGAGGGAAAATCACCTCATCTCTTCCAGCTTCACTGACTCTGGCTTACAGAATTTCTCCAGGCCTCTTGGTTGGAGCAGGGCACTGTGACCTGGCTGTTCTGACCCCAAGGACATTTTCAATGGGAAGCCAGGATAGTCCTTGATAGAAATAGTCAGCATCAAAGAAAACTGACATCAGCTTGAAGCTGCCTCACAGAAGATTGGACTTGGCGGAGACAATGGCAAAAAAGAAAAAAGAGAACAGGCAGGAAGGAAAGAAAGAAAAAAACATGACAATATCAGCAGCTAGAGTTAGAAAATAGACATGGAAAAAAATGAGTGAAATCTTCACTGTAAAACTTACACAGGAAAGGATAAGCCCTGCTAAGAATAATTTCCATAAAAATAAAAAACTGTAGAAAATCAGGAACATCTAACTGAGCCATATAAAGATGGAATTGCTTAAGGAACGAAGTGATTGAGTGGCATTCCCCTCTGGAGAAGATTTTCTTGATGAAATGCCATCGATATTGATGTGCTTCTGATGACATTTCTAAACATCCTAGAGGTCCCAGCCTTGTGTGGACAGGCTGAGCCCCGAGCCCTGTGGGCTGCATCCTGCTTCTTGGAGAACCGGTTGGGGTGCCAGGAGAAGGAGCTCGCAGCAGGCACCCCGCCCACTCACCGTGGTGATGAACCTGTACAGAGGCTGCCGTCTCTCCGTGTACTTGACCGTGATGGGGCTTAGGTCATAGCGGAACCAGATGGCGGGGATGATGCGGCCAGTGTGGCTGTAGGCGACGTACTCCTGGGATGGAAGAAGAGCGAACAGGGGACCGGGATGTGAGACTCAGGCTCAAACCGTGTCGCATGGGGGATGGGGGGGTGGGTGGCAGAGGGTCCCCGGAAACCCACAAGAACGGGCTCTTCTCCCTCCCTCCCCCTGCAGAGCCAGGCTCCACGGACCCCTCCTCTCACACCCTTCCCCCCAGTAGCTCTGCCATCAGCATCTGGATGGCCACCATTCACTGGGAGCATTTTGGACCCTTTGGGTTGCTTGGAAATGGACTGCATGACCTTGGAAGCAGCACCAGAATCAAAATAGGAGAGCAGAGCTGTCAAAGGACAAGCGTGAGTGGGCTCAGTGTGAGTAAAGGCCTATTTCTCCCTTCAACTCCTGGGCCATGCAGAATCCATTTGTTTATTCAGTGATAGTTCACTGAGCACTTCTCCTGTGTGCTGGCCCCTTGCTGGTTGCTGGGGACCCTGAGGGGAGTACGCCCCGCCCCATCCCCAGAGGGACCCACAGTCTGGAGAAGGAGGCATGTAAAAATATGTGCAATACTGCAGCACCATGAACGAATGGCCCAATCTCCCCAGGGGTGTCTGGACAGCTTGGCGAGGAGGGGACAGTCCTCATGACATCCTGAGGGGGGTGTGTGTGTGAGAGAGAGAGAGATGTGGGGAGTAAGCTTCTTCAAAGAAGGAACACACGGAACTGGAAAGTCAGAGGGCACAGCCCCACCACAAGCCTTCCTCAGAAGGCACCGGCCGGGACTCCAAGGATGCCAAGGGGCTGAATTAACAGTGCATCCACTTCAGGATGCTGAAAACCTCTCGGTTAGTCTCATTTGTCCTCAGCAACTGGAGACCAAACTTTAGCCCCAACCCCAAATGCTAAGGCCCAAGCCCTGCAGCTTCTCCAAGGACAACCCTGAAACTTGCCTCCTCTGTTGGATTGACACCGACCCCGACGGGCGCAGCCTCACACGCTCACAGGGCAGGCCGGGGCTGAGGCCGCAGAGAGAGCTGAGCAAGCTGTCCTGGCTGCTGGGCCTTTGTCAAAGCCTCAAGGGAAGGAGCCTTGGGCAAAACAAGATCAGCTTTCTCCAGGGAGAGCTCATGGGGCAGGGTGACTGTCTGGGTCACAGCCCAGAGCTGAGGGACAGAGGAAAATAATAAAAAATAGCAGCAGTAGGTACCATTTGCCAAAGCCTTCTTTGTGGGTTCAGTGGTTTTAAAAACACTGCCTCATTTGACAGCGACCTTATGAGGTGGGCACCATCCCCGTTTTACACATGAGTAAACTGAGGCACAGAGCGGTTATGTGACTTGTCCCAGGTGACAGAGCTAGTGAGTGACCGAGTCAGGTTTGAAACGGAAGTTTGCTCCACAGCCCACACTCTTTCTGTTCACACTGCTTCCACCTTCTCCCATCTGTCAGATGCTGTCAGCACTTGAGGGTTCCAGTAAGATGCCCGCCAAGAAACAGGACCCCTCTGCCTCGGAGAGTTACACCAGAGCATCAGTGCAGGTGGAGCAGAGTAGAGGGACCCCAAGTCACCCAAGAGAGAGTAGCTCCCAGCCTGGCAGACTCAGAGGCCCCTGGTTCAGACTGAATAGGTGATGTGATCAAGAGACCAGGTTTTGGAGCTGGAGGAGAAGCTGGTTCTAATCCCCAATCAGCCATGTTATAGCTCCAGGACCACCTCTCAGTGCCTCAGTGGCCAAATCTGTAAAATGGGGACAATAATAGTCCCAACGTCAGAGCTGTCTTGATGACTGAAAAAGATGGTGGAGGTAGAGAGCTTAGCATAATGTGCAGCCCATGGTAAGTAATCCATAAATGATAGCTACTACTCTTACTATTATTATTATTAGAGCCAAACAATATATCACCTTAAGGGGTCTGGGCGGTCCTGGAACAGAAAAAGAAGGAGAGTCCTGGTGTAAAGGGGTCTACTGGGGGTGCCTCAACCAATGGGCTTCAAGCATTCATGTCCCATGGCAGGGTCATCTCCGGGGAGACTGAGGCTGTCTTGGCTTGAAACCACTGTCTGTCACCCCATTCTGCTGGCTCTGACTGTGCTTTGCTTCCCACCAAGGCCTCCCTGCTTCCCCGTGAATTTGAGTACTGGGGTCCTGGGACATACCTGTTAACCAACAGCCATCTGGTGTAATTCCAGAGCCTCATGATTCTGGATAACGAGCTTGTGCCCCACGAACCAGAGCATCTGTTGTGTGCTAACCAATCAGGGTCCCGTGCCTGAATGACCAGGGCCAGATACAGGGCGGTGGAGATGTCTGCAAGCCCTAGACCTTTGGGACAGACCACCTGCCTGCTCTTTCTCCAACAGATCACACCCTATGTCCCAGTTCGATTTCGTCCCCTTGACTCTTGAGACTGGCCTCCCATCTTTACCCAGGGTAGATCACCCTTCCAGGAAAGGCCCATTGAAGGGAATCAGAGGAGATCACGCCCAGACACTTGTCACCTCGGCTCTCAGCCAGCAGAGGGCGCGATTGCACGCAGCTGCCACCCGTGTACCTTGTTGGCCACCGTGTACTGATAAGAGTACCGTTGCTTGCCACTCTTGTCCTCGTAAACCGTGGGCACGATCTTCAAGATGTAGTCGTGGGAGGCGAGGGCTGTGGGAAGGACACAGCAGCATGAGGCAGGGGGACGGGTACTGCCCGGCCGGCAGCTCGTTTCAACCCTAAACCTGCTTGGCATTGCGGGGGGTGGAGAGGTACTCAGTCTGCACAATTTCACCACCAAACGACCCCTCTTCATTTCTCCCTTTGGGCACCAGGAATTGAAAGACTCCATCGGTCAGGATCTTTACTCCTGCACTGTATATAATGTTAAATTCTAGTAACAACCCTAATGTCCATCAACAGGGCAGCTGTTGAGGAGGGGGTGTGGAAAAGGCCACTCTCCAAGTGGGTATCACTGAGTGAAAAGAACTAAGTTATGGACCAGGGTGAATAACATGTTTCCATGTATTGGGGGCAGGGAAGACTCACTCCTCTACATGCGTGAAGAATGTAGAGAAGAATTTTCTGAAAAGATGCCCAAGAAACTATTAGCAGCTTTAGCCTCTGGTGGGGGGCGGGATAGGAGGCAGGATTTGATAAAGGTCACATTTTACTGTGCACCCTCTCGTCCTGTTTGAATATTGTTACTTTTGGAAAAAAACTGGGTTCAAGTTTTAAAAAAGAATCCACCCACCAGAAAAACTGCACCTATCTATAATGACTGATTAATTTCTTTCCCCATTTTCAATTAATGGGAGATTAGTTCTTCCTCCACCTGGTCCTGTCATATTCCACTGTAACTCTTACCCCTTCCCCACTGGATAGGGGAGACTGCGGAGGGCAGGGACTGGGCCTTACTCATCTCTGTGTCCCTAGAACCCTGCACAAGGCCTGATACAAAGTGGACAGTGGCAAATGCTTATTGAATGAATGAATGGATGGAGGGCTGACTGGACAGAGGCATGAATAGAAGAACAGATGAATCAGCTTCTGATAAGCATGAGGTAACCGGAATCAAACACTAGGCTGATAGAATGCTGGCCCAAAGTTGCTAAATAGCATCCCGGGAAAAGGTGATATTCCCTTGGGCCTTCTGGGATGCTGGGAGAAGCTCACAGACCCCTCTATTGCTGCCTTCTAGAATCTCGGGTCAGGGACCACGCAGCTAAAACAACACAGAAATTCAGGCTTGTGGGCTCTAATCCTGGTCTCCTGGCTGAGTCAGTCCTGAGTCCTTGGACTCATCTTCTGTGAAAGGGTAGGGGATGTAGATGGTGTTCACAGCCTCTTCCTGCCAACACCGCGTCTTGGTAAGGAAAGGGCGGTGTTTCTTGAACCCTCTTGAGATCTGACTCCTCTAAAAACCTGGGGAAAGTCCTGCAGCCTCAGGGCTAAGCCCATGAAGACCCCAACATCCCTCCGCTCAACCCCGCTGGTGCTCAGATTGTCAGGAGCACTAGGGCCACCCAGGATTTAAAAGGCAGACACCTGGGCCTCACCCCAAGGGTTCTGCTCAGTGGGTCTGGGGTGGGGCTCAGAATCTGCATTTTAAGCCAGGAGCGCAAAGACCACACTTGAAATACGGAGTTCCAAATGCCCATGGCCCCGCGTTAAAAACCTGAAGGAACGAGAGAGTGAATGCCTTATGAAAATCACACCTGTAATAGTTCTGTTCAAATTTTAAAACACACAGATGATCGTAAAGAAAAAAAATAAATATCACCCACAAAGCCACCCTCCACAGAAAATCGGAGATTTGCATTCTCATGTATACACTGCTAGACTTCTATTTATACTTACATTTCTATTTCCCTAAACATAAATATAAAATTGGATCATACTGAACCTTCCTCTGAGAACTGAACACCGCAGACGCTGTTTCAGGTCTAAGATACAGCGTTAAGGTCTACGGCATTGGTTTTATCCATCGCCGTATCCCCTTGCACAGCGCCTGGCACATAGCAGGTGCTCAATAGCTGCTTGCTGCCTGAACACCAGTGAGGTTCTGACACATCACGGTCACTGCACTCATCCCCCAGCAAGGCCATGCACAGTGTGCTCAACCAGGCCCCTGGGGCCAGACACTGACGCTGCGGCTCATTTTCACTCTTATAAACAATGACCTAAATGACCATTATTTCCCTAAATCCTTGCACACTCTCTTATTTGTTTCCTTAGCTTACTCTCCTCTAAGTAGAATTGATGACTCAAAGGCAATAACCAATTTTAAGGCCTTTGGTACAGTAGAGTCACTGCCAGTATCTTCAAACAGAGTGGTCTGTGCCTGGAAGAAAAACAGGTGTGTTGCTAGGCATGGGGGTTACTGTACAAAAGGTGGTCAGGGAGGGTCTCTCTGAGGTGGTGGCATTTGAGCTGAGACCTGAATGACAAGAAGCAGCCCCACATGGGGGACCTGGAAGCAGAGGGACAAGCGGCGGGGACGGGGCGGGGGGTGGTACCGGGCTTGAGAGCTGAGGAAATGAGAGCCCGCTCTACCCGGGCTGTCTGGTGCATCTCATGCAACTCTCTTTCTACTGAAGCCAGCCTGAGATGGCTTTCGTCAGTAGTCCGGGAGCAGGAAAGGTTTTCTGCCCACACCCTCCATCAGCTTGCACACCCTGGGGCCTTCCTAGCTTGATCTTCTTCCAATATCAGGCAGCTAAGAGGTCCAGGCTAACTGCAAGCAGGTGGGGACAGGTCCCTTGGGACAACACGCTGCCCGCATGCAGAACCACGATGAACACCCCACTATACGAAGAATCGTCTCCCTCCAGTATAATCAGACATCTGCGTGAAAACCAGGGGGCGCAGTTACACACTGACATGCTGTGGGAAGCAGCATGAGTGGGTACGGTCCCAGCTGGGAAGCAACACGGTAAATGTAAAGCAAGTCTTGTAAATATCAGAGGCATTACTGCAACGGTGAAAAGGTAGAAACCACAGACGTTTTCCATGAAAAGACAGTGCCTTAAAGCACAGCAGAGCTGCTAGATGGGCAACCGTGCCTCCATTACCAGTGGAAAAACTGTACACGAATTGTGGTTATGATATAACACCAGGCACAAAAATCAGAAGGTAAGCTGCTTGGAAAAAATGACTTCTGCTCACAGGCAAGGATTCCCAGGGACACGGAGAAATGAGAAGCTTGATTTGTTGGGGCAGGTCATGGAGGGTAGTTCTCTTTTGCTTGGATTATCCCAATTCCATTCCATGCTTAGGCTGGTAGAGAGTACAGGCACACCTCGTTTCATTGCTTCACTTTATTGCCCGTCAAAGACACTGTGTTTTGTTTTTTTTTTTTTTTACAAATTGAAGGTTTGTGGTAACCCTGTGTTGTCAGATGATGGTTAGCATTTTTTAGCAATAAAGTATTTTTAAATTAAGGTATTTACATTGTTTTTAAAGACATAATGCTACTGCACACTAAATAGACTTCAGTGTAGTGTAAACATAAATTTCCTATGTACTGGGAAACCAAAAAATTCATGTGATTTGTTTTATTGCAATATTCACTTCACTGAGGTGGCCTGGAACTGATCCCATAATGTCTCCGAGGTCTGCCTGTGAATGTATTTTAAGAAATGACTAAGGACATATGGGTGAAAAGGTGAGCTTAGGTGAGGAAATAAGAAAAGTCTTGGTAACCTGTCCTACAGGACCCAGTGGGTGGATCCGCTTGAGCAGACAGACCTCCCAGGCCTGTTCTGTGCAAGGCCCCACGTGCGTCTGCACAGGTGTGTAGGTATGTGTGCTCTTCTGCAGGTCTGTAAAGACGTGGCACGCTCTTTAATCTGGGCCAAGGTGCCAGGGAGCCCAGCGGGGAGGAGGCTCAGGGAGGGGCCATTCGTGGGTGGGAGGGGCTGAAGCAGGAGGAGGGGGTGGGGTGGGGGGCAGCCCAGGTGGCCAGATCTGACTGAGCCACCCACAGCCCTGTTCTCACGGTGCCACTTGGAGCCAGGATGAATTCTGGCTCTGTCACCACTCCCTGTGGGATCTAGGGTGATTATCTCAACTGACTACAATTATGTGGCAGTAATGATAATAGTAATGATAACATCCGGTATTCATGGAGCAGTGATGATGTGCCTAGGACTGCCACGACAAGTCACTTTTCTTCCCTTCTCTGTGAGATGGGGATAGTTCCACTTCCTCACAGGCTAGCTGCGGGAATGAAGCATTAACAGCTTGGCTTACAGCGAGGGCTTGGTAAACGTTCCCTCCTTCTCCGCCCCGTTCCCTCCCTGCTGCACTGGGCATCTTGGGGCAGAAAGCTGTTCCCAGTGTGGGTATGGGGTACATACGGTTGGAGGTGAGTCTGTCTGCTCCCCCGAGAGCGTTGAAAGCTCCGTGGACGTTCTGGACCTGTGGAGAAGCACAGTGAGGGACTGACCCCAGGATGCTACCACCTCTAGGCTTGGTCCTGGCTGTGGGAGAATGGCCAGGTGCAACCTGGTCTAGGGACCTTACTCATGTGTAAAACAGGCATCCCGCATGGTCTGTCTCGTAGAGAGGTTGTGGGGAGCAAGATACAGACACGGCAGAGGCCCGACACATGGTAGGCACTAGTTTGCTTCCCGTCTTGAGCACTTACTATGAGACACTCAGTCCTGGGTACTTAGCGTCATCTCATTTAATGCCCCTAATGGTGGACCATGGGCCCATTTTACAGAAGAGCAAACCAAAGCTTGGAGAAGCACCAAAATTTGTCCAGCATCCCACAACTGCTAAGTGGCTGAATTGAACTCTGAATTCAGGTCTGTCTGACCTCAAGCCTACATGGAATGGCTCTTTCCATTAAGGCACACAGAAAACTCAAGCAAAGGCAGAGCTGTGTCCCAGCATGCTCCTCCTGAGAACCCCACAGCCCTCTGAAAGAGGACCCAGGGCTGCTGGCCTCCGACCCTGCCTGCTGTGGGGAACATATAGCAGTTGTGAAGACACTCCTCCTCACGGCAGCCGGCCCAGCTGTGTCTCCCTGGCAGGGGCTGAAGGCCACGTTCCACCTCTCCTCTGAGGACAACGGGGAACCACGTCAGCCTCAAGGAGAATCTAAAGCAGGACAAAGTATGCCCGATACATGGAGCATGTCATCACAGGCATGGTTAACAGGGGCTGCTGGGGTAGGCGTCCTGGAGGGCTTCCTGGGGGAAGTGACACTGACACCAAGATTTGTAGGAAAGTGGGAAGTTAATCACGCCAGCAGCTCATGCAAACACATGAGTCTGGAGACTGAGAAACAGAGCCCGTGTAGCCCTAGAGAGGAAGGGGGTGAGGAGTGGGAAGGGAAGAGGTCAGAGAGGTAGGAGGGGACAGGCTCCTGCAGCGAGGGCCACTCCAGGAACAGTGGGTGACCTGACCCTGATCCTGGTCTCAGGTCGCTGATCTTATCGAGCACTTAACAGAACTGCGCACTCTCAAGAAGCTCAAAGGAAAGCTTGTCCATTGCTGCCTCGGGATTGACTGTCTAAAGACTTGGTTTCTAACCCACAAGGACAGTGGCTGTAGAGGCAAGAGTGCTAGAATAGTCCCTCACATCGTTGCATGTCAGGGTTTTATCTGACATTCACTTGTATGATTATTTGATTAATTTCTGTCCTCCCCTCTAGACTATACGATACTTCACGTGGGCAGGGACCACGCTCATCCTCACCGATATGTGCAAGGCCTGGCACACAGTAGGTGCTCAATAATTATTTGTTGAATGGATGATGGATGAATAGATAAACCCTCAGCTAAGTGTTCTACACCTTTAAAAAATCCTATTTCCGCCATAAGGGCCAAGCAGAAGGCTGTTACTGTCCTGTTCTGTAGCAGCAGACAGCAATGCAAGGCTGCCCATGTCCCTCCCCTGTCCTTCCTCTCTTCTCCTCCTGCCCCCTGGCCTTGGCTGTAGCCCTTTGCTCACCTCCCTACCTGCAGCCTTGCCTCACGGCCGGTCTTCCACACGGCAGGTGGGTGCTCTTTCTATGACACCCACCTGCCTGGGTCAGCCCCCACCTTCTTAAACCTATCGTGGGTCTCTCGCTCCACCTAAAACTCTGCTCCCCCCTCCAGATGGACACTGCTGAGCCCTCTCTGCTGACTCTGAGGAGCCTCTGGCATCTCATGTACAGAATATCATTCTGATGTCATGGACACTTGCTGATCCATTTTTTCTGAAAGTGACCTTTTCTGTGAAAATGACTGGTTGGATGTGCCATAGAGTGGGTTCTCTAGAAGAGGGGTGATGTGCAAGACTGCCCTGTCCTGTGCTTGGCCAAATCCTTCTCACTCTTTAGCGCGTGGCTTAGATGTCACCTCCTCAGGGAAGCCCTCCCTGACCTCCCAGGCTTGGGGGTACCCCGTCCCCACCTCCACATCACTGTCCCGAATCCTAGGCTTCTCTTGTCCCTTGTAACTACGTTTATTTACATTTAATCTCTTCTTCACTTGAGGGCAAGAATCCTGTATGGTTTATCCACCGTTGTTGCCCCAGAGCCTTGCACAGAGCCTGGCGCAGAGCAGAAATTTTTTTTTTTTTTTTTTTTAAATGTTTCATAGGATGTTTTTTTTAAATTTTGGCTTCTATTTCCTGTTCATCTTTTTTTTTTTTTTTTTAAAGAAATTCACGTTCTTTTATTTATTTATTTATGACTGTGTTGAGTCTTCGTTTCTGTGTGAGGGCTTTCTCTAGTTGCGGCAAGTGGGGACCACTCCTCATCGCGGTGCGCGGGCCTCTCACCATCGCGGCCTCTCTTCTTGCGGAGCACAGGCTCCAGACGCGCAGGCTCAGTAATTGTGGCTCACGGGCCCAGTTGCTCCGTGGCATGTGGGATCTTCCCAGACCAGGGCTCGAACCCGTGTCCCCTGCATTGGCAGGCAGATTCTCAACCACTGCGCCACCAGGGAAGCCCCAGAGCAGAAATTTTGAGGGGGGTCTGATGAATCCATGAACCTATGAGGCACAGTCAAAGAAGACCCGGGGCCAGACACACCTGGTTTTCAAGCTATATGACTCTGGGCAAGTTACTGAACTTCTCTGACCCTGTTTCTTCCTCAGGAAAAATAAATGCCACCCAGCATCCTTCAGGGAGTTCTTGTGAGGGTTAAACAAAGGGTCATCTAAACACTGCTCTCTAGGTGAGAAAGTGCAGGCTTCAGTGCAGGCTGAAGAGGTCAAAAGTTCCCATGAGGAAGGAGTGTGGATTCTGGTGGTGCTGCCAGTGAGATGCACGGCCCTGGGTCGTGACTCCGGTCTTAGTCTCCCCACGTGCACACTGGGGTTCACAGTGCCTACCTCCCTGGCTGTGTCGAGGATCTGCTGAGCTGGTGGGTTGCAAAGGCAGCTGGGGTGCTGCCCAGCGCTCATATATGGAGCGCCCTCGGCCCTCCACCTGCCTGTGGCTTGTCAGCTCCCATCCCACTGGGGTGGTAAGCACCCCACGTCTGTCTCCCCCATCGCCGTGTGAGCCCCTGTGGGCCGGCAGCATCTTACCCTGCAGGGCCTGGTGCAGAATGAGAGCACAGAGGACAACTACAATGGGCATAGCTCATTTCACTGACCGGTTACTCTGTGCCAGGCAATTGTTCTAAGAACTTCACGTGCATTAACTCATTTTATCTTCACTACAATTCTACGAGGCAGGTACAATTGTTGTCCCCATTTTACAGATGAGATAACTGAGGCTTAGCAAGACTAAATAATTTCTCCAAGGTCAGACAACTAGTAAGTGGTGGAGCCAGGATTTGAACCCAGCAAGGCAGGCTGGGGAACCTCCACACAGCAGTCCCTTGGATGGAGAGATGGGAGGTGTGCGTGTGAAGCTTGTGTGAATTCACCTGCAGGAAGTTGAGTCCACAGTCCCAGGGCAGGCCGTGCTTCACTGAGTGTGTAGACAGCAAGTCTGGCCCAGGGAGACTGGGACTTCTCTGTTCCTAAGCACCGTCTCCCAGAGGAAATTCTCTGGGGCCTCCAGAAAGGCTGGGAAGGCGATGACCGGGCCACTCGGGCTGGGCAAAGGTGCCCCAGGAACGAAGCACAAGCAACACGAAGGGAGAAAGGAGTGAGAGAGGGCACGGGAGGCAGTCCCCACGGTGCGGCCCGAAGCCAGACTCTGATTCAGACCCAGGCTCTGCACCAAGCTTTACCCTCTCGGTGCCTCAGTTTCCTCATCTGAAAAATGGAGACAATATATAGTATCTACCTCTGGGGCTGCTGAGAGGGTAAAAGAGGATCGTGCTTGTGAAGTAAGGTGCTCAGCACACACAAAGCATTCAACCAGCATCAACATTCCTGCTGCACATGGACGTCTGCAGCATGTACGGGGGGTGGGGGGAGTGGAGCAGTGCAGGCATGTGTGTGCCTCTGGTTCTGTATGTGAGATGTCCCAGCCGGGTGGGTCTGTGTGTATCTCTGGGTGGTGTGTGTGTGTCCAGTGCGTGGTCTTAGGGAGCATGTATGAGCACACGTGTGTCAGGGCACACTTTTCGGGGTGTGTCTGATGATTGTGTGCGTGAGTCTGAGCAGACGTGTGTGCACACGGTGTCGGAACAGTGTGTATGCGTGTGCCTGTGGGCCTGCGAGGGCCCCGTGCACAGCTCACCGTGCCTGGAGGGCACCCACCCAGCAACCTCAACCAGGAAACTGGATTCTCATCAAGCCAGGCTTGGGGTCAGGAGCCGGGTCGCGATGCCAGCACCACAGCTGGAGTGGTTACTTCCCCTTCTGAGCCTCGATTCCCTCTGTCACGCAGGGTGTGGCAGAATTCCCCTTCAGCACTGTGCTGCTGGGGGTGGAGGAGAGGTGGAACATCACAACTGCCCTGCCCACAGCTGGCAGAGATCAGGCGGTCAGCGTCTGCTGCCATGGGGAGGAAACTGTCGGGCCGGGCCTGCTGGACATGGCCCTCTCCATCAGAATCACAACAAGGAGTCTCAGGACACTTCCTTCACGCCTATTCAATGGACATGGGCGCTGACGCTACAGCGGACAGGGCACTGGACTCGAGGCAGACGCCTGCTGGGGGGTCCTGGACAAATGGCTTCTCTGAGCCCAGCTCTAGGTCTGTAAGATGCGGTGCCGCCTCCTGCCTCATGAGGCTGCCCTGGCACAGAGAGAGCACGAGCACTTAGTACTTGCTCATGAAAGCCAGTTCCCTCTCCCAGGCCCCGGTCTCAAGCCGAGGTTCCAAGTCGAGTGCAACGTTGATGACATGGCAGCCGCACGCTCAGAAGTAAGGCAGGGGGGTTGTTTGATGGAGCAGAGGCTCGAAGGGCGTGACGCCTCTGGAGGGCATCCCTCTACGTCCAGGGAGGACAGAAGGCTCTGGTGATGCAGCCCCTGGACGCCCACCTCCAGCCACCCCACCTGTGCCCCTCTCACCTGCAGCGTGTCCCCAAAGGAGAGCTTGTGGATGACATGGGTCATGTCCGGGTTCTGTGGCTGGGCTGTGGCACTGTGTGTGGACACGTGGAAGTTGCCCGGGACCTGGGGGAGAGATGGAGAGTTTAGGAGTTGCGTTGGCTGCCCCAGAGGGTGGGGTGCAGGGCTTCACCCTGGGGTCAGGCAGATCTGGATTTGGATCCCAGCTTGGCCACTTCCCAGCAGTGGAACTTTGCAGGAGCCTCTGGTTCCTCGTCTGTGGAAAGGGGGTGACAACAGTGGCTACCCGAGAGGACTGCTGGGGCTGTGGGTGGGAGGGTGCATGTGAAGGACCCAGCTGGGTGCCTGGCACAAGACCACGGCTGGAAAAGGCAACTGCCCACCATCAACTTCCTGGCTGTTTCCCCCCCCCGGGGGGTCGGGGAATGACCTTTAGGCCTGCAGACTAACGAAGCTTCCTTGAACTCCAAATCAACACCGTCACTCACCCAAATCTGCCCCATCACCCTAGACTGGGGGTTCCTTGAAGGCAAGACCACAGCAGCCCACCTTCCTCCCTGGGTCTCAAGGCTGTGCAGAGCGCAGCCAGTGAGAGGTACTGAATGAATGTCTACTCAGTGAACGGCACTGATGGGGCCTCCACGGAGACTCCAGGGGCCTCTCTCCTCCCAGCTGCTCAGACCAACACTTGGTGTCATCCTGGCCCCGTCTTTCTCTCACACTGACGTCCCACCCATCAGAAAATGCTGTCACCTCCACCCTCGAGACACCCAGCATCTGAGCCCTCAAGCCTCCACTGCCTCCCTAGACCAGACAAGGCGGCAGCCTCCCCACTGGGCTCCAGGCTTCTGCCCTTGGGGTCCCCAGGCCTTTCCCCAACGGTAGCTAGAGGGGGCCTTTTGAACCCAATGTTTGATCCCGTCACCCCTCTGCCCAGGACCCTCCAAGGTTTCCCTTCTCTTGAGTTGAAGCCACATCCTCACGTCCTCTTCTGCTGACTCCCTCTGGCCACGCCGGCCTCCTGCTGCGCCGGCAACAGTGCCAGTGTGGTCCTCGGGCCTTTGTGCCTGCGCCCCCTTCCTGGAACCCTTTTTCACATGGCTCTCCCTCAGGCCTCTGCTCTGGGGCCCCACTGACCCCCACATCCCCCAAGCCCCTCACGTCGCTAAAGCACTCAGCATCACCCGCCATCTTATCCTCATCTTGTTCTCATCTGTGTCCTCCAACGAGAATATAAGCTCCATGCTGGCAGGGTTTTTGTCTGATTTGATGCTGTATTCCCCAGGTTCTGGCACAGAGCAGGTGCTTAATAAGTATGCATGGGATGAATGAAAGAATGAGTAAATGACATTAATCCTTAGAACAGCACTTTTGGCTTTGACACCTGGTAATTCCCATTTTACAGAAAAGGAAACTGAGGCTCAGAGCAGTGAAGAAACTTGCTACGGTCACCTGACAAAACCGCGGCCATCGGACTTCCCTGGTGGCGCAGCGGTTAAGAATCCGCCTGCCAATGCAGGGGACACGGGTTCGAGCCCTGGTCCGGGAAGATCCCACATGTCGCGGAGCAACTAAGCCCCTGTGCCACAACTACTGAGCCTGCGCTCTACAGCCTGCGAGCCACAACTACTGAGCCCGTGTGCCACAACTACTGAAGCCCGCGCACCTAGAGCCCGTGCTCCACAGCAAGAGAAACCAGCGCAATGAGAAGCCCGCGCAGCACAGCGAAGACCCAACGCAGCCAAAAATAAATAAAAATAAAATAAATAAATTAAAAAAAAAAACAAACCCCACAGCCATTGACCTCAGCGGCCCTGGGCTGATGGCCATGTGGAGCCAGCCCTTCAGGAGGTGCAAAGCTTGGGAGATGATCCAGACGAAAGCCTGGCCTTGGATGAGCCCCTGGCCTGCTGTGACACAGACTTGGAACAGAAAATGAGACTGCATGACCTACGCTGGACCAGAGGGATGCAAAGACTGTGGGAGCCACGGGGGAGGGCCCCCAGCTCAGCTGTGGGTGTTCTCAGGGGAAAGAACACCCTGTGCTAAGGCTCTGAAGATGAGTCTGCATCACTCAGGGATAAGGGGAAAGGCATTTGGGCAGAGGGAACAGCATGAACAAGTATGGAGATCAGAAACTGCCCAGTTGGTGGGCATGTGTAAGAAACTAGAAGAGCTTGTTATTACTGAACCCCGAATAAAAGAGAGGCCTGGGGGAGTGGCCACAGCAGGAAACAGAGAGGCATTAAGAGGGAGGTGGGGCTGTTTAGCAAAGGCCCCAAACACCACACTGAAAAACTCAGGGTTTATTTTATTCCAGCTCAACAAAAGTTTAACGAGCTGCACTAGAGGAAGGAATAAGGTTTACAGCTTAGCATCCGCTTATTTTGTAAGCACGCCTGTCTCAAACACAAAGTTGTGGGTTTCCTGCAGGAATATTAATGTCTTCACTAGGGCCTAAGCTCTGGACTGACGTGAGAGGTACCAGGCTAACAGGGCATGGCCCAGGCTCAGTGAGCTCACAGTTAAGTGTGCCATGGGCTGCTTGGAGTGGGGGGGCAACCTGCTGGGTCTGGCTGGGGTGAACAGAAACAACAGCTCTGAAAGATCTCCCTGGAAGGATAGCACTGCCCGCTTCAGGGGCCCGATTACCCATGGTAGAGTAGCAGGTGAGGGCCACACGTGGGCTCCAGTCTGTCCTCTCTTCCTAGCTGGGGAACCTTGGGAAAGGTCATTAACCACTCTGTGCCTCAGTTTCCCCATCAAGAAAATGGGGATAATAACCGAAAAAGGTTATGGGGGGATTAAATGAGGTGAATACAAAGCCTATGGCAGGTCCTATTGGGTTGGGTTTACAGGATGAACGTGTCTGAGCCAAGAGACAAGAACCCTCCCAGAAGAGGGAACAAGCATGTACATGGGCAGGGTGTGGGGAAAACCCTACTGTATTCTAAAAATACTTTAAACTTCATTTTTACTTATATAAATAATACCTGGATATATTTTCACTATTAAAAATCCATGTGATAAAGTCAGAACTGAACTTCCCATTGCCTACCGCCCCCAGAAGTAAGAAACAAATAGCATCCGGTGTGCGTCCTTCAGAGTTCTTCTATGCAGTGACATGGGGCCTCCCATGGACAGGGCCGTGGGCGGAGTTCAGAACTGGGTTTGGAGTCTGGGCCTCACGCTCCCAGAGCTAGGTGAGTCAAGGAGGCTGGCGCCCGCACATGTGCCACCCGCTGCTGCCCCTTGAGGCTGTGACTCAGTGACCCACTCCCCCTCGGCACGGAATCCATCACAGGTGGCTGACTCAACGCCAGCACACGCTGGGCTGAAGAAAGCAAAGACGATGCTTTTAGAGCTGTGACTTAGGAACCTACGTCATTGTCTCTGACGGGTTTTAAAAACATATAGATGGAGCCAGGCCCCAAACCCTGGCCCATTCTGTCCTCCTCCAGGGGGGCTGGGTGATTAAGCAAGGACTCCGGGGCTGCTGGGGGCCTGCTGGCGCAGCGTGAAACATGTGAACTCTGACATCTGGCTGCTGGCTGACTTCCTGATGGATGGATAAAGGGGGCCACAGGGCAAGTGTGAGCCTGATGCTGGGAGATATAGGGGCGGGGGCCAGCTGCTGACCTCGCCCGTCATCACGGCTGGCTTTCTTATCTGAGCACCCCTTGACTGAGAGCTCCAGGAAGACACGAACTCTTAACCCTCCAAGGGTGGGGGGGGCAGAGGCTGGCCTCAGCTGTGACCGAGATGCTGGCCAGAAGCAGCAACAAGCAGGGGTGCAGGAGACAGAGCAGGGGCCCTGGTGCCAGGCAGCCTGGGTTCAAATCCTAGCTCCCGGCCCTTTAGCAGGTCACTTAATCCCCTGTGCCTGTTTCCATAGGACTGTCACAAGGACTAAATGAGTTAATACTAGTAAAGGGTCGGGTGAGAACCCAATAGGTGGCGGCAGCCAAAAGGTGAGGGCTGGTGTGACCCTATTCTAGAATCTCAGCTGTCCCCTGACCAGAGAAGACTCACTTCTTGGACGTGATCCACGCACATTTCACGAGCACACTTGCAGCCAAGTGACGGTGGGTGCCAGGTGATGAGATCACAGACACCCCACTGACAGGAGTTAAGGCCAGCCGGGGAAGGGCACTGAGACTTGTCCCATCCCTACTGCCATATGTGCTTTACAGATTTTAATCTGTTCATAACTCACAACCTGTGAGCGCGGTATCATTATCCCATTTTACAGATGAGGAAACCGAGGCTGAGAGAGGCTAAACTGCCCAGTCATTCAACCAGGGAGCATTGTAGCCAGGATTCTCAACCATAGGTCTGTCTGACCCCAAAGAGCAAGCTGCGGTTCAGCCAGAGCCAGCGGGGGGCCTCCCTGGAGCCTGTCTAAGGGAAGCCACCCGCAGCCTGGGGCATGTTTGCCAAGCTGAGGAGAGTGTGGCGCTGGGCCATCTCCTGGGTGGTTGTCCCGTCTCTCCTGTGCCCACCCCATACTCGGTGCTGAGTAAACGTGGTCCCTCCTGTTCACCGTCTGAGGTGTTTATATCTGTTTAACACAGGTGATCATACCCTCCTGGGGGAGGCCCCCCCCAATAGGGAGGCAGGCATGTGTCTGTTCATCTTCAACCATCTTTCAACCCCGAAGACAGGCCTTCCCTTATGACCCTATCTCAGTGGGTCTCCTCCTTAATTCCCCACCATAACACCCCCTTCATTCTCTTCCCGGCTGCTTCATCAAATTATATATTGGCTTGTTTGAGTGTTTACCTGTCACCCCGTAATAGACTGTAAGTGCCACTAAGGGCAGGGACATCAGTTGCTTCTCTGGGCACTGCACCCCGGTACCAAGTGTGAAGCCAGGCACACAGCAGACACTCAAGAGAAGGATGTATGAGTGAATGAGCCGGGGGCGGGGGGCAATGGTCAAAGGAAGTCAGAATGTGATACGGACAAGAGCAACATAAGGTTCATGATGGGAGGGGCAGGGGCAGGGGAAGGGGAGGGAGGACTCCCACTCAGGTACCCACGTCATCGAGACCTGTGGGTGAGCAGCGGCTCTCCAGGCACACAGATGGGGGCAGAGAGAGGGCATCAGAGGAAGACTGAGAGCCTGGCCCACCAACAATTCGCCCACCTCCCTGCATTGTGCCCACACTGGCCTTCCCTCATCTCCAAGGCGTGCCCTCCACTGCAGCCAGCATCCCAAGGGCTTGGCTGTGCAGTGGCCCCCTTCTCTCCCACGTGGGCTTTCTCTGCAGCACATGGGTCAGTGGTCCACCCCGTCCTTGCAGCGCCAGCCCTCCTCTTTGATTCATGTTCTCTTCCAGATTCTGGGGCCCGCTCAGCCCTGGTTTCCTCCCACCTATCTGGCTGCTGCTTCTATCCTTCCTCCCCACTTCTAAACACTGGCACGCATCAGAAATCGGTCCTCAAACAGCATCCTTATCAAGACCTTAGGTTCTTACATTTTTGGTGCCACGGACCCGTTGCCAGTCTGCCGACACCTACGTTTTAAATGCTTTAAAAGTTTCGAAGGCATAAAACACATAGGATCACAGAGGAAAGAAATGATGTTTTAAGCAGTAATTAAAACAGATCAAACATTTGCACATGCCTCTTTGATAACGCAGCAAATAATAAGACCTGATCGCGGGTCAACAAATTACTGTAATTTCAAAACAGCAATGAATGTAAACGGCAGCTCAGAATGATCTGTGACAATTTTAATGTGATATACATATCGGCAATTTCTATTGGTGACAAGGTCAAGGGTGCTGCTAACGCTACTATGGTTCATTGCCTACATTCATCATAGACGAGAACGCTAAATTGGAGTTAGAGCTTCGTAAGAATAAACATGTCATTTTTTTCCCCATCCAGGTTCACAGACTCTTTGAATTTGATCTGCATTCCCTGGGGCGTCTGTGGACCCCAGGTTTAGGACGTTCTACACCTCTCCCTAGGTAATCTAGCTTAGACCAGTGATCCTCAAACATGAGTGGCATCAGGATCCCCTGGGGGGCTTGTTACAACACAGATTCAGTAGATCCAAAGTGGGGCCTGAGAATCTGCATGCTTAACAGGTTCCAGGTGACGCTGATACTGCTGGTTTGGGGGCCTCACTTTGTTTGTTTTTATTGAAGTATAGTGGATTTACAATGTTGTGTTCATCTCTGCTGTACAGCAAAGTGATTCAGTTATACACATATATACATTCTTTTTAAAATATTATTTTCCATTATGGTTTATCACAGATATTGAATATAGTTAGTTCCCTGTGCTATACAGTAGGACCTTGCTGTTTATCCATTCTGTATATAATAGTTTGCATCTGCTAACCCCAAACTCCCAATCCATCCCTTCCCCACCCTCCCTCCCCCTTGATTACCACAAGTCTGCTCTCATTTGTGTCATATTTTAGATTCCACATATAAGTGATATCGTATGGTATTGGTCTTTGTCTGTCTGACTTACTTCACTTAGTATAATAATCATCTAGGTCCATCCATGTTGCTGCAATCTGAGGGCCCCACTTTGAGTAGCACTGATGTAGGCCTATGAAGGCCAACATCATCTGTTTACCGATGACTCCTACATTTACATCTCCAGCCCAGAGCTCTCTCTTGCACTCCACAAGCACCCCCTCAACTTCCAATTTAACATCTCTAATGGGAATCCTGAATGAAATGTGTCCAAAACTGAAGGACCGAGTCCCAGCCCCACCTCGCACAGAATCCATGCTTTCCCAAGCTTCCATATTTAGAAAATGGGACTGCCTGGTTGTCAAGACAAAAACCTAAGAGGTTTCTGATTCCACTCTTGTCCTCACCACCCACAACCAATTGATCAGTAAGTCTTGTTGACTCCACCTCCCTAATCTGGACCCTTCTCTCCAATGCCACTGCCACAAGCACTGTCTGTGACCTCTGCTCTTGGTCCTGTCCAGTCTCTCCCCAAACAGATGACACAGTGATCTTTCTAAAGGTTTGCTGTCCAGGAGAACTCTCCCTGATGATGGAAATGTTTCTTATCTGTGCTAACACGGCAGCCACTAGCCACATGTGGCCACGGAGCGCCTGCAGTGTGGCTAGTGAGACTGGGGGCCTGAATTTTACTTAATTTTCATCAACTTAAACGGAGCTGGTGGCTACTGTATTGGATAGTGAGGTTATAAAGCATAAATCCGACTGCATTGCTTCCCTGCTTAAAACCTTCAAATGGCTACCATCACAAGCACCATAAATCCTAATCACGGGGCACAGCGAAGACCCTGTGTGGTAGCTAATCAGCAAAGAGAGTCCCCACGAACCACACCTCCCAGCACCCGCACCCTTGGGTGGTCCCCCCCTCCCCCATGGAACCTGGGCAGGCACCTGATTCCTGTTAAGCCATAAAGTTTGGCAGAAGTGATAGTGTCTGCTTTAGCACTTAAGGAGCCCTGAGCTGTCATGGAAGAAAACCACATGGAGAGACCACATGGAGACAGAGAGACAGGTCCAGGTGTCCCAGACATCTGGGCCAAGCCTCACAGCCATCCAGCGGGGACTGCAGGAAGGAGGGCATACTGTCTAAAGGGGTCATTAGCTCCAGATCGTTGTTTCCAGTGAAACTCGGGTCCAGTGCGGCTAGAGCCTCTGACTTTTAAAAGCTAGAAATCTGGACTCCCGGTCTTTTGATATTGACTCTGATGGATCTGAATACTGTATGGGGCAAATGTAACTGGTTTTTGGGTTGTGTGTAGCCAGTGAGTTTGCAACCTCTCAATGAGATGGCAGGGATTAGAGGAAGGGCATCTGAGCAGAGGCTACAGGAGGGCAGGCAGAAGCCAGTGGCTCAGCCTGGCTGGGATTGGGAAGGGGAGTTGTGGGACATGGGGATAGCTGTGCAACCTTGGCCGAGATACTTAACCTCTCTGGGTCTCAGGTTCCTCGTCTGTAAAATGGTGCCACCTCACAGGCTGTTGAGAGGCTCCACTGCGATAACACATAAAAAGAGCCGAGAAGGGACTTCCCTGTTGGTCCAGTGGTTAAGACTCCGTGCTTCCAATGCAGGGGGCCTGGGTTCGATCCCTGGTCAGGGAACTGGATCCCGCATGCCCACAACTAAGAGCCCGCATGCAGCAACTAAAGATCCCACATGCCACAACAAAGATCCTGTGTGCAGCAATGAAGATGCCGTGCGCTGCAATTAAGACCCGGCACAACCAAATAAATAAATAAATCTTATAGAAAAAAGAGCCGAGAAGAGTGCTGGCTGCTGCCGGGATTCCCCAGCTCTCCCAAATGCACCACGCTCACACCTTTAACTTAGGATCTGAAGTTCCTGGTTCTAGCGACAAAACAACAGCAATACCTGAATGGTCCTTTGCAGCTGACCAGGTACTTTCAAACCTATCCACTCTCACTCCTCCCCTGCTTCATTCCTCATCACAGCACTTACCACCCACTGAAATGCTTTCCAGTTTGCACACTGTCTGCCTTGCTCCACTAGAACGGAAGCCCCGCCAGCGCAAGAACGCTGCCCACCTAGTCCAGGCATTGCCCAGAGCCAGTAACCCACCCTGGAACACAGCAGCTGCTCCATAAAAGTGTTTTGAATGAATGAACGTGTGCTCATTTAATCATCACATACACTTTGTAAAGTAGAAGGTACCATATTATTATATCATCACATCCTCAGCCTAAAGGTGTGAAAACTGAGGTTAAGACAGGTCTAGTGACCTGGAGGGCATTGCTTGGCCAAGACGGGGTAGGGCTAGGACGCACACTTGGGCTCAGGGCTGCCAATTCTACCGTCTTCTCACCACCCACTCCTTCTGCGTTGGGGAGAGAAGTAGCTCCTTCCTGAACCAGACAGCTGGGGCTCCAAACCCACCCCCGCCCCAGATTCTCAGCAGGAACTGCCAGGTGCCTGGATGCTGGCCCTCAGCTTGCCAGGGCTCTGGACACGGGAGAGGGCAAGTGGGCACACAGCTCCACCATCCAGTTTCCAGGGAGGAAGGGGACCACGGGGATGGGGAGCAAGGTGAGAGGGGACCAGGCAGGGTCTCTGTACCTTGTTGATGCTGAACTGCCCCTCGAAGCGGCAGCCCACCCCGTTGTTCAGCGGGATCCTCATCGAGTTGTCAATGTGCCCCACTTCGTGCCTGCCCATCTCATCCTGGATGTCGAGCCCGACCACTGCAGGAGGCAAGGAGAGAAGAGTCACAAACATCCAGGAAAAACGGGACCAGTCCCCTCCTCTCGGGACCCCTCATTCATCCACTTCATGGACAGGCAGGGCCCCCGGCCATCCAGGAGCTCACAGTCTAGGGCCCAGAGCCACAGAGAAAGGGGTCAGCCAGCAGAGGAGGAGGAGAAAGTGATGGCTGGACCGAGAGCGAGTGAGCATTCCTGTCCCCTGCCACTGCCACTGCCGGCTGGAAAGAGTCAGGGAAGGCAGTAGCTGAGTGGGCCAGGGATGGAGGACTGCGGGCTGCAGGGGTGCAGAGCCTGCTGGCCGTGAGGCTGCAGGGAGGCAGCAGAGGGTCAGGCTTAGGAGGTGGTCTGAATCCCGGCCCTGCCTTTTACCAGCTTGCAACCTTGGCTGAGGCACTTAACCTCTCAATGCCTTGGTTTCCTTCTCTGTAAATGGCGGGGGTGGGGGGAGGGAGTGAGGAGTGGGCGGGGATAACAATTAAAGCTTCCTTGGAGAACCACCAGGATCAGATAATTAATATGTGTCGAAAAGGCTTAGAACGGGGCCTGATGCTCAGTAGGTGGCAAGTACATAATAAATGTCAGCACTTACTACATCTCAGACAGTCTCTGGGTTCCCTGGGCATCATTCAGGCTCAGGCACTCACTCATTCACATCTTCCTTTACCCAATGCCCGCTCCTCCAGGCCCTGCCCTCCAGGAGTGTGGGCACTTTTCTGGGTTCCTCAGTGCACTAAGGGGTCTGGAGTCCTGGTCCTGACTCCAATGTGACTCTGCTTCCTAATCTGCAAAATGGGCAGGCCCAAGCCAACTGTATTCCCTGAGATGGTCCAAGAGGCAAGCGAGGATCCCTGGAAACTATGGAAATGCAGAGATTTCCCTGATCGGAGCGCTAGAAAGCAGGTTGCGATACAGAGAAAGAGCAGCTGGAAGCAATTTTCAGTGAGCTGACTGTAAAAGGGAAAAATGGGAAGAACCCAGTATTCCTCAATGGGCATGGAAGTATGCGAGGGCCCATCCATACAAGGGAGTGCGATGCGCCACTAAAAATGATGCTTCCGGGTCTGTCGTACGTGGGAAATGCTGATGTCGTAATGTTCGGATTAAAAGAAATGCAAGCAGGTCCCCGTTTGACTCAGCAGTTCCACCCCCGGGGAGCCCGTCCTCCAGACGCACACGCGTCCAGACGTGTGCACAAGGCTCTGAGCAACCTTATTTGAAATTGTGACGACTGGAAGCAACCCACCTGCCTGTCAACGGGGCACTGGTCAATGGCACAGCCCCCTCCGGAATGCTGTGCAGTGGGTACAAGGAATGAGCCAAACCCATATGTGGGGAGGGGCAGTGTGAGCTCTGGGGCTGTCTGGGCTGTCCTGTCTGTCCTATCCTGTGGTTCCTGGCTCTGCCCCTACACTGTGGCACCTCGAGCAAGTCACCTAACCTTTTTGTGCCTCAGTTGCTTGTTCTATCCTAGGCTTGCGAGGATTAAAAAAATTAAAACAGAACTTACTATGGGCTAGACACTCTTCCAAGTGCCTTTTCCATAAGAAGGCACCATCTGAACATCCCTGTGGGGAAGATAATATTATCAGACCCATCCTATACTGGGGGACACTGACGCACAGAGAGGTTAAGTAACTTGCCTGAGATCTCACAGCTAAGAAACAATGGCGCCTGGGTTGAAACCCATAGAGTCTGGATCCAGAGCCCACACCCTTTGGCCACTCTGCTAGAACACCTCTCATCTTAAGGCACAAACACAGCCAAAGGATTCAGGACAGGGCCTGCCCCCGAGTAAGAGCTGAATAAATGGCAGCTGTGGTTATTATTTTACTAATATTATGAGTAATATAAGAACAGCTCCATGATATAAATGGAAAAAACAAGAAATCCCAGAAAGGTTCCCTGTAGTTGGGTCCCAATTATGTAAAAAGAAAAAAAAAAAAAAAAAAACACCAAACATGACATATGTTTGCAGACAGACAGACAGACAGAGACACACAGGGGTGAGTGAAGGGGTCCCAACTGCTAACAGGGGCTTCCTCTGCGGTGGTCGGCATGTGGGAAGCACGTACTTCTTTTACTTTTTTCTTTATATATTTCTGTATTTTGAACATGTATCTTTTTTAAAAATAAAACAATGTATTCCTGTATTAGTTGTTTACCAGAAAAAGATTATTTTTAAAAGCAGGATATGAGATTGCACAGGCAGCATGATCTCAGCCATGTTTAGAAATGCAGGGAACGGAAGGCCAACGGGATGGAACGGCATCAAATGTCAACTGATGTTGTCAGCGGGGGTGGAATTATGGGCGACTTCTCTCTCTGCTGCTCTGGATTTTCCAAAGGTATAATAGTGAGCATGCGTTTTCTTTTTCCTATAATAAAAATTCGAAGTTCTTTGAAAGAAAAGCCGAAGTGCGGGGCTCTAGTGGGAGCCGCTGGGGTGGGCAGGGCCCGGTGGATTAGCACAGCCGGCAGCTTCAGGTCGCCCACCCCTCCTGGGCCACCGCCTGGAGCTGGGACCGAGCTTGGAACCACATCCTTTTCTGCCCCTGCCCCCCAGGTCCCAGTCCTCTGGCCTCAGAATTTCCTTGCTCCAGAGACACAACCAACTCCTGAATGAGAAGCTGCCAGACAAATTATTTCTCTGAGAGAAAGAGAAAAAATAAAAATAAAACCAACCCATTTCAACAGGTTCCCTGGCTCGGGGCCCATGGCGCGTTCAAAACTGTGATGTAATTCTCACCAAAAGCAATAACAGAGCTGAATCTCTCCCCATCTGTGCCACAGACCCACCCAATGTTCTGCCTTTCAGGAGGAAGGAAGGGAGTAGAAGGAGGAGAAGGGTCTGCATGGGGTCCGTGCCAGGCTGGGGCAGAGGGACAGCTGGAAACCCAGTCTACTCATTAACAAATCTAGGAACCAGCTCATTAGATCCTCCCAACAACCTCAAGCAAGAGATGGCACTATGCCCATTTCACAGTTGAGGAAACTGAGGCTCAGAGGGGTCACCTTAGCCAGGGTCACACAGTTTTAGTAAACAAAGGAGCCAGAATCTGACTCCAAACCAGACTCCCAGTGGGTTCTGTTTTACACAGGTAATTCATTCTCCTGGTTGAAACACATAAAGTAAAACAAAACAAAACACACAGACACACAATGGAGTGTGAAGTCAAAAAGGATGTTTGCCACGGCTGCTAACAGCTCAGAGCTGCATCCTTCTCCTGGTGACTGCTCTTGGCTGGTTGGAGGTCCCCTTGTCTTGGGATGCTTGGGAGGTTCCACGGCCCCCACCCATCCCCACACACCACCCTGTACCCATCAGCCGAGGGTATGGATACTAACAGCCCAGCCCCCTTGCTACCAGGCGAGACAGACTACGACGTCATTCACACGCCATGGCTCCCCGTGGGATCAGGCCGCATTTAGATGTCAGCTGAACACACACCTCTGTCTGTCTTCTCACCACCCTCATGCCCTTACAGGTTCCTCCTGGGAGCCCTCTCTCAATAAACCACTTGCAGAAAATCTAGGTTTTACTTCTTGGGAGCTTGATCTCAGAGACACTGCCCGCCCCCGCCCCCGCCAACATGGCTACTCTCCAGAGGTAAACCGTTGGCAGTGTCTTGTGTTTTTTTATTCCAAAAAACATCCAAGTGCGTGCACATTTGATTACGTCCTGCCCCACAAAAGCGGGGAGAGTTTCCTGCTGCCCGTTGTTTGCAGCTTGCCATCCACTTAACTTGTCCTGGTTGTCTCGCCATTTCTGCACACACAGCACTGTCTAGAGGAAGTGTCTTGCCGGAGCAGAGAGCTGCTGGGAATACTCACATTCACAGTGCAAATTGGGTAGACTGATGTTCAGGCTGACGTCAATTTTGCCCCCGCTGTCCTTGTCCGGGTCATCGACGTACAACTCGTTCACACTGAAGGAGACAAGTACAGAAGCCTTGTTGAGATGGGGACACCCATCCCGGCTGCAGGGGACAGCCAGGGACACTTCACTTGGTGACCACTGCTCAGACAACCCAGACTCCCATCTGGGGGAAGCCTGGACCTGCTCAAGCACAGGGGGAGCAGGGCTCCCATCTCCGTGGCGCTCTCCAAATGCCGGCCTTACCCCTTAGAAGGAGGGGAGAAGGACTGGACGGGACGGCGGCAAGAGCACGGAGTCAGACGGATTCATTTTCCAATCGTGACTCTGCCACTTTTCTATGGAACTCAGGCAGATAACTTCACCTCTGTGAACCCTTCTGTTAAATGGGGATACCACCACCCACTGTTAATGGCGTGTTCTGAACACTTACATGAGAATTGAGACCGTTCTAGGGATCAGGGCCAGGTACCAACAGGCCCGCAGTTCCTGACTCCCTCCTCTCTTGAGCTCCCCCCACTCAGCCCCCCACCCTCCCAACCCCCCAGCCGGCTGTGAAGTCGAGGATTCTCTGGGTACTCATCCTCACCCAGGCTCTCACAAAGCTCTAGACACAGCTAGACGAACACATGTATTACTTTCCTGTGGCTGCTGGAATGAATTATCACAAAGTTAATGGCTTAAGACAATACACATTTATTCTCTTATACTTCTGGAGGTCCGAAGTCTGAGATGGGTCTGCAGGGCTGTACTCCTGGGGAGAATCAGTTTTCTTGCCCTTTTCAGCTTCTAGAGGCCTCAGCTCATAGCCCCTTCCTCCATCTTCCAAGCCAGCCGCAGGGCATCTTCTCTCCTCTCTGACCTCCTAACTCCCTCCTGTAAGGACTCCTGTGATTCCATCCTGCCCACCTGGATAACCCAGGATCATCCCCCATCTCAAGACCCTTGACATAATCACATTTGTAAAGTTCCCTTTACCATGTAAGGTAACATACCTGCAGCTCTCAGGGACAGGGACGTGGGCATCTAGGTGGGGCGGGGGAGGCACGGTGTGGGCAGGTGGCTCCATGGACAGCTAGGCCACCTTGCTGTTGGGGACAATGGCACCGCACTGGGATCTGCTGGCAACATGCTAAGTATTCAACAAATACTTTTTGAGCACTTACTACCTGTCAGGCACTAGAGACAGCGAGGAACCAGACAGACACGGTCTCTGCCTTCACTGAGCTTAGATAGACCACTCAGCTCCTAAACAAACACCTTATCCCAACTTTGATGGAAAGCTGTGGGGTGCCGTGGGAGGGACTCACGGGGTGATGGACCCCTGGGGAGAGTGGGCTGGGAAGCCATCTCTGACGGGAGTTGAGGTCTGAAGGATGAGTAGGCTGTCCTGGCAAAGAGGGAGGGAGAGTCGTCGGGACAGCACTGCAGAGGTCTGGAAGCGGGAAGGGCATGGGTCGTTGGGGTAATTGGACCAAGGTCACCATGGCTGCAGCACAGAGCCAAGGGAAGTGGGTGCAATGCAGTCGGAGAAGGGGTGGGGGCCAGGTTAGGTGGGCCAGAGGCCATCAGACTGGATCCTAAGCACAGCAGCATGGTGAGGCTGGCACTTTGATAGGATCCCTCTGGAGGCTTAGGACCAACCAGAGGGCCCTGTGCACTAGGGAGACCTGGGAAGCTGCTGCAGTGGTGCAGGTCAGAGATGGTGGTCTGGACCCAGAGTGGTGGGGATGGAGAGGAGGGAGGGATGCAGGTATGGTGTACGGAGCAGCCAGGACTCGCTGATGGACAGGGCACAGGGGCGGGTCGAGGGAGGCATGCAAGTAGACGGCCACGTTTCTTTCTGGAACCATTCACTGGGCTGGGAGCCCCTGGAAGAGGAGCAGGATCATTGGGGAGGGAAAGGTACCGAGTTCCATACGGCCGTGCCGAGCTCAAGGTGACTTGGAGATATCGCCGTGGAGCCGCTGAGTGGACACCTGATGGCTGTGGCTGAAGCTCACTTCTGATTCCCAGGTAAACTCCCCACGGGGAGAGGGCACCGATTCTCAAGGCCAGCCTAATGGGCAGCTACGGGGCAGTGCTTGAGGTGGCCGGGCTGTGGTTATTTTAAACATGAATCAGGCCCCGTGGGTCCTGTCCACAGGCTGTAAAATAAAGGACTGTCAGCTCTAAACAACTGGTCTCTAAGACAGCCTTGTAAATGGCCACTTCTTTGGGAAAGAATGAGTCAGGCCAGGGCAAGGGCACTTCATTTTTACTAAGAGCCTGTCTTTGTGCCCCTGGCTCCTAGTGTGATACAGCTGATGCTCAATTAACAAGAAAATGTAGGCTCAAAAAGATACCTGGAGTTTGTTTCCTCGTGGGGGTCACAAGGATGTTTCCAGAGACAAGAGAGCAACAGACTCGGCTTAGCCTTCAGATCGCTGGGCCTCCAGGCCATTAAGCCAGGAAAGGCCCCCATCAGGCCTATATGCATTCATCTTATCCCTTCTGCTCCTGTGAAATGTCCTGATCCCTATTTTATTTATTTATTTATCTTGGCTGTGCCACGCGGCATGCGGGATCTCAGTTCCCTGACCAGGGATCAAACCCGTGCCCCCTGCACTGGAAGCATGGAGTCCTAACCACTGGACCACCAGGGAATTCCACTGATCCCCATTTTAGAACCAGGAAACTGAGGCTCAGAGAAGGTGAGTCCCATCCCCAAGGTCACACAGCAAGAGCTGGCCAAGATGGAACCCCAACTCAGGTCTGCCTTCCACCAGGCTCTCCAGGGCTCACGCTGCCTCCCCTCCCTCTCGTCCTCAGCATCCAGGGTCAAAGGAGAAATTGAGCGGGGCCCTTGCCCTCTGAGGCCACAGGGTGTGAGAGAAGAGACAGGGGCCTGGGCTTGGCAGGCTCATAGCATTGGCCCACGTCAGAGATCAGGAAGAACAAATAAGCCAGTGGCAGAGGAGCGATGGGGACCACAGGAGGTTATGCTGGAGGAAAATCAACTTCTTCACAGCCAAATGCTCTTAAGCCTTCAGTGCCCAATTTCTACCCCTGCCTTAATTCGCAGCTCTGTAGGGTTGCTGAGTAATGAGATCACTGGGTGATTAACAGAACATCACGGAGAGAGAGCCCCCAGTTTCCCTTCCCAGCTGAGTGAGACTCTTCCTTGAAGCTACTCACCTTTCCTACCTGGGAGGCTGGGCCCCTGCACATCACTGAGGGATTGTGGGATGATGTCATCCCCTGGCAATCCTCTGGAGGTGACCTCAACACAGAGCGAGGTGAATCCCAGGTGTGGCACCAAGGTGAGCTCACCCTCGAGGCCCCAGGAGGCCTCTCCCAGCCCATGGAGCCCAGGCTCCCAGGGGCTGAAGTGCCGCCCCAGAGAAAGGGGCCGAAGTGCTGGGGAGGAGATGGAAAACTCACTGGCCTGCAGAGCTTGGGGCCAGTCTGGTTACGTAAGGCCAGGACTGGCTGCTCCCAGGCACCTTCTGGAAGGGCTCCGGGCTGCAGGATAAACACGGTTCAATCACCTGTGCCGCCCGCCCCATGAGGTCAATACAGCTGCCTTCCACGTCCAAGGAGAATGTTCCAGGGCCCCTGGCCTCCTGCCACCCCATGCCAGCGCTGCAGGCCTGCCCTCAGCACCACTCGCGGGAGCCTGCCAAGGCTAGTTAACGTTATTGGCTGAACTGATTTTAAAAGGCAAACAGAGGTTAGAAATCAGCCCACCTGGAGGGAAAATCAATGCTTTTTGTGGATTCACCACTGCTGTTTGGGGGCTCTTGTGGGCCTGACTCCTCCTGTCACCAGCATGGGTGATGAGAACCCGTGGGGCAGTGGCAGACAGATGTGGGCTCACCTCTTGGCTCTGCCACTTGGAAGCTGGGGGACCTGGGACTAGTTGCTTCGCCTCTCTGAGCCTCGGTTTCCCCAACTGTAAAACTGGGAAAGCCTTCTATGAAGTCTGAAGATAGGAAAGATCAATCTATGGTAATAAAAGTCAGAACAGTGGTGGTGGTGGTTCCTGACTTGGGAGGGGGCTCCAGGGAACCTCCCAGGAGGTGGAGACGTGTTGTCTTGACGGGGCGATGGTGACACGGGTGTGAACACAGGCAAGCATTCACCAAGCTTCACCTTTAACATTCGTGCACTTTGCCGTTTGTACCTCATACACATACCTCACGAGAAAGAAGGAAAGGAAAAAAGGAAAGGGGGGAGGAAGAAAAGGAGAAAAAGAGGGCTAATGGTTCTCGCTACTTCACAGGGCTGTGTGAGGACTTGGCAGTAAAGCTGCAGGCTGTCCCGGGGCCAGGGGCGTGCACGTTATCATTTGTGTCTGAGGGCCTAGCACAGAGCACAGGCCCCTCTGGGTAAAGAGAATAAGGCGGCGTGTTGGATTTCCATGCTCTCAGGGTTCAAATCCTAGCTCTGCTACCCACTGGCTGGCTGACCTTCTACAAGGGGCTTTGCCTTCTTCACCAGCCTCAATTTCCCCAGATGTGAAATAGGGACAACCATAGACATAATCTTAGGAAAGAGCATGTGCCCAATGAATGCTCACTACTTTTATTGTTATTATGAACATCACAATGTTTACTGAGTTGATAATCACAGGCACAGAGACAGGATCTACCTCACAGCACTGTGGTGAGGATTAAACATGTGTGCAAGGCCCCTGGTATATTCTAAGGCCCACACAAAAGCTTGCCTTGCTTAGAACTAATCCAAGATGTCCCGGTTCTGAGCACCCAGCTGGTGCCAGGCACTATGCTGGGGCCTTTCACATATATCAGTACTATCTCATTTAAACAGCAAGCCAGCGTTTAATAGGAGTTACTGTTCTCTTTTCACAAGGATGAAACTGGGCTCAGAGGAAGGTAGATAAAAGATTGACTAAGATCACACAGCCAGGAAGAGGAAGAGGCAGAGGCAGGATTGGACACTGGAGCCACTGATGCCCAGAGCCATGCTTTTTCCACCACATTCCACTGGGTGGGGCAGGATCAATGAAAGATGGAGAGGCAGGTGGTCCCCAAGCAGACCTGTGATGCAGGGGCCACCATCTTTCTGATAATCTGCAGATGCCCACCCTACCCCACCCATGGCCCAAGTACCTACAGGACAGGAGGTGCTAAGGGCTCCACTCCCTTTGTGTCCCTCAAGCCTCCCTCTGTCATCTCTACCCACCAGGAGCTGCAGCATCTGCCTCCTTCCCACCCGCAGCCCTGCCCCGGACGAGGGCTCCCTGAGCGGCAGCAGAGAGCTCGTGCTCACAACCTCTGTTTGGGGGGTGGGGCACATTCCAGGTGGGGGATGCCACACTGCGTCAGACTGCATGGGGGTCAGTAAGCAGTGGCCATGTAGGGAGAGAGGAAGAAAGGGACCAGGGAGGTTTGGGTGGGGGGAGAGTAGGTGGAATGTAACGGAGGGCCTTGAAATTCTAGGCTGAGGCGTGAGTCCAATGACATCTACAGAAAACAATTTTATTTGCTTTTAGAAGAGCACTTGAATACTTCGGATTCCTGCCCAAAGTCGCTGACCTCCATGCTTAATAATTTGATCTAATGGAAACTTACCCAGCAGTGAGGCTCGCAGTAAAGGGCTTGGGGTGGGAGTGGGAGGGCAGGGATGAGGTTATGCAAGCAAGCTCTCCGGGACCTTGAGTTTTTAAATCTAGACCGTTCCAGGTGTAAGTAAGTGTACCTATTACCTACCAGGCAGATGTCCCCAAAGCATCTCTTTGCAGCCACCTAGTCCTGCCCCCCCCCCTTTCTCCAAAGCCATCACCCTGGGACCCTCAGCCCCTCTGCCTTGGGTCATCGCCCAGCCCCCTCACCAGGCCTTGGCCTCCAGGGTCACCCCGCCCCAAACCCATCTTTGCAAGAGGTGATCTTTCCGAGGCACGAACCCCATCCCATCACTCTATGCTCAGAAGCCTTCAGGCCTCCCATTGCTCCTCCACGTGATGACCATGGCTCTCTACCCGGCCCTGGCTCACAATCCAGGCCTCAGAGAGGGTAAGCTGGGCTCCTAGGGAGCCGTCGAGCTCCTCCTCCTGGCTAAGTTACTGGCCTACCCACTCTGGGCCTGCTACTAGAGCGTGTGAGGACACAGTTCAAGGTAACGTCCAAGTTCCAACTCGGTGGGCAACGGCTTCCTGCCTGTGAGGCCACCTCCCCCCAGAAGGGCGCATCCAAGTCTCCCAGTGAACTATTCTGACCAAAAAGCAGCAGCTGCCATGTCCATGGGGCTCCAAAATGCTCTGGGCAGAAAAGGACGGGATATGGGGATCTGGGTACCAATTCTAGGCTTTAGCATCAGACAGGCCTGGGTTTTTGTTTTTTTTTTTTTTCCCCTCCTGGCCACTCCACACAGCATGTGGGATCTTAGTTCCCTGACCAGGGATCGAACCTGTGCCCCATGCAGTGGAAGTGCAGAGTCCTAACCACTGGACCGCCAGGGAAGCCCCGGGCCTGGGTTTGACTCTCGCGCTAACCACTTACCAACTGCACTGTGGTTTTAGCTTCCTGGTGCCTCAGTTTCCCCAGCTATAAAGTGAGACTAATGTCAACAGTAGTACTTGGCTCAAGGGGTTTTGTGACCTTTAAATAAGATGAGCATTGTAAAGTGCTAGCTTAGGTGGCTGGCATGTGGTTGCCTATTATAAATCACAACTGAAAAGTCTGAGTTGTATCAAGCTATAAATGATCAATGGAGAGTTCCAGTTACTACGTTTTCTTGTTATAAATCCTCATCAGGTTGATAATTAAGAGCAGCCGGAGCCTGGGCAGTCACAGGCTGGAATGTTCTGTGGCCACGTTCTCTGAGGAGCCAGATGCCGCTCCCCTACAGACACAGAGCCTCAGAGCACCCTGGGGGGGCCACTTTCCCAAGGATAATTAATGTCCAGGTTGAAGTCCAATCACCCAAACAGGTTCCCCTCCCCGCCGGGCCGGGCCAGAATAGCCTCTTATGTCACTGATAACCACAGGCCAGCGTTAGAGCAATGTTGATCCAACCAGAGGTGACCTCATTTCCTTGGGTTACAATCTCATGGCGGGGGTGGGGAGGCCAACCCACTGTGGTCACAAAACTGCCAGGGAGGGCCAGCCACCCAGAAAAGGGAAAGAAGTGTGACCTGCGGTCCTTCCAGATCAGCAGGGCTTCCCGGGGGTCGGAGAAGCTTCTGATAGAGGAAGGACCCCAAGGTGCAATCCTCTGTCCTCTGCATTTTCCTGTGGAGCCCTCGCCCGCGAGGACTCCCTTTGGGCAACTCTTGCACCTTGGTCACAAGGCCGCAGAGAGAAAGGAGGCATTAGGGTCACCGCATCATCATGGATGGAGCCTCTGGCCCGGACAGGTCTCTCTTCTCACCCTCACTGCTCTGCCTCTCCCCAGCCCTCTCACTGCCGGTGGGGAAGTGCTTATTAGACCAGGGCCAGACACAAGGCAAACACTGAATGAATGGCCCCTCGTGTTTTGATTCCCCTCATCTTTCTTCCTCTCCGGGGATGTGGTGGGACCAGCGTGTTCAGAATGCCCCCAGGAGCCGGGAAGAGGAAGTCCTGGAGAGGGAAAGGGGACAGAGCAGTGGGAACACACTGTGCTCTTGAGAAAGAAGTGAGTCCTGCCCTGGTAAATGGAGTGAGCTGTCCGGGCTTGCTCAAGTGCCCTGCCCGCAGCAGCGGGGCTCCTCCTGCTGCAGTCACCAGCTCTGACGTCCAAATTTACCTGTTGGGGTGTTGCCAAGGCACTCTGCCTCATTATGGGCTAAGCTGACGATCGGCTGAATGAATTGCCTCTCAGAATGTCAGCTGGAGGTGAGGGAGGCCCCTTCTTAACTCAAGGGGGGGAGACAAAAAAATTAACACTCACAGAGTACTCATCACATGACAGGTGCTGAGTGGCCTTACAACCTTTTTCCTGTTAGACAGGGAAGAAATATGAAATGAATAAATGCCTGAAGGGATATGGATCTTAAAGTATATCAGGCACTATGTTAAGCACCTTCCAAGGTCAATAATCTTGTTAAAGCCTCACAAAATATCCCATACCTTCTCTATCTCCTATCCTGCTTTGTTCTTTCTTCAGAGCCCCTATCGCTAATTGATACATTCCGTTGTGTTTGCTTGCGGACCATCTGTGTCCACCGCCTGCATTTTTGGCTTCTCTGAGCATGGAGTCACACGGTAGTAAATCGGACAGACCTGATGCCTGACTTCTGAGGGCTCAGGACCAAGGATGATCGCCATTAATCCATGGCAGTGTACAGAGCCTGGCCTGACTCGGGTCCACCTGCTCCGTATTCTACCCTCGCTGCTTGCTCACTTTGCTCTAGCCACACCAGCTCTCTGTCTTCACGTACACCAGGTAATTCCTGCCTCAGGGCCTTTGCACTTGCTAGTGTCCCTGCCTGGAATAGGTAAAGCCTTGAACCTGGCACCTGGGATACGGTCAGGGCTCCCTCCTTGTTGCTGTCAGCTGGGTACTGCTTCTCACCTGGCTCAGAACATGAGAGGCCTGCACAGAAGCCCCCCTCCCAGGGAATGGGGTGTGACCTGGAGAGACCAGCAGGTGCCTGGTACACAGTAGGTCCTTCATAATGCCAGCAGGTCTCAATTTCTGGCTGCTCTCCCTGCTTCCACCTCCAAATCACGATAGGATGACCCGTGAAATATCCAGTGGCCCAAAGGTGCACACTTGACTGGGACAGAGTCCAGGGGGAACAAAGCTCCTTGTCTGACCCCTGCCTGGTCAAGGAGTTATGTCTTGGGAAGCAGACAAGCTTCCCCAGAGCTGGAAGGAAGCCTTGCCTCTGATGTACCCTCCCTCGTTTGGCCAGAAATACTGGGACCCAGAGAGGTTTGGCAACTTGCCACCTGTCACAGAGCAGGTGGTAACTGAGCAAGGACCTGGCCCTGGACCTCCCAAGGCCTAGTCCAGTGCTCTTTCCAACACTCCATGAGGCTCCTGGGGTTTTGGTGCCATCAGAGTTAAAAACAGGATCAGAGAGAGAGGGAAGACAAACTCTCCCACGTCAGAGGAGGGCGGGAAGCTATATTCAGAAATGAGTTGGGGTGGGGGGGGGGGGCGGGGGGCAAGACAGTGGACAAGTCCCCTCACCTCTCTGAGCCTCAGTTTCCTCATCTATAAAGAGGGGACAACTACCTCCCAGGGCTGTTTGAGGATTAAGGCGGTAATGGTTACAGAGCAACAAGGACCATCTTGGGCTGAGCAGCTATGTTTTCAGTTTCCTATTGTCTTGTGGCTGACAGGAAACCAAGAAATTCCATGAGTGAAAAAGAAAATTCCAGTGTTTGCCAGGGGAGTGGGTGGCCAGAGCCCAGCCCCGTGATGACTTTCTGGGTTATAAACATGGAAATGCAGAGGCTTGGAAGCCAGAGGTGAAGGCAGGAAGCTTCTGGGTCTAATTCATCTCAGAGGGGCATCTGATGAGGCTGTGACTGAATAATTCCAATGGCATTCGGTGTTACACAGGCCCCAGAGCATTTACTAGGTTATCTGAACTACAGATGATTCTAGGAACTGGGGATGGATTCACAGTGCGTCAACCCGCTGCCAGGAAGCCCATGCTGACTCCTCACCCAGTGTGGGCCTACAACAGGGAAGGGGGCTTGGTTGAGGGGGCCAGGCTCCGATGTCAGAACCCCGCCCCCTCCACCGCCTCGGGTAGAAAGCTGCCCCCATTTTTCTCTGACTTCTTCCAGCTTTAACATCAAACGACCCTGTGATGACTCAGAGGGAAAAAAGCCCACTGGCCAAACACAGGGACGGCAAACATGAGCAAATGATTTCTGTTCATCTGCGGACCCGGGAGGTGCCTCCCTGACCCCAGAAGGGAACCAAAGTTTTCTCTTCAGCTTTAACAAAGCAATGTTGGTTTTCGCTCTGGCTTTAAAACCCTTTTAAGAAACAGAGGAGTGACTGATGCCACAGGCTTGGAAACAGGAGGTAGAAGGTTCGGAGGTTTCTCTCCTTTGTAAAGCCCCTCTCTCTTCTCACCTGGGGTCCCCAGAAGCTCTGGAATGCCTCACCAGTGGGCGATGTAACTTACATTTCTGTCGTTATGAATCCGGTGAGCTCCGAGAGGAAGAGGAAGAGGATGAAGAGGCAGCAGCAGATAGAGACTGGAAGAAACAACACAGACACCCAGTTAAGGGTGGTGGGCACTGATGGAGGGAAGCCAGCCCCCCGACCCTGCCCTCAGAGAAAAGTTGCTTACAGGGAGGGGGACAGAGGCCCACAGACCCTCCCCAAAGCCCCTTCTTACTCTTGGCCTCAATGTGAAGCAGCCCCACTGTCAGAAAGGTAGACCACCTTTGGAACTGATCTGACCCTCCCGTGTGGACCTCCCCACCCCCCCATGCCCCCAAATAGGCAGATCCTCCAAGGGGCCAGCCCGCCTTCCCTCCATAACAGCATTCTCATGCAGAAGTCAGTCAGAAAATAAGGGCTGCAAATCGGTGGCCCACAGATGTGTTCTGTTTGGCTCGACTGATGCATATTTTAAAATTTGGAGTTGACATTGAACAATCCAGAGATTTCACATAAAAGTCCAGATTTCTGGCTGCTCCAGAACACTCAAGTCCTTGTTCCCACAGGGGCTCTGAGCTCACCAGTTTGTTACAGGCCCCACCATCCCCTCCTGCCACCCAGATTCCAAGGCTGAGGCAGAGTGTCGGTTGCCGTCCATCACCACCCACTGTGGTCCCATCAACATTGTGCCCGTGTCCCTAGCAGAGGCGAGAACATGAGGATACTCAGTGCTGTGCTTCAAAAGAAGGGACAACTCTCTGTGGGAGTGAAGAGTTGGGGTCCTACAAGTCTGAAATGCAGAGAGAGCAGAATGGAGCTCCAGGGTCGGCCCACATCACTTGGATTTATCTCGCCTGCCTGGCCCTTGATGAGGTTGGATTTTGTGACCCTGGACTCACTCCTTGGGTCAGGACATAACGAGTGCCCCAGGGGCTGGCCCTCAACTCATCTCCAGATACTCCCCCTACATCTAACCACCCAGCGACCTCGAGCCACGTGCTGTTTCCTAAATATGCTATGGCTCCTGTCTGGAATGTCCTTCCCCATCTTCCTTCCTCCTCCTTGGTCATCCTCTCTGCCTGGTGAACTCCTACTCATCCTTGCAGGTTGAGGCCCAACTCAAATGTCCCTTCTGGTGAGAAGCTCCCCCAACCCTCAGAGGTTGAGCTGGTCACTCTTTCCTCTGTGTTCCCTGCCTCTATCTGAACACCTTCCAAATGTTATCTGTGGCTCTCCCTTTCACTAGAGTGATAGATACCCTGGAAGGCAAAAACTCCACAGCTCCAGTGCCTGGCCTGGGGCTGGGCACACAGGAGGTAATAATAGGTTTCGTATAAGGCAGGGAGCCAGCCCCCAGAATACAGAATAAGGGCTGAGTGTGCCTCATCTGGGTTTATCATAGAGGCATGTCGTGGGCAATGGCTCACACAGTGTGGTCCCACTACTCACGTGCTGTGTGTCCCTGGGTAAATTAACTTAACCTCTCTCTGCCTCAGTTTCCGCATCTGTAAAATGGCACCAGTAGTAGCACTTGCCTTATGGGGCTGCTTGAGAATTTCCACAACACAAACTGGACTTGAAATAACGCCTGGCAGGTAACAATGGCTCAAGCATTAGCTCATTATTAGGATTTTCATCAGGGAGACCTTGGAGGGTGTGGTGATTTGGGGAAGATAATTTGGCCAGTGGGTTGACCCTCCGTTTCCCGCAAAGAAAAGTTCCCAGTACCACCTGCTGATTCGGCCACATTCTTGAGAGTCTGTACCTGGTTGGCTGAGCCGTCCTGACTGACGCTGAAACCAGGTTATTTGTCATCATCACCATCGTTATTATCATCATCATCTATCTATGGCAAAATATACAGTCAAAGATACGTTCTGGGCTCCCCTGGTGGCAGAGTGGTTAAGAATCCGCCTGCCAACGCAGGCGACACGGGTTCGAGCCCTGGTCTGGGAAGATCCCACATGCCGTGGAGCAACTAAGCCCGCGCGCCACAACTACTGAAGCCCACACGCCTAGAGCCCGTGCTCCGCAACAAGAGAAGCCATTGCAGTGAGAAGCCCGTGCACCACAACGAAGAGTAGCCCCCGCTCGCTGCAACTAGAGAAAGCCCGTGTGCAGCAACAAAGACCCAACTCAGCCAAAAATAAATAAAATAAATAAATAAAATAAATAAATTTATTTAAAAAAAAAAACATTCTGAGGCAAGAAGGCAGAGAACAAGTGTTTGTGGGGCACCTACCACATGCCCTGCTGTGGGAGTGTTAACAGATACCTGTCACGTCACACTCCCATGTGAAAGAGGGTATGAGTCCGTGTGAGGGTGTAGAAATGGAGGCTCAGAAAGAGGAAGAGAGTGGCCCAGGGACACACTGGGTGGCAGGTGGGGGGGGTGGGGAGGGCTGGAACCTGAGCGGTCTAGAGCCAATGCCCTAAGAAAAGGAACCCCGAGATCTCAGACTCCAAGTGAAGGGCAGGACAGGGACATCCCCAGAGTCCCCACCAAGCCTCCAAAACCACACCCAGACATGGGGCATACTAGAATGACTCCCCAGTTCTTCCAAACTTTGAAAAAGCTGTACAGGGCAGAGTTTAAGGGTTTTACTTTTTTTTGGAAGAAGTAATACATGCAAGTGATAAGAAAAATCATCAAGCTGTATAAAAAGGCAAACTGTGTGAGTCTCTTTCTCACTCCCAACCCACAGCCCCCTGCTCAGAGGTACCACCCTTACAGCCTGTGTCCTGCCATGGGTATACGAGTTTTTCATCTAATCAAATAACATAATGTACACATGCTTTCTCTCTTTTTTTAAAATTTAATTTTATTTATTTTTTTTGGCTACGTTGGGTCTTCGTGGCTGCGCATGGGCTTCTCACTCCAGTGGCTTCTCTTGTTGTGGAGCATGGGCTCTAGGCGCACGGGCTTCAGTAGTTGCGGCACGTGGGCTCAGTATTTGCGGTGCGTGGGCTCTAGGGCATGCGGGCTTCGGTAGTTGTGGCTCACGGGCTCCGTAGTTGTGGCTCGCGGGCTCCACAGTTGTGGCTCGCGGGCTCTAGAGTGCAGGCTCAGTAGTTGTGGCGCACGGGCTCAGTCGCTCCGCGGCATGTGGGATCTTCCTGGACCAGGGATTGAACCCGTGTCTCCTGCATTGGCAGGCGGATTCTTAACCACCGTGCCACTAGGGAAGTCCCTGTACACATGCTTTCAACCGTGCTTTGCTCACTCAGCAATCTATGTCTAAGCAGGTCCCACATCAGTTTATACAGAGTGGCCATGTGGCTTGTTTGTTTTCATGGCATAGAAATTAATTTCAAATGTCTTCTCCAGCTGCTGAACAAATCCACTGCAGAAGACCAGCTGGCAATCCAAATTTCCCAGGCTCACATCCTTCCCCTTCTCACCTGCAAACTGCAGCTGTGATGCCTCCTGATAAAGAATCCCGCCAGGTGGGCAAAGCACCCTTCTCACTTGAAATCTCACACCTTTTCTGACCCACGTTTCAGAGCCATTTTCACCCTTCCCACCCCACCTTCAAGCCCCAGCAACCCACAGGTTGCTGTAATGATGAACAGGCCCAAACTCGGGAGGTGTTTTTGAAGGTCAATGCTGACTTAGGCCAATCCAGGTTTTCTAGCTGCCTTCCTTGCTCCAAGCCTGCAAATGGGCCCCAAACTTCTGACTCTATGCAGATCAGTGTTTTTGAAGGTCAATGCTGACTTAGGCCAATCCAGGTTTTCTAGCTGCCTTCCTTGCTCCAAGCCTGCAATCAGGCCCCAAACTTCTGACTGTATGCAGATCAGAGGTGGGGGGATAGGGATGGGAAGGCCTCCTTCTGAAATCTGCCTGCGTTGTCCCAGGCTTGGACCTAGCAGCTGGATAAGTGCAGAGTCTGCTCAGCTGAATCCGAGTATCCAGCAGCCCATGCTGTGTGTCTGCTTCCCCTACCTGGTCCCCAGACTGGAAAGACAGAGACAATGTCTCAGCACCCCTGGGGCCTCAGGGTCTAGCATAGTGCCTGGCTCAGAGGAGGTATGAAATAAATATTTGTTGAGTGAGTGAATGAATGAATAAAAAAACATGAAGGCAGGTAGGAAGTATTTCCACCAGAAAGGCCTTCTGATACTGAAGAGTTTTTCAATCCATGTTTGGGCAAGATGCTCAGGCTCTGTGACTCCAGACTTCTTCTGAAACTGACTCAGGCACTGGACAGTAGGAATGTGACGCCAGGAGGATGCTCGCTAGTGGGAGATCCGGTGCAGCCAGCCAAGGGGGCACCGGACCCAAGACCCAGACACCAGCAAGTCAAGGAATCTGTGTAAGGCCACACGAGCACTTCAGTGGAGAAGGCAAAATTCAAACCTCGACCCGTGAGTCTCCAGTGCCCTTGCTGGTTCCTTCACTTATTAATAGCGCTTACCATGACGTCATGAAATGGTGTGTTTCTGCATCTGCCTGCCTGCTCAGCCATGCACTCTTCAAGGACAAAGACCGAAGCCCATTCATCAATTTGGTCCCAGGACGTGGCACACAGCCTGGCCCCAGACCTGGCTGATAAATATTTGTTCACTAAATGGTAGCTAAGGGCTGGCTTCCCGTGCTCACGCCTTTCCTCTTGTGCAAGGGAACTTGCCCTCTCACACACTGTGCTTGAGACTACAAATCAAACCACGTCCCCGGAGGGCCACTTGGCAGTACCTTCTGCATTTCACAATGCACATGCCCTTTGACCCAGTGATTCCTCTTCTAGGAAAGTTACCTTACAGAAATAACCATACAAGGATACAAAAGCATATGGACAAGGATGTCTATAATAGCAATAAGCTGGAATCAGAACGCCCATCCTCAGGAGGCTGGTTACATAAACCGTGGGTCGGCCAGATAATGGAAAGAAGCACATGGTGGCCGTTCACGTGCTGGTATGAAAGGTGTGCAGGATGTGTCAGTTAAAAAAGGGCAGGGAAGGACGGTGTGCCCAGTACGCTCCTGTCTGTGCTTAAAATGACGACACAGGTATTTCAAAGACTGAATATGTTTTTTAAAAATTCTAGAGGGATACAGACCTGATTGTTAAACATACTCGATAAGGGACAGGACTGCAGAGCCTGCAAAGAAGCGGCCTGAGCTGTTGGTGGTAGGAAGGGGATGGGAAGCCTCGTTGGAATTTTTGTGACCAGGTTCATAAACTAATTGAACGGGTAGATGAACGAGCCCTTTTCCTCTTATGTGCCCCGAGTACCTTTTCTGTGGGGATCAAGGCACAAAGCGTCACAGCTTCTGCGGTCACAGACCCTCACGGGCTGTGGGCTCCAAGAGGAGAGTGATAAGAAGAGGTGCACGGTCCAAGCACTGAGAGTTTGCCACGTACCCCATACTTGACAGGCGTGATCACACTGAACCCCCAGATCAGAAAACTGAGTCTCAGAAAGGTGAAGTGACTTGCTCAGGGTCACCCAGCTGCTAATGGGAGAATGAACCCAGCTCTGCCAGACCTGAAGCTAGCAGGACATGAATCCTGCTGCCTGTTTCCCTTTGTAGCAATAAAATGTTTTTTACAAAAATTCTCTCCCTGGATTAGCAATTTAAAATGTCCACATCTCCAGGGATGTGGACATCCAGACTCAAGAAGGCATCTGCAGCTTGGACGACCTAAGCTAGAGGCAGAGCCAGCCGGGGTGCGGGGATCCCCAAGGTCATCCCCTGACCTGATAATGGCCTGCCCTGGGAAGCAGCGGTGGACTCCAATATGACTGCCCGGCCCCAGGGCCCTGCTCAGGGGACAGTCCATGGGGAGGGTCCCTCTCCCACACCAAGCACTGGAGAGGCCCACCTCTTGCAAGCTGTGAAACTTCAGACAAGTCACTTCACCTCTCTGAGTCCATTTTCTCATCTGGAAAATATGGGTAGAGCCTTCCTGCTTGCAAAGTGCTTTTGGTTTGTTTTTATATTTTTTTAAATAAACTTTATTGTGGAATAATAATAGACGCAAAGATAGTACATAGAGTTCCCATCCGCCCTTCGCCCAGCTTCCCCTTATGTTAACGTCTTACATAACCCTGGTATGTTTGTCAAAATGAAGAAATTAACATTGTCCAATACTGTTAACTATGCTACAGACTTATTAGATCACTAATTTCTCCGCTAGTGCCTGTTTTCTGTTCTGGGACCAGACCTGGTATCCCATTTTGCATTTAGTCATCGTGTCTTTAGTCTCGAATCTGTGACAGTTCCTCAGTCTTTTCTTGGTTTTCAAGACCTTGCTACTTTCAAAGAGTCTTGGCCAGGTGTCCTGTAGAGGCTCCCCCAGGCTGGGGCTGTCTGCTGCTTTTCCGTGATTACACTGGGTTGTGGTTTTGGGGGAAGATCTCACGGAGGTGAGGTGCCCTTCCCATCAAATCCCATGGCAGGCAGCAGGCATGTGACATCTACGTGACCTCTTCCTCACTGGTTGATGCTAACCTTTGTCACTCGGTGACGGGGCAGGCTCTGGATGTCTCCACCATAGTTACTACTTCCTTTCCATTCTCTCCTCTTTAATAGTGAGTCACTAGCCCACACTCCAGGAGAGGAGAGTTGAGCTGTACCTCTCAGAGGGGCATATATTCATGAATATTATTTGGAATTCCTCTATAAGGAGGGTTCATCCCTTCCCTCCCATTTATTTAGATCAGTATGGACTCCTGGACCTTTTTCTTAATTCTTTGGGTAACAAGCCAATAATGCCATTATTTATTGTGTTACTCAGATTGCCCTGTGTTGGTCTTTGCCCTCTTTCAGGCTGGCTCCTGTGGCCAGCTGACACACCCCCACCCCCCTTTCTTTTCCTCCGGGCACTTTTTTGCTTTCTGGCACAAGGTGTCCCAGGCTTATTTTGTACACTTCCTGCCCCAGCCCTGCAATCAGTCATTTCTCCCAGGAGCCCTGGGTCCTTTTAGCAGAAGACTGGCATTCAGAAACCAAAATCTGAGTGAGAGGATTATTTTTTTAAATGGATAGAAACATCCTTAGGTCAAAAACTCAAATAGTCTAAAAGGTGTGAAGAGAAAAGTCAGTCTCTCTCCAACCCGTGAGCCCCCGTTTCCCCTCCCAAGGACAGTTACTCTTTTTTTTTTTCAAACTAAGACCACTTGACTGTTACTGAAATGAATAGCCCAGTTTTGCTTTTTTTTTTTTTAAAGAAATTCACGTTCTTTTATTTATTTACTTATGACTGTGTTGAGTCTTCGTTTCTGTGTGAGGGCTTTCTCTAGTTGCGGCAAGTGGGGACCACTCTTCATCGCGGTGCGCGGGCCTCTCACCATCGCGGCCTCTCTTGTTGCGGAGCACAGGCTCCAGACGCGCAGGCTCAGTAATTGTGGCTCACGGGCCCAGTTGCTCCGTGGCATGTGGGATCTTCCCAGACCAGGGCTCGAACCCGTGTCCCCTGCATTGCCAGGCAGATTCTCAACCACTGCGCCACCAGGGAAGCCCTCTTTTTTTTTTTTTAACTTATTTATTTTTGGCTTCGTTGCTGACGTGGGCTTTCTCTAGTTGCGGTGAGCGGGGGCTACTCTTCGTGGCGGTGCACGGGCTTCTCATTGCGGTGGCTTCTCTTGTTGTGGAGCACGGTCTCTAGGCATGTGGGCTTCAGTAGTTGCGGCGCAGGGGCTTAGTTGCTCCGCGGCATGTGGGATCTTCGCAGACCAGGGATCAAACCCGTGTCCCCTCCACTGGCAGGCGGATTCTTAACCACTGCGCCACCAGGGAAGTCCCTGGGGCAGCTACTCTTTTTTTTAAAATTAATTAATTAATTAATTTATTTTTGGCTGTGTTGGGCCTTCGTTTCTGTGCGAGGGCTTTCTCTAGTTGCGGCAAGCGGGGCCACTCTTCATCGCGGTGCGCGGGCCTCTCACTATCGCGGCCTCTCTTGTTGCGGAGCACAGACTCCAGACGCGCAGGCTCAGTAGTTGTGGCTCACGGGCCCAGTTGCTCCGCGGCATGTGGGATCTTCCCAGACCAGGGCTCGAACCCGTGTCCCCTGCATTGGCAGGCAGATTTTCAACCACTGCGCCACCAGGGAAGTCCCTGGGGCAGCTACTCTTGATGACTGATTTCTGGTGTCTCCTTTCAGAAACAGGTGATGCTCTACCTTCCAGGGTTACAGTGAGGACAGAGAAGAGCTGAGGGACTAGAGGTGGGGCCCAGCAAGACGCCCATCATTTCTTCCCTCCTCCTGTCTCTCTGTCTTCCCTCCCTGGCCCAGCATTTCTGCAGAGGGCGGGCAGGCACAGGTACGGGGGGTGGGGAGAGGGTCGGGAGCAACGGGGAGGAGGGGGCTACTCACTAATGGCCCCGGTGTACGTCGGCTGTGTGAGGTCCTTGGGCACCTTCCTGTAGATGTCAAACCTGCGGAGAGCAAAGGGGACGGGGTGAGGTGGGCGCAAAGGGCAGGTGTCAGGCAGCGGGGGGAATGGTGCTGGCTGGTGTGCCCAGCAGCCGCCATTCTTCCCCGAACCAGCTCTCCAAGAGGCCTGAAGGACGTCCCCTGCCCCCCATGGGATCCTGGCTCCCACACCTCCCTTGTCGCACTGCCTCACTACTTATCAGCCCCTGAGACAGATGGCCTGGACCCCTCATCTGATTCCGGTTCTTGGTTGGTCTTGCCCCCAGCAGAATGTAAGCTCCATGAGGGCAGGGACCTTGTTAAGTGTTGTCCCCTGCCGCGTCCCCAGACCCTTGCTTGGGCCTGGGGCACAACAGGCCCCTAGTAAGCACTGGGGGAATGAACTGAACCTGAGCGTTGGCTTTGTCTGACGCCGAAGGGAACGGGCAAGCGCAGTCTTTCCTGAGTTCTCTGACGGCGCTGCATTCTTGCCTGGCGTCACCTCTCCGCCCCCTCTTCCCTTTCCTGTCTCTGCCTCCTCCTGTTTCCACTCCCCACTTCCCCAGCTTCTGCAGCCTTCTTCTTGGAGATTCTCCTGAACTCCAAGGCAGGAGGTTAACAGAAAATCCTGCCTGGGGCTGACATCGGCTGGTGACAGCCCTGGCTCCAGCTCATGTGGGTTTTTGCCCAGACACAGAGCAGACGTCTTTCTTTCATATGGATCCCACCAGAGCAGACAGGGGTGGTGGGGTGGTGGTGGAAGAATTGGGGGCTTTGGGGTCAGGCAGACACGGCTGTAATTCTGGCCAGTTGTTTTAAGGGTTAAGGCCCTAGAATCAGACTGCCCTGGGTTCAAATCTTGGCTGGTCTTCTTCCTTGCTGTGTGATGTCAGGCAAATGACGTCACCTCTCTGAGCCTCAGTTTCCTTTTCTGTACTACTACGAGACCCCGCTAGGCCCCTGAGTAAGGGAAAGAAACGTCAGCAGAGGAGCTGACACAGAGCGTTCCCAGGCACTTGGCTTCTTCCCCTTCACTTGATGAGCAAGCAGCTCTAAGTCCACAGCCCGTTCCCAGCTCTCTGGTGAAGAGGCTGGCGGCTCCGCCCTCCAGGGGTGATGGGCTGGCGGATGGCTCCTCTTGGGTGATTGGGAAACAAGGCTAGTGCTGTGCTAACCCCAATGCAATGACTTGGAAATCTTGCATAAGATCTGATACTTGACTCCTGTGCATTCACTCTAATTATACGTGAAAGGTGCTTGGTTCCTCAAGACCTCAGAGGAGAAAACATTCCTATAGGCTGCAGAGCTAAAAGGTATCACTTTCTCTCCCACTTGCTCAGCCACCAGTCTCCTGTGCTTAGGCCCCGAAGGGCGCTAAAAACTGGGGCTGGGAGTGTGGTCAGGAGGGGTGGGGGCCTCATGTGACTCAACTATCCATACCTACTCACCTCCCTTATTCTGAAAATGCTGCCCACTTTACCTGTGGGAGGCATATTAGAGGAGAGAGTATGTACTGGGGAGTTAGCCTGCCTGGGCTCAAATGTGACCCCACCACTGTGTGACCTTGGGAGCGTCACTGAACCTCTCTGTGCCTCAGTTCCTCTGTCTGCAAAATGGGGGCAACAACAGTAACTATCTCAGTGCATAGGGATTAGAACCAAATGACTCAGTGCATATAAAGCACTTAGAACCATGCCTGGCACCCAAAAGTACTATATCAGTATTTGCTGTTACTATGATTAATGTTTATTTGGCTGACATTTATGAGCACCTACTATGTGCTAGCCCTCTTTTAGGTACTAGAGACATGGAGATAAAATCAGCCCTCAGCTCTGTGTACCTGTAGTTTAGCAGCAAAGACAAAGAGGGAATCAAAAGGAGAATGCAGTGGTGTCCCACCATGGGGTTTGCTGGAGGTGCCAGATGAACCTGGAAAGGGCACCTGGGGTCATCTTGAAGCTTCCAGAAAGAGCTGATGTCTGAGCAGGAGGATGGGAGAAAGGGTAGGTGCAGGCAGAGACTGGTCCAGGTAGTAAGAATAGCAAAAGCAGAGACGAAGAAGAGGACGGAGCCTGACGTGCTGGAAGGCTAAGTTTACCTGCCTGTGGTGCTAGGATGGGAATGGAGGGAGTGGATGCTGGAGAGGCAAGAGGGGCTTACAAGCCAGCTTCCTGGTCCAGTTAATACCTGGTTACTACCCTGGGCCCACAGCCAGAAACTGGGCCTCATGGTTTAATAAATATATGAGCCACCATTTCAAAACTGGGAGTTTTATGGGAAGTCAAAGGCTGTCCAGGGTAAGGAGCGGGGGGTGGCCTAGAGCAGAGTGTCAGAACCTGACAAGGGTGAGAGAGGGAGAGATGGGAGATGGTTGCATACAGGGGGCTGATCAAATATATAAATACAGTGAGGATAATGGGGGCCGGGTGCCTCACTGTTGGGGAAGGGAGGTATACATAGAGAGAGAAGTAGAATAAACCCCATGGTGTTAGAGTGGAAATGAAGGTATTGCTGTGAATTCATGGTTTTCAGCATACACAAATAGAGAAATATCCATGTGTGTAGACACATCACATATACATTTACTTCCTAGCTCGTTCTATAGAGAGGGTGCAGGAACAGTGACAGCCAGATAGCAATGAGCACATTTGGACCTCAAACCTTGGCTTCTAAATATCATTCTTTACTCAAAGGAATCAGCTCCTTGGAGAAATGGCTGATTCCAGGGCTGGGTAGGGAAAATGCAAGATGAACTTGGAGTATCTTCTTATGTCAGAAAGCAAGAAAGAATGATGGGACATATCAAAAGGACAAGAAGCCAGCTTAAAGGGGCTCCCACTGGCCAAAGAAGGGGCAATGTAAGCATTAAAATCAACAATCACAGTAATAGATTATGACCCGTTAGATAAAATAGGAAGCCAAAAATCTACATAGATGTAAATAAAGAAATAAGTAAATCAAGTCTGATGAGGAATGGGGTACTTCCATACCTTCTAAGTACCTCCCCCCCCCAAATCTTTATTAATCATAAAGGGAAAAAGAGTAACTTTACAGAGGAGAAACTTGACAGACATCACCGTAATCAAGTGACCAAAGGGAGTGTCACCAGTAAGGAGACACATCATGTGCCTCCTGATATGAAGTACTGGGGAGGGTACCCCATCACTCCTGTGGGGAACTTGCTCAAGTGTACAACCTCAGATGAATTATGAGAAAACATCAAACAAATCCAAACTGAGTGTCATGCTACAAAATGACTGGCCAGCATTTGTCAAAAGTATCAAGGACATGAAGGCAAGTAAAGACTAAGGAACTGTCAGAGATTGGAGGAGACTAAAGAAATGTGACCACTAAACCCTGCAGGCTGTCCTGGATCAGAGAAAGGACATCAGTGGGACAACTGATGGGATTTGAATAAGATCTATAGATTAGTTAATAGTACTGTAGAATGTTCTTTTCCTGGTTTTGAAAATGGTTTGGTTATATAAGATGTTATATAATGTTATATAACATTTAAGGAAGCCTAGGTAAAGGGCATATGGGAAGTCTTTGTATTATTTTTGCAATTTTTTGGCAAGTCTGCAATTATTTCAAAATGAAAAGTTAAGATTTTTTTTTTTAACTTAATGAAATTTTTTTTAAAGCTTAAGTGGGAGATTTCATGTAAAAATCCCACCCAGCTTGCTTTCTTTGTGTATGCTTGGTCCCTATAGGCATCAGAATTTGAGATGCTGGCTTAACAAATGTTGGCCAGGTGTGCTGGGTGTCAGGCAGAGTATGTCTTTGTCAGGAGAGGGAGGGGAGATGAAGGCTGAGCGAACGAAGGTCTAAGAGAGGAGGCGAGACTTGGACAAAACTACAGGAGGCAATGGCAATCAAAGAAGGTAGGTGCTCCGGAAAGAGTGAATGACGCAAACCAAAATCACTGCCATCCCATGTGGGGTGTGTTCCCACGTATACTTGTATTTAATTCTCACAGTAACTCTGGCAGATACTGATATCCCATTTTTCCAGGAAGAAGACTAAGGCTCAGCCATAAGCAACTTGCTCAAAGTCAGCAAGTCAATTTAGCAGAGCTGGGATTCAACCCCAAGTCTGGGTCCATAGGCCATTGTCCTTCCACTGCCCTGTACTTATGGGAATCAGTTTAGAGCTCATTGATTGGTAAACTAAAGTCTCAAGGTTTTGCTTATTTGCTTTTCTGAAGATGCTGCCCCAGAGAAAATGGGGCTCTCTTGGAAAACAGGGACCAGCGCAAAACACATTAATTAATTCAACAGGTATTTACTAAGTACCTACTAGCAGTGCTCTAGATGGTGGGAAAATGAAAGTGGTCAAGGTAGACATGGCCCCTGCCCTCATGAAACTGTCGGTCTAGCAATGCTGCTGGCTCCTTGAGAAGGGCCACCTAAACAGAATGTTCTCTGATAATGATTCCATTCCCATGCCGCAAATCCAAGCTGGGGAGTGGTGGTAGGGTAAAGGGATAGCTGAAAGGGACCCTGGGTTCAGAGCTGACCACAAGCCAAGTGAGTCAGCAGTGAATGTCACTAAGAAAATGGGCCACCGGGAGGCTGGTGAGAACCCAGGCATGTGACAGATCAGGAAGTCAGCCGTCGTCTCTGGCTCACATTAGTCAGTCCCTCACTGCGGTGATGTGGTGATGCGATTAGATGTGGCCACCCACTGTTAAGAGAATGTAGAGGAAAGGGTAAGGAGAAAGGGGGAGAGGGGAAAGGACGCTTAGTGTACATCTAGTGTGTGCTGGACTCATGCTAGGCCCTGGACCGACATGTTCTCATCTAATTCTCTCAGCCAACTTGTGAGTTGGGGATTGTTATCCCATTTTACAGATGAGGCTCAGAGGCTGCTGACCTGGCTAAGCTCTCACACCTATGAAGTGTCACAGCAGGGATCTGAATCCAGGCCTAATTTACATTCTTGTTGCTTTTCCCAACGATGTGGGGGTAAACCAGGACCATGTGGGTGGAAAATACTTCTTAGGAAGAAAGATTAAAGAATTGGAATTGCTTGGCCTTAAATAGAGAAAGCTAAAGGATAGATTCTTTATGTTTGTCCAAAAATGCTCTTTCCCTGTCCTCCCCCTAGACTGTGAGTTTCTCACGGGAAGAACCTGGGCCTCCTTGCTGCCCAGCCCTGCCCGATCCAGGCCCTTGGGGAACTGATCTGAACGAATGGGTCAATGGATGAATCTATACAAAGATAAGGTCCACTGGCTGGCCCCATAAACAAGATTAAGATGAAATGGATGGTGGGGAAGCTGAGTGATGGGTCCTCAGGGGTTCCTTGTACTGTATTTAGACATGTTCACTCACAAAAAATGCAAAATGGGCTTAAATGAAAGCAAGAAAACAATCAACTGGACTTAAGAAAGACTGAGCTAGATGCCAGAAGAATGGGAGCAGTGCCCAGAGCCAGGTGGACCATAGGTTTGTCACCTGTTGGAACAGGACCCAAATGCGGAGACCCCAGGGGACCTCCTGCCTTCACCACGCTCTGCTGTTGGGTCTAGAAGGTGTTCTGAGATCACTGTGTCCAACCCATTCATTTTACAGAAGAGAAAACAGAAGCCCCAAGAAGGACTGACTCACCCAATTCAAGGTATAATTAAACTCAGAGTATTTAAAACAAAAACAAGCCAATAAAAAGCTTGTGAAATCCTTGTTATCTCATGCTCTTGAAATGTCACATGCTACTGACTTTCAACCAGGTGCAATCTGGGCCCCCCAGGGGACATTTGGCGATGTCTGGAGATATTTTTGGTTGTCACCCCGGGGAGTGGGTGGTATCCAGCAGGTAGAAAGCCAGGGAAGCTAATGCATCTTACAATCCTACAAGGCACAGCCCCCTACAACAAAGGATACCAGCCCCAAATGTCCATGGCACTAAAGTTGAGAAACCCTGTTGTAGGCAGAGAAAACCTTCCCATGCGGGAAGTTCATTTTCCCACTGAGCCTATGTTCTCTCCACAGAGACGCCTCCAGTTGCCTCTGCTCCGTCTGGGTGAAGTCATGGCCATGGCCTTGATCGCCCCTGCAGTCTTTCCCTGTCCTTTTCTGCTCTGTGCCTGAGAAGGCACACTTGGAGAGAACTGGGCAAAGGAACCCCCAGGGGAAAAATAAAGTCCACCTGAATTTGTGACTTCTTATAAAGGTGCAGTAAGTACAAGGGTCACGATTTGAATCCAAAAGGCGCTCAATCCGTGCCTCTAACTTCATTATAACTTAGGATCAAACAAATTCCTTAGGATAAAATAGACGTCAACATCGGAACTAGAAGTCGATGAGAATATAGGATTTACTTAACAGAAATTCACTGTACAGGCCACATCTAGCCTACAGAGCGAGGGACGGCTGCATAACCTCACCCAAGATAAACACGCATAAGTCTTCTCCTGCTCCCAAGCAAGGAAACTGCCGCTGGAAATCTCTGACTAATGGATTTCTTCTGTAATTTCTTTTCATAGCAGAATGCCTCAGCTCTTGCTATTTTAACTTTTGCTGCTTGGGACCTCACTTCTCCCCTGCTCCTGAAGACAAATCTCAGGTCGCCCTGTGGTTCGCCATGTGTGGGCGGCTACCAGGCAGGCGCTCGTGATGTCACTGTTTCCACGGCCTAATGAAGTTAGACGCCATTTAGGAGCAAGTCATTGGAAGTGGTGGGTCACTCATCCCAAAAATAGGCAGTGAGGCTTTAGTTGGTTCTTTGGTCTGCTCACCCCTGCCCACCAGCCTGTCAGAGCCCTCGGTGTCAAGCCCAGGGAGCTGGGTGAAAAATGTGCTTGTTGGTTCACTTACTCATCTCTTCCACCTTACTGAGAACCGCTGGTGTGTGTGTGCACATGCACGTGTGTTGAAGGGCACACAGAGGTAAACAAATGGACGCCCCAGAGCCTAATGCGGCTGGGAGAGAACCGTGCAAGCACCAGTTCTAATCAGCCCCAGAATCACTCTCACCACCCCCGAATCCTGTCCTTGACATTCAAACTACTACTGTGAGCTCACACACCACTCCTCCCTCTGTCAGAAGGATGCGGAAAACATCTGTCTGTTTCCAGCCCAGATGGAGGAGCTTAGAGGGGGGAATAATAATAACAATAGCAATCACAGCTACACTGCTGCTGTCCCCATTGTGAGGGATCACGGTGCACCCAGCCTTGGACTTGGACTGTCCATTCATTAGCTCACATCCTTTGTACAGCCCTGTTCAGTGGATACCAGCATTCTCCCCATCTCACTTGCCCAAGATTCCGGGCCAGGATTCGAACTGCTGCAGTCTGGCCTCAGGACCTCTGCTCTGTCCACTGTACCCCACGCCTGCCTGGGACAGGGAGACAGGCTGGGAGCGGGAGGGGTAGAGGCCTGTATCTGCGGGAGGGCTGGGTGATGATGCCCTGTGTAGACAGTACTAACACGCACACAGTTCTCTCTCTCCAGCCCATCCCCTGTGGCTCTCTCCCTGAATCTCGGTGCCCTTGTGAAGGTCACTCGTCTACAGGGTGACCTCCCAGCTTCAATCGCCTCCACCTGTGACCTCTCCTGTCTCAGAATACCCTCTCTGACCACAAAGCCCTGGCCAAAGGGAAAGAGGAGTAAATTTGACTGCTGAGCTTCCAGAAGGCCCCTCTCAAGGCAGCCTTCCCCACCTTCCTGGGCGCTGTGGACGTATACATTCCTGGCACAGCTCCGAGACGGCTGCGGGGTCTTCCGCTCTTGCTGGGCTGGGACAGTCAGGTTTGTTCTTGAATCCACTGTGGGTCGTGCGGGGCTTGGCCCATTAACGGTATTCAGTAAATTCCAGGTGAAAATATAAAATGACGTAGGCACAGGGCTATTACTCACCGCTGCACCAGCTGTAACGGCAAACAACTGGAGGCCATCCAAACGTCCATCCAGGGGGACCAGTTAATAAACTACAGACCATCCATAAAGTGGAGGATGATAAAGGGGAATGAGGAAGGTCTCTACAGAGTAAGAGAAAAAAGCAAACTGTGGAACACTGTGTTCTGTTCAATTTTGTGTGTGTGTGTGTGTTTGGGGTGGGGAGCAGCTGGAGGTAGTGATAAAAATAAATCTCCATCCTTGTTTATATCTTTAAAAAGAAACAATAGAAGGTGTAACCAAAAGCTAACACAAATGGTTACTTCTATTATTCTTAGGAGATGCATAAGAATATTAAATATTTAGGGATAAATTTGACAAAAGAAGTACAAGACCCATACACTGAATACAATAAAACATTGCTGAGGGAAATTAAAGAAGACCTAAGTAAACAGAGAACTACACTGTGTTACTGGGTCAGAAGACTCAATACTGTTAAGATGGCATTGATCTGTAGATTCAACTCAATTCCAGTCAAAACTCCAGCAGGCGTTTTTTGTAGGATTTGGCAAGCTGATTCTAAGATTCATGTGAAAATGCACAGGACTTAGAAGAAGCAAAACAACTTTGAAAAAGAACCAAGTTGGATCTGACTTCAAGACTTCCTATAAACCTTATAGAAGAAAACATAGGAGAAAATCTTAGTGCTCTTAGGTTAGGCGAAGACTTTAGATAAGACACCAAAAGCATGATCCATAAAAGAAAAAAATCATAAATAAGGCCTCATCAAGATGAAAAGCTTCCATTCTTCAAAAGGCATTGTTAAAAGAATGAAAAGACAAGCCACATACTAGGAAAAATATATGTGAATCACATGTCTGTTAAAGGATTTATATTCAATACAAAGAACTCAAAACTCAAGAATAAGAAAACAAACGACCCATTAAAAAATGGGCAAAAGATCTGAACAGGCATTTTGCCAAAGATTCACTGATGGTGAATAACCACATGAAATGATGCTAATATCAGAGTCACTGGGGAAATGCAAATTAAAACCACAGAGATACTATTAGAGTGGCTGAAATTATAAAGACTGGTCACACCAAGCGTTGGTGAGGATATGGAGTAACTGGAACCCTCAGACATTGCTGGTGGAATGTAAAGTAGTATAACCACTATGGAATAGAGTTTGGCGGTTTCTGAAAATGTTAAATATACGCTTACCATATGATCCAGCCATTTCATGCCTAGGCATTTACCCAAGAGAAATGAAAGTACTTTCCCATACAAAGACATGTATATGAATATTCATGGAAGCTTAGTTTGTAATAATCACAAACTGGAAACAACCCAAATATCCATCAACAGGCAAATGGACAGATGGCATATCCACAAAACAGAATATTACTCAGCAGTAAAAAGGAACGAAGTATCGACAGGAGCAAGATGGATGATTGTCAAAATAATTATGCTGAATGCAAGCCAGTACGGTATGATTCCATCTATATAAAATTCTAGAAAGTATAAACTAATCTAGAGTGACAGCAGATCATTGGTTGCCCAGGGAGGGAAGAAGGGAGAGACTTGAGGAGACTCAGGGGGTTGATGAACACGTTCATGATCTGGTGATGGTGGTTTCATGGGTGTATACATGTGTCAGATTTCTCAAACTGTACACTTTAAGTATGTGAAGTTTATTGTATGTCAATTATACCTCAATAAAACTGTTGGAAAAAAACTTTTTCATGATAGCCACGAATGAAATACATCAAATACATTAAGCAATCTATGAGCTCATAATGATACTTCATAAAACAAAACCAAACAAAAGCCTCTTTGGATACCTTTGAAGATGCTAAGCCATTATTCTGAAAACTGGTAAATAAAGAGAAAGCATTTATTCTGATTTTTTTTGGTATACACAATGTATATCTAGGTAACCAAATAGCTGATGAGGACAAAGTCCCACTTTACAGAATAATTTCAAAGAAAAATGTGGAAGGACTAATAGAATTAGGAAAATCATCACTGTGCATTCTCTGATGAAATACTGGATTTAGGCATGTGTCAGCAAGGATGGGAAATTTCATAACAGATGCATCAGGCTGCTGCCACCTGAACCCACTGACCGATCTTAGCATCTCAAAGGGAAGACAGCCAGTTATTCTGCACCCCTCTCAGTGTGATGCAGTAGGAAGTACACAGCACACTTCTTAATGACTGGCCTAGAATAACCTCACATTTCACCTTCTATTTGATCCTTATCCCAGAGCAGCTTGATGCCAGGCCCCCCTCACCCACTCTTTCTTCGTGCTATAGCTAAGATCACCCAAGAGTCCCTAAGGGTCTGATGCCATTGGCTCTCCTCAGTACTGCCTCTGCGCCAATCCTGCTGACTGTCCCTTCCTTCTTGGATCTCTCTCTTCTCTTGGCTGCCTGAAGTACCATGGCATCCTCGCTCTTCAGCATCTTCTGTGTCTGTTCCTTTTCCTCCTCCTGCCCCTGATATCTTGGTATACCCCCAAGGGTCTGTGTTCAGGCCCCTTCTCTTTTAACTCCCACCCCCAACTTATCTATGCCTTAATTTACTGTGCCGAGTTCCAGAGAGACAGGAGAAAGCCAATAAGACAGAATTAGTCCCTGTCCTCATGGCGCTCACACAGTAATGCCCAAGGACCATCCTCATTCCCAAAGGCGTCATGCCTGCCCTTCACACTTGACAGGTCCAGAACAAAACTCAGCAGCACCTCACACAAAACCTGTTCCCAAAACAATGAGGTAGGAGGAGCCACAGGGATCACGGGATCCAAATGTGCACATCTGCAGATAGTTCACGTGGAACACGGCAAGGGCAGCAACATCTTGTGTTAGAGATAAGGATCTCTGATTCTTTCCAAGTCACAGCCTGTGTCCTCCTGGGGTTCCCAAATGTCTGAGAAGTGGTGAGATGTGCTGTTCTTGGCCACCATGATGAGCAGGAAAGTAAAATAGCTGACCAGGAAGATAACTATCCAGGCAATTCTCAGAAAGTGCTTTAGATGGTCTATCGGTAAAAAGATGGAGGCCTCACTGGACTGGACAACGCCCTTACCTGTTACCTGGACCCAGGCTCATGGGGGAGGACGAAGCTCACACACAGCAGGGAGGGGGCACTAGTATTTACATTTAGTTGCATTAGCTCTAAATTCTTATGCAATCTGTTCCTTGAACAGTCAAGCAAGCATGCTCTCACCTCAGGCCCTTTGCCCTTGCGTTCTCTGTATCTGGAACGTTTTCCCCTCAGATCTCTTCCTGTCTTGCTCTTTCACTTCTTTTAGGTCTATATTCAAATGTCACCTCCTCAAAGACCTGTCCTGGCTACCAGCTAAAACACACCACTCTCCATCTCCTTGCTCTGCTGCCTTTTTCTTCACAGCACTTGGGATCACTACCTTGTGTTACGTGTGTTTGTTCACTGTTCCACTCCATCACTAGAATATAAGTTACAGGAGAGCAGGGGCCTGCCTGCCTTTGAGTTACACTATATGCCCAGAGCCTAGAGAAGCGCCTGGCACACAGTAGGTCTACAGAAATACTTTGGAATGGACGAAGGAGGCAGTGTTTCTCGAAGTCTGGTCCATGAACCACTGCCTCAGAATCCACCAGTCAGCTGGTCAAATGTGCAGATTCCAGGGCTCCGCTGCAGAATAAACTAAACCAGCATGGGGGTGAGGAGGGCAAGAATTCGCCTTGCCAAAAAAGTGCAGTTCAGGAGATGTCAAGGCATGCAAAGACTGCTAAGGTATAAGTCAAGTGTTTATTTCCAACTTCAAATTTATTTCCTAAGACTTTCTGCGTGCACCCACCTCAGTTACTACAGGTCAACAGAGGGACAGGCAAGGGGACTGATATTTCCCGGGCTCCTACCCTATGGGCCAAGCACTACTTAAGACCCTTGACCTACTTTATCCCACTGAATCCCTTTCCCCTCACCCATGAGGTACCATCAACAAAGGTAGAAACCGAGACTCAGAGAGGCTGAGCCACTTGCCTAAGCTCACACAGCCAGCAAGAGGCAGGGTCAGGATTGGAACCCGGGTCAGCCTCACCCAGAGGCTGCGCACTGACTCTCTGCGGCCTCCCCAAAGCTCCATACCAGCCCCTGGGGGCCTTGGCTGTCCGTGCTGACCTCCCTTGCCCGTGCACAACCTGGCACCGACAGCAGGCTGGGGGTGCTTGTTGAGCGAGGGAAGGAGGAAGGGTCCCATGGAGCTATGGAACTGTGGTGTGGTGCCACTGAGGCCCCAGCAGAGCACAGCTGAACGGGGGTCCCCTCACCCCTACTGGCCTCCCCCACCCTGCAACAGCCCGATGAGCTCACGCTCCCCCAGAAACAGGAAAGGCCTGGTGTTGGAGCCCGAGGCCGTCAGGCTGCCAGGGCTTGGCTGGGAGTCAGGCTTCCCACTCAGTCAAGGCCACAGGGAGGGAGGGCTGGGGTGGGGGGACAACCAGGGCCCCCAACGTGTTTCCAAATCACTGGAAACAGGACGCAGCCGCTGGCCTCACACCGGGACACAACAACATCCCGAGCTCAGACGCTATAAATGGAAATGTATTCTTAGAGGGGCAGGACCTGAGCGGGGTTTTTCAGAAGTGACCCATCACTGGATAAAAATACAGACGGCATTTAAATGTTCAGCGGCAGGAGCTATTCCGGGGATTAGATTCTCATGCCCCTGGCTCCCCGCCAGGGCACGGCCTTCAGCAGAGATTTAAAAGGAAGAAACGATTGGTGCCGGTGTTTGAAGTTTAGGAGGAGAGAACTGGGGGAAAAGACAGCTGTGCCGAGATACCTGTGGAAGGGGCTCCCTTCGATGGACCGCAAATGTCCTTTGACCTCCACCTGCCCACGGGATTCAGTTTTACTCTGTGCCATGAGACCACCTTTTGGATTACATCTCAGCTACCTCGAAAAGTGAAGGCTGAATTCTGGCTAGGCCTGGGGTTAGAAGCCTAGGACAGGATTAAAATTTTAAGAGATGTGCAGGTGAGGGAAGTATAATAGAGAAAAAGCTGGAGGTGGCCCTGGTGTTACGAGGAGGGGAAGGACAGAATTTACTGAGCACCTCCCAGGAGCCAGCCTCTTGACTCACGTCATCTCATCAAATTCTCAAACCCGTTCGAGATACCAAAATAAGGTTCACCCCTATTTTTAAAGGAAAAGGAACTGGGGCTCAGAAAAGACTGTGTAGAGGGGGTGAGACCCTGAGTGCAGGAAGACAAGCAGATATGAGGCTGGGGAAAAGGGGTGGAAGGGCATCCCATGTAGAGCGACAACTCCGGCCAAGTTTCATGGCTCCGGAAGCCCAAGGTCACTCAGTCAGCAAGTGGCAAAGCTGAGGTCTGCGTCCTCATCTGTCTGGACATGAAATTACTGTGCCGTCCTAGGGAGCAGCTGTGTGCCTTAGGAAACAAGGTGGTTCACAAGTTAAAAGGTGAGATGTTCAGACAGTCCCATGCAAAAAGGCACAAGGAAAGGAATCAAAGGGTTCTCCTTGTTGGCCTGGGGGAGAGTTTAGTTGGTGACCGTTTTCCTTTGGGCACATCTTGGTACTTTTCAGTTGTTCTATAATAAACAGGTTATAAACGGAAAAATAAAGACAGCTAGGGTCTTAGGAGACCTGTCGTGGTCTCCCCAGCCCCTGTCTCTCTATTATCTGCCTCTTCACCCCATGACCCCAATATTTTGTTCCAGAAAGGCCCGTTCTGTGCCAGCTCTGTGCCTTGGCATGCACTGTGCCTTCTGTCTGCAGCGCCCCTGTCTCTCCTTCTCTGCCAGCTCATTCATTCTCCCTGTCATCACTGAGTGCTCACTAAGGACCACGCACTGTTCTAGGTGCTAGGCATACAGCAGTGGTCAGACACAAAGCTCTCTGCCTTCACCTAGCTTACACCACAGTGGGGGAGACAAACAATAAATGAACTAATATATGTCAGTGCTATGCAGAAAAATAAACCAGGCTAAGGAGATAGAATGTAATGTGGGTGCTACTTTAGATGGGGTGTGAGGGGTGTCAGAGAAGGTTCATCTGACCAGGTGACATGCAAAACACATATCTCATTTAAGTGAGACAGCAGCCACCTCGATGTCCAGGGAAGAGAGTTCCAGGTTGAAGGGATGGTAAGTGCAAAGGCCCTGAGGCAAGGAGCACATTTGGCAGGTTCCTCCAACAGCAAGGAGGCTGATACAGCTGCACTGGGAGGTGAGGTCAGAGGTCCCAGGTAGTTCTTTAAAACTTAGCTCACACACCCCTTCCTCTGCGACGCTACCTCCAGTCAGCATGAGGCTGGCTGAGGCGCCCTATTCCGGGCTGCCATGGCCCCTGAGCTTCCCTCTGTCATCATTTGACACATGGTGTACTGTCATTATATATGTGTTGCACATTATCTATGTACAATCATGAATGAACAGCACAGCCCACTCTGTCTCACTAATACTATTGGTATCTACCAATAGATAGATGAATGGATAAAGAAGATGTGGTATATATATATATATATATATATATATATATATATTCACACATACATATACACAGTGGAATACTACTCAGCCATAAAGAATGAAATTCTGCCATTTGCAACAACATGGACGGACTTGAAAGGTGTTACGCTAAGTGATATAAGTCAGACAGAGAAAGACAAATACTGTATGTTATCACTTAAACGTGGAGTCTGAAAAATACAACAAACTAGTGAATATAAAAACCAAACCAAACCAAACCTGTGTTACTTTATCATTTGTTTTCCTTCTATCTGTCCTTTATATCATAGCATTATAGTCATTAAAAAAAGAAAACTACTACTGGTGTCTTCCCCTCAAAGTTGTGAACTCTTCAAGGGCAGGAACTGGTCTTATACACTGTGGGGTCCCCATTACCCGGCACTTAAGTGGGGAGCATCATTTTTAAGCAACCAGAGATCCGCTGAGTCACAGAAGACTGGTGGTCCTTCCGGGCCAAGAGCTCACCTGAGATGTGCAGGTGAGTCCCCTCAGGGAGCTCCAGCAATGAGACATCACAGATGAGACCTATGTGAGGCAGGGAGTGAGCGACTGAGAGTGGGAGGGAAGGGGGCCTCCTCCCTACCACCCCATTTCCTCCATCTGCCTCAACCTGTGCTTTCCTCACCAGCACATGGCTTACCGGAGCCCTTGCTTTCAGGAGAGCCCACATGGGAAGATAAAGACTTAAAACCACTTCACCAGGGGGTGATTATTCACAGATAGAAAACACCCCTCCCTTTGAAAATGGTTCCAGGAAACAGCAAGCATCCCAAATGCATCAACGGGCCCAGACACTGATCCCCTAGCTGCTCACATCACCAAATGAGAGGCAACCAGGCATTGTGTGTCTCTGAAGGAAGTACACGCTCCCCAGTAGAAAATACCCGCTGAGGCTAGGCGGGTACTGAGATGAGAGAAGTGGGTCGGTGGGGCCTGCAGTAATCAGAGGGTCCACAGCTCATCTAAAGAGGGTAGAAAGCCCCCCAGCTTGGCCCATGGCTGGAACAAGGAGCCCTGGTGCGGCCAAATCAGGGAAAACCAGAAATCTGGGGCTTACGTGAAATTACCAATTTAAAAATGATGGCAACCAGTTTTTTTGGTTTGTTTTGGGTTTTTTGTTTGTTTGTTTTTGTTTTTGAAATAAAACAATATGCAAATCAAAGAAAACACTTCTGTGGCTCATATTTGGCCTGAAGACTATCAGTTTGTGAACTTGGCCTTAAATCTTGAAGTATTTTTGCATCAGAATAGATGGTAGGACTGAAAAAATAGGAGAGGGCAAGAAGACCTAAGCACTGTAAAACTAGAAGGGAACTTTGAGATCATGGAGTTCCTGTGTGGTCAAGAAGGTTTGTCTCAGGGATCAATTCTAGTGGCTGCCCAGCTGCTAAGGGTGGGACTGGACTCAGTGTGTGCGTGCTGGGATGGATTAGCAACGTCTGCCGAGGACATGGGACTGAGGGCACCAGTGACGCTCTTCCTGGGTAGTCAGCAAGGCTGATTTAGTCCAGACCCATTTTAAAGGCAGAAAAACTGAGGCTCAGGAAGCAACACTGAATTGCCTAATGTCATAAGTGAGAACTACCTGTGAGTCGCACCTGGGGCTCTTCCCATGACACCCAGGTGCCCCTAAATCATCCAAAGACTTATCTTAGAGAGAAGTCATCTCTGAACCAATAATGCAAGCTAATAAGAAAATCTGACTTTAACAGTGATTCATTTTATCCACAGCTCTGTAGGGACAGAACCTTTTCTAAACAGCAAGGGGGTCTGGGTCCTGACAAAGCCATGTGAGGATACTACCCACAGCAGGCACATGTCCCAACTGAGGGCCTTGAGCTGGCTGAGGGGCCTGGCACCAGAGGGAGCCTGGGTGCACCTGAGCGCCGAGGCCTGCCTTGAGCTTGGCCCTCCTCCCTCCCACTCAGTGTGAGTCAGGGCTGTCGACTTCAGTGTGCTGGCTGCAAAATTTTCAGTTTTACTTGGCTCCTGAGCAAAACGTACTTTTCCAAAGGACATCGATTCAACTGAGCTTGAGTTTTGCAATGCCCTGGCAGTGGCAAGACCAGCCTCCCTGAGCACACGCTGTCCCAGGCAATGAAGACCAAAGAATGTGGTTATCACTTCCCTCACCCCCTCCTTCCTCCTCCCCAGGTGGGACACGTCATTATCACCCAAAGTCCATAGTTTACAACAAGGTTCACTCTTGGTGTTGTACAGTCTATGGTTTTTAACAAATGGAAAATGACACGCATTCACCATTATAGTATCATACAGAGTAGTTTCACTGCCCTAAAATTCCTCTTGCTCTGCCTATTCATCCCTCCCCCACCTCCTACCACCCCAGGCAACCACTGTTCTTTTTATTGTCTCTACAGTTATGCCTTTTCCAGAATGTCATATAGTTGGAATTATATAGTATGTAGACTTTTCAGCTTGGCTTCTTTCTCTCAGTAATACGCATTTAAGTATACCCCATCTACGGCCTTTCATGGCTTGGTAGCTCATTTCTTTCTAGTACTGAGTAATATTCCAGTGTCTGGATGAACAACAGTGTACCCGGTTTTTCAATCCCTGAGGCGTGGATCTGCAAAGCCAGGGGCTCTACTGCTTCATGTATTAGCTGTGTGCCTTTGGACAAAATTTTCCCTGAACCTCCAGTGTTTTTCACCTGTAAAATGGGAATAAAAGTACTGACGACTTCACGGGAGTGCGGGTTATATGTGGAAGAGCATGGAAGGCACGGATGACAGGTCACAGCAGGGAGCAAGCACACGACAGATGTCAGCTGCAATTATCATCACTGCCAATTATCACCACGATGGTGTGGCTGTCACTGCCATTCGTGGGCTTAATCTTGCCTTCTCTCTGCAGAGCAGTACGAGGGGGAAGTGGAGACAACCCTGGATTTGGACTCACACAGGTTGGCGTTCTAATGCTGATCCTGCTTAGGCAACTAGCTAGACCTCTCTGAACCTCCGTGGATTACATCCCCCTTCTAGTGGGATTTTGAGAAACAAATGGGATCACTAACTGGAATGCAGAAAGAGCCCTTAGCACCCAATAAGCAACCACAAAAGGTTAGTTCAAAGCTGTTTGGGAGAGGTCCTTGGCATTTCTTGTGAACAGCCCCATTGAGTGCATGATGCAGAGAAGGTAAACAGTGGGTGTATTAGAGAATGGAGATGAAGGCCTGCTGGTTAGTACCAGGGCCAGGAGGAGTGTCTTCAAAGCAGAGTGAGTATGGAGAGAGGCAAGTGCTGTCCTGCCCAGCCAGGACCCAGAGGACGTCAGCAAGGAATGGGGGCAGTAACACCTCTGCAGCCTAGCTGGCTGGCAGTCTTCTTGGTGTCAAATGACAGCAGAGAGCTGAAATTCAGAGGCAGTGGCCAAGGCCAGTCAGCATTGTTCCTGCGGCTTCCGAGGGGCAGAACTAAGGACACAGCGGAAAGTTATGGGGCAGCATCCATCAAATAGCTCACGTGTGCCCACCAGCAAGTTCCATGCAACTGCTGGGCCTGAACCAGGACTCCTGTGCTCTCCCATGAAATGACCTTGGCCTCTTGTCTACGGAGGGCCCACCCACCTGGAAACCCATCGCCCCCACCTGTACCCAGAATGGTCTGTGATGCGGTACACCTGACCGTGCAGTGTCAGCAACCCTGGGAGGGAGGAAGTGTCACAATCCCCACATTCCAGATGAGGAAGATAAAGGTGGCACCGCCAGGGAGCACTGGAGCTGCGACTCAGACCCTTGGCTTTCAGATTACCCACAGCCCGGGGGCAAGCCTGGCGTCTGCAGAAACCACCTCATGAATGGTTTCCCAGCTCTGCTTCTGCCCATTCATTCCTTCATTCAGCATCGATTCCGCAAATATCACTAGCATCTGCTCTGTTCTAGATGCTGAGCTAGGCCCTTGAGATACAATGCGAACCAAACAAAGGCAGTCGCTGCCTGCCTGGAGCCAGAGCCAAACAAAGCTCTGTAACAAATGTGTAGCTATAGAAGGAGATGAGTGCCAGAAAGGGAAGGCCATGGGCCTCCCTGCTCTATTGGAATTGAGGCTGGAGGGTGTATGGTCACACAGGGTCTGGAGCCGGCCTTTCTGGGTGTGAGGCCACATTCATCACTCGCTAGCTGTGGCCTTGGGAATTTACTCCATCTCCCTGTGCCTCAGTTTCCCAGTCTGTCAAACAGTGCTCCCTCCTTGGGTAGCTCTGAGGGGGGTCCATGTGTTAGTACTGGGAAAGTAGTTATTTAGCGCAGTGCCTGGCCCCACGAGTGAGTGCTCACCGCTTTACCCGCTACTACAAGGCTGCAGGGTGTGAGGCAGAGAGGACCACAAGCATCTTCTTCTTCCCAAAGGAGAACCTCATTCTCCCCCCTCAAATCCCTCCAAGGGCTGCTGCGGCAGAGGTGGCACCAGTGGATCCAGGAAATCAAGTCAGAAAGAGGGGCACACTGAGGTCCCCATGGGTCCAGGATGAGACAGAAGGTAGGGGATCCGGAGACCCAGGGTTACAGGTGCTTCACACGGTGAGGAGTTCCCCCCCCCCGCTCCTCCTCCTGCCCCTGGGATCTCTGTCCCCACTCTGCTCTCTTCCTGCCTCTCCCCGACTGGCCTTTCCCTCTGGACTCTGCTCCAACGCTCTTGACCTCAACAGCACGGAGCTGAGATTCTGAGTTCCAGAAAGACTTGGAACATTTTTAAAATATTTTTTATCTGGGCTCAGCAATGCAAAAAAAAAAATGCACGTGCACACATGCGCACACACACCCAGCATCCAGAAAGACCCACTAAGAATTTTCACACACAGGTAGTAAAGATTTACCAACATGTGCATGAAGGATCAACACCATTTTTGGGACAGTAGTTATTCTGGGATGGAGGCGGGGATGCATCAAAGATGGAAATGTGAAAGCAGGGGAAGAGGAATATGGGGGCTTAAGGTGTGTTTCTTAAAATGGGGGGAAGGTATGGATTAGTCTCTATGCTATTTGATATGCCTAAAATAGTGTATGAAAATTTTTTTTAAAGCTTAAAGTACCAAAAAGAAGTCAGATGCTACAAAACAAGAATGAATTACTGACACACGCGACATAGGTGAATCCCATAGATGTTACACAGAATGAAAGAAGGCCGACACACACATACAGTAGGATGCTGTTTATGTGACCTTGAAGGATGGACAAAACTAATCAACGGTGAGGAAAGCCAGGAAAAGGGTTCCCTCTTGGTTGGGTTACTGACCAGGATGGGGCACAAGGGAGTCTTCCCAGGGGCTGGGAATGTTCTCTGTCTTAATCTGGGGAGGTGGTGGCATGGGTATGTATGTAAAAAGCCATTGAGCTGTACATTTTATGGTGAGCTACACCTCAGTTTTAAAATTAATTTAAAATTTAAGAAGAAAGAACATCAAATCATTGGCCAGGTTTGGGAACCCCTTGCACTGGCTTAGAGTAAAATTAAAGAGATGGTTTTTGAGTATCTTTCTATACCAACTTGATGTTTGATTCTGTCATTTATGCATTTATCCATACCTCCTCTGGGGACAATCTTGATCAAGGTACAAAGGCAGATACACAGGGGAAGCGTTCCCAAGCCCAAAGGACATGCGCAACCAGGTGGCAATCCTGGTTCTGCCCTTACACGCTCTGTGAGCTGGGCTAAATGACATCCCTCTCTGAGACTCAGTAGTCTGATGAGCAAACATAGTCAGGATTAAACAAGATGGTGTTCAGCACTGTGCTAGGCACATACTAGGTACTCAAAAAAGTGGGACCTGTTACTATGGTTCATGCTGTCATCCTCTAGAGCAGTGTTTTTACCAACTGCAAGTTATGACTAGGGAGTTGAGAAATCAACTTAGTGAGCTGTAACCAGCATTTTAAAAAATGCTACAATAGAATAAAAAAATAGCTGTTTGCATTGCCTGTATAAAGGAAGCATTGCTATGTTGAGTTTTTACATGTTGTCTGCTGGGTTGCAATATAAAATGTATTTCTTACAAAGGGTAGATGTCAAAATGATTAAGAGCCCTGTTCTATCGAACCCCACGCAGCTCTGTGACACAGCAGATACCACCTCAACATGATAAAGCCTGGTTCTTGGAATTAAGTAGGAACAATAATATAGTATGAGAATAATTCTTGTATCTCCTAGAAAGTCAGATGTTTGCTTCCTTTTTTTTTCTTTAAGCCAACATGTTCTGAAGTTGAGGGCAGATCAGGGACAGCTGGCCAGAAGAAGTGGCTTCAGATCTGGGCTCACAAAGTCAGATCTGAATTCCTGGGGCTAGAAGAAAGAGGTGGGCCAGGCAGATGGAGGGCTCACGGCCGCCCAGGCTGATGGTGTGGCCAGCTGGGCCCCAGGGCCCTTGGTCTCCTGCCCCTCAGGGAGGGCTAGATGGCTCTGGAGGAGCTTCGGTGGTCCGGCATGAGATGGTTTTAGGTGGAACCAGGGCAGGGCAGCAATTAACATGAATCACCCAGTGAGGGAGTTCCTCCCACTCTACTTCTCCATCAATTCTCTTGAATGAGTCTACAAGAAAGTCTCATTTTGGTTCCAGAGGGTCTTTTAACACCTAATAATCTCACTTTTTAATAAACCGAAGAGCAGGCTTCAGGCTCCGAAACTTCTACCAGCAACAGCCCTAAGCTCGAATTTTCTTTGAAAGTCACTGCTTTGAATTTTATGGATACTTTGGGTTCACGGCAAATGACATTGGTTTTACCTTTTCTGGTTTTACCTTTTCTTTTTAACTCACCTATTTGAATCTTTAAAGTGGGTCCATATAAATAAAATAGAAATTTTATAATAGTGTGGGTAGAGGTAGATATGGCAAAAGTGTGAAGGTGGCCCGGGAATGGTATAAATTTGGCAGACGCTGCTAAGGACTTCCCGAATCTGTGGCTGGTGAATCCTACCATGCCTTCGTACAGCCTGACATCAATGGGCGTCACTAAAGGACATACCCTCTGCTGATTTAGCGGTGACAGAACTCAGGAGAGAAGAACCAGAGCCCCTTAAGGAAGGGCAAAGTCAAGGCCAGACAGCCAACCAGCTGCGGAAAATTCTTCAAGGAAACGGGATTTTTCAATTGAAAGGTGCCTACCTTCGTGCCTTAGAACTCCCGTCACCATCACCAGGCCTTTCTGCAAACACGTACTCATTTGCGCAGTCTGGGTGCCATAATGAAGTCTCCATTAGATTTTTCCTGCCATACTTCTTTATCTTCCCCCTTTATCTACTGCCATCCTTCTCAACCTTTTATTTCATGATCATCTGAGTCTTACAGAACAGTTGCACAGAGAGCATAGAAAGTTCCCACACACCCTTCAGCCAGGGTCCCCTCATGTTCACATCTTACAGAACCAGAGAAAACCAGAGAAAAATTCTTGAAACTAGGAAATTAACCTTGGTATAATATCATTAAGGAAAAGACAAACTTAATTAGGATCTCACCAGTTTTTCCACTAATGTCCTTTCTCTGGTCGAAGATCCAATCCGGGGTCCTCCTTAGTCTCTAATCTGTGACAGTCATGCATCTTTCCTAGTCTGTCATGACTGTGACATTTTTGAAGACTGTTTGTCAGTTACTTCGTAGAATACCTCTCAAACCAGGCTTGTCTGATGTTTTCCGGTGATTTAAGTCAGGTTGTGTATCTCTGGGAAGAATCCCACAGTGCTGTGCCCTCCTTAGAGCCCCACATCGGGGACATGATGCCATATGTCTTATCACCTGTGCTGTTAGCCTTGATCACTTGGCTAAGATTCGATCTGCCAGGATTCTCCTGGCAGTTACTATTTTCCCACTTTGTAATTACTAAATATTTCTGGGGAGATACTCTGAGACTCTACAAATATCTTGTTTCTGCTTAAACTTCTGCCCACTAATTTTGGCATCCAAAATTAGTGGATTTTAACTGAAATAATTATTACTGTGGAGTTTTAATGGTGACTTTCAAATTCTATCATTCTTTCCACATTTATTAACTGGAATTACCTGTGCCCAATCTCCTTTTTAATGGTCTTAAAAAAAAAAGATCTTGGCAGAAATTTACAAAGTTTCCAGTGGGCAAACCTGATTTTGCAAGAAACCATCTCTTTCTACGTTTCCACTGAAAAAACAATCCACTGCATCCCAGGCCTTTTTCCTTTTCATTTTTTCTCTTTTCTTCTTTCTTTCCTTCACCTCATCCTGCCCCGCTCATCACCCTCATTTTCAGAGCTGGGGAGCACCAGGCTGCTCTGGCAATGTCAAAAAACCCAGCTATGCAACGTCCACGGAGTCTATACTAGGCTGGAAATTCACACCTGGGCCTCAGCACGTGCTTCATTTACCAATCCTAAGTGCCTACTGTGTGCCAGGCCTGTACGAGGCACCTTAACCTAAACACGCTCTAATCTTTACACCAACTTTAGTAGATCAGCGAGCTGCTTCCCAGTTTACAGATGAGGAAACTGAGGCTCATTCGTTTAGCTAGCAAACGTTTAGTGTCCACAAGCACCAGGCACCATTGATAGTGTTGGGGAAACAAGAGTGAACAAGACAGGCAAGGCCTATGAACTGAAGAACTTGTGTTCTCATGGAGGGGACAGAGCAAAATGGAGTTGGGACTGTCCTGAAGTGTGCTAAGAGCTACAAAGGAGCACACAGGGTGATTTGAGAGCGTGTGATGGGGATGCTTCAGGATGAGTGGTCAGGGCAGGACCTCTGAGCAGAGACCTGAGGGGAGGGAAGGAGCCGGCCATGCCAAGAGCCCGGGAAGGGCATCCAAGCAGTGGGGGCAACATGGGAGCGTGGTCAACCTGGTCAAGGAGCAGCAATGCCCACACGGCTGGAGCACAGGGAGTGGAGGAGGCCCAGGACGAGGTCAGCAACGCGGGGGGAGGACGGATCACGCAGGGCCCTGCAGGCCAGGGAAAGGACTCCGGATTATTCTCCGCAGTAGATCTGCGGCAGCATGCTGAGTGCCCAGGAGGGCGAACTGCATTTCACCCAGAGTGACCCCGGCGGTCAGCGACAGAGCCAGGCTCCGGCCGCGGCTGGCCTGGCCTCCGTCTGCCCCAGCCAGGCCCTTCCTCCTCCACACAGCACTGGCCCAGGCCCTCAGGCAGGGCTCCAAACACTGTGGAACTCAGGGTCTGGCTCTGGAATATGTTTTTGTGCTCATTGAGACACACGGGCGCGGCCAACGCCCTGGCTCCTTCCTCACACGAGATCACTCTGGGTCTCCTGCTCAGGGAGGACCTGAGCCCCGGACCATCCCCCTGCCCTGACTGGGGGACCCACACTCGGCACCAGCTCCCACTCAGGCTGGCCTCGATTATGCCACGCGAGCCTCGGAGCAGTCTGTTTCTTTCGCAGTTCTGTGATTTGCACGCTCTGTTCCCATTGCTTTATCTAGCAAGTTCACGGTCACGCAGCTTGGTGCAGTTAAGGGCCCAGACTGGGGAGCCAGGGAGCCTGGGTTCAAATCCCGCCTCTGCCACTAGCCAGGTGACCCTGGGCAAGTTAGCTCCCGATATGTACTATGTTATTCATAATAACAGAGCCTATACCCACCTCACAGCGGCGGTCACGAGGATTAAATCAGTTAATAGATGCAAGAAGGCGGTGCAGGTGCCCTGAGAACGCTGCCTCAGGGTTAGCTATTCCCGTCATCAGCATCAAGGCCCAGGCAGGTCGGCCCACCTCCCGCATTGGAGTACCAAGCCCACTGCCTCGCGTAGCTGTGAGCTCCCTGAGGACGGGGACAAGTCTGCTTCACCTGTCCCTCGCCTCCCTGGCACGCAGGAGCCTGGTCCTGAATAAATGCTGTTTGTTGAAAGAATGATTAGGTAATGGACAAACACGTAGGAGAATGGGATGGGTAAATGTGCGTCAAAAGTAAGATTAAAAGCTTGCAATTACCCAGGACAAATACTTTCAACAAGCACCTCTGGCAGAGCCGGGGGATTAAGACAAGGCCTGTAGGCACAGCACCGCTGAAAGGCAAGAAACACCACAGGAAAAAAAGCAACAGAGATAACCCCGCCAACAAAGAGTCAAGAACCCCAAAGAAATGACTCTGGAGTGAGGGAACCTGGCTCCCAAAGCCCAGAACCACCACCTACTGGCCGTGCTGTGGTCTTGGCGAGGCCACTGTGTCCAGCTGGGCCGGCTGTCTGTCCTGCTCAAGGACACGTGACAAGAGGCGGAGGGCGAGGGCTGCAATCTCGCCTGCACTCAGCTGGAGGAGGTGTGAGGGCTACACTGGGCTCACAGGGGCCCCACCCGAGGGGCTTTTAGCGTGATTCCCCACAGAGGTGGGCAGAGGTGACCAGCAGCCCCTGGAAACCTGCATCAGCACCCTGAGCCTCTGTTCCAACCTGCAAAGCTCAGCCAAAGACAGCAGCTGCGCCTCACCTCCGTGACACTTGTTAACTTCCACGCGTTTTGTGCCCAGTGCCTAAAACAATGCCTGGCACGTAGGAGGTGCTCAGTGCCATCTGCTGAATGCACGAATGAATGAACGGGCTAAGGTACCACCCCATCCTTTCCCTACAGGCAGCCTGACGGATGCAGTGGGCTCAGACACTGGTAGCAGGACCATTAACCCTAGTAAACTCTTACACTCCTCAGTCTGGAAGAAAACAGAAAGGGGGAGAGAGGGCGAGGCTAACTTCGGGCTGGAATGCAGCCCTTTTCAGTCGGCTGGGAATAGCGATAAGGAGGTGGCCATGGGAACCATGGGAATTGGGAGGCGGGGGAGGGACGGGCCCCATTCACACAGTGCAAGGAGGTTAAGGTTATGGCAGTGGCGGAATGCGGGCTGGGTGTGGGGCTGGGCCTGGAAGCAAAGTTCCTGAATGACTGGCTAGCCGAGCCGGGGCCTCGGTTCCCTCTTGGGAACCTGTACAGCCAAGAGCAGTGTTTCATCAAAACAGGAAAAATCATAGAGGAAAAATGCTCATGTAAGGGGACTGGTATTTACAGGGAACAGCCCTGCCTCGACCCAAAGCCTGAAAAGATAAACTGGGGGTGGGAGGACACAGAAAGGGGCATGCAGGGGAGCAGAGCCATCCCAGGTAAGGCCACCCACTGCCCACCCAGGTCTGGGGGATCCTGGGAAGCGATGAAGGGGAGCCTGGGCTAGGTAGGTGGCAGAAGGCAATGTGAGCTTCAAAAGTCACAGCCTCAGAGAGGCTTCTCCGGGGCCCAGGCTCTCTCTGGCCACAGAACCTCCTGACCTGGTATTACCCGTCCAAAGTGCTTCAGAAAGACGGACGTGCTCTCCCTGCACAGGGAAGTGGGGACTCTGGCCCAAAACACCTGGCAGGCAGGAGCCTCACGATCTTGGGCAGATCCCTCACCAACACCCAACCCTGTTTTCTTTCTTTGGACAACAGGACACTCCCACTCTTGTCCGTAGGGCGCTGGGAAGGTCAGCTGGGAGTATGAACTTGGACCTGCTGGGTACACAGTAGGTTTTTCCTGGGTTCCTCTGAGCAGCCTGCATTACCATCATCATGATCACATGACAGGCAGTGATTCGGCAAAGGCTCCTGAGCCCCACCCCAAGCTTCCAGGACATACGATCCCGCCATCTGCGACTTTCTTCTGTACCAACACAAGGATTCTCGTCTTGCTAAGTGCAAGTCATGAGTCGCTCCTCTAGTGTGTGAGTAAAGGACCCGGGGTGTGCAGTAGTGCATCATCACCCTCACCTGCACACTGAAGGAGGTTCTTAACGGCTCTGCTCTTCCCCTTCAGTCCAGAGTGAACTCTTCATGAAGATCTGCTTCAAACGCTTCAAGGGCCAAAGGCTTCTTAGGATAAAGGTCATCTTCCTAATCGTGCCCTATGAGTCCCTCACGGCCTGGCCCAGCTGAGTCCTCCAGCCTGGGCTCTCCCCGGCTCTGTCCTGCAGCCACTTCCACATGGACAATGCTACCTCCCTACCTCAGGGCCTTTGCCCATGCTGTTCCCGCCACCTGGGCCTCCCTCCCTAATGAACCCCAAGTACCTTTCAGACAGCCACTGAAACATCACTGCCGTGAGGTATCCCTTGACCTCTAGAAGAATCCCCTGTGTTTTTCCTGCACAGACCTCATATCAACTGATAAGTACAAATTTAATTGGATGTTTGATTTAATCGCTGAAAATGAAGACTGCGCGACAGGAGGAGGTATATGCCTCTCGTTCACCACTGGCCCCCCAGGTGCCTAGCACAACGAGCAGCATAAATATTTGTACGTAATGAGTGAGTGAATGGACGAATGAATGAATGATTGAACAAACAGCCCAGGGAATGAAAAGTGAAAAGGGAAGTAAAGCAAAGAGCAGGTGGAGAGACCCAGAGTCTACTACCCCCACTCTAGGAGCTACAGAGGAAGGTGGAAGACGAGAACATGGGGAGGGAACTGAGTCATACATGAGGGCTGCCTGGGGTCCTGGGGGCTGGTGACCAGGTGGCCATGATGGAGTCCTTGCTGACAATTCACAGACACTATTTCATCTTGCCTCACACAGTGCCTGGGCGGGGGTGGGGGTGGGGTACTAGCCCATTGTTGCAGATGACAAAACTGAGACCCAAGAGGATGAAGGACCTGCCTGGGATCCCACAGCTGGGAGGGGGTGGGGTCAGGGCTGTGACTGCTCATTGCCACACACCATTGTCTAGACTCTAGTCTATTTCTAGACTCAAGGGGGAAAGTCTCTTATGCCAGGCATCCCTGCAAGAAAGTGAAACAAATTTATAAGCATCTCCCTGAAACTGCTGGAGCAGAGATGCTTATGCTTTTAGCAGGTAAGGATGGTAAGAAGGAATGAAAGGGACTGTCCAGGCCATCAGCTGAGAACTTAGCCCAGCCAAGTCCAATGCCAAGCGTCTCATCTGCATCAGTCCATTTAATCCTCAGAACAGCCCTAGCAAGCAGGCACTATCATTAGGATCATATTACAGATGAGGAAACTGAAGCTGAAAGAAGTTCCTGTTATTCCTAATCTAAGATGCTTAACACATTGCAGATATTCTCTTTAGTGTATTATTCTAGTGAACTTCAACATACATCAACATGTTCCTCAGGTCCACTAGTGGCCTTGGGAGCCCAATGTTATGTTCCAAAATGCTTTTAAATTCCCCATCTGTGAAATTCCTGCTGTGGGGTTTTCAGGGGCCCCAACCCTTGGCTACAATTCCCATGGCAGCCCATCTGTCTACAATGTGCTTTAGGCATTTCATATGCATGGATTCAGCCTCAGGCTGGCATCCACGGTCTGACAGTCTTGTCTTCAGTCTCCTTGAGGGTGTGAATAAGGACCAGTCACCCCATCAGGGAGAACACTCCCCCACTGTCTTGGGAAACATACTGACCCAAGCCAGTGGGCTTTTAGTTCCCCTTTGTCCATGCCCCAGGGAGTTTTTACATTCACTTGATCCCCTTCTCCTTCCTAAGCACCGTCCCTGCTCAAGAACCTGCTATGGCTCCCCACTGCCTGATGCAGCACATGCAGACCCCAGGCCAGGCTCCTCTGGGTGGTCTACAAACCAGGCCTACCTCACCTGCTCGTTGTATCCCCTGCCCTTTCCCACACGGCTATCCCTTCCTCCCAATCTCATCAGGCTGCAGAGCCCCTCGGGTAGAATGCCATCCCTTCCCCTGATCCCAACCCGACTCCTCTCGAGTGTCCCTCCTCCAGGAAGCCCCCCACTCCCTGTTTGTGCACATCCTGCCTTTTGCCTTCTTTTCTACTGAGGTGCCGTTGCCTACGTGGCATTGACTCTCCTCCGGCCTGTATGAACTGACCCCACCTTTCTAAGAGGATCCTTTGCTTCTTGAGAGGGAGGCTCAAGTCCGCCCACCTGGACTTGGCGTTCCAGCCTTGCCACAGCGTCTCCAGCCTGGCGGCCATCCCAGCCTCACTCTCAGCCCAGCTTCTCACAGAGAAGACATGCTGCCCACCCCCTGGGGACACAGGGACAGGGGGAGGGGGGTCACTGATAAGGCACCTGTCTTTTCTCTGGCCTCAAGTGCTGTCAAGTTCCCTCCTGCCAACAGGCCATGAACTAAGTCACCGGTCCACTGTCCTTTTTGTAAATTGAAAAGGATATGACTTGCAATTTACTAAGTGACATCTGATTAGTTGAAGGTCAACATTTCTAAAACATCAAGTCCATGTGGAAAATGTGAATCAAAGAGGCCTCTTGGCAGAAAGACTGGACACCACAAGAGCCAGCGGCTGCTGGCCTGGTCCCCGCCGGGCTGCACCCAGGCCCGTCTCTGCAGCGCAGATTTGCAGGCTGCCCACGGCACAAACAGAACCCAGCTCCCCACTCCAACTTGTCCGCACTGTGCTGAGGGTCAAGGGCACACTCTTCATGGTGCCCCCGACGCATTCTCCAGCCAGTTTGCCAAGTGCTGACAGGTGACTCCTGCCTCTGCCTTTGGATGGGCCTGGACCCCTTGCCCTGGCATCTGCCCAGCTCTGCTCATCACAAGGCCTCGAGGTGGCACTAGGGGAGGTCCTCTCAGAACTCCGCACCAAGGTAGATCAGAATATCCCCAAAGATCCCTGGACGTTCTTGCTCAGATAACTCTTGATAGTTTAACTGTCTATCTTCCCTGTTGGAACGGAAGCTCCTTGAGAGTGGGTACCATGTCCGTGGGGTTCAGCTCCACACACCAGCACCAGCACAGCGCGTGGCACACAGTAGGTGCTCAACGGATAACAGTTACATGAACGAACGAGCAAATGAGCAAGGAGGGCGCTGGATGGACTGAGACCATCTCAGCAGACACGCTTTAGGGAGAACTTCTGGCGCAGCCAAGCCACCGGTGGAGAAGTGAGGGGGAACAGAAGAGGCCGTGTTGCCTGGATCAAGCCCAGGTGTGGGAGGCAGGTGGGTGTGCTTCCTCTCTCACCCCCGTGGCCCTCCTGGAAAGCAGCGTGACCATCCCTACCCGGAGGTGTCTCCTGGTGTTCTGAGAAACGCCACGCGGGGGAGGTGGTGGGGGGGTGTGGTGACCTCTAACGCCCCACCCCACTGCTGCAGCCGCCCCAGCCGAGGCAGCCACCTCCACACCCGCCCCGCCCCCGTGGGAGTTCCAAAGTCCAGCCTGCCCCCTCAGTCATTTCATCTCTAAAATGGGGGCAGAGCAACCCTGATCCCAGCATCCTAAGACTCCTACCTCAAAGGAGATGAGAAGACACTGCTGTAAATTACTCACAGGTATCTCTTTTCTTTCTTAAATTGCTTTTGTAACAAATCCCAAGTGGAACAATAGCAACAAATCAATCCTCCCCAAATCCTAAGAATGTTACACTGACCAACCAACCCACCGCCTATGGCATTTTCACAACCACCCTCTGAGGTGGGCACCACTTTCTCTCCCCATCTCACAGCTGAGGAAGGGAAGCCCGCAGAAGTAGATGATTTGGCTGACTGAGCAAACAGCAGGGCCAGAGTGCAAAACCTGAGTCCCTACTTGGGTTCCCCCCTCTCCTGATCATTACAATTCCCCAGAGAGGTTGCTTAAAATACAGAGGCCGGGGTTTCCCTGGTGGCACAGTGGTTAAGAATCCGCCTGCCAATGCAGGGGACACGGGTTCGAGTCCTGGTCCGGGAAGATCCCACATGCCGTGGAGCAACTAAGCCCATGCACCACAACTACTGAAGAGCCCGCAAGCCGCAACTACTGAGCCCGCGAGCCACAACTACTGAGCCCGCATGCCACAACTACCAAAGCCTACATGCCTAGAGCTCGTGCTCCGCAACAACAGAAGCCACGCAATGAGAAGCCTGCGCACCGCACCAAAGAGTAGCCCCCGCTCGCCGCAGCTAGAGAAAGCTGTGCACAGCAACAAAGAACCAAAGCAGCCAAAACTAAATAAATAAAATAAATAAATTTATTTAAAAAAAAATACAGAGGCCAGGGCCCTGATTCCCCACATCACGATCTCTCGGTGGGGCCGTGGGAATCATCTGAACAAGCAAATTGCCCCCAGCCAGCTGGGCAGACTGTGACTCCCTGGGCCTCAATTTTCCCATCTGTGAAAGGGGAAACTCCTCTCCCACAGAGCCGTTGTGGGTGATCAAGGGAGGGAAATGCTGGGTAAGTGTGCCAAAAACAGCCAAGAGGTATCAAGCAGAAGGTCCCACTGAGGAAGACGCTCTACTTTGGGTAGCCTGACCAGCCCTTCCACTTCCGGAGCCCTTGGGGCTAGAAAGGGGCTCTAAAGGCCAGCATGCACTGCCGTGGCGGCTGCAGCTGTGACTCTTCTAGCTGCTTCCACCTGGGGCAGTAGGAGACTCAGGAGTGGCTCACACGTCATGGAGCCTGCTGGGCCCAGGGCACATTCCTACCCATTGTGTCTTCTGTGCAGTATCTTTCAGGCGACAACAGCACATGGCCAACCAGTTCAGCCTGTGGGAGGGTGGACATCACATCCGCATCCCACGTCTCTACACTAGGGAGTGACACCGGCTGACAAACAGGTGGTTCTCCTCAGGGGTCCTCACCCTTGGTCAAGTCCACGTGCCCCCTCTCCTCCGGGCTGTTACCACCAGCATGCTCGAGCAGTTGTACCACTGCCACCCGCAGGGTCAGAGGCCCAAGTGGTGGCCTGTACCGAGGTTCAAGCACAGAAATACCTGTGCCAACTAAGTAATCATCACACCACACGTACTGGTCACTTACCGTGGTGGGTGCCGTGCTGAGTAATTTAGCCAAGTTATCTCATTGAAGTTCTACTGTCCCCCAGGAGGAAGGTACCGTCACCATCCCCGCTGATGATGTGGGTAAAGTGCTAGCAAATCAACTCTGCAAGTAGCAGGGCTGCGGTTCAACTCCAGGGAGACTGCTCATTCACTGTTCAACACGTTTTTTCAGTGTGCCCGTCACTGCCCTAGGCCCCGGGGACCCAACCGTGACGAAGGCAGAGCAAGGCACTGATAGCCTGGTGGGAGACTCAAGAGATCAAGCTCTCAACCCTGGTCTCCATTGTCTCCCAAAGGCCACTGGCTCTTTCCAAAGGGAGATCTCCCTGACTGGCTCCCTGGTGTCCACTGTTGGCATGAGGCCTGTAGGAGGTGGTCTGGGTTAGATGACACTGGCCTGCAGGAAGCAGGTCCTGCCAGCTAACCCACCGACACGTGGCACCTGGGCAGACTGCACCAGCGTTCTGAAAGATTAAAAGCCATTTCTGAGTCACTATTCCTTCCTTGTGGGGTGGCCTTAAGAGAATCTTTAATCATTGGGCTCAAAGTGGAGGCATGAGAAATACAATACTGCCCCCTCCCCTCAACGATAACAATACACCTGATTCTGATTCTCTGGCACTTTCCTTTTGGCCAGTGAAGCCTGGGAGCCCCATTCTTCTAGAGGCACTGGAAATCCAGATTTTTATGTGAAATCTCCTAATTTGAAATGCTGGCATTTAACTTTAAATTTTTTTTTAAATGTGAGGACCAAATAATCGCATCTGTGATTGGACAGAATTTGACCCCCAATGCTGCCAGTTTATAATCTCTGTCTTAGATCAAGTATGACAGGAAGTTTCATAAATGGGGGAAGGAAGTAGAGGCGTCATGACACTGAATTAGGACCTACGATGAGCCAGTAGCTGTGGGAGGTGCTCTCGACTCCCAGCAGTAATCCTGTGAGGTCAGGGTTCATGTCCCCAGAAGGCAGGCTCAGAGAGGTGAAGTGAGCTGCCCAAGGACACACAGTGAGGGGGGCAGAAGCACCAGGATTGGGACTCAGATGTGCCAGGCTTCAGAGCCCAGCTATCCCAGGTCTGCCTGGGACCTCGCAACAATGGCTCTAGAACAAGCTAAGTCCCGGGCAGCTGACTCTTCATGTTCCAGTGAGTGTGAGGCAGGCAGAGGTCCAAGTCAGGTGACACGTCTGTGTGGCCCCACTGTGAGGGGCCTGACCCAGGGAGGGACGGGTGGGGACGGGGCAGGGAGGAGGCGGGTGAGTGAACCCTCTCATTCCTCCTTTGACTCAGGGTTAACTCAGCTCTGACAAACCACCTGGCTTTGAGAGTGCCCCAGTTTCGAAGCTCGGCCAACCAAAGCCAAGTTGGGGAAAATCGGGCAGGGCAGGACAGAGAGTGGAACCAGCCCAGCCACCTGGCTCGCAGGGTGAATCTGGGCGGGGCTCCCAGCTCCAAAAGGCAGGGGCTGGCTCCACCCATCTCCATGCCCTCCCAGCTCCCGTGTTTACAGAGTCTAATCAGCCCGGAACCTGAACACATACCAGCCTTCTCATCTGTAAAATGGGGTAAGTAAAAGCCCTCACTTCCTGGGTTTGTTGTGAGAACTGAATAAAATGATAGATTTACAGTGCGTAGCACTGTGCCTGATGCCCAGGAGATGCTCAGTGTTTACTTCTATCACCACCCTCTCCAACTGTCCAGCATCTGTGGCTTCTCACTTCCCTCCTTCCAGAAACATCTGACTGCAGAGGATGGGTCAGGGCTACTTCTCTGCACCAAGAACAGAGGGCTCAAAACCCACAGCCACGTCATCAGGAACGATCTGAGGACCTAACACTCACCAGGATGCAAACACTTCTGAGGTAAACTAGAAAAAGTATGGGATCCAAGTGCAGAAAAGCTGCGCTCCTGTGGCCCCTCTGATCTTCAGTGTTCTCACTTGCAGAGAAAACGATCATCCCCAGACCACACTCATCTTCCAAGAGCGTTCTAAACTCTTAAGCCCCATGTGACGCTTTCATGATAATCATTATTAAGTTAATTAAGATTTGTGGTACCCAATCCCAGAGTTACACTTAAGTCATAATGGGGAACCCCTCTTCAGGGTTTCCCAGCTTACCTGATCCTGAGAATCACTGAGGACACTTTGAAAGACGCAGATTCCCAGGCCCATCTGGACCGGACTTGAGGGTGGGGGGCAGGACAGGACCCAGGTGATTAGGGAAACCTGCCAGTTCTAGAGAGAACAGGATTACTCTACTGAAACTGAAAACTGGGCACCTTGAATCTCCACAGTCAGGTGATCTAACAGAAAGTATCATTTTCTGGGGGTTGGACAGTCTTGACTTTAGGGGCTGGCTGTTACTTTGATGGCTGTGTGACTCTGGGCCAAGCCCTCAACCTCTCTGAGCCTCTGTTTTCTCAAAATGGGAACAATTAGGCCTAGGCCCCTGGCTGGGGTGAGTGTGGAATATCAGATGCCTGCTCCCTCCCAGCTTCCCCACCTCAGATTCTGGGGGCTAAAGTGCCATTTTAAGCAAGCGGAGCTAGCAGGGGTGAGGGGAGCCTGGTAGCCTCCCGTTAGGACAGGCAGCTGGCCACCCATTCCCACTTTGGGCAGGGCCTGAGTAATGTCAGATTCCCAATTCCTCAGGACACATTCGGTAGGAAACATTTCCCATTCCCACTGTTAGAGAAATAAATCTTTTCTGATGCACTTATACTCTTAGAAGAAAACTAGAAACATTTTTCCAAACACAAAGAGATATGGCAACAAAGCATCCAATCCCAGAAGATCTGGACCACTCTGCCAGGTCTCCGGGGTCTCATCTTGTCTGAGATCTGAGCTGTGGGAGGCGTGAGGTTGGTGGAGCATGGGCCCCACATTCCACAGATTTAGATCTGATTTAGATCTGATTCTCTCCTTCCATCATTTAATAAATATTTTCTGAGCACCCGCTGTGTGCAGACCCTGGGCTCAGTACCAGGATCCAGTGATGAGCAGAGATTTGGTCCCCGCTCTCAAGAGCTTAGACTCCAGCAAGACAGACAGATGTCAGGTGACAAATGGCACACACAGATCACTGCAGTTGTGCTAAGTGATCTCAAGGACATGTCCAGGTGCGATAAAAAGATACACACAGGGAAGGGATGGGGGGGTGACCCAAATTAGATAAAGTACGCTGTCTGGGAAGATCTTTTTGGAGGGAGGGCACTAGTTGGCCAAGCTAATCCAGCGAGCTACCCTCCGCAAACTCGTTATCACCTGTCTCCTTTTCCTTCCTCCTCAGCACTCACCACTGTGGGCAATAACCGTCTGTGCAATTATCTGTTCACTGTCATTCTGCCCACCTTCCCCACTACCCTGGAAATGCCACGACAGTAAAGACAATGTCAGTCTTGTTGTCCCTGGAATCCTCCCCAATTAACCTTTGAGTGAGTGCATGAATGGATGAATGAATGAACCCTGCTTCCCTGGGCCTTGATCTCTTCATCCCCACAAACGGGAGTAACAATACCTTTGGCCATGTTGCTGGGAGATCCGGGGCACACTGCCTGTATTCAATGAGTGGGGCTTGGCGCTGGCATAACTTGGAATGAGTGGGACATTGTGGGAAGGGATTTAGGAGCAGGAGAGGAAGCCGGACTCCTCTACCCTGTGAGCAAACCACTCGTGGAGTCCACCCGAGTCAGGACTGCAAAACAACTTCAGCAAGATGGGCCAGGACATACGGGGAGCCCTCCCCTTAACAGCAGGCAGGTAGGTAGTTCCCCAGGGAGAGCATCCACTGATGCAGTCCCCACACAAATCTTGTGTCACCCACTGGGCCAGTGAGTGGGTGACAAGTACCCAAGCGTGCCCAGGGTCATCTTCTGATTTCCTGGCTCCTTGAAGCAGGCGTGGGAGACAGGCATTCCTGTGCCAGCACAGTCACGTGTACCAGGCAGGTGATGGGTGAGAGGGGCAGAGAGATGAGAGAGCAGCATGAATACACATGACCCCTGCCCACGTGGTCGCACCTACGGCGGTAAGCCTTCCCCGACCAAAGAGGGCAGCCAGGGACAGTGGAAAGGCCATGAGTCCTGCGGGGGAGCCGGGGGTCATGCCCTGCTAGGGGCCTCAGTTTCCCATTGGTTAAGTGACACCATTAGTTCCCCTCATAGATCAAGGTGGAAACTGTAAAGTCATGAGTGCTACGAGGTGACAGGTGATTTCATCTACCTCTCTCTACAACAAGGTTTGGATTTGCCTGTGCACAAATTGTGTGCTCACTGTCCCCTAAGCCACCATTTCCCAAAGCGTGGCACCTATGCCACCGGTGTGACCTGGGTGATTTCAGGCCATGCGGGGACCTGGTGGTTAAATGGCATCAGACTTCACAGTTAGAAGGCCATTCCCTGTTCAGCTCTCATTTGAGTGTTCCAGAACATCAAAGAGAATGTCTCGAGGCAGTGCTATCCAGCTGTCATCCTCTCGTTTCTCTAGCACTCGCTAACATCCCTTTTTTAACAGACCCAGCTACTGTAGCACGCACCAGCTAGCTAGAATGGAACAGGCTTGCAATTATTTGTATCTATTTGTGGCAGGTGATACTGCTTTTCCATTTTCAAAGATGTTATGAAGTTACCTTTTATAAATAAACATGTTAAATTCAAAAACTGAGTAGTTTCCATAAAAGTTATTGAGTAAATAACACATGTTGTTTAAGAACACACCCCCAAATTAGGGAGATGGTACCAGAATGGTGGGAGATTGAAAATACTGACTGCAGTTACCACCTCTGCCAGTGACACATGTATCAAGGCCCGTCCTTTTTTCTTCCTCCTGGGTCCACGGCCCAATCAGATCTCCTGACACCCCCTGGAGTTGGGTGAGGCCAGGTCCCCGGGGCAAGGCAGAAATGACAGCACCACATCCAGACCCTCCACGGCCTCCCTTTCTCTCCCCGCACTGCCGGGCCTCAGAAAGAATCCAACATCCTCTTGAGAAAGAACCACAAGACGGAGGGCAGGGTACCTGCGAGGGGCATAGCATCCCACCACCTTGGGAATGAATTTCTGTTGTGTTAAATCACTGAGATTTTCAGGTTGTTTATAGGAATTAGCTGACTTAGGCTAATACAAAGGGGCCATCTCTAGTCCAGTTTCTATATACCAGCCTGACACCCTGGTGCTTTTCTCTGTAAATAATAATAACTGAGCACCTAACAGATGCCAGGCATAGTCTGAAGGGCTTTACAGAGATGAGCTCAATTAGTCCTCATGACAGCGCTGGGACCCAGGCACTATTGAGTAGTGGGCTTATTATCATTCAGTGAGGCCACTGAGACCCAGAGGGCATCTTGCCCAAAGTCACACATTTGGGAAGTGGTGAAGCCGAGACTTGAATCCAGGACTGTTGGAGATGCACAAAGCCGTTACTTTGCCACAGTGCGATGCAGCCTCTGCTGAGCACATCACCCAGGAACTGCTGTGCCCTGACTATGTGCCAGTCCCTGGGCTGGGTCCTGCAGGAGACGGCACAAGTGACACTGCCATGGCCTGGAGCCCGGCAAGCCAGGCGGGAAGGGAGCAAGGGAGGCGCGTGGCACAGAGCCGGATGGAGACAGGAGAGTGCAGTCAGGGAGGCCTTCTGGAAATCTCGGCGCATCACCACTCCCCAAGAACAGGGAGGGCGGAGGAGGTGGATAAGGCTTAAGGCTGGCCCAGGAGGGTGGGTGCGATCTCAGCCTGCAGAGACAAGTGGAGAGATGCGTCTCATCGGAGCCAACAGCCACCTCCTGAACCCACAGGAATTAGCCGGGGCCAGGCCTACCACCCTGTCTACGTAAGGAGACTAAAAGACCGTGGGATGAGTCTTTAACACGCTTCCCTGGATGGTGCGGGCCACGGCCGCCCGCCGGTTCTCTGGTTCTCCCCCTCCCCTACTCTCCTCCCTCCCTCCCTTTCCCTCCCTTGACAGCAGTAGCTCAGTTGTCTGTCGCAGACTCCCTGACCCATCCCTAACCCCTTTCTGACCTCAGGGCCACCGGACTGGCCTTTTCGCGTTTCCGGCCCAACCCCAGAGTCAGGGCGGGGGGCGGGGGGGGGAGGGGAGGGGCCTCGAGGAGTCGGTGCCAAGAGGAGCGAAAAGACCAGACCACCCTCGGCTCCCCCTCCCCTCACCCCGCCAGATCGCAAGGCTCGCAGCTGCTGCGGCAATGAGGCCGCTCACCTGCGCGGGCCACACGTCACACGCAGCTTGTGGTGGATTTGGCCTTCAGTGGCATCACGCCTCACGGCTATTGCCTAATCAGTGCTTGCAAAGATGGTAAACCTATGCTATGCCAGGGAGATACAGGAGACTGGACTGGAACATTTTGGGGTCATAAGGGTGCTGTTTGGGATGCAACAGTAAATAAGGATGCCACCAAAGTGGTTACAGCAGCTGCAGATTTCACAGCCAAAGTGTGGGATGCTGTCTCAGGAGATGAATTGATGACCCTGGCTCATAAATACATTGCCAAGACTGGATTTTACACAGGATAGTAATTACTTGTTAACCGGAGGACAGGATAAACTGTTACGCATATATGACTTGAACAAACCTGAGGCAGAACCTAAGGAAATCAGTGGTCGTACCTCTGGTATTAAAAAGGCTCTATGGTGCAGCGAGGATAAACAGATCCTTTCAGCTGATGATAAAACTGTTCGCCTTTGGGATCATGCTACTATGACAGAAGTGAAATCTCTAAATTTTAATATGTCTGTTAGCAGGATGGAATATATTCCTGAGGGAGAGATCTTGGTAATAACTTACGGATGATCTATTACTTTTCACAGTGCAGTAAGTTTGGACCCAATTAAATCTTTTGAAGCTCCTGCAACCATCAATTCTGCATCTCTTCATCCTGAGAAAGAATTTCTTGTTGCAGGGGGTGAAGATTTTAAACTTTATAAGTATGATTATAATAGTGGAGAAGAATTAGAATCCTACGAACGACACTTTGGTCCCATTCACTGTGTGAGGTTTAGTCCTGATGGAGAACTCTACGCTAGTGGTTCTGAAGATGGAACATTGAGACTATGGCAGACTGTGGTAGGAAAAACATACAGCCTTTGGAAATGTGTGCTTCCTGAAGAAGATAGTGGTGAGCTGGCAAAGCCGAAGATCAGTTTTCCAGAGACAGTGGAAGAGGAGCTAGAAGAAATTGCTTCAGAGAATTCTGATTCCATCTATAGTTCAACTCCTGAAGTTAAGGCCTGAGCATCAGGCAGATGTACACAACTTATGGACTAAAACAGAGAAAAGCATCAGCCTCCAGAGTTACTCTCTGCTTAAGGTAAACACGAGCAGTAAACAATGAGGAATATGAATTAGCTCCAGTGCTGGAACTAACCAACTTGGTGATACCTGTAACTGAAAACACAAGAGTATCAGCTTAAGGCAGATGGAGTTACACTCTTGTAGTACGATGGTCCTTTGTCTTTTTAATGAGTATATGCAAACCAATACCCAATTTCTCTGCTTACAGTTAGATTTCTTGTAGCTGTTTATGTTATTATGAGAGGGAAAATATATTGACCTATTTTTCTGACTTGTCCCTTAAAGCAGAAAGCCATTTTTTTTTTTTTTGCTTTAGTTATAAAGAAGAGGGGGAATATGTGATAAAGTAACTGGTTTGATTTCTCTTTCACTGTACACTGCTTCTGAACATCTAATTGTTTTTAGTTGTCTAAATAAAATGCCTAAAAAAAAAAGCTTCCCTGGGCTGGATGAAGTACTCTCAGTTCTTTCAAGGCTACTCTTATGGCTCCTACAGCCCTCCTCTTTCAGAGGGCATGGGGCGTAATGGAAAGATTGCGGCATGGGGGGCCAGACCATTCCACACCCCGATACCTCCTACCCCCTCAGAAGCGATACGGGTGCCCAGTGCGGTGCGGCCTGCACCAGCGGAGCAGAAAGAGGCACTGCTAACGGTGAACACGTGAAACTGCACAAGGGATTCTAGACACTGGTGGTCCGCTTCCTTACAGGAGGGCCAGCTGACGGTGAAGATGGTCAGGAGAAGGACCGCTGATCAATAAGGAGTGACACGGCGGGGGCAGCCCGGCAAATGCTGCCTGATCCAGCTGAAGGGCAGTGCCACCAGTGACGTCATGTGGATGCCAGGTACCCCTGACAGGATGTGCTGAGAAGGGCACTCCACCCACTTCCCAGTCTAATCGCGAGAAAAACGTGAGACAAACCCAGAGTGCGGGACGTTCTACAGGACATTTGGACAGTGTTCTTCAAGACTGCCAAGGTCATGAAGAACAAGAAAGACTGAGGGTGGGAGGAATTGGGAGATGGGGATTGGCACATATCCACTATTGATACTATGTATAAAATAGACAACCAATGGGAACATACTGTATAGCACAGGGAACTCTACTTAACGGACTGTGGTGACCTAAATGGGAAGGAAATCCAAAAGGGAGGGGATATATGTTTACGTATGACTGATTCATTTTGCTATACAGTAGGCGCTAACACAACATTGTAAAGCAACTATACTCCAATAAAAATTAACTTAGAAAATAAAATAAATAAAATTTTAAAAAGAAAAAAAAAAAAGAAAGACTGGGGACTTCCCTGGTGGCGCAGTGGTTAAGAATCCGCCTGCCAATGTAGGGGACACAGGTTCGATCGCTGGTCCGGGAAGATCCCACATGCCGCGGAGCAACTAAGCCCGCGCGCCACAACTACTGAGCCTGCGCTCTAGAGCCCGCGAGCCACAACTACTGAAGCCCGCGCTCCACAACAAGAGAAGCCACTGCAATGAGAAGCCTGCACACCACAACGAAGAGTAGCCCCCGCTCGCCGCAACTAGAGAAAGCCCACACGCAGCAACGAAGACCCAACGCAGCCAAAAATTTAAAAATTAAAAAAAAAAACACAGAGGAACTGTCCCCAACCAGAGCCTGGGGAGACGTGACCACTGAATGCAATGTTGGATCTTGGATTGGATTCTGGAGCAATAAAAGGACATCAGTGGAACAAAACTGTTTTTAAATTTTATATTATTTTGAGACTTTGCTTCTTTGGGGCACACTGGTCACCCCATCTGGCTGTGAGAGCTCTCTACAGTCTGTGGGCTGGCAGTGTGCTGATCTTTTAAAGTTTCTTTCCCTACCCAATCCCCCCCTTTTTGGTGAGGTTTCAGTGGGGTCTGTTAGGTGTGCATCCTGCAGCTTAATTGGCTTAAAATGTACTCTCCTTTGGTGTGATCTCTTTGGGGGCCAATTGGGAGAAAGAAAAACCAACAGTGTAACTGTTTTGATACTGGAAATTGATGTGTCCTTTTGAAATAAAGAACCAGTCCCTCAAAAAAAAAAAAAAAAAAAGGACATTAGTGGAAAACAGGTAAAATCCAAAATAAAATCTGGAGTTTAGTTAATAATAACACACCAAAGTCAGTTTCTTAGTTGTGACAAATGTGGTAATGTATGGTGTAAACCATGGGGAACACTGGATTGGAGGTATCTGTACCATCTTTACAACTTTTCTGTAACTCTATTCCAAAATAAAAAAGTGTCTTTAATTTAAAAACAAGAGAGACGCCAAATACCAGAACTAAAACATAAGTTCCGTGAGGTTGGGGTGGGGGGGCAGGAGCTGTCTGTCTGGCTCAGTGCTATATCCCCAGCTTCGAGAACAGTGCCTGGCACACAGTAGGCCTTCAAGAAATATGCTCAACGAACAAATGACTCCACCACCCCAGCCTGTTCCTGGCCTGTTGACTGGGGCTCCAGAGACCAGCCAGAGAAAGGGCAGGATGGCCAGCCCCACCTGCTCCCCACAGGAAGGGCTGCACCCCTCTCCCCGCCTCCCCAGCAGGGGCTCAGCAGTCATCTCCTGTCCACAGATGTACAGTGTCACCTAGATACTGGAAATGGTCACCTAGGCCCAGCCCCCTTCTCAGGCAACCCAGAGCCCCCTTCCCCGCCAAGGTTTCCGTGGCAATAAACTGTAAACACAACTAAGTAGACAGCAGCTGACATCGGGGGTTTCCATGGAGAGCCCCCCAAAATCGAGGCGATTATGCTCCCCTCTGGGACACACAAGTGTGGTTAAGAAAACCAGCTCTGGTATCACAGAGTGTTCCACTTGCCTGTGGTTTGTGTGACCTTGGCCAAGTCCTGTCCCCTCTGTGTCCAGCATCCTCATCAGGCAAATGGGAATGACACACCTGGTTCCTACGTGATGTGAGGATGAACTGAATGCAGGAAAGGCCTTCAGCCTGGCACTTGATAAATGGGCACTGTTGGGGGCACTGTGGTCACAGCACAGCCCTGGGAGGTCACCTGAGACACCCTGAGGGCTGAAGGTTTTAAGGGATCTGGAGAAGGGAGTGCCACTCAAACTGAGCTTTGGCCAGCCCCGGGACTGCTGAGGAGGAAAGACAGGTCCAGCGGCAGAGCTGGCAGTGCCACCCTAGCACCGTCCAGAGAAGGGAAGCCCTGGCTGCCAGGCCTGGAAGAATCGTGCCCCGAGGATGCCTCTGCCCAAACCTGGGGGTCCCTCGACTCCTCTGCCTCCGGCTCCGAGCCCAGACCCACCAGGCCACCTCCCGAGAGTCCAGGGGCACCGCCCCAAGTCCTGTCCACCCGGCGAGTGTGTGCTGGTTCACTGGTACGTGAGACACACAGGCTGCATGCCGCCAGCCACAGGCCATCATCCGCCCTCAGAAGGCTTTGGTTTGGCCCAGCATAATGTTCAACAGCAATAAAACTGAAAGCAGTTACTAATCATTTTCACACAATTTATCAGACTTTCATCATTTCTTTAAAAATTGGGTAATCTGTACGGCAACAAGCCACAGAGAGCTGCCCCTTCCCAATGGAGCGTCACTCTCTGATGGGCCCCAGCCGGCACCCAACTGCCCCCCGCCCCGTGATACCTGCCCAGGGCCTGGGGACATCTGGGTGTGTGACCATTTGACCGTTTTCTCTCCCACCAGAGATTAATGCCTTGGGGTCTGGGGTCACCGTGTGGGTGCCACTTAGAGAGGGGAGCCCAGCTCTGGGTTGAATCGCCCCAGGTGTTCTCACGGGAGCGCATCACTGGTCCTGCAAACCCAAGGGGCCCCGGCTTTACCATGTCCACCCCCCAGATGCCCCTCTGCTCAGGTCTACCAGAGCTCGGCGAGGAGCCCGGGGACAATGCTACCAAGGAAGGCCACGACGAGGGAAACGGTCCCACATTCCACACGAGCTCATCTCATCCTCAAAAAAATCCTGCAAGGAAAGTGTGAGCACCCCACTTTGCAGATGAGGGAAATGGAAGCTTACAGGTCAAGGCAGCCCTCGGAGGAATCTGCAGTGTAGAAGGACATTCTGAAAGGGTGGCCCACGACCTAGCACTTTCCCGTGAAGATTTGGAGACACTTGCTCCACACCATGAAGGTACCCTTGGACCCAGCAAAACATCAAAACAAGTCAAATATCACCAGATTTCTTCCAAAGTAGTCAAGGGACATTTTAGTTAAATTCTACGTGTCAGTGGCTCCTGATGTGAAAGCAAGAGAGAAAACGATAGTGGAGACCCGGTGGAGAGTCACAAAAATCGACAATGTCAAGGTACCAGCGAGGCAGAAGAGCACCACGGTGAAGTACCCTGGCTCTTGAATCACACACCCAAGTTCAAGTCCCAGTCCCGTACTTCCTCAGCTGTGTACCCTGGGCCAGTTCACTTCCCAGCTCTGAACCTTGGCTTCCTGTTTTAAAACTGAATTAATAAAGGAAACAATCAGCAGAGTGAAAAGGCAACCTTTTCACTGGGAGAAAATATTTGCGAACTATGTATTTGAAAAGTAGTTAATATCCAAAATACATAAGAAACTCAACTTCACAGCAAAACACACACACACACAAAACACACAACAACAACAACAACCCCACAACCAAATAACCTGATTAAAACTGGGCAGAGAACTTGAATAGACAGTTCCCCAAATAAGACAATTGAATGGCCAACAGGTATATGGAAAGATGCTCAACATCACTAATCATCAGAGAAACGCATATCGAAACCACAATGAGATATCACCTCACACCTGTCAGGATGGCCGTCACCAAAATAAACAAAAGAGAAGTGTGGAGGATGCGGAGACACTGGAACTCTTGTACACTGTTCGTGGGAATGTCAGTCAGTGCAGCCACTATGGAGAACACTATGGAGGATACTCAAAAAATTAAAAATAGAAATACCATATGATCCAGTAATCCCAGGACTGGGTATTTATCCAAAATAATTGAAGTCAGGATCTTGAAGAGATAGATGCAGCATTATTCACAATAGCCAAGATGTGGAAACAATCCAAGTGTCCACGGATGGATGAACGGATAAGGAAAATGTGGTGTATACAAACAATGGAATATTATTTGGCCTTTAAAAAGGAAATCCTGGGACTTCCCTGGTGGTGCAGTGGTTAAGACTCTGCACTCCCAATACAGGGGACCCGGATTCGATCCCTGATCTGGGAACTAGATCCCGCATGCATGCTGCAACTAAGGAGCTGGCAAGCCACAACTAAGGAGCCTGTGGGCTGCAACTAAGACCCAATGCAACCAAATAAATAAATAAAAATTAAAAAAAAAAAAGGAAATCCTGCCGTATGTGACAACACGGATGAACCTGGAGGACATCGTGTTAAGTGAAACAAGCCAGTCACAGAAGGCCAAATACTGCCTCCACTTATATGAGGTATCTAAAATAGTTAAACCTACAGAGGCAGAGAGTAGAACGGTGGTTGCCAGGGGCTGGCAGGAGGAGGAAATGGGGAGTTGCTATTCAATGGATATAAAGTTTCAGTTATACGCATAAGTTCTAGAGACCTGTTGTACAACACTGTGCCTGTCATTAACAATCCTGTAGTGTGAACTTAAAAATCTGTCAAGAGGGTAGATCTCACCTTAAGTGTTCTTAGCACAATTTTAAAACATTGAATTAATAGTATGACTATAAAGTGATAGCATTACAGCTTCTTGGAGGGATGAAACTTCTGTATCCAGACTGCGGGGGTGGTTACATGATGTAAAGTCTTGACTTCCACAGAAGAATACACCAAAAAAGGCCACTTTTACTGTATGTTAATTAAAAAGATAAAATAAATAAATAAATAGTCATCTAAAAAAAAAAGAGATAAAATATAGAAAAATAAATGACTAATAATCGTGTCTATCTCGTGGAGCCAGTGTGACTTTCAAGTCCAATGACATGCCCAGCACAGAGTGCAACACATCACCAGCTGAGGAACTGCCAGGCACTACTAGTAAGATTCGCCTTGCCTCCTTTCCTCCTCCAGAGCAATTCGAGCCCCAGATGGCAACTCAACAGAGAAAAGCATCACCAGCACCCAATGTTCAGGGACCTGTGACTGAAGTTTGGTAACAGCCAGGCCTCTCATCTCAAATAGGGTTTCCACCTTTTGGATAAACAGAACATTCAGTCCCTTTCAAACGGATCTCGCTTCCTGCCCAGCTGTGCTGCCCAGCAGATTCCAGAAGGAAGCATTCAAGGGAAGGATTTTACTGTCAGTCCCCCAGGGACCCCTAGATGCACCAGCTATGTGACCCAGCATCTCTGCGGGTCAATTTCCCTGGATGTAAAATAGGAATAATGCCCACTCAGAGGATGAGGAGATTTGTAAAGCGCCTTACGTATCCCCGAGCTCTTGGTAGTACGGGGATCCCTGAGTTCCTCCTGCCTCTCCCAAGGGTCAAGGCTTTTAAAAACCAATACATGCTAGTGTTGGCAGGTTTTTTTCCCATCCGGTACTTTTCCTGCATAGACACAAATGTAATTAAGTTAAGAGACCTAAATGTTAAAGTTGACAACAGACAATTAGGCTAATTACCACTTCCTTAAAGAACAATTACAGCTGTGTTTCCCAAACAATATTCTGAGAAATGGTACTGGCCGGCCTATCAAGAACAACGGTGGCTTAGACAGTAAGTTTGGCAAAAGCTGGGCTAAGTGACTCTGGTTCCTTTTGTGCAGGACTTCTCAGAGCCTTCAGTAAGTTATGCACGTGCTGTGGATCTCCAAATGGGGAACCCATTACGGAGCGGCACAGTCTGGGAGATGCTGAGTTAGTCAATCTTACTGTACATCCAAGTCACCTGGGGATCTTGCATTTCCAACAAGCTCCCAGGTGGTGCTGAAGCTGCTGGTGTGGGGACCACACTTTGCAAAGCAAGGATATCCATGGAAAGGTAACCCCACCGCCACTGCCCTGCCTTAGTGACAGCTTTACTAGTGAAGAACAGTCCCAGAGGAGGGAATGTGCTTGCAGGGGGGACAGATGGGACCAGACTCTACTCCCCAACCTCCCCTCCAAAGACCCACTCTGGCATCTGGCTGCCCCTGTGCTCTCGGCCTGCTAAATATGGGTTCTCTGGATCTAGAGCAACCTTCTCAATCTTAGCTGTGCACCTGGAATCACGTGAGGACCTTTATAAAATACTGATGCCTGAGTCCCCCACCCTCAGATCCTGATTACTGGGTCTGGAGCACCACCTGAGTTTGGGGATTTTTAAAACTCCTCCAGTGATTCTAACATACAGCAGAGCTGATGTTCACTGATACAGAGGTGGTGGGTAAGCCTCACCCCAAATGCCCTCCTCACACCCTGCCTGCCTCTCCAGTGCCTGATGAAAACTGCCCAGGAGCAACTCCAAAATAAAAAATGAAAGGATTACCAGATGGGAAACAGAACTTAACGAGGCCACAGCTGGCTAAAGCCCAGTCTCAAGATACTGTGGTATCAGGAATCCAAACCGCCTCAGGAGGAGAGATTTTTCCATCCCCTTCCACGTCCAGATGAGCAGGTAAACATATGCTCTACACTCTAAAGCCCCAGTGGCCGGAGTGGGAAAACCTGGACCCTCCAGAATGAGAGGCTCTAAGTTGCTGTGAGACCATAGTGAGGGTTCTTTAAAGACAATTCCAGAATCAGGTGTCAGACCACATGAGTCTAGTTAAAAAAAAAATAAAGGCTGACGACTTTAAGCTTCTTAATGAACACTACTGGGAAAGGATTAGAGATGAGAAAGCCAAGGAATGCAATTAGAGGGGGTTTCAGTTCTCTCTGAACTCTGTGAATGGAAGGGCAAAGCTTTAGAGATGAGCCTATAGGATACAAGTGGGGCTCTGGAGCACAAGAACAGCATTCCAACCCCAGTGCCTTCTGCTGACCCATCACATCCCTTAACTCTGCTGCACTTGCACTGGCTCATCTGTAAAGTGGGATAACAACAGTGTCTGCCTTGCAGGGTTGGTGGGCGATTGCATGAGCACAGGTAAGATCCTTACCACAGTGTCAGGCACTAGTAAGTGCTCAATAAATGTGAAATACTGGCTTGATTTTCAAATAATTTTTCCTCCAGTCTGGTCTTTATTTCCCTTCGGCCCTGATTTTTAAGTCTATTTATATATTTTTTAAACTTGTTGTAAAGTACGTGTTTCCGTCAACAGCCCCAAGATCTTTCTGGAATGAGGTAAGGTAGAAATACAGGCACTCACATAAGCCACTGTACTATCTGCTGAGTGCTGATTATGTGCTCAGAGCCCGCAGTGGTGGTCGGGGCTGACCCCGGCACAGGGAGTGAGGGGGGCTGCGGGGTCCCCCCCCCGGGCAAGGCCGCATGGGGAGCTAAGGAAATCGTACTTGATCAGAGCAATGGGCCCCACCTGATGGTTGAAACCAGAATGTGAAAAAAATCAGGTCAACTTTGGAAAGCTCCCCTGGGGTTCTAAGATCTGGGGTCTCTTGGAGATGAGAGACCACTTGGAAGGCCAGACTGAGAGGCTATGGAAGCCGAGCCAAGGCGCCGCAGCAGGGCCGGCATCACAGGAGTGTGAACCGTGCAGTCACACAGGGTCCTGTGCTCAGAGGGCCGCGTCTAGGCTTAGTCTAATGCTCTGCTGTCACCGTCCTGACATTTGTAATACTTTTCTAACAAGGGGTTCTGCATTTTCATTTTGCACTGGGCCCCACAAATTATGCAGCCGGCTGTACCCTGCAGGGACACCTCACTTGCCCCTACATCTACCCTACAAGGTGAGGCAATGAAGATTGCCATCTTCTCCTTAAAATGAAGAAACTGAGGCTCGGAGAAGGTAAGTCAACTGTCCCAGGGCCCAGATGGTCAGTGACAGGCCAGCAGCACACCCCCCGTCTTGGGGTTTCAACTCAGAGGCTGCCATCGGGGGGAGCCGGCCAACTCTGCGTGCCTGAAAGCCGTGCTCAGGCTCCCCTGGGCCTGGGCTGCAGGAAATGCCCCACCCTCCCCAGAAGCCCGAGCCAGAGACAGCAGGTGTTCTGGCCCTGGCCAGCCGGAACTGGGTCCGGGCAGGGCCAACGCCCACGGAACTGGGTCACAAGGCCAGTTCCACCACTGCAAGGTCCAGCGATTAATGAAACAATGCACCAGGAGCAAAACAAACACAAGTCATCTTTGAAGGCCTCGGGTCCCTCCTCTGTACTCTGCCTATTCCCCACCCCCAACTACAATTTAGAGAAGACCACATTCAAGGAAGGAAGGGGGAAAATTAACCACCCATAGCTGAAAAGTTTCCCAGTAAAGGAAGAACAGGCACATCAAATCACACCATGCCTTTGGCTTCCTTGACAGACTCTGAGAGACATATCCTGGGGGTGAGTGTGGCCCTGGCACTATTCTAGGCACTGGAGTTACAACAGTGAATGAAACAGATAAAGATCTTTGCCCAATAAACCATTAGCCAGACTCATCAAGAGAAAAAGGGAGAAGACTCAAATCAATAGAATTAGAAATTAAAAAGGTGAAGTAACCACTGACACTGCAGAAATACAAACGATCATGAGAGATTACTACAAGCAACTCTATGCCAATAAAATGGACAACCTGGAAGAAATGGACAAATTCTTAGAAATGCACAACCTGCCGAGAGTGAACCAGGAAGAAATAGAAAATATGAACAGACCAATCACAAGCACTGAAATTGAAACTGTGATTAAAAATCTTCCAACAAACAAAAGCCCAGGACCAGATGGCTTCACTGGCGAATTCTATCAAACATTTAGAGAAGAGCTAACACCTATCCTTCTCAAACTCTTCCAAAATATTGCAGAGGGAGGAACACTCCCCAACTCATTCTACGAGGCCACCATCACCCTGATACCAAAACCAGACAAAGATGTCACAAAGAAAGAAAACTACAGGCCAATATCACTGATGAACATAGATGCAAAAATCCTCAACAAAATACTAGCAAACAGAATCCAACAGCACATTAAAAGGATCATACACCATGATCAAGTGGGGTTTATTCCAGGAATGCAAGGATTCTTCAATATACACAAATCAATCAACGTGATACATCATATTAACAAATTGAAGGAGAAAAACCATATGATCATCTCAATAGATGCAGAGAAAGCTTTCAACAAAATTCAACACCCATTTATGATAAAAGCCCTGCAGAAAGTAGGCATAGAGGGAACTTTCCTCAACATAATAAAGGCCATATATGACAAACCCACAGCCAACATTGTCCTCAATGGTGAAAAACTGAAACCATTTCCACTAAGATCAGGAACAAGACAAGGTTGCCCACTCTCACCACTATTATTCAACATAGTTTTGGAAGTGTTAGCCACAGCAATCAGAGAAGAAAAAGAAATAAAAGGAATCCAAATCAGAGAAGAAGTAAAGCTGTCACTGTTTATAGATGACATGATACTATACATAGAGAATCCTAAAGATGCTACCAGAAAACTACTAGAGCTAATCAATGACTTTGGTAAAGTAGCAGGATACAAAATGAATGCACAGAAGTCTCTTGCATTCCTATACACTAATGATGAAAAATCTGAAAGTGAAATTAAGAAAACACTCCTGTTTACCATTGCAACAAAAAGAATAAAATACCTAGGAATAAACCTACCTAAGGAGACAAAAGACCTGTATGCAGAAAATTATAAGACACTGATGAAAGAAATTAAAGATGATACAAATAGATGGAGAGATATACCATGTTCTTGGATTGGAAGAATCAACATTGTGAAAATGACTCTACTACCCAAAGCAATCTACAGATTCAATGCAATCCCTATCAAACTACCAATGTCATTTTTCACAGAACTAGAACAAAAAATTTCACAATTTGTATGGAAACACAAAAGACCCCGAATAGCCAAAGCAATATTGAGAACGAAAAATGGAGCTGGAGGAATCAGGCTCCCTGACTTCAGACTATATTACAAAGCTACAGTAATCAAGACGGTTTGGTACTGGCACAAAAACAGAAACATAGACCAATGGAACAGGATAGAAAGCCCAGAGATAAACCCACGCACATATGGTCAACTTATCTTTGATAAAGGAGGCAAGCATATACAGTGGAGAAAAGACAGTCTCTTCAATAAGTGGTGCTGGGAAAATTGGACAGGTACATGTAAAAGTATGAAATTAGAACACTCCCTGACACCATACACAAAAATAAACTCAAAATGGATTAAAGACCTAAGTGTAAAGCCAGATACTATCAAACTCTTAGAGGAAAACATAGGCAGAACACTCTATGACATAAATCACAGCAAGATCCTTTTTGACCCAACTCCTAGAGAAATGGAAATAAAAATACAAATAAACAAATGGGACCTAATGAAACTTAAAAGCTTTTGCACAGCAAAGGAAACCATAAACAAGACCAAAAGACAACCCTCAGAATGGGAGAAAATATTCGCAAATGAAGCAACTGACAAAGGATTAATCTCCAAGATGTACAAGCAGCTCATGCAGCTCAATAACAAAAAAACAAACAGCCCAATCCAAAAATGGGCAGAAGACCTAAATAGACATTTCTCCAAAGAAGATATACAGATTGCCAACAGACACATGAAAGAATGCTCAACATCATTAATATTAGAAAAATGCAAATCAAAACTACAATGAGGTATCATCTCACACCAGTCAGAATGGCCATCATCAAAAAATCTAGAAACAATAAATGCTGGAGAGGGTGTGGAGAAAAGGGAACCCTCTTGCACTGTTGGTGGGAATGTAAATTGATACAGCCACTATGGAGAACAGTATGGAAGTTCCTTAAGAAACTAAAAATAGAACTATCATACGACCCAGCAATCCCACTACTGGGCATATACCCTGAGAAAACCATAATTCAAAAAGAGTCATGTTGGGGCTTCCCTGGTGGCGCAGTGGTTAAGAATCCGCCTGCCAATGCAAGGGACATGGGTTCGAGCCCTGGTCCGGGAAGATCCCACATGCCACAGAGCAACTTAAGCCTGTGCACCACAACTAATGAGCCTGCGCTCTAGAGCCCGTGAGCCACAACTACTGAAGCCTGCGTGCCACAACTACTGAAGCCTGCGTACCTAGAGCCCTTGCTCTGCAACAAGAGAAGCCACCGCAATGAGAAGCCTGCGCACCGCAACGAAGAGTAGCCCCTACTCGCTGCAACTAGAGAAAGCCAGCGCACAGCAATGAAGACCCAACGCAGCCAAAAATAAATAAAATAAAACAAATTATTAAAAAAAAAAAAAAAAAAAGAGACATGTACCAAAATGTTCATTGCAGCTCTATTTACAATAGCCAGGACATGGAAGCAACCTAAATGTCCATCGACAGATGAATGGATAAAGAAGATGTGGCACATATATACAATGGAATATTACTCAGCCATAAAAAGAAACGAAATGGAGGTATTTGTAGTGAGGTGGATGGAGTTAGAGTCTGTCATACAGAGTGAAGTAAGTCAGAGAGAGAAAAACAAATACAGTATGCTAACACATATATATGGAATCTAAGGAAAAAAAAAAAAAAGGTCATGAAGAACCTAGTGGAAAGACGGGAATAAAGACACAGACCTACTGGAGAACGGACTTGGGGATATGGGGAGGGGGAAGGGTAAGATGTGACAGGGTGAGAGAGTGGCATGGACATATATACACTACTAAATGTAAAATGGATAGCTAGTGGGAAGCAGTCACATAGCACAGGGAGATCAGCTCGGTGCTTTGTGACCACCTAGAGGGGTGGGATAGGGAGGCTGGGAGGGAGGGAGACGCAAGAGGGAGGAGATATGGGAACATGTGTATATGTATGACTGATTCACTTTGTTATACAGCAGAAACTAACACACCATTGTGAAGCAATTGTACTCCAATAAAGATGTTAAAAAAAAAAAAAAATCTTTGCCCTAGGGAGCTCATGTTTTCATGGGAGGAAAAAGCAGAATAAGCATAAAATAATTAAGTGAATTATACAGTGTTAGGAAATACAGGTGTTTCGATGAAATAACACAAATAATGAAAAGAGTGGCCAGTATTTATTGGGTGCATACTCTGTATCTAAATGCTTTACACACACTGGCTCAGTTAATCTTCTCAACAACGGGTACTGTTCTCATCCCCATTTCACAGACAGGAAAGCACACAGGAGGTAAGGTGCACGAGGTCCCACAGGCACTAGGAAAACAAGGAGTTCTGGTAAGAAAGAGCAAGAGGTTCCTTTTTCCCCCTTTCTGATTGTGTTCTGTATTAAGGAGAGCAAAACGATCAGGAAACCTGGTCTTCTCCCTGGCCTCGAACTGGGAGAGGGGGGGGTTCAACCAGAGCATGCCCCTCTCCATTTCCCCATGGTTTTTAAGAGATCTGACAGGGCTGTGGGACCCTCCAAGACCTCCTTTTTCTCCCACAGCTAACGCTCTGCAGCTAACAGTCCTCAGTTCGAATCCCAGCTCCACCAGCTCACCACTGCCTGGCCCTGGGCAAACGAGTCACATGTCACCCAGCTCTGCAGTGGGGCACGTGGCGGAGGGCTGAGCACGGAGCAGACACTCAGTAAACGTTTGACCAATGAACACTGAAGTGCGCGTAAAGTGGACCCTTCCTTAGAACCTGAGACCTGGAACGAACACATCTTAAGAAGTGTAGGTTACTAGGCTTGTCCTCCAAGGTGTGAATGGGAAGTGTTGAATCCATTCTCACTGTTCTGTGGTGGCACAAGCCTTCAAGGAAATTGATTAAAACACCTCATTAAGCTGGGGCCCCCATGGTACCTGGACACTCCAAACCTCCAACTCAAGGGGCACCAGGTCAGGAGCTGTGCGTGACCTGGGACCCTGGCCCACCCTTCAATATAGGTTCCATGAGGTCCAGGGCAAGACCCTCAGCCCTCAACTTCCTCCTCCTAAAATGGGAGATTAGGTGCAGAGTGAATGAATTCTATGCCCGAAAGCAGTGACTTCCCCAATAAGGTCAAAATCACTGGAACCTACTGAATCACAAAGGGATGCGGGGCAAGGGCAGGAATTATCAACCTGGGTAAGGGGAGGCTTTATGGAACCAGGAATCAATGTGCCAGCTACAGCTCTCTCATGTCCTGAATGTTAACCGTCGGTATGAGGACTGCCCCTGAATTCCATCACGGGGGCTTTCCTTTTATGAAAATGCCCTGGGTCTGCAAGCATTTGTCTGAGACCCTGGTGCCAGCCCCAGGGCTGCATGGAAGGGGCAGGCTGTTTGTGAGATGGCAATGGTGCCCGGGGCAGGCTGAGTACCACGTCAGCCAGTGCAAGAGTTCCAAGGCCAATGTTCTCTCCATGCTTAAACTCCAACATGCCCACATGCCATGGGGGTCACTGCCAGGCTTTTCTTCCCAGGAAGGCTGTCGTTTTACCCTGACTTCATTCACACCTGTAGGGAGGGAAGGAGCTGGCAGGGACCAGAATCCCTATTTTGTGAATGAGGAAGTGGCCTCATGGAGAGGCTGCTTCTCCACTAACCTCCCACTTCTGAGCTCTGCACCCCTCCAGGCTCTGAATTAAGCGCTTCTCATGCACTCAGCCCTCGCAGGTGGGACTTTATTTTTAGCCCCAATTTGCAAGTGGTGACACAGAGATACTGAGAGGGCTCAGACACTTGCCCAAGTCATCAAGCTGAGCAGCTAAGGGGAGGTCTGAACCCAGAGCCTTCGCCCCTAACTTCTCGAATAGACCAAGCTGTTCAGTGGAGAGGGCAGAGCCAGGATTCTGACCCAGCTCCTCCCCACTAAAGCCCTGCTATTTTTCTGGCTATACACCACAGCATGGCCACCTCAGACCAGGGCATCCCCTGGGGCTCCATACCTCAAGGGCAAGTCTGGATGTAGACCCCCTGTTAGGCAGACTTTCAGAAGGCCTAGCCCAGCACAACGTGGACCATGAGGCGGCTGGACCCCACAAAGGGCCCATTGTGGTGACTGTAGAAAGCCAAGGTCAGATCAGGCTAGGCCCTCTGCAAAGCCCTGCCCACAGCTCCCTTACCTCCTCCCCTCCCCCATGGAGCCCCCATACCCAGAGCACAGGACGAGGACTGGCTGGGGTACAGGCCTCCGGTTCGGCCAGTCAGGGAGAGTCTGAGCCTATGGAAACCTGAAACCCTCCAGCAGCTGTCTGGCGGGATGGGTCTGCACACCCCTGCGGATCCCTGGGGGCTCATCCGAGGTGCCCTGGACGCACCTGTCAGCTGGGGTGGGGTTCACGAAAGGAGGCTCTGTAGAGGAGACGAAGGGGATGGCTTGTTTGCTCCTATCTAGGCGAGGGAGGAAACCTGTTTCCCAGCATGGGGGGAAGGGGATGCGAGTTTGCGAGGTGTCGGGGCAGCCTGGGGAGGGGGCTCCACGGAGGGAAGGGGCGGAGCGGCCCGAGAGGTGGGTGGCCTCGCTTCCCGTTGCACGAGGAGGCCCTCCGAGGCTCCAGCTGGCTTTGTGTGCGGCAGGGGGGCCCGCCCGGCGTCCCCGAGGGCTTGCCGAGGCGTGCACAGGGCGAAGGGCCGCTTTTGCGTTCCAGGCGGGAGGGGTCCGCGGCGTGCCCGAGCATCCCCCGCGCCTGCGGAGGGGGCTCCCCGGTGGCCGGGGTCGCCACACTCACCTCCTGAAGTCAAAGGGCATCGTGCCGCCGCCGCCGCTGCCGCCGGGGGTGGGAGCCCTGCAGGCCAGGTGGGCCGCGGCGCCGCGTGGGTCCCAGCCCGCTGCCAACGCCTCCGCCGGCCGCCCCGCCCCCGCCGGCTGCCCCCAGCCCTCGACACTCGCCGCTGCCTCCCGCCGCCGGGAAGTGACGCTCCGCGCAGCCCATTGGGCGCCGCCCCCGCCCCCGGCCGCCCCTTCCGCCGCCCTGTTAAAGGGGCCCGGGGGCCTGAGGGCCTGGGGGCCTAAGGGGCTAGGGGCTAGGGGCTGGGGGCTGGGGGCTGGGGGCTGGGAGGGGGAGGGGCTGGGGGCTGGGAGGGGGAGGGGCTGGCCATGGTGGGCGCGCGATGGGGGTCGAGGCTTGGAGAGGAAGGGAGCACCCAAAGACTCCCGCATTCATTCCTTCCAAGCCCCCGCACTGTGTTTTCCATCACTTTCTCTGTGTGACCTTGAGCAAATCCCTCTGCCTCTCCGAGCCTCCTACGTTGTTTTGCGTTTGTAAAACAGTTTCCTTGGGTTGTGAAAATTAAATGGAATGGTCCAGATTTGGGCTACACACAGCGTCAAACTCTGAGTAAAGGGCCTTATACTGTGAAAGAAAGGAGGAAAGCAGGCAGGCCTAGATTTGTAAAGGGGACCCACCATGTCCCTGCTGTGCCTCTCTGGGGAAGATGCTTGGCTTCTCTGAGCCCACACCCCTTTCCACGGCTGCACAAAGAGGATGATGACACTTACTGGAGGAGCTTTTTCCTGGGGATCAAATGAGAAAGTTGGGAGACTGCTTAGTGTGATGCCTGGCACCTAGTAAGGGCTCGTCACCTGAAGCTATTGTGGTTGGCCTGGTAGCTCTACCTCTCTGCTTGCATCTTCCATTTGTGGTTCATTCCGATCGTATTCACCGGGCCGGCTCCGAGCCCGGTCTATTCAGGACAGCAGACTAAGACCTGCCTTGTGACTTGGCCCACCGGGGACCTCTCCGAGCCTTAGTTTCCTTCTGCGAAATTTACAGGTAATCAGCATCTCCTTCCGGGATTGCTGGGTTAGAGGAGTTGGTAATTGTAACACAACACCCAGGTGGAGGACACTCATTCTGAACTTTCCCTCTATGTTTGGCCCCACCTCCAAGGTTGTGGTAACAAAGAGCTTGAAAAACCCCAGGGGAGGAAGGTGGGGGCTCGTGTTCAAGAAGCAGGGCCAGCTGGCAGTTTCCTCATCTATAAATAAGGGGAAATGGTGGTACCTATTCCTCTGGGAGAATTCAGAATGCAAGGTGCCAGTTCCGGTCCGGTGTAGAGTGTGGGCAGTGAACCAAACTCTTCCCCTGGACCATACACCCAGTTGGCTCTCCTTCCCTTTGCCCTCCAGCATTCCCTTTTCATTCATTCATTCATTCATTCATTCAACAAGGGGCCTGGCACTCTTGGGAGAGAGAGGGAAATCTCAGCCAGAACTCAAAACCTGGGGGCAGCAAGAAGGTTGAAAGGGCCTTGGGTAGCCACTGAGCCCGAAGGACTGTTTGTTGGCCCAGCCCTGTGCAGGAGGGGAGTCATGGAGTGGTGGGCACTTGACCACGAGTCCTCCCTCTCAGAATGTGGTCCACGGTCTGCTGGTGGTCCACAGGCCAACTGCTTAGGCACCATGGGGCAAATTCTCAGCCCCAGCCCAGACCTACTGAACCAAGTGTGCGTTTCGCATGATCTCCAAGTGATTCACTGGCACACTTAAGTTTGAGAGGTGCTGCGATAAAGGACCTTGCTTTGGTGGGATGCAGGGGGCGGGGGGGGGGGCTTTTGCATTTGCTCTTTCTTTTGCCTTGAGCATGTTCCTATCTTTGCCTTGCACCTTGCTATGTGGACAGAGAATGTGCATGTCTCCCAATAGATTCTCACTTTCTTCATAACTGTTAACTATGGTAACAGAGCCCATACTCTGGAGTCATACTGCGTGGGATCACATTCTAGCCTGTCCGCTTACTAACTTATTTTACTTCTGTACCTCAGTTTCCTCATCTGTAAAATTGGGGCAATAATAGTACCATCCTCATAGATCTGTTGTGAGGATGAAATGTGTTGATGAGTGTCAAGGACTTAGGGCAGTGCCCGGCACAGAGTAAATGCAAGAGAGGGTTGACTATGGTTGCTATTTTTGCATGATGATGGAGCTCCCAGTTTTTGGCTGGGCATATGAGTGTGTTCAGAATGAGAGTTGTATTTCCCAGCTTCTCTTGTAGCTAGGTGTGGCCGTGTGACTAAGTTCTGGCCATTGAGATGTAAGGGGAAGCATCTTGTGGCTGCTTCAGGGATTATTGGTGGATATTACCCACTGTGTCCCTTTGTCCATCTGGCTGCCCAGGATGTGGATGCCACCATCCTGACCCATGTGGTGAAGGCCATGCAGAACAGAGCAACAAGATAGAAGGAGCCTGGGTCCCTGCCGCTGAATGGCACAGTACCTGTTCTCAAACACCTCCCCAGACTTCTAATCAAGAGAGAAATAAACATGTCTTGTTTAAGCTACAGTTATTTTGGATTTTCAGACACTTACACCTGAACCTAATACTAATACACCTGTCCAGCCTAGTTAATTTCTTGGCTTGGTTCAACTACCATGTACACAGTAGGCCAGGTCCCCCATTATATGCTCACATGGCACCCGTGGGTTTTTTGGGGGGAGAATTTGTCACAATTTGTGAAGAGATTATTAATTGGCTAGTGTCTACCTCCCCATGTTGACTGAACGTTCTCCATGGAGGATGGATGTCTGTTTGCTCACCATCTTATCCCAGCATCCAACCACAGCCTGCACATGGGGGGTGGGGGGACAACAACTATGTATCAAAGGCTGAATGGAGGTTTTCCAGAGAGGCGGGCCTTCCCACAGAACAGACAGGATGGGGAGGGGGCACATCAACAAGCATCTCTGTGGGGACACTTGAGGTCTGTAAGCAGACCAAGCTGCCAGTCCCAGATGGCCCATCAGCCCAAAAGACAGTGTGAGATAGAACTAAGGAAATCAGATGTTGTGTTACAGTAAATGGGAAAGCTCTGGATCTCTTTGACCAAGGGAGTGACTTACTAAAAGTTGAGTTTTAGGATTACTAATCTTCCAGGACCCTATAGTAGCCAGCCTCGGGTGGCTGATATTCCCATGCCCTGTATAATCACCTCCCACATTGCAAAGCGCCAAGCTGGGTAACCAACAGGACACTGCAGAAATGACAGCATATGACTCTTCAGGCTGGGTAGCAAGGGCATTGAGGCTTCTGCTTAGGCTCTCCTGAGTCACTTGTTCTGCAGGAAACCAGCTTCGGTGTCATAAAGATACTCAAGCATGGTTAGAGAGGGGTCCAAGTGGCAAAGAACTGAGGCCTCCTGCCAACAGCCATGTGAGTGAGCCATCCTGGAAATGGATCCTCAGCCCCGATAAGTCTTCAAAGCTGCAGCTCCAGACCACAGCTTAACTACAGCCTCATGAGAAACCCTGATCCAGAACCACTTAATTAAGCTGCTCCTGAATTCCTGACTCTTAGAAACTATGTGAGGTAATGAATGTTTATTTTATGCTACTAAGTTGTGGATATTCAGTTACACAATGTAGATAGTTAATAAAGACTCCATCCCCATTTGCTGTTCTACCAGCACCTTCTCCCTGCCTTCCTCCACCTCACTCCCGAATGGCTTAGTGAAATGTTAAAGCACTGCAGTCAGACGACTCTCTAGCTGGGAGACATGGACACATTGCTTAACTAGCTGGCTGGCTGAGTATGAAATGAAGGATAATAATACCTTACCTGTGGCAGGTAGCCTCTAAAATGGTCATCCCAATTAATCCACCTCCTCGTATTCAAACCCTTGTGTAATCTCCTTCCTTAGAGTGTAGGCTGAACTTACTGACTCACTTCTTTTTTTTCGCACACACACACTGTATTTTATTTTTACAAGAGATAAATAGACTGACACCAAGCATTGTACATGGATGACCACAACAAAAGCAACAATGATTGCAATTACCAAACACGAAACACACTCATACTATGACTGACTCACTTCTAATGAACAGAATATGGCAGATGCGATGGCATGTCGCACCTAAGACTAAGATATAGAAAGATAGTAGCTTCTGTCTCGGACACTCTTGCCGTTTCTCAGATCAGTCGCTCTGGGCAAGCCAGCTGCCATGTGGAGAGGCCCACGTGAGAGAGCTCACAGTGAATCTTTTGGGGCCTCACAACAGCCACGTGAATGAGCTTGGAAGTGGATCCCTCAGCCTCAGTTGAGCCTTGAGATGACTGCAGCCCTGGCCAACAACTTGACTGCAACCTCCCGGGAGACCTTGACCCAGAGGCATCCAGCTGAGCTGCATCTGGATCCTGCAAGATGACAAATGTTTGTTGTTTTAAGCCACTAAGTTTGGGGTGATTTGTTAGGCAGCAACAGATAACAAATACATGGCCCTAAATTCTTGCTGTAAAGATGAAGCAACATGTACAGGGCCTGGCATAGAGCAGGTGCTAATTAAATGCTTGCTGAATGAATCAATTGATAAACACATGAACGTTCTATGGTGTAGAATGTTCCCTGGATCCAAATGCTCACTGGTCTCCACCCCCTCCTGCCAAACACGTCACCAAAAGTTGTTTGAAGCAGGGAAACGGCCAGGTCAGATTTGTTTTTCTGTAATAGGAGCCTGGTTTGTGTTCCAGGGGTGGGGCTGGTTCAGCTGTGGTCTGGATGAAGAGATTAAGAAATAATAGTCCTTTGTCAGCTCAGAGAGGTCTTCAGGGTAACTTGGGCCTGGTGGTAGCAGGGCCTCTGAACAAACAACTCCCATTTCTTGCTCCACTAAGTCTCCTGGCCAACTAGAAGACACTCATTCATCCATCCATTCATTCATTATAAGTTATTCAGTGAGCACCTCTTTATGACAGGTCCTCTGGATGTACAAAGGAACATGACACATCCCTGTTTTTAAGAGGCGGGGCGGCAGGGGGTGGTGGTGTAAGCAAAAGTGTGGTACCATTACGAAAAATCAGGGTGAGGGGCACCAGTTCCTTGTGCAGGTGCAGTTTTGTGGTAAGTACAGTGGTAGGGGCAGCACTAGAGGCTCTGGGAGGCCAGGAGGGGGTCCCTAATTCCACCCATGGGGATGAAATTGGTCTGAACTCTTTCACTTCAAGATGACTGAGATCATCTCAAATCAACACACACTACCTAAGGCCAAAAAAAAGAGAGAGAGAGAAAGAGAGAAAAAAAGAAAGAGAGAGAGAGAAAGAGAGGAAGGAAGGAAGGAAGGGAGGGAGGGAGGGAGGGGAAGTGGAAGGGAAAAGAAAGAAAGGAAGAAAGAAAAGTCCAGAGGTAGATTTAGTTTCAGGCACAGTTGAATCCAGGCACTTCAATAATTGCATCAGGAATCTCTCTCCCCATCCCTAGGCTCATCTTTTTTCTTCTGGCTTCATCTCTAGAGAGGCTTTCCTTTTGTGCTTATGAAACAAAAGGAAAAAGAAGGAAGGAAGCTGTAGCTTCAGGCTGTTTTTCCTGCTCTGCCTGTAGCTGTAGGCTGTGTTTCCAGCTCTGCAACTCCAGCAGATGAAGGTGACCTGTTTCCTGCTACCTCCAGCAAGGGCTCCTGGGCTGACCCTCAGGGGCTGACTTAGGTTGCATCCCTGAACAGTGGGCTCCAGGAGAATGGATAGGCCAGGCCTAGGCTGAACGCCAACCCCTAGAGCCTAGAGTGGAATCAGCCTCATTCAACACGCACAGATTCAGATGGGAGAAGGGTGGTTTCCTAAAGAAAAGTCAGGGGTGGGAACTCCCTGGTGGTCCAGTGGTTAGGACTCGGCACTTTCACTGCCAAGGGCATGGATTCAATCCCTGGTGGGGGAACTGAGATCCTGCAAGCTACACAGCATGGCCACAGGAAAGGAAGGAAGGAAGGGAGGAAGAGAGGGAGAAAAGTCAGGGCAGTATTGCCAAAGATGGAGAGGATGCTGGGAGGCTAAATCATCAGGTATCTTCTACAGGGAGTCGGGAAAAGCTTCCAGGAGCAAGAAGAGTCTGAGTTGAGACCTTGAAGAACAAGCAGGCTTTAAGGAGAAAGGCAGGTTGGGTGCATTAGTTATCTATTGCTGTGTAACAGATTACCCAAAACTTAAAACAAACAGCAATTTATTACCTTGCAGTTCCTGATGGTCAGGAATCCAGGAGCAGCTACCTGTGTGGTTCTGGCTCAGGATCTGTGATGAGCTTGCAGTCAAGCTGTTGGTCAAGGCTGCAATCTCAAGATGACTGAAGCTGGAGGATCCAGGCTCGCTCACAGGGCTGTTGGCAGGAGACTTTAGCCCTCACCACATGGACCTGTCCATTATGCCGGTCATGACATGTCTTCTCCCAGCTGAGTGAGGAGAGTCAGCCTTCTATGAAGTCGTCTCCAAGGCTCACACTATCATTTCTACCTTATTCTATTCATAAGTCCAGCCTCCACTCGAAGGGAGGGATCTCACAAGGGTGTGGGGAGGGACCAGGAGGTGGGGATCACTGGGGTCGTCTTGGAGGCTGGCTACAACCCGGGGAAGGACACAAAAGCACGGAGGTGGGTGAGCAGACAGCCTGGCTTTGGCCGGGGATTACATCAAGCTGGAGAGGTCAATAGGTGGGAGCTGGATTGTGAAGGGCTTTAAGAGCTGTGTTAAAAACGTGAAATTTCTTCTACAGTTAGGGGCCCTAAAGTATATTAAGCTGGGATGCCTCACAATATTTTGATTTGAGGGTTTGAGGGAGCCCAATATATGGCACTCTGTTTCCTGCCTGTGCTCTGAACAAATGAGACTTCTGGGCTTCCTAATTGTCAGTCTCTGAATTTGGCAGACAGACCCAGGCAGGCACAGGAAAGGCAGGAAAAGTTCAGGCCTCCCTGGGAAGATCTGGGCAGAGCAGAACGTGGTTCCCTGCGGGCAGCTTTCTCCCAAAAGACCTGGACAACATAGCCTCAGACCCCACTCGACAACTTGCCGATCGGAATTCACCCATCTCCCCTTCTCATGGAAATCAGAGGAGTGAGGAAGCACATCTCCCACCAACCATCTGCAATTTTTAGACAGGGGACCTCTGAGCCTGCCTAGGGTGTGGCATTTCACCCTCACTTTTCAGGAACTGGGAAGCTCACCAGTTTGAGGTCCAGCTCAGACGGTGCTCCCTTCTGCCGGCAGCAGTCAGCCCCGCAAGCTGTGTGACTCAGCGTCACCCGCTCCCCTTCCTTATCTCTTTCTGCCGTGGAGCTCACCTGGACCCTTTCCTCCTCAGCCTGCAGTCTGCGGTGTGGCTTGGGGCTGGATGGGGACTGCACCTGGGGCGTCTCGCTGCTGCTCCACTCCCGCTCCTTGGCTGAACACGGAGAGCTTGGGGAGACCTTTGTGTGGCCCAGGCATGAGTGTATGTAACGGTGCGTGGGTGTCCCGTGTATTAGCACCACTGACGCCCAGGGGTAGGTGGGTCTGTTCTTCCAGCTGATGTCAGTGCCGTGCTTCCTCAGGGTGGGCTGGTGATGGGCTGGGTGTCAAGCCAACCTTGACTCTGAGGAGGAAACAGAAAAGGGAGACCTGGAAGGCTCTGGGTGCGATTCCCGTATAACTGAAGTAAATCCCTTCAGCTCCCTGAGCCTCAACCTCTTCATCTGTAAAGTGGGGGAGCTCCAGGATTAGAGTCGTTCACTCGCTCTTTAGCAAGCTGATGATACACTAGCGTACGGGACAGAAACTCTGTCTACATACAAGTGTGCAGCACCTCATAAATAGTGATGAATATACATAAGCCCGGTAATAGTATGTTCCAGGTGTCTCTGGCCAGATCCGTATATTCCAAGGTGCCTGCAAACAGAGAAAGCCCAGGTGAAAATCTGGCTCACTGTAACCCCGAGAGCTGCATGACGAGAGGTGAGGTCAAAGGTGGGAGAGAAAGCTTTGGGGTCAGAGTTCAGTAGATACCTGTCTGGGTAACCTTGGGGCTGCCTCATTCCCCCACCACAGCCTCAGTTTCCTCCTCTGCAAAATGGAGAGAGTGCCCACTTCATGGGGTAGTTGGGAGGGTGAAGTGTTTATCCCGTGGAACGCCCCCCTACTTTGGATCTGGTTTTAGCTGGATCTCAAGTCCCACCCCCTCTCTGGTCTCACGGTGAAGTGAGGAGATCTAAAGAACAGCTAAGCCCTCTCCACACTCTGTGAATTCATTCCACCCACTTTTTCATTTTTTCTCCTCCTTTCCAAAACAGGTACATTTTTAGCAGACCCGAGACGTGGCTTCCTACGTGAGTTAAATTCAGGAAATCCTCACCGAGCCCCAGTCAGTGTTGAGGTGTTTTGGATAAAGGAGACATCAGCTGCACCCTCCTCTCCAGAAGAGTCACCCCACTCATCATTCATACTTAGAGTCATCAAAAGACTGTCTGTCTTTCTGCCCTGCCCCCTGCCAAGTCATATATTCATCAAGAACTCTAATCTGGCCTCAATCAGAGTTTTAAAAATAGAATTAGCTTTTGTGAAATGTTTTTGGTTTCACGAACTATTTAAAGGAATAGTAATTCTTTAATTTAAAAAGTAACCTATTAAAAAAGATAATTCAAGCAGGAAAAAGGGTCCACAGTGGAGAGTGAAATCTCTCTCATCTCCCCAGGCCCCAGCAAAGGCAACCACTGCTGAAGGTTTTCTTCACTGCGCTGGGCTTTTCGGTGGCCAGGGGTGACCCCAGCCTTTCTTTGGGAAGGCAATGGAGGCAGGCATCTCTCTGCTTTCCCAGCCAGGAGCTCTGAGGCCAGGAGGGAGGAAGCAGAGTGGAGCTTCCCAAGGAGTTGAGGGTCCACCAGAAGGCCAGAGGGAGGGCAGCGTCCTCAGGATGAGGGTGGGGGGTGCTGAGGACTGAGTGGAGGCCCTCAGGTGGCCTCCAGGGGAGACTGTGGGGTCTCGGGTCCACTAAGGGAGACTTTAACCCACTTGTGAGAGACCCACTAACCTTGTCAGAGAAGGTCTTCTACAGATATTTGTTGAGTGACACTGACAGGCCTTCTGGCCTTCTACTGGGGTTGAAATTAGGGTGAATTAGGAAATGGAACTAGAAAGGCCCTGAATCTCACTGTGTAAGCAAGCAGACGGGAGAGAACACTGAACATCTACTCTCTGTCAAGGGCTTTTGTTAGGTTATTTTAAAATTAATTTTTAAATACACAAGTAGTATAGGAATACATTTTCCATGTAAAAAAATGAAAACTTTACAGATAAGGCTAAAGCCCCCTTTGATCTCTAGCTCCAATCTTAGAAGAGGTTTTCTTCTACCTCTCCAGAAGGAACCTCTATTTTCGATTTGGTGTGAATCTTTCCAATTTTTTTCTCTGCATTTTTCAAACATACATGTTTTGTTTTTATTTGTCTTTCAAGATTAGTAATGAAATACATATTCTTCTGCCACTTCATTTTTGGATTAACAAAATATCTGGGAGATTTATTTTCAGAATAATACAGATCTATGCTCAGGGCTTCCACAGGTAGTGTTTCATTGGGTGCTTACATCAGCCCCACTACAGATGAGCAAACAGTGGCTCAGAGAACTAAGTGACTCGTGCCAGCTGGTGAGTGTTGGAGCAGGATTCAGATGTGGGTTTGTCTAAGTTTGCATTGTACCTGCCCTTTACCCAATCTGCTTGTGGTTTGTACCCTAAGTTTCCTGGTTTATGATACCATCAAGTGGGCCATTTAAATGCCAGATTGATCATAAGGCAAGAGACAAATCAGCCACCTCCCTTCCCTGTTAAAATACCTCCATGGCTCCCCAGTACCCAAGGGACCAGGTCTAAGTCCCTCGACTGGGTAAGAATAGATCTTTTAGACAGAGGGTTCCTCGTCACTTCTCCAGCCTCCCCTGGCCAGGTCCTGCCTTGTTATCAATGCTCCACCCAGCATGTGTTTTCTGACACCTCCGAACAATTAGCTCCATTCTGAGACTGGCTACCTGGAGACAGAGTTAGATCCCACAGGTTAAGGGCCCACTGCCCCACTTCAGATGCCCTTCTCAAGTCCAGGTTGTCTCCTGTGCCTCTGAGTGGCCTGCAAGGGGAGGGTCCCGCAACCCCCTCTTTGGGTTCAATTAACTTGCTAGAGTGGCTCTCAGAACTCAGAGTGACATCTCCTTAGCATTTACCAGTTTATTATAAAGGACACAGATGAACAGCCAGATGAAGTACATAGGGCGAGGTATGTGGGAAGGGGCTCGGAGCTTCCATGCCTTCTCCAAGGGGCCATTCTGCCAGCACCTCCACGTGTTCACCAACCTGGAAGCTCTCTGAATGTCATCCTTTTGGGTTTTTATGGAGGCTTTATTACATAGACATGATGGATTAAATCACTGGCCATGGGTGATTGAACTCAATCTCCAGCCCCTCTCCCCTCCGGGGAGGTCAGGGAGGCAACTAAGTTACAACCCTCCAATCACATGGTTGGTTTCCCTGGCAACCAGCCCCCATCCATAGAGGCTTTCCAAATTTCACCTCATTAACATAAACCCAGGTGTGGTTGAAAGGGGCTTGCTAGGAATATCTAAAGACAACTTTAATCAATCACTGAGGAAATTCCTAGGGTTTTAGAAGCTCTGCGCCAGAAACTGGACGACGACCAAATATATATTTCTTATTATTAATCACAATATCACACTCCAGAAAAACAAACTACTTATGGTTCGCTTCACGCCCAGCTGTTTTTCTCCTCCACCTCTTTGCCCATGCAGTCCACCCTGAGAGGAAGACCAGCTCCTCATCCGAAACACTCTGTGCCTGGTTTACTGTAACTCATCCTTTGCACCTTGATGCGGGGGCCATTCCCTCTTGGGTGTTCGCCTTGTTGCTCACTGGCTGAGTTAGATGTCTTTCCTCTGCACCCACGTCTTATACTTAGTTACCAAAGCACTTCCCATCCCATTCTAACTGCCATTATATCTGCCTTCCACTCTTGAGGGTGATGACATAAAATTCATATTTTATGGCAAGGTGAGAAACATTTAAACATAAAAGTTTTCTTTGCCTGTTTGGGCCTCTTCCCTCCCCGTTAGTGTGTATTGTGCTTCTGGGTTAACCAGACCTCCTTAGGAGATAACATTCCTTTTCAGTCTCAGCATGGGGCCAAGATGATCCATGATGCACCACTCTTTGTATGTGTAGATCTGGATTGTGTAAACTGTCAATGATGTCATTGACATATAAACTTTGTCTCAAAAACTTATATTACAGTGCTTTGACCTCTGATGGGCAGAGCAGTCCTCAGAGCTTTCTGAAAGACTGTCTCCCGGGTTATAATTGGCTTCAATAAAAGTTTCCATTTCTTTCTTAGATTGACTATTGATAACTTTTTCCTGACAGGGGTAAGCTCCTTGAAGTGAGGGTCTCTGTCTCATTCACCTGCATCTCCAGGCCCCAAACAAACCTGCCTACATGTTTGTGGAGTTACATGAATGCCTCAAGAGAGTGAACGATTGTGTTGTCTTGTGTTGGGGTTTCAGTGATGTGAGAGAGAGGAGGTACACAAGATGATAGTACTGGGAAGAGAAAACCAAGACCCTTGAATTAAATTTACCCAAATGGCAATCATACTATCCAGTTGTATGGCGACTGTGTTGGACCATATTTTCTCAAACCATCTCCTAGCTCAAGTATTTCTCTTAGCTCTGTGATGTTTCTCTTATTCTTCTCTTTCATCTGGTCTTTAAGGCTCTTGAAAGGGGATGCATGCTGTGATTTCAGAGGATCTGAAATCAATCCCACCAAGGGCTGGTTGAGTCCTGTGGCTTCATCTCCTTGGTGACGTCCCTTGTTTCAAAAGGGCATCAAAACCCTCTGCCCACTCTTGAAACTGGCAGGGGTTTCCTGAGAAGAGGGACTGGGGAGTTCAATCTGGGGAGGAACTTTTCCCCTCCTCAAGATAACAGTTAAAACTCATTATCTCTTAATTAGCATTTTGCCTCAAAATTCCAAAGTCATCTGTTACTACTAGAGTTAGGTAAAGCCCAAAGCTTTCACCCATTTCCTCTCACTTCCCTTTTCTCTCAACAAATTTGAGGGAAAAGCTCTCTTCATTTCTTTTTTTCTTAACATGGTTTAGTGCTCCTTTCACTATAAAAGGGTGAAAGAATATTTTAAAAATACAGAAAAATAAAAAGTAAAAGAGCCCCACTACTGAGATACCATCACATTTAGAGTTCTTCCAGGCCTTTTTCTATGTATAGGTTTTTTTAAAAAATTATGTAATATATTGGGCTTCCCTGGTGGCGCAGTGGTTAAGAATCTGCCTGCCAATGCAGGCGACACGGGTTCGAGCCCTGGTCTGGGAAGATCCCACCTGTCGCGGAGCAACTAAGCCCGTGTGCCACAACTACTGAAGCCCGCGTGCTTAGAGCCCCTGCTCCACAACAAGAGAAGCCACCGCAGTGAGAAGCCTGCTCACCACAACGAAGAGTAGCCCCCGCTCGCCGCAACTAGAGAAATCCCACGCGCAGCAGCGAAGACCCAACTCAGCCAAAAATAAATTTTTTTAAAAAATTATGTAATATATATACACCCAAAAGTGTATATAATACAGATGTATAATTTAAATAATTATAGAGTGAATACCCATGTATCCATCACCCAGCTTAAGGAATAGAAGAACATCACCAATACCTTAGAAGCCCTCATGTGTCCCTCCCTCCCAATCCACACAGAAGTAGCCATCATCTTGAATTTTGTGTGAGTCATTCCTTTGTTTTTCTTTATAGTGTCACTGTATATATACGTACAATGTAATATTTTTGACCTTTATATAATTGAGTGTATTATTTTGCAGCTTGCTTCTTTCATTTATTATCTTTGAGAAATTCATCCATGTTGATGCGTGCAAGTGTAGATCATTCATTTTCACTGCTCCATAGTGATATACATTGTATGCGTATATTGTACTCTAATTTACTTACCCGTTCTCCTGTTGATGGACATGTGGATAGTTTCCAGGATTTTTTTTTTTTAAGATTTTTTGATGTGGACCATTTTTAATGTCTTTATTGAATTTGTTACAATGTTGCTTCTGTTTTATGTTTTGATTGTTTGGCCCCGAGGCATGTGAGATCTTAGTTCCCTGACCAGGGATAGAACCCTCACCCCCTGCATTGGAAGGCAAAGTCTTGACCACTGGACCGCCAGGGAAGTCCCTGGATTTTTTTTTTTTTTCACCTTTAAAACATTGTATTAAACGGAACGATTAAAGATATATTTTTTATTGTGATAAAATATATATTAACATAAAATTTACTGTTTTAACCATTTTTAACTGTACATTTCCATGGCATTAAGTACCTTCACATGGTTATGCAACCATTCATCTGAAGAACCATTTTCATCTTCCCAAACTGAAACTCTGTAGCAATTAAACAGTAACTCCGCATTCTCTCCTCCCTACAACCCTTGACAGTCACCATTTTACTCTCTGTCTCTATTAATTTGACTACTCTAAGTACCTCATGTAAGTAGAATCATAAAGTCTTTGTCTTTGTATTTGGCTTATTTCACTTAGCATATTGTCCTCAAGATTCATCCATGTTGTAGCATGTGTTGGAATTTCCTTCTTTTTTTAAGGCTGAATAATATTCCATTGTATGTATATACCACATACTGTTTATCCATTCATTTGTTGATGGACACTTGGATTGTTTTGACCTTTGGCTCCTGTGAATAATGCTGCTAAGAACACAGGTATACAAATATCTGTTAGAGCCCCTGCTTTCAATTATTTTGGGTATATATCCAGAAGTGGAATTGCTGGATCATACGGTAATTCTACTTTTCATTTTTGAGGAAATGACATATTGTTTTCCACAGTGGCTGCACCATTGTACATTCCCACCAGCAGCTCACAAGGATTCTAATTTCTCCACATGCTTGTCAACACTTGTTCTTTCTTTCTTTCTTCTTCTTCTTCTCCTTCTCCTTCTTCTTTTTAGTAATAGCCACCCTAATGTGTATATGAAGTGGTTCCAGGATTTTTAATAAACAAAACAGCCATGACCACTCTAGTACATATACCCTGGTGCACATGTGCAAGAGTTTTTCTAGTTTTACAATTAATAATTGAATTGCTGGGTCATAAGATATGTGTGTGTGCTATTTTCCAATGTGGCAGTATCAGTGTACATTGCCATCAGGAATAGATGATTGTTCCAGTTGCACATCCTAACACTTACTATTGTCAGACTTACAATTTTCACCAGTTTGATGGGTGTAAAATGATATTTCAATGTGGTTTTATTTTGCATTTTCATGAGTAATAACAATATTAAGCATCTTGTCAAAGGTTTCTCGGCCATATTTATTTCCTCTTATGTAAAATATCTGTTTCAGTCTTTTGCCCATTTTCCTATTAAATTGTTTGCCTTAGTTTTGTGAATTGGTAGGACTTCTTATCTATTCTGGATACTAATCATTTATTGAGTGTACATTACAAATGTCTTCTCCAAATTTGTGGCTTGTCATCTCATCTGTTTTGATGTCTTTTTAAAAATAATTAATTGATTAATTAATTTTTAATTTATTTTTGGCTGCCTTGGGTCTTTGTTGCTGCACGTGGGCTTTCTCTAGCTGTGGCGAGCGGGGGCTACTCTTGGTTGTGGTGCGCGGGCTTCTCATTATAATGGCTTGTCTTGTTGCGGAGCGCCAGCTCTAGGGCACGTGGGCTTCAGTAGTTGTGGCACGAGGGCTCAGTAGTTGTGGCTCATGGGCTCTAGAGCACAGGCTCAGTAGTTGTGGCGCACGGGCTTAGCTGCTCCGCGGCATGTGGGATCTTCCCGGACCAGGGATCGAACCCGTGTGCCCTGCATTGGCGGGTGGATTCTTAACCACTGCGCCACCAGGGAAGCCCTCTTTGGATGTCTTTTGATGAACAGAAAATTCTTTTAATTTAGTCAAATGTTTTTCTTTCAAATCTTTTTCTTTGTGCTTGTACAATACTTTCTCTCTTTTGCTTAAGAAATCTGTCTCTATCTGAGATCATAAAGATATTCTGTATTTTCTTCTAAGATTTTTTCCCCCAGCTTTATTGAGACATAATTGACAGACAACAGTGTGCAAGTTTAAGGTGTACAACACGCTGATTTAATATACGTACATATTGTGAAATGCTCACCACAAAAAAGTTAGTTAACACATGCGTCACCTCACGTAGTTACTGTTTGTGTGTGTGAGTATGCGTGTGTGCAATGAGCACGTTTAAGATCTACTCTCTTAGCAAATTTCAAGTATAAAATACAATATCGTAAGTATAGTCACCATGGTGTACTTTAGGCCCTCAGAATTTATTCATCTATAACTGACAGTTTGCATCCTTTGACCAACATCCCCCCATTCTCCCCAACCCCAATGACCCGCCAACAGATTCCACATGTGAGATCATTCAGTGTTTGTCTTTCTCTGTCTGACTTATGTCACTTGGCATAATGCCCTCAAAGTTCATCCATGTCACAAATGGCAGGATTTCCTTATTTTTCATGGCTGAATAATTCTTTTAAGAATTTTAAGATTTTTCTTTCACATTGAAGGCCTTGACCCACCTGGAATTGATTTTTTATGTGCTAAGGGGTATGGTTTTCCCCATCTGGATAGCCAACTTCCCCAGCTTTATTTGTGTAATCATTGTTCATTTCCTCTTTGGTCTTCAGGGCATCTTCCATCCAAATTTTCTGAAAAAGAAAAAACAAACAAAAACAAAAATAAAAAACAATAATAAAATAACAAAATCACGTTTTCTAATATGTGTGGATCCCTTTATTGGGGCCCCTCATTCTGTCCCATTAATCTATTTGCCAATCCCTGTACCAATTTCATACTGTTGAAATTGTGGTTTGCTTTACTTAAAACTTGATATCTGGTAGGTTAAGTCCCTGCCCAGAATTCTGCTTTGGGAGTGTCTTAGCCTTTCCGGGTCCTTTGCTCTTCTATATAAATTGAAGAATCAGCTTGCCAAGTTATATGAAAAACTGAGTTGGGCTTTTGATTGGAATAGTGTTAGGACACTTTGAGGTGAACTGCCTTCCTATCCATGAACATGGCATGTGTCTCCATGTATTTAGGCTTTCTTTAACATCGTTTGGTAAAATTTTATAACTTTCTTTAAAAGGCTTTGACAGCTTATCCTAGGTACATTATATTTTTGGTTGCTTTTGTGAATAGTATCTTGTGTCCATGTACTTCTAAAATGTACTTGTAGTCACACCATATATAATGTGCTTTTTCCACTTATATCATATGGCACAACTTTTTTCTAAGGGTTACTGACTATTTGTAGGGAAGAGTGACTATCCCGCTATTATTGGACATCTCAGATTTCTGGTTTTCATTTTGCTCTAGTCTCATTAGATGTTTCATTGTCCTCTAAGAGCGTGGGGTTTGGGGTCTGACAACCTTGAATCACAATCCGTGCCCTGCCTCACCTTAGACCACATCCTTAACCTCTCTGCCCCTGTGTTCCTCATTTCTAAAAGGGAGATCATGATGATACCTCCTCCATGGGCTAACTGTGATGATTTAGTGAGATTACAGAGTAAAATGCTTAGCATGGAGCCTGGCATACAGTAAGAGCTCAATGAGCATTAGCTATGATTATTTCTCAAAACAAATTTATTTTCCTTCCTTTTTTGCTAAGTATGGACTGCTCTAGCTGAAATCAGTGTTTGAAAAATTGGGAAAGAAAAAAAAATCAGGATTCCCATTTTCTGTTTCACCTTATCTCCCTCTCACGCGCTTCCTCTTCCCGCTCCTCTGGTCCCCGTGTCCAGGGTTAAATCCAGGTGGCCAGTGCGGGACAGAGGGCTCTCAGACCCTCTAGTTGAGATGAATGGAGAATGAAGACACCTGCTCCCGGGAGGAAGCCAGTTCCAGGCTAGGTCTTGAATCTGTTCCTCCTCGTTCTCCAGCCACTGCCTGAGTTCAGGTCTCACGGCTGCTCCCCTGCCTCTTGCCTCTCCCCATCTTGTCACCTGAGCAAGACTTCCCCCACCTCAGCTCCACCACCTGCTTAGCCTCATTCCCGGCTCCCGCACTGCCCTCAGCATGAAGCCCAAGTTCACTAGTTACTTTTCAAGGTCCTGCATGATCTGACCTCCACCTAATTGCTCTCAGTGACCAAACTCATATTCCTCCATATTTGACACAGGTCAGTGATCTGCGCTACAAAACTGCTGGGTAGGAATCATTCTTCCATTTTATACCTGAGAACACTGAGGCTCAGAGAGGTAGAAATGACTCATCGGAGACCCCACAGTTAGGAAGCACAGACACAGAGTTTGAATTCAAGTGTTTGGCTCCCAGCCCAGCTTTTTCCCCTGAGCGAGCGACAAAGCCGCAGCCTATCCAGTGTAACCTGCGAATGACCCTGGGAGGCTCATTCACAGGGTTTCTGCAGAAGTGAGTAAGAGGGTCTGAAATGGGTCAGGGAGAGAGAAAAGGTCAAAAGAACGGGCTGAAGTAAAAGAGAAAGTGTGCCCTCTTGGCCCTTTTCTTCTCTGGCTGAGCCCTGGGGTGGGGTAGGCTAAGCCTGGAGGCAGGGAAGGGTGATGTGGCTCAGGGAGGGGCAGGGTGGGAGGGTGAGTGAGGTAGGACTGAGGATGACGTAAGGGTTGATGGAGGAAGTGATTATGACTAGGAAATAAGCCTGCTGAACCCACCCCAGGAGGATCATCATAATATTCCTGGCATCGACTGACATTAAAAGAGTAGTAATAATTACATTCTTAAAATGTGCCACTCGTTGCCTGGCTACTCAATCCTTCCAATGACCCTAAAAAGTGGTTATCCCTATTCCCTTTTTTTTTTAAATTAATTAATTAATTAATTAATTATTTATTTTTGGCTGTGTTGGGTCTTCATTTCTGTGCGAGGGCTTTCTCTAGTTGCGGCAAGTGGGGGCCACTCTTCATCGCGGTGCGCGGGCCTCTCACTATCGTGGCCTCTCTTGTTGCGGAGCACAGACTCCAGATGCGCAGGCTCAGTAGTTGTGGCTCATGGGCCTAGTTGCTCCGTGGCATGTGGGATCTTCCCAGACCGGGGCTCGAACCCGTGTCCCCTGCATTGGCAGGCAGATTCTCAACAACTGCGCCACCAGGGAAGCCCTATTCCCTTTTTATAGAGAAGGAAACCGAAGCTCAGAAAGCTAAGGGGACCTGCTCAAGGACCCTCAGCAAAGAAGTGACAGACCACAAAATACACTACAGGTCTGCCTGGTGTCCCAGCCCTCCCCCTGCACTGTGCCCTCCACCGTGCCATCCTGCAGTTGAATCCGTTTCTCCAAATGTAGCCGAGTAATGGGTGGGGGGCACATAGAGATCATAAATGTTCTGCTAGATGTAAAATATTCCAGCAATACAGAAGAATGTCAGAGGAAGTTGCTGGTAATCCTGCCATCGGGTGGATGTGGTATATTAATACTTCCTGCCGGGTCTGGGCAGCCAGGATCTGTGCATTCCCAGCCTAAATGTTCCCAAGTCCACTTCCGGAGCCTGCATAGGCCTGGGTCTAGGTCCTACCTGACAAGGGTAGACCTAGTGCTGAGGGATGACCAGTGGTCTGCTTTTGAGTGTGGGGAGTGGGCAGAGCACATGTGAGCTGGGCTGTCCCCACACAACTACCCAGAGGCTGGATCTGGGACAGGAAGGGAAGGGGCAGAGGGCAAGCAATGGTCAGGGGCCTCCTTTTGCTCTCTTTGTCTGGGCCCTGCGACGTTAACGGCAGGCCTGGATGGCAGTATAATTATTTTTTTTAAACATAAAATTAATGTACATCTAGAGAAGAAATTAATTGTTCCAAAGAGTGGAAAATGGCATGTCCAGCCTCTGGGTTCCTCTCCAGAAGTAACCACTATAAACAGTTTCTTGTGGGTATAAGTGAGGCGCCGGGGACACTGAAGGACAACACTGTCCCAGCTTGACCGTCAGCCCACTGTTTGTGTCAACAAGTGCTCAGGCTCCTTTGCTTTGGTCTCACGAAGTGGGAAATGCCAGGAAGAGCAAAGGGAAGGGAAAGGAAGCCAAGGTACTTGGAGACGGGGAGCTAAGAGTGGAAAGCTGGGGATGAGGTGGAGAGAGGGGCTTTGGGAAAGGAGCAGGGTATTTAAATGGAGTTTCCAGAAGCCTCCATGAACTCTGTACCCTGTAACACCTTTTCTCCATCTCTGTAGGAAACCACCAGTAAAATCTGTTATTGAGACTTCCATTTCTGGCAATACAGTGGACCAGATTGCACATATTCTTTATTTGTATATTTCATGATAAAGAAAATCAAAAACAAAATCCATACCCTTGGTAATACTTCAGGATTGGGTTTGTTGTGGGGAGATGGTTAGGCTATGCTGAGCCTGGCCTCAGTTCAGGAGCAGGGTAGCTGTAGGGTCATTTCCCATTGGGCAACAGGTCTGTGCAATTTCCTCCCTTCCTTCCACTTTCTCTCTGGCCATTTCCTCCCTTCCTTTCTCCCTATCTATCTATCTATCCTCTACTCACTTTTCCTGCATGAAATGGATTATATTGTTCTGCAACTTAATTTTTTAATTCAGTACTATCTCTTGGACAGCTATGTCAGCCATTGATCATCTATCGCATCTTATCCAAGGGCTGTCAGTGTTAGGAGAAAGATTCTTGAAGGTTAGAGAGATCTCATGTCCACATGTGGCTTCTGCTGCTGGAAGGACCTGCCGTCCACCCATTCCATTTTTTCAGATGTGTTTATTGGATTCTTGCAGTAGCCAACCCGCCAGCGTCCCCATCTCTCTGGGCTCACAGGCAAAGGCCCCTTCACATCCTCACCCTCTCTCCTGTCTCACTCAGCTTCCTGTTCTTCAATTAAGCCCCTACCTCATCGCCTGAGCACTTGTTCTTGGCTGGGCTTGGGGCATCTCTCCCCCAATATCAGCAGCACCCCACTCATCTTCTTGGGGTCTTTACCCCAATGTCACGTTCGCACTGAGGCCCTCCCTCTCCATGCCAATACCTTCCATTCTCCTCCCCTGCTTTATTTCCCCCCACGCTAAGCACCAGCTGACATGTCGTGCCTTTTGCTTATTTGTTTACTGTCTCCCTCTCTTCCTCCCACTAGAATGCCAGCTCCATGAGTGCATTTTCAATCTCTATTATTTTAATCTCTATTATGTGCTGCTTCTTAATCCCTATTATTCCCAGAACAAGGCCTGGCCGATCAGGGATGCTTACTAAATGTTGGTTGAATTGAATCGAATATGGAAGTTGATTTTCTGTGGGTGTGCTACGTCCTTGCTTGTTGAAGAGGGACAAGGACTTCCTTTAACCCAACTCTGAAGACCCTTCATGAGTTTGCCTTCCACCACTCTAGTCTCTTCGCTGGCCCTTTTGCTGCCTAGCCCCCTTTGTCCCCCAGATGCTATGGTGCACCCCTGGTGACATCCAGGTCCCCCAAAGGCCACGTCCCGTCATGAGTCTCTGCCCAGAGAACCCTAACCCTGGATGACTTCTATTGGACGTCCGGACTCAGTTGTAAGTGCTCGCTCCTGCAGGTGGCATTTTCTCACCTTGGCCAGGTGACATGACCCCTGGGCTCCCCCAGTCCCCTGGGCTACCCTCTCTCTGGCTCCTGTCTGTCATCCCTCTCCTGGAGGCCTGCTTCTTCCTCTGCCTCCCCGGGGGCTCCTGACCCAAGCACCTGGCACACAGCAGGGCTCACACCTGGGTACAGGGCAACAGAGTGTAAGGCAGAGTGGTAATTACAGGGGATGGGGGGTCAGGGGGGGCTCACCTATAGCACCATCTGGTCGAAGGCTGCTCTAGCCCTGATCCAGTCATGAAAGAAATTCTCCATTCATGAAAGAATTGAGAAACAGATGAGCAATTAAATGCCTGAGTCCAGAGTAATGATGATTAAGGAATGCTGGGAAAGGGCATTATTACACAGCTCTGAAAGCATCCGAAAGCTCTTAGAGTTCAGGAGAGTGGTTTGGGCAGGCGGCGCCTGGCTGTTATCAGAAGATGCCAGGCCCCTCATTTCTGCCCCATTAGGTCACTGTGAGCCGAGAGCAGGGCTGAGTGTCATTGTTTGCATCTCACCTTAGGTCACCCACTTTTGAAAGGTAATGATGGGCAGATCTGGGGAAGGGGGTCCCTGTAGGTAGGTTTTTTTTGGTTTTGTTTTGTTTTTTTGGCCACACTGAGCAGGCATGTGGGATCTTAGTTCCCCGACCAGGGATTGAACTGGTACCCCCTGCATTGAAAGCACGGAGTCTTAACCACTGGACCTCCAGGGAAGTCCCTTGGGTAGGTTTTTAAAGTAGGAGAATGTCATCTGTAAAACGGGATAACAATTATGAGACAAGATTTGTCTCATGAACCAGTTAAGGAGATTAAATGAGATCGTGGTGGCGCAGTGCACGGTCCAGGGCTTGGCTTATAGTAAACCCTCAATAAACGCAGGAGGGAATTGTTCGTGCATATTTCTCCTCCAGAATGTCACCTCCCTGAAGCAGGGATACGATGTCTGCCTCCGCAGTGTCCCCGGAGCCTGAAACAGCACCTGGCACACAGTTGGCACTCAATACACATTTGTCGAGGGCATGCGTGAACGGATTACCTAACTGTCTTCCAGTAACAAACCCAGCTCTGGGGCCCAGTGCTTGGTTCCCACCGCTCCGTGCTGCAATCTGCACATTTCCCCGCCGGCCCAGTGCAGCTCTGACAGGCAGTGACTGCACAGGGCACATGACTCGCGGGGTACTTCTCTAAATGCTCCCCCAGGCCGAGGAATCCCCAGGGTCTGGCTCATCAGGACAAGCCGATGACTGGGGCCCAGCGTGGTCCACCTTCCCGTTAGCTGAGCGCCCATCACAGGCTGGATCCAGAGGCTCTGTTTGGGGAAGGGAAGGGAACGTGCAGCCCCCAGAGGAGGGACACACACCGGCCCTGTAAAGCAGGAAGTGTCTCATACCACAGCCCCTCTCTGAAGCTCACTTCCTTCCCTCCTCTGACTCTGAACCTGCCTTCATCCTGGGAGGCAATTGGGCTCTCTGTAGGAGTCTTAGCTAACCTCTGAAGGTCAAGTTCACGGACCATCTGTCAATACTAATGGCCAACTTTTATGGAGCACTTACTCTGTGCCAGGTCTTGCGCTAAATGAAAAGATTTTATTTCATTTCCTCTAAAGTGGCACCCAAATGTTCTCCAAACATTCTGTCCTTTGATGCAGCTGGGCCTTTGCATAGGCTGTTCCTCAATTTAAAATGCTCTTCCTGACTTTATCTACCTGGTGAATACTCACTCTTCAGCACCCACCACTCTTCTGTCACCTCCTCCCAGAAGCTTTCCCAGCTTGCCTGAGACAATAAAATCACAACCTCCCATGGGTCCCCACAGTTGTCATTTGGGTGTGCGTGTCTGTCTCCCCCTGAGCTGCGGCCCCTACAATGCTCCAGGCTGCCACTTTTACCTCCTTATCCTGTATGTCCACCTCCACGCCTGGCACAAAGGGCACTGGAAATGTTGGTTTCTCCCTTCTCAATTCCTTGGCATTCCATCTCCATCTTTTGTATGTCCCTCATCCCTTTGTCTTTATTCCAAGCACAATGCTCATTACATGATAGGTATTTATAAATGTAAGTTGAATGACATAAATAAATCAGTGATCTTACTTGCAGGGTACCAGATAGGAAGCGTTCAACTATTTTCCTGTAGACTCCATGGTTACCTCCAGCAAGAAATCATCAGAATAGGTAGAGAAAGAGGAAGTCAGAAGAAGGAAGAGAACAGGAGAAGGTGCTGGTACTAACATTTTCTGAGCACCTAAATGCGCCAGGCGTGTGTTTCATTAACTCCCCACCATAATCCAGTGAAGTGAGTATTACAATCCCCTTTTCATAGACAAAAAATGAGGGAACAGAGAGGTGAAGTGACTTACCTAAGATCACACAGCCGGCAAGTGGCAGAGCTGGGATTTGAGCCCCATCTGTCTAGTTCCACCAGCTGGATGGAGACGGCCGGGGTGTCCCTGTAGTATAAGAGGGTGGAGGAAAGTGAGGAGGGGCTGCAGGACACTGGGGAGAAGGAATGGGATATGTCTGTCCTGTGGATCAGACCCAGACCCCTGGATATGTATCGTCTCTGCCTTGGTTTCCTGGAACAAAGGTTTGCTGGCCTGTGGACCCAGCCCAGACTCCTCCAATACATTTGACCACATTCTCTTGAGACAGCTCTTCTTTTTCTTTTGTTTTTTAATTGAAGTATAGTTGATTTACAATGTTGTGTTAATTTCTGCTGTACAGCAAAGTGACTCAGTTATACATGTATATACATTATTTTTTACATTCTTTTTCGTTATGGTTTATCCCAGGACATTGACTATAGTTCCCTGTGCTATACAGCAGGACCTTGTCGTCCATCCATTCTATATGTAATAGTTTGCATCTGCTAACCCCAAACTCCCAGTCCATCCCCCCCGCCGCCCACCCCTCGTCTTGGCAACCACAAGTCTGTTCTCCATGTCTGTGAGTTGAGACAGTTCCCCTTTACAAGTAGCTTCTTTCTTTTTTCTAACATCGATCTTGTCCTAAACACTTCCCCCTCAGTCCCTGGACCAGAGTTTGGGTAACCCTGACCCCACAGGGTTGTGCAACACCCGCTGAGGGCTCCAGGAACCCACAACTTCTCAATAATGCTGAACTGGGTGAAATTTCCCAGTAACCTCCTCCCCCGCCTGACTAACGCTTTCTTAGCTTGGCAATGCAATGTCTTATTTTTAAGGAAGCCAGTCATTTGGTTTAGATTCTTTAGCTGTTTTATTTTAATGACCTTCTGAATCATTCATTTTTCTACTTTTGAACTGATTCACTCTTGGCCACTTCCTTGTACAGAAATCCAACCCCTCCTTTAAGACTCAGCACCAACTACCCCATTCTCCTGAAAATCCTCACCCATACCATCCCTCTCCAGGAAGAGGTATTCCCCTCCCCGCTCTTTCTGTACCGTTCATCCGGCATTTATTATACTGTCATCATCCTTATCATAACAATAAAAATGATATGCCAGCTGTTTGAGTTGTTTCTTATTCTCATGATGACCCTAGGAAGAAAGTAATTATTATTTCCATTTAAATGTAGTGAAACTGAGCCTCAGGGAGCTTATTAAGCCTCCTGCTCAAGGTCACATGAAGTAAGTAGCCAAGATGCTAAGCCAGCCCAGCCCAACTGCAGAGGGAGTGTCTTGAAATGTAGCTATTCGTGTGGGGGGTGCCTGGCTCTTACTGTGATGTCTGTCACCGCACCCCCTAGACTGTAAGCTCCATGAAGCGTTTGTTCCCTATTGCATTGTACGCAATAAATATCTGCAATAAATACCTGATTTTCCATAGATGTTGACCAATGGCTGGGAGGCTTCCTGTCCCTTCTATAGAATTAGCTGCTCCAAGCTTTACACAATTTTTGCATTCTTACAACATCAAGAGCCTGGTAGCAAAAACAATCAATACACATTGGCTGACGGAAGTAAGAGAAAGGCATGGGCTTGGAAGATTCCAGTGGACATATTTTCTAGTTGAAAATCTTCAATAGGAAATATAAAAAAATTCTCTCTGTAGCTCAGGACCAATGTTGCCAAACAAGACCTCCTCATCACTTTTTTCAGGTTAAACTAACAACATCTTACAGACTAAGGGTTCAGTTTAAGCTCACTCAACCCACCTTTAATGGGTATCTACTATTGGCCAGGGCCTGTACTCACTCAAAGGCTAGTGCTGTAGATGGCTCTGTGAGCAACACACCAGGTGGAGGTCCTTTGGGTGCCCACCCTCCCTCTAATCCTTCTGGGAGACGAGCTTCCTACCGCCCTGAGAGCAGGCAAGGGTGGGGCCTTAGGAATAGCAGGAGGGGGGCGCAGTGGCTCTGTCTGGTCAAAGAGGACAAGGCAGGAAAGATTTCAACAAGGCAGCAGCCTCCAAGAAGTGAATGCAAGCAGCAGAGTGAAGGCCGGGAGGACACTGGCTCGTCTCTCAAGGAATATGAAGAAGACAGGCTTTTGGACCATGAAGTGACAATGGAAGAACTAGATGAGGCGGAAAAGGTCTGGGAAGGACATTAAAAATAAGAAGCCGATTGAGGGTAGCACATGGAGGAAAAGAGAGTTAAGGATCCCCTTACCATTCAGTTGAATGCTTTTTACTTCAAATTGTGTTCTGTCATCAATATTGTCAGCCCTGCTTTCTTTTGTCGTTTCCTGATAATCATGTACCCTGCCTTTCACTTATAACCTCACAGGGACACTTTGTCTCAGGTGGGTTTTCTGTTACTAGCACTTCACTGGCTGTTTGGTTTGGGGATTTGGGAAGCAAATTGCAAGCTTTGCCTTTTGATACAAAAACATTCCACCAGGGAAGCAGTACAGCCCAGTGGTTATAACAGGCCTCTGGTGCCAGGCTGCCGGGGCTGGAGGGTATGCTGACAGCCTGCCAATATTTAACAGAGCACTCAATGCACACCTAGTGCTCTCTCTCCTGTTCCCAACCCAAAGATAAGGTAGAGCAGAGCATCCCCACTTGACAGGTAAGGAAACTGAGGCCCAGAGACATGAAGTCAGATGCTTAAGGCCACACAGCAGGATCACTGAATTGGCATGCCAAGGGACCCACGCATTTGGGTTGGCCAATGACCATCTTTAACTCAAGAGCTTCTTGGATTTGGCTGGAAGGGCAGGGAGCCCTCACTCGCTTCTTCTCATGGTCAAGAATGAGACTCAAACATGTTGATGGCAAAGCAATAACAATAGTAGTAATAATACTACCAGCAAACACTTACTCAGAATTCACCATGTGACTGGCACTATGCCACATGCTCTATGTGTTTCATCTTCTTTACTTTTCTCAGCATAATGATTAAGAGCCAGGATTCTGAAGCCAGACAGCCTGGGTGTGAATCTCAGCTCTGCCACTTACTGGCTGTGTGACCTTAGGCAAGTTACTTTACCTCTCTGGGCCTTAGTTTCCTTATCTATAAAATGGGGTTGGTGATAGCACCTTATAACAGATCCCTAGCACATGGTAAATAGTACATAAATATTACCGTTGCATTTTTAAGCAACCAAACATCAGCTTCCTCTCTCCTTGGCTTATGAATGGTGAGTATATAAAAAAGAAAACTGGTAGAGGGAATGGTTCATTTTTTAGAGTTGCGAGCAAAAGGGAAGAAACTTTTTCAATAAAGAAGATACCAGAGTTGTTAGCCGTGATCTCCATTTACAAATGGGGAAACAGGCTCAGAGAGGGTAAGTTAGTTGCCTGAAATCACACACAAGCAGCAGAAGAAGGATTTGAACTCAGGCCTGTCTGACGTCACAGCTCATGTCCTTAATCCCAACGCCAAATGGCCAGCCCTGGTGGTCATGGAAAGATCTGGTCCCTGGCCCTGCATTGAAAATGGAAATATGAGTCACCGGCCATCCCCAGGGATGGCTGGGGAGTGAGAGGCGCTCAGCTATGGGGCAGAATGTTCCGCCAGATGCTGAGGAACAGCTGCCAGCACCACTCAGTTTTTCATGCTGAGGAAAGGGAGGAGGAAAGCGTGGAGGAGTGGGGGTCACAAACCAGCAGAGCACAGCCTGAAGCCAGGCCACGACTTGGTGAATAACGTCAGGCTCACACATCTGGCCTCCGGAATGCGGAGGGCCCAGAGGACAGGCCTGGGGTTCTGCTGCTCCTTGGGGCAGGCTCTTCCTCTGAAATCACCAAGGCTGCTTCGTTGAGAAAAGTCTTGGGCTTTCCAGGCTCTCCTGGCCCAACTCAGGTGGTGACGTGTGAAATGGGCATTCTTTGCCCACTGATGAAGACCAGGTCTCCATAGACACAGGATCAAAAGAAGCAAGGCTCCAGCGTCTGATGGCTCTGGAGTGGATCCCTGGCTGGGCGACCCTGGCCAGTACTTTGGTTTCCTCCTCTGTGCACGAGCATCACATTCTGCAGGGTCTGGAGGAAGGATAACCTGCAGAATGCCTGGCAGCTGTTGGACGTCCAATCAATGCTCCTGACCGCCTGCCCAAGTCAGCGAACAAGTGAGTGAACAAGTGAGCAAACTTGCATGGTGTCCAAACAGCCAGCACATAGCCGGTGGTCACCACCTTGCCGGCTGGTCTCCTTAGAGGCATTGTGGCCAACCTTCCTTTTCTGGTTCCAGTTTCCACTTCGCCCCAAGGAGCACCAAGTCTTGTCTGGCCTCTTTCAAGGGCTGAGTTGAAGGTGAAGAGTAAGGAAGAGCACAGCCTTCGCCTTTGTGCCCATTGATAGGGCCTCACCTGATTCATTTTTGATGCTTGCGCTGGTTCTACCTGGGAAAGTTTGGGACTGGCCAGTGTGACTTGGTGGGATCGGTGATTCATTTTGGTCCCAAAAGGAACAAAAGCCCAGGTCTTCTCAAGGTCCCCTCTGCTCTGGCTGGCCTCGTCTCTTGGTCAGGGAATGAGTCACCCACCCCTCCTCAGGGCTGCCCCTGTTTTCACTGTGCCTGGGCCTTCAGAAATCAAACAATCAATTCTTCTTTTTTTGGCTCTTGTGGACAGAAAGGTGAGTATATAAAGGGAGGACTGACAGGAGGAACTAAGCTGCCGTGGGTTCCGTGGCGGCCACTGAAGGGAATAAATCTCAGGGAAGGAGCATTTGAAGCTGCAGCCACACGGCTTCTCACGACCTCTTTCTCTGCCTGGCTGGCGGGGGGGGGGGCCTGCAGCCTCCACCTCCAAACCCTCTCCCCGAAAGTGGAAAAATAACCCACCCTCCACAATCTGCTGGAATTTTAAAAAGTATCCTGGGCGATATAATTTGCCTGGTTCACTAGTCACTGGTTCCCTGTTTAGATAAACCATATGACCTCCCTTTCCTACAAAACAAAGATTGTCACATTGAGCTGACAACGTTGTCATGGGCCACAAAGAAGATGATGAATGTGAAGCGTGGAGGACGTGCCCTGGTGGGATAAATCCCCTCCCCGAGTTGCAACAAGGAACCGGGCAGCGGATGGTATGTGAGCTTCTTCTGTGACTCGTGTCTTCGTTCCACATTGGGGCTCTGCTTATCTGGAGGTCAGACCTCCTGCCAAAGGCTGGGCCCTCGGTTATCTGGAGCTCAGCTGCAGGCCCAGAGTAACAGGACAGGAATTCTGAGTTGGAAATGAGAGTCACAAAGTCCAAGCACGTTTCTTTTTTTTTTTTTTTCTCTTTCTTCTTTTCAGTTTCTCTTGATTTCATTGTTCTTTAAAAAAAAAACAAAAATATGATACATCTTTTTTTTTTTTTTTCCCCCCATCAAGTACGTTTCTTTAAAGCCTTGGCTGAGATGATCAGGATAAAAGGAGGTAGAAGCAGGATATCCTCAGAGCCCATCATTTCAAACAGTATGACACGGACTGACTCACTTCCCCTTTCTGGGCCACAGGTGTTTGTTTGTTTGTTTTTTTTAAATCAGTAAAACAGAGATAATAATTCCCACCTCACAGGGCTGTAGGGACTTGGGCATGACCTAGTAATTCCAAGCCTGGCTCTTGGGTTCAGATCCCAGCTGAATGAGACCATCTCATCATGTGGAACCTACTTGCTCATCTTCTGGTGGGGACCGTCATGTTGCTGAGAGGATTAAATGAGATCATCGGAAGAGCGTTCACGGCTGGCAGATGACAGCATTCAATAACTGTTAGTTGCCGTTATATCCATCCCTGACTTTAGTTCCTGGCATATGGCAGGTGTTCAATCAATGTGAGCTGTTGTGGGGGCAGATGATGCCATTAGCAGAGAAGACAAAAAATAGAACCACAAAGCGTTAGCCGTCAAAGGGACATCGGAGGGAGATCACGATCTTATTTTAGATCACCCTTTATTTGACCACAGAGGATGAGGAGACCCACGGGGGAGAAACACCCAGACTGAGGTCACCGCAAGCTCATTTTCCTCTATCAGGGCTCTTGGTGGACCCCAATTCACCCAGCAGTCTGGGGCCAGTTAGAGTGAAGACACTCATGGGCCTTGGTTTCTTTCTAGGAATCGCTGTGTGACCGCCCAGGGCAGGAATGAAGGGCTTCAGGGTAGTTGTTGTCTTCCAGAAAGAACCGGAGGGAATCAACAGTAGGAGCAGGGAAATGCCGATGCCTTTTCAGAAAGTTCTGTCCTAGTGAGTCAAGGAAGGTGACAGCCCCGCTTTGGGAAGCAATCCAGAAGCAGTATGCGTGTGCACGTGTATGGCTCAGAGACAGCTATTCTAGACAATAACAATAGCGATGGTTTGCTGAGTGCTGCTTGTGGGCCAGGTCTTTGGCCAAGTGTGTGCATCTCACGGATCTTCTGCGGGGTGAGTATTCTCTTACCCCAGCAAACCGAGGCACAGAGGGGCTAAGAAACTGGTTCAAGGGCCCCCAGCTAGCGCATGGTGGAGGGGACTCCAACCTAGGCCATGTGGCCCAGAGCCTGTGACTCACCACACAGCCCTCATGTGCCATGACTCACACCTATGTCACACTTCTCACTGCTTCACATGGTTTTCACCTCTGAGATCTCACGGTCAACTCATGTGTAGCCCTATAAGGCTCAAGGGGTCCTAGCCTGGGCCCAGCACTGAGCAGGTTCTCATTTGCTTGGCAGGTATTTCCGAGTGCCACCACATGTCACAACCTGAGTTGGGGCAGGCGAGAGTGAGAGTAAGATCAGGCTTGGGGCTGGCCATCACCAGGCATGTGGCCTTGACTGGGCAGAAATCAACCTGTTCATGGTCTGTGCCCTCCTGGGCACCGGAAGTAGGCAGGGTGGCTTCAGTGGGAACACTCAGCCTGGTGAGGGATGTGGGCAGCTGGGGTCAAGAGGCGGGGATTCTGGTCTCGACTCTGCGTTTAATGATTCGCGGTCACCTTGGCCAGCCCCCTGCCCCTCACTGGGGCCTCCATTTTCTCATTGAAACGATGAGGCCAGGGTGAGTGGGGTGGTCTTGAAAGGGCCATTCAGCTGGATGAGACAGTGGCGCTATGACCTGCCTGAGACCCCCAATCTGGCTAGTGTTAGGCTTGGGCTCTAGAATGAAGGTCCAGCGGGTGGCCTGTTCCCCAGTCTGGCCCCGTCTGGGTCTCAGGCTGTGTCTCAGATGCTTGGTCAGCCCCATCACATGCTGGCTCACAGGGTAACACCAAATGTCCCCATGAGTCCCTCCCTCGAGCTGACAACCTCACTCCTCCATCCTGACCTGGGAAAGGTCCCCTGTTGTCTGTGTCCTCAGGCAGATCAACAGCATCGAAACACAGCTGGAGACACTGGGTGGTGCCTTTCAAAGTCTCTTTGCATTTTCTCATTTCAAATTAATAACATGCCAAGTTTTAAGTTAATAATTCAAAACAATAATAAAGGTAGTACTTACAGAGTTGCAGATGAAGGGGGCCCTTCTATGTGCCTCTAATCCTCACAGTGACCCTTTCATGGTATTGTTATAATTATTATTGCATTTTGTGTTGAAGAGACTGGGGTTCTGAGAGGAGGGACAATTCTATAAGGTCACAGAGCTGGGAAGTGACAGAACTGGCAAATGGAGGGTGTCTCATTTCAGAGCCCCAAACATATGCACTGTTCATCCAGAACCTTCTTTCGTCCAGAGTACCTACTCTGTGCCAGGCACCCTACTAGGTGCTGGGGCACACAGTGAGTGGGCCAGGTCTGCTCCCTGTGTGGGTCATGAGAAGTCCATGAGAAGCCTGAGAGGTAAGTATTATTACTCATTGGAGGCAAAATGAAATCTCTCTCTGCCTTGGCTCAACTCCTCCCAGCTCTACCATGGATCTTGTTTTTTTTTTTTTAATTTTTAATTTTTTAATTTTATATTGGAGTATAGTTGATTTACAATGTTGTGTTGGTTTCAGGTGTACAGCAAAGTGATTCAGTTTTATATATATATATATATATCCATTCTTTTTCAGATTCTTTTCCCACGTAGGTTATTACAGAACATTGAGCAGAGCTCCCTGTGCTATACAGTAGGTCCTTGTAGATTATCTATAAACTCCTAATTTAACCCTCCCCCCAACCTTTCCCTTTTGGTAACCATATGTTTGTTTTAGAAGTTTGTGAGTCTGTTCCTATTTTGTAAATAAGTTCATTTGTATCTTTTTTTTTTTATATTCCACATATAAGTAATGTCATATATTTGTCTCTGTCTGACTTACTTCACTTAGTATGATAATCTGCAGGTCCATGCATGTTGCTGCAAATGGCATTATTCTACCTCGTACCTTGTGACCACTACCTTCACTCTCTGGGCCTCTGCCCCGTGGCTGGAAAATGGGCAAATATTAATTTCTGCCTTTCTGGGTTGTTGGGAAGAATTCATTAGGAAATGCACATGCACCCCCAGCAGTTATGACAGTGATTGGCCCAGAAAAGGTGCTCAGTACCCTGTCAAAGCCTGCCCTTATTCCGTCTGCAGGCGTGCTCTGCAAAGCTGCTGTCTCTGTCAACCGCATTGACAGCTGAAGAAACTGAGGCACTGAGGGGCCAAGTCTCTAAGGCCACTGAGTAATAGGTGAAGCTGAGATGGAGCCCTGGAGGGTCCCAGATGTGTGTTCTCTTCCCCTGGAACCCTATGGCACCTGCGTCCAGTGACTCTTCACCTCTGGGTTCTGGAAGGGAGGCCCGGGAGATGAAGGGTTAGGCAGGTTGCTGGCACCGCAGCGGAAACTTCAGGAAGCGCAGGGCTGAGAGGACTTCTAAGAAAGAGGGAGGTGGGAAGGGACACACTTGTCCTGGTCTGAGGGCCAGAGGTCAGCCAGGCTCCTGGCCCAGAGGCTGGCTCTCCGGGGGCCCAGCCTCCAGCCTGGCTCTGCCCACGCACTCGGTCTTCAAGGCTGAGGCCAGCTGTGATCCGCCTCCATCCAGATCCTTTTCCTGGCCTTCCTGGTAGATGCCTGAGGCCGAGGACTGGGGCGAGGTGGCCAGGGCTGGGAAGGAAGCCCTCTGTCCCTGTCACCATTCAGGTCCTCTGAGAGCACTGTAGGGCCTGTTCAAGACTCAAGGGGTCTTGAGTTTCAGCCTGGCTTTGCCCCTTTTGTGGGGACACAAGTCACGTGCCCAAATGACTCGGAGCCTCAGTTTTCTCGTCTGTAAATGGGGCAAATAACAGCACTGCCACCCGGAAGGCAAGTTCTGCCTTAAGTTCTCTAAGCAGCAGGCATGAAGCAGGTGTCTCAGTGATGTCAGTTCCTGCTCCTATAGGTGGGGACACAAGTGAAGTGACCTTGGCATTCTTGGGGTCGAGGCTGCGATTTCTCAGTGCTTTAGGTCTCCTGGGTAGGGGGTGTCTCATTTAGGGCACAGACATTACCAGGGCTTCTGCTCTCTGTCTAGCAGGGGGGAGACCACCAGGCAGAGTCCCTGGGACAGTGTGGGTGGGGGATTGACTACAGCCTGCCTTTGGGGGCCGCAGGGTGCTCTGGGCTCCTAAAATGCAGGGGCCTGTGTGGCTTAGGACCAGCGCCCAGGTACCCTGAGCCTGACCTCTGTACCCTCAGCAGCGGCAGGGGGGCTTCTTCTGGGGCCCTCACAGGGCATCGTGCAGTGGTTTCGTTAGATAACGGGGCCCTCAGTGGGCTCTCCACTCTCCCCGTCTGGAGTTTTCTCCGAAATGCCCAGAGGCAGGGCCAGGTGGCTGTGTCAGGGCGAGGTCACCAGGGTGACTTGGCCCCAGGGCCGTGACCCAGTGGAGCCCCAAGACTGGATTCCTGAGGGCCAGCTGGCTCGGAAGCCCAGGACCCAGGCTCCTTCCCGGCCCGCAGGACTTGCTCCACTAACTCGCTGCTCCCAGTCTACCCTGACCCTCTGTGGGGTCCAGGCTGCCAGCCTGGAAGGGGCCCAGGGACTTTTGAAGGGATTTTGGAGGGCTGAGCCAGGCAACTCGGCCCCTGATGGCTTCGGCTCACTGACTCAGCCCTCACCTTGACCTTTCCTTCCCACTGGCTATTTATGGGTGTTTCCTGTCCCCTGAATAGGTAAAGAAAAGGGAAGCGAAAGAAGCTCAATGCATGGCTTCTTTATTTTTCTTTATTATTAATTTAAAAAATGACACGTGCTTGGAGTGGAAAATGCCACTGCTCAAGAAGCACATACTCTGAAACGTGAAAGTGCGCCCCGCCCCCTCCAAGAAGGGCCTTATATGTGTTTGGCTGGAGCCCCACCAGCTCTGTCCTGTGTAATTGATTACAGCCTTCCGCCCCCGCCCCAAGACACACACACACACACACACACACACACACACACACTCTGTATTTGAAAAAAAAAAAAGCAGGGAAGCCACTCTATATGCATGTCATTTGAATGAACATATACTGAGCATCTACTATGTGCCAATTGTTTTTTTTCCCTCAACAACAGATACTGGACATTAAAGATAATCCGTTAGGTCAGTAGTTTTCAGCTCTGGCTGGACACTGGAACCCTTGGGAAGATTTTTAAAGTCCAAGTGCCGAGGCCTCACCCTAGGCAAGTTACACTGGAAATGCTGGAGTGAGGACCCAAGTTACACTGGCAATGCTGGGGACAGGACCCAGGCTCAGGGTTTTGAACCTGGGGGGTCGGTGTGGAGCCAGGGCTGGGAACCCTGCTCTGGGCTCCCCCCTGCACCTGGGAGCAGGAGCTGGCCCACTGTGGGGCATGTGGGCTGGGAGCTAATGTGGCCACAGGACTCTCTCTGCTTTTAAAGCTGACAGTGCTGCTTTCTGCCTGGGAAAATGAAAAAACAAAACAAAACTTTTTTTTTTAAGTCAGAGAAATATCCCTTTATTTTCTCATAATGTCATAATGTTTCTCTTTCTCTTTAGGACCGTTACTCTGCCAGGGCTAGGACCTGGGCGCGTTGGAGGTTTTGCTGCCTGTTAGTCAAAGAAAGCTGTCAATCAGGAACTGGAAGATGCCGCTTGCAGGGACCCAGTGATGGTCTGTCCTGTGAAGAGCCTCCCCAGCTTATCCTTGAGCAAGTAAGCCCACGGGTCACCTACTGTGTTCACTTCCACAGAAAGAATTTTATAAACACTTACCCCCATTCTGGAATTTGGTGTTTTGACACTTGGAGCTTACTAATGGTGTGTGTGTGTCCGTGTCTGTGTGTCGTGTGTCTACGTGTGCATCTGTGTGTGTACATGTCTGTGTAATTGTGTCTCGTGTGTGTGTTTGTGTCTGTGTGACTCTGTGTGTGTTTGTGTCTCTGTGTGTATCTGTGTATATCTGTGTGTGTGTCTGTGTGTGGTCCAGAGAAGTATGTCTTGTTCATCTTGTGTCCCTAGCATTCCCCCAGCTGGTGTGGCCTGTGGTTCTTGTCGGTAAACATCTGCCAAATAAAGGACCCTGAATAGGTGGCACTGTTTGTGAGACACTGACTCCAGGCCCTGGGCTGAGAGCCTCACTGGCTGAGATCCTTACTCTGTCCCCTTAGTGACCCCTGTAGGAGGTGTCACTGCTACTCTCCCATCCCCAGGTGAGAAGCAGAGGTTCAGAGGCCAAGGAAGTTCAGTTGGTGGGTGGCATGGTCACGGTCACTTTGTACTCCGCCTGCCCTTCATTGCCCGGCTCCCTTGCCCTCCAGCAGCTGACCACCAGCCCTGGGGCTTCCCCTGAAGGGCAGGCGCTTGCTTAGCCTGACTCCCTGCAGGTCACGAGATGGAAAACTGTGACCTCAGTGAGCGTGTGCTTCACCTCTCCGGGCCAGGGGTATTAGGGGGATGAAACAGTGATCCGGACACTAACTAGCGAGTCTGGTGCTTACTATGCATCGCTGTGCTGCACCTTTGCTCTGTGAGCTCATCTCATCCTCACACTACCAAGTGAAGTGAGTCCTATTATTACCCTGCTGACACACGTCTTCCCGGTCACTGCTCTGCCTGCAGCCTCCTCGGTCCTGCCCCACTCAGTGCCTGCGAAGCCCTGCAGGGTCTGGCCACCCTGCTTCCTCCCCCTGCCCCCCCACCCCCCGCATCTCCCTCCCCTCCCCTCCTTCTCCTTCCCTTCTTTTCTCCGTATTTTATCATCCAGATACCTCAGCCTCCCCAACCAAGGTTTTCATTGACCTGTCTCTTCTCTCCTCTTTCTATCCTCGGCCAACTTTTTAAAAGAAAGAATAAGTTGTGTCCACACTGCATTCACACACACATGGGCTTTGCTTCCTTTTGCCCAACATTCTCTTAATGACAGGATAAAATCGCATGGTATGAAATACATCGTACTTTGTCCATGCTATCCCTTTCTTTGTTATTATTCTCACACTCATGGAGGTCTCGATGAAAGACCTCACTAATGGGATCACATTCTCTTTCTGCTTGGCTCTGCCTTTCCAATCACTTTTTTTTTTTTTTTTTTTTTTTTGGCCTCGCCATGCGGCTTGCGGGATCTCAGTTCCCTGACCAGGGATTGAACCCCAGGTCACGGCAGTCAAAACGCCGAGTCCTAACCACTGGACCACCAGGGAATTCCTCCAATCACACTTTTCCATTACTTTAGCAAGCCTGTGTTGAGTCCCATATGAGCTGGGCTTTGTTCTAGGATTCTGAGAATAAACACTTGTCCTCAAGAAGCTTATATCGGAGTGAAGAGCCCAATATGTAAACAAATACTCATATTCCACTGGGGCTGTGCTATGGAACTATGACCCACAGCGCTCTATGGCCAAAGGGTGGCATGTATCCCAGCCTATCACAACCAGGAAGGGCTCCTGGGTCAGGTGTAAACTCAATCTCAACCTGAACCTTGAACTGAAGCATTGTTTTTTTTAAATTAGCTTTATTGAGGTATATTTTATTTTATTTTATTTTATTTTCACACACACACACTGTATTTTATTTTTACAAGAGATAAATAGACTGACACCAAGCATTGTAAATGGATGACCACAACAAAAGCAACAATGATTGCAATTACCAAACATGAAACACACTCATACTATGTCATAATACTGACATTCAGTCCAGTAATTATTGAGGTATATTTTAAATATCATAACATTTAAGTATAAAATTCAGTGCTTTTTTGGTAATTTTACCAAGTGGTGCAATCATCACCATAAATCAATTTTAGAACATTCAAATAGTCCCCCAGTCAGATCCCTTTCTCATGCCCATTTACAGGTAATCCCTGTTCCCACTCAGCCCTACACAACCACTAATCTACTGTCTCTATCAATTTCCCTTTTCTGGACATTTTATATAAAGTGGAACCATACACTATGTACTCCCTTGTGTCTGGCTTCTTTCACTTACCATAACACCTTTGAGGTTCATCCATATGGCAGCACCTGTCATTTGTCTGTTCCTCTGTATTGCTGTATAGTTCTGGTGCATGGATTGACCACATTTTGCCTATTCATTTCATTAATCAGTTGATGGACATTTAGGTTGTTTCCAGTTTGGGGCTATTATGAATAATGCTGCTGTGAACACTGACTCACACATCTTTGCGTAGACGTATGTTTTTGTTTCTCCAGGGGGGATACTTAGGAGTGGAATTGCTGGATCACATGGTAAGTTTAACTTTTTGAGGAACCACCAAACTATTTTCCAGAGATGCTGCCCCATTTTATGTTCCCACCTGCAGTGTAGGAGGGTTCCGTTTCTCCACATCTTAGCTAACATTTGTTATTATGTCATTTTGATCATAATCATTCTAGTAGGTGTGATATAGATCTCATTTGACATTTGCACTTCCTTAATGACTAATGACGTTGAGCATCTGTTCATGTGCTTGTTAGCTATTGGTATATCTTCTTTGGAGAAATATCTGTTCATATTGTTTGCTCATCTCTTGATTGGGTTGTTTGTCTTATTATTGAGCTGTAGAAGTTCTTTGTAAATACTGGATACAAGTCCTTTATGAGATTCGGTTTTGCAAATATTTTGTCCAAGTCTATTGTTTACCTTTTCATTTTCTTAATGGTGGCTCTTTAGCACAGAAGTTTTGAACCTTGATGAATTTCAGTTTGATGTTTTATTTTATAAATCATGCTAAGAAAGCTTTGCCTGACAAAAAGTTTTGAAGATTTTTTTCCCTATGCATTCTTTTAAGAGTTGTATAGTTTTAGCTCTTACATTTAAGTCTATGATCTGTTTTGAGTTAATTTTTGTATATGGTGTGAGGTAAGGGTCTAAGCTTTTCCTTTTGCAAGCAGACGAATAGCTAATTGTCCCAGCACTATTTGTTAAATAGACTGTCTTTCCTCCAATGAACTGCCATGGCATTGTTGTCAAAAATCAATTGACTGTAAATGTAAGGGTTTATTTCTAGACTCTCAATTCTGTTCCATTGACCTGTATGCCAGTCCCACTCTGTCTTGACAACTGTAGCTTTATAGTGAGTCTCGAAATCAAGAACTGAAGGTCCTACAACTTCGTTCTTCTTTTTCCAGAACGTTTTGGCTATTCTAGGTGTTTCTCATTACAATATAAATTTTAGGATCAGTTTGCCAATTTCTGGAAAAAGAAGCCGGCTGGAATTTTGATACGGATTATGTTGAATCTATAGATCAGTTTGGGGAGTATTGCTATCTTAATATTGTCTTCCAATCTAAGAACACGGAATGTCTCTCCATTTATTTAGAGTTTGATTTCCCTCAGTGAAGTTTTATAATAGTGTACAAGTCTCGTATTTCTTTTGTTAAATTTATTCCTAAGTATTTTATTCTATTTGAAACTATTAGGAATGGAATTATATTCTTAATTTCATTTTTGGCTTGTTCATTGCTTGCTATGTAGAAATAAAATTGACTTCTGTGTATTGATCCTGTATCCTGTGACCTTGTACTTGTTTATTAGTTCTCATAGTATGTTCTTTTACATTCCTTAGGATTTCCTACATATAGAATCATGTCATCTGAGAATGAAGACAGTGTACTTCTTCCTTTCCAGTCTGGATGCCTCTTGCCTGTTTCTTGTTCCCGTGAGGCTTGTTCCTGTTTGGGGGTGTCTGCCTGAATTGTTCTTCCCCCAGCTGTTCCATGGCTCACTCCCTCACCTCCTTAGGTCTTTACTCAAATGTCAACTTCTTGCCAAGGCCTTCTTGGAACACCCTACTTAAACTGAACCCCTCCTCACACCCCACACCCCTAACCCTTTTTCTTGCTTTGTATTTCTCCACAGCACTGACCATCTCAGACTTTATACCTCTCCCCTCTCAAGATGGTCCTGAGAGTTCCAAGAACAAATAATATGCCTGGAAGGAGGGCCTGAGCTGGTGCTTAGCCAGGGTTGGATGAAGGAGGGTCCAGAAGCGGCGTTCTCTGGGGCACTCAGACCCCTGCCCCACCCTTCCTGGCTGGGAGGGGAAGGGTCTCCATGCAAATGGGAAGACATTCAGGAGGCACTAGGTGGGGGTCCCCGGGGAGGCTCATATACACCCGTGCCTGCCTAAACAGCCCAGCCACACCCAGACAGGGGCCAACCTCGACAAGGGGTCTACCTGAAGCTTGTTTGCACTTCATTTCACCTGAATAGAAAATGCTGGCACTCAGGAGATGGGGAGGACAGAGGTAGACTCCCAGTGACTGCCCCAGCTGCAGACCCGCTAGAGGTGATCCTGCCTTTGGAGACTCCACTCTGCCCCTGGCAACCAGGAAAATACATTCCCTATTTGCATGGGGTTAAGGAACGGGATCTCTTTACACCCCCTCCCTTATCTGGAGCTTGTCCCAGAACTAGGACTGGGGTTAGCCGGGGGTGGGGGTGGGGGGGTGATCCCGGAGCCCAGTCTGAGCATAGGTGGGTGGAGGCTGCAGTGGAAAGAGCCCCCAGCTGGATGTCAGACAATCCTGGGTCCCTGTCCTGCTCTGTGTTTTTGCAGCAGAATGAACTTAAGGCCTGAGAGTCAAGCCCTGGGTGGGTTTCCACCTCCATCAAATAGGCCTGAGGAAGCCCCCTCACCCTGGGTGGGAGGTTTGCTCCCCTACTCTGGGTCTCCATTTCTTCATCTGTACACCCAGTGTAAGAATACATCCTCCGTACAGCCACTGTGGAGAACAGTATGGAAGTTCCTTAAAAAACTAAAAATAGAACTACCATACGACCCAGCAATCCCACTACTGGGCAGATACCCTGAGAAAACCATAATTCAAAAAGAGTCATGTACCATAATGTTCACTGCAGCTCTATTTACAATAGCCAGGACATGGAAGCAACCTAAGTGTCCATTGACAGATGAATGGATAAAGAAGATGTGGCACATATATACAATGGAATATTACTCAGCCATAAAAAGAAACGAAATTGAGTTATTTGTAGTGAGGTGGATGGACCTAGAGTCTGTCATACAGAGTGAAGTAAGTCAGAAAGAGAAAAACAAATACCGTATGCTAACACATATATATGGAATCTAAAAAAATAAAAAAAAAAAAGGTCATGAAGAACCTAGGGGCAAGATGGGAATAAAGACACAGACCTACTAGAGAATGGACTTCAGTATATGGGGAGGGGGAAGGGTAAGCTGGGACGAAGTGAGAGAGTGGCATGGACATATATACACTACCAAACGTAAAATAGGTAGCTAGTGGGAAGCAGCCGCATAGCACAGGGAGATCAGCTTGGTGCTTTGTGACCACATAGAGGGGTGGGATAGGGAGGGTGGGAGGGAGGGAGACGCAAGAGGGAAGACATATGGGAACATATGTATATGTATAACTGATTCACTTTGTTATAAAGCAGAAACTAACACACCATTGTAAAGCAATTATACTCCAATAAAGATGTTAAAAAAAAAAGAATACATCCTCTGGGCTGCAGGCTCCAAGAAGATATTACCCATTAAAACATATATTATATTTTCATATACAATATATGTATATTCTTAGTAAAAATACACGTAACATAAAATTTACCATCTTAAGCATTGGTAAGTGTAGAGTTCAGTGGCATTAAGTACATTCCCATTTTTGTGCACCCCCAAGAAGATATTATCCTTTAAAAAATACTGTCCATTCCCCATGATCCCCTCTGGTGTCCCACACCTGTGCTGGGTGTCACCCTCTGCCCTTGTTCTTGTCTCCTTGAGTGGCGAGATGATTTATGTGTTCCTCTCTCTCCCAGGCTGGGACGATGTGTCCCTCATCTGCTTGTCCCCAGTGTCCTGCACAGGCTTGGCACAGAGTGGACGCTCCTTAAAAAGAAGTGAGTTAGACTCTCGAGGGAGGTGGAGCCCCATGGACCAAGCCATCGGCGCAGGCTCTCAGGGTGGCTCTGCCAGAGCACGAATGGGCTTGTCTCAAACCGTGCATGGCCCTCCAGACAGCGCATCCAAATCACTTAACCCTCCCGAGAGCTTTGGAGGAGGGCGCTAGTCATCTCCACTCTGGAGATGAGGAAATTGGGGTCAAGGGAGGACGTGTGACTTGCCCCCGGCATCGTCCTTTGAGGTTACTGGCAGAGCTGGGATTTGAACACTGGGGCACTGGGGTGGGGCTGCACTATTTTCCTTTAAATCATGAACCATTTTAATTTTAATTGATGCAAGCACTCTACACCATTAAATACACTTTGAAAGTCATTCAACTTCGCTTCAATTGTAAGTTCTCTTTTATTAACACATCTTGATTTAAAGAATACCCTAACTTACCATTGACGGGTTGCTAGGTGAATCATTAGATTGAATGCGCAATTGCTTTATTATAATCTCCTCATTCTCTCCTTAAGTGAGCCTGAAACTATCCAGTCTAAATTAGAGAACAGAACATTAGCCCTTATAAATGGCCAGTGTTTATAAGATGTATCAGAAAGATCCCTGCTAACCCTTTGGCTGAACCCTTTTACTTGAGTGAAAGAACTTAGTCCAATTTAATAACAGTTCGATTTAAGGCTGCTTCTTCAAAGCCTATTAGCAATTCTCAGTCACTGGCACAGATTAAAATCAATCGGCAGAGCTGGGAGAGTACAAATCTCTGTGGATTTAGCAGATTGCTGATGCCTCAGTTTCCTCGTCTGTAAACGAGGACAGTAAAGATTAATGAGTTGGCTGTTGAAATAGTGCCCGGTGCCCACAGTAAGTGCTGGATCATGTTAATAATTATTACTGTCTCAGCCGAGCTAGCTGCTTTCGCTGACAGCTTCCACTTCACCCAGAGTTCACCTTGAGGCCGTGTGACTGGACCTCACATTTTATTATGAAAAATTTCAGGCATACGGAAAGGTTGAAAGAAGAATGCAATCCATGGACACCCTTATACCCACCCCATAGACTCGACAATTGTTCATGTTGTGCCATATTTAATTTATTTACTGCTGTTTTTATTTTCTTCTGAACATTTCAAGGAAGTTGCTAACATCATGACCTTTTACCGCTAAATACTTCAGTGTGCATCTCTTAGGAAGGAGACGTTCTCCTAAGCAACCACCAAAAAGTGAATACGTCCATAATATCATCTAATGTCCAATTCATATTCAAATTTCGCTTCTCAGCAGAGGGTACCATCAAATTTTTGGATTTTTGCCAACCTGAAGGAGGAGAGTCTCTCAGTGTAATGGAATTTTCTTGTCTCTTACTATGATTACAAATGAGCATCTTCTCACATGTTCAGGCTCCTTCTGCATCTCTTTTTCTGGAACTATCTGCTCATGGCTTGTGTCCATTTTATTTTATTTTATTTATTTTTGGCTGCACCACATAGAATGCAGGATCTTAGCTCCCCAACCAGGGATCGAACCCATGCCCCCTGCAGTGGAAGCGTGAAGTGCTAACCACTGTACCACCAGGGAATTCCCGCTTTTGTCCATTTTAAAATCATATTTTAATTTTTTTATATCTGTTTTTAAATACTCCTTAAATATTGGTGAAATTAGCCTTTGTCTCTATGTTGCAAATATTGTCTCCCATTTGTCTTTTTTTTTTTTAATTTTTGCTTGTGCAGGGGTTTTTTTTTTTTTTTGCCATAAAAAGCTTTTTTAAAATTTAGCTTTAATTTTTATGTAGCTGAATTTATCAAGTTTTTCTTTTATTGTTTCTGGGTTTTGAGTCCTACATTGAAAGGCTTTTCTCACTCCTGGGTTATAAAGGAATCCCCTCATGTTTTCTTCTACAAGTTTTAAGGTTTCACTTAAAAAATCTGAATATCTGGCTCATTGGGTATTTATTCAAGTGTTTGGTGTGAGGTATGGGTCCACTTTAATCTTTTTTCCAAATGGCTGTCCAATTGTCCCAAGATCACTTATTAAAAAGTCCATCATGTCCAGTGATTTGAGATGCCACTTTCATCATACATCAAATTTCCATATGTACTTGGGCAACTTTCTGGACTTTCTATTCTGTTCCATTGTTCTGTCTGGCTATTCACATTCCTAACTACACCATTTTAATGCTGGGGCTTTATGATATCTTTTAATATCTGGTAGGACTTATCCCCACCCCACTGCCCTTCTTTTTAAGTTTTTCTGGCCATTCTTGATAATTATTTCATATCAACTTCAGAATCAACTTGTTTAACTCCAGGAGAAACAAAAAACAAAAAACAAAAAACAAACAAACAAAAAACCAATCCACTCTCAGTATTTTCACTAGGATCGTTTTAAATGGATATATTTACCTGGGTCAAATGGCCATCTTTATGGTATTGAACATGTTATTATTAGGGGGCTATCTTTGGGGCCCTGTTTTGGGTTGAATTATGTTCCCCCCCAAAGATATGCTTAAGTCCTAACCCCAAGTACCACAGAATGTGAACTTATTTGGAAATAGGACCTTTACAGAGGTAATCAAGTTAACATGAGGTCATTAGGGTGGGACCTAATCTGATATGACTGATGAAGATGAAGGCAGAGACTGGGGTGATGCGTCTACAAGTCAAGGAACTTCAAAGATTGCCAGTCAGCCACCAGAAGCTAAGAGAGAGGCCTGGAACACATACTCCCTCACAGCCCTCAGAAGGAACTAACCCTGTCAATACCTTGGTCTTGTACTTCTGGCTTCCAGAACTATGAGACAATCAAAGTCACTCAGCTTGTGGTACTTTGTTTCGACAACCCTAGTAATCAACTTCAGGCCCTTGGGAGGATCTCTTAGGCTGGAATTGAGCTGTCCAGCCATGACTTCAGGACATCGAGAAGCATTTGTGTGCTTTCCTGACCCCAAGCAAGGCCAGCCAGGCCTGTTTCTTGCCTGCCTGAAGTGGATGAGTGAACCAATGAATGCGTTGGAAAGCTGGAGGTGTGACTTCACTCTCAGTGGGTGGCCAAACCCACTGAGGTCGAGGCCAGTGAATGAATCATTTGTGCACTATGGCTCAGTGAGTCAGGGAGGGCCAGGCAGAAAGCCCGAGTCTGAGGCCTATTTCCTTGTCCCCTTCCTTTGGCATCTAGAAGCAGCCCCCTAAAAGTCATCATCCCATGAAACAGACAGTGAAATGCCGCAACACGCCACCCTCATGATACGCCCTCTGTGTGCTGTGGAGAGATAAGGACGAAGGACTTAGAAAACAGAGAGGAAGCGCCAGGCCCCCAGCTGCGCCACTTACTTGTATGTGCCTTTGGACAAGTTAGTTAACTTCTCTGGACCTCGGTTCCCTCATCTCTTCCTTTGGGGGTGGTTAATGGTACCTGCCTCATAGGGCTAGTGTCACAGTCTAGGAGGAAATGTATGTAAAGCACTTGGCAAAGGGCTAGGGCTTATAGCAAGAGCTCAGTAGAGATTGGCAATTATTAATAAAAACTGCCCCAAAATAACTTACCCACAAAGGCAAAATTGGTAGGCACAATTTTTGAGTCTTCAACTAGTTTTTTGAATACACCACCGGTAACTTTTTCTTCTCCTTCCTTCAGGGGAGAGTTTGGAATAGACAAACTATGACCTCATTTGCTCCCTTCAACGTTAATTAGTGTTTTCTAATAGTGAAAAGGAAATTATGTCTCAATTCATATTCCGTCTCAAAAAAATTAACTAACAACAGAGATTTGTCACTTCTCACCGTGGCGTCAGTTCCCCTGGTGCCTGGGGCGGGGCTTGGGGCCATGTTGGCAGGCGGTGCCCTTGGTTCAGGGATAGGCCTGTCTGAGTCACAGAGGCCCTGTTACTTCCTGGTCCCTCTCCTGGGCTCCTGGGTTCATCTGCATGTGTTTATCCAACGAACCTGCTTTGAGGTTTGTTCTGGGGACCAAGAAAGGCAAGGAACCGTGTCCCTGCTCCCAAGCTAGTGGGAGAAACAGAAATGGTCAGCCATGGGGCCTATTCACACAGGCTGCTATCTGGTCCCACAGCGAATCTGAGAGTTGGTCTCTTGGGGTTATTACTGCCCCCATTTTATAAGGCAGAAAACTGAGACTCTCAGGGGCCAAGTGGTAGATAACAGAGACCCATCTCTCAGAGGTGTTTCATCCCGACATTTCTATTCTACAACAGTCTTTGTCTCTAAGGAGACATCCCTTCCTCTGGGCATCTTTCCCTCATAATTCTCTCCCAGTTGGGAGAGGGCCCTTTTCTGGCCTTTCTGATATCTACCCTGGCGCTTAGCACCTGGGTTGTACTTGTCTATTGACAAGTCTGTCCCCCTGCTAGACTGTTTGTTGTAGTGCTTTAATTACTTTACTGTATTCTCCTGGACCTAAGAGGTCAGCTATTCTGAGACACCCCCCTCTTTAATGTATACACCATAAAGAAAGAGAAATGCTTGCAATTAACTATGTCAATTAAGTATGCTATGCCTCCGACTGTAAGTTATATTCCACTTTGAGGAATGTTAAAATATGAAAAATGTGCCTTAGGCTCAATGAAATATAAAAGCAATGATTGCTTTTGAACACATCCTAGGGAAAGAAGATTTTATAAATATCCATATACTAATAAGAACAAAATTCACTAAACACTTACCCTGTGCCAGGAATTGTTCTAAAGTGCTTTTCATCCATGATCTCATATCAGGGGTTGGCAAACTTTTCCTGTAAAGGGACAGAAGTAAATATTTTAGGCTTTGTGAGCCAGACAGTGTCATAGCTACTCACCTCCCGTTGTAATGTGAAAGCAGCCACAGAGGATAGTATCAATGTGTATGGCTGAGTTTTAATAAAACTTTATTTACGGACTCTGAAATTTGAATTTCATACGACTTTCACGCGTTACAAAAATGTTCTTTTTCTTTTGATGTTCCTCCCAACCATTTAAAATATAAAAACCATTCTTAGCTTGTGTTGTACAAAAAGAAGGAGTAGGCTAGATTTGGCACATGGGCTGTAGTTTGCTGATCCCTGTCTCATATGATCTTTACAATAGCACTACAAGATAGATGTTATTATTATCTTCACTTTATACATGAGACAACTGAGTCTCAGAGAGGTAAAGTAACTTGTCCAAGGACACACAGCTGGTGAGTGGTCAAGCCGAGATTCTAACCCAGGCAGTCTAACTCTGTAACTTGCTTTTAACAAGTCACCCTAAATATGGTAAATATGGTTTACCCTAAATATGGTTGCCTTTTAATATCTTTAGCTTTTTCTCCTGATTACAAAAGTTCCACATTTGTGTTGAAAAATTCAAATCATACAGAGTTGTAAGAAAGAAAATGAAAGTAACCCCACCCTCCAGAGATAAACACTTAAGGGTTTGTACACAGAGTTCACACAATGCTGACTAGATTTAGAATGTTCTGGACACTGTGTGACTTTGGATAGGTTGCCTAACCTCTCTGGGTCCTTGTCTCCCAAATGAGGGAGCTGGCTGAGATGATGCACTGCCACGGGCCTTCCCTGACTGTGGAGATCTGTTTGTAAGGATTGTGCAACAGAAGCTGGTTCTGCACTAACTGTCTGAGCGTGGAGGGTGAAGTCACCCCTTGCCGGCCCCTTAGGATGGGTCAACTGGCTGCTAAGTCCCTGTGCCTGTGGCTGCCCCAAATCCCAAACACTGAGTGACTTTGGAAAGGCAGCAGGGATACCAGGGCCTGAGCCAGGGGTTGTAGGAGGCTCGGGCTCCCTCCAGGGCTGGTGCCAGGGACCACTCTGCCCAGTGAGCAGAGCTCCAGGCAAGCTGGTAGTCGGAGGCTTCAGCCAGAGCTGTCGGGGATGGACTTGCAACAGGCGGGGAGCCCTTAACAGACTGGGGTTCCTACCTTGGGATGCCTGGGTTCCCCCCCCTGCTCCATATCTCCATCGAACAGGCCCAGGGTTTGGATCTGCATCTGATGATTACCAGCTGTGTGACCTTGGGCACATTCTCCTCTCTGAGCTGTTTCCTTGCCTATAAAATGGGGATAATAACCGCCTCACGGGATCATTGATTGGTTCCTGAGATGATACTTGTAATGCAGCTGGCACAGCGGCGAGGCTCCACAAACGGCCATTTCCATCCCTTTCTCTCTTCTTACACTTTTCAACTGTACCTTTAAGAAAATTCTTCCACCATGCTACAAATTGTGGACCTACTATGTGCCAGGCACTGTATCTAAGATAGTAGGGTGGGGAGGTCACAGACGAGAGAAACACACCTCCTACCCTTAGGCAACTCAGGGAGGGTAAGATAAGGATCTAAGAGATGTTTACGTAATCAGAAAGTTCGGACAAAGTCCTCCAGGGCCCAGGTGCAGAAGTTGGAGAATCCAAAGAAGGCTTCCTGGGGATGCCACTTTCGGACTTGGAGCCCAGAGGAGATAGCACCCTGGCAGGGGGAGGGGCAGCAGTGTGAGCAAAGGTGTGGGGGTGGGAAAGGATGAGAAACACATGTCCAGGGGTTTGCCTAGAAAACAACAGAAGAGTCGGTGAGAGCAGTGAGGGTGGGGCCAGATGGAGGGGTGGAGCCTAGTGGTGGCTTTGGATTTGGTGGGACAGAGGGAGTTAGGAAGGGTACTGAGCAAAGGCAGGAACTGCCTGCCTTACAGCACTAGGGAGACAGTAAAAGGGCTGTGGATTCTGGAAGAGAACAGGAATGATGGGAGCCAACTCCCTCTCCTGAGAGCACCGCCTCCATATGTGACCGACACCAGGCCCTAGATGGATAGTATTCCCAGTTTACAGATGGGGAAATGGAGGCTCAGAAATGTTAAGCCACTTGCCCAAGGTCACAGAGCAGACAGTGAGCTAGGGCCACTTTCTGCCTGTCATCTGGGGGCGTGCCACTCTTTCCAAAGTCGACTTTGAGGGCAGAATTCAGACAGAGATTGTAGGGTAATATCAACCCCGGCTACACTGAGTCTTCCCACAGCCCCTAGGAGTACATGTTCTTATCTCCATCACAGGAAGGAGGGAGTGGGGGCTCAGGAGGGAAACAGACTTACTCAAGGCCACACATTAAGGGTGGGGAGTCCAGGCCAGGCGGTCCCACTGCCCCGCCCTGCCTCCAGGTTTATTTCTAAGTACATCTAAAATCAGGAAGAGCACAGGTCGGAAAGGCCAGGTTCTCTCCCCAGAGTCAAAATCCCCTGATGCTCTTTTGTGCCCTTCTGCCCATCAGGACCACAATTCCAGCCCCTTGCTGCTTCTGCAGTCACCACAGACCAGATTATGCTGGGCCTCTCTTTGGCTCCGTCTCCAGCCAGAAGGAAGTCTAGGAAGTCTAGGAAGTCTAGTTCCTGGACTGGGGGCCTGGGTGGCTACATCTTTACCACCAGCCCCTCTGACCTGTGCCACTGTATGTTGATTGGCCTCAAGGAGGGACCTTACCCTGAACTGGACCTCTGTACTAACCACACCTACCTGCATCTTGTGGTGACCTTCTCCCCAGGTTCTGACGCCAGATGCTGAAACACACAGTGGCATGATGATATAAGCATTGCTCTGCTAGGAAGGGAAAAACCAAGAGACTTAGTGAATCATAACAAGAAGGGATGGGTAGGGCCTGGGTTCCTTACATCCATCATCTCTAACTTGGGCCTCAAACCATCCACAAAGTAGACAGTTGTAAACCCATTGTACAGATGTGAGCTTAGAGGCTCAGTGGGGGAAAAGATTCACCTGGAATCACCCAGCAGCAAAATGACAGCGTGGGGTTCAAGCTCTGCTCTTTCCAGATAGGGATAGAGAGGAAAACCCCGCAGAGCTCAGCAGACACCTGACTTTAGGGCCAGACTGTGCCACTTAACACTGTAATATTTGTATAAAAAAGTTTTCTTTTTAAAAAATGCGTAGGTATTAAAAACTGCTCTTGGTAAAAAACAACAAAACTTGGGACAGATCAAGTTCGCATGCTGTGAAAAGTCAGCAGCTGTAACATTTTATGATTCAACGCATAAAATATGTTGAGTTCCTCAGATGAATAAGTAGTATAAACAAACAAGTTTTTTCTTTCTTAAAAAAGATACAGGGAGGGCGTTGCCATTATCTGAGGACCTCTTTGCTGTCCTCAGCCAATGTTCATCTGAAGGTAGAAAACGCCCTTTAAAAGAAAAAAGCACTTAGCCTTTTACTTTTCTAGAATTTAGGCAGAAAGTTTGAGCATGTAAGAACACAGAAGCTAAGCGAGGCAAATGCAGAAGTTGCCTCTGATGATACAATCCACAGATCAACCACCCGGGGTGGCAGTGAAACGCCCCCCTCCCCCGGAGGAGAGGGGAAGAAACCACAGAATGTTCCTGATTCGGCACCCCAGCACGGTGGTGCGATATTTATGTTTGTGTACCTAGCACTGTTGGTGCCGCTGCAGAGGGGCTCCGCCGCCCAGGGGGGCGTCACTAGAGCCCAGGACAAGGGTGACCGCGTGGGGTCTTCCCAAACGTTTGTCCAGGTCCTGGAAATCCTCTTAAAGCGCTGTAGGATTGGATTTCGAGTTCGGCCCATATTGATGGTGAGAAGCAGGGTGTGGGGGCTGCGCCCGGTCCCTGTTCCCCTTTGCAGCCCCCAAGCCCAGCGCTTAGTGGGCGCTCAATCAGTACATATTTGGGGCGTGAAGAGATGGAGCCGCTCAGTCTTAGGCAAATGTGACCAGAAACGTGTCTGGCGGCCCCTGGTGGGGCGCTGTCGAGCCGCGCTGGGGGTCGCCTCCTTAAACGCCGAACCCCGCAATCCACAACCGCACCTTGCGAGCCCTCACCCTGATTTCAGCCCCCTGACTTGCCCTCCATTGGCTCACAATCGTCTAGGGACTACACGACTAGGAATGAGATTCTTCCGCTTGGTATTCGATTGGAAGGCGTTTTACTCGTTAAATGTACATTTTAAGTAACAGGAAAGTCTGGGCAACAGGAGAATATTTCCCCGAACACCTCCACCCCAACTCAGCCCGGTTGTTCTGGGATGGATTTGTCTTCAACCCTCATTTCAGGCTCCTCGCTGTTGCCCCACCCCCAGCAGTGTGATACTGGGCAAGTAAATCGCTTCTCCTTGGGAACCTGCTTCCTCGCCAACTGGGGACGAGGCAATGGGCGAAAGGGGCCCACGTGTATGCAAAAACAAAGGAAACCCCTTCCCGCTCCGGTGGGCGGCGGAGGGGGCGCTGGGAAGCGGCACGGTGGAGGGGGAGGGGAGACGGAGGCCGGTGGCAAACGGCCCGATCTCCCTGCCGTTCGCACCCGGGAGGTCAGTCCTCGCCTGGCAGAGCGCCCGCCCCCTCCCCTCCCCGCTGGGCCCGGAGAGCGGCGCGGGCCAGGTCCCCGGGGACGCGCCAGGCGCAGGCCGGATGGCCTGGCGGGGGCCTGAGCCGGAGCCAGAGCGCAGCCAGCAGACCCCACTCGGAGGCCGATGACGTCTTTGCCTTTGGCTCCTCCGGCGCCAAGCCCGGCAGGGCGGGTGACGTCACCGCACCGGTCACGTGACCGCTATTCAAACAAACAAACCCCCTCCCCCTGAGCGCGCGAGACCCGCCCCTCCCCGCCCCGCCTCGCCTGCCTGCCGAGAGGCCACATATAAACGCGCTCCCGCGGGTCAGGCTCACTGTGAAGGACGTCGGGGCTATAGGGACTAGGCGGACCGGCGGGACAGTTGGGAGAGCAGCAAGGAAACCGAGGTGGTCTAGAGTCCCGCACGACGAACCCTCGCCCAGTCCAAAGGCAGTTTGGGGTTTGGCGCAAAGAAAACCAGGGTCGGGCTTTTCCTCGAAAGCCGTCGCCCTACTTTTGGCTTCCCAGGACAAAGAGCCCAGGAGGACTTGCACGCTGGGGGCGCTGGGGCCGGCCATGGTCATGGAAGTGGGCTCCCTGGACGCCGGAGGCCTGCGGACGCTGCTGCGGGACCGCGCGGCGCAGTGCTTGCTGTTGGACTGTCGTTCCTTCTTCGCTTTCAACGCCGGCCACATCGTCGGCTCGGTCAACGTGCGCTTCAGCACCATTGTGCGGCGCCGGGCCAAGGGCGCCATGGGCCTGGAGCACATCGTGCCCAACGCCGAGCTGCGCGGCCGCCTGCTGGCTGGCGCCTACCACGCTGTGGTGCTGCTGGACGAGCGCAGCGCCGCCCTGGACTGCGCCAAGCGCGACGGCACCCTGGCTCTGGCCGCCGGAGCGCTCTGCCGCGAGGCGCGCGGCGCGCAAATCTTCTTGCTCAAAGGTACGCCGTCGGGGGTGCTCAGGGGCGGACCGCACGCCCCCCTGCCGCCTTGCCCGGGGACCCCGGGCCCTCAGCTCCTGGGGGGCTGCCCCACCTGGAGCTATTGGACGCCTGAGTAGCATTGTGGGAACTTGTTGGCTTTGTTTGGCACTAGGAACAAAGACTCGCCTGGGCCTCTCCGGGGTAAAGTTACAGCCCTAGTGGATGGGGGAGTTGTATGAAGGTGCCCTGTCTCGGCGGTACTAACAGAAAAAAAATATGTCTCTTTTTATTGCCAGGAGGATATGAAGCTTTTTCTGCTTCCTGCCCGGAGCTGTGCAGCAAACAGTCGACCCCCATGGGGCTCAGCCTTCCCCTGAGTACTAGCGTCCCCGACAGCGGCGAATCCGGGTGCAGTTCCTGCAGCACCCCACTCTACGACCAGGTTAGTAGGGAGAAGGAACAGCTGGCAAAGGTGGAAGAGCAGCGCTAGTGAGAATATAGAAAGTGACATGCAGCTTTATTTATAACAGGGGACACGGGGATATTATTTATCCCATGGTTAAGTGGTATGATGGAGCTGGGTCTCTTAATTGTTGGCACTACAGAAATGAACTTGTTGGCCCTGCCTAGGCAAATGGGTTTAGTCCCCTATTTATTTATACTCTAACAGCAGTGCTGCAAAGTTCACCCAGTGTTGAAACTGACTTTTCCAGCAGGGAGTTTTTGTGGGTGTGGGCACCATCACTGACATTGAATAAAGCTTGACAAGTGTTGGATATTTCTGGATTTCAGGGTGGCCCAGTGGAGATCCTGCCTTTTTTGTACCTGGGCAGTGCCTATCATGCTTCACGCAAGGACATGCTGGATGCCTTGGGCATCACTGCCTTGATCAACGTCTCAGCCAACTGTCCCAACCATTTTGAGGGTCACTACCAGTACAAGAGCATCCCTGTGGAGGACAACCACAAGGCCGACATCAGCTCCTGGTTCAACGAGGCAATTGACTTCATAGGTAAATGGAACAGATGCCAGGGACTTCTGCCTCACTCCTTCCGTTTTAGTCACTGAGCTTAAACTCTGTGGCAAGAACTTGAGTGACATACTTTTGAGCTTTCCTCTAGACATTAATGTCAGTCTGGTGTGGGTAGCATCTCTGAGAAATATAGATTCGATGTCCCATTTTACAGATTAGCAAACTGAATCTCAGAATGTTGAATTGATTTGTGCAATAGCAGTCTGCTTAGTGGTGATGCCTTGTCTGGGTTTAAATCCCCTGCTGTTCTTTTCCACATTGCCTCCACAAACAGTGTCTGTGTGATGGCATGAGGTGATATTGACCATCTCTGGACAGGACACACATGACATTTCTTAGACACCCTATTCCTGGGGTTGGGGTTGTTCTCCTGGGCTCTCAAGTAACCAGCTGCCCTTTGTTTTCCAGATTCCATCAAGAACGCTGGTGGAAGGGTGTTTGTCCACTGCCAGGCGGGCATTTCCCGATCAGCCACCATCTGCCTCGCTTACCTCATGAGGACTAACCGAGTCAAGCTGGATGAGGCCTTTGAGTTTGTGAAGCAGAGGAGGAGCATCATCTCCCCCAACTTCAGCTTCATGGGCCAGTTGCTGCAGTTTGAGTCCCAGGTCCTGGCCCCGCACTGCTCGGCAGAGGCGGGGAGTCCCGCCATGGCTGTGCTCGACTGCGGCACTTCCACCACCACCGTCTTCAACTTCCCGGTCTCCATCCCCGTCCACCCCACGAACAGTGCATTGAGCTACCTTCAGAGCCCCATTACAACTTCTCCCAGCTGCTGAAAGGCCACAGGAGGTGATCTTCACAACCCACCAGGACTCCAGGCTCCTTCTTGAAAGGGGAAATGCAGTAACTCCAGGGAAGGGGGCTTGTGAGGGCTGGTCCTTATTTATTTAATTTCACCCGAGTTCCACTGGGTTCCTGAGTGGTCGTAGTGATGACTTAGCGCCAAGACGTTTGCTGAACTCAGCAGGTTTCAGGACCAACATACAGTGGGTACATCAAGTCCCTCTGACAAAATGGGGCAGAAGAGAGAGGACTCAGTGTGTGAGTCGATTTCTTTTTGCTTGTCCCTGTTTTCTGAAGACACTTTCATGCTTGACATACCTACCAGTATTACCATTCCCGATGACACATATACATATGAGAATATACCTTATTTTATTTATTTTTGTGTAGGTGGTCCACCTTCACAAATGTCAGTGTCTACTCCTAGAAGAACCAAATACCTCAATTTTCTGTTGTGAGTACTGTAATATCCTGTAAATATAGCCTAAGCAGGTTTGTTTTCAGCACTGATGGAAAGCACCAGTGTTGGTTTTGTTTTGTTTTGTTTTTAAGTTGCCAACAGTTGTATGTTTGCTGATTATTTATGACCTGAAATAATATATTTCTTCTTCTAAGAAGACATTTTGTTACATAAGGATGACTTTTTTATACAACAGAATAAATTATGGCATTTCTATTGAAATCTTGATGCTTTATTTCTTGGGCAGCCCCACTGATCCCTCTCCCATCACTGAAATAGGGGAGAACAAGGTCCTCCAGAATGTGTTGGCATCTGATCCCATACTCTTTGGTGGCCCCTCAGTCCCTCAAGATGGCTGGGTTGCAAGGATGGTAGAGAAGTGTGATCAATCATAAAAAAACAAACAAAAAACATAGGTGCTGGAGCTGAGCTCTTGGTATTGGATTCAAGTGTCCACCTATGTATCTTCCCATCATATCTCCCTCAAGTGTCCCCAGAGCCAAAACTAGGAAGAAGTGGCCATTTACTTGGTGGCTTTTTCCATTTAATACCTTCCCCAGAATAACATAAAAAGCCTCCCATCCCTCTCTGATCTCTGCTGAAGTGATGAGGATGATAGTTTTTCAACACATTTGCCATAAATGTGTTTCTACTATCTGCAAGGCAGGGTGTGCTAACTGACCCTAGAACAACTCAGCGAGATCTGCAAATGAAGATGGTGAGACCCAACATAGCTAGGTGGCACAAGTGGGGGAATTGGGCCCTACATCTGTTTTGTTTCCTAATTCTATGTGCTTTGTGCTTTATCACTTGCTTCTCATGTGCTTTTTTTTTTTTTGCCTTTGAAAAGACCTTTATTTTTTGTGAAAAGAATACCAAGCACTATAAGCAAATACAGTGTAGACAAATCACCAGAAATCCCCACCCGCAACCTGACCATTATTGTTTTGGAGCACATCCCCTAGGCATCTCTGCACATGTACACAGCATTTTTGGTGGCTGCCTCCTTCAGGTCGCTTGCTGCCCTGATTTCATAATTTTGTTGAAGAAGATAGACAGTTAAATCTGACTTGCTCTAGGGCAATATTCTCGATTTTCACTCTGTCTTGCCAAACAGGCCAAAGCAGAGAAGGTGTAATTGATTACCAACCCATAATCCAGTCTTTAATGTTGAACTAAATAACAGTGAAGCTCCTGGGTTGCTGGCCCCTTAGCCCCTGCACTCCTTTACCTGTTTCTGGACAAAGTGGTGTAGGAAGCAGAAGAGCGAAAATCTTACTTTACTTTTCCAGGGGTGCTCTGAGTAGTGGTCCTGGTCCAGCCCCATCGTTCAAGGCCTTGACCTTTCCGCACTGGTTCACCATGCACCACCTGACTCCCAGGGCCTGAAAGATCCCTGTGTTCCATGTTCTAAGAACTTACCCTGGGCTGGCAAGTTCATTTCCTTGGCTGGGCTTCCAATTACAAGTGTGTTCACGCCTTTCAAAACAAACCATACCCAGTGTTTTTATCAAACCCTAGAAATCTACTATTGCAAATATCTCCCTTCGTGGAAATGTACCAGCGACTTCGAGTCCGTGGCAGATGCCATGGCTGACATCCCCGTGGGCTCGGGCCATCACTTTCTGCTTGGCAGACACTGGCTGAACCAACATTAATCTCCACTGTGATCCACACAGTGGAAAAATACAGTGGCTGCCTAAGGGAGCCGCCAGTGAAAACAATTCACTCACTTCTCCCAGCACAAGCTACTTAACCTCCTGCCAGCCCTGGAGAGCCAGGGTGATAACCCCTCCTCCCCATGCATCCGATTCCTGGTCTCAGGCCCTCCAGAAGATGTCAGTTTTGGCCTGAGACTGCTTTTCTTAGGAAGGAAAAAAAGTGTCTAAGATGAGAAGAAAGATGCTTAAACTATTAAAACGTTGTTTCTCAGCTGGGAGATTGACATAGGCACAACTCGATCATTTAATACTGATAATGTAATAACAGCTGTCAATTTTAGAGTTAACGCCTTGTGCCAGCCACTGTGCTAAGTGCTTTCCAGATGATCGAATTTAACTTTGAAAGCAACATGCATTTTACAGAGGAAGAAACTGAGGCTCAGAGAGGTGAAGTGACAACCCTCTAACTGTAGCTCAAGGTCATACAGCAGGTAAACGGCACTGCAGAGTTGGGAACGTGGGTCTGTAAGAAGACTGGGGAAGAAAGCCCTAGTTCAGTCCAAAAGACAGCTCGTGGGAGTGAGGAAAAGATGAGCTTTGTAGCTAACCAGACGTCACCATGGTTTTACCCCATAATATCAAAGTGGAAACGCCATTTATCCCTTTGGGCCTCAGTTTCCTCATCTGTAAAATGAAGATAATAAAACCTACTTCACTTGTGAGGAGGAAATGTGCTCATGAATGTAGAAGTGCCTGGCAGGTTGTGGGCCCTGGGGAAACATTCAGATCCCTTTCCCCTCTCCTAATGACCTCTAGTGGTTCTTGGGTCTCAGTTTTCCCACCCATAAAATGACCAGCTTGCAGTGGATCTAATGGGTAAGCTTCCTCCCAGCCCTCTAATTCTAGTACGTAGAATATGCATCAATGCATACTTTATGCTTTTTGGTGGTTTCCAGACACCCATTATTCCATTAGGAGACTACCAACCCCAAATGCTTCCACTGCATCCTCTCCTTTCCTTGGAATTTTGCAAATCGCAGCTAATTTGCCTTGAACTTGCAGCCTCCGGCCTCCATTTCCCTCCCTCCTTCCCTCCCCTGGCCCCTGGTGGATGACATCATTGTGTGTATACCTTTAAGATTATATAAATCTGTGATCATACAGTAGCCTCCATCCCCATGGAGACGCGGAGGAGTTTCCCTTTTGTGAGGAAAGCTGTCATGTCACTTCCTGCTGCTGACAAATCAGTTTAGGAGATTAAAATAAAGGGGGGGGGGCGGGGTGCGGGAGGCAGCCTCTGAGAACTGCAGGCTCGGTGGTTTCTGGTTGCCATACACAGAGACAAACAAAGCCGAGGCCGCGCAGGCCGAGCTCAGGTTTCCCACACCTCAACGGGTGGATCCAGGTCAGCCGGCGCTATTTTTCTCCGCAGGCTGCATTCTGGGGAGCAGGTGGGGGGGCTGACCACTTATGGGGACTTTCCTGGGGCTCTGCACTGAAAGCCTGTTGGAGAACAGCCTCTGGGTCCAGCCAAGCCTCTGCTCCCCTTTATCGGCTCAGGAGGTGTCCTCATCCTTCGGAGAACAAAGTGTATGCCGGTTGCTAGCGCCACAGTGCACACAACTGTGCTCTGCTAAAGGAAATACGGTAGAACCACCTTTTTCTTGACTGTGGCTTTTTAGGCTAAGCATCAGTCCATTCATTCGTTCATTCATTCATTCAACAAATATTTATTGACTCTCTATAGGCCCAGGGATGCTTTGGTGTTAGACAAAGTTCCTATTTTTTTTTTTTTTTTTACTTTTTTTTCAAAGTTCCTATTCTCAAGTAGCTAACAATGGTGCTGTTGGGGTGTGTAAATAAATAATTAAGAAATAAGATAAGAATGAAGGCTCTGAAGGTGAGATATTAAAGGGGGGGGATCCTTTAGATTTTGGTGATCAGGGAGGCCTCTCTGATGGGGTGACTGGAGAAGCTAAGACCTGAGTGATACAACCCAGTTGCCTATTTGAGAGGTAAGCTGGGAAGAGGGTTCCAGGCCAGGAGGGCACTAAAGACTTGAGGTTTGAGAGGGATCTTTGTGGACTGGTAGAGCACTTGACTTGGAGCCAGCTAGACCTGAGTTCAAGACCTGCTTCTGCCACTTGTTAGCTCTGTGACTTACTGTAGGTAAGTTACCAAACTCTAAGCCTCAGTTTCCCCATCTGTAATATGGGCCAATAACCTCTGACCTTCAAAGGCTTTTTGAGAATTAAACGAAAGACAGTCACTCTGGGCTCATCAGAGAGGCTTGGGAAAGGCTCATTGTCCTCTGGTGACTCAGCTGGTCCCCATTCTGCCACTTGAGCAGCAGCACCCCTCCCCAGAGTGTCCTGGTGAAAGGAAACAGGGAGAAGTGAGTTGTCTTGCCCCATCTCTGGGCCCCAGGACTTATCCCAAGGGTTAGGGAGCAGCAGGTACTTACATATGTCTTCTGAATAAAGGAGTGAGTGACCATCCCCTAGAAAGTGCTCAGTAGATGTTCGAATAATACCACCAAAATTCTGGGACTTTGTTCCAAATGCCTCAACAAGTAATAACTGTATGCCCTTGGGTAGATTACTTCTCTACTCAAAGCCTCAGTTTTCATACCTCTAAAAAGGGAGTGGTGAAAGTATTTGCTTTACATGGTAGTTGTTAATATTAAATGAAATAACGTACACAAAATATTTTGCACAGTACTCAACACGCAATAAACAATAAGCATTAACCATTTTAACCATAATTATTATCATCACCACTACCACCACCACCATCATCATCATAAAGGAAAGATTTTAAAAAGGAAACAAATTTTAATCTTTAGCCCAGACCTCTCCCCTAACTGCAGACTTGTATATCCAATAACCTCCTTGACATATCCATTTCTTTGTCAAATAGACGTCAAAAGTTGGCAATTCCAAAAATAAACCTTTGATTTACCCCCAAACCAGCTCCATCTGTGCTCTTCCAATCTTGGTTAATGGCAACTTCATTCTTCCCTTAGCTCAGGTCAAAAACTTTGGAGCCATCCTTGACTCCTCTCATTTTCTCATAACCTGTATTTGATTCATCAGCAAATTGAGACAGGTCCGTTTTCAAAACATAACCGTTTTCAAAATAGACCCACTTCTCATCACTTCCAAAACCACCTCTCTGGTCCAGCCACCATCAGAAGTTGCCTATGTTACTGCAGTAGCCTCAGGGCTGTTCTTGTTTCTGCACTGTCCCTCTCAGTCTATTGGCCACCAAAAGCCAAAGCTATCCTTTTAGTGTTGCCTATAGTACACACCTTTGACGACAAATTCAGCTTTTGCTTCCCTACAAATATTTTAATTTACTTTCAGTATTGAAAAATGTTTTCACTGGGCAAAGAATTCCAGTTTCAACCTTATTTCTTTAACCATTTTGAAGACATATTCCATTGTCTTCTCAATTTTGTAGTGTCTTTTGAGAAGTCAGCTTACTAACTTAGTGTTGTACCTCTGAGGGTAATCTGTCTTTTTTCCCTGGTTGCTTTGGATTTTCTCTTTCTCTCTCTCTCTCTTTTTTTAAAATTAATTTATTTAAAAAAATTTTTTTAAAAACATCTTTATTGGAGTATAATTGCTTTACAATCTTTTTTTTAAGCAGTTTTATTATAATGTCTCTGTAGTTTTCTTCCTATTTACCTTGCTTACGATTTGTGTTTTTTTCAAATCTGTGGCTTGATGTCTTTCATTAGTCTTGGAAAATTCTGTTATTATTTCTCCATTTTGATACTTTCACGTATAAAACATAGCTATTTTAATGTCTGTGACCAATAACTATATGGATTCTCTTGTGTTTATATCTGTTGCCTATGGTTTCTTTTGATATTTGTAAAATCATGTTTTATTCCCTCATGTGCCTGGTTATTTTGATTGAGTGACAGGCACTGTGTATGAAAAATTTTAGAGATTATTTAAGGCAGTTTTACCCTCTTCTCAAGAGGGTTTACTTTGTTCTAGGTGGCTTGGAGGTCTAGGAATCCCAGTTCACCTTAACCCAACCAGAGACAGAGATGGCTTGAGAGGACTTGAAGCTGGGCTTTAGACCCTGTGATGACTGCTTCAGTCTTCTTCTAAAGGTGTATTCGTTAGTAGTTGCAACTAAAAGTTTGGGGATTTTCCAAGCCCCCCAGCCTGTATTACTTTTTGGGGTAATATACGAGAAAGCCTAGGCGTATACCAGATTCCTTCCTGGTGTGCCCTGAATCTAGTATTTGTCCCATTATACTCATGAGTCTGTTAAAAGCTCTGCTCAAGTCGTTAGCCGTTCAGCTTCTCATTTCAGAATTGACAGATAGCCCTTCGGGGAAAAGAGGCACCCAATGCTATGCTCATCCCTCTGGGTTTTCCTCTTCCAGCTCTTGATCCCACAATTCCTCACTGCCCTTTTACCACTTGAACGTCTTCAAACTGAAATGTTTAAAAATATTCTGTCCAACTTTTCTAGTCCTCAGCAGTAGAGTGGTTCTGGATGATGTGGTCTGCCATGACTGGAAGGGAGTTAGACTTTTAAAAACCCAGAGTGAAACTTCTAACACATGAGGTTTCTTTTTCTCCTCTACCCCAACCCTCCATGGCACCCACCTCACTCATAATAAAAGGCCAAGTCATTACAAAGGCTACAAGACCTGACATGACTTGTCTGGCTGATACATCTCTGACCACATCTTCTGCCACTCTTCCCTTTCACTCATCTCTTCCAGACAAGCTGGCCTCATTGATCTTCCTAGCATAGGCAGAGTTCACTCTTGCTTCAGGGACCCGTTCTCTTCCCTCCGCCCAGACCAATCTCCCTTTAGATCTCTGCAAGTCTGGTTCCTTCATTTCCTTCAGCTCTCAGTTCAAAAGTCATCTCTTCAATGGGCCATTTCCTGACCACCACCCCATTTAAACTAGAGCCACCCTGCCCCAACCCTGGCCACCCCATATCCCTTTCTCTGCTTCATTTCTCAACAGAGCACTTATCACCGCCTAATACGTACTTATTTGTGTATGGTCTATCTCCCCACTAGAACGGAAGGCCTTGAGGGCAAGGACCTTGTCTGTCTTGTTCACTGCGAGATCTCCTGCCCTTAGAACAGTGCCTGGCATGTAGTGAGCACTCAATAAGTGTGAGGCATAAATGAGAGAACTCTGAAGGCTCTGGACAATTCCTCTCCTTTCTGGGTGGGTCCTGGGCTCCAGCTATAGGGGGAAGTGATTCTTTTCTGCTCAGCCAAACTCTTTCCCTTCCACATGAGGCAATTTCCCCTGGAGACTTTCCAGTAACACACAGTGGTGTGCAAATGAAATAAAGCATATAAAAGCACTTTGTAATCAGGAAATAACATGACGGTCCTGGCCATCCAAAACCTGCTTATCCTGGGGCTCCGTTCTTGGGATCAGGGCTGTGACTCTGGAAGGACAACAGTGGGAAAAGCTCCTCAGGGGCTCCGTTCTGAGCCCCATCCTCCCACACTTTCCCCCTCCTTCCCTCCCTCCCATCCAAAGAGAATTCCCCATGGCGTGTGCCTCTAATTAGGAGAATGGGGCAGTGGGTGATTCATGGGGAAGTCTGTAGGGCTGCTTGGGGCTTATGACTCACAGCTTCTCATCTAATAGGAGGGTCAGATCTCCATACTGAATCTCCTGGAAATGTCCTTTGTCAAGGGCTCCAGTGACCACTGGGGATTCTCTCCCACAGAGCTCTCAACAGCACCTTCCTGGCACTTGTCACTCTGTTTAGTTGTCTGTTGCTCAATAAGTACATATAGAAGGAACAAAGGAAGGGAGGCCAGCAGTGAGAGCGGGAAGGAGGGGAGGTGGGGAAGAGGACATCCGACTCCTTGACCAGACTGTGAGCCACTAAGGGCAGGATCGTGCCCTTTTCTGTGTCCCAACGTAAGGCTTGGCTTATAGTTGGGGAAGTAATGGTTGAGTAAATGAAGGAATATTTGGGGATCTTGAGGGGCCTCATTCGAGGGTATTGCCAGCCTGATAGAGCCTCATGGCAGTGGCAGGTGGGGGGCTGGGGCTTGGTATTTATTGTGGATGACACTGTAGAGGCTAAGGCAGATGGTACTGGTTGACATAAAAGCAGTCCAGTCATAAAAGCAGGCCCTTCTGAGCTCTAACTGGTGCCAGGCCCTGCACTGGGCACTGGACGCACAGGAATGGAGAAGATACGATCCCTGACCTTGGGCTCTCCCAGCAAATGGTGGAGACTGATGGCTTGACCCAGGATTTTAGTGCAGTGGTCTGGGAGCTGGTCGCAAGGTGTGGACAGGACAAGGGAGTGGGGAGATGCAGGGAGGATTGGGTAGAGGGGAGAAAAAGAAGAAAAGGCTTTCTGCAGGGGGTGACTCTAGAGCCCTGGAATTCTGGGGACGTGGCACAGAAAGGACTCCTGTCCTCAGGGGGATGAGGAATGGTCTGAAGCCAATTTATTGTTGTTTACTAGATTTTATGGAAGGAAGAAGGGCCCTAGGACTTGTCCCAGGCCCAAACTACTTGCCCTAGAAGTGAATTCTCAAGAGCGCTCACGAGAGTCCCCACGCCTGTCCTGCTCTTACGCAAAATGGACCAGAGCCCCGCGCCCCCTATGGTGGGCATCTCAAAGAGTGGGCTCTGTGGGGCACTGAGTGAGGCCAAGGACATGACCCTCAGGGAAGAAAGACTGAAAAGCACTAGCTTGGACCCTGGCTTCCTCTCCATATTCTCATTGGATGAATTGTTTAGGCTGTTCTCATCATGGACCTGAAAACTGCAGAGAGTACAGTGTCCCAAGAAGATGAGATAACACGATTATGACTACCTTGTCCCTACGGCCCAGAGTCAGCCATTCAGGCTCCCACTCACATTGACTTTGGACATGACAGGGCACAGCATTCCACCCTGGTTATTCTACTATGAGCTGCTTCTCTGGTGTGAAGGGCCCTGTAGCCCTTGAAGAGGCAAGACCTGAGTTTCACTTGAGCCATTGCTCATCCTACTATAAGGTCTATAAGAGACTGGGGACAACTTTATTTCTGATATTTCTGGCCAGAGCTAGTGCCCAGTATAGCCATGATAGCTCAGGGTCAGAGAAGAAAGATAAAGGAAGTCTCATTTATTGAGCTCCTACTATGACTATTGCTTTCCGTATGTGGTTTATTTAATGTTCTCATCTGGCCTCTTCATCAGGGCTTATTATTATTGCCATGTCACAAGGAGTAGTAACTGAGGCCTGGAGAAGTAGAGGATTTGCTTAGAGCCACAAGTTGGGCTGAACTCAGTGTCCAAGGCCCAAGTCCGGCAAGGTCTTTCCACTGCACCAAGCAAGATAAGGGTGAGCCCTGCCCTCATTCTGGGGCCCACCATCGCTCTTTAAGTTTGGGGAAGGTGGAAAGTACTGATGATGACTACTAGATGAGGCTCCCCATGCCCCCAGGGCTCCTGGGAAGGGGCTTTATGTATCCTTGTATCCTCAGCGCTTTCAATAAATACACAGACCATGACTAGGACATAGATAGCTGGTTGCCACTAGTATCTGGTTTTCCTTTCTTCTTTAGTAATAGATTTTTAGTTAGGTATGTGTCTTACAGTTCCCTCCCTTGCAGCCAGGTGTGGCCATTTGAATGTCAGGCCTAAGGTGTGTACAACTTCCAGAGAGTGTCATTAAAGAGAAGGGGATTTCTTTTCATCCCCCTTTCCTTCTTCCTGTTGTCTGGAATACTGATGTGATGGCTGGAGCTGAGGCAGCCATTTAAAACCATGAAGCAATACTAGGAATCATGGCAGAGCAGCAAGATAGAAGGAGTCTGGGTCCCTGAGGACTGTCGGGAGATAATTCTCCATGGCATTTTTATAACTTTTGTGACACCTTTTAACTGAAATTATTTCAAGAGTTTTTTAAGGCAAATAGCCTGGGGAAACTAAGATAGTGTCTTTTGGAACAGAGAACAGATTTGTTTCCTGAGCAGGATAATAGAGATAATGTTATTTTCCAGGGCAAATGTTGGCTAGATTTGCTAGCAGCCTCTTAGAAGATTAGGATTTTCCTAAACTCAGTGTGCCTCAGCTCTGACACAAACCCACTGTGTGCACAGCATCCACCTGGGCTTACTGCACTGGCCCCATGGAACTTGGGGGGCAAGGGGAACCAGTGCAACTATGAACCTCATGCTGCCCACTGTGCTGTAATAAAGTCCCTTGTCCTGTGTCTTCTGCAAGCATCTATGAAACTGTGGTCAGCTTACTTGTTAGTTTGCAAGTAGGAAGGAATTCTCAGGCCTTCATGCTTCTGACAAGGATTTCGTGGAGAACAGCAATATAATAAGCCCTAGTGGGATTTTTCCCCCCCTTTTTTCTAACTTTATTGAGATAAATTTTACCTCAATAAACACCTATTTTAACCTTATGATGTAATGCTTTTTGACAAATCTATATAGTTTTATGTGTATATTCAAATTTTAACAAATGTATGCAGAATGTATTATACCTACCAACACATCCAAAATATAGAGCATATCCATCATCAAAAATTCCCTCATGCTTCTTCCCGATCAATCCCTACCTAGGGACATGCTTTCTGTCACCATAGATTAAAATTGTGATTTCTGGATTTCCTATAAATGGAGTCATGTCGTATTCTTTCTGTTGTGTCTGCATTTTTTCAATCAGCATAATTTTTTTTAGATTAGTCCATGTTGTTGTCTGTATCAGTAATTAAAATTTTTTTAAATAGATTTTATTTTTTAAAGCCGTTTTAAATTCACAGAAAAACTGAGTGGAAAGCACAGAGATTTCCCATATACCTCCTTCCCCATACGGGCCCAACCTCCCCCACTATCAACGTACAGCCCCGTAGTGGGACATTTGTAACAGTGATGATACAACATTATCACCCAAAGTCCATAGCTCACATTAGGAATCACCCTCGGTGTTGTACATTCTACGGGTCTGGATAAATGTATAATGACATATATCCACCGTTATAGTATCTTACAGAGTAGTATCACTCCTTTAAAAATCCTGTGTTCTACCTATTCATCCCTCCCGCTACCCCCAACCCTTCGAAACCACTGATCTTTTTACTGTCTCCGTAGTTTAACTTTTTCCAGAATGTCATTTTTGATTATACAGTATGTAGCTTTTTCAGACTGGCTTCTTTCACTTACTAATAAGCATTTAAATTTCCTTCATGTCTAGATGGTTTAAATCCATTGTCTGGATGTACCACCATTTATTTATCCTTTCCTCTACTCAGGGACATCTCGGTTGCTTCCAGCTTTTGGCAATTATGAACAAATTCATAAACTATAAATATAATTCATTTGTAAATGAATGATAAATATTATTCATAAATAAATATTATATATAATTATGAATAAGGCTGATCTACGTTTTATGGATATAAGCTTTCAGCTTCTTTAGGTAAATAGCAAGGAGAATGATTGTTGGATTTTACTGTAAGAGCATGTTTAGCTTTGTAAGAAACTGACAAATTGTCTTCCAAAGTGGCTGCACCATTGCCTGCCCACCAGAAATGAATGAGAGTTCCTGTTGCTTCATATCCTTGCCAGCATTTGGTATTGTTAGTGTTTTGGTTTTTTTAAAAAAAATATTTGTTTGTTTATTTATTTATTTTTGGCTGTGTCGGGTCTTAGTTGCGGCACTCAGGATCTTGCTTTGCAGTGCTTGGGCTTTTCTCTAGCTGTGGCGCACGAGCTTAGTTGCCCCACGGCACGTGAGATCTTAGTTCCCCGACCAGGGATGGAACCTGTGTCCCCTGCGTTGGAAGGCAGATTCTTTACCACTGGACCACCAGGGAAGTCCCGGTATTGTTAGTGTTTTGGATTTTGGCCATTCTAGTAGGCATGTAGTGGTATTTTGTGTGTTTTTGTTGTTTTTAAAAAATATTTATTTATTTATTTATTTATTTTGGCTGCATAAGGTCTCAGTTGCAACATGCAGGATCTTTTTTTTTTTTTTTTTTTTTTTTAAACATCTTTATTGAAGTATAATTGCCTTACAATGGTGTGTTAGCTTCTGCTTTATAACAAAGTGAATCAGTTATACATATACAATATGTTCCCATTTCTCTTCCCTCTTGCATCTCCCTCCCTCCCACCCTCCCCATCCCACCCCTCTAGGTGGTCACAAAGCACCGAGCTGATCTTCCTGTGCTATGCGGCTGCTTCCCACTAGCTATCTATTTTACATTTGGTAGTGTATATATGTCCATGCCACTCTCTCACCCTGTCACATCTCACCCCACCCCCTCCCCATATCCTCAAGTCCATTCTCTAGTAGGTCTGTGTCTTTATTCCCATCTTGCCACTAGGTTCTTCATGGCCTTTTTTTTTTTTTTTTTCCTTAGATTCCGTATATATGTGTTAGCATACTGTATTTGTTTTTCTCTTTCTGACTTACTTCACTCTGTATGACAGACTCTAACTCCATCCACCTCACTACAAATACCTCCATTTCGTTTCTTTTTATGGCTGAGTAATATTCCATTGTATATATGTGCCACATCTTCTTTATCCATTCATCTGTCGATGGACATTTAGGTTGCTTCCATGTCCTGGCTATTGTAAATAGAGCTGCAATGAACATTGTGGTACATGACACTTTTTGACCTATGGTTTTCTCAGGGTATATGCCCAGTAGTGGGATTGCTGGGTCGTATGGTAGTTCTATTTGTAGTTTTTTAAGGAACCTCCATACTGTTCTCCATAGTGGCTGTATCAATTTACATTCCCACCAACAGTCATGCAGGATCTTTGTTGCGGCATGCATGAGGGATCCAGCTCCCCAACCAGGGATCAAACCCAGGCCCCCTGCATTGGGAGCACAGAGTCTCACCCACTGGACCACCAGGGAAGTCCCTTTGTTTTTGTTTTTAATTGAAGTACAGTTGATGTACAGTATTATATAAGTTACAGGTGTACAATAGAGTGATTCACAATGTTTTTTTTAAATAAAGCACATTTTATTTTTTTTAAATTTTATTTATTTATTTATTTATGGCTGTGTTGGATCTTCGTTTCTGTGCGAGGACTTTCTCTAGTTGTGGCAAGCGGGGGCCACTCTTCATCGCGGTGCGTGGGCCTCTCACTATCGTGGCCCCTCTTGTTGCGGAGCACAGGCTCCAGACGCGCAGGCTCAGTAATTGTGGCTCACGGGCCCATTTGCTCCGCGGCATGTGGGATCTTCCCAGACCAGGGCTCGAACCCGTGTCCCCTGCATTGGCAGGCAGATTCTCAACCACTGCGCCACCAGGGAAGCCCCACAATTTTTAAGGTTACACTCCATTTATAGTTATTTAAAAATATTGACTGTATTCCCTGTGTTTTACAATATATCCTTGTAGCTTATTTTGGTAACTTAATTTAACTTGCGATTCCCTAATGACATATGATGTTGGGTATCTTTTCATGTGCTTATTTGCCATCTTTTTAAAAAATTAATTAATTAATTTATTTATTTATTTTTGGCTGCATTGGGTCTTCATTGCTGCCCACGGGCTTGTTGTGGTGAGCGGGGGCTACTCTTCAGTGCGGTGCGCGGGCTTCTCATTGCGGTGGCTTCTCTTGCTGCAGAGCACAGGCTCTAGGCATGCTGGCTTCAGCAGTTGTGGCGCATGAGCTGAGCTGCTCCGCAGCATGTGGGATCTTCCTGGATCAGGGATCGAACCTGTGTCCCCTGCATTGGCAGACAGATTCTTAACCACTGCGCCACCAGGGAAGTCCCCTATTTGCCATCTTTATATCTATCTTCTTCTGTTCGGGTCTTTTGCCCATTTAAAAAATCAGGTTGTTTTCTTACTGTTGAGTTTTAAGATATTTGTATATTTTGGATAACAGTCCTTTATCCGTTGTGTCTTTCAGAAATATTTTCTCCCAGTCTGTGGCTTGTCTCTGGAATCCGGTGGGCTTTTTTGTGTGAGAGAAAACTATATTTCTATATTCCTATGTTGTTTAAGCCACTGTTATGCTGGGCTTTTCTTGCACCTGAACTTAATTCTAACTAATACCTGAAGGCATACTTCTGCTTAGACCCTTTCAGGGGCTTCCTATCATATCCAGAATAAAACCCAACTCTTTCCATGGCCTCCATGGACTCAGGTAGTCTGGTCCCTAGCAGAGCAGTTAAGAGCAAGGCCTCTGGAACCAGGGTTCAAATTCTGTAAATTTGGGGAAGTTATTTAACTTTTCGGTGCCTCAGTTTCCTCATCTGTATAATGGATTAATAATAGGACTACCTTCTCAAGTTGTTGTGAGAGCTAAATGAGTTTCTACATTACATGGTGTCTGGCACATGACAAGTATCCTGTACATATGGTTACTGGCATAGCGCCTCTTTCCCCAACCACAGCACTGAACCTCCTTGATTTTCTTTCACGTACTCTAATAAACAGAATGCGTTCTCACTGCAGAGCATCTGTACCCTTCCCTCTGCCTGGAACTGTAACCCCCCCACCCAACACATACACACTCACCCACACTCACATACTCAAACACACATACATAGCCACACTCAGATACGTGTGCTCTCACTCACAGGCATTCACAAACATTCACACTTTCACACACACCACTACACACTCTCCTCTGTGAGGCTGGCTTCTTCCCCTCTCAGAGAGGTCTTGCTTGACTCTCTTTTCTCACGAGGCCCCTCCCTCCACTTCTCCACCCCTGCACCTTGTTCACTGACCTCAGACCACTCCCCACAAGGGCTGCTCCCACTAGGCAGACACTCGTTAGGCAGAGAGATGCACCAGGCCCAGTCCTAGCTTCCGGTCTAGGGTAACAGTGTTTGTTGTTGCTCCCCCGTCTGCACTTTAAGCCCCTGTCGTTCACTGGGCAGGGGCCATATCGATCTTGTTCACAGTTGCACCACCAGCCCTAGACCAGGTCTGGAACATAGTAGGCGTTCAAGGAATATTTTGGTGAATGAATGAATGAGTGAATGAACAAGACCACAGGTTGTCTGACCAGGAAGGCACCCTGTGCAAACCACCGGTCGGTGGGAGCTGAGGTTGGGCGAGGGGCGAGGACCTGGCCCAGGCTAGAGTGGGAATGGGGTGGGGGGGGCCCAACTGGGACTCGACTTCCTGCCTCAGCTCTCGGGGCTTGTCAGACCCCGGCAGGCAGCTCTCCTTCCTCTGCTTCTCCACAGGACAAGGATGTGGCCTCCACTCCTTGGAGGGCTGTTTCCGGAACACACTTCTCCTGCTTCTGTTTCCCTCCCAGAAAGCAGGCAAGCAGGCCAGGGTGGGATATGGGCAGCAGCTCAGGGAGCCCAGGCGGTGTGTCTGCGCTAGCATGTGTCTATGCCCCAGGTGTACCGGCCTCCAGCCGTGGACCCGCTCCAGGCAGAGCACCTTTGCTTCCTGCTCCCACCTTAGACCAGGGCTGGGAGGCTCAGGCTGGGAGGCTGGGCAGGAATCTGGAGTGGACGCTCACAAGTGCCCCCAGGCATCCTCTCTCTCTGTTGGCCTTGGACTCTCACTGACTTGATGGGAGGCAGGTAGGGGAGAGATATCAAATCTTGGGAATAGTAGGTAGTTAGAAAATAGTTTGAAAATGCATATTCATCCTTTTTTTTTTTTTTTCTTTTTTAACCCCGGGTACCAATAGCAAAAAGCAAAAATCTTCTTAGCATTTGCCAGGTGGAGGGGCTGTAGAGAAATCGAAGCAAAGGTATTAAAGATTTGGAAACACTGCCTTAAATAAGAATGTAGAGACAATTGAGTAGTGAAAATAGATGCTTGGTGTGTATGCGTGTGGCTGTTTTGTGTGTGCTGAAGTGTGCACTGGGGTAGGTGGGCAGGCAGGGGGCAGCTATGTGTCCCTGCTTGTGTGAGCACCACTGAGGCCCTCGTGTGATTGTCCAGGTGTGAACGCAGGCGATGTGCTGTCTTGTCTGGATGGAGGGGAAGGACGTGCCATGGGGTTGAGGAAGGAACATCTCTGGGTGGCAGGCCAGGTTGGTCCTGGCCTTTTCTGTGTCCGCTGCCCTTGGTCGGCAGGACCAGTGGAGCTCATGGTCATTTAAGGTGCTGGCTGGGTCAGGCAGCTCGTTGGGTGGCAGGCCACCTGGGGCCCAGATGGTGCAGGCCTTCCAGGGGGCCGTGGGAGCTATTTTTAGTGGCCTGGGCTGATTCCCAAATCCTGCTATTTCTGGCACTAGAAGATTGCCCTGAAGGATGTGGAAAATTTTCATGTTGAGAATGTCTGGTTTCTCTTTGGCTATGCAAGGGCACAGTAGGGAGACCAGGACAAAGGGCTTGAGGCCTGAGGGCTTCTGGGATAATTCACCAGCACTGAGAGCATGAAATGGCCATTTTCCTACCCTTTGGAGACAAGTATGGATTTTTAAAAACACCAGCGTCATGATGGGTGACAATCCCTGCAGGTTTGCCTAGGGTGTCCCTGTTTTAGCCCTGAAAGTCTGGCATCGAGGACACCCTTCAGACCCAGACAAACTGGGACAGTTGGTGACCTGAGCTCCATTTCAGCCCCTTTTAGTTCTAGAAGTGAAATTAATAAGAATAAGAAAGCCACCTGCATCATCTTCCAGAATGTTCACCATCATCCTATACAGTAGGTACTGTTATCATCTCCATTTTACACATGAGGAAACTGAGACACAGAGAGGTGAAGCAACTTGCACATTACAGAACAGGGAGCTGAGTAAGGGTGCCAGGATCTGAATTCTGCTGTTCTGGGGCCTGAGTCCCCCAATTATGTTGCCTGGAAAAAGGATGGTTTTGGACCTAAGAAAACCAGGGTTCAGTCACTTCCTAGCCAGACACTTAACTTGGGATAAATAATCTCTATTTGGTCAAGTTTTCATGAGGGTTAGTTGAGAGTGTCATTACAGGAGGCCTGACACTAGCAGGTGCTCAGGAAGTGGTGGCTCTGTTCCCCACTGCTTGTCCCTTTTGGGGTGGCAAGACCTGGTCACGTAAATCCGCTGTCTGAGTGGTCCTCAGGCCACCCCATGCAGGCTGCACAGCGGGGCACCTGGGTACCAGAGGTGATGGGAGGCAGGTAGGGGAGAGATATCAAATCTTGGGAATAGTGGGTAGTTAGAAAATAGTTTGAAAACGCATATTTTCAAGGGCCCGGGTTCTGCCCTATTTGCCCTAGGCATCCTGGCTGCCTCTGACCTCCACTTTGCTCAGCCGTCGAATGGGCAACTGAGCCCACCCACGCGGGGCGGGAAGTTTCAGGGAAGCTGGTGCCTCCACCCCGGCCCCCGTGGGAGCCCCCTCCCCAGGCAGATCAGGAGCCGGATCACGCCGGTAGGGCGGCGGGGCCGGGCGCCGGGACGCCGGAGGTGCGGACGTGCGTGCGCTGGGGCCCGGCACGAGAGGAATGCAGCGGTCCGAGACGCGCTGTTCCTTCCGCAGGCCGCGCGTCAGCGCCCAGCAGGAAGGGCCGCCTCGCGTTCCCAGCCGCCCCCTCCGGGCTGGGGAAGTGGCCAAACAATAGGGCCGCCCTTAGTGACCGCGCTGGTGTGTGTGTGTGTGTACACTGGGTGTGTGTGTGTGTGTGTACGTGTGTGTATCCTGAAAGGGGAGAGCTGGGAGAACAGGGAGAGGACCCCTTACTGGGTTTCCCCAGGCGTCAAGCCCCTGGCTGCATTATCTCACGTAGTTCCCACAGCACCACCCCCCCTCGGCCCCAGGAAGGCACTAGCATCCTCACCGTACAGGAAACAGGCGCCGAGAGGGCCACCCGCGGCAAACGGAGTTTGTGCATGGCTAAGCGAAGGCCCTGATGGCTTCTGCCATCTTCCAGCAGTGGGCTTGGGATGGAGGCTGGGTCGAGGGGTGGGAGGAGGCCGAAAAACCTTGCTGCGTGCCCGGTTCTGCAGTTCCCAGAAAGCCTGCATGCACACAGCCTTGACAGGAGAACTGAACTCTCTGCACATACCAGAATAAGTCTGTGAGTTCACCAGCATCCCCATTTTACAGGTGGGGAAACAGAGGCTCAGAGGATGTGCCTACTCCTACTGCCAGCACACATTTGTTGTACCAAAAAGGATTTGAGCTCCTAAAGAAAGAGAAAGAATCATAGTTAATTCGACCTTTCCTATATAGATGGTACCTTAGGGTAACCAAATGGTTGATGAGGGGAAGTTTCTATTTATAGACTTACACCTGCTTTAAAATGTAGAAAAAAAAATGATAGAATTAGAGACTCATCACTGGGTAACCCCTAATGGATGAACTGGGCAGCTACAGCTGCTCACATCACAAAAAGAGAGTATGAGCCTCCTGATGGAAGAACATGAGGCGCCCAGGAAGTAGTCTTGCCCTAAACTCAAACCGGAATCTGATCAGGTCCCTGGATTTGAACAATTTACAGGAACTACAGGGGACAGAGCAACATGTTAAGTGGCACCTTGGGGAATGCAGTCAGCCCACTTCAGATGTGAGAGACTCTATAGATATACAAGTGGTTTCTTCTACAGATAAATTGCAAGAAGAGAGGGAGAGAGAGAGAGGGAAACAGAAACAATAAGCAAGTAAGTAAATAAATGAATAAATGGAGGGGAAATCAACAGAGTACAGGAGATTTGGAGCCATATCAACCAACTGCCAGGTGTAGATCTCATTTGGGATTCTGATCTAAACAAATTATAAAACAAACATACAAACAAAAAACTCCAGACAAACGAAAACCACATGTGAAATAAGAAATCCAAATAGATCCCTAAGAATCACGTGGCTGGGGGCTAGTGATCTATTTTGAACTGATGCCTCCAGATGGGGTTCTTGAGGTCAGGCAGCTTTGAGACGCCTGACTTAGGGTGAAATGGGAACTGCCCCAGGGCACTGCTTCCTCCCCGCTGGGCACTCCTGGCAGATAGGCACTTGCTGGAGTTTGTGGAAGGAGGGAGAGAGGGAGGAGTAGAGAGCGATCACTTTCTCTTTCCTGGCCTCTGCACTCAGGGTCATCTTTCTAAAGTGCATGCATCTTGGAGGTAGCCAGGATCTGGCCTTTTTTTAAACCCAGTGTTTAAAATTAGACCCCTTGAGCCAGGGCCTGCTGTGACCCTGCTCCCTGGGAAATGGTGTAAACAACAAGCTCCAGTTGCTGGGACCTAGAGCCTGTGCCCAAATCAGGCGTGGCCCAGGGTGGTGACATCCCACACCTCTGAAGACAGCCCTGCTTCAATCCAGCGGTGGCCCTCGGGACTGGATCACGGTGGTGGGCGCTGGGATGTGAGAACAGCAATCTGTCCTCTTCCCCCGATGGTCCTTCCATTTTAATTATGGGGAAATGGAGTCACCATGAGCCTTGCCCAAGGTCAAAGAGTATTATTATTATTATTAATTCATACATATAAGCTTTCAAAAAATCTTATTGAAAATGGTTTGCTTTCATTTTAACAGATTAAGTCATGTCCATGGCAAAAGATTCAAAAGTACCGATGTATCTGATGGGTAATAAGTGACTTCTTTCCACACCTACCCCGGGTCTCCTAATTCTCCATTCCAGGAACTGATATTATCAGTTTCCCATGTGTCCTTCAGAGACGGTCTGGCCAGCCTTTCTCATTGGAGTTTCCTTAATGGCCCACGGGATCATTGTGTGTAAGGAATTAGCCTCTTTCCTCTGCATCCCGAGTGGTACTAGTTACGAACCATCCTCGGATGAACTAAGAATTTTCCCTTATGTCATTTTCCTTGTTCTGTGTCAGATCCTGACCCCCAGCTGGTTAACTAAACAAACTGTTCCATACCTTTCTTTTTCCCTTACTTTATCTTGGAAATGGCACATTGTTAGTATGCAGAGAGCTGCCTCTTTGTTACGGCTGTGTGGTACCCATGGTATGGATGCATGTAACTCATTATTCTGCCTCTTCTGGTGGGCATGTAGTTCGTTTCCAGTCTTTTGCTCCTATACATGATGCTTTGGTGTATATTCTCACGCACGTATGTGAGGGCATCTGTGAGAGAAATTCCTAGAGGAACAGGATGTTACTGATCTGTATCAAACTGGTCCTAGTGACCCTGCTTCTGGGACAAGGACAAAAAGTTTTTACAGCCAGCCTGAGAGAAACCTGGACTGGATTGCAAACAGTCTGGAAGTTAGAGGAGGGGGACAAGAGTTCCAGACGTCTAAGGAAAGGAAGGAACAGGTATCGTGGGCCTACCGTGTGTTACGTATATCGTTATTTAACTCTCATGACAGCCCTGTGAGGTGGATATCTATTCCTATTTTACTGCAGAAGCTCAGAGAGGTTGAGTCACTTGCCCAGGGACACACAGTGAATAAGTGGCAAAACTGGGATTTGAACTCAAGTGAGTCTGAATCCAAAGCCTGTACCCTTTCTGTTCCACTACCTGATGGGCTGCCCGTGTTTCCAGAATGGCCAAGGGTCAGGCTGGCATGTTGCCCGCCTCCAGAGGGTATCACTCACATTGCAGTCTGTTTGCTTGGCATCCCCGGCATTGTGCAGTGCACAGTCTGTGAGAACGCACACAGCAGCCCTGCTGGGATGCCCATGATCTACTCTCAACAACAACAACAACAAAATCACTAAACACAACCTGCTGCCTTAAGACCAGGAACAGCAAGCCTGTTGATTCATGAATTCTTTCTCTCGTGTGTTATTAGTAGTTATTAATAGTTATTAGTAGATACTAATTTAGTTATTAGTAGATACTGATAACAACAAAGTTGAGAGAGAGGCTGTTTTCCACCTTCCAGGAGCTCTCAGTCACTGTGATTTAGAAGCACCTTGTGATCAAGGAGGAGGATTGGACTGACTCTGTTAGGTTGAGGATCAGGGAAGATTTCTTGAAGGAGGAGGCAGTTGGCTGGGCCCTGAAGTATGAGTAGGAGTTTGCCAGGTGGGAGAGGGGTGAAGGGGGCAGCGAAGGTAGAGGAAGGGCATTTCAGCAGAGGGAACAGCCAGCAGAATGCACAGGTGTGAAATAAGCAGGCCCGTCAGGAACTGCAAGTTCCTGGGTACAGGGAGTGTGGGAAGAAGTGGGGAGCAGACAGGGGGGCCCTTGGAGGGGATTAAAACCCACAGACACACACACATGTGTGTGCCGTGGGCAAAGAAGGGACCCTGGAGTCCCTGACATGGGTTTAACTCCTGATCCTCACTGTATGCCCTTGGGCAAGGCCCTCCCCCACTCCGGGCCTCTTGTCTGCTTGTTGGGGAGGGGAAGGGTTGTGGTAAGGTCCATCGAGTCGGTCCTTGGTTGGGGCTGTGTGCTGAGCCCTGAGCATACCGGTCACTTGGCTATCCTTAGCAATGTGTATGCACCTCATTTACCATGACCTTCCCTCCTGGGGTCAGGCCCAGCCAGTCAACCTGGGAATTCCCTGGGTGTGGATTGGGGGACGGCAGGGCAAGAGAAGGATAGCCTGGCTCAGTGGGTCTGGGTACTGGCTGGACTGGGCCTGCAGACAGCTGGGAAACTCCTTCCGACCATCCATGGGCTGGTTCAGCTACATAATGTTTGTTGAGCCTATACTGTGTGGAGCACTATTCTAAATACTTCTCACATATGTAGTTCTCATAATCACCTCACGAGGTTGGGTTGTTATTATCCCCACTTCACTGAGAGGAAACTGAGGCTCAGAGAGGTTAAGTAACCAGCTTAAGACCACACAGCCAATAAGTAGAATAGACAGGGCCTGTTTAGATGATTGATTGAAAACTGGTACTTGGATTAGCTTTTTTTTTTTTTTCAATAACCAAGTATTTATTTTAATGTGTATTAGAGAGAATACTAGTGTATCAAACTCATATGTTTCTGGTGAACTGTTATTCTTATAATTTCACTATTCATCTTTAGTCTTAAGACTATATTCACTTGTTCATTTAAAAAACCTTTAATAGCTGTGTATTTATGTTAATGTGTATTAGGAAAAAAATGTAAGTCATGCATTAAACTCATGACTGTTGGCTGTGATATAATTTCCTTTTAAAAAATCAGTTAAGTAAAAATAGCAATTGATTTAAAGGAAATTTTCAAGTAAAAACAGTAAAAGTATAGGAAAAAAAACTACTGCAGTGATACTAGAATGAGAGGGGAACGCTTGCCCAGGCCCTGGTGGCCTCCTGGAGATGGTGGAAGAGGTGGAGGACAGAGGGAACATAAACCTTAAGGGACTGAAGGTTGTCCTGGCCCCAGCTTTCCCCATACCCACCGCCTGTCTAGGCGCCTTCTCCCCTCCGAAGCCAGATCGACCTTTGAAAAAACTGTAAGCCACATCCCGTTCCTCTCTTGTAAACCCCTCCAATGGCTTCCCATTGCATTTAGAGAAAACAAACTCTTCCGCAAGGCAGAAAAGGCCCTATATAACCCAGTCTGCCCCAACCTATTTTCTGTCCTTCCTCACTGGCTGTGAGGTGGGATCACGGTGGCCTCATTGCTATTACTGCCTCAGGGCCTTTGCACAAGATGTTTCCTCTGCTTAGATCACTCTTTTTCTAGATCTTCACACACACACACCTCTTTCTCAGCCACGTCCCCAGAGAAGCTGCTCCCTGCCTCCCTCACCCCCCCGAACTAGAAGTAACTTCAGGTTACTTCTGAGTACCACAGTCACCTCACACTGGTTCATTTATCTGAACAGCACTTCTAACACTATCTAGATATTTTTTTCTTTTTAAAAAACACTGTATTTTTTGTTGTTCCATTAGAGCAAGAACTCTGTCTTGTCACTGCTGTCTCCCCAGATTAGTGTCTGGCACATAGTAGGTGCTCAGTAACTATTTGTTGGGCACATACGTGTGTGAGTGGTGGCTGAGGGGGCTGGAGAATGGGTTTAATTAAGCTCATGCATCTGCAAATGAGAGGCAAGCTTCTCCAGAAACAACTGAGAGGTTTGAGGTCCTCCAGATGAACAGTTCAGGCAGCTGAAACCAAAAATGCAGATGGGATTAGTCACCCTCCGAGCCTGGTAACACTGGCACCAAACGCACTCTCCATCCAAACATATCACAACACTGCGGGCCCCTGCGTTGTCAGGGCCCCAGGTGGCAGCTCTGGCATTTGGGAACTGGCAGCAGCTGAGCAGTGTGGGCACGGGGGGAGTGGAGGGGAGAGGCTGGGGGGGGGTGGTGTGTGGAACAAACTAGGTCAAGGGCCACGGACAGGGTTGCCTGGCCTGGGGACAGGCAGTGGCGGTGGAGGGGGGAGGGCTTCCTAACACGAACCTTGAGAAAATTTGCCTTGAAGAATGATCTCAAAGTCGTTGAAAAAGAAAAATTCCACTCCTAAACCGAAGCAGACCACTCGGTTGTGAAATCCATTTCCACGACACTTTGCCTGCTCGAAAGGGGAAATTCTCTGCTTTCTTTCTTTTTGGTTTTATAACAGCTTTATTGAAATATAATTCACATGCCGTATAATTCATCCATTTAAAATGTATAATTCAGCGGTTTTCGGTATATTCAGAGTTTTCCCGCCATCACCACAGTCCGTTTCAGAACATTTTCATCACCCCAGAAAGAACCCCCAACCTGATAGCAGCCCTCCTCCCCTCAGCACTAGGCAGCCACGAATCTACTTTCTGTTTCTACAGATTTATCTCTCTGGACACTTAACATAAATGGAATCATATGGGATCTTCTGTGACTGGCTTCTTTCATATAGCATAATGTTTCCCAGTTTCGTCCATGTTATAGGATGTATCAGTACTTCATTGCTTTTTATGGCCAAATAATGTTCCACTGTATGGATAGACCACATTCTATTTATTCATTCCTTGGTTTACGGACATCTGAGTTGTTTCCATTTTGGGGGTATTATGAATAATGCTGCTACGCACATTCAACAAGTTTTGTATGGACATATGTTTTCATCTCCCTTGAGTATATATCTAGGAGTGGAATCTACTTTCTTCTAAAAGGAAAAAAAAAAAGCCCCCAAGTCAACATATGTATAGGGAGAGTGGATTTAAAATATCACTTGTAGCTGTGACAGAACAAGTGAACTTCATGAGCATGGGGGCTACAGCTGGGCCTGGCACGTACTAGAAGCTCAGTGAATATTTTCGAATGAATGCCCAAAGGCTTACTCATTCTGCTATCCCCAGTGGAAAGGCCCAGGGTTGGAAATGCGGCAAAAATGGCTCTCTATCCATTCATCCATTCATTCAACAAATATAGTGGCACAGAATAGTTCATTCAATGTCATTTGAATTTAATCAACTGTTGAGAGTTTCTTGGACAAAGCTGGAGAAGTCCCTACCCCTGTGTGTGAGGAACTCCGTCGAGAAGGGAATACAGACAAGTAAACAGCACCGTAACACAGGAAGAGGAACAGGCCTCTTTCTTTCCCCTCTCATTTTTGGTGTTTCCTTTTTGAGCCAGTGATGCTTCCCCTAAATTCTTGGTGTGGGGTTCCTCTTGTCCCCAGGGCAGAAGCAGCAGTGGGGAGAGAAGCTCCATCTTCAGGGGAGCTTGGTCCGCCTTTAAGAACCTATCCTTGGGTGCCCTTATACCTTTTTGTCTGAAATCAAGGACCTACCTTAACTCATTTACGGAATAAAGGGCATCTTGCCTAATGCCTTTTTCTGACTGTTGACCTGTTTCCGCTGTACTCCTGAGAACAGCCTAAGCTGTGTAGGCGCCTTGGGTTCAGAGATGAACAAAGACAGCCCCTGTCTACCTGAACCTCCAAGCCTGATGGGCAGGATGCATGGTCCACGAGCAGCCCAGAGGGACAGTAGGACTCAGATGGGGACACTGGCGCTGGACCTGCCTCTGGGCCTTCTGTCTGAGAATATACAACTTTCTATGTTTTATTAACTTGTCAAATACATTCTTACATCAGGTCCTGGTATACTTAGAGTTTTCATGTGTATCACTTTTTTTTTAAATAAAGAAGATATTCATTTATTCATTCATAAACATTCATTGAGTACCTACTATGTGCCAGGTCCTCAGCGCAAAACAGAGATAAGTAAAGCTTTACCTTGAATTGTGAATGCCTCAGAGTCCAGCAAGAGAGAAAGACAAGTAAATCACAGGGAGCCCTGAGTATGTGCTGTAATGGGGGATGTACGGGAGATGTATTATTTTTATTCTATCTCACATATGATTTTCTCATTTAGAATATATTGTTACACCCATATAAATCTTATATATTATTTTAGTCACGTATCTTACATATATTCTGTTCTCATCTGGGTTATATGTAATTATATGTATTATTTTTGCTTTAAAATTTTATAATTTTACTTCTCAAAAGATTCACGTATCTTACATATATTCTGTTCTCATCTGGGTTATATGTAATCATATGTATTATTTTTGCTTTTAAATTTTATGATTTTACTTCTCAAAAGATAGTTTATAGCTTTCTACTGTATCTTTGAGTTTTATCTTTTTAACAATATAATCTTTTGAAAAAGGTGCTTTTTCCCTCGTGATTTTAATGGTGGTGCATTTTCCACGGAGAAAATTTAGAAAATATAGAAGAAATAAATACATAAATAAAAATAGCTTCTCATCTCACACCACCCAGAGACAGGAATTGTCTACCTGCTACTGTCTTTCCTTCTAGTCTTTTTTCTAGGCTATATGCAATGTTATGGGTCTTATTATAAGCGTGGGACACACTCTTATTAAGACACATGGTATTTAATTTTAATGAAATTGGTAGGGGTGCAGGTGTCTCAGAGGATGAAGTATCCACACCTTCGTTCCCAAAGAAGGTCTTGATTTTCTTCCTCTCTGGGTCCCCAATCACCCCATCCTGACTACTAAATTGAGGAGCCCAGGGCATAACCCCATGGCGGCAAGGGTTTCTGGCAGGCCTGGGACTGGGGTTCTGAGGCTGTGCCCAAGGTCGGGGCGTCAACCTGGCTCCAGAACCTGAGCCCTTGCTCACCCTGGGGCGGGGGTGGAGGTGAGGGGAGAGCAGGTGAATTACTGGGGGTCAGGGGGAGTGTCACTGCCCCCCCAGGGCCTTCTAAATAAGGCCCTGGAATCTGCTGTATCAAGAGACAGCCGAGAATCCACGTGGCCCCAGAGTGGCTTGTGTGGGGTGGGGGGCACTGGAAAGCCAAGACCCACCACCCAACATTTCTCTGCCCTCCAGCCTCTTTGAGAAATGAACTTCTCGGGGAACAGTGTGTAACGTACACGCAATATTATCCCAGCCTGGGAAGTGGAAGTTCTGGTTCTCTTTGTTGAGCCGTGGTGGCCTCACGATGGTTCTAGGAGGTGGGTTGCTCTGCCCCCTTTACAGCGAGGTGGAAACTGAGGCTGGGAGAGGTGGGGTGACATGTCCAAGGTCACGCAGGTTTGAGGTGACCCTAAGACAGGCACTGTTAAGCCCGATGCTCTCCTGCCCCTAACCCGGGCCGTCCTGGGCTCTGTCTGCGGCTCCCTTCTCTGCAGGCACTGAGCATTCCATAGGGTAAATTTCCCAGCCTGGGTCCCCACCTCCTCCTCACCTCCTCCCTCCATCACTGCACAGGCAGGAAACACAGGCTCCCCGTCTCGGCTTCCCAGCAGCCCCCGGCCGTGGCCTTCACATACAAATATTTATCTAGTGAATTAACAAACACAGAGAGAGGAGGCCTGCAGATAAAACCAGGCTGGAACATAATCCTCCACACAGGTTCTCCTGGAGGTCTCTACGTGCACAGCCGCACAGCCGCGTGGCACTGTGTGTGTGTGTGTGTGTGTGTGTGTGTGTTGGTGGTGGAGGTGATAAAAGAGTCGGATAATGGAGTGCAGTGGTTTGACACGCGGACTCTGGAGCCCGGCTGCCTGGGTCTGAGTCCCAGCCTCTCAGCTGTGTGGCCTTGGGCAAGTGACCGCCTCTCTCTGTGCCTCTTTCCTCCTCTGTGAAACGGTGCCGTGGTCAATGGTCCACACCTCCTAATTCACGCAACAGTGCTGGTACTAGAGTCAGCACAGTGCCCGGCACGTAGCAAAAGCTTTTAGAGTGAAACAAAATATTGGGGAAACGGAGTCAAGATTCTGAGATGAAGTAACTTAGCAAGAGAGAAGCCACTTGCACCAGGAAGCTCCCCAGAGGAGATAACATCTGGAATGTTCTGGAATTCTGCCTAAAACCCCCCAGTGGCTCCTCGGCTGTCCTCAGAACCAACTCAGAGAGGGTCTGTTTATTGTTTCCATGGCTCACAAGGCTCCACACTGTCTGGAACCCAAATTAACCTCTTGATTTGACCCCCACGAACGTGCTCTGCTTGCATCTTCCCCACCTTGGCCTCCCTATCCCCCTCCCCCCAGCAGCGGCTCCAGCCCACAGCCCGGGAGCTGTTTTTGACTGCCTCTTCTCTCTCTCATGCCCTGCAGCCTGTATCACATGCTGTCCCTCCAACACGCAACTGCTTCTCCTGATGGTCACCAGTGCTCGCCCCTCAGGCCTGACCCATCTCCCACCCGGATGCAGCAGGAGCATCTTATCTGAGGCCCTACGTCTGCTTCTACTCTTGGCCCCAGAGCCGCCAGGGATCCTTTCAAAACCCAGCTCTGAGGTCGCCACCTCTCTGCATTTGGCTCCCAGGAGCTTCTCAGCGCACGTGGAAGAAACCCTCAGATCCTGCTGCAGCTCAGCAAGCCCCAGCCTCCAGGGTCCAGCTCTCCTCCTCTCCTCCTGTGTCACTCCTCTGCTTGAACCACACAGGCCTCCTTGCTGTTCCCCTCAGAGCCTGTGCACCTGCCGTGCCCTCCCCCGACATGTGCCTTTCTCCACAAGCTCCCGTGTTCCCCTCCAGTTCTCTGCCCAAATACCACCTCCCCAGGGCCTCCCCCGACCCTCACCTGCAGTACCCCCAACTCTCTCCACACGTACACCCTAATCTCTTCACCTCTATCCTGCCTTAGTTTCCCTTCACAGTGCTCATCTCCACCTGAGATTACATTACAGTGTAATTTTATTTATAAAACGTATAAATAATTTTTAAAATTTACAATATTGTCTATCTCTCAAGCTCATAAGACCTGGGAGAGCATAGACGTTTCCTGAAGGAAAGAGGGCAGGAGGAAAGGGATGCAGGCAGGAAGGAAGGGAGGAAGGAATGGAGGGTTTGTCTGATCTGATCCCATCCAGCTGGGAGGCCGCAGGAAGGAGGGGAGAGATGAACCCCAGGCGCGAGGATATTTGGGGGGACAGCCTGTCTGGCTCACAGGGCATTGTGGAATATGAGGCGGGAGGCGGGGCAGACTTTTGGCACAAAATTTATGGAGCTTTAAATACCAGAAAAGGGAACTGTGAAACCAAGAAACAGAATTCAGTATTGACCCTAAAATGTCTTTCTTCTCACCGGAGGACAAGTTAGCTTCTAGAAAGGACAGTGAGGACGGAGTCCTATAAATCATATTCCAACCTTGGTTTGAGCTGCTCTCCCGACCGTCCATCCGCTCGGCAGCTGGGGAGGGTGTGGACGCGGGATCTGAGGCCAAGGAGGAGCTCACGGCCTCACACCCTCTGGAATGCTGTGGCTGTGACGAACCCACTCCAGATTCGCCCAGTTCCCGTCAGAACATGAAACCAAAGGGAAAAAAAACCCCACGAGGCCCAGATTGATCAGCACAGAACTTAGCAACAGCACAACAAGCTGTAGTCAGCCCGCTTCTACAGCCGAGGTTCTCTTCCGCCAGGCCCAGGGCTTGGGGACTCACCATCTCTGTGGGCCTGTGGGCCCAAAGGCCGACTCCGTGGCCATCGGCGGGGTGGAGCTGGGGTTGAAGCTGGAACCACAAGGGCTCCAGGAATGGCTTAAAATCCCAGCGTTCCGCACGCGCTCCCTGTGGGGAGCCTGAGAAAGGAATGCTGATGGGTGTCCCCTTGGGCACCCTGGTTCGCTCTGCTATTTCAGGGGCTCACCCCATACACGCCCTTGTCAGGAGCTGGCAAGGGGATAGGGGACTTCAGAGTTTCAGAAACATCCAGAACATCCCGGCATGTCTCGGTGAGTCACACCCTCCCATCTTCACCATCACATCTGGACGATGAGGAGCTCGGCCAGCTCCTGACCCAGTTCCTCAGACCTCCTCCCACCTTCCAGGCCAGCGTGATTGTACCAGAAAATATCTCAAGTATATGGCAAAGTTCAGAAAATCATACTGTGGACGAGCACCCCTCACTCCCATTTAACCCTTAACGATTTGCCTTATTTGCTTCTGATTTTTCACTTTCTCTCTTTAAAAAAAAAAAAAAAAAGTGCCTGTGTAAGCACGGCCATGGTAGGTGGTGGTGGTGTGATATCCCCAGGCCTATCTGGGGAGACAGGCAGACTAGCAGATCGTCTGTCAGGCTGATGAGAGAGTGCCTGGCGGATACCTGACAATAGGACTGACACATAGTAGGTGCTCAGGAAACAGTGGTTTTCCTGATAATGCTGCATCTCACCCACCTGCGGCCTGTGAGGCAGGCAGTCTGCAAACAGAGCTCGGGCTCACTCAGCCAGGAAGGGGACCAGGATTGTGAGCCTTGTTGGGAGCAGAGAGAGGACAGCCACTGGTCCCCCAGTGCTGTCCCTTCCTGGGGGGGCAGGATGGAGTCCCCCCATGGGGCGCTGAGGGCAAGAACCCACCAGAGAACAGGGACATGAGGGAGGTTGCCTTGATTTCCCTGAAGCAGCCGTTTGGGGAATTCAAGGCAGGGGCTTCTCCAGGGATGGGAGTCTCGGGGCTCTCCCTCTGCAGCAGCTGCGACCTGGCCTGGTTGAACCTGTTCTTGGCCTTGCCGCCGTGGCAAGGGGTTGGGGCAGACTTGTTGCAGCTGGGGGTCCACAGGTGGAGTGGGTGAGAGGGTCCAGAGCCGAGGGATGCAGCGACGCCTAAGTCTGTCTGACTCACGGACTTAGTGACTGTTTGTGCAACTCACTGAGGACAGAGCACCCTGTCCTGTCCTCCAAGGGCCCCATCTTAGGCCCCATCTCAGAGGTGGGGAGGTACGGGGGTCTCTCTGAAGCCCTAAGCCCCCAGGATGGAGTCCCTGCTCCAACACTGAATAGCTGTGTAGCCCGTGCAGGCAGTCTCTCCCCGCTGAGTCTCAGTGCTTCGTCATCTGTGAGTTGGGAGGATCAAGTGACCAACGTGGCAGCCCTTATTCCAGCAGATACTCAGGGGCTCCTGCCACCCCCCCACCCCGCTGTGCTGTTCTAAAGCAGCAGTTCTCAGAGTGGAGTCCCCAGCCACCACCAGCAGCATCACCTGGGAACCAGTTAGAAATAAAAATTCCCAGGCCCCACCCCAGACATAGTGAATCAGGAACTCTGGGGTGTGGCCCAGTGCTCTGTGTTAACAAGCCATCTGATGCCCGCTCATGCTCGGGCACCACTCTTTTAGGGCATCATCCTGATCATGTCACTTTCATGCTCTAGATCCTTCCATGGCTCCCCATGGCCTTCTGGATAAAGTTCAAGGGCTCTAAGCAGTGTTCGAAGCCCTCCCCTGATGGCCCTGACTGACATGAGGTGCCAGACCTGTTTGCCCAGTCACATGATAGGCTGCTGGAGGGCAGTGCCCGTGACTCAGGCCTCCATCCTGTGTGCTCTGCCCCCAGCCAGGCTGGCAAACTGCACAGAGGGCAGGAGAAAACAATGGCATGTGTTGACTACGTGCATGGCTCTTAGTGGCAGTCTGACGTTCGGCTTCTGGCCCTCACTCGTGAACCTGGCCAGTTGCACAGTTTGGAGCCTCAGTGTCCTCATCTATTAAATGGGCATAATAATAAAGTGGCTACTTAGGTTACTGTCAGGATTAAATAGGTGCAAAGTGCTCAGCCTAGTGCCTGGAAAATAGCAAGAGCCTTAGGGTATCAAGGGTCCACAGTCCCTTATCCCAAATTCTTGGGGCTAGAAGTTTCAGAAATCTGACCTTTTCAGATTTTTAAAAAATTATTTACTTCATTCATTTATTTTTGGCTGCGGTGGGTCTTCGTTGCGGTGCGTGGGCTTCTCATTGCGGCAGCTTCTCTTGTTGCAGAGCAGGGGCTCTAGACCCGTGGGCTTCAGTAGTTGCGGCACGTGAGCTCAGTAGTTCTGGCACACGGGCTTAGCTGCTCCGCGACATGTGGGATCTTCCCAGACCAGGGAACCTGTGTTCCCTGCACTGGCAGGTGGACTCTCAGCCACTGCGATATCAGGGAAGTCCCAGCTTTTCAGATTTTAAAAAGGGAACTATACCATGTATTTACATGACACATCCTATGGGGGTGGGGTCTTCTTCTAAAAACAAACACACTGATGTTTCCACATCAAAATGCATGCATATGCAAAGTAAGTGCAAATAATAAAGACCGTCAATCAATAGCCTCCTATCAGTTCAGGTCATGGCAAGGCTCTTGGGCTTTTCTAGAAGGCAATGGGGAGCCATGGAAGGATTTAGAGCAGAGAAGTGATGTGGCCAGGTATGTATATTTTGGAGATTAATCCCTTGTCGGTTGCTTTGTTTGCAACTATTTTCTCCCATTCTGTGGATTGTTTTTTCATTTTGTTTATGGTTTCCTTTGCTGTGCAAAAGTTTCTAAGTTTAATTAGGTCCCATTTGTTTATTCTTGTTTTCATTTTCATTACACTAGGAGGTGGATCCAAAAAGATCTTGCTGTGATTTATGTCAGAGAGTGTTCTGCCTATGTTTTCCTCTAAGAGTTTTATAGTGTCTGGCCTTACATTTAAGTCCTTAATCCATTTTGAGTTTATTTTTGTGTATGGTGTTAGAGAGTGTTCTAATTTCATTCTTTTACATGTAGCTGTCCAGTTTCCCCAAGCACCACTTATTGAAGAGATTGTCTTTTCTCCATTGTATATTCTTGTCTCCTTTGTCATAGGTTAGGTGACCATAGGCGTGTGGGTTTATCTCTGGACTTTCTATCCTGTTCCATTGATTTACATGTCTGCTTTTGTGCCAGTACCATACTGTTTTGATGACTGTAGCTTTGTAATATAGTCTGAAGTCAAGGAGCCTGATTCCTCCAGCTCCGTTTTTCTTTCTCAAGATTACTTTGGCTATTCGGGGTCTTTTGTGTTTCCATACGAGTTTGATGCCCTAAAAGAATGATGCCCAAACATGAGTGAGCATCAGAATCCCCCAGGGGGCTCTGTAAACACAGATCACTGGCTCCCCACACGTGGTCACTCTGGCCTCATGGCAGCCGGTGAGGAAGGCATGGTCACGCTCCCATTTTACAGAATGTGTTACAGAACACTGAGGCCAGGGAGATGAAATTACTTGCCCAGGGCCTCACATGCTGGGCTCGGTGAGAGGCCTGTGACAGGGGAAAGCATAGTCTTCGGGATTCAGACCGGCTCTGCCATTTCTTGGTTGTTTCACCTTGGCCAGGTGACCTTGCCTCACTGAGCCTCAGTTTCCCCATCTGCAAATCGGGATTGGCAGTTGTTCTTTGAAGGGCTGAGGGAAGAAACACTGAGACGAAGGGTGCTGGGCTGAGCCCCAGAATTCCCCAGGCCCTGGCCCCAGCCCACACCCCAGCAAACCTGGGCCTGGACTCCAGAATGAGGAGGAGCCCTTCCAGCCTGTGTTGTCCAAATATTGCAAAGGCCTGTTGGTGCTCTCCATGGTGATGGCACCCTGAATGTGATTGGGGCAAGGAAGTGCCTCTGTGCCAGGAACCTGCAGGTGCTGTTCCCGTGCCTGGGACACTGCAGGAAGCAGGCTGGCTCACACAGGCTGGCATGGCCAGTGCCACTCGAGTGGAACTACAGGGACAGCTAGGCCTTGGTGATTAGAGCCTTCAGGGGAATCCAGGAAATGGGTGTGTATTAAGTCGAAGTCTGTGCGCTCTAATCCTAGAAGCAATCACATTTCCAACCCAGGCACTGACTGTCTGTCTGTATCTCTTTCTCTCAAAAACTCTCTTATCAAAGTTCAACATTTTCTGAACACCACAGAGGACTGGGGAGCTCAAAGTCTCCAAAGCCAGAGCCCTGCATTCAAATCCCAACTCGCCAATGATTGGCTGTGTGATCTCAGGCAGATTACCTGACTCTCTGTGCCTTCATTTCCTTATCTGTAAAGGAGTGGGCACCTCCATCCTTCTAGGGGCTCAGAGCAATAACTCAGAGACAGCTTTGACTCTTCTCTTTTCCTCAGCCCCACATCTGACTATCAGGAAGTGCAGCTGGCATCACCTTTAGACCTATCCAGATCTTCCTTCCTCCGTTCATCCACACCTCTGCTCAGAGCCACCATTGTCTCTCACCTCCCTGTTCTTTCTGCTTCCACACCGGCTCCCAAGAGCTCATTCTCAGTGCTCTGCAGTGCCTCCCTGTCTCAATCAGAGGGAAAACTCAAGTCCTCCGGTGGCACCTGCTCCCGCCCCCCCCATGTGGCCTCACCTCACCTCCCAGCCTCATCTCCTGGCCTCACTGTTGCCACTCTCTCCTTGCTCACTCTTCTGATGCCGAGGAAAGTCCTGCCCTTATACGTTGCCCTGGCCGTTCTCTCCGCCTGGAATGCTATTCCCCAGATATGAGCCTAGCTCGCTTTCTGACCTTTCTCCGGTCTCTGCTTAAATGTCATCTGACTCCAACATTTAAAGGGCAGCCCCCATCCCCCCAGGCCCTCTCTGTCCCCCTCCTTGCTTTATTTTCCCATATGGCTCTAAACACTACTCAGTAATCCTGTATTTTACTTTAGTTGTCCAGAATGTAAGCTGCAGAGGGCAGGGAATTTTGTGAGGTTTGTTCTCTGCTGTGTCCACAGCACCTAGAACAGCATGGCCCACAATAAATACATAACTATTTGTTGAATGAATGAATGAATGAATGAATGAATAGCAGCTACTGTAAGTTTGTTGTGAGGATTAAATGAGTTAATGCAAAGCACTTAGAACATGCAGGGCTCGTGGGAAGCTCAAGATAGGTTTGCTATTGCTATTGGGACGGGGTGTACAGAGCTGGCTTGGAACACAGAGATGGAAGAGACCAGTTGCGCCCCTGCCAGGAGGATGTCCTGGAAGAGGCTCAACTCATGCAGACTCCTGGGGCTGTGAGAGGGCCCGGGTGCCCTGGAGATGTGAGCAGCCAGGTGAGCAGGCGTGGGATGAAGGAAGGGCTGCCAGGGATACCAGCAGCTCCAGATCATGAAGCACCTGAATGCCAGGTAAGGGGTTGCACTTGCTCTGAGGGCAGTGGGGACCTCAGGAAGGCTTTGGGTGGGGGCAGGATTGAGGAAAAGCGTTGATGACTCTGAGAACCAGGACCTGTGCCCTTTGAGGTCTTAACGGGGAAGGTTATGATCTTGAGCTGGAAGCTTTGTTGCAGCAGCAGGGGACTGAGAACCTGTACTCTCCCTAAAGGGACAGTCTCCTTTCTAGCCCTGCCATGGCTGGGAGGGGCCCTCTGGCGAGCAAGAGGGTTCGCCCAGTGATGCCCCCCCCCGCAATCCTGTGCCTCGCCCAGCGTTGCGGAAGTGAGTTGCCCACCTCTGGCAGTTTCCCAGCAGAATTGCTGGGATAGTTAGGGAGAAAGGGATGGCGGCTGGACTGTGTGGCTCCCTTGGGCAGGAGGGGCACAGATGGGTCCTCAGTGTGGGGCAGTGAGGCGCGCTCTGTAGGCTGGAGGCTTCCAGGGAGGGTCTCTTCACTAATTCCTCCAGCACGTGCTCAGCGAGCACCTACCATGGGCCAGGATCATGCTGTTTGCTGGACGTGCAGTGGGACACAGCACGGGCAAAGTCCCTGCCCTCTTAGGGCCGACAGTCCAGGATGGGAAGCAGAAAATCCACCCATGAGCAGACGAACAACATTGAATTACAAATGTGAGACCTGCTCTGAAGGGAATTTGCCTTCCGTGGCAGAGATTGAGGTAGCCTGGAGAGTCAGGGGAGGGCCTCTCAGAGAAGATGACATTTGAGCCAATATCGGAAGGCTTAGCAGGAAGTCTTCATGCGAAGAGTGAGGGGAAGAGCATCTCTGGCACAGGGAGCAGCAGGGGTCATGCTCAGAGGCCACGCCCAGTCTCATGCTGTCCAGGGTAATGTTGGGTTGTTGGGTTTTCCAGGCCTGGTCAGAATCTGCATTTGGGGTACCCACTTTGTTTTTTTAAACAAATATCTACTTGGTTGTGTATTTTTTAAAAATTTAACTAATTAAGCTACGTTGGGTCTTCGTTGCTGCGCGCGGGCTTTCTCTGGTTGCCGCGAGCGGGGGCTACTCTTCGTTGCAGTGCGCGGGCTTCTCACTGCGGTGGCTTCTCTTGTTGCGGAGCACGGGCTCTAGGCACGCGGGCTTCAGTAGTTGTGGCCCACGGGCTTAGTTGCTCCTCGGCATGTGGGATCTTCCCGGATCGAACCTGTGTCCCCTGCATTGGCAGGCGGGTTCTTAACCACTGCGCCACCAGGGAAGTTCCTGGGGTACCCAACTTTAAGAGCAAAACTATTCTTGGAATTCCCTGGTGGTCCAGTGGTTAAGACTCCGTACTTCCACTGCTGAGGGTCTGAGTTCGATCCCTGGCCGGGGAGCTAAGATCCCACAAGACGTGCGGCACGGCCAAAAAAAAAAAAAGGAAAACTATTCTAAGTGATCTAAGTATTTCATTCATTCAAGTATTTATTGAGTACCTACTATGTGCCAGACCTTGTCCTAGAGAGCGTATAGCTGTGAACAGGACAAAGTCCCCACCTTCACAGAGTTTACAGTCTAGCAAGAGAAACAGTTAACACGTGAGCAAATAAAAATATCATTTCAGGAGTGAAATGGTAGCTGCTATGAAAGAAATAAGGTCAGTGTAGAATGGTTTAGGGCTGGGGTTGGTGATCAGGTGGGGCCTCCCTCAGAGGGTGCTATTCGAGCTGAACCAAGTGAGGAAGGAAGCCTGAGAGGATGTGAGGTAAAGTATTCCAGATGGAGGGAACAGCAAGTGCAAAGGCCCTGGGGCTGGGAGACCATTTTAATTAGTTTGAGGAGCAGCAAGGAGCCCAGTGTGGCTGCAGTGATAAGAGGGAGCTGAGCAGTGATGGGAGAGGAGGTTGGAGAAGTGCTGAGAGCCAGGTCAGGCAGGGCGGTCAGACTCCTCAGTATTTGGTAACCTCGCCTTTGGGGCTCTGGGACTGCCACAGATGTTCCAGCAAGGCTGGATTCAAGCCAACTGTGTGCTCTCAGGCACAGACCAGATGAGATACCAGTTCCATGCAGGGGCTGTGGTCCCACAGATGCCACCATCCCCTCCTCCTTTTTCTTGTCCAAGTCTCTCCTTCTGGAATGTTCCATTAGTCCAGTTTGGGGTGGCAGTGGGGGCTGCAGGGGTGGAGGGCTGCAGCCAGGGATCTTGCTGTCTTTGGAGGGCTGCAGCTGGAGGCCTAAGGTCCTCCCATCTCAGGCATGGCTCTTCTGTCCCCATTCAACATATTGGCTGCAGGACTTCCCTGGTGGTGCAGTGGTTAAGAACCCGCCTGCCAGTGCAGGAGACATGGGTTCAAGCCCTGGTCCGGGAAGATCCCACATGCCGTGGAGCAACTAAGCCCATGTGCTACAAGTACTGAGCCTGTGCTCTAGAGCCTGTGAGCCACAACAACGGAGCCCTTGTGCCACAGCTACTGAAGCCCGCACGCCTAGAGCCCGTGCTCCGCAACAAGAGAAGCCACTGCAATGAGAAGCACGCCCACGGCAACAAAGAGTAGCCCCTGCTCTCCGCAACTAGAGAAAGCCCGCATGTGGCAACACAGACCTAACACCGCCAAAAATAAATAAATAAAATAAATAAATTAAAAAAAAAAAAGACTGGCTGCATCGGTTTCCTTTCCCTGCTGCCTGCTCCAGATCCCCCCTCTGCCTGGTTCCATCAAAAGTCCCCACACTCCACGCTGGGCCCCCTGGGGACTTCAGGCCACATACTGGTCCCTGCCCAGCCCTGGCTCTCAGACACCTTCCTGCATCTCTGCGAGCACCCAGGCTCCTGCCTACCCTTTGTGCTTCGGATCTGGGCTTCCACGTTCTACCTCATCTCAGCTGGCTCTTGGCTCTGGCCCCATCAGCTGGTGACACGTCCAATCTGATGGCCAATCAGTGGATCCCCAGATGTAGATGATGGCATTGTGAATTTGCCCAGTGTTGACCGTATCACTGTGGCTAGGCCCTCTGTGGGGCGACAGAGATGAAAAAGACATATGCCATGAAGGAGCTCCCAGGCGACAGGGACCGCAGAGCTGTAGCAACTCGGCCAGAGGAGTAAAGGCCCCTCCATCTACACTGCCCCCTCTCCCACAGCCATCTTCCTTTCGCCAGTTAAAGAATGTTCTATCTGGCTCTACAAGAATTAAGTCATTCGCCGCTGTGGTCGCTGACCTTCAGCACCCCCTGAAAGGAGTTCAGGGCAGAGATCAGGAACGAGGCACTCTGTGCTCTGGGAAAACTGGCAGAACAGGCCTTCATGTAGTTAGATATTTTCAGGAGAAAATTTAATGAACCCAATTTCAAAAGCATTAAAATCATTAACTGAGATATCTGTTGCTTGAGACTAGCAGCGACCCTACCGAGAGGTTTGCATGACTATATGTACCGCTTCTCCAAAATCACACACATGCTCACCTCCCCCCCCCCTCACCCCAAACCCACCTCTTTGGAGCAGTTCCTCAGAGCTGAGAGGCTGTCTCCTGGGCTGTAGTCCTAAGTAAGTCCCCAAATAAAACTGGAATTCACAGTTCTCATATTGTTCATTTTATTTCGGCCAACACTTTGATGTGTGGTCTGTTGCTTTTAAAATTTTTATTTGGAAAATTTTCAAATCCACAGAAAAGTTGCAAGAATGGCTCAATAAACACCTCTCTGACCTTCACCTAGAGCAGTGGTTCTCAGTCAGGGGTGATTTTGCCTCCCAGGGGACAGGTCTAGAGGCAATGTCTGGAGACATTCTTGGTTGTTACTGGTATCTAGTGGGTAGAGGCTAGTGACGCTGCTGAACACGCTACAATGCATAGTATGTGGTGACTGTCACTCAGAACAAGGAAGTTTCTGGTTTTCATCACAGGAAAAAATAACTGTAACTATGTGAGGTGATGGATGTTAAGTAAACGTATTGTGGCAAACATTTCACAATAAATGTGTATACCGAGTCATTATGTGGTACACCTAAAACGAATACAGTGTTATGTGTCAATAGTATCTCAATAAAAAATTAGATACACTGAAATAAAACCACACTGAAAAGTTGAAAACGAAAGCCTGGAAAAATGTATACTGTGCAAATACTAACCAAAAGAAAGCTAGTGTAGCAATATGAATATCAGACGACTAGATTTTTTTTTTTTTTTAAACAATGGTTTCATGAGCAGTGATGGGGGGGTCTCTGTGTTTTGTTTTTGTTTTTTGTTTTTTAAATTTATTTATTTTTATTTATTTATGGCTGTGTTGGGTCTTCGTTTCTGTGCGAGGGCTTTCTCTAGTTGCGGCAAGCGGGGGCCACGCTTCATCGCGGTGCACAGGCCTCTCACTATCGTGGCCTCTCTTGTTGCGGAGCACAGGCTCCAGACGCGCAGGCTCAGTAATTGTGGCTCACGGGCCCAGTTGCTCCGTGGCATGTGGAATCTTCCCAGACCAGGGCCCGAACCCGTGTCCCCTGCATTGGCAGGCAGATTCTCAACCACTGCGCCACCAGGGAAGCCCCAGACGACTAGATTTTAAGCAATTATATTAATAGAGACTGTGAGGGAAAGTACATAGAATTAAAGGGAAATTGAAGGGAAAATCTTTTAAGAAGGCACAACTATCATAAATGTGTATGCACCCAGAAATATAGCCTCTACGTATATAAAAGGAGACATTTATAAATCCACGATTTAACTTGGGATATTTTTAATACATCTCTCTCCAGCAGACAAATGAAAGAGAAAGGATATAGCCTACTTCAGCAAACAAAATATTTCAACTTGATTATACATATAGTAAATATATAAATAAATAAATAAATACACACACACACACACACACACACACACACACACACACACACACATATACCAGCAGAGACTGAGGGCGTTCCCTCTAGGACAAAGTACTAAATCTCATGGCATTTGGGTGGTTGTCCTCTAATCGCCCTGGAGATTACATCACTAATGTCCAGCCCAAACATTACAACCAAGTGGTGAACTTGAATTGCCATGTGCAACTCTGAAAAAAAAAAAAAAGAAGAATTTTCTTTCTTTCTTTTTTTTTTTTTTAATAAAGTTATTTATTTATTTATTTTTGGCTGCATTGGGTCTTCGCTGCTGCACGCGGGCTTTCCCTAGTTGTGGCGAGCGGGGGCTACTCTTTGTTGCCGTGCACGGGCTTCTCATTGCGGGGGCTTCTCTTGTTGCAGAGCACAGGCTCTAGGCGCGCGGGTTTCTGTAGTTGTGACACGCGGGCTCAGTAGTTGTGGCTCACGGGCTCCAGAGAGCAGGCTCAGCAACTGTGGCACAGGGGCCCAGTTTCTCCACGGCACGTGGGATCCTCCCCCACCAGGGCTTGAACCCATGTCTCCTGCACTGGCAGGTGGATTCTTAACCACTGCGCCACCAGGGAAGCCCAAGAAGAAGAATTTTCTGGTTGATAATGTCAGTAAGGACAAGGTTGAGAAATCCTGCTCTAAGCTGACCAGTTCATGTGCTTTCATCTCTTGCTCTCTCTCTATGTATATATCTTCTTCTTCTGCCCCTCCCCTCCCCCTCCTTCTCTCCCCCATCATTTTCCTCCTCCCTCTCCTTCTTTTGCTTAACCCTTTCAGAGTATGTTGTAGACACCATGACTCTTTGCCCCTAAACACTTCCATACCCCCTGCATAATCACAATATTCACTTGATATAATATGATTATCTCATATACAGTTTATATTTGATGTTGCCAATTGTCCAAATAATACCCTTGATAGCATTTCTTTTTCCCATCTGGAATCTAGCCCAGGATGAGGCCTGTATTCAGTTGTCCTGTCTCCTTTCTCTCCTTTAATCTGGAACATTTAGTTCCTCCGCCCTCTGTGTCTTTCATGACCTTGACATTTCTGCAGAATACAGGCCTACTGTTTTGTAGAACGTCCTTGTCCTTCAGTGTAGGTTTGTCAGGTTGTTTGCTCAGGATCAGATACAGGTCCTGCATCTTTGGCAGGGCTTCCCCAGCAGCGCTGCCCAGTTCTCAACACATCACATCAGGAGGCATGTGTTGTCCGATGGTCCCAAATGAGCTCCCGGCTAAGCTGGGGTCTGCCAGATTTCTCCACAACAAAGGTACACTTTTCCCTTGTGGGATTAGCAAGTAATATGAAGCCTGATGATTTGAGGGTATATATCCTGCCCACTCCCAACAAACTTCCCCTCCACTGATGACTCTTACTTAAATCAATTTATGGAGCCAAATGATTTTCTAATTCCATCATTCCTTGATGATTCCAACCTGATGATTCTCCAGCATCCATTGATGACAAAGGAATTAGTTTTTACTACAATGGTTGTCAAATGATTTTATAAATCCATCATTTCCTCTTCATTCATTAGTTGGAATTCTTCTGTAAGGAGGAGCTTCCCTCACCCCCCTTCCTTCCTCCCTCCTTCCTTTCACTTTTCTTTCCTTTCTTTCTTCTTTATTTTATATTTATCAGGGTGAATTTGTGGATTCTTTTTTTTACATTCAGTATATTATAATCCATTGCCATCATTATTCAATGCTCAATTGTCCCTGACAAGTCAATACCTAAATTGTTCCATAGCTGGCAACAGTGATCTCTTCAAGCTGGCTTCTGTATCATTTTGATTTATCATTCTTTGGTCACTTCCTTATTTTCTGCCAAAACCTGGTGTTCCAGACTCATCTTGTATTTTTCTTGTTCCAACCTTGGGATCATCCATTTCCCCAAATGGCCCTGGTTCCTTTTTTTTTTTTAATTTTCATTTATTTATTTATTTATTTATTTTTGGCTGTGGTGGGTCTTTGTTGCTGTGCGCGGGCTTTCTCTAGTTGCGGCGAGTGGGGGCTACTCTTCGCTGCGGTGCGCGGGCTTCTCATTGCGGTGGCTTCTTTTTGTTGTGGAGCACGGGCTCTAGGCATGCGGGCTTCAGTAGTTAGTTGTGGCTCGCGGACTCAGTAGTTGTGGCTCGCGGGCTTAGTTGCTCTGCAGCATGTGGAATCTTCCTGGACCAGGGCTCGAACCCGTGTCCCCTGCATTGACAGGCGGATTCTTAACCACTGCGCCACCAGCCCTGGTTCCTTTTATTGGGGAACGATATTTAGAAACCAAGATCTGGGTGCTAGGTGGGCTCATTTTTATTGGGGTGTCATTGATCCCGGCCCTTTCAGCAGATAGAGCTGGAAATCAACATTCATTTGTGTTTAAATACATTTAGAGCATGAGCTCATACTACCCCCTCAAATTCCAGTCCAACACCACAGGAATTTTCTCCCTCCCATATTTATATGTCCCTTGCTGGAAACCCTGACTCCCAAGAACATCAATGTATTTGCTGACTTGCTCAGTGCTATAATAACCACAATACAGTTTCAGACCTGGTGAACCACAGTAAACCTGTTACATAAAGTTTAGGCCTTCTTTCCAGTTCCACTCTCTTTAGCTCAAGGGCAACACAGTGTTTTGGCTGTGTTAAGAGGTTCCTTGGATTTGTTCTTTTTCCCCTCTGTGGTCTCATGATAGCACAATGATATATCAATTTGCTCTACAGTTAGATTAATTTGCTTTTATTTGTTTAATATTAGAGTTTTGACCATTCTTGTTGATTTTACACCTTGCTTACTTCCTCTCTGGCTCTGCCTCCTACGATTTTGGACAATATTCTGAGCTGAAAATGCTTAGGGTGTTGGTGATGCTGCCGGGAGCTCCTTCTGCTTCAGTTTCCCAAAGTGTGGGCTGTACACTGCTGGCTCGAGCAGAGACAATTTTCCAGACTTGGCATGAAATAACAGTAAATTACACTGTGAGAAATCCATTCTTTTTCTGACTCCCCTTCCATCGTTGGATTACTTCAGTCAGAAAGCTTCAGGTTCGTGCTACTGTGGCTTTAATGCCTCTTTAGCAGTTGCTGATCTCCCTTTGAACAAAGAGAGAGGCTTCAGGCACAGAGCCTGAAGAAGGCAATAATATTTAGATGGAAGACAAGACATTGTTTTATTTATCTGTTTGTTTCTTAGAGCCAGGCTGCCTGGTTTCCAATGGTACCCTTGCTGTTTTCTAGCTGTGACATTGGGCAACTTACTTAAGACCTCTGTGCTTCAGTTTCCCCATCTATGTATTTGAGATATAATGGTACCCCAATAAGATTGTTCTGGGGGTGAACAAGTTAACGTTAGTTCATAGTGTTAGTTAGTAATATGCCTAGCAGAGTGTCTGGCACATGGTAAGCACCAGTTATATTCATTTTTATGAAAACTTTTTGTTGATGGGAAGTGATTCTAGTCTTCCGCCCAGGGTAGTGATACAACATTTCCTCTTTAGATTAATTTGGTTCAGTGAGCCAATTAAAAACAAAGATTAAGGTTAAAAACAGTGGTCTGCAGATTTAGGAAAAATCATCAGTCTTATGGTGTGATGTGTGGACCCTTCCCTGCAGGTTTCCTTGCTGCCCCAACTTTTCAGTAAAATTATGTAGGTGAAAGAACACTTTGCCAGTTGTAAAATGCTCTCCTTCCTCTTACCCTTCCTTCCCCCTCCCTCCCTCTTTCCTATTCTCCATCTTACCCTCCCTCCCTCTCTCCCTCCCCCTCATCCTCCCTCCTACCCTTCCTCACTCTTCCCTCTCTCCTTCCTTCCCTCCTTCCACAAATAATAAAGACTCCATCTAGGTGCTGTGCCAGGTACCGTAGCTCTAGAGGTGAATAAGTCATGAAGCCCATCTTCCTGAAATTCACAGTCTAATTGGGGAGGCAGACTAGTAACCAGACAATTGCTGCCTTGTGATAATTGCCCTGAAGGTAGAGCTCAGCATAGCATGTGATTGGAGCAGAGGGGTGTGGGATTGCCTTACCAGCCTAGGTGCCGGTGGGTGGCTCAGAGATTGTTGCTGAAGGCAGAGCTACAACTTTTCTTTGTTTTTTGGTTTTTTTAATATTTAGTTTTTTACTTACTTGGCTGCACCGGGTCTTAGTTCTGGCATGTGGAATCTGTGTTGCCGAAAGCGGGATCTTTGTTGCCACGTGCAGGATCTTTAGTTGCGGCGGGATCTTTTAGTTGTGGCATGCGAATTATTAGTTGTAGCATGTGGGATCTAGTTTCCTGGCCAGGGATTGAACCCAGGCCCCCTGCATTGGGAGCATGGCATCTTAGCCGGTGGACCACCAAGGAAGTCCCCAGAGCTACATGTTAAAGACCATGTAGGAATTATTGGGGTGAAGAAGACCAGGAAGGTGACCCTGACAGAGGACTCCACCCATGTAAAAGTGTTCAGCCTTTGAGAGCACACACCACGTGTTTGCTCAGGAAAATATAAGCACTCAGGGTGATGGTGCAGGGTGCAGGGCTTGGGGGGTTGAAGCAGGAGGCTGGAGAGGTCCGCAGGGGTCAGTGAATGAAGGGTCCAGAAGGTCAAGTCCAGAGCTAGGGCTTCATCCTGTACCACGGGGGAGCTGAAGGAGTCCAAAGAACAGAAGGATGTAGTCACATTGCATTTGGGAAGGTCATCTGGGCGCTGGGCCAGCTTGGAGATGCAGGCCTGGAGTCTGTATGTGGGGATGGTCTTAAGCCTGGCCCCGCTCCTGAGCCACCTATGGGCCCCGCTCCCAAGAAAGAGACCCTGGGTACACACTCAGCAAAGACTGGGTCACCCTGACCTGGTGTCCTAACCCAGCTCTGCCCTCCTCTGGCTGGGTGGTTTTGGACAAATTACCTCCCCTCCGGAAGCCTCAGTTTCTTTGTCTGCATCATGGGTAGAATCCCACTTGCTTCAAGGACCACAGTGAAGCTCAGTCATGGCACTGCAAGCGAGAGTCCTTCATGCTTTGCACAAGGTTGTGTCAGTGCATGGGGTAGGAGTTTGTACTCAGTTTCTCAGATTCCCATAGCACCTGACTGAGTCAAAGCTTCGACATGCTTCACTGCTGCCAGCTCCAGGGACTCCGTCTGCTCCTTTCCAGGAGATGCTCTAGGTCACGTCTTGGGGTTCACTCATCATTGCTCTGTGCACACAAGAGGTCGCCAGCACCGGCTGATGGCCTAGATGGTCCCACGCTGGAGGACCCACTTACCTGAATCACTGCTGCCATCTATGCTCTGACCTCCTTCCTGGGAGTCAGGGGACAACACAGGCTCAAAGAGTTTCTCATCAGTCCATCCACCCATCCATCCATCCATTTGTCCATACATCCATCCATCTATCCATCCATCCATCCATCTATCCATCCTTCCTTCCATCCATCCATCATCCATCCATTCTCCATCCATCCATCCATCCATCCGTCTATCCATCCATCCATCCATCCATCCATTCACCTTCATTGAGCACCTTCTCTGCGCCAGGTACAGTGTGAAGCTCTGGGGAGAGAGGGATGAATGAAATGGACTCGTGTCTGCTTTCGTGCACAGTGTGTTTGTTCAGGAAAATGTAAGTATGTCAGGGTGGTGGAGTACATAGCACAGGGTGTAGGGGGTTGAAGAATGAGGCTGGAGAGGTCTGCAGGGTTTAAGGTATAGTCTGATGGGGGAGATGACCATACACAAGTAAACAAGAGCATTTTAGACTGTCATAGTATTAGGAAGGAAGGAAACAAGGCCCGGCCATCCAGGGAGAGATGATGGGGTTTGCTGGAGAGCTGGCAGTGGGGGAGAGCAGGGTCCTGGGGGTTGTATGTCCTGGACTTGCTGATGGGCAGGATCAAGGGGTCCTGAGGATCTGCAGCCACAGAACTTGTAGGACCTGAGGAGGGATGGCCCTCCAGGTGACTCTTCAGGGACACAGGGAACCATCTGCCCCAGTGAGGAAGACCTAGGTTCAAGTCTAGGGTCTGCCACTCCCTGACTGTGACCTTGGGTAAATTACCTCCCCTCTTGGACTCTCAGTTTCATTATCTCTAGAATGGGAATCATAATGGTACTGTCCTCTTGAGTGATGATGATAATGTACTCAATATCAAACAACCCGGCAGGGTGCCTGGTACCTAGGAGGTGCTAAATACATGTTAATTTTGCCATCCATTCTCTCTTCCTTCTTTTCACCAGCGGCCCTAGAGATCTCCAGGACTCCTGAAGACCTTGCATTGGCTGTGGCTCCTCCTGCAGTTTCCCCATCTGTAAAATGGGGTGAGACCAGTGCCTGGCACCTATAAAGTGCTCAGTCAGTGTTAGAGGCTGTCGTGGTTGCTGTAGCCTTGCAGACCCCCTTGCAAGTCTGGCCGAGCCTGGCATTTTGTCTGTCACCTCTTGCCTCTTCCCCAGGATGTGACGGACCTGCATGCCTCAGAGCCTTTGCACAGCTCTTCCCTCTGCCTGGCTCACCCTTCCCTCGGGCCAACTCCCCACCACACTCCTCACCCCTCTCCCTGGGCACTGAATCCCATCACTCTGTTTTATTTTCTCCTGACACTTGACAGGATCTGGAAGGATCTTTCTTGTCCCTTCAGTTTATCTGATTATTCTGTGTCTCATGGTTAGTTTGGAGGTTCTAGAGGGCACAGCCTTTGTCTTGCTCCCTGCTCCCGTGTTCCCAGCTCATAGTACAGAGCACACAGTAGGTACACAGTGCATATTTGTTGAGAGAAGGAAGGAAGAGAGGAAAGGAAGGAGGAAGGAAGTGGAAGAGATGAAGGAGAGGTGAGAAGGGCAGTGGAGACTTGTGGAGGAGTGGCTGGGGCTCGGGAGCCCCAAACCTTCTCCTGGGCTTCTCCCCACCATCTTTTTTCAGATTTCAATGGTGGTTTTCACCGGAACTTTCTTTCTTTCTTTTTTTTTTTTTAAGTATTTTATTGTGGTAAGAACACTTAAGACGACACTTGAGTCAGATAAAGACAAATATATCACTTATATGTGGAATCTAAAAAATGATACAAATGGACTTATTTACAAACAGAAACAGACTCACAGACTTAGAAAACAGACTTATGGTTACCAAAGGGGAAGGGGGAAAGGGATAAATTGGGAGAAAGGGATTAACAGATACAAACTATCATACAAAAAATAGATAATCAACAAGGACCTACTGTATAGCATAGGGAACTCTACTCAGTACTCTGTAATAACCTATACAGGAAAAGAATCTGAGAAAGGATAGATATATGTATATGTATAACTAAATCACTTTGCTGTATCTGAGAGTTATACAACATTGTAAATCAACCATACCCCAATATAAAATAAAAATTTGAAAAAAAAACCCCCCACTTAAGATGAGATCTACCATCCTAACAGATTTTGAAGTGTACAATGCAGTACTGTCAACTACACACACAGGCTATACAGCATATATAGAGAACTCACTCATCTTGTGTAACTGGAACTTTATACCCGTTGATTAGCAGCTCCACTCCCCCCCCCAGCCCTCAGGCCCCGGCACCCACCATTCTCCTCACTGTCTCTATGAATTTGACTATTCTAGGGACCTCATGTTAGTGGACTCATGCAGTATTTGTCCTTCTGTGGTTGGCTTATTTCACGTAGCACAATGTCCTCCAGGTTCATCCATGTTGTTGCTTATTGCAAGATTTCCTTCTTTTCTAAGGCTGAATGATATTCCATTGTATGTATACATCACATTTTCTTTATCCATTCTTCTGTCCGTGGACATTTAAGTTGTTTCCACACCTTGTCTATTGTGAATAGCGCTACAGTGAACATCAAACTAAAAAGTTTCTGCGAAGGACACAATGAACAGAGTGAAAAGGCAACCTACAGAATGGGAGAGAATATTTACAAACCATACATCTGATAAGGGATATATATCCGAAAGACATAAGGAACTCCTAAAACTCAAACTAGTAACCCGATTAAAAAATGGGCTAAGGGATTGAATACACATTTCTCCCAAGAAGACACAGAAATGTCCAACAGGTATATGAAAAGATGCTCAATGTCACTAATCTTCAAAACCTCACACCTGTCAGGATGGCTATTATCAACGAAACGAAACAAAACAAAACAAAACAAATGAACAAAGAAAACAAGTGTTGTTGAGGATGTGGAGAAACTGGAACTCTTTTGCACTGTTGGTGGGAATGCAAAATGGTGTAGCTGCTATGAAAAACAGTATGGAGGGTCCTCAAGAAATTAAAACTAGAACTACCATATGATCCCTCCATCCCACTTCTGGGTATATACGCAAAAGAATTGAAACAAGCTTTCTTTTGAAGTGGTCAGTACTCTCCTTCCTGATCTGTCCACTGGCCAGAAGTTACGGCCCTTCTCCATTATTCCCACTGCCCCTGGGCCTGGGTACTTTGCTGGGATGCGCAAGAAGCACATGCTGAGGGGATTAACAGCCCTGGATGCTCTCAGGGGGCTCAACTTCTCGCCAGGGCTAGGAAGGTTTCATTTAACAAGGAGTCTCTGCTACCACCTACTGGGCATCTGGGGAAAGGGCTTCACAGTCACCCAAGGAAACGTTCCTGTGTCTGGACACTTATGAATAAATGTCAATCTCCACAGCAATAACAACAGCCGTGATTTTATCAAGTGATTACTCTATGTCAGACATTGTACCAGGTACTTTCAAAACACGATGCCTTAATATCCAACAACCTGAAACGCGGCTGGTGTTATTCTGATGTATTTATACAGAGAGAGAAAGAAAGAGACTTAGAGAAAGAAAAAATGGCCAAGGTCACACAGCTAGTGATGGCCAAGTCTGCATTGTCACCCAGGTCTCTCTGGCCCTAAAGTGGGGCTGAGCAGTGTCTTAGAGAAAGGCAGAGAGGCAAAGAGAGGGTGGGCAGGAAAGGCAGAAGAACGGAGTAGAGGGCTGTAGATGGTTCTGGAAACTACTCCTGGTGCCCTTCCCAGGAAAGTTCACTCATGGTTCCTCCCTCTCGGGGCACCCATGCTGTCCCAAGGCCTTGCTATGAGCCAGGACGTCCTCCCAGTGACCCTGGGTGTGCACTCCCTCATCCAACACCACACAGGGGTGGAGAGCTTGGGCCACCATCCTCCAGGGAGTGTGGTGCAGGGTGAGACTGTCTCCAGGCCCTGAATCTGGTGCTCTGGGTGACACAGGTGATCAACCTGGAGAAGCTGCACACAGGTTTCGATGGTCTGGGTGACCTCCTCACATTTTGGGGGCCTGAAGGTCAGCTGGCAGAGTGGGTGGGAGACCCCCTCTATGGGGTAGATTCCCCAGCATGCTCTGAAATGATGGCCTTGCCATGGTCAAGGGCCCTGTCTGCTACTGTTAGGAAGTCTCTACAAAGGAGGTCATGCTGGTGATGTCAGGAAGACCAGCGGTCTTTTTCTGGCTCTGCCACTTTCTAGCTCTGTGATCTTGGGCAATTTCCTTCACCTCTCCGAGTCTCACTTTGCCCTTCTGTAAAATGGGACTAATCCCAGTCCCTACCTCTTAGGGCTCAATTGGGAATCGATTGAAAACCCATATGTAAAGCCCTGAGGGCATAGTAAGTGCTTGATAGACGGTAGTATGAAGGACCCTCACAGACAGATACATACCAGGCATGCCTCAATGCCTCTGCAAGGCTGAGAAGGAACACTTTTTGTTGTATGATGTCTCTGCAGAGCTGGGGAAACTGAGTCACTGGGCCAGGAAGTGCCTGAGCCCAGGCTTCAGCCTGAGTCACAAGCCTAATTCTGGTGAAGCTCCCTGCAGCCATCTCCAGAAATGCTTCGGGTCACTGTCTGCTGGCTTAGTGCCTCCTTCCCTCCCCGCCTCATCAGCCAGGCAGGGCTGGGTGCCCTAACTCTGTATCTGATGAGTGAAGGATGCGCTGAGATGAACATTTATTGCCCCTTACAGCTGGGGGAACTAAGGCTGGGAAAGGGGAGGTGATTTCCCCTGGGGGCCACACAGCTGTGTTGGGGGAGGAACCTGACTGGCCCCTGGGGTCATCCATCAGAAAAAAAATGCTTTGGTGGCTGCATTTCCTCAGGGCTGGCTCACACCCCCAGCTCAGGCCTGGGATCAAAGGCGACGCTGCAGGAAGCCCTTCCCAGCCCGACTTCCCCAGAACTAGGACACGCTTTGACGTCAACACGTCCACATTCCTGCCCTCCAGCCCCAGGGCGGGGGCACTGATTTCCTCCCACCAGCCTTGGCATCCCAAACAGGAAGCTGGGTCATGTGGGCGGGTCGGGCCAGGGCACCGGCAGGAGGGGGGCGGGAGTTCAGTCCAGGCGTCAGCTCCCAGCGGCACCTACCGGGCTTGGGGCACCCAAGAAGGGCCAGGGAGTCATGTTATACTATATCACCAGGGTCACAGCTGTTCCTAAGGCACTCATGAAGGGCCGTCAGTGACTTCGTCCCTTTTGGTCTTCACAAACTATTGCACTCATTGATTATGACTATCTTACTGATCAACAATAACGGCTACCCTAGGTTGAGCGCTTACTCCAGCCGTGAGCTTTACGTGGGTTCTCTCACTTAATTCTCATAATCCTCTTATTTTCCTTTAACAGATGAGGAAACTGAGGCATTGGCAGGTTAAGTCAAAAAAAGGTCTGCAGCAGTGGGGAGTGGGCAGGGCAAGGATTTGGACCCTGTCTGGCCTGGAGCTGGTACTCGGAGCCCCAGTGGGTGCAGCAACCTCCCCAGCTCAGCCTCTGCCAGTGCAGTGTTGGAAAATGCAAATCTGATCTTGTCTCTCCTGGGCTAATCCCTTCCAAGGCACCCGTTTAGCCCGGGGACAAAACTCCATGCTCTGAGGATGGCGCTCTACGCCCTTTTCCTCCTGCTGCCTCCACCTACCCAGCCACGTCTGGTTCCCAGAACTACTCTCGTTTTTCATTATGACCACATTTTATACAGGAGGAATCCAAAGGTCGAAGAGGAGACAGAAAGTGGGTCAGGTCACAGAAACAGTGAGGGGCAGAGTCAGAATTTACACCTGGTCTGGCTGGTCCAAATCCTTCCACGCCTGAGGTTCCCAGTGTCACAGTGCAGAGAAATGGCGGGGCCCTTATGGCAACTTCCTGGGCCCAACTAGGGATGCAGGGGGGAGACCTAGAGATCATGGTCAGTGATCTCCCCAGGGGGAGTCTGAGCACCTCCTCCTCAGCCCTCTGAAGCTCCAGGGCAGTCTGAGTGGTCCCACTTATCACAGAAGCTGCAAGACACGCTGTGGGGCTTTTCCTGCTGGAGGGTCCTGCCCTCCCGGGGTTCACGTGAGCCAGGGGCTATGTCAGCTTCCCACTCCTCTTTCTTGGGGCCCCAAAGTGGCCCCTCCACGCTTCCTTCCTCACTGTCCTCCCCTGCCCTCTGGGCAGGTGCGTTTCCCACACCGGAGGAAGGGCTGCAACAGCCTGGGGTTCCCACACTTGACTGTGCTTCAGAATGCCCCAGAAGGCTTTTATTTATTTGTTTGTTTGTTTGTATTTTTGGCTGCGTTGGGTCTTCGTTGCTGTGTGGGCTTTGTCTAGTTTTGGTGAGAGGGGGCTACTCTTCATCGCGGTGCGCGGGCTTCTCATTGTTGTGGCTTCTCTTGTTGCAGAGCACGGGCTCTAGAGCACAGGCTCAGTAGTTGTGGCTCACGGGCTTAGTTGCTCCGCGGCATGTGGGATCTTCCTGGGCCAGGGCTCGAACCCGTGTCCCCTGCATTGGCAGGTGGATTCTTAACCACTGCGCCACCAGGGAAGCCCCCACTGCGCCACCAGGGAAGCCCCCAGAGGGCTTTTAGATTGCCAGGCCCATTCCCGAATCTCTGGTTTGGCGGCCTGGGTGGGGCCTCAGAGCATGCATTTTTGTTTGTTTGAAGTACAAATTCTCTGAATATCTAAACGAGGAACTTGAGGTTTGTTGTATATCTTTAGCAATACCCGATCACCAATTTTATTGAGGATTTATTTCTGGGTCTTTTCTAGAATTTTCTTTCTTCAAACTTTGATGTTTTACATACGTTCAGCCCTTCTCATAGCGAGTGTAGGGACCCCTGCTGCCCTGCCAATGGGAGGATATTATCCCTGATGGCACAGAATGAAATCATTCTGGGTCATTCAAGGTTACCCTTAATATAGGACTCTTTGGGTTAGTTTTAAAATCTCATTTGGAAAAATGAACAGAGGATCTGAATAGAAATTTTTCAAACAAAGACATACAGATAGCCAATAGGCACATGAAAAGATGTTTAACGTCACTGATCATTAGGGAAATGCAAATCAAAGCTACAATGAGGTACCACCTCATGCCTGTTAGAATGGCTATTATCAAAAAGGTAAGAAATAATAAGTGCTGGAGAGACACATTCCTCCACAGTGTGGGAACCCTCCTACACTGATGGTGGGAATGTAGATGGGTGCAGCCGCTATGGAAAAGTTTGGAGGTTCCTCATAAAACTAAAAATAGAGCTACCATATGATCCCGCAATTCCACTTCTGGGTATCTATCCAAAGAATAGGAAAACACTAATTCAAAAAGATATATGCATTCTTATGTTCATAGCAGCCAATAACCAAATATGGAAACAACGTAAGTGCCCATCGATAGATGAATGAATAAAGAAGCTGGGTTGTGTGTGTGTATATATACACACACAACATAATATTATTTAGCCATAAAGAGATGAAATCTTGCCATTTTGGGTAACGTGGATGGACCTTGTGGGTATTATGCTAAGTGCTGTAAGTCAGATGGAGAAACACAAATACCATGTGATTTCCTACATATGTGAAATAAAAAGAAACAAACAAAATAAGCAAACCAAACCAAACAAAAACAAACACATAGATACAGAGAACAGAGTAGTGGTTACCAGAGGGGAAGGAGGGTGGGGGGGAGGGCAAAATGGGTGAAGGGTGACAGATGGAAACTAAACTTTTGGTGGTGAGCACATTGAAGTGTATTCAGAAGTTGAAATGTAATGGTGTACGCATGAAACCAATATAATGTTATAAACCAATGTTACCCCCCCAAAAACCCAATTCACTTGGTATCATAATGTATCTCAGAGGTCCTACACGATCGCTAGCAATCACTGAGTGTATCACTCAGACAGACAGTTTGGGAAGATGGATGGCTCCAGGGGGACTGTATACCTCTGGGTGGAGGCATGGATTTCTAACAGGTGCCAGGACCATGCTTCTGCTGCCAGCGGACCACTCTTTGAGAAGCACTGGCGTGGAGGAGGCCAGCTGGAGGGGTGGTCAGCTGGCAGGCAGGGGGTGAGCAGGGGCTCACCACGCTCCACCCGGTACAGCTGCGCCTCGGTTTCCTTTTCCATCAAACATGGGGAACAACAAGACAGTCCTTTTTCAGGCTGGTTTCCTCCACAAACGTTTTGGAGCAAATACATCTGTTTCCGCTCCCTGAGGTTCTTGAGCTCTGGTTTTCACAAGGGCAGCGGGGACTTCTGCCATCACCCTGAGGTCTGTGCGAAGGGAAGCACCAGCTCCGTGGGGCGGGTGCTGCGGATTGTCCAACCCCACCTGACAGTGGGGACACGGAGGCTGAACGTCCACTGCTCACACAGCTGGGAAGCCGCAGGGAAAGGAGTCAAACCCGGTCTTAGTTTCCAGCTTCTCTAAGTGCTTCTTGGGGAGGCCACCGCGCTCACCCCTGAAGGAAGAGACCCCAGGCTGCGGGGCCGACCTGAGTCCGCTGGGCGATTTCTCAGGTGACAGCGCCCTCTCGTGGTCGGCGTGCAAAGGCGAGGAAGACCCGGAGCCCGGCCCCAGAATCTGACAGCCCCTCTCTGCCGGGGATTGATCCTTTGGTTTATTCATCCCTTCAATTCTACAAACACTTTCGGAGTGCCTACTGAGAGCTCGCCGGCGACACGCTGGGACCAACAAAGACACAGTGGTTGCTCTGGCCGCACTTACAGTCCATCTGGGAGAACAGAGAACATATCCACGCTGATGTAGAAATACAGCTTGTATTAAAAATGCATGGAGGAACAATTCAGGGTGTGTGGGAGTGTGTGCCTGAGGCACTGGCCTGTGGCAGAGTCAGCCAAGGCCCCTGGGAGGAGAGGCGTGATTAGGAGTTAAGTGGGAGAAGAGGGTGGAGGGGGAGTGGGCATCAGTGGGGAGTTTTGCGCAGAGGACACAGCATGTGCAAAGGCTCTGAGTGGAGAGGAAGCCTGGGGAACGTTCAGGTTGGAGGAATCTAGCCAAGCGGGGCGGGTGGGAGGGGGCACCGTGCTGGGAGGAAAGCTGGGGCGGTGGGCGGCCGACCTCACAGGGCCTTCTGAGCCTCAGCCAGAGGGTTTCTTGTGCCCTGGGGGCATCAGGATGGTGTCAAGGTTACAGGTGTGGGCTGTGGCCCCAAGCTGCCTAGGTTTGAATCTTTTCTCTGCCTTTTGCCAGCTGGGTGACCTTGGGCAAGTTGCTGAAGCTCTCTGTGCCTCAGTTTCCTCCCTCTGATAATTGGGATGGTGGCAGAGCTCCCCTCATAGGGCTCCGGTGAGGAGTAAATGAGTCTGCACCAGGAACATGCCTGCAACAGTGCGCGGCCCTTGAGTGCTGGCAGATATTGTTATTGTTGTTGTCATTATTATTGGAGGGTTCTGGGGTGGGGTGACAGGATCAGAATCTCAGTGACAGGAGGACTCCAGGCTCTGATGAGGACGGCTTGGAGCGGCTGGAAGCAGGGAGACCAGGGAGGGGTTGCTGCAGCCTTCCTGAGGGGAGCTACACTTTTGATTATTGTTTGCGTGATGTTTTTCTTTCCATATTTTTACTTTCTACCTTTCTTATCCTTATATTTAAATTGTGGGGTTTTTTTAAAGTTTTAATCTGATACTCTTTGTATTTGGTCTATTTAAAAATTTTTTTAATATATTTTTAAATTAATTAATTAATTAATTTTTCGGGGCGGGCTCTGTTGGGTCTTCGTTGCTATGTGTGGGCTTTCTCTAGTTGTGGCGAGCGGGGTCTACTCTTCATTGTGGTGCACGGGCTTCTCATTGCGGTGGCTTCTCTTGTTGCAGAGCAAGGTCTCTAGGCATGCGGGCTTCAGTAGTTGTGGCTCGTGGGCTTAGTTGCTCCGCGGCATGTGGGATCTTCCCGGCCCAGGGGTCGAATCTGTGTCCCCTGCATTGGCAGGTGGATTCTTAACCACTGCACCACCAGGAAAGTCCCTGGTCTATTTTTTTTTAAATAAATTTATTTATTTTATTATTTTATTTTATTTATTTATTGTTTCTGGCTGCGTTGGGTCTTCGTTGCTGTGTGTGGGCTTTTCTCTGGCTGTGGCGAGTGGGGGCTACTCTTCGCTGCAGTTCGCGGGCTTCTCATTGCGGTGGCTTCTCTTGTTGCGGAGCACGAGCTCTAGGCGCGCCGGCTTCAGTAGTTGTGGCACGTGGGCTCAGTAGTTGTGGCTCGCGGGCTCTAGAGCGCAGGCTCAGTAGCTGTGGCACACGGGCTTAGTTGCTCTGTGGCATGTGGGATCTTCCCGGACCAGAGATCGAACCCATGTCCCCTGCACTGGCAGGCGGATTCTCAGCCACTGTACCACCAGGGAAGCTCCCTGATCTATTTTTATTTCATCAAATTACTTAATGTATTTTGAGTTTATGTCTACCATATTAGTATGTGTTTTCTATTTCTTCTAATTAGTCTATGTTCCTTTTTCTATCTTTTTTTTGCCTTTGTACCAGTTTCCTAGGGCTGCCATGACAGAGTTCCACAAACTGAATGGTTTTAAAACAATAGAAATCTATTCTCTCACAGTTCAGGAGGCCTTCTGGAAAAGCAGGGTGTCAGCAGCATTGTTTCCTGCGGGAGGCTCTAAAGGAGACCCCCCCCCCCTTTCCCCATGCCTCTCTCCTAGCTTCTGGTGATGGCCAGCAAGCCTTGGTACTCCTCGGCTTGTAGATGTCACTCCAATCTCTGCCTTCGTCCTCACCTGGCATTTTCCTGGGCCTCTGTGTCTTTACATGGTCATCTTCTTATAAGGACACCAGTCTTATTGGACTAAGGGCCCACCCCACTCCAGTCTGTCTTACCTAATTATATCAGCAAAGACTATTTCCAAACGAGGTCAGATTCTGAGGCACTGGGGGTTAGGACTTTAACATATTATTTTTGGAGGACCCAATTCAACGCCTACTAGCTTTCTTCTGAATTAAATACTTTTTATTACTCCATTCTGCTTCTGTTAATTTCTCTTTTTTTTAAAATTTAATTTATTATTTATTTATTATTTTTATTTTTGGCTGTGTTGGGTCTTCGTTTCTGTGTGAGGGCTTTCTCCAGTTGCGGCGAGTGGGGGCCCCTCTTCATCGCGGTGCACGGGCCTCTCACTATCGCGGCCTCTCTTGTTGCTGAGCACAGGCTCCAGACGCTCAGGCTCAGTAGTTGTGGCTCACGGGCCCAGTTGCTCCGCGGCATGTGGGATCTTCCCAGACCAGGGCTCGAACCCGTGTGCCCTGCATTGGCAGGCAGATTCTCAACCACTGCGTCACCAGGGAAGCCCTGGTAATTTCTCAGTTACACATTCTATTACTATGTTTTTGGTGATTATCATAAAGATTGCAATATGCACCCTTTAAGTCATATTAATTTAGTGTTTTTGCCATCTTGGGCAATGCAAGGACTTTGGAGCACTGTAACTGCATTTTCTGTCACACTTTTTGTGCTATTGTTGCCAGATATATCTTAACTCTACATACATTAAAAATTCTATGCAACATTATTATTCCTGTTTTATATAGGCAAGCTTCATTTACACAAAACCATATAATTATCTTTTCCATGTGTATCTTCCTTCCTCTGATGCTTCCGTCTGAACTTATTTTCTTTCTGCCTGAAGACGCTCCTTTCATAAGTCCTTTACTGGGCGTCTACTGGTGACAAGTTATATATTTTAGTCTCCCCTGCAAAATTTTGTCCTCATTTTGGAAGACAATATCCACAGCATATCAAACTCCATGTTGCAGGTTTTTAAAACATTTCACCTCTTTTAAGATATTTCATTGTCTTCTATTTCTATTTCTCTTGAGAAGTTAGCTGTCTGTTGAATGCTCTTTTGAAGCTAACATGTCTTTTTTCCTTCTGGCTACTTATGAGATTCACTCTTTGTCTTTGATTTTCAGCCATTTTTCTGTGAATTGCCTAGGTGAGATTGTATTTGTTTTGCTTGGAGGTTCTTGGCATTTCTTGAAACTTTGGCTTGAGGTCTTTGATAACTTCTGTAAAATTTCAGCTACTATCTTTTTGAATATTGCTTCCACTAACCCCAAGTACCTCTGAATGCGACTGTATTTGGAGGTAGGGCCTTAAAGAAGACATTAAGGTAAAACAAAATCAATAAATGGAGAATCTGTCTTATAGGAGCTCCCAGGAAGGTTCCAAGACTACTACTGTGCATAGGCAAGAATGAGAATGGCATACAGTAGGAGCTCAGTAAATGGTAATTGAACAAGTGATCAAAGGTAGCAAAGAAGCATGGAGGGGGAAGTGTGAAAAATCACTTTGAAAGGTAAAGTTAGATTTATACTTTAAGAGTTAAAGCAAAATAAATTCTAGATGATTCAATTATCTAAATGTTAAAACTGTATAAATGTACTAGAAGATAATATAGGTGAATATTTATATAATCTTTGAGTTGGAAAGTTAAAGCTTCACAAAAAAGGCAAAAAACATAAAGGAAAAGACTGATAGCTTTGACAACATCAATTAAATTTTTTTCTTCTATTAAAAGCCATCTAAACAAAACTTGAAAGTCAAATAATAAATGATGAGAAATATTTTCAACATATACAGCCAGCAAAGGATTGTTGTTTTTGCTAGCACTCTTACTAATCAATAACACTTTGCCAGAAAATCAGCAAGGGATAAGGAAAAGCAATTCACAATAAGATAGCCCGTATTCAAATAATAAAATGTATATGCTTGCCAATAATGAAATAACGGTATAATGCAACATTAGTGAGATGCTATATATTTAAATATCTAATTGATCAAAGATGAAAAATAAATAATACCCAGAGTTGGTGAGGTTACAGGGAAGTGTATATTCCCACATTGCGGGTGAAGTTGTAAACTGTTTCAATCTTTTCGGAAAGCATTTTGGCAGCGTGGATCTAACAGCTTAAATCTTTGCATATTTTTTTGACCTAACAATTCCTCTTCAAGGAATTTATCCTGTGGAAGCAGTTGTAAGATGAGCAAAAACTTCAAGGACCTACATGATAGTGCTGCTAATAATTGAAAGAATTTGCATACAATCAAAATGCTCTTTAATAGAGGGATGATGAATAAATTATGGGTCATCCAATCAATGGAATAATGTGAAATACTTAGACTTGATGATAAAAACATCCAGTAGCAATTCAGAAGATGCTAATAGCATGCTGTGGGACCATGAGGAGCCGTTGCCCTAGAAACCAGCACTCACTTAGGGCCACAGGAGTTGAACGGGGTCAAACCCATTCCCCCACCCAGGACCCTCAGGATAATCCCCTCAATGCCTTCAGTCATCTTCCAGACTTTCTCTCATCCCCGTCCTGCCCTGTACAGCCCCTCAGCTGACCCAATCCTGTCCATCTTCCCTCTTCTCCCTCCCTCCCTCCCTCCCTCCCCCCTTCCCCTCCCCTCCACAAGAAACAAACCAACCCTCTCTCCTGTTCACTCACACACACATACTCACACACCTACACACATCCACACTCACTCACAGGCCTTCCCATACGCTCACCTTCCCCCCACACTCACACTCACCCACCCAAAAGCACACACTCACACTTACACACAGTAACCTTCACCACTCCTATGTTCACATGCACCCACACTTTCACTGTACCCCCAACACTCACACTGGACACATCCACACTCACCCTCTCACACCCACACACGTTCACTCTCACACTCATTCATGCTCTACACACTCATCCCCATACAAGCACACACTCACCCACATTCACCCACACACCTTCACTCACTGACGCTCACACACACTAATACCCACCCACGTATCCTCACACACACACTAACACACACTGTCCACACACACTCCTACGCTGACACTTGACACATTCACACTCACACTCACCCATCCACGATCACTCACTCACACTCACTTACACACGCCCCCCACACCTCCTGTTCTCTCTAAGGTCCGCAAGCCCACCTCTGCCCACGGCTGGCGGGCAGCTGCTCTGAGCCGTCCCTTCCCTCCTGCCTGATGGGACTCGGGCTGCCCCGGAGGATGCGGCGCCCTCTAGGTACCCCAGGTGGAAGATGTCTCCACCCTCACACCGGTGCCTGGGAGCCCGGGGATGGATTTGCAGGTTCCTGGCTCCCTCTCCTCCTTGGAGACTCTGCCATCTGGCTCTGTCAGAGGCTGCCTCGGGGCTGCCATCGCCAGTCCCCTGGACGCCCCCTAATTCGCAGATGGCTGAGGACACCTGGGGAGACCTGATGCTCCTGGGAGTGAGTGACCCACCCCGACCCCAGGCCTTGCAGCTTCGCCCCCTCCACCTCCAGTGACCTTTCCGTCCCTCCACCTCAGCCATCCACCCCGCTGCACGGGACTCTCACCTCAGAAACCGCATCGCCATCAACCCCTCACAAGTCCAGGTGCCCAGCTCCTGGACAACGCTTCCCGTCCTGCCAGCTCACATACCCAAGAAGCTCACTGTCCCCATTAACCCAATGGCCTCAGCCTGTCCTCACTCTCCTCCCGCCCCCCCCGCCCCCTCCCTCCTTCCCCAGCTTAGATTTCAGGGCCCATCGTTTACTTCCCCGCCAGCACCCTTTGCGGCTTGGCCCCCTCCTCTCCAGCTTGCTTGCCTGGCAAAACCCTAACCCTGGTGAACCCAACCCTTTGCCTTCTGTGGGCCTGTCCCTGAGCAGCTGATCAATCCCACCACCCAGCTGACGGAGCTCACTTTCAATTCAGTTTTATGATCCGAGTGGTCAGACGGTCCCTCGCTGCCATGCCACCCACCGTGAGTCTCTAGAAGGTTTCCTGTCCCGTTCCCCCTGGGTCTCTTTCCTCAAAGCCCTGACTTCTCTCACGCTCTCAACTGGTGATCTCAGCTCACTCCACAGAGTAACAGAGGTCTCCGGGGGCAAAACTCACATCGCCACCACCGCACCTACCACCTTCCTGCATCTGCCCCACAGAAGCACACGTCCTCCCCACTACAGCCACTATGCCTCTGGGGCTCTGGATCCCTGCTGGCTTCCTCAGGAGCCTTGTTTATTTGGTTTTCTCTCCCTTCAGCATCACCAATGCCTTCTTCTTTAACTGGTCCCCACCAGCATGCAAAATGCCAGCGCAGGGGTCCCCAAACCTTGGCCCATGGGCCAATCCTGGCCTGTCAACTGAGTTTGTAAATAAAGTTTTATTGGCACAGCCAGACCCATCTGTTCAGGTACATCTATGGCTGCTCCTGCACCACAGCAGCAGAGTTGAAAGGCTGTGACAGAGACCTGATGGTCTGTAATGCTGAAAACGTCTACAGTCTGGCCCGTGACAGAATCAGGTTGCCCACCTCTGAGCTACAGCATTGGTTTGTGGCTGTGTTTTGGTATTGCACATGAGGGGGCTTTTGGAAATAGGGGGGTGGTTTTTGGTTGTCACTCTATTTGAGGGGCTCTACTGGCCTGTATTGGGAGGAGCCAGGGTTGTTCAACATTTGGTGATGCCCAGAATAGTCCTGGGTCACAAAGAACTCTCAAATGCCAAATACCATTAAAACAAATCCATCCATCCATCAATCAGTCGTTGAAACAAAAATCTCATGATACTATACACTCCCTGCTACCCTATTTCTCTACTCACCTTTACAGCCAAACTTGCAGAAAGATTGGCTGCGCATTTTCATCTTCCTTTCCCCGGTCTCTTTCCAGGACACTTTCATCAGACATCTGTGTCCACCGTTCCATTGAAATTGCTCTTGTCAAGCTCGCCAGGGCCTCCCCATTGCTAATCTAATGGCCCGTCCCTGTTCTCATCATAAGAACCTTCCAGCAGTATCTTCGCAGTTCACTTCTCTCTTTGAGAAGCTCCGCTCAGCTCAGGACACCATGCCGGCCTGCTTCTCTGCTGGCTGCTCTTCCTCTCCTGCTCTCAGATCCCGGGGATCCTCAGTGGTCCTGAGCTCCCTCCTTCTCTCCACTTATATCGTCTCTCCAGCTGAGCCCATAAAATCTAGATTTCTATTTCTATTTCAAATCTAGACTGTTCCCCCAGCTCTGGATTCATATGTCCAGCTGCCTAAGCAACTCCTCCTCTTGAGTGTTTCACAGTCAGCTCAACACAAATATATCCCAAACATAAAGTGTAGGCTCTCCCCTAAGACGTGCCCTCTCATCCCAAGTCTACTGGCACCACCAACCACACAGTTGCTCCAGCTGGAAACTTAGGGGTCATCCTTGATTCCTCCTTTTCTCTCTCCCAATTTATCAGCATATTCTGTTATCTCTGCCCCCAAAACACATCCTCCCTCTGTCCATTTGTGTCTACTGGCCCCGTACCCCCTGAGCGCAGACCGCCTGCATTTCTGCCCTGGACCACTGCAGTAACCCAGCACGTCCGTCCGCTCGGCTCTCCCCCACCTCAGGTCATTGTCCAGAGCCCCCTTCAAAGACTGACTGAACACCTACCATGTGCCGGGTGCCGGGGATAAAAAGTGAATGAGATAAACTGTCTCTGCTTCCACTCACCTCTGATAGGGCGAGGGAGAGAGAGTAAACCGACAGAACGTGGTAAATGCTATGGAGAAAATAAACAAAAAGTCCGCATAGCATGGTCATGAAGAGTATTCTGAGTAAATGACATTCAAGCTGAAACTTTGAGGTGGCAAAGCCTTGTGGGCCCCCTGTAAGGAGCTTTGGGCTTCATACGAAAATCTTTGAAGGATTTTAAACAGAGGAATTATATAATCTGGTTTAAGTCTTAAGAAAATCCTTCCAGCTGCTCCGTGGACAATGGATCAGGGTCGGGTGAGGTCAGAGGAGGTGGAAAGCGCTGACTGGCCAGGCCATGTTCACAGCTCTCAGCCAAAGCAAGACCAGCCAGCACGATCCGCATGGATGGGGTGGGGTAGGGTGGGGTGGATTGGAGTGGGGTGGGTGGCTCCCCTGAGGAAAACTGAGGTGTTGTTTCCAAAATAAGGGGAAAGGGGCTTCCCTGGTGGCGCAGTGGTTAAGAATCCGCCTGCCAATGCAGGGAACACGGGTTCAAGCCCTGGTCCGGGAAGATCCCACATGCTGCGGAGCAACTAAGCCCGTGCGCCACAACTACCGAGCCTACGCTCTAGAGCCCGCAAGCCACGAATACTGAGCCCGCATGCTGCAACTACTGAAGCCTGCATGCCTAGAGCCCATGCTCCGCAACGAAGAGCAGCCCCCGCTCGCCACAACTACAGAAAGCCCACGTGCAACAACGAAGACCCAACGCAGCCAAAAAATAAATAAAAAATTTTTAAAAAATTTAAAAAAATAAGGGGAAAGAAGGCTGGGCAGGAAAAAATGTAATAGCAGCCCACTTCAGGGACTCAGGTGGAGTGTTATCAAAGGGAGTATTCTGCAGATGAAGAGCTTAAGAAAGTAGAGGGCCTTCCACACCTGGGATATGTGGGGACTCAAGAAAACTTTACTGAATGAAGAGCTAACATGGGTCTAAGATATGAAGGGCTGCGCAGGCCAGGAAAGAGAAATCTCTCTTCCCTTCCGCTGATTCGGGAGGAGAGTGAAAGAAGAGGCAAGAACTCTCTATCGGGGTTTCTCAAAGATGTAATGCTTATAGAGCTGTGGTCCATGTGGTCCAGTCTGAGAAAATTGCTGTGGGATCAAGACCAGAGTCCAGCAAACAAAAAAAGCAGTGTCACATAGTACATTCTTCCACTTGTATCTCTCAGTCACCATCAAAAGGATTAACTTCCTACCTTCCTCTTCCACCCGTAGGTTCTCCGACCCTCTCTTCCAAATTCCTCCTGCATGCCTCTTGTGCTTCCCCCTACTCTGCGTTTCTTCTGAGAATCTTCCCAAAAAGTGGGCAGGGGGGAAGTAGGACAGAGTCAGCAGGTAGGAGGCAAGAAAGGTTCAGAACACAGTCACAGAGGGGTCATGGTCCCTGGGCATGGCCCAACCTTCCCCAGGCTTGTCTCCCTCACCCACCATGTAGTCATTTGTTTAAGTGAAGAAGTATCTGTGGGATGCCTACCAAGAGCTGGACGCTGTGCTTAGCATCCGGAATAAAAGATGAACTAGACATTTCCCCGGCCCTTGAGAAGCTAATGGTTTACTGAAGGTGATAGAGAAGTAAGCAAATTATCGCAGATTAACGCAGCCTGGTGGTGTCGGGGTAAAGGGTGGGATCTGCCAGGGAAGGCTTTCTGGAGGAGGTCATATGGAAACTGTGAGGTTTCAATGGAGAGCAGGTAAATAGGCATGATCCAGGCAAAGTGTGTGTGAGTGTGTGTGTGTGAGTGTATGCACTTGGAGTATGGTGGGGGAACATTCCAGACAGAGAGAGAAGCATGTCTACACGACCCACTCCATTAACCCAGGCATGTGTGAAATGAGCTGACTTTCCCCACAACTTCATTTCTATTTTGAGACCCCATTCCACTGGGGTTCTCTACCTTTCCGCCAAGGTCATGGCCAAGTTCCAGGGGTTTGTGTCATGCCAAGATGTTGATGGGAGTAGGTGTACAACACAGAGCCAATTCTCAATTCCATCTTTCCACGTGGTAGCCCTAGATTGGTCCTAGAGCATCTACTGTGCACTGGGTCCTTGCACCCTAGTTGCTTTCTGCCCTGTGGCATCTTTCCTTTGAGTATGGAGGGAGGGAGAGGTCCCAGGTAAGGGAGGGAAGTGCCGGGGGTCAGGGAGACTCAGTTAATATTTAAAACGTACAAGCCTTCCACATTTGTAAGGCAGTTTACTCTGGCTAGCGCAGAACAAAGTGGGGTGGCAGGGGTCGTGGGAGTGGAGGAGCAAGAGGGGGGCATGGTCACGGTGGACCCCACACATCCTCTGTCCTTCATCCATGAAGAAGGGGGTGGCCTGAGCCTGACACGTGTCACTGTTCTCTCCAGCGGAGGTGGGTAGGCTTTTTAAGGCCACATGGGGTCTCACAATTTCACTCTACCCAGATCATGCAGTGAGAAGTCTTCTAGGCTGTTTGGGGCTATCATGTATCTATTCGGTTCCCGGAGAAACTGAGGGTAACAAGCGCCAACGACTCTGCTGGGGTCACGGAGCCAACAGAGCCCACATGTCACCCCCAACCCAGGGCATGACTTCTTCCCTGGCAGACAAGTGGGGAATGATATACAGCCCTGGAGACGCCCCCTTCTGATTTAATCAAACTTAGCATTAGCTGGGCAATTTGCAATTTCTCAGGGAAACCACAGCTCTGGGGAGTGGTTTAACAGGTGAATCAGAGCTCAAGTGTTTTCTATTCTATGTTAAGTAGGAAGGAAAAATAAAAGGGACTATTTAAAAAAATATTCAAAAGCTATCCTCAAGGTGGAGTATACCGTCCTCTCCAAACTGGCTCCTTCTTATACCTTTGGTGGTTTTGTTTGTTTGGTTTTTGGCCGCACTGCACGGCTTGCGGGAGTTCCCTGACCAGGGAGTGAACCCGGGCCACAGCAGTGAAAGCGCTGAATCCTAACCAGCAGACCACCAGGGAACTCCTGGTTTTGTTTGTTTGTTATTGGCCTGATAAGCCACCCAGGCTGGAATGAAGCTGCCTCAGGGCCTTTGCACATACTGTTCCTTCTGCTTGGCAAACCGTCCTTCCTCTTCTGCACCTGGAGACCATCTGATCCCCCTTCAAGATGCTCCTCAAGGGTTCCCTCCTCCTGGAAGCCTCCCCCACCTTCTCAGCCTTGATCAGAGCTCCCACATTCTCCTGAGCTTACCCCAGTCATAGTGCTGGTCACTCTTGTACCATTTGCTTCCATGTCTGTCCCCGCTCCCTGACCATGAGACTGGTGAGGGCAGAGACTGCGTTGTGTCAGATAAATTGGCTTACTCGCTGGACTCCACTTTGCTCACCTTCTTTAGAAGATCATCTTGTCTTGCCAGCTCTCTTTTTATGCCCACTGTCCAGACCCTTCTTGTATTAGACAACTACAATAATATTTTTCTTATTATAACAGCAGTATATGTTCCTGATAGAATTTTTTTATTTTACATGCAGAGAAGCCAAAGAAAATAAAACCACTCAGTTCACCACCATCATCTCTCGATCACAATAACCACTGTTCACATTCTGGCGTATTCCTTCCAGCTTTTTTTCTACGTCAATTATTCATGTATATTTTAATGTTATCAAGTTGTTTATAGATAGGATCTGTAGCTCTTTTTCTTCCCTTTATAATTTGTCAATATTCTCATGTTAAATGTGTTCCAGTGAGATGGAATCGCAGGTCTTGAGCTGTAAAGATGGAAAGAGGAGCTCTGACTAGACGCTGAGAGGATATGTCTCTGGGCGGTCAGGGCTGCCGTGTGCAGAGGCAGGGATAGAGCTATGGCGCTGTCACTGACACACCCCATCCAGCCTCACCCACCGGCGTTCCACTCCACACCCGGCCATCAGTACCATCCACTGCTTCCATGGTGCCGGCTACTCATGCTGGCATTCTGTCCCTTCTACCCAAAACATGGTTGAGTTTACTGTCTGCAGAGCTTGTCACAAACCCAGACCAGACTTCCTGACTGGCTTATTTCACTTAGCATAATGACTCGAGGGTTTCTCTTGATTGCATTTTCCTTGTTTTGTTTTATTAATTATTTATTTATTTCTATTAATTTTTTTATACAGCAGTTCTTATTAGTTTATCCCTTTTATACATATTAGTGAATACTATGTCAATCCCAACCTCCCAATTCATCACAGCACCACCACCCCCCTCCACCGCTTCGCCCCGTGGTGTCCATACGTGTTTTCTCTACAGCTGTGTCTCAATTTCTGCCCTGCAAAACTGGTTCATCTGTACCATTTTTCTAGGTTCACATATATGCGTTATAATACAGTATTTCTTTTTCTCTTTCTGACTTACTTCACTCTGTATGACAGTCTTTAGATTCATCCACGTCTCTACAAATGACCCAATTTTGTTCCTTTTATGGCTGAGTAATATTCCATTGTATGTATGTACCACATCTTCTTTAGTCCATGCGCCTGTTGAGGGGCATTTAGTTGCTTCCATGACCTGCTATTGTAAATAGTGCTGCAATGAACATTGGGGGTGCACGTGTCTTTTTTGAATTATGGTTTTCTCTGGTATATGCCCAGTAGTGGGATGCTGGGTCATATGGTTAATTCTAGTTTTTAGTTTTTAAGGAACCTCCATACTGTTCTCCATAGTGGCTGTATCAATTTACATTCCCACCAAAACAGTGCAAGAGGGTTCCCTTTTCTCCACATCCTCTCCAGCCATTGTTTGTTTGTAGATTTTCTGATGATGCCCATTCTAAACTGGTGTGAGGTGATACTCATTGTAGTTTTGATTTGCATTTCTCTAATAATTAGTGACGTTGAGCAGCTTTTCATGTGCTTCTTGGCCATCTGTATGTCTTCTTTGGAGAGATGTCTAATTAGGTCTTCTGCTCATTTTTGGATTGGGTTGTTTTTTTAATATTGCACTGCATGAGGTGTTTATATATTTTGGAGATTAATCCTTTGTCCGTTGATTCGTTTGCAAATATTTTCTCCCATTCTGAGGGTTGTCTTTTCGTCTTGTTTGTAGTTTCCTTTGCTTTGCAAAAGCTTTTAAGTTTCAGTAGGTCCCATTTGTTTATTTTTGTTTTTATTTCCATTACTCTAGGAGGTGGATCAAAAAAGATCTTGCTGTGATTTACGTCAAAGAATGTTCTTCCTATGTTTTCCTCTAAGAGTTTTACAGTGTCCAGTCTTACATTTAGGTCTCTAATCCATTTTGAGTTTATTTTTGTGTATGCTGTTAGGGAGTGTTCTAATTTCATTCTTTTACATGTAGCTGTCCAGTTTTCCCAGCACCACTTATTGAAGAGACTGTCTTTTATCCATTGTATATCCTTGCCTCCTTTGTCATAGATTAGTTGACCATAGGTGCGTGGGTTTATCTCTGGACTTTCTATCCTGTTCCATTGATCTATATCTCTGTTTTTGTGCCAGTACCATATTGTCTTGATTACTGTAGCTTTGTAGTATAGCCTGAAGTCAGGGAGTCTGAGTCCTCCAGCTGCATTTTTTTCCCTCAAGACTGCTTTGGCTATTCAGGGTCTTTTGTGTCTCCATACAAATTTTAAGATTTTTTGTTCTAGTTATGTAAAAAATGCCATTGGTAATTTGATAGGGATTGCATTGAATCTGTAGACTGCTTTGGGCATTATAGTCATTTTCACAATATTGATTCTTCCAATCCAAGAACATGGCATATCTCTCCATCTGTTTGTATCATCTGTAATTTCTTTCATCAGTGTCTTATAATTTTCTGTATACAGGTATTTTGTCTCCCTAGGTAGGTTTATTCCTAGGTATTTTATTCTTTTTGTTGCAATGGTTAATGGGAGTGTATCCTTAATTTCTCTTTCAGATTTTTCATCATTAGTGTATAGGAATGCAAGAGATTTCTGTGCATTAATTTTGTATCCTGCAACTTTACCAAATTCATTGATTAGCTCTAGTAGTTTTCTGGTGACATCTTTAGGATTTTCTATGTATAGTATCATGTCATCTGCAAACAGTGACAGTTTTACTTCTTCTTTTCCAATTTGTATTCCTTTTATTTCTTTTTCTTCTCTGATTGCTGTGGCTAGGACTTCCACAACTATGTTAAATAATAGTGGTGAGAGTGGACATCCTTGTCTTGTTCCTGATCTTAGAGGAAATGCTTTCAGTTTTTCACCATTGAGAATGATGTTTGCTGTGGGTTTGTCATATATGGCCTTTATTATGTTGAGGTAGGTTCCCTCTATGCCCACTTTCTGGAGAGTTTTTATCATAAATGGGTGTTGAATTTTGTCAAAAGCTTTTTCAGCATCTATTGAGATGATCATATGGTTTTTATTCTTCAGTTTGTTAATATGGTGCATCACATTGATTGATTTGCATATATTGAAGAATCTTTGCATCCCTGGGATAAATCCCACTTGGTCATGGTGTATGATCCTTTTACTGTGTTGTTGGATTCTGTTTGCTAGTATTTTGTTGAGGATTTTTGCGTCTATATTCATCAGTGATATTGGTTTGTAATTTTCTTTTTTTGTAGTATCTTTGTCTGGTTTTGGTATCAGGGTGATGGTGGCCTCATAGAATGAGTTTGGGAGTGTTCCTTCCTCTGCAATTTTTTGGAAACGTTTGAGAAGGATGGGTGTTGCCTCTTCTCTAAATGTTTGATAGAATTCACCTGTGAAGCCATCTGGTCCTGGACTTTTGTTTGTTGGAAGATTTTTAATCACAGTTTCAATTTCATTACTTATGATTGGTCTGTTCATATATTCTGTTTCTTCCTGGTTCAGTCTTGGAAGGTTATACCTTTCTAAGAATTTGTCCATTTCTTCCAGGTTGTCCATTTTATTGGCATAGAGTTGCTTGTAGTAGTCTCTTAGGATGCTTTGTATTTCTGCGGTGTCTCTTGTAACGTCTCCTTTTTCACTTCAAATTTTATTGATTTGAGTCCTCTCCCTCATTTTCTTGATGAGTCTGGCTAATGGTTTATCAATTTTGTTTATCTTCTCAAAGAACCAGCTTTTAGTTTTATTGATCTTTGCTATTGTTTTCTTTGTTTCTATTTCATTTATTTCTGCTCTGATCTTTTTTTTTTGTTTTTTTGTTTTTTTCGAGTTAAGCTTTCTTTTTTTTTTAACCTCTTTATTGAAGTATAATTGCTTTACAATGGTGTGTTAGTTTCTGCTTTAAAACAAAGTGAATCAGTTATACATATACATATGTTCCCATATCTCTTCCCTCTTGCATCTCCCTCCCTCCCACCCTCCCTATCCCACCCCTCTAGGTGGTCACAAAGCACCGAGCTGATCTCCCTGTGCTATGCAGCTGCTTCCCACTAGCTATCTATTTTACATTTGGTAGTGTATATATGTCCATGACACTCTCTCACCCGGTCACATCTCACCCCTCCCCCTCCCCATATCCTCAAGTCCATTCTTTAGTAGGTCTGTGTCTTTATTCCCATCTTGCCACTAGGTTCTTCATGTCCTTTTTTTTTTTTTTCCCCCTTAGATTCCATATATATGTGTTAGCATACTGTATTTGTTTTTCTCTTTCTGACTTACTTCACTCTGTATGACAGACTCTAACTCCATCCACCTCATTACAAATACCTCCATTTCATTTCTTTTATGGCTGAGTAATATTCCATTGTATATATGTGCCACATCTTCTTTATCCATTCATCTGATGATGGACACTTTGGTTGCTCCCATGTCCTGGCTATTGTAAATAGAGCTGCAATGAACATTTTGGTACATGACTTTTTTTGAATTATGGTTTTCTCAGGGTATATGCCCAGTAGTGGGATTGCTGGGTCGTATGGTAGTTCTATTTTTAGTTTTTTAAGGAACCTCCATACTGTTCTCCATAGTGGCTGTATCAATTTACATTCCCACCAACAGTGCAAGAGTGTTCCCTTTTCTCCACACCCTCTCCAGCATTTATTGTTTCTAGATTTTTTGATGATGGCCATTCTGACCGGTGTGAGATGATACCTCATTGTAGTTTTGATTTGCATTTCTCTAATGATTAATGATGTTGAGCATTCTTTCATGTGTCTGTTGGCAATCTGTATATCTTCTTTGGAGAAATGTCTTTTTAGGTCTTCTGCCCATTTTTGGATTGGGTTGTTTGTTTTTTTGTTATTGAGCTGCATGAGCTGCTTGTACATCTTGGAGATTAATCCTTTGTCAGTTGCTTCATTTGCAAATATTTTCTCCCATTCTGAGGGTTGTCTTTTGGTCTTGTTTATGGTTTCCTTTGCTGTGCAAAAGCTTTTAAGTTTCATTAGGTCCCATTTGTTTATTTGTGTTTTTATTTCCATTTCTCTAGGAGCTGGGTCAAAAAGGATCTTGCTGCGATTTATGTCATAGAGTGTTCTGCCTATGTTTTCCTCTAAGAGTTTGATAGTGTCTGGTTTTACACTTAGGTCTTTAATCCATTTTGAGTTTATTTTTGTGTATGGTGTCAGGGAGTGTTCTAATTTCATACTTTTACATGTACCTGTCCAATTTTCCCAGCACCACTTATTGAAGAGACTGTCTTTTCTCCACTGTATATGCTTGCCTCCTTTATCAAAGATAAGTTGACCATATGTACGTGGGTTTATCTCTGGGCTTTCTATCCTGTTCCATTGATCTATATTTCTGTTTTTGTGCCAGTACCAAACTGTCTTGATTACTGCTTTGTAATATAGTCTGAAGTCAGGGAGCCTGATTCCTCCAGTTCCATTTTTCGTTCTCAAGATTGCTTTGGCTATTCGGGGTCTTTTGTGTCTCCATACAAATTGTGAAATTTTTTATTCTAGTTCTGTGAAAAATGCCTGTGGTAGTTTGATAGGGATTGCATTGAATCTGTAGATTGCTTTGGGTAGTAGAGTCATTTTCACAATGTTGATTCTTCCAATCCAAGACATGGTATATCTCTCCATCTATTTGTATCATCTTTAATTTCTTTCATCAGTGTCCTATAATTTTCTGCATACAGGTCTTTTGTCTCCTTAGGTAGGTTTATTCCTAGATATTTTATTCTTTTTGTTGCAATGGTAAACAGGAGTGTTTTCTTAATTTCACTTTCAGATTTTTCATCATTAGTATATAGGAATGCAAGAGATTTCTGTGCATTCATTTTGTATCCTGCTACTTTACCAAATTCATTGATTAGCTCTAGGAGTTTTCTGGTGGCAGTTTTAGGATTCTCTATGTATAGTATCATGTCATCTGCAAACAGTGACAGCTTTACTTCTTCTTTTCCGATTTGGATTCCTTTTATATCTTTTTCTTCTCTGATTGCTGTGGCTAACACTTCCAAAACTATGTTGAATAATAGTGGTGAGAGTGGGCAACCTTGTCTTGTTCCTGATCTTAGTGGAAATGGTTTCAGTTTTTCACCATTGAGGACAATGTTGGCTGTGGGTTTGTCATATATGGCCTTTATTATGTTGAGGAAAGTTCCCTCTATGCCTACTTTCTGCAGGGCTTTTATCATAAATGGGTGTTGAATTTTGTTGAAAGCTTTCTCTGCATCTATTGAGATGATCATATGGTTTTTCTCCTTCAATTTGTTAATATGGTGTATCACGTTGCTTGATTTGCGTATATTGAAGAATCCTTGCATTCCTGGAATAAACCCCACTTGATCATGGTGTATGATTCTTTTAATGTGCTGTTGGATTCTGTTTGCTAGTATTTTGTTGAGGATTTTTGCATCTAAGTTCATCAGTGATATTGGCCTGTAGGTTTCTTTCTTTGTGACATCTTTGTCTGGTTTTGGTATCAGGGTGATGGTGGCCTCGTAGAATGAGTTGGGGAGTGTTCCTCCCTCTGCAATATTTTGGAAGAGTTGAGAAGGATAGGTGTTAGCTCTTCTCTAAATGTTTGATAGAATTCGCCTGTGAAGCCATCTGGTCCTGGGCTTTTGTTTGTTGGAAGATTTTTAATCACAGTTTCAATTTCAGTGCTTGTGATTGGTCTGTTCATATTTTCTATTTCTTCCTGGTTCAGTCTCCGTAGGTTGTGCATTTCTAAGAATCTGTCCATTTCTTTCCAAGTTGTCCATTTTATGGCATAGAGTTGCTTGTAGTAATCTCTCATGATCGTTTGTATTTCTGCAGTGTCAGTGGTTACTTCTCCTTTTTCATTTCTAATTCTATTGATTTGAGTCTTCTCCCCTTTTTCTCTTGATGAGTCCTGGCTAATTGTTTATCAATTTTGTTTATCTTCTCGAAGAACCAGCTTTTAGTTTCATTGATTTTTGCTATAGTTTCCTTCATTTCTTTTTCATTTATTTCTGATCTGATCTTTATGATTTCTTTCCTTATGCTAGCTTTGGGGGTTTTTTGCTCTTCTTTCTCTAATTGCTTTAGGTGCAAGGTTAGGTTGTTTATTCGAGATGTTTCCTGTTTCTTGATGTAGGCTTATATTGCTATAAACTGCCCTCTTAGAACTGCTTTTGCTGCATCCCATAGGTTTTGGGTCATCGTGTCTCCATTATCATTTGTTTCTAGGTATTTTTTGATTTCCCCTTTGATTTCTTCAGTGATCACTTCGTTATTAAGTAGTGTATGGTGTAGCCTCCATGTGTTTGTATTTTTTACAGATCTTTTCGTGTAATTGATATCTAGTCTCATAGCATTGTGGTCGGAAAAGATACTTGATACGATTTCAATTTTCTTAAATTTACCAAGGCTTGATTTGTGACCCAAGATATGATCTATCCTGGAGAATGTTCCATGAGCACTTGAGAAAAATGTGTATTCTATTGTTTTTTGGGTGGAATGTCCTATAAATATCAATTAAGTCCATCTTGTTTAATGTATCATTTAAAGCTTGTGTTTCCTTATTTATTTTCATTTTGGATGATCTGTCCATTGGTGAAAGTGGGGTGTTAAAGTCCCCTACTATGATTGTGTTACTGTCGATTTCCCCTTTTATGGCTGTTAGTATTTGCCTTATGTATTGAGGTGCTCCTATGTTGGGTGCATAAATATTTACAATTGTTATACCTTCCTCTTGGATTGATCCCTTGATCATTATATAGTGTCCTTCTTTGTCTCTTGTAATAGTCCTTATTTTAAAGTCTATTTTGTCTGATATGAGAATTGCTACTCCAGCTTTCTTTTGATTTCCATTTGCATAGAATATCTTTTTCCATCCCCTAACTTTCAGTCTGTTTGTGTCTCTAGGTCTGAAGTGGGTCTCTTGTAGACAGCATATATATGGGTCTTGTTTTTGTATCCATTCAGCCAGTCTGTGTCTTTTGGTGGGAGCATTTAATCCATTTACATTTAAGGTAATTATCGATATGTATGTTCCTATTCCCATTTTCTTAAATGTTTTGGGTTTGTTATTGTAGGTGTTTTCCTTCTCTTGTGTTTCTGCCTAGAGAAGTTCCTTTAAGCATTTGTTGTAAAGCTGGTTTGGTGGTGCTGAACTCTCTCAGCTTTTGCTTGTCTGTAAAGGTTTTAATTTTCTCCATCAAATCTGAATGAGATCCTTGCTGGGTAGAGTAACCTTGGTTGTAGGTTTTTCTCCTTCATGACTTTAAGTATATCCTGCCACTCCCTTCTGGCTTGCAGAGTTTCTGCTGAAAGATCAGCTGTTAACCTTATGGGGATTCCCTTGTGTCTTATTTGTTGTTTTTTCCCTTGCTGCTTTTAATATGTTTTCTTTATATTTAATTTTTGATAGTTTGATTAATATGTGTCTTGGCATGTTTCTCCTTGGATTTATCCTGTATGGGACTCTCTGTGCTTCCAGGACTTGATTAACTATTTCCTTTCCCATATTAGGGAAGTTTTCAACTATAATCTCTTCAAATACTTTCTCAGTCCCTTTCGTTTTCTCTTCTTCTTCTGGGACCCCTATAATTCGAATGTTGGTGCGTTTAATGTTGTCCCAGAGGTCTCTGAGACTGTCCTCAGTTCTTTTCATTCTTTTTCTTTATTCTGCTCTGCAGTAGTTATTTCCACTATTTTATCTTCCAGGTCACTTATCCGTTCTTCTGCCTCAGTTATTCTGCTATTGATCCCATCTAGAGTATTTTTAATTTCATTTATTGTGGTTTTCATCGTTGCTTGGTTCCTCTTTAGTTCTTCTACGTCCTTGTTAAATGTTTCCTTGCATTTTGTCTATTCTATTTCCAAGATTTGGATCATCTTTACTATCATTATTCTGAATTCTTTTTCAGGTAGACTGCCTATTTCCTCTTCATTTGTTAGGGTCTGGTGTGTTTTGACCCTGCTCCTTCACCTGCTGTGTGTTTTTTTGTCTTCTCATTTTGCTTATCATACTGTGTTTGGGGTCTCCTTTTCACAGGCTGCAGGTTCGTAGTTCCCGTTGTTTTTGGTATCTGTCCCCAGTGCTAAGGTTGGTTCAGTGGGTTGTGTAGGCTTCCTGGTGGAGGGGACTAGTGCCTGTGTTCTGGTGGATGAGGTTGGATCTTGTCTTTCTGGTGGGCAGGTCCACGTCTGGTGGTGTGTGTTTTGGGGTGTCTGTGGCCTTATTATGATTTTAGGCAGCCTCTCTGCTAATGGATGGGGCTGTGTTCCTGTCTTGCTAGTTGTTTGGCATAGGGTGTCCAGCACAGTAGCTTGCTGGTCGTTGAGTGAAGCTGGGTCTTGATGTTGAGATGGAGATCTCTGAGAGATTTTCGCCGTTTGGTATTACGTGGAGCTGGGAGGTCTCTTGTGGACCAGTGTCCTGAAGTTGGCTCTCCCACCTCAGAGGCACAGCCCTGATGCCTGGCTGGAGCACCAAGAGCCTTTCATACACACAGCTCAGAATATAAGGGAGAAAGAAAATAGAAAGAAAGAGGATAAAATAAAATAAAATAAAGCTATTATAATAAAAAATAAGAAAAAAAATTATTAAGAGTAAATGTATTCAGAAAAAAATTTTTTTTAATTTTTAAAAATAGATTTATTAATTTTTTATAATAAAAAAATAAGAAAAAAATTATTAAGAAAAATTTTTTTAATTTTTTAAAATAAAAAATATGAAAAAACTTATTAAAAAATTTTTTTAATTTCTAAAAATAGAAAATAAGGAAAAAATTATTAAGAAAACATATATTAGGGAAAAAAATTTTTTTTAAGTAAAAAAACAAAACAAACAAACAAAAAAAAACGGACGCACCTAACCCTAGGACTAATGGTGAAAGCAAAGCTATACAGGCAAAACCTCACCCAGAAGCATACACATATACACTCACGAAAAAAGGAAAAGGGGAAAAATTAATATATCCTGCTCCCAAAGTCCACCTCTTGAATTGGGATGATTCGTTGTCTATTCATGTATTCAACAGATGCAGGCACATCAAGTTGTTTGTGGAGCTTTAAATCCGCTGCTTCTGAGGCTGCTGGGAGAGATTTCCCCTTCTCTTCTTTGTTCGATACAGCTCCCAGGGTTCAGCTTTGGATTTGGACCCGCCCTCTGCGTGTAGGTCACCTGAGGAGCGTCTTTTTCCCCGCCCAGACAGAACAGGGTTAAAGGAGCAGCTGCTCAGGGGCTCTGACTCACTCAGGCCGGTGGGGATGGGAGGAGGTACGGAGGAGGCGGGCGAGCCTGCGGCAGTCAAGGCCGGCGTGACGTTGCACCAGCCTGAGGCGTGCCGTGCGTTCTCCCGGGGCAGTTGTCCCTGGATCACGGGAGCCTGGCAGTGTCGAGCTGCACCGGCTCCCGGGAGGGGTGGTGTGGAGAGTGACCTGTGCTCGCACACATGCTTCTTGGTGGCGGCAGCAGCAGCCTTAGCGTCTCCTCCCGTCGCTGGGGGTCCGCGCTGTTGCCGCGGCTCGCGCCCACCTCTGGAGTTCGTGTTAGGCCCAGCGCTCTGAATCCCTCCGTCCTTGCGGCGCCGCGAAACAAAGAGGCAAGAAAAAGTCTCTTGCCTCTTCGGTGGCTGCAGACTTTTTCTCGGGCTCCTCCCGCTAGCTGTGGTGCGCCAACCCCTTCAGGCTGTGTTCACGCCGCCAGCCCCAGTCCTCTCCCTGCGATCCGACCGAAGCCCGACCTCGGCTTCCCAGCCCCCGCCCACCGCCCGGCGGGTGAGCAGACAAGCCTCTCGGGATGGTGAGTGCTGCTGCGGCGCCGAGCCTCTGTGCGGGAACTCTTACTCCGTTTTTTCCCTCTGCGCCCACTGTTTCTTGTGGGATCCGCGCTGATAGCCGCGGCTCGCGCCCATCTCTGGAGTTCGTTTAGGCGGCGCTCTGAATCCCCTCTCCTTGCGCGCCACGAAACAAAGAGGCAAGAAAAAGTCTCTTGCCTCTTCGGCAGCTGCAGACTTTTTCCCGGATTCCCTCCGGGCTAGCACCGAAGCCCCGAGCCTCAGCTCCCAGCCCCCACCCGCCCCGGCAGCTGAGCAGACAAGCCTCTCGGGCTGGTGAGTGCTACTCAGCACCGATCCTCCATGCGGGAATCTCTCCGCTTTGCCCTCCGCACCCCTGTGGCTGCGCTCTCCTCCGTGGCTCCGAAGCTTACCCCCTCTGCCACCCGCAGTCTCTGCCCATGAAGGGGCTCCTAGTGTGTGGACACCTTTCCTCCTTCACGGCTCCCTCCCACTGGTGCAGGTCCCGTCCCAATTCTTTTGTCTCTGCTATTTCTTTTTTCTTTTACCCTACCCAAGTACGTGGGGATTTTCTTGCCTTTTGGGAGGTCTGACGTCTTCTGCCTGCGTTCAGTGGGTGTTCTGTAGGAGCAGTTCCACGTGTAGATGTATTTCTACTGTATCTGTGGGAAGTAAGGTGATCTCCAACGTCTTACTCTTTCCGCCATCTTGCCCGTCTCTGCTCTGATCTTTATAATTTCTTTCCTTCTACTAACTGGGTTCTGTTTGTTCTTCTTTCTCTAGTTCCTTTAGGTGTAAGGGTTAGATTGTTTATTGAGATTTTTCTTGTTTCTTGAGGTAGGATTGTATTGCTATAAACTTCCCTCTTAGAACTGCTTTTGCTGCATCCCATAGGTTTTGGATCGTCGTGTTTTCATTGTCATTTGTCTCTAGGTATTTTTTGATTTCCTCTTTGATTTCCTTCAGTGATCTCTTGGTTATTTAGTAACGTATTGTTTAGCCCTCCATGTGTTTGTGTTTTTTACGTTTTTTTCCCTGTAATTGATTCTAGTCTCATAGCGCTGTTGGTCAGAAAAGATGCTTGATATGATTTCAATTTTCTTAAATTTACTGAGGCTTGATTTGTGACCCAAGATGTGATCTATCCTGGAAAATGTTCTGTGCGCACTTGAGAGAAAGTGTAATCTGCTGGTTTTGGATGGAATATCCTATAAATATCAATTAAAATCTATCTGGTCTATTGGGCAGTCATTTAAAGCTTGTGTTCCTTAGTAATTTTTCTGTTTGGATGATCTTTCCATTGGTGTAAGTGAGGTGTTAAAGTCCCCCACTATTATGGTGTTTACTGTCGATTTCCTATTTTATAGCTGTTTAGCAGGTTGCCTTATGTATTGAGGGTGCTCCTATGTTGGGAGCATATATATTTATAATTGTTATATCTATCTTCTCTTGGATTGATCCCTTGGTCATATGTAGTGTCCTTCCTTGTCTCTTGTAACATTCTTTATTTTAAAGTCTATTTATCTGATATGAGTACTGCTACTCCAGCTTTCTTTTGATTTTCCATTTGCATGGAATATCTTTTTTCCATCCCCTCACTTTCAGTCTGTATGTGTCCCTAGGTCTGAAGTGTGTCTCTTGTAGACAGCATATATATGGGGTCTTGTTTTTGGTATCCATTCAGCCAGCCTGTGTCTTTTGGTGGGGAGCAATTTATCCATTCACGTTTAAGGTAATTATCCATATGTATGTTCCTGTTACCATTTTCTTAATTGTTTTGGGTTTGTTTTTGTAGGTCCTTTCTGCTCTTCTGTTTCCCCACTTAGAGAAGTTCCTTTAGCATTTGTTGTACAGCTGGTTTGGTGTGCTGAATTTTCTTAGCTTTTGCTTGTCTGTAAAGCTTTTGGTTTCTCCTTCGAATCTGAATGAGATCCTTGCTGGGTAGAGTAATCTTGGTTGTAGGTTCTTCCCTTTCATCACTTTAAATATGTCACGCCACTCCCTTCTGGCTTGTAGAGTTTCTGCTGAGAAATCAGCTGTTAACCTTATGAGGAGTTCCTCTGTATGTTATTTGTCTTTTTCCCTTGCTGCTTTCAATAATTTTTCTTTGCCTTTAATTTTTGCCAATTTATTAACTATGTGTCTCGGCGTGTTTTTCTCCTTGGGTTTATTCTGTATGGGACTCTCTGTGCTTCCTGGACTTGGTGGCTATTTCCTTCCCATTATAGGGGAAGTTTTCGACTATAATCTCTCCAAATATTCTCGGGTCTTCTCTCGCTCTTCTCCTTCTGGACCCCTATAATGCAATTGTTGTTGCGTTTAATGTGTCCCAGAGGTCTCTTAGGCTGTCTTCATTTCTTTGCATCATGCTTGGTTCTTGTATTCGTGGTTCCACAGCAGTGAAGTTCCCCCATTCGGTCTTCCAGGTCCCTTATCCATTCTTCTGGCCTCAGTTATTCTGCTATGATTCCTTCTAGTGTATTTTCCATTTCAGTTATTGTATTGTTTATCTCTGTTTTGTTTGTTCTTAATTCTCCTAGGGTGTTCATTAAACATTTCTTGCATTCTTCTCGATCTTTGCCTCCATTCTTTTTCGAGGTTCCTGGATCATCTTCACTATCATTATGCTGGAATGTTGCCTAATCTCCACCTCATTTAGTTGTTTTTCTGGGGTTTTAATCTTGTTCCTTCATCTAGTACATAGCCCCTCTGCCTTTTCATCTTGTCTATCTTTCTGTGAATGTGGTTTTTGTTCCACAGGCTGCAGGATTGTAGTTCTTCTTGCTTCTGCTGTCTGCCTTCTGGTGGATGAGGCTATCTAAGAGGCTTGAGCAAGTTTACTGATTGGCTCCTTGTTTTATTTTAATGTGCCTGACACAGGGCTTCATGTGTGGGTTAAACAGAGCCTGTCGGTTAGTGGCCTGAGGTGGAACCCAGAGTTAGGGAACCACGTACCATCCTCCCAGCATTGTGGGGTCTTGGGAAGGAACCTGTCCTGGTCCCAGCCCCAGTCCACCCTCACTGTGTCCCCCACCTCAGTGCCAGCCCAACCCCAGACTCAGATGTAACCTCAGCACAGCCTGTCACCCTAACATGCCCTCCTCAAGCTTACCCGGAGCCGCAATGCCATTCGCAGGAGCCTGGCTTCTCAGGTCACCTGGTGACATCTGAGGATCTGCTGAGGGTGGGGTGTGGCGGGGCAGTAGATCCATCAGCACTTGGACCGTGACTATCTATCTGTCCAGTAGTTTTTCTGCTTTGGTTTTTGCCGCCTCTCACCAAAGCCACTAGAGGACGACAGTGCTCCATCTTCTAGAAAGAAACAGCCGATCTCTCCCAAGGAGGAGCCCTGAAGGCTACCTTCTCTGGACCTCAGGACTTCTAGGGTCACTGCCTCATGCTGGGAATGGGGACAATGTGGTCCCAAGGGGATGGAGCCCTCACCCAGCATCACATGGCTATCCTCTCTCCTGACCCCCTGCCCAGGCTACTCCACTGCCCTTGGCCCATTCTTCTGTCCCTTCTGGAGACTGGCCTGTGGGAGGAAGCCTGTCCAGGAGCCACCAGCCAGGGGAGTCGTGGGAACCTCTGGAGGAAGAGAGGCTGGTTGTAGCAGAAGGAAGATGTCTCTGGGGACCTTTGCCCCACCCATCATGCTGCCCACAGCCCTCTGTGCTCACGCCGCACTGCTGCTGCAGACCATGCTTGGGCTGATCCCCTCTGCCGGCCAACCGCTGTCCACCCTCCGAGGCCCAGCTCTTGGGTGACCTCCCCAGGGAAGCCTCCCCCAGGACTGGCGCCCCCGAGAACAACTCCGGCTGAAACAACCCCGGGGGCGGGGAGGGGGTTAGACAGCAAGGCCGGGCTGGGAGGGGACGGCTCTAGACAGCCTTGGGACCACATGTTGGGGGGCAGGGGCTTGAGAGAGACCTGAATTGCTCAGAATAATGGAGAAGATTCCTTTTTTTGTGGGGATGGGGATAACACTGGAAAAGGCAAATCAGCTAGCACTGGAAGCTGGGGTGTGGGATGGGAAAAGCCAGAGACATCTCCCTGGGCACCTCCCTGCATTTCTTTCCTGTGGTGGCATTGGCATCTTCTCTCCCAGACCCCCGTCCCTATCCCCTCCCTGGGTGGGGCAGGTTCCCCTAGGGGACGCCAAGGTGGGCGTGGTCCAGCGCCGAGGCTGCTGCGGGGATGAGCAGGCCGCAGGCAGCTCTCCGCTCAGCTCAGCCGGGGGAAGCCTGGCCCTTCCCACGCCCCTCCTGGAATGCAGGGCTGCTCCGGGAGTTGATCGAAAGTGTGACTTTCCCTCCGGAGTCTGAGGTCAGTCAGCCTCCCAGGCCCGGACCAGCATTCTTGACAGGGAGCCAAGACAAGCAAGGGGCGAGGGGCCGGGGCCAGCTCAGAGGCCTGGGAGCCCCTGCCAGCTGATTGCCCCTCGCTTTCATTCCTTGTGGGTAGGAGGTGTGCTAATGCCAGATATTCCACACTTGGGGGAGGGAGATGTTGAAATCAAGGTTCTACTATTTGGGAGACCTGTGCTGATCACCTGTAGATGCTGCTAGCCGTGTCACAGGCCCGCTGCTTGAGGCAGTACAGGGCCTGGAGGGAGGCCCAGGGGACTGTGGGGCGACAGAGGTGGCCCCTGGCCCAGCTGGGACAGGGAGGAGTGGGATGAATGGGGGAGGTGGTGTAGCAGGCCTGCAGTACTGGTAAAAACCGTAACCACCTACTGAGCACTTCCTAAGTGCCAGCCATTTCCTGACACGGAGCGTCCTGAGCAGTCCACCATGGGGCTGACACCCTCTCGCCTCAAAGATGCAGAAACCGAGGCTCAGAGAGGGTCAGTAACTTGCCCCCCAGCAGAGGCAGGCCTGGATCCCAGGCTTGTCTGTCTCCTGAGCCCGTGCTCTCATCCCCCTATGCTAGACTCCATCACAGTGGATACCCTGCTGGGAACTGACAAGCCGGAATGCATCCTCCTCAGGACCTGGGGAGTGAGTGGTTCTACAGCCCCACCTAGAGGCAGGGAAGTGAGGTGCATCCACACAGACTTCTAGATGAACAGCACCCCCAGAAGGCACCTTGGGCAGACCAAGTGCCCCAGTTTGTTGGGGTTTGAGTGTGGATGTGAACTCTGGCCTGTCCGGCTGACTCCTGAGCAGTTCCTCCAGAGTCCTCAGAGGATGGCAGAAGCCTTTCCCTGGCATCGGGGAGAGGCAGGAGGGGAGTCTGAGGCTCTCAATTGAGAGAGAAAGGTTTAGACCTGGGCAGGTCAGAGCCAGGAGGGGAGGGGGCTGAGGAAAGGGGACCAGCCTGCCCAAAGCACTCTGATGCAGCTGCCCCAGGGACTTCTGGAAGCTTCCCCTGGGTACATTTAACAGCCAAGGTTGGGGCTCTGTTCCCATAGCTGGATGCCTGGAAAGTTCATGTTTTCCACATCCCTGTGTGGGAGCCAAAACCAGCTTGCAAGAGCCAGGAGACTTGAGCCTGAAGGGAGAAGCAAAGATTCTCTGTCCCTGGAATTGGGCTAATAGACGTTATGTAAGTTGAGGACCTGGCTTGACAGCTTTTCTCTCCTTGCCCTTCTAGGTGCTGAGTCTGGTTCTCTCCCTTCCGCTTCTCTCCCCTTCCCTCCTCTCCCACCCTTCCTTTTCTTTCTTCTCTTTCCTCTTTCCCCTCCTCCTCCTCCTCCTCCTCCCCCTCCTCCTCCTCCCCCTCCCTACAGTTTACTCACAGAGAAGCCACGATGCCATGGAAGGAGCCAGACGTGGTTCACAGCCTGGGCTCCACAGCTCACAAGCTGTGTGATTCAGGCAGGTCATTGCCCTCTCTGAGCCTCTCTTCCCTTACCTGTAAAATGGGACAATAATACCTACCTGAATGGCTGTTTGTAGGGCCAATGAAAACACAAGTGAATATGTTCCATATTCAAGGAACACAAGTGAATATGTTCCATATTCAAGGGCCCATTTGCCCTTGAAAAATCACTGGGTTTAGATTCTGGGAAATAATTACAAAAAGAAAGAGAAGAAATCCTTTTGTATTTGAGAGGCCATGCACAGTGGGATAAAGTTACTTAATTTCTCTGAGTCTTGGTTTTCTCTCCATAAATGGGAGTAATGATGGGATCTACCTCAAAGAGCTGTCATGAGGATTCAATGGATGTCCTTAGCACATAGTAAGTGGTCATTAAATGATTTGTTTATTATTATTATTACTATTAAGGATTGTTTGTCCTGCGGGAACCCAGGAAATGAGGGAAAGAGAAGTCTTTATATATATTTTTTGGCAAAACTCCTCTGAGGCTAGCTGCATCAGGGATGCTGAGGGTCAGGGCATGGGCTTTGTACACTGAAGCTTTAGACAAGAATATTATGTGCCTGGGAGTATGGCCCAGGCATTGGTAAAAGCCTGAACATCCAGGAGAAAGAAGGATGCTTAAATTACATCACTAAATGATCCAGAGCTTTTATGCCTTGGATTTGATCTGTCCCAGCAGCCTCAGAACTACACTAGTCTGAACATGTCTGTTTTGGGGTCCGCCTTCCCTTTCCAGATTGGTTGATTCTTGAGGGTAAAGGCCATGTCATACCTGATTTTGTATCAGGTGTGGGTGTGTGACAGAGATTGGTTCAGGGATTAAGCTTTTAGATTAAGTTCTGGGCAGACTCTGCCTCTGAGACCTAAGGGAAAGGGTGAAAATGTGCCTCTGAAAGATTTTGCCTCTTTGCTCTGGAACAGGCACACCTGGGGTCTAATACTACTTCTACCTTGGAGGGAGCCTGGTCTCCTCCCTGTAAAATGAGGAGACAAATATTGTGGTGAAGTTTCATTGAGAGAATGTGTGAAAATCACGGTTTCTTCTGCTTGATAAATGCTGGTTCATTTCTCTTACCCTGTTGTTTCCAAAATTCAATGTCACCTAGCTGGGCTGTTCTAACAAGCCAGGAGGAACAGCCCTGGGCAGCAACTTCTCTTCTCCCTTCCCCCCAGTCCTGATACCACTGCAAGGCTCCACCCCAGAAATCTGGGCTCTAAAGCCTGGCCTGGAGGAAGCCCAACCAAACTGGTTAGCCTGGCCTGGTCTCCACTAGAAACTCACAAGCCCTTATCTCCACCGTGACTAAATTTGGATCTCAAACGCAGACAATCAGCCTGGGAATTCCTGATGAATTCTAGCAAGGGCCAGCTGTTCCTGTTGGTTTTTGCAGAGTAGGGAGATAATTTTTCCAAATAAGTTTAAATTAAAAGTAATAACTGGTCATTATAGAAAAATTGGAAAACATGGCAGAAAAAAAGTTACCAATAATGCCATCACCCAGACACAACCCCCATGGACATTTTGCTTCTTTTCTGTTGGTCATTCCAATGCATGGTCAGGTTTTAGGGCTATTGGTTGTTGTTGGTGGTTTGTTTTGTTTGTTTGTTTTACATCCATCCAATCAAAGTGTATGTGCAGGGTTGTTTTTGAGTTGTTTTTTTGTTTGTTTTTAATTTTTATTGGGGTATAGTTGATTTACAATGTTGTGTTAGTTTCAGGTATACAGGAAAGTGAGTCAGTTATACATATACATATATCTACTTTTTTTTTTCTTAAGATTCTTTTCCTATGTAGGCCATTACAGAGTATTGAGTAGAGTTCCTTGTGCTATACAGCAGGTTATTATTAGTTATCTATTTTATATATAGTAGTGTGTATATATGTCAGTCCCAATCTCCCAGTTTATCCCTCCCCCCACTCCCTTATCCCCTGGTAACCATAAGCTTGTTTTCTACATCTGTGACTCCACTTCTGTTTTGTAAATAAGTTCATTTGTAGCCCCGTTTTTTTAGATTCCACATGTAAGTGATATCATATGATACTTGTCTTTCTGTGTCTGACTTACTTCACTCAGTATGACAATCTCTGGGTCCATCCATGTTGCTGCAAATGGCATTATTTTGTTCTTTTTTATTGTTGAGTAATATTTCATTGTGTAGATGTACCACATCTTCTTTATCCAATTCTCTGTTGATGGACATTTAGGTTGCTTCCATGTCCTGGCTATTATAAATAGTGCTGCAATGAACATTGGGGTGCATGAACTTTTTTTTTTTTTTTTTTTAATTTGTATTTATTTATTTATTTATGGCTGTGTTGGGTCTTAGTTCCTGTGCGAGGGCTTTCTCCAGTTGTGGCAAGTGGGGGCCACTCTTCATCGCAGCGCGCGGGCCTTTCACTATCGCGGCCTCTCTTGTTGCCGAGCACAGGCTCCAGACACGCAGGCTCAGTAATTGTGGCTCACGGGCCCAGCCGCTCCGCGGCATGTGGGATCCCCGGGACCAGGGCTCAAACCCGTGTCCCCTGCATTGGCAGGCAGACTCTTAACCACTGCGCCACCAGGGAAGCCCTGCATGTACTTTTTGAATTATGGTTTTCTCTGGGTATATGCCCAGGAGTGGGATTGCTGGGTCACATGGTAGTTCTATTTTTAATTTTTTAAGTAACCTCCATATTGTTCTCCTTAGTGGCTGTACCAATTTACATTCCCACCAACAGTGTGGGAGGGTTCCCTTTTCTCAACACCCTCTCCAGCATTTATTGTTTGTAGATTTTTTGATGATGGCCATTCTGACCGGTGTGGGGTGATACCTCATTGTAGTTTTGATTTGCATTTCTCTAATAATTACTGACGTTGAGTATCTTTTCATGTGCTTTTTGGCCACCTGTATGTCTTCTTTGTAGAAATGTCTATTTAGATCTTCCCCCATTTTTTGATTGGGTTGTTTTTTGTATGTGCAGTTTTATATCTTGATTTTCCCAGTATATTTTAATGTAAACATGTTCCTGTGTTATAAACTCTTTGCTGAGTACCAGATGCTGTGCCTAGCACATCACCCACATGATCTCAATAATGCTCACATCCATCCTAAAACCAGGAGCTCCTATTATTCTTACTTTGCAGATGAGGAAACTGAGGCACAAAGAGTTTAAGTGTCTGGCCCAATGTGGTGGTGAGGACCAGGCTGTCTGGTTTCACAGCCCATACTGTTTCCCAGGGATATATCTGTATCATGTTTTATTCAACCTTTCTTAGACATCTGTTGTTCCTCCCTGCCCAGCTTTCCTTCTACATTGCTCCAATTTTCCCGTGGGGCCTCTGATTCCCACCCCCAACCCTTAATTCAACAGGTGCGGTTATTGGGTGGAGGTGAGCACAGGTCCTGGGTCTGACCAATCAGAGCCCCGGATCTCCCCAGCTTCCATGATTGGCTAAGGAAGGGGCACGTGATCCAGTTTGGTCCACGCAGGGATTGCTCAAAGGCAGGATGTAGCCTGGACCTGCTGCCAGCCGTCTTGAGAACTTGGGTGGGAAGGGGGGACAAAAGAGGGCAGAAGCAGAGGGGGAAAGACCACATCCTCTTGCAGCTTTTCAGATTCTGGATCGAAATGCACCCGAAGTGAGTTCTTGGGTTTTGATACTGGACTTCTCAGTTACCTGAGCCTTTTAATTCCCCAAAGCCTGCTCCAGGTGGGTTTCTGTCACTTGTAACCAAGAGCTCTTGGCAAGTACAGTTGGCCCTCCATATCCGCAGGTTCCACATCTGTGGATTCAACCAGACTCAGATGGAAAGTATTTGAAAAAAAATTCCAGAAAGTTCCAAAAAGCAAAACTTGAATTTGCTGTGCTGGCAACTATTTACATAACATTTGCATTGCATTAGGTATTATAAGTATTCTAGAGATGATTTAAAGTATATGGGAGGATGTGCGTATGTTATATGCAAATACAACACCATCTTATATAAGGGATTTGGGCATCCGTGGATACTCCAAGGCAGGGTGGTCCTGGAACCAATCCCCTGATGATAGAATGGTGAGGGACAACTATAAACCCTGGTTGTTGGTCATCAGGCTTGCTTCTAGTTTTTTATCATTATAAATAATGCTGCAATGAACATCTTTACATATAGAGCTTATCCTCAACAAGAATTATTTCCTGGGGATATTTTCTCAGGAGTTACTTGGCAAAAGGTTTGAATATTCTCAGGCTTCTATAGACATTTTTCAAATTGTCTCCTCAAGGCTGGCAATGATTTGTATCCTTCACCTCCACTCCCCAACTGTGTAGGCAACTGTGATTTTTAAAACTGAGTCCTGAAGAGACTTTCTTAACAAGCCAAAGTTGTATTTGTTTTTTTAAACAGGAAAATTATGTTAATATAAAACAGATAAAAACAGACAAAAATCAAAACACACAACACGCAAGAGCACAACACACAGGACCAGTGCAAACCCTTCCCCACCCATTCCCCCAGGTTTTGAAACCTTTATTACAGATCCCCAAAGATTAGACTGTATTGGAGAGGTCACAGTATTGAATCAGAAAGAGAGACATTTTTAAAAAGGTCTGTACACAGGTAGTGGGGTGGGGCGGGGGACGTACACTTCCTCACTCCAACATCAAATACACATTGCAGAAGGGTTTCAGTGATGAGCACAGATTTCTAGAACACTACCACGTATGCTAGTCCCCGGCCCACTTTTTAAAGTTGCTTTCAAAAAGGATTAAAAGTGCACAGACACTTTCATAAGGCACAGACAAATTGTTGCACAAGTCATCTCACTAGGGACTTGAGAAAGACGGTGAGAAAATTAAATACCGAGAGATGCCGGGAGGCCACGTGTTCCTGAGCCGGAGTCCTTCTGCCAGAACCGGGGCAGAGACAGGATTGAGAAGCGGAAGGTGATTGCCTCTCATTCGCCAAGAGTTTGCACAACCCTATTCTGGAACTGACTGGGGGTTCTCTGTCGACTTGGGGATTGATTTCCAGCCACCAGTCCCAAGGCCTGAAAGTAGCAGGTAGCTATCTCCCTGTGTCTCCCTGGCAAGACCTGAAGGCGATTATCGGTTGGTGGGGCTCTTGAGGGTTCTGCCCAAGGCCATTTCGGCAGCAACTCAGTGACTACAAGATGCCCGGCATTCCTAATGCAGAGAAGGCTTTCTGCAGTGTGCAGGGGGCTCTGGGTCTGGAAAGCAGTTGTGTACTCACTAAGATAGACCCCCGAGGCAACAGAATGGCCAGGAAAGCCCATGGACTCTGCCCCAAATGTCTCATAATGTCAATCCCTCTGACATCAGAGCTGGGGTCCTGTCCTCTCAGCTCCGTCCTCCCAGCACCCCACACCTTGTGGGCACTCAGCAAATGTTTGTTGAATGACTTTGTGTGCATGTATACATGGTGTTTTACCAAACCCCTGGAGACTCATAACCTGATTTCTGATTTACTCAGTAAACCTTTAATGAGTACCTACTAAGTGCTACCACAGGACCCAGCACTGGATGGGTCAAATACAAGTTTACACATCTGCCCGCCTCCTGCTCTGGACTGCGAGCTCCCTACAGGCCTTGTCTTTAGACCCGGTTCCCATCCCTTTGTCCAGAACACAGGCCACGCTGACCAGTGGTTGTCGGATGACTGAAAAAGCGTTGCTATACTTAGGGGAGCAGCTGCCCTGGGTAGCTAAATCCCAGAAGACTCCCAGTTCTGCGAATGGGCTAGAAAAAGGAGTTTGTCTTGACTTGGAAACAGCTCAGTTTCTCTGGTGGTTCAGGATGAACAGGCACCAGACCACAACAAAGGCGGCATCCTCTGGTCTTCCTGTCCTCGCGCTGGGGGCCCTACTTAGGGGGGTGGTGGTCATGAGGCCCAGGAAGGTGGTGGGACAAGTGTCTCCCCAAAGTTGCCCCTGATGGGCACCCCCATGTAACAGGAGGCGGCCCGGGGTTGGACCCAAGCTCACACGTGGCTCAGCTCTGCCGGGAGAAGGTGGGCAGTAGGCAGATAAGCCTGAAAGGAAGGACACTTGTGCTCCCAGGGTTCCGGGCGGCACAGGGGCCGCAGTCTGGGGCTGGAACCCTCACACAGGGGCGGGTGCCCAGCTCTCTCCAGGCGCTGCCCAGGTGAGCTTCAAGGAAGAAAACTCAAGCAGTCTCGAGCTTTCTGGGCTGGGGGCCAGGCAGCAGAGAGCGTGGGTTTTGGCATCAGGCACTCCTGGGTTTGAAGCCCAGTGCTGTCACCTCCTGCTTCACTTCCAGCACCTTAGTTCTCTTACCTGCCAACTGGGGATAATATCGTATTTCATTGATTCTAGGAGCACAGCTTTTCCACTTAACATGTCGGAGTAAAATGAATCGAATAGCTGTGGCATCTTACAGTTGAAATTGGCAGTGTTTTTCCCTTAGTGGTACATAGAATGGTGTGTTTTGTCATCAGTAGTGTCTTTGATACGACTCAATATGGTACTAAGACCTACCTCACAGGATTGACATGGGGATGCACCTCCCCAGCCCAGTGCCAGGCACACAGTGATGCCAAGTAAAGGAGAGTGGTTCCCTTCCCTCTTCCTCCTGCCCCCTCTCCAGACAGAACCTAGAGGGCGGTGTGGGCAGCTCCTCTGCAGCGCTGAATAAATCAGTTTAGAGCATCAGGAAATGTCTGGTTTTTAGAAGATAAACACTCCCTTAATTCCTCTTGGAAACAGGGAGGCTATTTATAGCAGCTGCAGAGCATGCTAAACAGGCCACCAGCTCCTTTCTTCCCAGGTAATAGGTCACCAGGCGCATGGCCTGGTCCACCCTGGGTCCAGGCCCTCGATCCCTGGATTCCTGGCAGTGGTTGCACTGACCCTGGCTGGAACCCGAGGGGACAAGAGAGAGGAGCTGGCTCCCCCAGGCCGCCGAGACCACCGGGGCTTGTGACTATGGCTCAATCCAGTCAGGGGAGCTGCTGCCTGGAGAACCACCGTCCTGGGGGTGACTAGCCCTCTCACGTGGGGCCTGTGCGTGGCCTTGCCCACACCCAGCACGTGGGGGAAATGGAAGGCTCCAGCAGACCAAATTCAGCTGGGTGCCGAGCGCTGCCTAGGTATGCAAACTCTTATCTTGGCAAATGCTGGGGTGCCAGTCACTCCCATAAAGATTCTGCTGCAAAATTAAAACCTGGGCGTGTTTCCCAAGTTCATAAGGGAAAAAGAACCAATCAGGGATCCTTGCAGGGGCAAGAGTAGGGTTTCTGAAGTTGAGATCAGGTCGGAATACCAGGCAGAGGAGAAGCAGATGGTCCAAGACCTGGAGCATCACAAGGGCACGGATTGACTGGCCTTATGGGCCTTGATCTGACGAGGGGGACCCCAGACAGGTAACAAACAGTTGCTATATGAATGCAAAAACTGAATGTCCTCCCTTCCCTGCCTCCCTCAACAGAAGAACAGATTAAGAATTGGACTAAAAACGATACCTGCTCTTTGCAAGGTGTCTTGGGCCTTTTAAAATGTGCCAGTCCTGCCAAGAGCTCTGGAGTGGGCAGGTACCAGGCTTCCTCTTGGACAGATTGGGAACTGAGAAACAGAGAGGCCCAGGGACCTCCCTAAAGGTACAGCACAAGACAGGGCAGAGGTGGGGCCCAGAAGGGAATTGCAGGCCTGCCAGCCCATCAGCCTAGGTGTGGTCCGGGAGTCTGCAGAGATGGGCCCAAGCAGGGGGGAGGGGGGAGGGGTTTGGGGCAGGGCCAGGGTCCCAGGAAATGCCCAGCAAATAACCCTGGGGAGGGGGAAAGTCCCAGTGTCAGCATTTTCAGCGAGTGTCTCAGTCCCTAGTTAACATCATCCTAATGATAAGTTAACATCTTAGTAATCACCAGGGGGAGATAAGCTGAGAATCAGAACAAAGACGGGTTGCAAAGCCCTGCTTCCTTCCCCTACTTGGCCAGCAGGTCATCCTGGTGATGCCCACAGCTGCTGGCAAATGCCAGGCCCCGTGTTTCAGCAGGAAATGTGGAGAGTTGCGGAGTGACCCTTTCCAACCCCAGGTGGCTCACCGGCATCTAGGATTCTTTCCCGCCCCCAGGAAAAGGGAACCTGTTGCTTGTCTTCTCCTTGGAGACGGTGAGGATGCTACAGACTAAAAGCATATAGGGATGGAGTCAAGGGGTGGTGTGCTTGTAATTAGGCTGTCTGGGGCTGAAGGGGTGACAAGGCTTCTGGAGAAGACACCACCCAGAGCTCTGGCCCCAGCACCCAGTCAAAACTCCTCTCCAAGACTGAGTTAGAAACTGAAAAAGCAAATTGTTCTCTTATGTTCTCCGCCCAACTACTCCCCAAGGAGTTGCCGCTTCGGAGCTGTAAACAATGAGCTATTTTTTCCTCGCCTTAGAAAATCTGAGTGTCCCTTTTCTATACCATCTGAGGGAGTTCTGTTTAGGTGCAGGCTTTGTACATTCAAAACCAGCTGACGTCACAGCCCCGTAAAGTGAACAACTTCTAGTCACGCTACCGTCTGGGCTCCGGATTGCACATTCCTTAGTGTTAAATAACCTCCTAGAGCCAGGATCCCTGGATAAATACCTACACGTTCTCTCTAGGTCATTCTCACACACTCGCCCTCTCTGGACTGTCTCCCTCCCTCCCCTCCCCCTCTCTCACACACACTCAACCCAACCCCAGCAAAAGGCATTGCACAGAGGACGCCATTTCTCAGCTGAGAGGTCACCGGGGGACAGAGCAGTCTGCCAGGCAGTTCCTGAGCTTGCTCTTGGGACGGCCTTTTGGGGGCAAAGCACTTTCGAGCCAGAAGCAACCCTCGCTTGGACTGAGACCCCCGGGGGCCTCGTGTCCACGACTGTCACGCCTTGCCCACCACTGGAGAGCGGCAGGCAAGACAGCTGCTGCCCTTGGACTCCCCGGCAGCCATGGTGGTCGCCCGGCCCGGGGTGGGGGTGGGCTTCAGAAAGGTGACCTTGCTCTGGTCAAGGCCGTCAGCGGGCCAGGCTACGGCCTGTAGATCTTAATGACGTCCTTGATGGGCCGCCGGCAGATGGGGCAGCAGGCCCGGGCCTGCCTCTTGAGCCGCAGGCCGCAGCCGTGGCACAGGCACATGTGTCCACACGTGTAGATGACTGTGTCCACTTCGCCATCGAAGCACACCGCGCACTCGCTGTTCTTGCTGCCCGCCAGCTCCGGTGGGGAGAACACGGGGGACACTGGTGGGCTCAGTGGGGAGCTGGGGGCCGTCACTGCAGAAAGGGAGAACAGGCAGACCTTAATCCGTGGTTCTCAGGTGGGCTCTGCTGGGGCAATCCCAAGAAGGCAGGGCTTCTATGGCAGAATCCGTGGGGGGACAACTTTGGGAGACACCAGTTTTGGTTATTCTCCTGGGTTTTGCCCCCTTTCCTATGCTCCTACCCCTAAGCATCAAGCACCATTATCACCCTCTGGGATGCCATATCCAGATGTTTCTCCTCCCTACAGCTGAAGAAGGAAAGGATGCGGGGGAAAGGCGGCCACCTTATTTAGCCCCAGGAAGGGCTGGTACAGCCACCAGGGAGAGCCCCTGTCTCCCTGCACCCTCCACTCCCCCATCCCTGAAGGTGTGCCCTTCCTTACCCAGGGATGATTCAGATGCCGAGGAGGACTGGTTGACACTGAAGGCCATATCGGAATCGCTATCGTCCTGGGAGCCGCTGAGGGATCCTGATGGGGATGTGGTCGCAGGGCTGGACTGCAGGGTGCCTGAGACCAAAGAGACTCCATCAGGGGCAGTGGGAGGTGGGCTCTGCTCTGCTAGTCCCTGGCTCTCCACTGCTTTGCACCTTCACTTCCTCATGTATCTAATGGGAGGACAAGAACTGCCTCACAGGGTTCTGCTAAGAACTGATGGAATCGTACAAGTGTGATAGACATTTGGTCTTTGCCACCTAGCCTCCATTCTTGTTTATTTCAGAAACAGCACTGGAATTTTGTTTGAGGCACTACTTCACCCTCACACACACGATCCAGGCCAGGCCAATAAGAACTTCCACCCTTGGTCTCAGTGGTGGTTCAAGCAAGGCCTGCAAGGCCAAATTCTGTGACTGTCACTAGAACTACTAGGAAAGAAGGCACCCATTCCATTGGGAGATGAGCCTGGTGCTGTAGGGCCTGCCTGAGAGTCAAGCCAACACAGAGCAAAGTACAGCTTTCAGATGGAATCCTGATGACATCCTTTCAACACCTAGATCCAGCTGTTCCTGAATCCATCCAATATACTCCCAGACTTCTGAGGCATGTGTGTACCCCCCAAATTCCCTTTTTGCTTAGGGCACTGTGAGTGGGGTTTCGTTACTTGCAACTACAAGACTCCCAACTAGTGTTCAACATGGATGGGTCTTCTTCCCTGAACTCACTGTTGGTTCAGATAATGATGGGTTATCTCTGATGTGAAGAGACAGGCCCCTTCCTTTACCCTACTTGAGGATGGATGGACAGATTACAGAACCAGGGCTGCTGTCAGACGGGGATCAGGAGGGCAAGTCCCTGGCCTCCAAAAGCAGTCACTTCCTTTCTACCTTCTCCTGCCTTCTCTTCCTGACCACTCAAAGGCTCATCCTGGTTCTTCTGGAGGTGCTGGGGAGGGGGAGAGAATGACTCTAGGCTTAGTTCTTGCAAAGCCCCAGTGGGAACTTGGGCAACTCATCTCAGGCTGAAATGATGACTATTGTCTGATGGTCCCTTAAAAAAAAAACAACAAACCCAAACCAACCAAATTACAACCACCACTACCCTGTTCCTCCTCTGTCCTCAGTCAAACAGCAACAGTCACTGTCGTTACTATTGCTACTTATTAAACATGCTGCATGTGGCAGACACCTGCTTAAAAACATTATATGCACCTTTTCATTTCATCCTCACAATAACCCCACGATGCAGGTCATCACTCCCTTTCTACACTGAAGGAAACTGAGGCTCAGGGATTCTCTGATTTGCCCAGCATCTTCATGGCTGACCAGCCACGTGACTGGGACATTTATTTAATCTCCCTGTGCTTCAATTTTCAGGAGGATAAAACTGAATGAGGTGACATATGAAATGTTCATCGTTTCTGTTATCGTTCGGACTTTACTTCTTGAAACACGAACATGGAGCTGTGCTCTCTGGGAACCTTCCCTGATCACCAGCCCCGCTCCACCAAGTTGGCGAGAAGAGAAGCCCCTCTGCTGTAGCGAACACCACACCGCGCAAATCTCCATTTGGGTGTCTGTGAGGACGTGAGGGCGCTCCACGGTCTGTATCCTCTCCTCTGCCGTGCCCCATCCCACGAGCTCAGGGCCTGGCCCACAGCTGGAGGAGGGTGCTGCGTGTCTATTTGTGGCAGAATGAAGGCAAGAAGCAATCTCAAAACGGGATGGTTCAAGCCTGCGTTCCACTTTCTGTGGACGGTGTTATTCTCATTTTCCTCTTTTAAATGTAGTTGTATTTTCTTTTTCTCCTACACTTAATATACATTACATGTGTAAAAAATATTTATAATAAATCATAATAATGGAAATAAAAATTGCACCGACAATTTACCTGCCAGGCCCTGACACCAGCAGGTACTTGGGTTGGTGTGGACAAAGTGTGGTCCAGGGAGCTGCGACAAAGGCATCCCCGGGGCACTGGTTAGAAACGCATCTTCTCAGGACCCACCCCCACTGAATGGGAAACTCTAGGTGGAGGCCAGGTGGTTCTGATGCGCGCTCAAGTTTGGGGGACCACCGGCTGGGCTTCAGCAGCGGCTCCGGCTACCTATCCAGTGGCGCCAGGATTCCCGGGGCGAGCCCCGCATACGCGCGGTCGGGGGACTCACCGAGGAGGCGCAGCTGGCCTGCGGCGCCGCCGCTCACGGCGAAGAAAGCCCAGAGCGCCTGCGTGGTGTCCACGCACAGCAGGCGGTCGCGCGGGCGCCCGTTGACGCCCAGGAGCACGTCGCCGCCGGGCCGCAGAGTGAAGCTGAGCGCGTCGCCCCCGCTCGGCACGGGCCCGGCGCGCGCCACCACCCAGTACTCTTTGCGGTCGAGCAGCGCGTAGGGGTCGGTGGGCAGCTCGGCGGCGCGGAGCCCGCCCGGGTCGCATGACGTGATGCCGAAGGCCAGCGCGCTGGGCGCCGCCAGCCCCGGGCGGCCCACCTCCACGAAGAGGCTCTCACCGGGCCGCAGCGGGCGCTCGGAGAAGACAAGCGTGCGACCGCCGTCGGGCCGCGGCGCGCAGGCCACCTTGCGGTCGAGCGACAGGCTCACGTCGGGCCCGCGCGTCGCGTGGAAGCGCAGGTCGGCTTCTAGCAGCGCCGGCGACGACGAGGGCCGCGGGCGCTCGCGGGGCCCGCACGGGATGGCTGCGGCCGCGTGGTCGGCGAGCGGCGGGCCCGGGGCGCGGCCCAGCGCCAGGTGGCCCAGCTTGGCCACCACCTGGTTGTTTTCGAGCTCGTTGTTGTCGAAGTTAGCCGCGTCGTGGCTGCTGGGCGGCAGGCAGGCGCTGAAGCGGGCCTGGCCGAGGCGCGCGGGCGTCAGCGTGTCGGCGAACCCGCTCTCTGCGCGGGGAGGGCAGAAGAAGGGCAGTGAGGGCGCAGCCGGCCAGGAGCCCCCGCCTTGCCCTCCCCGCGCCCCCGCCCTGCCCTCCCCGCGCCCCCGCCCCCACCTGGGCCCTCCCTTTCTTTTTCTGATTCCTTCGTGACGTTATTTAAGATCCCCAGGTGCACAGAATTGGATCAAGCATCGTCCCGAGAGCACTTGACTATTCTTATCTTTGGGACGGGCAGATGAGGCCCTTCCTCCCTTTTTCCTCCCTCCTTCTCTTACTCCCATCCCTCCATCCTTTCCTCTCCCTCTTTTCTGTCTTCTCGTCTTCCTTTTTTTTCTTTCCCCCTTCTTCCTTCCTCCCGCCCCCCTCAGAGGTTTTCATACTTTTGAAGATTTTTTTTTTCTTTTAATTGGTGTGTTCGTTTCTGCTTCATAACAAAGTGAATCAGCTACACATACACATATTTAAAGGGCATTTAAAAATCATTATTGTCTGCTTCCCCAACTAGAACATAAGCTCCAAGGGAAAGAGCAAACCCTTGGGTTTGTGGCCTTAATGTGTGCCAGGTTATTATTTTAAGCTCCTTTTCACAGGTTCTCATTTAGTCCTCATACAACCTGTGAGGTGTGTTATCACCTGTTATCACCCACCATTTGGTAAAGAAGGGAGCTGAGGCACAAAGGGGCTAGGGAGCACGACCAAGGTTGCACGGCAACTAAGTGGCAAAGTCAGGACTCGAACCCGGGGCTGTCTGGTTCCATGCTGCCTCTGAAAGAAGGCGGGGCATGGGCCTGTCCTCCTCACTGCTGTGTCTGCAGCAGGGAGCACCGTACCTGGGTGCTACTCCACCTTTGAATGTGTAAGGTTTCTGCAAGAAATGGCCTCATTGTATAGGACAGGAAACTAAGGGGGCATTTTTTAAAAGTCACAGTCATGAAAATATTTTTGAATAATTTTTAGTAACATGAAAAAATGCTCTTGATCTATATTAAGTAAAAAAGCAAATAAAAATAGTGTTTGTCATCCAGGTAATACAGGCCTTCATACTTTGGTATCAACAGATTACTTGTGGACCGTCCCTAACTAGAATGTGAATCCCTGGAGGGCAGTGTCTGTGACAGTCTGTTCACCACCAAGTTTCAGGGCTTAGCAGAGTGCTTGGCAGATAGCCTTCATTATTATGTAGTTTACTGGATGAATAAATGAATGAGGTCTCTAGCAGAGACTGACTGCTTCTCTGAATAACAAAGATATCAGGGAAAGAAAGTATTTTGAAGTTGTTTTTGTGATCAAAATATTCTTGTTAACCAAAGCAAGTAAAGGAAGCAAGAAAAAGTGTTACTCAGACTTTTTAAACCAAACCACTCTAGCTAAGATTTTGTTACCATTCTGTAATTTATATCATGGGGGAAAAATATTTCTTCCTCTTCAGTTTTCCAAATATAAAATTAAATCATAAAAACAAACATGGTTTTGCAAAAAAAATGCCCTAACCCCTGGTGAGAGGCTCATATGTTACTCCCCACCCCCGCTCCATACAGGGCAGAGTTTGCAAACTGGCCATCCAAGTTCTGATGCTGGCTTACAGACCTGTCTGGTTGGCCTACTAGTGTTTGGGTTTTTTTTTCCTTTTTTTAACTTTTTATTTAAAAATAACCAAACATATACAAATAGTATAATGAATGCTGTTTACCCAGATTCAACAATTAACATTCATGGCCAATCTTGTTTCACTGACGCCCCCATCAGTTCTCCCTCCTATATTATTTTGAAGCAAATCCTAGACATGCCATTTTATCTCAAAAAATTTCAGTATGTCTCTCTAAAATTTAAAGACTTCTTGTCATATTGTGTGTGAGAATATGCTTTTTTCCCAGTTTGTTTGAATGAAGATCCAAATAAAGCCCACTCATTGTCATTGGCCTCTTTTAAGCTATGGTTGCCTCTTCTTTTTTCCCCTTCCATTGGTTTGTTGAATAAATCACCCCTTGGTCTTTCAAAATATTTTTTGAACTTGTGGCCAGTACTTAAGAGTCAGGAGATTCACTTTACACTGGATTTATAGCCTCTCTTGGAAAATCAGGTCTAGTGACACAGGACCTGAATTCTTGCCTGTCATCAATGGGTTACAGCTTGCCCTTTTGCTGAGGTTGTTTGCTTTCCTTCCCCATGGCCCTGAGCTGGCCCCTTCACCCATCTCAACTGCTTGCTTGGGCTCTGTGGACATTTGAGTTTGTCTTGCATTAGAGGATGCTTCCCCACAACCTGAGGGAAGAAGTAGGATTTCGGTTTGGTCCTTTTAAAAAGTATATATGTGTGCATGTGTCTGTATCTGTCTATAATACTATATGTGCATAGGAAATCAAGTTCTAGAAAGACATACAACAAAATGTTAATGGTCATTATCTCTCAGGTAGGTGAGGTTATGAGGGATTTTCTTCAGATTTTTCTGTATTTTCCAACTTTTCTACAGTAAGCATACACTGCAAAGTTTTATCATCAAAAACCCCAATATTTTGAAAAATCAAGTTTTCAATTAATATTTAACAATGGGGGGAAAATGCCCGTGATATCATATTAAATGAACAACAGAGGATACAAAACCGAATATACGATTTGATTCTAATTATGTGGGAAATGTATGCATGGGATACAGATGAAAGATACAGGAAGGAAATACATAGAAATTCGAGGGTGGTTATCTCTGGGTGGAAATTTGCTTCTTTATGGTTTTCAGATTTTCTCATTTTTCGCTAATGAACATGCATTGATTTTGTAATCAGAAAAAAAACATGAATAAAAGTAGACTAAAACAAGCACTTTTTTTGAAAAGGCATTTTAGACAAGTGGATGTTTCTGGGAGCCTCTTGGCGTAATGCATTTTCCCAGGGCTCACTGCCTTACTACAGTCATCCTGTGAGGCCAAGCCTGAAGGCACTGGCCGTGGCTTGCCCTGGGCCTCTGCTCTTGCCAACACACTCTGCTTCTGTCCCCCACCCCCAAAGCTCTTCCTCCTGGCCCCTAACAGCTCCACATAAGAGCCTGTCCTTCAGTATAGCATCCTAATTGAGAGCATGGCTTGGAGATGGGTACTTAGGTTCGAGTCTTGGCTTCAGCCCTTCTTGGCTATGTGACTTTAGGTAAGTCACTTTACCTCTTGAAGTCTCAGCTTCCTCCGCTTAAATATCGTATATTAACGCATATATGTGGAACCCAGAAAAATGGTACACATGAACTGGTTTGCAGGGCAGAAATTGAGACACAGATGTAGAGAACAAACATATGGACACCAAGGGGGGGGAAGTGGTGGAGGCGGTGGTGGTGGTGGGATGAACTGGGAGATTGGGATTGACATGTATACACTGATGTGTATAAAATGGATAACTAATAAGAACCTGCTGTATAAAAAAATAAAATGCAAAAATTTTTAAAAAAATGGAATAATGATGATACCTGCCCCCCCCCACTCCCACCCATGTTGTTATAGAGATTAAATTAGATGCTTTTATAAAGAGTCTGGCACAGGGGTCCCAACCCCTGGGCCACGGACGCGCTATCAGTCCCCATGGCCTGTTAGGAACCAGGCAGCACAGCAGGAGGTGAGCAGCGGGCAAGCCAGCAAAGCTTCGTCTGTATGTACAGCCGCTCCTCACCGCTCACATCGCTGATCTGACAGGAGCTCCGCCTCCTGTCAAATCAGCGGCAGCATTAGATTCTCATAGGAGCGTGAACCCTACTGTGAACTGCGCATGCGAGGGATCTAGGTTGTGCGCTCCTTATTGAGAATCTAATGTCTGAAGATCTGAGGTAGAGCCGAGGCAGTGATGTTAGCGCTGGGGAGCGGCTGCAAATACACATTATCATTAGCAGAGAGGTTTGACTGCACAGAGACCATAATCAATCAATGCACTTGAATCATCCGGAAACCATCCCCCCACCACCCAGTCCATGGAAAAACTGTCTTCCACGAAACCAGTCCCTGGTGCCAAAAAGGTTGGGGACCGATAGTCTAGCACAGAGCATGGTACAAAGTGCTCAAAACATGGTAATTATCATTATTCCTTAAACATCTATTAACAAAATGTATAGAGCACTTGCCATGTGCCAAGCACTGTGCTGGGCACTGGCTGAAGAGGAGAACAAGCAGGCATGGCCTCTGGGTCCATGGAGCTCTCATTCCAGTGGGAGAGACAGATTTTAATGAAGCAACTGACAGAAAACTAACTCTTCTTCCAAACTGTGATGAGTGCCACCAAGAGCTGCCATCTCACGATGCTCTGAAAGACGGGCACATTCCAGTGGGGAACTCAGACTCCGAGAGGCAAGGTGAGTTACTCCAAGTCACACAGCTAGGAAGTGATAGAACTGGGATTCTCTGTGTGTGTCAAAGGGGGACTTGGTCAGAAGTGGGGCCTGAGAGTGGGTCAGAACAGCCCAGTCTCTGATCACGGAGCTATGACACGAAGGCTGAGGGAGTGGTGGCTGGGAGGTGGAGTGTAAGCATTTCAGGCAGAGGGAACAGCATGTGTGAAGTCTCTGAGGCGGTGAAAGCTTGGTATGTTTTTGAGGCTGGTGTTACAGAGTATGTGACAGCACTTAACGTGGGACCTGGCACACAGTAGCCCCTTGGAGAAGCTTGGGTCTCCTTCCTTTATATAAGGAGCTCTGTCCCTATCAGGCATTGTCCCTGAGTGAGACAGGCCCAAGATAGCAGAGTGCTGACCTAGGCCCGACACTTCAGAAGCCACCTCTCAAAGCTTCTCTATGGAGAATCAGCCAGCTGGCTACAGGCAGAAATCCAGCCACATCAAGAGGCCATGAAGGAAGCTTATCAAAACTTCCCGGCTCTAACCTGTGACTCGTCTCCAAATCCACTCCCTGGACCTGATGAAAGTATGCACAACCATTTACTTGAGCACCTACCAGAAGCAACTCCATGCATTCATTGCCCTTATCAATCCTTACCACTATCCCGTGCGGCTCTGCAAAATGGGCACATTTCACGGTGGGAAAACACCGAGGCTTTGAGAGATGAAGTGAGTTATTCAAAGTCACACAGCCAGTGGTGACAGAAATGGGATTCCATCTCAGGCTATGCAACTCCAAGGCTGGGCTCCTTATGACAAGCAACGCTGCCTCCAAAATTCAGCTGTCCTTGTTTAGCTCTTACAGCTGCCCAGCATGGGGACTCAGCCTCAGGCCAAGTGGAGTTGTGGTCCCCAGGGACCTAATATCTCTGAGAGGAAGGGTCCAACAAGTGCCCCCCCACCCCCCACCCATGATCATCCACCAAGCACCATCACACAGCAGCAGTCCGAGGCCAGGCGCGCGGAGGCTGGAATGGCTGGGATGGGCGCCCTGACCTCCCACTCTCCCTGGGCCACCTCCAGGGCCTGCCTCTGGCCTGGGATGGAGCTCAGTTCTTCCCTTTCTTTCTCTTCCCTGGCTCTCTCAGGTCAACTGTGTCTGGGCCTGGAAGTAAAGCAGAATTTATGCCCCAAGAGAAACCATCTGTGTGTGAAGATGAAGATGAAGACTGGACGAACTGGAGACAGAGGGGACCATCCATCAGTCACTTCAGTGTCTCAGAAGGACTGCTTTGGGCCGTGTCCTGGAGGCAGAAGTGACCGGACACGCTGACAGAATGATTGCCGGGGGAGGAAAAGAGGAGTCCAGCATGACCCCGGAGGTTTTGGCTGAGGCACCACGTGGGTGGTGCCATCCACGGACAACAGGGATGGCTGTGTGAACGTGTTCCATGTGGGAAGCCTCTCGGACACCAGAAGGAGGTGTGAGTAGGCGGAGGGAACTCTGGAGTTCAGGGGAGGTGTCAGGGCTGGGAATATGGATTTGGGAGCCAACAGCTTAGAGATGGGACTCAAGGCCCAGCGACAGGCTCCTGTCATCTGGAGAAAGAGGGTAGATGAGAGAAATGGCCTTGCCTCATTTGTTTGTTAAATTCTACAGTTGTTTAGGCACTTTTCTACATGCATGTTGTATTATATGATTTAAAGGTAAGAAGGAGGGCTTCCCTGGCGGCACAGTGGTTAAGAATCCGCCTGCCAATGCAGGGAACACGGGTTCGAGCCCTGGTCCGGGAGGATCCCACATGCCCCGGAGCAACTAAGCCCGTGCGCCACAACTACTGAGCCTGCGCTCTAGAGCCCGTGAGCCACAACTACTGAGCTCACATGCCACAACTACTGAAGCCCACGCGCCTGGAGCCCGTGCTCTGCAACAAGAGAAGCCACAACAATGGGAGGTCTGCGCACCACAACGAAGAGTAGCCCCCGCTCGCAACAGCTAGAGAAAGCCCACGCGCAGCAACGAAGACCCAACACAGGCAAATATAAAAACACATAAATAAATAAATTTATTTAAAAAAAATAAAAGTAAGAAGGAAAGAGAATGAAGAGGGCCTAGGATAGAATCCTGGGGCTCTCAGCATATGGAGACAGGCAGGGGAGAAGCCAGCAGCGGGCCAAGGAGGAGAGGCTCAGGAGGTGGGAGGAAAAGCAGGAGCTTTGGAGGCCCGGAGCCACGAGCAGGTCAGAGAGGCGGGGAGAGGTGTCCTGTGGCAGCAGGGAGAGGCCTGGTGAGAGGATGGAGACGACAGCTCTGGATTTGGCAGCACGAGGCTGAAGGGTGAGCTTGCAGGCTGAAGTCCAGCGAAGCAGTGCGGACGGCTCTATTGCAGCCAGGTTTTAGCACATTAGGGAGGAGTTGGATAAAATTGGAGTGAGAAAGGTTTCTGATGGTCCACGAGCACTGGCCACCCCGTGTATTACTGCCACAGCTGGGAACAACTTTCTTCAACGCACCTAGTGGTGCCCTAAGCCAGGAGAAGATGAAGTTGAAGGGCTAAAACTCTCACTGGCCGAGATACTGGGGCATCAAGGTGAGTCCCGCCAGACTGGGTCACTGATGACTACATGGGTAACTAGTAGCGACCAAATGTTGAACCTCCTCAGTATCCATATATTCCTGCACATATTACAAAGCCTAAGGAATATAAGCAGTTGTTTTTGGTTTAACTTCAAGAGAAAGCCTTGTTTGCAGAACCTAAAAATTACAAGCTGGTAGCTGCCCCATTGTTTGAATTGATGATTCACCAGGCTACGGACCCACCATTTCTTGTCTCCCTCAGCTTCTGAGCAGGTTCTATTTTACCTACAACTGCAATCCTGTGCCAGGGCAGAGGTAGAAGAAGCTGTCTCTGGGAGCACAGCTATATGCAGTGTAGAATAAACATGGTAGAAAATATGCTTTGGGTATATCTCTTCCCCAGTCCTTAAATTGCCAACTATACTTTCTGTTGTTTGAATAGTAAATAATATGAAGAACCAGAGGGTGGTGTAAACAAATGTGATAATGTTTCATTTCCTTTGGGGCCTACTCATACTTTTTTGTATAATGTTAAAGAGAATTGATTTCTTTCTATTTGTGTTTTCTTTTTAATTTCATATTAAACATTTTTTTTAATCAGAAAAAAATTTCACGGTGGCACAGTGGTTAAGAATCCACCTGCCAATGCAGGGGACATGGGTTCGAGCCCTGGTCTGGGAAGATCCCACATGCCGCAGAGCAACTAAGCCCGTGTGCCACAACTACTGAGCCTGTGCTCTAGAGCCCGTGAGACACAACTACTGAGCCCATGTGCCACAACTACTGAAGCCCACGTGCCTAGAGCCTGTGCTCTGCCACAAGAGAAGCCACCCAATGAGAAGCCCACGCACCGCAACAAAGAGTAGCCCCCGCTCGCCGCAACTAGAGAAAGCTGGTGCGCAGCAACGAAGACCCAACGCGGCCAAAAATAAATAAATAAAATAAATAAATAAATAAATGTATATATATATTAAAAAAATTTTCACTGGGATGAGCTGAAGAAGGAAATGGGAGGGGGTGGTATAGACAACACCTTTGAGAAAGTTTCTCTCTGAAGGAGAGCAGAGAAATGGTAGTAGCCTGTGGAAGAGATTGTCAAGGGCAGTTTCTTTTAAAGATGGGAGCTACCAGAACCCTTGTGTGTGCTCATGGGGATGATTCTGTGGAGAGGGAAAGAGAGGCTAGAGAGAGGGACAAATGACAGGAGAATGTCCCTGAACAGGCAGAGGGGACAGGAGCAGAGCTCCTTCTACCATGGCGACAAGAGGGCAGGCAGAAAGGCAGGGGTGTTGGGGATGGAGAAGAGAAGGTGAGGATGTTGGGCACTGAGCCCGGGCTTTTCCAGATGCCTCCCTGCTGCCAACCAGAGAAGACTGGACCAGGGCAGACAGACCTCGGCTGGTCCCTGGCCAGTGCTGTTTGTGACCTCAGCTCCCTTCTGCAATTTGGGGAGCTTCACACCTGCCTCACAGGCCCATGGGGAGGACTAATGGCAGGGCTGTGGAAGGAATAACCACGTGCCGGGTGCCACGCCCGGCACAGAGTGGGCCTTTAGGGGCCCCTCGTAGGACGTGGCCACAGAGTGGAGCTCTCACTCCTGACTGGGAAAGGATAAGCCTTCGGGGTACCCTACCAGGCAAATGCCTTACTGTGGGGCTGGGAGCTGGGCACTGATCTGGGCTGTTTGTAAAGAAAACATTAACTGCAAAAGCCGATTACCCTCTGCTGCTTCCCCACTGGGGCTCTGGATGAAGCCAGCTGAAGCCGCTCCTCCCCGCCTGATGTGGTGCTCACAGGTCCCACGCCAAGGCACCTCTCGGGTCCTGGACCAAAGCCCCTTGCCCACCACAGCCACTGATCAGCTGGGTGACCTCAGGCAAATCCCTGCCCCTCTCTGGGCCTCTGTTTCCTTATCTGCAGCATGGAGAGGTGCACTCAGACCTGCAGGCTCTGATTTCAATCTACAACTTCAAGTCTTTATCAAACAGTTTGTTCATAATACTAGTGAACAAATACTGAACCACCAACTGTTAGGTGACCTTGGCCAAGTTATCCATCCATGCTGGGCCTGCCGATGGGGATGATACTATTTCCTATCTCACAGGGTTCTTGTGAGGACTAGAAGACATCACCCAGGTAAAGCCCTCAGCGTGGTGCCTGGCACAGAGTAGGTCCAATAAATTAACGAAAGGGCTCAAGTCTTTCAAGGGGGGTTAATGACTCCCTTATGAGGCCTTTGGAGAGCCACTGTTGCTGGCTATCTGGCACCCAATCCCCGCTTCTTCTGGTCTCAGCACCCAACTATTCTTTTGAGGGAACTCCCCCTGCCGCATTTCCACTCATTGCCTTGAGGAGGGAGTCTTAACTTGGCCAGTCACTCTATCCCATCCCTCTGGCCATGGAGATCAACGAGGTTAGATCTTGAGATTTTAGCTAGACCCTGTGGGAAAGCACCTCTCTTGCTAGATTTGTTAAGTTCGTGGGACATGGGACTGGAGCTGCTGGTGGCCTTGCCCCCAACCCAAAGGGAGAGCCTGATTGAGGATGACACCAACAAAGACTACAGCTGAGCAAGAAATAAAGGCAGGCCAATATTCTGGGTGCTATTTCTTGGGTCTCTGCATCAAGCCAGTCTAACAGGGAGCTGTTCCCTGGAATTTTCAGTCACAGGAGACATTAATTCCACCCCCCCCCTTTTTTTTTTGCTTGAGTGAGATTGAACTGGTTTCTGTCACTTGCAACCGAAGGTTTCTGACAGCATAGCCTGCAATGCCATGGCCTTGGGCTGGCGTTCCATGTTCAGTCTGACCAGCCTTCTACCGCTTGGCAGAGGAAGGATAATGAGGCCATGACACTGACCACTCCTGAGCTGCCTGGAAGTGGGACAGGGCTGCCTCAGGACAGCATGGGGCCTGCATTCCAGAGCTCTGGAAAAGGGCTTCCTTGGAGAAAAAGGAGCCGGGAGAGGTGTGCATGACCTGGCTGAGCCTTCCTCTCCTGGGTCCAAGAACTACTAAAATCAGCAGAAAGTAACTTGTCTTTGGCCCAGAGGAGCATCCAGAGAAATCAAGGCTCTCAGGATGGACCACTCCAGGCCCCAGTAAGCCCATCCTGGTTGATGCCCCTGAGAACAGTAAACTAGCAGCCACAGGGCAGCCCTGCGGGAGAATGTATCCAGCAATGCAGTTTGCATGGGGGCAACCCAGGTGTCCATCAAAGCGGGAGGCCATTAGAGAACAAGGAAGCAGAGAGACAGATACAGATAAATCTTAAAATGGGGCAAGTGAACAAAGAAAAATAGAATAAGATCCTTAGCACAATACCATCTACCTATGCATACAAAACAGCTCTACATATTTTTAAAAGATACACACGCCCAAGGGCTGCCAAACATCAGACAGACTGATGCTTATCTGGGCAGGGGAAGGCGTGAATGGGAGTGGGGATTGGAGATGAAGCAGAAAAGTCAAAACAAGAGAAGGGGCTTGTGTGATGATACCATGCCCTGAACTGAGAGGTCTGAAGAGCTCAGCTTGGTACCAGGCAGGGCGGAGGGACAGGCACCCATGCAAAGAGGACCACTGTGATCACAATCCTGGCTGCACCCTGGGATCACCCGAGGAGCCTTTAAGAAATCTGAATGCCTGGGAGCCAACCCCACCCCCCCCCCCACCTCCCTGAGGTTCTGATCTAATTGGTCTGGGTATAACCTGGGAAGAGGGGTTTTCAGAGCCCCCCAGGTGACCTCAATGTGCAGCCAAGGCTGAGAACCACTGAACTAAAGCGTTCTAATCCTGGCTCTGCCACTCACAAGCAAGTCACTTCCCTTCTCCAAGCCCTGGATTCTTTATCTAAAAGGGGCTAAGTTGCCCTATCTTGAGGAAAGACTGAATGTCACAAGAGGGGGCACCTCAGGGTCTGGCCACAGAGAAGCAGCGCTCTCTGCTGCAGCTGGACCCCCCTGCAGGAGGAATGCTGGGCTGAAAGCACAATTTCATCAGGTGAGAGAAATAGGCAAGGCCTATGAATCTCTTTTTGTTTCTGAGACTTAATTTTGGCTCAAGTTCCAGGGCAAATACAGTGCACCCCTGTCCCACCAGATGGGGAGGACACTTCCCAGATGAGGGTTGCCAGATAAAATATAGGATGCCATGTTACATTTGAATTTCAGATAAACAACAAATTCTTCTCTACCCAATATTCTGTAATAACTTATATGGGAAAAGAATCTGAAAAAGAATGGATATATGTATAAATGAATCACTTTGCCTTACACCTGAACCTAACACAACATTGTAAATCAACTATACTCCAATATAAAATAAAAATTAAAAAAAGAAAACAAATTCTTTTATAACTATGTCACAAATATTGCATGGGGTATACTTGTACTAAAGAAATTATTCATCATTTTTCTGAAATTCAAATGTAACTGGGCATCCTAAACTTGACAACCTTACCCAGATGCTGCTTTAGCTTGGTGTTGAGGGTCTATCCAGTGTGGTCTGAGAGAGGTGAGGGAGGGATAAGGGGTCTCTATTCTGGAGTTTCACAGCTGAGACTCTCTAAGGGTACTATGTTACCCCCTTGTTCCTAGTGAGGAAAAGGAGGCCAGAGGAATTTGCATGACACTAACATCAGTTGCCTTTTATTTATCCACTTGGTACTGTGGACACCACCCTCAGAAGCCCAGTTCTTCCAGGAACTGGGAGGGAGGGACCCCCTTTATGGTGGGATTTCTGTGGTTCTCATGTTGTGCCAGCAACAGCAGAGTATCTATTACCCAGGCTCAAACCGTACAAAATCATGACTGTTTCGCTTTCTTCTTATTTGTATTATAACTTTTTTTTCTGATTATAAATCATTGTTGATAACTTGGGGGGAAAAAAGAAAAAAAACACCCATAACCCCTTTACCCCGATGCAACCAATGTCAATCTCCTCTTTCCCTGGGAAGGAAACATTTATTGAGCCTTGATCACATGTCAGTAACCTCTCCATTATCTCATATAACCTTTAGAAAGAAAAATAACCTTATTGCCCTTTCTGATTATAAAAGGTTTTTTACATATATGTTAAAAAAGATAACTCATAGAGGTATGAAGAAAGAAGTGAAATTCACCTATGATCCCATCACCGAGAGATAGCATTCCTTCTAATCTCATTTCCCCATCTGTATGTAATTGTGAACATCGTCCCGTGGCACCTGTGCTAGGTGCTCCCTGTCAACCAGCTCATTGCAGGCACTACGGGCAGATAAGGAAACTGAGGCTCATGCCTGCCACCTGACACTGATGTTCCAGTGGGCCCTATCCTTCCCTCCAAGGGGCGTGGGATGCTGGAGGGGCTCAATAAAGGCTTGTTAAGTGAACAAATGAACAAGGGCAAGAGTCCGTGACTCCTCACAGGCTTGTTCAGTCTCATTAAGTCATCAGAGGCTGCTTCCAATTTGTATTTTTTAAAAATCCTAATCCACTTGCACTGATTATGGAGTGGCTGTGATTTCTCGGCTGTGACCCTGAGGCATGGGCTATCTGAGGGAGCAGGTGAATGAGGCCTGATTGTTTTCCTGCTCTATAGGAATAAAGAGCTCCAAAAAAGAGTGACAGGAGATCCAGAGGAGGTTTTAGAAACCTACATTTCCTGGAGGTGAAATACCAAAATCTTCCATGGAGAAGAGTGTGGGGGGCAACACAGTTAAAATGCCCAAGTAAGGCCCCGGCTTGGAGGGTGGGTAGCTCTTCATAATTTGGTCTTCCTAAGCCTGGATTTCAGGCATGTGCTTCAGCCCCCATGCAAACGGGCAGAGATTCTTACTTCTTAGCTGTTATTTCTTGAGCGCCTTCTATGTGCCAGGTGCTGTGCTGCATCCCTTTCATACACCATCTCATGTTCCCCTGCCCAACAATCCCACGAGGTGGGTGCTATCACGAACTCACTTTACAGATGAAGAAACTGAGGCACAGAGAGGGTTCGGTCACCTGGCCAAGGCCACATAGCTGGCAAGTGGAGAGCCAGGTGTGGAGTAGAGATCCGTGTGACTCCCAACCCTCTGCTCCTAACTGCTCAGAAATTCTGCTGCCTTTCTTCTCCTGGAGAGTTGGGGAGCCTGAACGCATGCATCTCCCCTCCCTGCCCAATGGTGGTGTGGGTGGTGGTAGGCAAGGAGCCCGGCGCCAGAGTTTTCCCTCAAGATGCAGGGTTGAAAGACCAGAAACAGCCCAAACATTCAGATATACAAACTGTGGTGCATCCGTATCACAGAATACTACTGGACAATAAAAAAGGAACAAACTTCTGATACACCATCAACATGGATGAATCTCAAAGACCTCGTGCAGAGATTAAGAAGCCAGACACAAATGCATATACTGTATGATTCCATTCATGTAAAGTTCAAGAAGAGGCACAATGATCTATAGTGAAAAATCGGAAGAGTGGCTGCCCCGGGAGAGAGGGGGGGCTGCCTCAGAAGGGGCAGGCAGGAACTTTCTTGGCTTGTGGACAGGTGTATAAATCTGTCAAAACTCAAACTTTAGATCTGTGTGTTCACTGCAGGTAAATGACATATAGGGCTGTGTCCCCTGAGAAACCTGCTCTCCTTTTGCTCCCCCAGAAATGGAGGCTGGGTTGGCTCAGGTGCAACCTGTGACTTCAAGAGCTAAGGTCGCAAACAGAAAGCAGGTCAATGGCTGCCAGGTGCTGGGGGGAGGGGAGGATGGGGAGTGACAGCCCAATGGGTATGGATTTCCCTTCGGAGTGATGAAGATGTCTTGGAACTAAATACAGGTGATGGTTGCCGACTGAATGCCACCGAACTGTACACTTTAAAATGGTACTTTTGTGTCATGTGACTTTTACCTCAATTTTTTAAAAAGTTTAAAGAGAGAGAGAGAGAAATAAGGTCTTAAGAGCAGCAGACTTGTAGCCCCATGAGTTCTCACCACCTCCTCTGTTAGAGCCAGAGCCACACTTATTTGCCTGCTTCCCCAGTGGACCCTGAGCCCCTTAACCGTGGGCCTTGATTCGATACATATTGCCGACTGCCTGGGCAGTGTAAATACTAGAAGACTAGGTCCTATGTTTGACTGCTGTACGAGTAAATGGATTGTGAGTGAATGAACGAGCAAATGAATAAACACGTGTGAGTGAGTGAATATATGAATGAGTGAATGAATGAGCGAGCAAAAGAACAAATACTTGCATGAATGAGTGTGTGAGCAAGTGAACAAGGGAGTGAAGGAAAGAGCACAGGAATGGATGAAAGAATGAGTGAGTGAATGAGCACGGAACTGAATGAAGGAGCAAGTGAATGAACCTGGGCCAGACCATGGACTCTGGACCACACCCCTGTGGGTTCCAATCCTGGCTTTGCAATGCAAGTCATTTAACCACTGCGTGCCTCAGTTTTCTCATCGGTAAAACGGGGGTGGTAGGTTTTCGTCAGAAAGAAATGAGTTGAAATGTGTCAACTGCTTAGAAGACTCCTGGCAAAGTGAGCCCTCGGTATTCGTTAATGTTACAGAAATACACATTCATGCGCGCGGGGACCCGCTGCCTGGTCCAGGCGGCGCCGCCCTATCCCCCTGCCAGCGGGAGCCGCGACCTACCGAGGAGCTGCACCTCGTCGGTGATGCCGTAGACGTCGATGAGCGCCCAGAGAGGGCCGCTCACGGCCACACCGCAGTGGAAGAGCACGGGCTCGCCATCGTTGACGCTGTAGAAGACACGGCCGTGGCGGTCCGCCCAGTAGGCCAGCACAGTGTCGCGCAGCGCCAGGTTCTCGGGCAGCGCCTTGGCCCAGTAGCCGGGCCGCGTGACCAGGTCGGGACAGGCGTACTTGGGGATGTCCTGGGCGCTCATGAGCGATGGGTCGTGCGCCGTGAAGCCGAAGCGCAGCGCCCCGCTCCAGCCCGGGCGCACGGCCACCAGGCGCAGGCGCACCTGCTCGTATAGCCGGATGGGCCGCTGCGTGAACGTGACCCCGTTGCAGAAGCTGTTGCGCCGCGTGGCCCGGCGCGAGTGGCCGTCCAGCCGCACGTTCTTGCCCTTGGCCTGTGCATGGAAACGCGGCGCTTCGCCCAGGACCGGGCGCCGCTCCGGGCCGGGGCCGCAGCAAGGCCGGGTGGCCAGGAGGCGCGCCGGCGGGCTCGAGTCTGCGGGAAGAGGCAGGCAGGAGGGTTAGGCGCCCTCGCAAACTGTCAGGCCCCTCCGAAACTGTTCAGAGCTGTTTCACTCCCAGACAGGCCAACACCAATGAGCTGGTCACAACAGCCAGGCTGGGGTCACCTGACTTCGCCATCCCCATCATATACCTCCACATCTAGAGGCTTCCTCCAAAAGCCGCTTCAGGGCTGCAAAGTCCCTCTAAAGGGAACAGCGGCCTTGGATTCTTGGGGAGTAGTGGGGAGTCTTTGGTTGCTTTTCTCTGTGTAATTTTTATTAAAAAGCAAGGCAATTTGGGCGCACTCTTGGGATCTCCAGTGCATCCTGGAATCTCAGCTCTCTGGCACTTCCTGGCTGTGTGATATGCAGGAGATCCTATCACTTCTCTAGCCTGTTTCCCTGCTTGTAAAATGGGGACATTGCTTAACTCACACAGCTGCTAAATGAACATGTGGATGAAGTTCCTAGAATACTGCCTGGCACAGAGCATGTGGTTAATAAGCGACTAATAACATGATCATAATACTGAGGTTCCAAAGGACACCCAAGCCAGGATTCTGACTTCCCTTCCCCTTTACCCACAGAAGAGGAAGGCATTCTTTATAAGCAAGGCTGGCTTTTCTACAACATACACCTTTCATAATTCATTTCTATGGGAATTTTGCCCCAAAGGACCTGGAGAATCTTGGGATAGTCTCCTTTCAAAGGATCTGGACACTGGCCACAAACCCAGGTGGCCCCGTCTGGAGGTGGGGGCATCATCCTTCCCACCTTTCCTCCTCCATCCCTGGTTACTTACCATGCATTTCCTCATTTAATCCTTATAATAACCATATGAGGTAAGAACTACCATTATCCCCTTCATGCAGATGAAGACATGGTGTTTCAGAGAGGTTGATTTATTTGCCTGAAGTCACACAGCTGGCTTCACTAAAGGCAGAGCTTCAATTGAAGCCATGTTTGTGTGACCTCCATCCTGCCTTTTTAGCCATTTTTCCTTATTCTCTCTGCTGTTTAGGAATCAACACAGGAGGGACAGAAGGGCTGGGCTGTAGACCCCTGACGTAGGAGAGGGATGCAGAGGCCACCTGTTGATTCCTTGTACCCCTAGGCAGGCCTGCTAGGCATTGAACTGGTGGAGGAGGGCAGCAGGCAAAATGCTCACTCCATTATTCATCCACCCATCCATCCATCCATCTATCCATCCATCCATCCATCCATCCATGCATCCATCTATCCATTCATCCATCCATCCGTCCATTCATATATCCATCTGTCCATTCATCCATATATCCATCTGTCCATCATCCATCCATGCATCCACCCATCCATCCATCTTTTCTGCAGATGCATCTGCTGGTGTGAAGCACTGAGGGAGCACAGGTGATGATACAAATCCTGCCCTTGTGGAGATCTGAGTCTCTCCGTGGAAGAGAAGACACACAGATGAATAGACATGAACATTAGGGACCAATAATAACAATAGAGACCACATTAGGCATTGGCACTGGGGGGCTATTAGGCCCAGAGGAGACCCCAGACTCAGCCAGGGGCCGGAGGGCAGGGGGTGATGTCCACAGAACCAGGTCTTAAGGGAGTCTACATTCCAGGCAGAGGGAACACTAGGGGCAGAGGTGGAGGCAGCTGGACTTGGAGGGGAGGGTAAGTACTACGGTAGGTGTGACAGAGGGCATCTGAGGTTGGACAGCCACTGCTTTGCAGGGCTGAGGGGTGAGGGTGCCATCGCATCATAGGGACCAGACAGGAAGGCCCTGAACGCCGGCCTGGGAGGCTCGGAGTGCACAGCATGGGGAGAGGGAGCCACTAGGGGCTTCCAGTGGAGCAGGCCGGCACTGCCTGTTAGGGAGGACCCCTAAGGCAGAGAGGAGGGTGGACACAGAGCCAGGCTGTGGGCCATCTCCGGAACCACAAGGATAAGAGTGAGGGCCCACTGGACAGCAATACCGGCAGGACAAAAATCAGACGAGTGGGGGAAATACTGCCCGGGTGTAAATCATCAGGGGAGGCCACCCAGTACAGCAGAGCCTGCGTTCTCCACGCACGCTCTGGCCTTGTACCAGCCACCCAACCCTGGGCGGCAGTTTCCTCCTGTGTCTAACAGGCCGGATTCTCTCCAAGGTCCCTGCCACTGGCAAACTCTCCAGGAAACATTAAATAGGGCCAGAGATCAAAAGCACCAAAGACCGCAAGCCACCCTTATTTGATTATTTTTATCTCAGCTCCCATCACTGTTGTTTTTCCAACCTTATCTCTCAATCAGAGACTTTCTTTACAAAACTGGCTTGGGAATCCTAAGCAGATGTTCCTTCAGAGTGGCCTGGCGATTTCAATGGATGCCGGGGTGTGGAGAGACACTGCTTTGTTACTACACGGGGATGTTTCCTGCTAAACCAGCTATATGTTAGGATAAAAGGCAGCCAAGTAACCAGCGAAGTTTACATATTTAATTTTGATTATATGATCCAACTTCCTTCAGGGAATGAGGGATAAACACTACTTTTCCCTCCTCTGAGGCCAGAGTCCCGATGTGAGATAAAGAAAACCAGAGTGAAAAAGTCTCTAAGAGGATGTGTTATTTACACAAATTGAAAATGCTTAAAATGAAAGAACAAAAAGCAATCTCCAAATTGTACACCAGCGTCTGCTTTTAGCTTAGCTTAGGGAAAACAGCTTCTACATGAAACAGAAAACTGTGGCCATGGACCCCACGGGCCTCGGAGAACATCCTAGTTCAGGGATGTCAATGGAAAACCTGAACTTTGTCATTTAAATTACAGCAATAAACACTACAGCCATATTAGAGGAAGTTTGGGAAGAAGGAGAAAATTTCCCCTCTTCTCCCCACATTCACACCTTAACTCACATTGCATTTTTCATCTTCCCTGCCTGGCCCTTATCCACGGAAGAACCACTGGCTGTGCCCTCACTAGGCGCCATGTCTTGGGCCGGATGTTTTGATACAAGGTTGTAGTTAATTCTCAATACAAATTCCCACCCACAGGATTATTGTCTTTATTTTCCAGGAAAAAAAACTTCCTGCGGCTACAAGGAGATGTGAACCCAGCTCTGTCTGACCCCAAACCAGTGCTCTTTCCTCCTGTCCTGACTTTCCTCCATAAGTAGCACAGAAGTACTAAGCCCTAAGTAGTACTGAGTACCTTTTCTAACTTCCTTGCAACCAGAGCACACATTTAATTTTGCCTCCTGCCTTTTCTTTCCTAACTCAACATTACATAAAAAGCATTTTTTCCCACATGGCTCCCAAGCATTCACTGTTCTGTTTCACGACTGCAGAATATTCTACTGAGAGCCAAAATGTCCCCTGCCGTTCCCCTCCTGGTGATCACTTCAGCTGTTCCCCCACATGGCTGAGTCCATGGGCACAGAGGTTCCTGGCTGCTGGTGCCAGGACCAGATTTAAATGGATACCCTGTCACTGGTGAGAAGGTGTCACCTTCTGCCAGGGAGGGGCCCCCAGCCCACGCCAGGGACCAGACCCTTTCCTCCCATGCAAGGCCGCGTCCCCACTGGCCTCGTGCGGGTGTGCCTCCCTCTCTCTGGCCAGGAACTGGGTCTAGAGACTCTAAGAACGAGGCAGGGGGAAGGAGTTTCTATGCGGTGGGAACTGAGGGGAGACCTCTGTAGTCTCTTCCTGTGTGTAGGAAGGAGGGGACAGTCCTGGCCCACCCCTCATGGTTAACCAAAGGCTGCTCCAGCCCCTCCAAGACCAGAGGGGAGGGTCTTTCCAGCATTTAGTCAAGGAAGCAATGCCCCACTCGAAAACATATGAGTACAGATTTTGGGGGGTGGGTGATGAGTGGCTGTGGGTATTTAGGGAGGAGGGAGCTCTGTTCTGGCTAAACAAATGTTGCCACTGCCAGCCTTGGGCTAGTCCTTCGGGAAGGCAAGGGGACATCAGAACCACTCCGCAGGCTGCTGCTGTGTGGTTTACTCACATCAGTGCTTTAGAACGGCCCTCACGAGCTCTGGGTTCGAGCCCGTGCTTTGCAGCTAATTTGTCTGAGGGGCCTTTGGACAAGTCACCATCTGTGAATAGTGTGTGAATGCAGAGCCTCGTCTCAGGCTACTGGGAGGGGCAATGAGAGCACAGAAAGCTCCCAGCAGGAGTCCCAGCACACGATGGATGTGCACTAAACGTTCATTCCCTCCCCTGCAGGGAACATCAGGTCCAAGCCCTGGGTAAGCCCCTCACTCCATCTCTCCCACACTTTTATTTTCTAAATCTCAATGTGAGAGGCGGTTAAAAAGAGCACAGGCTTGGAGTCAGACAGATGGGGGTTTAAATTCTGGTTTTGTCGTTTCGTAGCTGTGTGATCTTGAGGTACGTGCTTAACTTCTCTGCCCCGCCCCCCAACCAGACCTAGGAAACTGGTAAGAGTCATCTCCACCCTTCACGATTGCTGTGAGGACGAATGAGGCCAGCTGGTCAGACTCGGTGTGTGGCACGTAGTAGGTGTTCACTTAACACTGGGTTTCCCCCCCCACCCCCTTTAGTTACCTTATTTAGTTTCTTTGCCGAGAAAAGGTTTACTCCTGGGTCGAAGATGGCTACTTGTAGGGTCAGGGGAATATATCCTGCAACGTTTCTCCCAGGGAGGGTTGGTAACCTTGGCCAGGAAAGGCCTCTTGAAAACCCCAGGGTCACTTTCCCTGGGTGTCCAAGGACAGAGGCCTATTTTTAAGCCATCCCAGCAGCGTCCCAAATGTGCACTGTGCCACCCCTGAATGATGCCCGCTCATCGCCCCAACCCAGCCTTTCCTTTGATCTAAAAAGAGCCCAAGGAAATGGCATTTACTGCCAGGAGGGTGGCAGGAAGCAACAGCTCCAGCTTCTCTGGCTGCCGAGATGACGGCCTCCAGCTTGCTGGCATTCAGCAGATGGCATTCTGGCTGAAATTTTCAGCAGATTCCGCTCCACCGGGAAAGGCAATTGCCAACTGCGAGGACAGTCTATTCTGCCCCCTCCCTCTCACCAGAGGATTTAACTAGCCTTTTACTGAGCCTTCGTTATGTGCCGGCATGGGCCTTTGTGTATTGAGTTTACATTCTTACAACCCTGCAGGGTAGGTTTTACCACCTTCATTTTCCAGAGGAGGAAACCAAGGCAGCAAAGCTGGGCAGTGGCAGGAGAGGGCCAGGCTCTGGCCCTTCCTCCCATCCCTGCCCCCTCTCCAAGGCGGCCGCCTGTGGCCTTTGGGGGCGGGGGTCGTGTGCCTTGCTAAGCGCGATGACAGCTGTACCGGCCCCTCTCCCACCGAAACACACCCACACTCCACTCACACAATTTGATGTACAACTTCAGGGGCTTTCTGAACCCGCACAACATCCAACCTCAGACTGTGGACCTTCAGTAACAAGTCTCTGGTTCAAGTGACAGAGGTAGGAAGCAACAGGGTGCACGTGTGTGCGTGCGCGCGCGCGCGCGGGCTTTAGAGAGGAAAAGGCAAGGCTGGTATTTGGCAAGGCATCCCGTCACCCAAAGCAGGGCAGGGATATCAGTCTCCTCTGGCAACAGAAAGCAACTTTTCTATTGGTAGGTTTGAAAGTGGATTAGAAAAAAATAACCAAGCCTCCTTCACCTCTGCCAAAAAGGGCAGTGACATGCACCCAGCAGACAGACGCCAGCCTAACGGGACTTTGTTCTCTGTTTCAGAGGCCTGGTCGGCCAGCACCCAGGGTGGAAAGGGGCCAGCCCACACTTGGAAACCACCACCCGCCTCCTCCCCGCTCCTATTCTCTGCAAACAGAACCCGGTCAGCGCAGTGCAGCCGGAAAGGCACAACACTCCTGTCAACAGCTGCAAGGAGGCCCAGGAGGGAGGCCGGAGGTCACACGACACTGCTCGTTGGGAGAAAAGCCCTCTCCTTCCAGGTCTAAGTGGCAGCCCTCTTGGCTCAAGTGGGCTCAGATGCACTGAGTTCCCGGGGGGTGAGGTCATCCCGACGCCCCCTCCAAGCGTGTTCAGCAGAGTTGGGATTCCCAAGCCGGCTCCGACCCTCTGCTGGGCCCCTCGGTCGAGGTCTCTTCTTGATAAAGGGACCCAGGAAGCTCCAACTTCAGAAGCGCCGGCTCCCAGGGTTAGGACCCCACTGCTGCAGAGGGTGGGGGGAAACGTGCCCTCATTCTTTTTCAAGTACATCACTTCCTCCTTCATCTGACATTTAAGGAGCGTCTGCTCCATGCCAGGGCCGCGCTGGCTGCAGGGACGCACGCGCTGACGAGTCACACACAGTCCCTGACCCCAGAGCTGAGAGACCAGCAGGGGGGATGGACACAGACACCAGGACTGCACAGAGTGGTCAGCACGGAGGGCTGGGGCCATGGGGACGCTTCTCAGAGGGGCCACTCTGCAGTCTGAGGAAGAAGTGGCTGGGGGTGGGGCATGATAAAGGATGGGGAACTGTGTTTCGGGCAGAGGGAACAGCACAGGCAAAGGGCCTGGAGGTGAGAACAGGCTGAGCGCACTTGGGGAACTGCAGGGAATAGAGTGTAGAAGGGAAAGGGGAGGGTGGAGAGGGAGTCAGGAGCTACATCACAAAGGGTCTTAAAGGCCTAGCAGAGGAGGTTAAGGTCCTCAAGAAAGATCCGGGGGCCACTGAAGGGTTTGGAGAAGGGAAAGAGCCTCTGAGGATCCATCTCTCTGAAAAATGAGATTCAAGTCCTGGGTCGTCCCATAGAAACTGCCCGTTCCTTTCTTCCCTGCCTATCAAAATGATCCGGCACAGCAGGAGCGGGAAAACCAGTCCAGGTTTCAAACGTAGCTTCCAACCGCTGGCACAGTCTTGTCCCTTGGCTTCTCCTCCAGGCAGCTTCTGGCAGCTGCCTGCTAATGCAGCTGATGGGCCAGCTCTCTCCTTCTCTTTGCCCTGATGGCAGCCACTCCCCCAGCCTGGGTGGTGCCCAGAAGCCTGGCTGTTCACTATCCTCAGCCCTAGATGGGCACCTGCAGGGTCCCTGTCCCACCTTTGAAACAATAGGTCCACTAGCCCTGCTTTTCAGGCTCAAAAGCCGCTGGAAACTCTCCTAGAACACCAACTGTTCTCGCCTCTGGAGCTGAGGAAATGCTCTTCACAAACCCCATGGCTGGGTGGTGTTTGCTGGCCCCGAGGGGTGGGAGCCCACCTCTGTGGCACTCCCAGTGTGTGCCAGGGGCTCACCACATGGCCCATTCACTCATGGCCACACCCTGCCAGGTGGCTTCCAAGTGAAGAAACTGGGGCCCAGAGAGGCGGACGTCCTGGCCAGAGACCACCCAGCCTGTGAGGCTAGTGCCTGTTTTTGAATCTGGTCCTGTCTGACCCTGAAGGTTGCATCCTTCCTGTTTTATGCCTCATTCCTCCCAAGGTCTCTCGCTTACCCCCTGACCTACAAGGAAAAAGTAGGCTATGTACAAGAGGCGTAAGCCACCTTCTGGGACAGAGGTGGAGTGAGGCCCTGGCTTGGTCTCAGAGAGGGGCAGGTGTGGTGGTGGATGTCATCAATCAGACTGTTTTGAGCAACTCAAAGGCCACAGGTTGGCAGAACTTGGGATGAACAACAAGCAGCATCTTAAAAAGGAAAGCGGTGGCAGATTATAGCAGGGGGATGGAGGGGGGACTATTTGGTCCTATTGCTCCTCTCCTCTTCATCAATTTCAGGAGCACAGATTCCTTGCCTTCAAGGAATCCAAAGTCACCTCGGGCAAAGAGGGTGAGACATGCCCATTTACAGAGTCCCCATCTTATGTTGGCTCAGACTTCTCATGGAGTCTCCTATTTATTCCTCATCACAATCCCATGAGGGGGTCACCATCATTCTCCCCATCCTAAAGATGGGACATGAAGGTTCAGAGAGGGGAAGTGACTTGCCCAGGGTCACTTGGCTTACATACAGAAGAACTGAGGTTTGAACATGAGACTACCTCCAGAACCAGTGCTCTTTCCACCATCTCTCTTGGGATTCCAGCCAAAGACCCCATCTGTAATCTCTGTGTGACCCTTGGCAAGGCTCTTGTCCTCAGTGTCCTGATCTGCCAAATGGGAGGTGGGACATGGTGATTCTGAGCATTCTCTGAATTTATGCGATGGGTGGGCATCTCCTTGGGGAAAAGGAAAGAAAACACGCGCCTGAGGGATATAATTATGATGTAAACAATGTGTAATGTTGAGGATGTAAACAGAACACACTTGTTTAATAGCTGTGGACCTTGTGCCGACTGCCAGTACTGCCCCAGACACCACCACCCCACCCATATCCCCAGATGGTTTACTCATTAAAGAACTCTCTCCCCTCTGCCCAGAGGTGAGACAAGAGGCCAGCTCTGAGCTGCCCTGAGTCCTGGTAATAAGGAGAATGAAGGGGAAGGGATGAGAGCGAGCTGGCACTGATATCCAAGAATGGCTGCTGCTCAGAAGTACCTGCTGTTAAGTGTGGAAAAGTGCTGAGGCTGGGAGGTCACAGGGGAGGAAACAGACCCAGAAGGGGGCAGGTGGCTTCATCTTTCTGTGCCTCAGTTTCCTGATCTATAAAATGGGGCTAAAGCCTCCCAACATGCAGAACTGGCAGGGGGATTAGAAAAGTCAGAGATTAGGAAGGGCCCTCCATGCGTTCAGCAGATGAGCACTGGCTAGCACTTCCTATAAGACCCCGGGGTCAAAAGACACCTTAATGGACAATTCATCCCGGATCCATCTGATGCTCTAGTTGCCTCTACAATGTCCATGTCAAGTCCCAATTGGGCTAAACACCAATGCCACTCTGGCAAAGGGTACTTTCTCCCCCACTGCCCTCATTCCACTTCCAGATAGCTTCCACAGTTAGAAAGTTCTTCCTTTGACTGAGCTGAAATCTCATGTGATGTCCACACACGTCTGGTCATGTCTGTGTTTAGTCCACAGTACCCTTCCCTATCAAGTCTGCTCCCCTGCCTCATGGATCTGCAGGCAGCTCTCAGGTTCCAGGGGTCCCCAGGCTATGTTGCTGGGGATCCTTTGCCCCTCTGGGGCTGACATGGCCCTTGCTTTGCTCTCGAGAAAACTCCCAGGACATCAGTCGTCCCCTGGCCTGCCTTGAAAGGGGGTTGGAGAGCTACACATCAGACTTTGGGAATATCAGCTGGGGTCCCCATAAGCTACCGGGAGAGTGGCCCCACCCTGCCATGCCTAAAGGTGGGATGTGAGATAAACAACCTCAGAAGTAGGTCAGCAACTGAAAAGAAATCTGCCAGACAAATCTAAATGCTCACAAGTTTCTGCTCAATACTATGAAGGCTTCCAGGGCAAATGTGAAATGCCCCCCACCTGACCCCCTGTCTCGACCTGGCAGTCATCCATCCCACCTCAACATTGCTTCCTTCTAGTGGGAATCATGTTGGAATACCCAAGCTGTGTGCCCTTAGGCAAGCTACTTTCCCTCTCTGTTCTCTCAATAGTTATATGGGACTAAAAATAGTAGCTCTCTCACAGGGCTTGTCCTGAGGGCTAAATGCAGGTACCTGCTGAGAACAGTGTCTGGCACAGCCTGGCTGAGTGATACAAGCTAGTGGTTATTATTATTCTTTTGTGTCTGTCTCCCTTGGGAGTACCAGGCCCAGCAGGGAGCAGGGGCTTGTTTGTCTAGTGAATACATAATCATAACAGGTGCCCCCTGTGAACACTCACTATCTGTCAGAAGCTTTGCAGGCCTGAGACGTAACATCATTATCTCCTTTCTGCAGAAAAGGGAATCAAAGCTTAGAGAGGTCAAGTTGTTCGTCTGGATAATAAGGGGCAGAGCCAAGACTCAGACCCAGGGATGGAGGCCCCCAGCCTGTGCCATTACCAACTCTGTTAATAATGACAGCACACCAGGGAGACAGGATGCTCCTGGCCTGCAGGAAAGCCTGGCTGCAGGGCGACAAAGGGCGCTCACCCTGGCCCCAGGCCCTTGCTCACCGACTGGTAGGGGCTGCCTGGAGCTCTGGGTAGCAGCCGGGCTCAGGGGAAAGGATGTGGGTGCATGGTGACACCTGCCAATGGGGGGTGGGGATGGCCGAGCATGGGCCAGCTTTTACCAGGCAGACACATCAGGAGCCTGAGCCCTAGTCAGGCAGGAGGAAGGGGTGCAGAGCTCCCGTTCACCCCTTCTCCTCCAGGGCAGGATTCCCAGAGGCCACCTCCACCTTTTTAGTTAGAGTCTCCAGGCCTGGGGTGAGGTGAGCGGGGTTGGTGGATGGACCTTTTCTATGGGCAGCTTCATTCTGGCTGCTGGGGACAGAGGCGATTCACCTTCCCAGGACAAAGAAGGTAAGAAGGTGTGCCTGCAGGAAGGACAGCTTGTGGGGAGGGGGGGCTCAGGAGCTCAGGATGAGGCCAAGGGGCAGCAGCCCCAAGAAGCCCCAGTGGGCAGCGCCCCATAGTGATGGGGGAAGGGGCTTTGGGGTCAGGTAGGCTTGGGATCAAATTCTGTTCTGCCACTTCCTAGCTGCCCGACCCAAGGCAGGTCTCATGACCCTTCTGAGCTCAGTTTCCTCATCTGTGAAGTGGGAGACTACTTCTGGAAGGCTCGTCCTGATGGTTTAAAGGGGATGAAACAGAAAAAGGGCCTGGCATGGGGCGGGCATGCTGCAGCTCTGACCACTCGGCTACACCCCCCAGGGGGGCGCTCACAACCTACCGCACGCTGGGCCCCTTCCTCTTCCCTCTCTGCTTTAAGCTCTCACCACACACCTGGCTTCTGGGCTTCTATTTTAAGCCCTCATAGAGCACCACCAAGTACAGAAAGCCCTTTGGTCCAAAAGAGGACAGAGCTGACTCTTCTTGCCCATGGGGAAGATTAAACAGCCTGTTCTGAGCAGCCTTTGCGGCCCAGACCAGCAAACACAGCACATCATCCTGGCGGGGAGTGTGGCATCTGAGAAAGCTAAGTCTTCTGACTGCAGGCCGGCCTGCAAGAAACCCCTCTTCCTCTGACCTGACTTCTACCCACCGCTCTGACCTCATATTGCCACCCCCACTTGCACTGGGACCCCCGAACTCTGCAGCTCCCCCTTCACATGGCCGTTCTCCCTCCCCTCAGACCTTTGCACATCTAACCCTCTGCCTTGAACAGCCTTTCCCATTCCCTTGTGGCTAACTTCTCTGCTTTCTGGTCTCAGCTGGACAGCACCTCCTCCAGGAAGCCTTCCCTGCATCCTCCTCTAGGCTCTCACAGGCCCCTGGGCTTCCCCTCCCCCACTTACCAAACTGCCCTGTCCCTGTTAGTCTCTCCCACTAGACCTGGAAGTTTGGTGAGCCAATGCAAACTGCAAAATGCAACCTGCCAGGCAGATTCTTCTCCTCAGAAATGAGATGTCTTGGACAGGGCTCAAGGAACCCTTGGGAACTGCTGTCAGTGCTATGAAAGGGATGCCTCCCAATCCAGCCCCTCAGCTCGGGGCTCGTGGTCACCTGGGGCAGAGCTTTCAAGGCAGGAAGTGAAGGGCACTTGTCAGCCAGCCCCGTCTAGCAACCCCAGGGGCAGGCCTGAGGCCTCTCCTGTCCATGGTGGCAACAATAACCATGACAGCGACTGCCCTGGGCATTGTGCTAAAGCCTCCGCCTGCTCTGTTCCGTTTAATGTTCACTCCCACCAACTGCGAGGGAGCTACGCATCCTCCCCATTTGCAGGGAGGAAACCGAGGCACAGAGAGGGGAGTCCTTGCCCAACATCACTCCCCTGGGAAATGGCCGCGCTGAGATTTGAACCCAGGTAGCCTGACTCCAAGACGCATGTCGAGACCCGGACACCAGACCTCCTGCTGCTGTAGACCAGTGAGTGGGCTCACCATAGCCCTTAACCACTGTGACCCACGGAGAGAAATGCATTTGACGTTGTGACACGCAACACGCACAGGTGCACGCACACATGCACAACTGAAGCCAAAGTTTCTGAGGCAAAAATACTCTTCCTACGTGAATGCACTCGATATTTTATTTTTTATCTTATTCTATGTCATTTAGATTTTTTTCAAAAGGTGGTCGTGCACGACCCACAGTAGACAGACAACAAGGCCAGGCCTTGTTCGGGGTGTGGGGCATCGGCCCCTCCTTCTTTGAGGCACAGGGTAGCAGCACCTTATGCTCTGCAGTGATATAACCAGTCACGTGACCTGCTCTACTAGAGCATTCTATCCCTCTCCCACCAGTGGCCAGCTCCACGGGGCCCACCTGTGGCTGTCCATCCCATTCAGGGCTGAACCCCAGGGCTGGCACACGACATGTGCCCAACAGATGTCAGATAAGTGAACGAAGGTGCACAGTCAGGAAAATGCAGAGCAGAGCACACCCCAGGGTCACCCAGCCTGGGCGCACGGCACTTAAGCGGAGATCAGGATGGCTTTGGTGCAACTGAGCTACAGAAGACCCTAAAGGCAGGCAGAAAAAGATGACATTCGAATGGGGGAGGCAGACATTCAGTTGGACTTTCCTTCAGATGTCGCCTCCTCCAGGAAGCCTTCCCTACCCCCCTTTCCTGCCTAGGGAGAGAGAGAGGGAAGGGAGAAGAGGTGGGATCAGGAAGAGGGTAAAAACAGAGGGAGGCCCTAGTTCCTTCTGGCTCCAGATTCTCCACAGGCAACTTCTCCATGTTTCCTATACATTGGACAGACCCATTCCTCTTCCTCACTTCCACTGATGGATAAGACTGCTCCACCCTTTCCCCCAACGCCCACCCCAGCCCCCAGCATCCTCGTAGGCCATCACCAAGGAACCTTGACGAGTCAGGGCCCCTGACCATGTGTTGACAGCCTGGTAGGTTTCAGGGCTGTTGGACGAACCACTATCACTTTGAGAGGCCCAGGCTCAGGCTCAGGGGTCTTGCTCAACGGGGAGACTATAAAAGTGATTCTTCATGACCCGGTGGGAGAGAGGCAGCTGGGGCCAGATAAGGCGGGCAAGCCCAACCTAACTTTACGTTGTGACTGGGTAAAGGAGGAAGAGCGGTGCAGAGAGAGGGGAATGTCACTGGTTGGGTCATCCGTGCAGCCGCCGTGATGGCTGTGAGAGTGACAAAGGCTGCTGTCCTCCCTAGAGCTGAGACAGTCCAGATCCAGGGAAAAGAGTGGCTGCTGGGCCCTCGGAGCATTACCGCCCACTGCCAGAGGGCAGCAGATCTGACCCATGTAGGCCCAGTAGCCACACGGTTCCGTATTCAGGTCAAATAAAGAAAGAGGCTCTATAGGGAAGGCATCTGAGTGGCCCAGTAGGAGCAGGTGCTTCTGGTCTGGACGTAGCATTTGCAGACTGACCATCTAGGTTAGGAAGATCGGTCCTCCCCCTTATACCGGTGAGCCTTTGTCCTTTACCTCTCCAAGCCTCCATCTGCCTCCCTGTAAGATGGGGATAAATATAGCCCCTCTAAAGCGTTGTTATGAGGATCTGGAATAGGTAATGTGGGTAAAGCCCTTGACTCAGGGCTTGGCACAGAGCAGGGTCAACACGCTTCCCTCACTCCAGAGCTCCAGGATACCACTCACTGAACTAACACTAGAAAGGGCCGTTGACTTGGTCAAGCATGGACAGACTTAATGATTAAACCCAACCAACAGTTTGAATTCAGCCTCTTCTCCAACCAGAACTACGGGTGAGCCCCAGAGGCGTGTGGAGGGAAGGGATTGAAACGTGCTGGTGGGAGAAGGGGGAGAGTTCCTCCTCCCCATCCCCCTCCCTGCTGGAATTGTGCCCTCCTCTACCCCCCACCCCACGCATGTTTACACTTTTCTTTTTTTGCTTTGCAAAACCCAGATTAAGGCTAAAGGAGCGCAGAAAAAAGGACCATGTAGTATTACGAACAAGACAGACCTGGGTCTGCTAAGCCCAGCTTTACCACTGCCTTACTGTGTGAGTTGGGGCAGGTGTCTCAACCTCTCTGTGCCTCAGTCTCCTCATCTGTAAAATGGAGGAGAATGGCACCTTATTTTGCAGGTCTGAACTGCAACTAGAAAGGGAATGGGTAACGCACACAGTAAGAGCATAGCAAATGCGAATTCCCGTGCTGACCCCTGCACACTTGTTTACAGGGCATTGATCTGAATTGCTGATGCCCTTTGCGAGGGCCACCAAGGGGCTTCCCCTCAATCGATCATAAAAGACATTCCTTTTTGGGGGCATTTCCTTATTGTATACAATAGCATGCCAGGTGTACTCTGGGGCACCCAATAAATGGTATCTGAACCATGGATGTCAGGGGAAGACTGCAGGACTTTGGAGCTAAATAAACCTGGATTCAATCCTGGTTCTGCCAACCGGATGACCCATGTGAAATGGGATGAGTCATTTTACCTCTCTGAGACTTGGTTTCCTTATCTGTAAAATGGAGATGATAATCCCTACCTTGCAGGGCTGTTGCAAGAACTAAATTCATTCATTCAGCAAATATTTACTGAACATCTACTATGTCCCAGCCACTGCTCCAGATGCTGAATATACCACAGTGAATAAAACAGGCAAAATCCTCCCTGGGGAGACAGACGATAAAGAGCTAACTACATGTACAGGGTGGCACATGGTGAGCCATGCTAAGAAAAAACACAAAGCAGGGGAGAGGGAGTGGGAGACGCTGGGGGCAGGGGCCATGGCAGGAGCTGCGTGGAGCAGAGACCTGAAGGAAGCAGGGGGAAACTACGTGGAGATCTGGGGTAAGGATGTTCCAGGCAGAGGGATCGGCAAGTGCGGAAGCCTTAAGGAGAAGCATGCTTGGCATGTAAATGAAGCCACATATGCAGGAAGCCTGGCATGGAATCCAGGTGCTCGGCAAATGCCAGCTCTCTATTTCAAGTCCCGTAGAAGGAACCCCACGCATGTGTCCTTTTCCTGAGAACGAAAGCACAAGGATTTCTACAGGGCAACACTGAGCCAAGTGTTCTTTCAGCCTAAGATGCAGGCAACATGTGAGCTCCACCACCAGTTTTTGGGCTCCTGCCAGGCACCAGGCTCTGGGCTGGGTAATCAGGGATACAAGACGATCAAGACGTGGGCTCTGTCCTCAGGCAGCCCCAAGGCGAGTCGTAGAGACGGGTGATGACAATGCAAAGTGGTCTGATGAACAAGCAGAGACAAGAAGGTATTTAGGTGGCAGAGCAAAGGTGTGGGTGGTCAGGGAAAGCTTCCTGGAGGAGGTGACAACTGACCTGGGTTTTGAAAGATGGACTAGACAGTGAAAGGATATTCCAGGTGTGGGGAGCATCACGTACTGAGCACAGAGGTGCAAAAAACGGCACAATGTGTGTGAGAAACTAATTACAGGCAGGTCAGAAAACAATAAATGGTTCTTTGTGGTTTTGACACCTACAGCCTGATGTGGCACAGGAATGCCAGTTCCATCTCCTTCCTCAAACTCAATGCAAGCTTCAGCACCAGTGGAGTTTGAATTTTCCACGATTAGCTACTGCCATGAGTAACCGACCTTAACCCCAGGCTCCCAGCCCGGGGTGGCCCTGTCCACAGAGAGAGGGCCGAGTGGGATGGAGAGTACATAAATATCCAGCTATATTTAGCCCGCCTGGCGTGCCTCTGTCCCTTCATCTACCCCAAGGCTGACCCACAGGTGGCAGAATGGCTTTTCTACTAGAACAGCATAAACATTTCTTAATTAAGAAATCCCACAAAGGGGCTCATGTCTTTGTGGCTGGGAGGACATCTGCTGCTCTATTTGCCAGTATCGCTGGACACCTCCAGACTGGGTGGCGGGTTCTCCCCATCCCCATCCCCATCCCGTCAATAGCCCTGGCCATAGGAGGCGTGGCCACTCTCAGGTAAGAGGACCTGGATTCAAATCCCACCTCTGCCACTGATTAACTGGTGACACTCTGCTGGTGACTCCGCCTCTCAGAGGATTTGTGCAGTGGCCTGAAAGCTGCCCAGGGGCTTATAAAGTAGAAGGAGGGGCTCCTCTCCTATAAGCGGGCCTTGGGAATGTGGGGCTCAGCACCATCCATTTCAATCCCTTCCAGGGGAAGAAATAATTATTTTTTGATATATAATTATGAAGGAGAGAGCTATATGGGACTGTTAGAGCATAGAGGAGGTGATACCTCCCTCTCCTCCTAAAACCTCACATATGTGTCTCTCACCTTCTGCCTAAAGGATGCTACAAATGCCCAGCCTTAAGGCAAAATAAAGATCTATTCTAAAGACTTGGCAGGGAGGAGGGTGGGCAGGCAGACATGGGTCCCAATCCAGACCCCCTCCCCACTAGCAACATGGCCTTGCATGTGTCATTTCGCCTCCACTGAAACTCAATTTCTTCATTATAAAATTGGAATACACACCTTTACCGTGAAGCTTCTTTGCATACCGCGCTGGGGTATGCAAGGTGCCAGACACTGAGCCTCCAAGCCTTTGAGCAGCGCTGATTTATTCCCACAATTACCAGGTATTTTCTAGCAAGGCCTCCTCTGTCTTCACACCCCCACCTCCTCCCAGCTCTGGATCCCCTTACTCTGGCTCCGGAAATTCTGGGGCGGTGTTAACTAGGGGGCGATGCGCTCGACAGCGGCGACTGCAAGGGGCTAGAGAGCTCCCAACTGAGCCGACACCAGAGGGGGGCGCAGCCAGGGTGCGCGTGGGAACGTGGCCAAACCAAGGCAGCATGTACCGCGGGGGCGCTGAGCGGCTGGTAACTGAGGTACCCTTGCGAGCACCCCCCCACTCTCAGCCGCTGCAGTCTCGGCACAACGGGCGGCTTTTGGCCGTCGGAAGCCCTGCGGAGCCTGATTCCATTCACCCCCCCGGAGCGCCCCGGGCTCCTTCATCAGCGCCCTTGGGCTGGAACAAAGGCAAGGGGTCGCGCAGCATCGCCCCAACAGCCCCTTCGCGCATCTGGCCAAAGCCGGGAGAAAGAGCACCGGGGTCCCCAAGGTAACCAGGACGCGGTACCCGCCCTCCCAGAGCGCAAAGCTCAGCCGCTCCGCGCGCGCTGAGCCGGGAGTCGGGAAGCACCGGAGGTTCCAGCCCGCCGCGCCCGCCGAGGGCTCCAAGGGTAGGTGGGGTGGCTCTCCGGAAGTCACCCAGAGCGTCCCCCAAGGAGAGAAGAACCCCAGCGCCCGCCTCCCGGGTGGGGCTCCCCGGCGTACCTGGCAGGGTCCTGTGCACAGTGTTGCCCATAGCTGCGTCGGGGCGCGGCGTTGCGGTGGCGCGCTCGGGACGCACGAGGCTAAATACGCCGTGGGCCGGGGACCCGGGCCGGGGTCGGGCTCGGGCTCCGGGGCATCGCGGCTGCACTGGCGAGCCGGCGGGCTGCAGCTGGGGAGGGTGCGGTGAGGGAAGCAGCGGCGGGAGGAGGAGGCGGAGCCACCGGCCGGGGCCTGCCGGCTCCGCCCCCGCCTCCCGCCGCCTCCAACCACGCGGAGAGGGGCGGGGCCGCGGCCGCAGCATCTTTTGAAAGTTTGCACCGGGAGGCGGGAGGGGAACGGCCGAGCCTCCCGCCCTCGCGGCTCCCGCGCCCGGGGCAGGAAGGCGCGCTGGGCAGCTGGGTGCCTTCTGGTTGCCAGGTTCGTTAGCCTGCTGGCCTTTCTGTCATTAATTGCAACATTTTAAGAAGGCCTACTGTGTGCCAGGCGCTGGGCCACAGGGGGCCAAGACCTCACCCTGCGGAGCTTCTATGCGGGGTGTTGAAGCTGCGGGGGTAGGGGTGGGGGATGAGGAGGTCCGGGACGGAAACACAAGCACAAGGTCACCTCGAACACTGTAAAGGGCTTGAAAACAGTTCAACCAGGGTGATGGGTTGGGGTGGGATCTCGTGCCTACAAGTAGGAGAAACCTAGGCAGTGTCCAAAGGTTGGGAGGAAGGGAACCTATATTCATTAATTCACTCACTCGCTCATTCATTAAAATATTTATTGAGCACATCCTATGTGCCACAGGCTGTGCCGGGCACTGTAGATACAGACAAGCCATGCTAGTCTAGTGATGAAGACAGAAATAGCAAGCAATTAAGATCACATAATATAATGATCAAAGCCAGGAAGAAAATAAAACAAGATAAGACTGATGGGGTGACTCTGCGGGGCTCAGGGAGAATCTGGGGGCGTGTCAGCTCCATCTGATGCACAGCAAAGAATCGGCATGGGAAGAGCTGGGGACAGTGTCTCTGGCAGAGGGAGTAACAGGCATTCCTTATTCATTCATTCACCCCACAGATCTCAGTACCTTTCCTGTGCAGGAACCCAGACCACACTCAGTGGGGCATGAAGCCTGCTAACCCCTGCCTTCATTGGGCTCCATTTTTCAGATCAGAACACTGAGGCTTAAGAAGTGAAATGACTTGCCCAAGAAGACCCAATTCCAAACCAGTTTTTTTTTTCCAGCTTTACTTTCCATGCTCTTGTATCCTTTATGACCTTATGAAATGTGTTATTACCCCCACTTCACAGATACGCAGATTGAGGCTCAGAAAGTGGAAAACAGGTGCTCCAAATTTCCCAGTAAGGGGCAAAGCTGGCCTGGAGATATGTGATTGAAAGGTGGGTATCTGGAAGAACAAGCCCGCGCCCACGCCCCCCCCCCCCCCCCGCAACCCCAGCTCAGCTTCTCTGGTGCCTTCTGCCTCGAGTGCCTGACCCATCCCAAAAGGGTTCTTGTCCTTCAAGGTCAGCTCAAAGCCTCCACCTCTGGGAAGCCTTCTCTATTCCCCACCACACCCTGATTTATCATATACGTCTGAACATAAGGTTGGCTTGTGTTTGAGTCACTAATTTCTCATATTACAGGTACTCTGTCAGTCACTTATTTTTTAAACACAAAGTCCTGTTTGGGAAAGGTACATTAGTTCCATATACCCTCAATCCATGTGAGTTTGGGATGCATATAGAGGTCAGTATTATTATAAAAGGAGTCTAGGAAATTTTACTCATATAAAGCAGTGCAGTGCAAATGGGATTTTGTAACTGCAAGTGTCACAAAGGGAGGGTCATAAAGGGTGACGGCAAGGGAGGTTGTCTTAAACAGGCCTTTTAAAGGTCACTTTCAGAGCACCCAAATAAGTGGCAGGGTTGTGCAGATCACAAATGCACACCTGCAAATGAAACCCCAACTGTCCTAATGCAATGCAGATGGTACCTGCAGAGGGAACACAGTGTCCAGTGGTCACCTGACACTTGGATCCAAAAGGGCTGTGTTTTAGCATCTGGGTCCCTGTGATTAAGATGTGCTCTGGAGGGCTTCCCTGGTGGCGCAGTGGTTGAGAATCTGCCTGTTAATGCAGGGGACACGGGTTCGAGCCCTGGTCTGGGAAGATCCCACATACCACGGAGCAGCTGGGCCCCTGAGCCACAACTACTGAGCCTGCGCGTCTGGAGCCTGTGCCCCGCAACGGGAGGGGCCGCGATAGTGAAAGGCCCGCGCACCGCGATGAAGAGCGGTCCCCGCACCGCGATGAAGAGTGGCCCCCGCTTGCCGCAACTAGAGAAAGCCCTCACACGAACCGAAGACCCAACACAGCCAAAAATAAATAATAAATAAATAAATAAAGTAGCTATAAAATTAAAAAAAAAAAAAAAAAAAGATGTGCTCTGGAAAACCAAAAATTCTTTCCCCCCACCCTCCCACCAGCTGATGGTGACACTAGTGTCAAAGCCACATGTAAAGAATTTGAACCAAGTAGTTTCTTGAAATTTTAGATTGGACAAAAGCAGTATTTCCAAATTAATATTTTATTAAATAAATGAAATATTAAAAATTTAAATATATAATAGTGATTTAAAATATATCTCTCTCAGTAAAGAAATAAATATTACAATAGCCGTTTGACTATTTCGTCTCCACACCTTAAAGTTTATATTATTCAACTTTACTGTGCATCTTCTCACTGGGAGACTAGGGATTGCCCTTAACCTTTACTTGGGTGGCCTAATATTTGGGCATATATGGTAGTTGCTCACCCCTCTGAGGTCCCTCTGCACTTTGTCTTTTCCGTCAATTACACCCTCAGGGCAGGTGCTTTAGCTGTTACCCTTCCGTCCTCTCCATTGGCAGATGGGAAGCCTCCTGTGGGCAGGCTCCAGGACATATTCACTTATGAATCCCCGGTACCCAGAGTAGGAGTAGCATGCACAAATGCTCAATACACATTTGAAAACACTGACTGCAGAGAGGCATTGCTCTAAAATGGGAGAAGAAAGGAAAGAAGGATGGAAGAAGGGAGGGAGGAAGGGACGGAAGAAGGAAGGGGTAAAAAAGAGTTGTGAAGGAATGAGTTTTAGTTGATAGCAGCCCTGGACTTGGGTGTCATCAATAGTGATATGTGTGGGGAGAGACAAACAAAATAGGGATGCATTAACAGAAGTATAGTCTGTAGAGCAAAGGAGGAGCTTGCCGCTCCAGTGCATGATTAGACCATTCTGGGAGAAGTTGCTTTGGTTCTGGGCACCACACTTGAGAAGGAAGACAAAGCTGCAGGTGGCTTTGGGAGAGAGGGAGATCCCAGTCACAGGAGGTGTGCAAACAGAAGCAGAGGATGCGGGGCATCCTTGGGCCAGGACAGCAGCCTCTAGTCATAACCTCTCCTAGCCTTGACTTCCACACTGCCCCCCACCCTTAGCCACATCTAAAATTGTGGAGACAATGCTACCCTCCCTTGGCACCCGTGCTTGGGTTGCAGGGACCCCTGGGTGGGGCTGCCTCTCTTGATTGTGCAGTGTTGGCACAGTCTCCCATGGCAGTGGGTAGAGGGAGGGCCCAGGCTCTGCCCCCTGGCATTGCTCCCTCTGGGCATGCCCTAGCAGATCCTGCCCCATGCATGGCAGGCCGTCAAGTGTACCTTGTAAAAAGGTCACGCACTGAGCTGGTGGGGGTTATGACCACTGCAGACTCCTGGGTAGAAGACCCCTTCCTCCAGGGAATCCAAGGGCCTCTGCACAGACTTGTCCTTGCAACTCAAGAACTGAGAATCCAGGCTACAGTCAAACCACAAAGCTTGGTTTTAAAATTGCTACAGGAGGCCTCTACTTTTCAGCAAACTCTGCCCGTCAAACCCTCGATTTCCAAACCCAGTGGTCTTCACCCACAAAAGCAGTATATTTTCAGTTCCTGGTTACAAAGTGCCAACCATGCAGCGGGCACCAGGCTTCGCCCTTTGAGTGATCCTCCTCACATCCTAGTAGCGTGCTCATTAACATAATTCCCGTTTGACAGGAGAGGAAACTGAAGCGAAGGGCGAGGAGGCAACTGCCAAGTTCACACATCCAGGAGGAAGCAGAACTCAGAGACTTCTAGCTCTCTCTCTCTTTTTACAGAGGAGGAAACAGGCTCAGAACCACAAAGCCACTCATCCAGTGTGGCACAGTGGTGAACAGAGGAGCCAGGTGTCTTGAGTTTTTCTGGCTCCCATACCTATGTTCATGCGGGGCCGCCCTCAATGAGCAAATCACGTTTGTGTGGTACTAAATCTGGCCACAGTTTACCTGGCAGCCAAGGCAAAAAGGGAAAGAAGCCCTGGCACATGGCTTTCCTTGTCCTGTTCCCTTGCAGATACATACTTGGTGCTGGCATCAGTTCCAAAGGGGAGCTCATCACTGGTGCACAGGAAGGCTGAATGGACAGAATCTTCCTCTAGAGTCTACCCAAAGCCACATCAACAACATTCAGATGGATGGGTCCCATGCTGGCCATCTGAAAACGCCAAGCACTGGAATTTTCCTGAAATCCAGTGGAGGCATCTCTGCCACAGGCTGGGGTCATGGGTGTCCTGGACTCAGCTTTCTCATAACACAAGGACAGAGCTTAGATGCTCTGAGACACATGGTCATGATGGCCATGCGGTGGAAGCCTGAGGCAGGGGGTGAATTGAAATCAATTTATGATCCCAATAACTTGCATTTACTGTGCAGTTACAATGATAATTATGACACAGTAATAGCTAACATTTATTGAGTGTTGGATGCTGTTTTGAGTCCTTTAGATGTATTAAGCTAACAACAACCCTAGGAGGTAGTATTATTAATATGCCCATTTTATAGATGGGGAAACCAAAGCCCAGAGAGTGTAGGTAGCAGGGCTCTGGTCACATAGGTAGAGAGCAGTATGACTGAACATGTTAGGTTCTGATTTGTTTAATCCTCATAAAAACCCTATGAGTGAGAAAAGGAGTTAAGTGTTGTTAAGGAGCTACTTGTATTTGTTGCCTTTTAAAATCTTCATCCCCTCCAGCAGAGGTAGGGGCCATTATCATCTCCATCTTATATGACATGCTGGGAGGCTCAGATAGGTACAGCAACTTGCCCAGGTCTACGCAGCCAAGAGGGCAGGACCCGAACAGGAACCCAGCCTGCTCTGACCCCAGAGTCTGTGCGTTCCTCCTGTTGGCCCCTCAGGGGGCTGAGAGTTTGCAAAGAGCCCAGCCCACCCTACCTAGAGCAACCTGAGGGCAGGCTTGTGCTGATCCACCCCAGGGTCCAGTGCACAGCTTGTCCTGGCCCTGGAAGAGCCCACTCTTCCCTGCTGCCTTCCTAGAGCTGTGGAGAACCCACCAGGGGGACATGGACTTTTAAAGAAAAACTGGAATAATGAATGTGGAAAGGGCCAAATCCTAGCTAGGCTACTTACTTAATTACCTTGAATCTTGTTGGCTACGTGTCTCTGCATAGTTACTTAACCTCTCTGGACATCAGTTGCCTCATTTGTAAAATGGGGACGATGATAACGCCTACCTGATAGGCGCTATAAACTTTCAATGAGATTATGATTGCAAAGTGCTTGGCACAGAATAGGTGATCAGTAAGTGTTTAATTAATGAATGAATTGATGAGTCAATAGATAAACCCCAGGGACAGGGGTTGGATCTCATCCACAGATGATGTGCTGGCTAAGGGCTCAGTCTCTGGAACCAGACTATCCGGGTTCATAGTCTGGCTTCCCTCCTATCTAGATGTGTGACCTTGAGCATGTTACTCAAATCCTCTGTGCCTCACTCCCCTCGTGTAAAATGGGCTAATAAGAGTACTAGCTTCATAGGATTGTTTTGAGGATTAAATGAGATAATACATGTCAAGTGCTTAGAACAGTGCCTGGCACATGGTAAATGCACAATAAAACTAAGCCACCATTATTATTAATTATTAACTATTGTTATTCCTGGAGTCAGTTGCTTGGGGAAGAGGACATTTCTTCTAGAGGAAGGGAACAGAGGGGGGACATAGGGTGGGACCTGTAGAAGAAGACTGCTTCTCTTGGTCTTGAACACTGCGGTCTTTCTGTCTCATGTCCTGGGGGAGCTCCTCAGAGCGGGGTCAGGAGCTGCCGGTTTGGGGAACCTGAGCAGGGCAACCAGAGGGGTTATGCCAGCCTGGGGCCCACTGGCGCCACTGCAGGCCATGTGAAGCGTGGGTTATGCTGGCAGACCTGGGACGGCTTGGCTTCTGTGACCCTGGGGTCTTCAGGCAATCTTCACCTCCCTCAGCTGGCCCTGCACTGGCCAGAGCATCAGGGGAGTCACAGAGGCTCTGGGGCCATGTGGGCTGCAGCAGGAACCTGAGTGGGGGACCCCAGGTTGGCGGGGATTTGAGGCAGATTGGGATCTGGGACAGCTGGGATGTGTGTATCTTAATGTGCAGGGCCTTGTTGGTCCAGGAGGCCAGGCCACTTGTACCACCAGTGGGTTCGGTGGGCCCCAGGATTGAGGGGCAGACCCAGGTCTTCCTCCGGCTCTGATGGGAGATGGTGCAGAGGGAAAGAGTCCAGCTCCGGGCCCCTGGCTTGGGTGCACACCCAGCCCGCTACTGCCTAGCTGAGGGTCCTTGAGCATGTCACGTGCCTTCCCTGAGCCTCAAGTTCCTTATCTGTAGAATGAGGACAGTAGTTCCCAGTGTGGGAATGAAATGAGAAGCAGCCTGGGAAGGGGTCGGCGCAGAGTGGAGGCTCAGTCCAAATGGCCTGAGGTTAGAATTACAGTGAGTTTGGAATAAGATCCAGTGTGGAGCACATTTTTTCTCCAAAACACATCTGTAGTGTAAAACGCGATTAGGCTGAATTTCTTGAGGCGTTGCCAGGAGCCCGGTGAGGCTGGTAAAGTCCAGAGAACAGAGGCAGACCTTGGTGGGACAAGTTGGGGGTGAGGTGGTGGGAGTATGCCACCAGGGGCCACAGCAGGTGCAGCAGGGTACGGTTTGGACCCTGAGGCCAGGCTGACTTGTTCAAAACCCCTGGCTTGACCTTTCTTGGCCATGTGGCCTCTGACAGGCAACTTCTTTCACTAAGCCTCAGTTTCTCCCCCTGAAATATGAGGACGGGGGACAGGGTCTGTCTCTCTGACTATTGGGAAGGGTAAGTGAGGCCAGTGGCCCTTCTGTTGCCCCAGAGCCTGGCATGGAGACTGGCTCAGACCAGGCTCTTCATCTCAGCAACCACTGTTACTGTCTCAGGAAGAGAAAGGCTGGGGCCTCTGTCTGCTCTCTATGCTGAGGGACGCTACTCCTTGTTTATTTAGGGAATCTATAAAGCCACCCCAGTCCGTGCTGGAGGCTTCTCACCATGGTCTGGTTCACGCTCAGAGGTTTCTTCATCATCGTCTGCCCAGCTTGAGGGAAGGTGTCTGTGCCGTGTGGCTGGGGGAGCTCGGGTACCAATTGGCACTTGGAAAGCCCAGGATCAACTCGAGGCTGCAGCACTTACCCAACTGAGGCCTCAGGCCGACCTCAGTGTCCTCATCTGTAAAATGGCCAGGAAAAATCAGTTTCTGGGTTTACTGGGGATCAGATGGGATTCGACTTGGACTGTGATATTCAGGCTGTGCGTATTGCAACACTGCAGTCGGATGCACAGGACCAGGTTGGCAGTCCAGGATTTGGTCCCATAGACCAGGGTTCAAATTAGTGATTCGCCTTCTTACTTGCCCTGTGACTTGCCCTAATGTCTCAGAGCGATGGGGACTCAGTGACAGGCTAAACTCTCGTGAAACAAGGACCGTTAATTCTATCAGAGGTATAGATATAGAAAGATAAATACACTCTTTTCTCTCGCACTCCTCCCCCCCAACAATTTCTGGTCCCTGCTTGCTCTGCCCCCAATTGTCCCATAACTGGGTGAAATCTCACGAGGGCTCTTTAAAACTCAGTCCCACAACCATTGCAGGAGCACCCGTTCTGCGCCAGGCCTAGGGTCGCACCCTCGCTAGCTGGAGAGAATCAGGCAGTACAGGTGAGAGGGGAGGAGCTGGGACCCGAGCCAGCAGAGGTGGGTGACTGGGAGGAGGTGGCCCTGAGAGCTGGTGCCGCTGGACTGGCCGTGGAAGCCCAGCACCCGAGAGCGCTGGCCAGTTCACTGAGCCATTTCCCTTCATGGCCTCTTCGCCCTTTTCACTGATGAAGAAACTGAAGCTCAGAGAGGGGAAGGATTTGCCCGTGTCACACAGCTGGACTCAGGGGACTCGTGCCTGTTGTGGGACCCCTACAGTCGGGTCCTCCATCTCACTGACCCCTCACCTGCAGAAGGAAGAGGCTTCTTAGGCCAAGAGGATGGAGACCGTGAGAGGAGGCGAGCATGTGGAGAAAGCCCACATTATCCTCCATCCTCCCAGCGTGGTTGGAGGGTGGGAGCCCTGGGGGCAGAGTGCCTGGGTTCGAATCCCAGCTTGGGTACTCACTGCCTGTGACCTTGGGCTAGCCACTCCACCTCTCTGTGCCTCAGGTTCTATTTCAGTGAAATGAGGCGAATGATAGGAACTCCCTGAGAGGTCTGTGAGGAGGGAATGAGCTGATAGGCCTGAAGCATTTACAGGGGTGTCTGGCAATAGTTAGTTCTCAAGAAACACATGCCCCACAGGCAGCCATGGTTACAGGTTCTAACTCCTGCTTTGAAATGCCTCATAAGCTTCTGTTTGCATTCTTTGAGTCTGAAATACACTTCTAAGCATCTATCCTGAGGATGTAATCCCAGACGGATAGGGACTAAGCTAAGAAATGCCCAGAGTTCTTCAGTACACACTGCGTTCACCAGCATGAGTTCACAAACATCTCCTACCGCAGGTAATGTTTAGTAAACAGGTGTCACTCACAGAACCTTACAGAGCTCCTGGCCATGATGCTTCTGAAGAGTTTGGAGTCACAGGAGAGAAAGCTTATGACATAATGTTAAATGAGAAAGGCTGAACAATGTGTATAAAAACAAGGTGAAAGGAAATGCATCAAAACATGACAAGTCATTTTCTCTGAGTAATAAGGAATATGGGTGGTTTTTTCCCCTTCTATCCGTGGGCAATTTTTAAATGTTCTGTAATGAGCATGTACAAAACTTTTCTAATGGTAAAGAACTCAATAGACTACTTTTCAAAGATAGAGTTTTATCTAGTAGCTGAACCACTGCCTGACAGGTCCTTAGCATTTTGGCATGGATTGGATTGTCAGTGTTCAAGCAATGAGTTGAACGCTGTGGGATGGGAGCGTGACAGGTAGTGCTTAGTTCATGCATATTTACTAAGTCCCAGCCCTGGGTCAGCTTCAGAGTGTGCAAAATGTGCGAGGGAAGTGGGCCTTGGGGGAGGGCCCAGGCACAGCTTGAAGTCCCCTTGACACCAAGCTGGCAGGAGGTACCAAAAAATACTCTGGGAACATTGCTGTCTTCATGATTTTGCCATATCCAAATGTTGCCTGTACTATCACTCACTTCAGAGTTTTAAAAAAATTGGTTCACCTAAAAAATACTCAGAAAACTGTAAAACATTATTGAGAGGAATCCAAAAACTAAATGGAATGATATATCACATTCATGAATTGAAGATCCCGTATTTTAAAGAAGTCAATTCACTGCAAACCAATTTATAGATTCAATGCATACAGCCCTAATCAAAATCCTAACAGGCGTGTGCGTGTGCGTGTGCGTGTGTGTGTGTGTATGTAGTATGTATTATAACTTGGAAAACAGTTTGTAAAACCTGTGTGGAAACACAAAGGGTGAAGGATAGCCATTTTTTGAAAAAGACATTTTTTGATAAAAAGGAACAAAGTAGAAGGATTTGCTCTACTGGATGCCAATACCTATTATATAGCTAAGTAACTAAGATAGTGTGGTATTGGTACAGGATAGACAAATAGACCAACGGAAGAGAGACAGATGCCAGACATAAATGGACTCATGTTTTTTGACAAATGTGACATTACCAAGTAGTGGGGGAAAAGGAACATCTTTTCAATGACTAGTGCTGTGCCAATTGGATACCTATATAGGAAAAAAAAGAAACTTGATCCCTACCTCACACCACTCACAACATCAATTTCAGGGGAGTTATAGATCTACATGTTAAAGGCAAAACAGTAAAACTTCTAGACAATAACGTAAGAGAATGTCTCGATGACCTCAAAGTGATAGAAAAATTCTTTAACAAGACACAGAAAGTACTGACCATAAACATGGATTGATAAAATTGACTACAATAGAAGTTAACATTCTTTTTGTCAAAAGATATTAATGAGAAAATTAAAAGGCAAGTTACAGAGTGGGAAAAATATATCATACACATATAACCAACAAAGGACTTATTTGTTTCCAGAATAAATACAACTACAAATTGATATGAAAAAGACTAACAACTCAATACAGGAATACTTCACTTTATTGAGTTTTGTTTACTGTGCTTGACAGATACTGAATGTTTTACAAATTGAAGTTTTGTGGCAACGCTGTGTCGAGCAAGTCTATCGGCACCATTTTTCTTTCTCACTTTGTGTCTCTGTGTCACATTTTGGTAATTCTTGCAATATTTCAAACTTTTCATTATTATTATATATATATTATATGTATTATTATATTATAGTGATCTGTGATCAAGGGTCTTTCTTGTTACTCTTATAACTGTGTGGGAGTGCCATGAACTGCTAACACTATGAGACAGAGAACTTAATTGATAAATGTCGTGTGTGTTCTTACTCCTCCACTGACCAGCTGGTCCCCTGTCTCTCTCCCTCTCCTCGGACCTCCCTATTCCCTGAAACACAATAATATTGAAATTAGGCCAATTAATGACCCTACAATGGCCTCTGAGTGTTCAAGTGAAAGGAAGAGTCGAACATCTCTCACTTTAAATCAAAAGCTTGAAATGATTAAGATTAGTGAGGAAGGCATGTCAAAAACTAAGATAGACTGAAAGCTAAGCCTCTCGGGCCAAACAGTCAGCCAAGTTGTGAATGCAAAGGAAAAGTTCTTGAAGGAAATTAAAAGTGCTAACTCCAGTGAACACATGAATGATTAGAAAGCGGAATAGCCTTCTTGCCGATATGGAGAAAGTTTTAGAGGGCTAGATAGAAGATCAGACCAGCCACAACATTCCCTTAAGGCAAAGCCTAACTCAGAGCAAGGCCCTAACTCTCTTCAGTTCTATGAAAGCTGAGAGAGGTGAGGAAGCTGCAGGAAAATGTTTGAAGCTAGCAGAGGTTGGTTCATTAAGTTTAAGGAAAGAAACTGTCTCTATACCGTGAAAGTGCAAGGTGAAGCAACAAGTGCTGATGTAGAAGCTGTAGCAAGTTATCCAGAAGATCCAGCTAAGAGAATTCATGAAGGTGGCTACACCAAACAACAGATTTTCATGTGGACAAAACAGCCTTATATTGGAAGAAGATTCCATCTAAGACTTTCATAGCTACAGAGGAGAAGTCAATACCTGGCTTTGAAGCTTCAAAGGACAGGCTGACTTTCTTCTTAGGGGGCTAATGCAGCTGGTGACTGTAAGTTGAAGCCAATGCTAATTTACTATTCTGAAAATCCTATGGCCCTTAAGAACTATGTTCAATCTACTCTGCCTGTGCTCTATGAATGTAACAACAAAACCTGGATGACAGCACATCTGTTTACAACATGGTTTACTGAATATTTTAAGCCCACTGCTGAGATCTGCTGCTCAGAAAAAAAGATTTGTTTAAAAATATTACTGTGCATTGACAATGCACCTGGTCACCCAAGATCTCTGATGGAGATGAATAGCGAGATTAATGTTGTTTTCATGCCTGCTAACACAATATCCATTCTGCAGCCCATGGATCAAGGAGTAATTTCGATTTTCAGGTCTTCTCATTTAAGAAGTACATTTCATAAGGCTATAGCTGCCATAGATAGTGATTCTTTTGATGGATCTGGGCAAGGTCAATTGAAAACATTCTGGAAAGTGTTCACCATCCTAGATACCATTAAGAACAGTCATGATTCATGGGAAGAGGTCAAAATGTCATCATTAATAGGAGGTTGGAAGAAGTTGATTCCAACCCTCATGGATGACTTTGAGAGGTTCAAGACTTCAGTGGGGGAAGTAACTGCAGATGTGGTGGAACTAGCAAGAGAACTAGAATTAGAAGTGGAGCCTGAAGATGGGACCGAATTGCTGCAATCTCATGCTAAAATTTGAACGGATGAGGAGTTGCTTCTTCTGGATGAAGAAAGAAAGTGGTTTCCTGACATGGACTTACTCCTGGTGAAGAAGCTGTGAAGATTGTTGAAATGACAGCAAAGGGTTTAGAATATGACATGAACTTAGTTGATAAAGCAGTGGCAGGGCTTGAGAGGATTGATTCCGGTTTTGAAAGGAGTTCTACAGTGGGTAAAATGCCATCAAACAGCATTGCATGCTACAGAGAAGTCATTCGTGAAAGGAAGAGTCAATTGATATGGCAAACTTCGTTGTTGTCTTATTTTAAGAAATTTCCACAGCCATCCCAACCTTCAGCAACCACCATGCTGATCAGTCAGCAGCCAGCAACATGGAAGCAAGACCCTCCACCAGCAAGAGGATTACGACTCCCTGAAGGCTCAGATGATGGTTAGCATTTTTTAGCAATAAAGTATTTTTTTCATTAAGGTTTACCGTTTTTAGACATAATCCTATTGCACACTTAATAGACTACAGTATAGTGTAAATATAAAATTGTATGCACTGGGAAACCAAAAAGTTCACTTGACTTGCTTTATTGCAATATTCTCTTTATTGAGATGGTCTGGAACCAAATCCTCAATATCTCTGAGATATGCCTGTATAAAAATGGGGGGCTTCCCTGGTGGCGCAGTGGTTGAGAGTCTGCCTGCTAATGCAGGGGACGCGGGTTCGAGCCCTGGTCTGGGAAGATCCCACATGCCGCGGAGCAACTGGGCCCGTGAGCCACAACCACTGAGCCTGCGCGTCTGGAGCCTGTGCTCCGCAACGGGAGAGGCCGCGATGGTGAAGAGGCCCGTGCACCGCGATGAAGAGTGGCCCCCGCTCGCCGCAACTAGAGAAAGCCCTCGCGCAGAAGCGAGGACCCAGCACAGCCAAAAATAAATATAAATAAATAAATAAATAAATAATAAATAAATAAGATTACTATTAAAAAACAAATGGGAAAAAAACAGGCATTTCAAAATAAGAACATTCCAATGGCCAATAAATATACAAAACAGTACTGAATCTCATAGATAATCAGGGAAATGAAAAATCAAATTCACAATGAGATAACCACGGCACCCCAGCCGGATTGGCTAAAATTTAAACTTTTGACAATACCAAGAGCTGGCAAGGATGTGGGGCAACAGGAACTCTCATACACTGTTGATGGGAGTGTAAAGTCATACAATCACTTTGGAAAATTATTTGATGGTATCTGTTAGAGTTAAACATACATGTACCCCTGTGATCCAGCAAAACCCTCCTAGATATAGTCCCAACAGAGACCTGTTTATGAATGTTCCTAGCAGTTTTATTCAAATAGCCCCAAACGGAGAACAACCCAAATGTCCATCAACAGTAGAATGGTCAATAAATTGGGATATACTCATACAATGGAATATCATTCAGTAATGAGAATGAAGTACAGTCCACATACCAACCTGAGTGATTCAGCAACATAATGTCCTGTGAAAGAAGCCAGGCACCGGAGAGTACATACCACATGACTTTATTTATGTGATGTCGAAAAACAGGTATGTGTAGGTTATAAAAGTGTACAGAAAAGCAAGACGTGACTATCATAAAACTCAGAGTAGTGGTCAACTTTGAACAGGAGGGAGGGGTACCATTTGGGAGCGGCCCAAAGGAGGGGCTTCTGGGGAGCGAGAAATGTCCTATTTCTTGACCTGGATGTTTGCCTTTTGATAAATTATTGAGCTGCACATTTTGGTTTTGTTGCAAGCTTTAGCCCCACACAATGTGGCTTCTCTGTGCATGTTATATTTCACAACAAAAAGTTTAAAAGAAAAAAAAACTTCCAGGGCACCAGAGGGAAGGCAATTTGAAAGAGTCCGGCTCCTGAGGGAGCATCCCTGGGGCAGGGGAGCAAGATAGTGTCAGTAAGAAACACAGAAGACATCGAAGTCTTATTTTATCTAGGCGTCAAATGCCTTACCCATCTTAGAATTAGAAATAGAATTCAAGGGAGAGACGGGCAATGCAGAGATGTGCATTAGCATGTTTACACACTGGAAAATAAATGCATATAGTTTTCTGACTGAAAGTCAGGTAGACCTGGCTGCACTGTTTGGCAGAGATGGTCAGCTGTTCAGTTTGCTAGGTGGAGTTTTTGGGAAAATGTATGAGTGGAATCTACAGCTCCAAAGTTGTGATGAGATTTTATTTAAAGCACGTGTTGGGTATACAACATGCTGGAAGTTACATCCTTTGCAACTATTTACTTCTATGATGAAAACATTTAGGTGCCAACTGAAAATGTTTGTGTGCTGTAGGTAGTTTTCAAAATTCTTTTAGGGGCTATGTGAGCCCCCAGTGTGAAGACCCCTGTATGAACAGACAAGTGGAAAGAGGCAAGCCGGGGCCTTCTAGGGGTGGTAGAGAATGGGCAGAGGCCTGGAAGGCCAGCTGCGCTGGGAAGGGGCTGGGGGAAGAAGAAGAATGGTTGTCTGGTCTGTAGGAGAGCCCTGAAGAGTCACCCCTGAGGGCCTGCAGGAGGGGGAGCAGGAAGAGGCCTAGGGACTGGGGAAGCAGAGCCCAGGAGAGCCAGCAGGAAGAAAAGGCCAGGGGCTGGGAGCCTTCCGGTGAACAGGTGGTCAAGCAGATGTAGGAGAAGAAAGCAAAGAAAGGGGGCATCCCTGGCCCCTCGTTGTGTGCGGCCACAGCTCTTGAAAAGACCCAACAAAGCAGGCCCCTACTCTGGCAGCTGCCTTGAAAAGGCCTTGTGCCCACCCATCTGCCACCAGCTCCCATCCCCCACTAGCGCCAGGGTCTCCCAGCAACACTGGCCTTTCCTGGCCAGGGGTAGGGCAGGGGAGGGAGGTGGAAGGCCACCCAGCCACCTAGCCCTGTGCCTGGGGACAGAGACCACTGGGGGCGACTCTGTCCTTCACATCTCTCTTCGGAAAATTGACAGTACAAAAGATAGTGGCTATAATAAAAATTGAAATTTCAAATAGTGCCAACATTGGCAGAAAGATCAAAGTGAAACTGTGCTCTCTGTAAATCTCCACTGCAGCCAGTTTGCTATGTATTCTTTTACCCTCTGGTCAAATCTCCCCAAAAGAAAATAGCTGGGGTCTTTAGAGTCAGCCAGTTAGGATGTGCATCACAACTCTGCCCACTGCTGTGGTGATCTTGAACAAGTTCTTTACCTCTCTGAGCCTTATTTCCTCATCTGCTAAATGGAGCTAGGTTTAGTACCAGTCTCAGAATATTGATGCAATACTCTGGGTCCTCCACGGCATGAATCCCCACCCCCATCCCTCCTCCTCCAAAGTTGAAAGGGGTGGGTGTGTCCCTTGGGGAGGAGAGTGGAACACTCTGAGTACTGTCCGCAGCCCACCCACACACTCAGAGGGAGCTGAGGCCCCTGAACTAAGGAAAGTCCATTCTAGTGGACGAGGTAGACAAGAAACCAAGGTGATACGTGGAATGAGGGAAAACAGATCAGTGGGATGGGTGGGTGGCAGTGGCCTTTCCAGCCAGCAGTCCAGGGAAGGCCTCTCTGAGGAGGGGACCTTTGAGGGAAGCAGGAAGGAAGCCAGGTGGAACGTCTGAGGAAGGGTGCACCAGGCAGAGGGGCCCTGCAAGGGCATGAGCTGGGAGGCAGCCCGGTGTGCTTGCACATGACATAGGTACCACCTGAGGAAAGGGGGGGCTCAGAAGGACAAAGAATCTCGCTGAAGGCCACCTAGGAGCTGAGTGCTGAGCTAAGAGATTTCAGTCCACATCTTTCTGACCCCAGAGTCCTCTGACCCTGAAGCCTCCCCCAGCTGAATGCTGGCTGCCTAGCATCTCTCACCTTATCAAAAGGTCAAGTCCTCTCTTCCCTGGAAGAGCAGGGGTGGGGGTGGGCGGGGCTTAGCGCAGGATGGTTCCCCTCAGCCAGCCCTGGTCACAGCCCATGGAGTGCTCCCACCGATCCCTCCAGGTTTCTGTCCCTCCGGTCTCTACTGCCCCTGAGCTGGACCCTGCGGGAGGAGTTCCAGGATCAGGCATCCCTCTGAACTGTCCAGCCACTCTCGGCCACCTTGTCAGAGTCTGGGATTCCTGCATAGCCCAGCTGGGGTCCTTTGGGGTCCTTGCGACCTCCTAGGACTCAGACAGCTGAGGGCACAAAGCCATCTCCGGCCTGGGCTTCCTGCCAGCGCAGGCCACTCTCTGGCCTCAGGTGCCCCAGTTGAGGACCAGGGCCATTGCTGAATATTAATGAGGACATGAATGAATGAAGAGGGAGTGACAATGCAGCCGGGTGGCCTGGAGAGTGCTGAGAGGCAGGAGGCTCCAGAGAGGTCAGAGAGGGGAGGAGGTCAGAGGGGGACGCCAGGAAAGGTTAGACTCAGCTGGGCCTCCTTTAACCCCAACCCCGAGGCTCATGTGCCCATCTCTGAAATGGACCCATTATGGACTCTGCGAGCAGTGAGGGCCTCTCCCTCCCACTGACCCAATTCTGGCCACTGGCCAGAGGCCATCAGATTCTGAAGGCCCCTGGCCGCACTTGAACTCCACAGCACTCACGATTGCACGAGGGGAGCCTCTGGGATAAGCAGCTCTTGTTTGCGGTGCACATCCCAGCCCGGAGTGTTGGCACTTCCAGTCTCTGAGCAGCCCTCACAGTGGGCGCTACTGTCCCTGTAGTCTAGGGGCAGAAGCAGCCACTTGGACCTGGCATCCCAGCACAAGATTACACGGGGGAGTGAGAGCCAGAGTCACTCCTGGGAGTTGGACTCTGGAGGCCCTGGGTGCGCACTTGCCCCCGGGCGGGCAGGCCCTCTGTGGCCGCAGATCCTTTCCCAGGCAAAGCTCATCCTGGGCAGGTCTCTGTGAATCTGTTCTGACCTTCAGCTTGACGTGGGGGTGGGAAAGGCGGGGGCTAAGTTTCAGGACCCATCACATGAAAACAGACTGAGGATCCCCCTATTTTTAGCAACCAAGCTGCACGTACCTGTTCCCTGCCCCCCCCCCCCCCCCCCACCCCAACCAGGAGCAAAAGCTCGGATAAACATTCATTCACACCAAATAATTCCGTAAATAAAGACAGCTACATTTTGGCATCCCCTGTGCTCGAAATATATGCTCCTTAGATTTTTAATATCACGTGCAGTCTGCATCATTTTAACCCAAGCGCATCAGCTGTTGACTGTCTTATTATGTGAGTTCCCGTTTGGGGTCTTAAGATTACAGGAACAGACTGGCGGGCTCAGTGGGTGTGGGGATCCTGGTGCTCGATCCTGGTGGTCTGTGTGAGAGGTCTGGGTTCTCCTCATCCCCCAGGGAAGGGGCTGTAATCATAGTGAGGCCTACCACCTACTGAGCTGGGCTTCCTGTATCCATTCTGCTCACAGCCGGCAGAGTTCTCACCCCGCGGCATGCCCTGGCTGAATCCCTCCTGTGGTGTCCCCTCAGTGCATAAAAGCTCACCTCCTGACCTGCCCACAAGGCCCTCTCTGCTCTGGCTCCTGAGGACCTTTCCAGCCCATCTCCCACTAGGCTGGCCTGTGCTCACAGTGTTCTTTAAGTACTCCGAGCTTCAGCTAGCCTCAGGGCCTTTGCACCTGCTCTTCACCCTGCCTGGAATGTTTTTTCCCCAGATCTCCTAAGTGGCTTCATCTCATCACTCAGGTCTCAGCTCAAGTGTCATGTCCTCAGAAAAGCCCCCTAGACATTGACCATCCTGACTAGCTGGACTTAACCTTCCTGCCCCTCTTCCCTCAGGCACAAGTTATCTCAGCCTTCTATTTTACTGTCTTCAAAGACTTTCTGTAATACAGATAAGGCTACTCGTTTATCGTCTTCCTAGGAGGCCAGCAACATGAGAGCAGGAATCTCAACTGCCTTGTTCACCGCTCTATCTTCAGAGCCTATGTGACACACAGCAGGTGTTCAATAAATATCTGTTAAACCAATGAATGAACCCTCAGCAATGCTATTGCTATTTCTCCCATGTTACAGAAGAAGAAACTGAGACCCAGAGAGGTTAAGTGACTTGTCTAAGGTCACACAGCCTGTACACAGGGATCCCCCTGGTCCCACGAGCCCCACAGTAGGTCTGGGGTTGAGAATCCAACCTGGAGCACAAACCCTCCTTCTCTCCTCAGGGAATAAACCTTGAGGGGCATGCAGTGAAAGGCTGAGCAAAGTCTGCCTAATTAACCAGTGCAGGGGCCGCCATGCAGAGAGGATGGGCCCTTGATCACAGCCCACGGGTGACAGGACAGGAACTCCACCCATAAAGACGATTGTGTCATTCAGGCCAGCGGCACTGACAAGCAGCTCACCAGAGCTTGCTCTCATCAAGTCAGGTTATTACAGGGCATTACTGTCACCATAAAGGGCCTTGGAATGAAGGTGACTGGGGAGAGGCCTTTTAGAAATTTCTGAGCCAACTCCCCAAACCTTTTCACCAGCTTAGGGGGATGGGAGCTCCATGCTTACTGGGTTCCTACTGTGTGTCAAATGTCACGCTAGGTGCTTTCCTTACATTTCCATCAATCCTCCCCTCAACCGTGGGAAGCAGGCACTTTTGCCATGGTGAGCCGAAATAAGATGCCATCCATCGTAAGATGCGTTTTGATTTCCGACACACAAAAAATGTGAACAAACATGCCTTGTAGAATCGATGAAACCTGGAATTATCCTCATCTCACAAACAAAGATGCGCAGGCTCAGAGAGGACAAACGATGCTCAGTTGTGGGCGGGGAAGGTCCTCCAAACTGCTTGGTCTGGTTCCCCACCCTCTCCACTGTGTGCCCAGCCACCAAGCCTTTCTGCTGGTCCTTCTGCCTGGAACATCCTTCCCAGTCATCCGCCCCACTTCAGCCCAGTGAGATGCCTGGCCCAGACATGACCCCCTCTTTGGCCCTCCCTGGCCTCTGCACTCTGTGGATGAGTCTCTGTTGGCAGCTTGACCTGGAAAGCGGTTCATCAGTTCTTCCAGGGCTGTGACAGTCCGGTTCCCCATCATCTGTCAGCAGTGACATAGATAGGGTCACCTGAGGGGCTTCGTTCCTCCTTGTCATGGACTCTCACACCTCAATGAACATAAGAATCAGAAGGGGGAGTGTGTCTGAAATGCAGAGTCCTGGGCCCTCCCCTTAGAATTCCTGATTGGCTAGGTCTGGGTGAGGCTCCGGAATCTGCACTTCTACAATCCTGCCCTGTGATTCTGTTGTGGGAGACTTTGCAAACCACTGCTCTAAGCTTTAGAGTCTAAGGTCGTCTTGACTGGCAGGATGGCCCCCAGGGAGTTTGCCCCTGTGAACTGAGCAATCAGGGCCCTTCTAGTTGTAAAGTGGGAAAGCAATACAATAACAAACATACCTGCCCCAAACGTTTATTAGTATATTACACCATCCCACCCAGGCTGACCTACCTGTTTATCCCTACTGGAGTCAAAACTTACCCCTCCTAAATCAACTATACTTCAATAAAAAAAATAAAATAAAATAAAAAATAAGTCATGGGGATGTAACGTTCAGCATAAAGAATGTAGTCAATAATACTGTAATAACTTTATATGGTGACAGATGGTTACTAGACTTACTGTGGTAATGATTTTGTAAAGTATTTGAACATCAAATCACTATGTTGTACACCTAAAACTAACATAATATTGTATGTCAACTACAATTAAAAAAAAAAAAACAGAAAAAAAAACTTACCTCTCCTATCCATGTATCCCTTAGAGTTCTGGTATTGCTGGTAGAGCTCCAGCTCCCTGATACCCCAGCCTTTTTGGGGTGCCAAGGTAAAGGTGTACAGTGTAGGTGTGAGTGTTCACTGCTCTGTGTTCACAAGGGCTGTCGGGAGATAACACCTTCATGCAAAGGAGCAACGCCAATGGTGGAAATCTAGGTCCAGTTGCAAGCCGCTGGTAATAGGTGCGGGACTGACAATGCTTCTGTGTATGTTCCTGGCACTTGGTACGTGGTCTAGCAATAGTTAATAGCAAAACCGAAGGGCCCGGACCTTACTCCTGAGCTCTCCTATTTACAGCCTTGCTTCATGTTCTTATGGCTCCTCAGACACCACTTACCAAAACGCAAGGCTGGAGGGGTGAGTGCGAGCCTGGATGGTGAGAGCCCTAGACCTGAGAGTTTGCCTGCTACTCTAGGATAATGGGGATTTTAAGCAGGTGGCAAAGGGATTGGAGGACAGAGAGAGTGGAGACATGTACCCCGGTGAGAAGGCCGTTGCAGTATTTTCTCCAGCCATTTATGGAGTGTATTCTGGTGGATAAGGAAGGTCCCTGCCTCGGAAAGCCCACAGCCTGGACACTCAGCAGTAGCCAGAGGGCATCAGGCTGTGGACAGGTGGGCATGTGGTTCCGTCATGCTCTTCCAGGAAGCACAAGTTTATTTTACAATTGATGACAAGGCCGAAAGAATCTGCCCACTAGAACTCTCCTCTATTCTCGTTCTATTTCTTAGAGGCCAATGACCTGGGGACTTTGATTCTCCTCTCTTCTGCTTCAAACCTCAATTTCCAGCTCTGTAAAATGGGTATCAAATAAAACCTGCCTCACAGACTTGTTGGAAGATTCAAAGAAGGAAACAGATATGTAACCACGCCTGGAGTGTAAGTGGCCTGTAAGGGTTAGGGGTGGGGACTATGTCAGGGACATGCTAGTAGAAAGAAGTAGAGGGGCAGACATTTCTACTAAGTCTCTCAATGAGTAGGAAGTGCAAACAGAGCAGAGAGACATTTGAGAAGGAGGTTGATTTTCCTCAAGACTGTACTGTGTGGTTGTTGCCCCAGTGCCTTCTACCTTCCCAGCTAGCCTGACCAAGGCAGCACTTCCAAGCTTAGAGATAGCCCCATGCAAACTGAAGCTCTCACCTGCAATAACCTTTTTTCTCCCCAGGACCTAGAGTCTCTTCCCCACAAATCTGATCATGTCATACTTCCGCTTAAAACACTTAAGTGGTTTCCTACCATCTTGGTGTCAAAGTCCAGTTCTTCCCTATGGCCCGTTGACCTTTGCATGGCCTGACCTCTGCTCATCTGACTTTATCTCATCCCTCTTGGTTCTGCCCATAGGATCTCTCCCTCCAGGTACCTGTTCTTCATCCATTCTGTTTCCTTTGCCTGGAACGCTTCCCACCCCTCCTTCTTCCCCTGGGTACAGCCCTCAGACCTCAAGGAAGCCTTGCCTTTACCCCTTCTCTCTCTCTTCTTGCTCTGAGCAACCTCCCTCCCCTGCCCCACCACACACACACTTTTCCTTTGTGGAACTTTTCAAGGGGACAAGTATGCATTTATTCATGAGGTTGTTTAGTTATTGCTTCTCCCCCTAGACTATGAGCTCACATAGGCAGCAACATAATCATCTGTTCAGTGCGGCATCCCTGGCTTCTGGCACAGGGCCAGCATGTAGTATGTACTCAATGAATGCTGGCTGAATGAACAAAGGAAAGGACAGACAGAGCACAGAAATCATTAGGGAGGAAGGACCTACTATGTGCACAGAGCTGAGTCGTGCAGAGGGATCCAGATGGGTGAGGGGAGGCTGGGAAGAGACCAACCTTGATTCCCTAGGCCAGTGGCTTCCACAAAGGACTCATTCAATCCCTTGCAGCCCCAAGAGGAGGGGACTCCTTTCCCATATCTGAGTCAGAGGGGCCTGGACCCACTTCCTTGGCCCGCACACAACTTTCTGTGTGACCTGGGCAAGTCCCTTGGCCTCTCTGGGCCTCAGATCCCTCACGTGGGAGATCATCACAGCTGCCTTCTGCATTGTCAGAGGTGAGTAATTGGAGGCAGATGCTGACTCTGTGCCCAGCACACAGTATGAGCTCAATAAACATTCATCCCCTCCTTGTTGCAAATAAGCTTGTAATTTAATCCATCAGGAGAACATGTTTCTCCCAGGATCTTTCTCTCTTCACATTAGCTAGTAGGTTTTAAAAGTCCCATTAACACCATATTTTTAAAAGCTGTGTTCTTGGGAGGAGGAAGGGAAGGGAAGACATTTCCTTGTGAATTTGATTTAGTGGGAAATGATCTTTGAGTTAGGAAATTCTTGTTTGGGGTCCAATCGCATTAACAGTGAAGAAGGCATGATGGGAATGGCCAGTGGACCAGGGCCAGCTCTCGCAGCTCAGGGTATGGGATACAGCCCGTGCACCCATGGCGCCTGCGGTTCTGCCGTTACCATCACCCTTTGCATTAACTGTGCTCTCTAGAAGTCTCTGTACAGAAATAGCTCTTTGGTCATAATGGGTCCCTGGGGGGATGCAGTGGGGTTGGGGAGACACAGTGTGTGTGTGTGTGTGTGTGTGTGTGTGTGTGTGTGTCTGTGTGTGTGTGTCTGTGTATGTGTGGAGTGGGGGGATTTTGTGTTATGCCTATAAAGCATAAACCTCCTCTACCTGAAAGAAGCTGATAGAAAAGCGGAGAGAGACCCACACACAAAGAAAACAAGCTAGGGTTTGTTTTTCCACAGCTTAGGAGAGACCGTGAGTCAGCGGGTGGATCAAGAGGGGGAAGGTTCCAGCTGGAGACGCTCAAAGCAGCCCTCGGTTCTCTGAGGGAGACTCATGGGAGCTGGCCTCAAAGCTGGAAGGCACCCCCATGAGTCAGTTCTAAGGAAGCACCAACGCCATCCTGCTATGCCATTCATGTCATAAAAAGGAAGTACCTACTACATGCCACACAGTGTAACGTGACGGCCGCTTGGCACCTGGTGTCTGATTTAATCCTCACCACAGCCCTGAGAGGTGAGGGATATCATACTCTTTTTATCGATGAGGACACTGAGGCTCAGAGAGGTTAAGTCACTTACCCAAGGCAGCACAGGGAGTCAGTGGTGGGGCTCTGGGGGCTGTGTAAACTACCTGCGGACAAGCTGACAATATGCAGCAAAAGCCCTCAAAATGTGCCTGTTTTTGACCCAGTTGCCCCACTTTGAGAAACTGAGGAATATAATCAGGCAAGGGCCACCACCGCTCAGCTCTGTGCATGTTCTAGAAAGCGTCCTTCATCATGGGAAAAACTAGAGGCCATGGTTCAGCCATGAGGAATTTGTGAAATAAACTCTAACAATGGAATACTATGCAGCCATTAAAATAATAGATGCATTCTGTTTACTGATGTCAGAAACAGTCACGAATGGCAGAGCCAAGATTTGAATAGTCTGTGAAGTCCCTGGATCCCAGGCTGGGCTTAACCACTCATCAGCTGTGTGATGTTGGACCACTGGTTAACCCTCCGGGCCTCTGTTTTTTGATTTTAAAGTGGGGATAAATCAAGAATTATAGAGCTTTTATAGGCGTTGTAAGAAGTAGATGAGTTAATGTGTGTAAGCACTTAGAATGGCACCTGGCACATAGCAAACCACCTGTAAGCAGTAGCTATTATTTCCTTGGTTGGGAAATTTGGGGCCATTATTTCTTCAAATAGTTTTTCTTTTACTCACCTAATTACACATATATTAAGCAGCTTGAAATTGTCCCACAGCACCAGTGGATGCTCTATCCTTTAAAAAAAAATTCTGTTTTTGTGTTTCATTTTTGGTAGTCTCTACTGCTGTGTCTCCATATTCACTAATCTTTTGCCATGGAGCCCATCCAGAGTAATGTCTCAGACTTTGTAGTTTTCATCTCTGCAAGTCTGTTTTATATCTTCCAAGTCTCTATTTAACTTCTTCAACATATGGAATGCAGTTATAATAACTGTTTCAATGTCCTTGTCTGCTCGTTCTAACATTCATGTCAGTTCTGGGCCAGCTTTCGTTGATGGATGTTTCTCCTTACTATGGGTCGTATTTCCCTGCCTCTTTGCCTGCCTGGACATTTGTGATTAGATGCCAGACATTGTGAATTTTACCTTGTTGGGAACTGCATATTTTGTTCTAGGATGAAATTAAATTATTTAGAAATGGTTTCATCCTTTCAAGTCTTGCTTTTAAGATTTGTTAGTTTGGACTAGAGCAGTGCTTAGGCATTAGGGCTGATTGTTCTCTGCTACTAAGGTAAGATCTTTCTATGTATCCTGCGTGATGGTCCATGCATCCTGAGGTTTGCCAGTCTGGGTGGTGCGAACGGGCACTGTTCCTGGCCCCGTATAAGTACCAGGCACTGCTCCATCTAATTCTTTCAGGTAGTTTTTTTCCCCAGCTCAGATAGCTTACTTGCTGTGTGCACTGGTCAAAGGAGGCCCGCTGAGTTTCCCTGGATGTCTCTCTCTCTCTGCAGCACCCTCCCGTCCAATACTCTCTTCTGGAAACTCTAGCCACTTGGGACTCCCTGGGCTCTCAATTCCATCTCTTCAACTCAGAGAGACCATCGAGATCTGCCTGTTTTCCACCCCTCCCTCTGCCCCATGCTATGGTCTGGGAACTCTCTAGCCAGTGAGCCTGTCCTCCTTTGTTTCCTGACACTCCAGAATCACTGTTGCCTCCTGCCCAGTGTCTTGAAAAGTGTTATTGTTTACATTATGTCCCGCTTTTGTTTGTTTCAGGTGGGAGGGTCAATCCAGATTCTGTTCCTCTATGGCGGTCAGAAGCAGCAGTCCCTGCATTAGCTGTGATTAACGACTATCATTAACCCCATGCTCTAGTGCCTTTTTCAGGGCCCAGGATCTTTGGCAAGGGGAGACACAGAGAGGTTAATTGACTTGCCCAGGTTGCACAGCTAGTAAGTGCTAGAACCAGGATTCACACCAGGCTTGGCTGATTCGAAGTCCCTTCCCTCTACTCCAACTATTGCCTCTGGGCAGAGAGCTGGTCTGAACCGGGGGTGGCTGAGTAGCAGGGGGGCAGGAGACCAGCCTCGTCCTTCAAGCTTTGGGATTCACAATCACCAGCTGCAGGGTGGGCTGGGACTGAAGGCCAAGCTGAGGCAGGACAAGGCCTTCGCGGGTTCTGGAGCCCAGGTTAGCTGTCCTGCCTGTTCCCTCCATCCCCTGGACCTTGGTGGTATGGGAGTCAGGAGTGGGGCTTGCCCGGCCTCTGCAGCTGGGATGGGGTGCCAGTACAGGTAGCAAGCAGAGGCGAGGGCAGCAGGAGGGCCTGTGTGACAGCTACCCTTGCCCTCACCTATGGGGCAGGACCCCTTCTGGGCCCTGCATGGCTGTGGGGTGGGCTGATGAGCAAGGGCCACCTCATTCATCTGTGTATGGAAGGGTCAGTGGGTTTGCTGCTGATGAGAGGATGGAGAAGGGAAGGTAAAGTGAATTTCCAAAGACTGATGATTATCTCTTAGCCATGGCCATCCTGCAAGAGTCCCTCAAGTCTAGAAGGAAACCATGTCCTCCAGCATCAGAGAACCTGCATCTAAAGAAATACCTGGGCAAGTGTCCTTGTCTCCCTGAGCATCATCAACTGTTAAATGGGAAATATTCTCATCATGATTCAAGGCTTAGACACAACAGCTTGTCAGGTATCTAACCTGGACCCGCCCCAGAGGAGGTACCTAGGAACTAGGAGTGAAAGAATTCACTGAAGGAATGAATGAATGAATGAATGCATATTTGATCACAAAGCCACCCTGCCTACTCACCTCCCCAGGCTTGCAAATCTCATTTCCTTCCCAAGAGAGGCCTAGGCTTTCCTAAGCCTGACCCTCCCCCAATATCTACCCTCCCACCCTCACCTCCCAAAACCCATGTGATGGAGGCTGGTCACTAAATTCCCTGACCTCAAATCTGCCCTGAAAACCCCACAGCAGGAGTCAAGTGGCGCCAGCCTTTACTTGAACTCAGCGGTTTTGCCGGCTTCCCCTTGGGACCCTAGAGCTGGGAAGCCATTTTTCCTGTTATCACCATAAAATCTTGTTTTGTTCCAAATGGATGCTATTGACCCATTAGAACTGATGATCCTCATTCTTGCAACACGCTCTTGTTCCTCTCAAAAAAAGACCTCACATGCGAATCAGGTTGCCATTTTTCTGAAATAGAATATTGTACTTGTATGCAGAAAATTCAGAAAAGCATGAAGAAAAGGAAACACAAAAAATAAATAAAACTTTAAAAAAGTCCTCCATAGTCTCAGAGACAGTCCTGCTAACATTTTAGCATATATATGTCCAGTCTTTTTTCTGTGCTGGAGTTAGAAAGGTGCAGAGTTACATTTTGATGAATGTATTTTAAAAAAGGTTTAAGGAAAGCATGCTCCTAATAAAATCTCTATGGTGAAAAGAGTTCATAGTGAGAAAGTAAGTTCATCTTCCATCCCGGCCCAGCCCCCCTCTTTGCTCTCCCTAGAAATAACTCATGCTACATCTTCTTGTAGAGACTTCCATACAGTCTGTCGTTATAGAAGGGTGTGTGTGTGTGCGTGTGTGAGCACACATATGTGTGTTTGATATCAGAATGTACCTACTGTTCTGTAAATACTTCTTCACTCAGCCTCCTTTGGGAATGTGTTCCCATGTCAATCAATCAACACTCCTTCCCACGCACTATTCTATTTGATGGCTGCACTTATTTATGGAACCAATTTCCAATTGTTGGGCATTTCAGTTGTTACCAATTATAAATCACCTTGACCACCCAGTGTGTTAAATGGGTACATGTTAGGCTGTCTGCGGGGAGAAAAAAGCCCTGGTTTACAGTGCTTGCCCATTTCCATGGTGTAAATATTCCCATTCCTCTGTGGCTGATTTTAGGCTACTGAAGACCCCAAAGGAGCACAGTCCATGGAACCCTGTGTAAGCAGCTTCCAGCACACCAGAGCCCCGCCGATGACCTTTGGGACCACCTTGGTGCATATTCCTAATTCTTTCCTAGGAATAAATTCCCCAAAGTGAATGATTGTCAGAGCATATGCTCGATCCCAAAGCTGTGGATGAGCAATACCAAAGTGCCCTCCAGAAAGATATTATCAGTGTATGCTCCCTCAGCCTAGTGTGAGAGATCCTTGCGCATCTCACCCTGCCCCTCCAACCATGCCTGTTATCCTGCCTTTTCACCTCTCCTGTCTGATCATTGCTAGTTTCATTTGCATTGTTTTTGGTGAATAACTCTTTTTTTCAAGCTTATAGTCAAGTGAAATTTTATTTGGGCAACTTTCAGAACATTTCACGAAGTCTCTGGGGATTATCAGTGTCCGGGAAGCAATTTGAGAACATGGCTTTTCTTGCACGGCTTTGTTTATGGATGAGATCAAATAGGAGATCCATTCACTCACCAAACAGCTTCAAAGCTTTGCCCAGAAGGTACCTTACTTGCTGTGTTACTCAGTCTCATTTTGTCCCAGTCACTCTGCCCCGTACACCTTCCCCCCTCCTACCTTTGTCTCAGGCAAATACATCTGGAAATACCAGAGCATCCACTCAGCATGCTGTGGATACAGGTGCTAACTAAGAGCTGTGCTCGGGGAAGGTGGAGGTGGGCAGTATGAAGTATCTGAGGTGCTCTACAAATAAAGGAGGTGTTCTGGAGAGGCAGCTGTGTGGCCTTGGACAAGTTATGTCACCTCTCTGAGCCTCAGTGCCCTTATCTGCAAAATGGGGGTAGGGGGTGAGGTGGCAATAGCACAGCCTATGCAAGATTGCAGTGAGAATTAAATGAGCAAATGCATTTTAAGTGCTTAGCACAGGGTCTGGCATCTGGTAGATATGCAACAAATAACAATCATCATCATCATCATCATCATCATCATCATCATCATCATCATCATCATTTTATCACACTGTCAGAGTGCCTTGTAAACCACAGGGGTATATACAAATGTGATGTAGTACCACTACCATCCTCCATGTTTCTTCTAGCCCCTCTGCTCTGATCAGAGAGGTCACCGTAGACCTCACATGTCCAGTTCCAAAGCCAATCTTCTCTGGAATGGACTGGACCCCCTTTGGATTCTTTGAACACAGTGCCTTCATTTGACCAAACGTGACTTTTCTCAGAGCAGAGCTAAAGGCTTCTTCAAGGACCTTCCTCCAAAAGGTCCTTTCTGCCTTTGCTTGGGTGGGGACAAAAGTGTCTTAATGGAGCTCTTACCTCCTGTCTCCCCCAGCCAATTTGTCCTGCCCAGATGTCTTCATGAGTCTTTCAGGACACAGCCTTTAATCCATCCATCCATCCATCCATCCAACCATTCATCCATCCAACAAATTGATTGCTTACGTCTGTTCTCAGCTACAACACAGTATCACAGAAATCCAGGCACTTGCCAGGGGGTCTACTTTCAAGCAAATTTAAAAAAACAACCACACCAAATTTTACCCTGACCTTCACGATATGACCCTGCTCATCTCTCCGATTTCATCTGCTACCACCCTCCCCCTCATCCACCACATTCCAGCAACACAGTCAGCTGACAGTCCCTGGAACACACTCAGCTATTTCCCTACTCAGGGCCTTTGCACATGCTGTTCCTTGGCCTGGAGGGCTTTTGTCTCTCCTCCTGGCCTAGCCAGTTTCTTTTCATCATTTCGTTTCCAGATGAGATGGTATTTCCGCCAAGGCCACTTGCATTGCCCCACCCCAGCAGAAATCATGCCCCCTTCATGATGCTTCATTCACAGACTTATTATAACATGTGAAGTTGTGTTTTCTCTGTGTTTTTACTCATTTAAAGTTTGTCTCTTCTGGAAGATTGTAGGTTTATGAGGATGGGGATCCTGATTGCTGTGCTCACAGCGGTGGGACTGGAGCTTAGGACTATGCCTGGCAGCGTACAGCCTCAAGATAAATGTGTTGAATGAGGGAGGCAATATTTAGCCAAAGCTCAGTGAGAGAAACAGTACTGAGCAAGAATTGCTTTAAAGACAGATTGTCCACCTTCCTTTCCAGATATTCTCCAATCTTTCCTGGAGGCAGCCAGATGGCAGCCATTTGGGAATGGCGACTCTCCTTGGGAACTGGGGCTGCAGACATGAAATGTGTGTTGCCGGGAAAGTGTAAATGCGTAGAGGGATGGGATAAAACATGAAATTCCTCCTGTGCCTACTGCAAGAATGTTGGTCATTACACACCATCCACACTTGTGAGAATTCTTGGGAGAGATTCTTGTCTTAGAACCACGAGATGGATTAGAGCTGAGGCTCTGAATTTAGATGGTCTGTATTCCAACGTTTGTTCCACCAAGCGTATGAGTGGGGACAAGTTTTGGATCTTTCTTTTCCTGTTAGTGAGGATAAAAATAGTGCCTCCCTTGTGAGAAGTAGTAAACACCTAATAGATGCTAGCTATTATTATAATTCTCCTGGGTAACTGGTTTGTTCAAATGGCATGATCATTGTGATTTATGTCACTGACCAAATTTCCCTTTTCACACTGGCTGCTAGGAAGCTCAGCATCAATCTTGTTCCCCAACCATAGCAAATTTCTAGAACCTCATGTGTGCTTTTTGTAAGTGAGCTTTAGTTGTGGTTTCATTTATGTCCCAACTTTGTCATTTGTTTCTTCACTTGCTCTACTATTTATGTGTGTAGCTTGCTCTAATTTATGTGTCCTTGGAAACTGCCTTTAATCTTTCCAGTAAGAGCTCTGGTGTCTTGTATGAGAAGTTTCTGCTTGCATGTGTCTACTTTTTTCTCCTTAGTGAGACGATAGTGCATTCTAAGCTGAGTGGATGAGCTGATAAAATGTTAGAAAGGCGAGGAACTCAAAGAAGCCCCCTGCCTTAGCCCCAAGAGAGGATATAGCTGACCCAGGAGATCTCCGCTCTCTCAAGTGTCCATAAAACTGAAAACAACTCCATGTGGGAAAGGTCAGTGACCAATGGGCACGTTTCCTGTGCTTCAAGACCATAGAGAGCAGTGAGGGTGTCTGGAAGAAGGAGACGGCAACTAGGGGGAGACTTTGGTGGTCCAGGAGCTGCCTCCTTGGTTGGCCAACATGAGGAATCAAGTTCCATATTGATTCCTGGGAAGGGTAGAGATTCCAGTGGCTAATGGCTCCCTCACCGACATCTGTGTTACCCTCTTCTTTCTGGATTCGGAGGACTCAGATCATATATTTCGTATCTTCTTATGAAAAATTGGACCATTGGGCAACTCTGGGCCCCCAGTCCTATGTGGCAACCATTGGTGCCTCTTCTGATGGGCACAGATCTTTGAGTGTTGTGCTGGTCCCCACTGCCTGGCCTGCCTCACCTACCCACTACCTCTGCCTGCCCCAGTTGGCATCTGAAGCTAAGCCCTGGTTATGGTGAGACCTGGGCAGCTTTCCTGTCTCCTTGGAGAATTTTACCACCCTGGCAGGCCCTCGTCCTCTCAGACACCCTCTGTTTTCCCATTTGTAAGTTGTAGTCTTCTCCGTGGCAACTCCAGTCCCTTCACACAGCCATCCTCACCCCACCCCATTCAGCCAGATCTTTCCTGTCCTTCAGATTTGAGACGTCTCATTTCTGGAAGAACTGCCAGGATCCCCAGGCAACCCTGTCCACATACCCTCGTGCTGTTCTGTAATTATTAACCCATAGTCCTGCCACAGATCCATAGACCTCGCACCCGCTCGGGGCTCAAAACATGCTTGTTGAATGAATACATGAGTTAGGGAATGAACCAAAGCATGAGTGAATAGATTAAAGCTGCCCAAGTGCACGTGGGCCCAAGGAGCAGAGCCCAGAGTTGAATATGGGACTCAGAATCCTGTGCTCTCCTACAGCATCACTCGGCCGGGAGACCCTGGCCCACCTGCTGTCCCCCTGACTGTCTCTCCAATGTCAGGCTTTGACCGCTGAGCCACTGTCAGCCTGGCCACCCTCCCCAGGTTGATGTCCAGGGGAGAAAGATGTCACAGCACTGGACAGTCACACAAGGGCCCCGGCACCCTCAGCTGCCTTTGCTGAGAAGAGCCGCCCCCTCCCCCTACCAAGGAGTCTTTCTTTTCTCCTCTCCTTCCCCCCTCACCCAGTCCTCTGTTTAATTGCTGTTCTAGGGAGCAGGAAGAATGTCGTAGATGGTGCATCTGTTTCTCTGGAAGACTGTGGAGCCGCATTAAAATATGTGCTCTGTGCTGGGGCCTCTCTCACAGCTTAATAAGGGGGGTGAGCTGAGGAAGGAGGAAATGGGAGGGGCAGACAGAGAAGGGGACACTCAGAAGTAGAGAGAGAACACAGAGAGTGACAGAGACTCAAAGAGAGATGGAGAAAGAGAGAATCAGAGTCAGAGTAAGAAACAGATGAGAGAGAGAGAGAGAGATGGGAGGAGGACTGTGAGCTTGTGGCCATCGCCACGTTCCTCTGATTTTCAGCATTTTTCTAACGGGCCCTGGACAGAGATTTACGAGGGTTTATCTTAAACATCTGCAGCACGAGGCTGACAAGATACACATTGCATTTATTTTCGGGAGCAGCCGTGAGCTGTTCATGGAAACCCAGATGGGCCAGGGTCCCGAGGCTGCTGCCCGCCTCCCTGGTGCCCTCTGTTTCCGTGTCTTCTCCGAGATGCTGGCAGGAGACAGGACTGAGTTTCCTTCAAAGTTCATGGGTTCGAGTCGCCGAGGCTGGGAGAAGGCCCTCTGAGCAGGCTGGGCTGGTTTGCAGTGGGCGGGGGTGGGGCTGGGTGGGCGGGCAGCCTGGCCTGCGGAGGAGGGGCGCCTGGATGAGGGATGCCTAGAGGGATGGGGAGGAGGTAAGGAAAGTTGGGGAGCAGCCCAGGGGCTCTGGGAGGGAATGTTTTGTGAGTACAGACTGTACGTTTAGTCATCATCACTAGTCATGTGGTGAGAGTCATCAGTCCCCCCATTTCACAGACAGAGAAATGGAAGCTCAGAGAGGGAAGGGGCCTGCCCAAGGACACACAGCCAGGAGGAATGGGTATTTGACCATTGGCCTCTCAGTGACCATTCCCTGGGTCCCTCTCCCAGCAACTCCTGTTTCCATTTAGGGATCTGAGTGATTTGGGGATGTTGACTCCACTCGGAGTCTGGGAGGAGCCCGTGATCCAGCCTAGACAGGGGAAACCATTCTTTCCTTCTGGCAACAGTGGCTGTAGCAGCAGGCAGGAGGCAGGGCTGCAAGGATCATGATGCCTGGCCAAGGGGCTTGGACAGGGTCATATGGGGGCAAAGATGTCTCTCAGGAGGATCCTAAGCAGAGCCTGGAGAGGATCGGGGTGAAGGGGTGAGGTGGGGTGGGTGGTCAGACCAGGGCATGGGTGACAAAGGCAAACATTCAAATATCAGTAAATCCAGTTACCAACGTGCTGTCCCAAGCCAGGGTGTGACTGATTAAAAATAAATAATAATCCTACATACAAAGGCCATAGGGAACACATAGTCTAGCTGCTCACCCATTTTACAGATGGAGAAACTGAGATACAATTTTATTCAGTACTGTGTGCTCAGAATTGTCTTAGAGTAGTTCATCAAGAAGAGTGGGGTGGGGGTCTTAATGATTTCTTATACACCATCCTCTACCCTCTCTCCATCCTAGTTTTCACTCAACAACCCGCCCAGCTCCCCAGATCGTCTACCCTCCATGGAAGGCTGACACTCATCCCAGACTTGGGTTGGACTCTATTGCATTAAGGCCCCTGGCAACAGTAATTGGTTAGAGGGAAGAGTGAGCCAAACATACCTAATCACAGTGAATCTCCAGAGTCTTGTTTGGAAATGCTGGGACAGAATGCTCTTTCTGACTTTTTGGATTTGCTTGAGGATGCATGAAGATTCCTTTTTTGGCAGATGTTAGAAGCCATCTGGCTACCAGGAGGGAAATCAGCTTAAGGATGAAGCTTACAGACACACAACGGAAGGTAGAACTGAGAGAACAACTGAAAAATGGAGTCGGAGCCCTGATCAAGCCTCACCCGAAGCTCATACACTCTTAATTTCCCAGCTATGTGAATCAATAAATCTCTTCTCTTCTCTGCATCAGCTTGAATTGGGGTTTTTTCACTTGTATCTTGAATGATGCATGTGGTATAGTAGAGTCAGGCCACAGACCTGAATTTCAGACCTAGCTCCAGGTGTGGGATCTCTGGTGGGTCACTCCCCTCTCTGAGCCTCAGTTTTCTCACCTGTAAGATGATGATGGCAAGCCCCGATGGATTGGGCTGTTGGGAGAGACTAGCATGATTGGCACCTCTAACGTAGTACTTGGCACCAAGTATGGCTCCAGAATTGCATGCTCTGGGACCTTGCCCTTGGGCTACTGACCAGTCTTGCTTCTGGGCTTGTAAGAGGAGCCTCCTAAAATCCCATCCCATGGGCCTCGGGTAAAGCAGCTTCTTGGAGCAGGGGTGGGAGGTACTCTGATTTGGGCCCTGGGGGACCATCCAGAAGCCTGGGTGCAGCACCCCAGCTGGCTCTCAGGCCTGTCTCTGGTAGGCCAGGTGGCCAAAAATAGTTGCTTTGCTAGGTTTTTAATGGGAAATTGATTCCAGGCCCAGGGAGAAGAACTTCTTGACCTGTCCTCTTGGAACGTCAGGAGCCTCTACACCGGCCCTCACAGCCCCAAGGCCTGCTTCCCAAGGAAGGCCGGGCCAGCCCAAGGTGACCAAATGCAGGGCGGGTCTTTGTTTTCATCATGAAAGCAACACGAGTGGTGAAAACTTTACACCCTGTACTTTATATTGAGACGTAGAGCTCCCTCTGTGTGCAGCCCCAGTGCCTCTCCTCAGAGCAGCCCTAGCAGACAGTGTGTTGGCGATACCTTTCCAGAGGATTTAATACCCAGACAAGCATACTCATGTATGTCTTTTTTTCTCACACATGTAGAATCATACTATAACTGCTTTTCTACAACCTGATTTTTCAAAGAGCTTTATTGAAATAGAATCCACATACCATAAAATTCACCCATTTAAAGTGTACAACTCAATGGCTTTTACTAAATTCACAGTTGTGTAACCTTCACCATAACCAGTTTTAGAATATTCTGTGTACTCCAGAAAGAAATCCCCACTCCTTAGCCATCACCCTCCAATCCCTCTATACTCCCACCCCTAGGCAAACACTAATCTACTTTCTGTCTATACAGACCTGTCTATTCTGGACATTTCATGTAAATGGAATCATACAGTATGTGGTCTTCTGTGACTGGTTTCTTTCACTTAGCATAATGTTTTTGAGGTTCATCCGTGTTGTCACACGTATCAGTACCTCTTTTTATGGCTGACTAATATTCCATTGCATGGATAGACCACATTTTATGCATCCATTCCTCCACTGGTGGACATTTGGGTTTTTTCTACCTTTTGGCTATGATGAATAATGCTGCTATGAATGTTCATGTACAAGTTTCTGTCTGGATATATTTCTCCTGGGTATATACCTAGGAGTGGAATTGCTGGGTCATGTGGTATCTCTTTGTTTAACCATTTGAGGAACTGCCAGACTGTTTTCCACCCCAGCTATATCATTGTACACTCCCACCAGCAATGTATGAGGGCTCCAATTTCTCCACTTCAACACCAACACTTGTTATTATCTGTCTCTTTGATTCTAGCCATCCTGGTGGGTATGAAGTGGGATCTCACTGTGGTTTTGATTAGCAACCCGGCTTCTTTTTTTTAACTTCATATATCTTGGTGGTGTCATGGACCCATTTCAACCTTTTCAATACCCACACAGTATTCCTCTATAAGATGTATCCTATTTAATCACTCCCCTATTGATGGGCAGTTGGACTATTTCCTGCAAAGAACACCTCCAGGGCAGGGGAGGGGTCCTGAGCAGGTTCTTCCCAGGCCCCTGGGAGGGTGTTTGGAGGAGACCTCCTAGCCTCTGGCTAGTATCGTCTCAGCGGCACAGAGAGAGGGCTCCCTGCCCAGTTCTAGCCCAGGCTCTGCCCCTGAAATGCTATGTGACCTTAGGGCAAGTCACACAACTTCTCTGGGCCTCCTTTTCCTTATCTGTAAAAAGCAAGGCTTGAACTAAGTTCCCCAGCATCTTGCTTTCCTATCCCATAGCCTCCTTATTCTGATGATCACCCTTATCTCCTTGGCAGATGCATTGAAAACATTTTTCCTTGCCATCTCTATCACAGACCCTCTGCTATAGTTTCATAGCCTCATTTGCCTCTCCCAGAACTCTTGAAACAGAGACCCTGCTGGGCTTATGGTCTTACTGGAGGTTCAGAAAGGTTCAGAGAGGGTAACTGACCAGCCCAAGGACTCCCAGAAGGTATATGGACTCTTGTACCCATTTTACAGAGAGGAAAACAGAGGCCTAGAGAGTGAAGTGGCCTCCCCATGGACACACAGTGGGCCAGAGGTGGAACAGGGGTTTGAATCTAGGCCAAGGACATTTTCTTGGCAACTGTGCTCATGCTCTTGTGTTCCAGCCTGCTCACTGCAGGAGACAGGCTTGCACTCAGCCATTCTAAAAATGGTGAAAGCAAGAGGCCAGCCAGGCCATGCATGGGGAGGGGACAGGACGGCGAGCCGGGGCTGGGGGCACTGGGGAATGATGCATCATGGGCCTTTGAAATAAAGTTGAAAAGAAGACCTGATTTATAAATAGAAAAAAAAAAACCCCAAGGTAGAATAACAGCTGTCCTGCTTTTTTTTTTTTCTTTTTTCCATAGTTTCTGTTATTCCTAAAATCCAGCTGGTGAGGGGTGCTGCCAGCTTTGGAGGTTCCCTACTCTACCTGCGGCCTGGTCCCCTGCTTCTCCCTAGACTCACCATGAGAGGACAGACACCCCCAGTGGGTCCCCGGTCAGCTCTGCAGTGGCCCCCTTGGGTGCCCCTCCCTGGATACCGCTGCACACTTGGATGAGTGGATGAGAGAATCAAGGATGAAGAGACAGGTTTTTCCCAAGCTTCCTGGCCAGTGAGACCTTCCCTGGTCACTCCATGTAGACTTGCCACCCCTCCCCCAGATAGGCAGCCCTTCTCCCACCCCCAGCCCTGCCTCTACTCTCTTTCCTCCACAGCGCCTTCCACACCTGATGGACCTTGAAGACCTTCTCCGTTCATCATTGCCTTTCTCCCACACTAGTGCAGAGGCTGAGGGCAGGGATCTTGGTCTATTTCATCCTTGGGCTGGGCCCAGCACAGGCCTGGTCCAAAGAGGGTCACCTCCTCTCTCCATCCCCCTCCTCACTGGTCTCCATCCTTGGCATCTTCTCTACAACCAGAGTGCTCTTGGTAAGATGCAAACATGACTTTGTCAATCCTCAGATCAAAACCGTTCTCCCTGTTCAGAAGGAAGCCCAGGTTCTTTAGCATCTTTGCAAAGCCCTCCATGATCAGGCCCTGCAGACCTCTGTGGCTGTCCCCCACCTCAAGCTGCCACCAGCCTCAATTCACTCCTGGCACTATGCCATGTTTCATCTCACTGCCAAGGCTTTGCCCTTCCTGGGGTATCTGACTCCTACTTACCCTCGGGTCCAGAACTCTCTTGCTCCAGGAAACCTTCCTGGACCCAAGGCTCAAGAAATGCCTCCTGGGCCCCAGAAATTAAGAGCCTACTCATATTTCTTGGTCTAGCTGTGGGTACTGTGAGGGCAGGAATCACACATTTTCTGCCTCTTCCTGAAGCCGCTGACTCAGCCTGTGCCTGGCATATTAAAGGGGCTCAGGTCATGGCTGTTGATCTGTATCAAGATGAAATAAACTGAATTGAACTGAATGAATCCAATCAAAGTGATCCGTCTAACTGGAAATTTAAGATAAAGCAATAGAAAGCAGTTTGGAATTCACATTTTTGATCCACATGCATCTAAGATCCTCATTTACAGATGGGGAAACTGAGACCCCGAGATAGTAAATATCAGAGTCCGGATGACATCCTCTAACTTATTTCTCCCAGTACAGGATATATATATTTTTTTCTTTCTTTTTTGAGACAGTGGCTACAAGGACCTACTGCTCCACCAAGCCTTCTGGCCTTGAAAAGACCCTGAGGCAGCGTGGGGGGAGGAAAAGCTCAGAGAGGTAAAGTGACTTACCCAACATCACACAACTAGGAGGTAGCTGAGCTAGGAATAAATTTGAGATCCATTTGACTCCAGAGCCCCTCCATAGGCTGCAAAATAATGTTCATAACAAAGGGTAGGAGGTGGACCTAAAATGGTATTATTCTGAGATTCTGCCTTCAGTCTACGTTTCCTAGCCTCATCTTGGCTGTTGTCAATGATGCTGCAATGAACATGAGAGTGCAGATATCTCTTCAAGATCCTAATTTAGTTTTCTTTGGATGTATACCCAACTATGGGATGGCTGGATCATATGGTAGTTCTATTTTTTATCTTTTGAAGAACCTTCATAATATTTTCCATAGTGGCTGCACCAACTAACGTTCCCACCAACAGTGTATAAGGGTTCCCTTTTCACCACACCCTCACCAAACCTGTTATCTCTTGTCTTTTTGATAATGGCCATCCTAAGAGGTATAAGGCAATATCTCATTGTGATTTTGATTTGTATTTCCCTGATGATTAGTGATGTTGAGCACCCTTTCATACACCTGTTGGCCCATTTGTATGTCTTCTTTAGAAAAATGTCTATCCAGGTCCTTTGCCCATTTTTTAATCAGGTTCTTTGGTTTTTTCTTATTGAGTTGTATGAGTTCCTTACATATTTTAGATATTAACCCCCTATCAGATACATGATCTGCAAATATTTTATCTCATTCTATAGGTTGCCTTTTCAGTCTGTTGATGGTTTCTAGTGCTCATGCTTTAGGTGTGATATCTAAAAAATCATTGCCCAGACCAATGTCAAGAAGCTTTTCCCTCGGTTTTCTAGTATTTTTATGGTTTCATTTCTTATGTTTAATTCTTTAATCCACTTTGAGTTGATTTTTGTATATGCTGTGAGTTAAGGGTCCAATTTCATTCTTCTACATGTGGATATCCAGTTTTTCCAACACCATTTATTGAAGAGGCTATGCTTTCCCTGTTGTATGTTTTTGCTACTACCCTTGTCAAAAGTCAGTTGACCATAGATGCATAGATTTATTTCTATTCTGTTCTATTAAGACTAATGTATCTGTTTTTATGCCATTACTATACTGTTTTGATTATTGTATCCTGTTAGAATGGCTATTATCAAAAGGACAAAAGATAACAATTGTTGGAGAGGATGTGGAGAAAAGATAATCCTCAGGTACTGTTGGTGGAAATGTAAATTGGTACAGTCATTATGAATAAAAGTATGGAAGTTCCTTAAAAAAATTAAAAATGGAAAAACCTTATGATTCTGCAATTCCACTTCTGGGTATATATCTGAAGGATATGAAATCAGTATCTCAAAGAGATATTTATACTTCCATATTCTTTGCAGCTTTATTCATGATAGCCAACATATGGAAACAGCCTAAATGTCCATCGATGGATGAATCGATAAAGAAAATGTGGTATATATTTACACAATGGAATATTATTCAGCCTTTAAAAAGAGGAAACCTTGCCATTTGCAGCAACATGAATGGACCTGAAGGATGTAACGCTAAGTGAAATAAGCCTGACACAGAAGGGCAAATACTGTCTGATCTCACTTATATGTGGAATCTAAAATAGTCCAACTCATAGAAGCTGAGATTGGAATGATGGTTGCCAGGGCTGGGGTGGGGAGGGCAAGGGGGAAATGGAGAGAAGTTTGGTCAAGGGGTACAAAGTTTCAAATATGCAAGATGGATAAGTTCTGGAGATCTTATGTACAGCATGGTGACTCTAGTAAACAATACTGTATACTTGAAATTTGCCAAGAGACTAGATCTCAAGTGTTCTCACCACACAAAAAAGTTAACTACACGAGGTGATGGATATGTTAATTAGCTTGATAGTGGCGATTTTTTTCACAATGTATGTATATCAAGACATTGAGTTGTACACCTTAAATATATACAATTTTTATTTGTCAATTATGTCTCAATAGAGATGGGAAAAAAAAAAGACTCCAAGGACCACATCCTCTGAACAAGCCATCACACTTCAAGGATATATATATATACAAAGCAGTCATGGTATACGGTAGATTCTCATGATTTGCAGTAGTCCTGTTCTAAGAAGTCACCCGAACACTGAATTAGCAAATGCTGAAAACATTGCTTCTAGGAGAAATACAGGGTGAGGGGCCTGCGAGCCTCTGGTCACAACATTTGATCAACTGATCAGTACATTACCTTGTTTTATGTGTGTTTCTGTTTAAAGACACCTTATTTAATATATATTGTCAATTAATTAACACTGAACCCACGGCCAGTGGCACTATAACTCATGCCTGAGGGAAGCTTGTCTAACACACGTATTTTCTCCATAAGGCACATCCCAGCCCTCTTGAGCTTATCATCACTGGACAGCACTTCAGTGCTAGGTTGGGGGGGGTCATGTCAAAAAGCAGAATCACCAAAAAAAGCACAAAAATGTGGAAAACGTGGCACTAAATAGATCGCAGACAGAGCTGAAACAAGAAAGCTGACCTCCCCTCAGCTGGGGATGTCCGTGTGGGGTGACTCACATTTTTTGCCGCTCTGTGCATGTCTGCCAATGACCATGAAAGTGCCACAAGTATTGATTTTGAGACTGCAAATAAATTTTAGTAAGTAGGCAAATTCAAAAATATGGAATCTTTGAATAATGAGCATCAACTGTGTGCCAAAAAGCTGTTGATGGCAACACTGTGACAACACCACCACTGGATATGGCCTAAATGCCAATTCGTAGGGATTGATTAGGCCAAGGTTTCTCAGACCTTGGCACCATTGACATTTGGGGCCAGATAATTCTTTGTTATTGGGAGTGGGGACGCCGTCCTGTGTCTTGTAGGATGCTTAGCAACATCCTGGACCTCTATCCAGTAGTTGCCAGTAACACCCCACTCCCTCCAAGTTGTGACAACCTAAAACGTCCCCAGACACCGTTAAATGAGAATCGCTGGGTTAGATAAACTAAGAGGCAGCCGCACAATGGAATGCTGTGTGGCCTTTCAGAAGGATGGTTTATAAAACGACTTGGAAAGATTTCCATGACATTTTTAAGTAGAAAAAAAAGACGGGTGGCGAAAACTGGATGTAAACTAAAATCCCATTTTTACACACGTAGAGAAAAGAGAAAATGAGAGAGGGACGGTGAACACTTTTCTGCTTTTCTGCTGGACAAGCATGTTCCAGGCCTTTGCACCAAAACAAAGTCTTGAACCTGAATTTTAGGGTCTACTGGAGACACAGACTTGAGGGCCACAGCACTTGCTGCCCTGGACTCAGACCCTTGCCTAAGATGGTTTGGGATCTAGAGTCAAGCCTTGCTTCTTCCTGGCACTCCCAGCAGCTGTCAACAGCCCCTTGCCTGGTATGCAGGACCTCTCTGACATTGGCCTGCTCCCCACCTGTATCCCCAAGCCTTCAACCTGCTCTCCACTGTACAACCTTGGTCAGTGGTTCCCGCTCAGTTGGGACTCTGGCCCTCTGCTCAGCTGTGGCCAGCACCCTCCCCTGGGAACAGGATCTGTCCCTATTACCAGCCCCTAACTGGGGTTACCCTCAATAGATCAAAAGCCCTGGTATAGGCCATACTGCCTCTGCTCCCCAGCTGAGCCCTGCCCACCCCCAGTCTGGATGCCTTGGTTTATCTAGACGGTTCCCCAGCAGACCAGAGCTCCTCCTCACCATCTTCTGGGGCTGGTATACGAATCGATGCAGCTGCACCCCCCAGGGAACAGCCTTGGCAGCTGGGCTAGCTGGCCCACCCGTCCCCTCCAGTCTTGACAGCCTCCAATGGCCCCCTCAGACATGGTGGGCTCTGGAGCTACATAAGCCTAGACTCAGATCCTGCCTTGGGCACTTACAGCCTGTGTAGCTTTGGGCAAGTTGCTGTCCTTTCCTGAGCCTCACCCTCCTCATCTGTAAAGTGGGTTCCTCTCAAAGCTATGGGGAGGATTAGCTGAGCTAATGAGTGTAAACCACATAGTAGGTCCTCCATCAGTGGTAGCGTACAGGGTTTCTGTTTGAGGTGATGGCAAGTTCTAGATAGTGGTGATGGTTGCACAACATTGTGCATATTCTTACTGTCACTGAATTGTACACTTTAAAATGGCTCAATGGCAATTTTTATGTTATGTGTATTTTACTACAATCAATCAGTCAATCAACAGTGGCTCCCTTCAAGGCCCTATTGCAGAGTTCATGCTCTGGCCTGTCCAGGCTTAATCTTTGGACGCCTTTGCCTCCTCTTCCACCTCCACATGCTCCTTAGAAAACTGCCCCGACCTTGAAGCTGACTAAGACATCCTGTTTTTCCCTCTTCCTGGAGGGCCCCGCCCCCCCCAGAGACCTTCCACAGGGCGGTCAGGCGAGGGGAAGGACCAGAGGAGGCACAGCTGACCCTCCTTCAAGCCCTGTGACTACAGCTGGCAGCCTGAGAGGGGAGGACCCCACCCAGCCCAGGAGTTTGGAACGAACCCTTTGTCTCTCGGGGCAGTGGCTGTCAGCAGCTGGGGGTCCACCTCAGGGTCTGTAAGCTAAGCCTGGCCTGGGGAAGCCCCCGCCTCTGACTCTGCCCCAGAGTCTCCTCTGCCCACAAGCCCCCTCAAGGCAGCCTGTCTAAACCAAGCTCACCCTCACCATCTCTGCCACTTCTTTTCTCCCGGGTTCCCATACCCAAGAGTGGCGCTGTCACAAGCCAAAAACCCAGAGCCCATGTCTCCCCTTACGACCTCACTCCAGACACCCAGGACCCCAGAATTCTCTGCCCACATTTCCAGGGCCTGAGTCCCTCCTCCTGAGGGTGGACTGTATCACTGGCATGTGGGTGCATCCCTAGACCTGAGGGGTGGACGAGGACAGCTGTTTGAGGCAGGGTAGGGCACTGCTTAGAACTCGGAAGTACAGGCTAAATCCACTACATGGCGGGGGGCAGATGAAGGCAATGCAAAGAGAAGAGCGGCAGATCCTGGGCAGCAGCCTCTATAAAAGACTAGGGTGGGCCTGCCTTCACCACCCCCGAGGAGGGGTTGTTTCCTCCGTTCCCAGCTGCCCAAACTTCCCGAGCAGGAGGCGGGGCCTGATCCCCATCTCCTGGCTTCAGAAGGGTGGCTTTATGTCAGCTCCTAAGTGTTTAATCCTGTGTTTTCAGTACATCCATCACTCCACTTATCTCTGTGCCTTCCTTGGCGAGGAGCCAGGCTTCCCACCAGCAAAGCTGAGGCTTTGCCTGATGCTACCTGGGAGGTACCCTGCCAAGAAAAAGAAAAGATGGCAGTAGATGCTCTCTGGGCAGCTGTCAGCTGGGGCTGAGCTGGACCCACTCAAGGCATGGCTCACACTTCAGCTTTCCCCAAAGACTGAGGGAGCAGCTGTTGAGCCTCCAGGCCTGACTGCTTACCCCACCCCCATTTCTCCTTGTACAACTGGTCAGCCTGCCCCATTTCTCCCTTGTCTCTCTGCCCCAGCCAGCTTTTCCCAGCCATCCTCCATGCTGCAGCCAGAGTGTACTCTCCAGAATCAGCTCTCTCCCTGCTGACACATTTTCAGGGACTCCCTACTGCTCTCTGGATAATGCCCAGACTTCTCACAGGACACAGCCCTAGCTGACCTTGCCCAGCCACTCCCCACCTCTCACCATACACTATAAGCAGACAGCAAGTTCTCCCTCCCAGGGTGAGCTGGTCAGTGCTTTTGTGCCCTTGCAGCTACCGTATCCTCCACCTGCTTTTTCACCTGGCAAATTCTCCCTCATGCACGGCCATCAAGACCTGTGAGGTGAATCTTAATAGCATCCTGACGTAATAATATCTCAGAGGCATCTCCATTAAAGAAAGCAGCTTCAAGTATTAATCTGCTAATACTAGATGGGCCTGGGTGCAAATCCCAGTGTACTGATTATTGGCTGTGTGACCTGGGGCAAGGTACTTAACCTCTCTGTATCTATTTCCTTACGTGTAGAATGGGACCAAAAATATTGCCCTTATGGGGTGGTCATGAGATTTACATTTACATGAGATATGCATGGACTTGATCCTGCCATTGTAATGGCCCCAAAAGCTACAGCTATGACCATATCATTATTATTTTCTGCATCCAGAAGGAGACGTAGGTAGTGGATTCCCAGATGTAATAGGGAAGATCTAATCCAGGGCGTGAAAAACAGCAATTAGAAAAGGCACTATATAACATCAGGTGAAATAAACAGATGCCAGTGGTGCACACAGGATAACTGAATCTTTGCAAAAACAATAACGTATTTTTGATAGAGGGAAGAGCATCCCAAGATGTTGGAGTGGTTACCTCTGCATGAAGCAAATTTTAAATGATTTTATTCATTTATTTATTACTCATCTGTATTTTTTATATTTTTTCCTATAATGAGTGCTGTGGGTTGAATGGCGTCCCCCTACAAGATATGTTGACATCCTAACCCCTGGTACCTATGAATGTGATCGTATTTGGAAATAGATATCTTTCCAGATGGAATCGGGTTAAGATGAGGTCATCATGGATTCACGTGGACCCTAATCCAATATGACTGGCTTCCCTAATAAGAAGAGAAAAGACACAGAGACACACACAGGGAGAATGAATGCCATGTGACTGCAGAGGCAGATCGGAGCGATATGTGGACAGGCCAAGGAGCACCGAGCATTGCCAGCAATGCCAGCAGCTAAGAGAAAGACAAGCAAGAGTTCTCTCCTAGAGCCTTCAGAGAGAGCACGGCCCTGCCGACACCTTGATTTCAGACTTGCAGCTTCTAGAACTATGAGGGAATGAACTCTTGTTGTTTTAAGCCACCCAGTTATGGCAATTTGTTACGGCAGCTCTTGGACTTGTCATACTTGTGTACTAGAAAGGGCTGAGAGTTTAAAAAAAGAGACAGGAGGAGGAGAGGGAGGGAGAGGGAGGGAGAGAAAAGCAGAAACAGAAGCTTGAAGTGTGTCGGCTCAGGGCTCAGCCCAGAGGTGCAGGGAGTGTTTGTTGAGTGAATAAATATATCTCCTTCATATAAAGTTGTCCTCCCTGTGCTGTCTCCCCACCCATCTCCTGCTCCAGCCCAGGGCTCCCTAGGCCTCCCTTGTCAGCCAGGAGCTCTCCCGCGAGGCCCTGCCCTGTGCAGGCCGGCACAGGGCGGGTGGGTGGGGGACTGAAGGAGCTGTGCCTCAGCATCTCCACCACCATCGACCTCACCGGGGTCCCTGTGGGACACATGCCCTCCCCGCCTTCTTTAAGCATCAATCCTCTGCTCAGGCCTCTCAGCGGAGCCGTGGAGGGCACAGCCTTGCTCAGTTCTCCTTCCAGGAAGAGGGAACTGAGGCCGGGAGACTTTTAGCTGGATGGGGACTCTATCTCCAGCAGGGGAAGAAACAGCAGATGTCTTCTGCTCCCCTGAGTGACCCTGTGGGCCTTGAAGAATGGCAGGAAGTGGCTCTGGGCCCTGTTAATTAGCTTTGGCCGGCTTCCCTAAGGCCTGGTCCCCCTTGACCTGTCACCTTGGCCTGTCTTCTTCCTTCCAAATGCCCCCTTCCTCTTCCTTCTCCAGGAGGGAAACACATGATGACAAGCCTGCAGGTAGAGTGGTGGCCCAGGCAGAGGAAGCCCGGCTTGTCTCCAGTTTGGGTTTGCTGTAAACAGTTCTTTTCTTCAGCAGGGTTTTGAGGAGACCTCAGCTTGGTCAGGGTTTGCTTGTTTCTCAGGAACAGAAAACCCCGTCAAGATAACCTGAAACAACATGGGACACGAGGACCAGCCTACAGAGGAAAACTGTCAGACACCAAGGTGGCCACATTCTCCCTCTATCTGGGTCCACCTCTCTCAGCCCGTCTGCACACTTTTTCTGATTCTTTGGAGATCAGTTCCCTTTGTTTACTCCTCAGAGTCCCCAGATGTCAGCCTTGTTCTCAGACCTTACAGGGTCCCCAGGCCCAGCCAACAAATCCAGTTTCTTCATACCTGGGAGCAAGAATTACCAACTCACCTGGCTGCAAACACACGGCCACAAACACTTGCACCCCAGTTGTGTGCTGGGCACTGGTCTAAGCCTTCATATGGGCTTTCTCATTTAATTCTCAAGATAACCCTCCAAGGCACGTTTTATCAGTATCCTCACCCTAGAAGGGAATAGAAGCTCAGAGTGATTGAGTAACTTGCCTAGGATCACTCAGCTCGTGAGTGGGGAGGTCGGGGTTTGAACCCTGACAGCCCAGCTCCAATGTCTCAGTCCTGAAATTGATTAGCCCCACTCAGCTTCTGAATGATTGTCCTGGATCAGGTGTCCCTTCCTGGCCCCATCAGCAATGGCCACAAGGATGGGGTGTCCCCTAGCACTCCAGAGCTATGGAAAGAGGAGGGGACAAGGCTCTGCCCCAGGACAGAAGTTCCTCCAGGGCCGGAATTTTTGTCTGTGTTGTGCCCTGATGTATCCAGTGCCTAAATCAGTGCCTGGCATACTGTGTGAGCTAAGAGACAGTTTGCTGAATGAATGAACCCCAGCACCTTGGAAGAGACAGAGTTAGATGTAACCTTATTCGGGCTATATTTGACCATCTCACCCTTCAAAAAAAGATAACCTTCCTCTGCAGGGGCCTCCTTGTCACTGGTTTAATACAGGAGCACCCACCCAGGAGTTCTGCTCAAGGCGATGCCGTAGGATGTGAGTAGCTGTAAAAGGCAACAGGCTCTGTGCTCAACATGGTGAAACGGCCAGTCTGGGTTAAATAAGACCAGGCCTGCATTTCTTTCAGAGCCTTCCTTCACCAGCCTAATGAGCCCTGTGACTTATACGCATTTCTTCCCATAGTTATTTGACCATGAAACCCTCTGTTCCGAAGTCGTCTTGAGAGGCCAGTAGGATGAACAATACACTATGAGGAGTGAAATTTCAATCAGTTTTGTTGCACTGATTTCATTTGAACAGCACTTAAGTCCCTATTGTGTGCACAGGGATAGTCTCTAGTTCCCCCAGCTCCTCTGAGCTTAGAAGGGCTTCTGGAGCAGTCCACCACGCTCTCTGCCCACCTTCATTAACCTTGCTTGTTGGAAATCTCTCCTGGGAACTCCTTGCGCCTCCAGGCCTCCTTGGCCTCTGGTTGGTCTTGGAGATGGAGCTTCTCTTCCCACACTTGGGTTGCCTGGCCTCAACCCCTTTCTTTCACATTGCAGTTTAGAGTGCGATTACATTTCCCTACACAGGTTCTAGGCAGCATATTAAGCTCAAAAACAATTGCAGAAGATTGCACTAATTATTTTCTTTTCGTCCTGTGAATCTGGAGGTTGAGATCTTACATCAGGATATGCAAATGAACGAAAATGAGACAGCGTCTTGTCAGTTAATGGGTTTCTTTGGTTCCAGGTAGGTGGCTCCATGCTCTGGAGATTTACATTCTCAAGGCCCTTTTTGCGTTCCTCTCAGCTGCCTGATGCATGTATCATCTTCCGGAAGTTTCCAAGGCATGTTCTTGGAGTTGGCTATCCTTTGTTTTTTTCTTTATACATTGGTATAAAGAATTAAATCTATTATTATCAAAAACTTGTTTTTTGGGTTTGTTTGTTCTTAACCATTCAATCCAAGCAAAAATGATGCAGGTCTCAGTGTCCGCCTTTCCCCTCCCCCACTACCAAAGAGCATCCTGGCTTAGATGTCTGCTCTTTGTCTCTCCAGGCCCCTCTCCTCTTCCTACCTGGCTTGGTGCTGCACTGCACTGACCTGTGTGGACCTCATCAAAGGCCCTTCATGTCCTTTGACTTCCAGTTGGGTGGCCCAATGGGCAGCACTGGCAGGAAAAGAGAGGGAGGCAGGAGAGTGAAGTCATGGATAGAACCTCGGGGGTCTGCTGAGTGGCTGCCTCCCCTCTTCCCTTCAGCCCGAGGGTGGGTCACCCTGTGGTTTCCAGCATTTGCCTGCCCCTCTGCAACAGAAACTCTATAACCCCTCTTTGGGAGACTCACTTCCCTTGTACCATCTGTCTCCTGGGACCTGCACTGATAGGGCCACTTGGCTTCCCTCCCCGCCCCTCCCCTCCCAGGAAAGATATACCGCTGCTGACAATTCCTGGGGGGGTGTGTATGATGCCGATTTGGGAGAAAAGAGGAGGGAGAGGAGATTCTGGCAGATCTGTGGGGCATAGAGGAGATAGGTGGAAGAAGAAAAGAGGATTTTGAGAAAAGTTGTTACACACTAGGAATTCCTTTTCTGGTGTTTGAGAAACACAAGCCAAGACACTCAGCTACTCTGAGCATCCTGTCTGGGCTGCACGGGGCTTCTGACCTCACCAGCGGGCCTGGGCCCAGCACGCAAATTCCCAAGTTAGCTTATTTTGCGGTCTCTCTGTAGTGGCTGAATCTCTAAACCCCTGCATCTATTTATCCTACCACTACCAAAATGGAAACCCCCAAAACTAAGCTTGATCCCCCCCCCAAAGCAGGCCTTAGACAAATCCCCAGGCTTCAAGGCAACCAATGGAGGGCTTGGCAAAGGAAATTTCTCACACTGAAAAGAGTCACCTCTAACCCTGCATGTAGGGACATGATGTGTTTGATGAGAACCAGGGTTAAAATAGCTCCAGAACTGACTGTGCCCGGCACCCTACCCCGGGCACTGGGGAATCAGACAGCTCAGACATGGTGCCTGCTCCCCAGGAGCAGTGGAAGAGGCGGGTCCCCCCGGGCAACTGTGACATCGTGGAAATCTTGAGACAGAAGCCCTGCTGGGGCTGTGGTCTGACTCTGGGAGCATCTCAGAGGGGCCTGTGGCTTCCTGGAGTAGGAGCAAATGTCTATGCCAAGTCTTAACCCATAAGGAAGAGTTGGTAGCAGAGGAATGGGGGAGTTCAAAGGCCATTCTAGGTAGAGGGCGCAGCAAATATAAGGCTAGAACCAGCATGGGACACAGGGAAGCTGAGCTGGCCGGTGTCACCGGGGCATTATGTGGGAGCCATGCATGCAGCTGGGAGGCTGGAGAGCCAGGTGGGGCTGGGTCCAGGGGAACCTTGAATATCACGCCCATGAGCTTGGACACTCACCTGTGGGTTAACCTGTGCGCTACTGCAAGGGTCAGGCAGGTGTGTAACGGAGGATCACTTGGGGGCTGTGGAAAAGCGCGACAGAGGAGAGATCCTGAAAGCAGGAGGACCAGCTGGAAGGGTGCTGCCACACACCAGGGGAGAAGGGGCGGGGTAGGGGGGGAGTAGGTGGAGATAAGCGGCAGTGACGAGGCCTCGGTGGGCTTGTCTCCTATTCTCCAGGTGGAGTGCCATTTCCAGGGGCCATGAGGAGGCCAGCCAGGTTGGGCCAAGAGCGATGGTATCACTGTGACACTCAAGAGCTAGGCTCTTTGATACCCGCCCCGCCCCCAGCTCCAGCCAGCGGCACGTGGGGATGGAGGTGAGTGGGAGGAGGTGAAGAATGGGGCAGCCAGGAGTCAGGTGCCCGTTGGTCTTCTGCTTGTGGGGGACCAGTTCCCATGGTATTTAGAATCCTCTGGGGTGGGTGGTCCTTGGCTCAGAGGACAGTGAGGCTGTGAGGGTTTTGACCCAAATGGGGCTTTCAGCTCACAGGACTGGGATGGGGTTCTGGCTGTGGTTATCCGTCCCTGTCCCGTGCCGGTTCATTTGGGAGGGGGGTGTCCTGGGAATGTCTGACACAGAGTCATGCTCTGGCACAGATGTCTCTCCATCCTCTCTCCCAGGTCGCAGTGTGGACCGACACGAACAGGGCAAGGCTGATCTGAGCATGTCCCAGCTCTGCAGACCGGGAATTGGGATGAGAGACCCGAGCTGGAAGCAGCAGGGGCAGAGGTGTATAGCTCTGGAGGTTGAGAGAGGCCAGAGGGCCACAGCCAGCCATGAGAACACTGGAGCCATGAGAAAAAAGGATATAGAGGAGGGAGGGAAGGAGCCCGTTGGTGGGAGGATGAAAATGACAGTGACCCAGAGTCCCAGCAGGCAGAGTGCAGGCAGGTCACATCATGGGTGGAGCAGAAGAGGGCGAATCTATCACCCCTAAAGGCCCCTCAAAGCTAACCCCATGCCGCCAGGCCGGAGTTCCCCATTAGCTTCTGTGTATCTTACATCAAACCCCTGTCATCCTGTAACCAACAGAGCCAAACCAGATGGCCCTGTCTACCTTTAGATGCCAGTTTGGGACATCCCACCTCCCAGCTGCATTTACACCTCTCCCAGACTCGAGGGATTGAGGAAACCTTGGTGGTCCCCTAGGACAACACTCCCCAGGTGGGGGCCACTGGGGTACATGAGAGGATTTGGGGGGACACAGACAAGCCTTTTCATTAAAAATTTAATATGTGTGCATTAACTTTAATACACATTAGAAAAATTACATAACTAGGCCATAACATATGTGACTTAATGATACAGTTTAGAATGAGGATACATTTAATTAGATTAAAAGTGGGAGATGATAAATGATAAATGTGAAGCCTCAATATAAGTGGTGGGGCTGATATGGTTGATGTTGAACTTAAAAGACTGACATTCAGGAAAAATTGCTCATGGTTGGTCCTCTCCTCTCCACCATGCTCCATGCAGGAGCCACTCACCTCCACTTGAATGCTCCTCAAAATGAGCAACTCACTACCTAGTGAGGCAGCCATGGCCCTTTCTAGATCTGAGAATCCAACTCACCCCAGCCCTACAGCTTACCTCAGCAAACACGCACCAGTCACCAATTATGCACCACCTATGAGCTAGGGGCTGGCAATATGAAATTTAACAAGACACAGCTCTTCCTCTTTGCCCAAGGGCCTTTCCCTCTCTGAGCCTTCCATTTCCCCATCTGTAAAGTGGGTATAATACCCCATTAAATAAAGAAAGTACTTGACACATGGTAGGTGCTTAGTGAATGTTACCTCCCTTTCCTTGACCCCCTTACCAAGTTCTTTCTTATGCAATACAGTTACTGTATTAGGGTAATCGAAAGAGCATGGGCTTAGGGACTTCCTTGTGTGACCTTGGGCAGGTCATTCAATCTCTCTGAGCCTCAGTTTCCCCATCTGTAAAATGGGGGAAACAATACCATTTATTGTGTGTTTATGTGGATAAAATGAGATGTTACTTGCAAAGCACCTAGCACAGCATTTGCTCAAACTTCCCCTTAAAAACTCTTCTTGTTTGAACCAAAGCCATCTCTCTGTGGCTCTCTCTAAGCGCCACCTGACTGCAGAAACGTCAAGGTCCTGTGAACTCACTGGGACCGTGAATCCATGAGCTCCGGCCTATGATACAGAAAATAGACACTGTCCCTGCCCTGGTGGCTGTGAGAGCTTCTGCTTCCCTCTGCCCAGCGATGTCACTGGAGGGGAGTTCTCCGAGCTCGGGGGCCTCTCAGATCCCCTTCTAACAATCTTTGTTCTGTTTACTGTGCATGTCATGGACTGAAAGCAGAGTGGTCATCTCACTTTCTCAAGCCCGGCCCTGTCTGCAGCACTTGGGATCCAGACAGGAAATGTTTGTGGAGGGGATGGAGCAGAGTCTGGAATGGTGGCGTTTGCACGATAGCAGCCTTCTTTCTCTGCCCGCTGATATTTCTTTGCAAGGGGCTCCCTCAGGCAGCATTATCTGGCCAGTTCCAGAAATGCACATGGTGGCCCATGGCCTGGGGCCTGTGCTCCGGTTGGGAGAAGCATCATTTGCGAGGCCAGTGCGAATCCCCACCCTTGGGCCTTCGTGCGCAACACTCAAGCACCCCCGTGCATACGTGGGTAACATGGCCAGGGCCACAGCGCCTGTGGGCAGGAGCCGGTGCCACGGGCTGTCCCAGCAGGGCAGTTCTCCAAGATTGTCATCGGAACAGCGGCAACGTGCCAGGCCCGGGGCCCACGGCCCACACGGTGCTTCTCACAAATCCCCACGGTGACCCCCTGGGAGGTACCCATGCCTCCACCATGAGGAGGGGGAGACTGAAGCACACAGAGGTGGGGAGACTGCTTGAACTCACACAGCAGTCAGCGCTGAGGCTGGATTTGAACTCCTGTCTGCCTGACTTCTGAGCACAGGCTTTGCAGCAAACGGGGCTAACCGAGAAGGGACATAGGGACTTCCCACAGTGCACGGGAAGCTGTATGCTGGGGTGGCATACAGTGTCTGGCGTGCCCAGATCAGAAGACAGAAATCCCCTCCGGGGGCGAGGGTGGGCAGGGCCACAGTGGCTTAAGGCCCGCTGGATGCCTGCAGGCCCAGCCGCGGAGAGGGCTGAGAGGAGTCGGGAGGGAAGGAGAGGTCCTGTGTCCCAAGTCCAGGACTGGGCCAGAAAGCCTGTGCTCTGGGCCCAGGTGGACCTCTGGCCGGCTGTGTGACACGGGGATGTTACTTCACCTCTGCTCCAAAGTCTGCACAGCAGGGTGGTTACAGAGAGGCAGTGCTCTGTCCAAAAGAACGTGGCACAGAGCGGGCGCCCAGCAAACCCGTACCCTCTCCTTTCTTTCCTTCTCTTTTTCCTCCCTCCCTTCCTTCCTTCCTTCTCTTTACCTCTCTCTCTTCCTGTCTTTATTTTCTCCTTCTCCACCCCTTTCTTGGAAACTTCTCTTCAGGGGCTTTGTAGACCCCTAGTCCTCCTTACAAGGTGGATCCCAATGCCCTGTAGGATGCCCCATGGAGAGTCGACTCCCAGCCACCTTCAGTGGGTTTTGGGGGGGTGGCGTGATGCTCTGGGGGCCCCTCCCAGGTGCTCTGCACAGCCACAAAGGCCGCCTTCCAGCAGGGCCAGAAAAAGCAGGGATCCCAATCCCCCACAGACTAAACCTAGCAACAGACAGGGTTCCTATGGCAACCCAAGATTTATTTTTAGTCCTACCTTAACATTAACATGATGTGAGGGGATCTGAGACTTACATTACTCTCTTTTAAAAAGTACCAAAGAGGGAGGAAAAAAAAGGAAAGAAAGAAAAAAATGAATGTCTCTTCGCCAGGAGGTATGAACCACTGGGGGGAATAAAACGACTGCCCAGCGGCGTTTGCAAGGATTGTCTCGGGGAAAGTCAGCAGCTCCCTGTCTCCTGTGTGGGGTGGATTTGGGGTGGAGAGGGTTGTGAGCTGGGTCAGCCTAACCTGGTAGGAACAGCTGCAGCCCTTCCCCTCTGCAGCCTCATGGCCAGAGTTGGGGACAGGAACATAAAGCAGCCTGGTCACTCTGTGAAGGGCTTCTGAGCCTCCAGTCTAACAAGCGAGGAAAAAAGAGAAAGCCTCAGGCAGGCTAAATAACTGTGCGTGACCTGGGTACCAGCCCCTCGGGGATTCCAGCCAGATCCTTGGGGACTCAGAAGGAAGCAAGGGCTGGGCACCTGCCCACCACCTAGAAGAACTGGCAGTCACATGTCCCCCAGGAGAAGGCAGGGCTCGGATGGCAGAGAGCAGAGGTGGGTTCAGATGCAGGCAGTGGAGAGGATGCAGGATGCTGGTTGTAAACATATGGTTTCAAACCCTGCTCTGTGCACAGCCCCAGGACAGACATCAGGGCCACAGAGGTGCAGAGTCCAGTCCCACCTTGAGGAACGCCCAGGCGGGGCAGACCCAGTGTGGAAGGTGCGTATGGGGCAAGGGGTGATCAGGGCGGGAGAGGCGCCTGAACTTGTTCTGGATGGGAAAATTGGAGGTGGACAGCTGAATAGAGCAAGAAAGGCCTTAATAGGTTTTCAGCTGTATAGCTTGGGCTTCTCTCTCATAAAAATTTCCTTTTTTCTGTCCAATGAGGGCTCCTTGTTCCTCCGGTATTAGATGTTGCCACCTGGCCATAGGCCTGACCACTTAAAATACTCCCTCCCTGATCAGAGTGATTGGTCCAAGAAATGGGCACTTGACCCAAGCACAGCCAGTCAGTTTCCTTCCCTGGGACTGAGCTATAGTCACAGGAGAAAGCAGCTCTCCCTCCCCTGGTTGCTGAGCAGGGGATTCTGAGAGCCTCAGTCTTGGCCTCTTGAAGATGGCGCAGCGGTAGGAGGAAAAGACAAGGCTGACAGTCAGAGAGAGGAAGAGACAGAATGTTGACTGGCCAGCACCCACACTGCCTCCTTCAGTGCTGGGCCCTTTGGCATTAGCCTCTTCAGTTTTCCCTTAAGCCAGTTTGAGCTGGCTTCTGTCTCTGACGACAATTAAACCAACGTGACTAACTCAGATGGTCACTGTGGTTTTGCTAACATAGCAGGACAAAAGCACCCTGTGAATGAAGGGAGAAAGAAAGAAACCATGTCTCTGATGCCTGCTGTGGATCAGGCACCGTGCTGGGTGATCTATTTCAGAGCTAATCCTCATAACCACTTTAGAAATTAAGCAGTAATATTACCTGCAAGGAGCTCAGGGCACAGAGAGGCAAAGTAACTTGCCCAAGGACACACAGCCAACAATGCCAGAGCTGGACTGGCACCCACGTCTTTCTGCCTCCTTATGGAACTACACTGTCTTTTCTTCCTAACCCTGGAACAGTGGCCTCAGCGCTGGTTGTCTAGATATAGCCTGTGATTCCCAAAGTGTAAACCACGGACAACTCGCATGGGAAACACCTGGGCGCTGACTAAAAACAGATTCCTGGCCTCTTGACTCCAGACTTCCTGGATCAGAAGCCAGTCTCTCTAGCCTCCCTTCTGACCTGCTGCCACCCACACACCCTGACCCCCACCCATGCCCCGGCAGCCTGTGCTCCAGCCACAGCTCTTCCCCAGACACACCATGGGCTCTCTGGTTGCCATGCCTTTGCTCACGCTGTTCCGGCTGCCTGGAGTACCCTCCCTCCCGTCTTTGTCCGCCAACACAGCTCACATCTTACCTTTCTCACCTTAGCTATCCATGACTCCCAACATGCCCCTGCCCTAACACACACATGCCTGGCCCTCAACCCAGGCAGAATTCATGGCCCCCTGCCCTGGTCAAGGTCGTTGACTCTAAGGGGCCATATAGGGCTAAGGCGGTGATTACATCCCCCCTCCCCCCTCCCCCTGTGCAAACTCTTAGACAGAACCTCAGCATCCCCAGGCTGCCCAGGCACTTGGCCACAGTGAAAGATGATCTGACAGAGTCATTCCCTTCTTTGCCTTTAAAGGAAATGCCCAGTAAACAGCCTTTCTGCTCTGAATCAAGCACAAATCGTGGGGTTTTAGGCTCTCAGGAGGGAGATGTCTTCAGGTCAGTGTACCACTGAGAAGTGTCCCCAACCCTGCAGATGATGAGAGCTCACCCTTACATGGACACAGCTAGCCCGCCTAACAGGGCCAGGTGGGATGGGACTGGGGTGAGGGCAGGAGAGAAAGCAGATCTCTGAACCCTGTTCCAGCAGGGCTGAGCTGTAGTACGCTCGCCTCCAAGAGCTCCCTGAGCAAGAAGCTTTTCAGCCAAAAACTGGGGACTTTCCATCTGGACAACGTCAGATTCCTGTCTAATTCAGGTTCAACGTAAACAAGGTGGGGTGGGAGTGGGGAGCACTGGATGGTGAATCGGGGGCTGGGGGTGGGCTAGTCTCACCCTCGTCCCCTACCCCTTGGGACCATGAGCAGTAACTCCCCATGCTGAGCCTCAGGGCCCATCTGTAAGTGAGCCACTAGACCAGGCACTTGGGAAGGTCCCTCCCAGCTCTGCCCATTAGAACAGCCATGGCAGGAAGAGGAGGCGGTAGAGACGGGGGATGTCTACCAATTTCCTGGCCATTGGAACCAGGAAGTCTGAGGCCTCAGTGAACACTGGACACGGAGGTTTGATAGGCCACCCGAAGAATACCTGTCAACCAGCAAACAAGTGTTGTAGGAGCCGGGTGGCACTGTATCCCAATCCCAGCTCCACATCCTTGGGCCGCCCAGGCCCGAGCTTCAGTTTCCATTTCCTCTGCTACAGTTTGCCCCTCCGCCCAATTGTCAGGGCCACGTTGTGACTTACGTGCATCCTGGCTACTTTCCTCTTCATAGCCCTTACTCCACAAAAATTTATTGAAAATTATATTTTATAACTGCATCGGTATAAAGATGTATGTATCCAGATTAGGTCATATTAATTTTTTTATGATTTTATGAGAAATGAGAACATTTTCATGGGCCCCTAAAGGTCTAATGGGCTTAGGCACTGTACCTATGGTGCCTGGTGGATGTCAGTCCTGGGCCCTGTGATATTTCCAACACTAATTGTGAAATGTCACATCAGCTATTGAATCAAGCTTAACACACCTGAGAAGACCACTCTCCTTCTGGGTATTTTCAGGGAAATCCTACTGGTATCGGCGATGCCCACAGCAGGATGGGGCTGGAGGCTGGCAGTCTCCGGGACTGTGGATGGGGATGGATTAGGCAGGTGAGGCAGAGCCTGCTGATTTCCCACCCAGTCAGATCCAGGAAGCCAAGCATTTGAGTCCCAGAGAACCGAGTGTCTATTGGGCACACATGGAGATGGGCTCAGGACCTGGGCCCTGCACTTGCTGGGCTGACACCAGTTCTCATTTATCCACAACCTTCCGGGCCAGGTCTATGCCACACCATGTGATCTCATTTAATGAGGGCAGGATGGAGATCCCAGTTTCCAGATGAGGAGACAGAGGCTCATAAAGCGTTTACCTTCTCTTTCCAACTCCATCTCTCTGGCATCTCCTTAACTTCAGCAGATCCTGATACATCCTGGCAGTCCTACCTCTGGGCCTTTGCACATGCCATTCCCTCTGCCAGGAATCCCCTCTCTCGTCCTTCCATCCCCTGCTTCGAGGCCAAGGTCAAGTTCCACCTTCTCTAGGAAGCCTTCCCTGATTTGGGCTCCTTATGACCATCCTTCCCTTTGAACTCCCCAGACACTTGCCATCTGTACACTCATTTAACTCAGTAAATGTTTATCACACATCTACCTACCCTGGGCCATGCCCTGTGTTGGGCTCAGGGGGCACAAAGGTGACTTGTCCGTAGGCTGGACTAAGGAGCTCCCTTCCTGTCCTGCTGGGGAGATGGGCATCCGCAGATTGTGACAATGCAAAGGGATCCAGGATTCAGGGGTGGGGAGCCCTGATGCTGAGGAGGCTGAGAGGAGAGAGTCCTCACCTCTCAGGGGGCTGACATTTGAGCCAGGTATGGGAGGATTCATAGGCATTCACCTGGCCTGGAGGAAAGGACAGATGAGGGGACAGCTGAGTGAGGAGGAAGGGAGAAAAGAAGGAAGGACAGAAGAAAGGAGGGAGGACGGAGGAAAGAGCGACTGAAGGTAGGATCCAGAAGGAACCTATGGTACACTCAGGCTGGGTAATTTGAGGATGTTTTCAAAGGTCTGGGCCGGGTGTAGGGAGACCAACATGGCGTAATGCTGGTTACTGGGGAAGCCAGTTTTACTTATTGAAAGGGTAAGGGGACAGGTTACCTGTGTGGTGATACCAAGCAGGAGGTCTGCTCTGGTGGAAGCCCCATGGGGAGGCAGTTGGGGAAACAGTGCCCTGACCCCTGCCAGACTCCTGTCAACCAGAACCAGCTGGAAGCCATTGTGCAAGGGAGCAGCTGAATGAGTCCAAGCAGGTCGGCTTCCTGAGGCCCAGGTCATGGAGCAGAGGATGGAGGGTGAATCCAGAGCAGCGAGGGAAGAGTGGAGGGCAAGCAGGCGTGGCTATAGGGACCACAGGGCCCCCTCCTGAGGCCTGATCCCTATTGCTCAGCTAAAACCCAGCTCAGCGCTGCACTGGGTCAGGGACACCTCCCTCCCTGCCCATCAAGGCTCGGATCCTTGGTAGGAAATGGTTGTTTCGCCGGGTCCTATCTCATTCCAGCATTGTTAAGATGTCACTAGGTGTCATCTGAAAATAGAAACACCGACCAGGCCTGCCATGGAAACGCTTTGGCTTCCCGATGCCATGTGGGCAGACTGCCCGCCTGCAGATGGAAGCTGCTGTCACCCAAGCTTGTTCAGCCACCAAGAGAGGGCCCGCGTTTCCTGAGAGCGCCCTTGTGCCAAGCACCGGGTTACACTCCTTACAGATGGGGTCACGCCATTTTATTCTCGCGCGAACTCTGAGGCAGCCTCTTCTTCCCATTTTGTAGATGGGAAGCTGAGGGTCAGGATGATCATTACTTGCTCAAGATCACAGACTAGTAAGTGATGGGGTTGGTATTCGCATCTGATGCCAGAAGCAGGTTTCATGAGTTTTCAAGGATGGAATGACCAGGAAACCAGTGAACTTAAGAGCAGTTACTTGTTCACCGTTCATCCAATCACATAATCAACTATAAGAGCCAACGTTTCTTGAGTGACTACTATGTGCCCAGCTCTGTGCTGAGCCTTCTTACACATTCCCTCAGTTAATCTTAATAACATCTGAAAGTAGGTACGATTCTTACCTCCATTTTATCAGTCATGAAACTGAGGTTCAGAGAGGCTAAGCAACTTGCCCAAAGCCACACAGCATTGAAGAAGTGGGATCAGGACTCCAAGGCCAGAGCTCCTCAGGCTCACCAGCCAAGACCCTGCCCTCGAGGTGCTCCTGAGGAGAATTTGGTGACCTTTTTCTTAGAAAGGTTTTTCAGAAAACTCAGCCTGGTCACCCCTTTCTATACACTTCCAAAGAGGCAAAGATAGTGTCCACAGAGAGGAGTGTCCTCACCCCACTGTGCTTAGGTGATGGGGCTGCTCATCTGCCATCTCTGAGGGCCTCTCCTTCCACTTCAATGGGAAGAGTGTGCCTTGGGCAACGATGGTGCAGAGACGCCCAGCCTTGCTGAGGGTTCCTGGGGAGAGCAGATGGAAAAGGCCGCCATGGTTCCTTCCCTCTCCAGTTATTATGAGCTGAACTGTGTCCCTTCTAAATTCATATGTTGCTGTCCTAACTCAGCACCTCAAAATGTGACCTTATTTGGAGATGGGGGTCTTTGCAGAGGTAATCAAGTTAAAATGAGGCCATTAGGGTGGGACTTAATCCAATATGACTGGTGTCCTTGTAAAAACGGGAAATTTGGACACGGAGACAGATGCAGAGGGGAAACACACACATGCGTGCATACACACACGCACACACAGAGAACACCATCTGAAGATGAAGACTGAGATCAGGGTGATGCTCCCACTGAATATTGCTGTTAACTACCAGCAGCTGGGAGAGAGGCCTGGAATAGACTCTCCCTCCCAGCCACCAGAAGGAACCAACCCCGCCAACACCCTGATCTCAGCTTCCAGCCTCCAGAAGATGGTACATGTGAGACAGTGCATTTCTGTTGCTGAAACCACTCAGTTTGTGGCACTTAGTTACAGCAACCCTAGCAAACCAGTACACCAGCCTTCTCTGCAAGGGACGGGTCTTATTCACCAGAGATCTCTTCTCCCGCCCTATTTCTGAGCATTCCCTGGCAGGCCGTGCAAGATGGGGAGGTCCCAGAAAGAGCAAGTCTTCAAGGGCAGATCGAGCCTGCTGTGGTCCCCGGCGCCAGGCAGACAAACCTTTGAGTGAGTAATGTTCTCATTCAATCTGCCCACCAACCTCTGAGGGGTACTTTGGAGATGGCCCTCATTTTACAGGTGGGGATGCAGGAAGAAGCATCATCGGAGGGATCATCTGCTAGTGTGTGGTGGGCCTGGGATTCAGACCCAATTCGCTCCTCTTCAGGGCTCAGAGCTATAACTGCCATGCTCTCCTGCCTTCCAGGAGGAATGACAGTGGTGACTGGGGCAGGGCTGTCTGGGCAGCCACTGGCCCTTGCGAAGCTCTCAGCCGGCTGCCATCAGCACAGCTGGACCGGTTGGGCTCAGGCCAGCCACCTGCCCCACCCCGGATCTTCACATCACTTCATGGAGCCACAAGTGAGGTGCACCCCGTCCCTCCGCAGAGCAGGAAGACACAAGCTGTGTCTTCAGCCCAGCCCTGTACCCCCTCGCCACCATATGTTCCCACTTCTCCACTGCTCCCCTTGCCAGGTCCCACCCCCCACCCAGTTTCAGGGGAGCAAATGAGACAATGCATGTAACGTGCTTAGTGCAGTGCCTGGTGTACAATTGGCGCTCTGTAAGTAGAGGCCATCATCATTACTGTTATTATTCTTATTTATGATTATTGCCCACCCAGGTGGCAAAGACAAATGGAGAAGGACAAGATCACAAACCTGGGTTCAAATCCCATCTCTGTCTCTCCCAGCTGTGTGACTCTGGACAAGTCACTCTACCTCTCTGAGCCTCAGTGTCCTCACCTACACAGTGAGAATAAAAGTCCTCACCTCCAAGCATTGTTGGAGGAATTGGATGAGGAGACACATATGAAGCTGCCTGGTAACTGGTTGGAATTAAAAGCAAACAAACGAGTGTCTCCTGCAGTCAAGCTGCTCCCTTACTTCTGTGGAACATGTCAAACGAAACGATGCAGGTGAAAGACCCTGGCACATAGCGGGTGCTCGGGCGGTGTTTGAACCTGAACAGACAAGCCGTGTGTGGTCTAAGACATGTTGATGTCGCACTTTTGCGCATGTATCTATGTGATGCCATCACTTTGGGCCCAGCTCACCTTGGCTCACCCACCCGTGTGTCATATATGCTCTTGCTCATGTGACTGATTAGGAAAGTGATCCAGCTTATCTCTCAGGGGTGATGTGGCCACTCCCAGGCCCTGTCTTGCAGGGGCAGGACCTACCTGCCAGCAGCAGCCCCAAAACAAACCTCAAAGGAACCCTGGGGCGCCCTCCTGGGCTGGGTATACAAATCTCGTGGTGTTCTCTTTGCTTGTTTATTTGGTTTGTAACCTCCCGGGATGCTCTGCTGTGTCTGCTCCCCTCCCTGTGTGGGATGGCACGGGAGAGGGGAGGACGTCTGTCATCAGCTTGTCTCTGTCCCTGACCTGCTGGAATCTTCTCAGAAGGTAGCTGGCCTGCCGTCTGACGGGATCTGGCAGTGGGATTTTCCTAGTTTAACAGAAGGGGACACTGAGTCCCACAAAAGAGCCACAGCTCATAAGAAGCCGAAGCAGCACGCAGACCCAGGGCTTCTGATTCCAGCCCAGCTCTCTCTCTACTAAATCCCCCGCCTCTGCAGAGAGAGGACCAGCTGGGGGGTCAGAGCTAGGGGCTACGTGCCATCTTCTTTGAGTTACTGCTGGGTAGCAACCCCATTGCCCTCGGTGGGGGAAACTTCAACAATTAACGTCTCCTGGGAACCCGAGTCCCAACAATCAGTGCTGAAACACGGTGGGGGTGATGGGGAACAGAAGTTGCTGGCCACATGCTCTCTTTCCCAAAGGAATCAAATGGGGTAAAACAGGCTTTAATCAGGAGGGATCCAGAGTCCGGCCGCTTTTCCACCACCCACCCCCAGCACCCTGGTCTGAGCCACCATCACCTCTTGCCTGGACAGCTGCCGGGGCCTCCTGGCCGGTCTGCCTGCGGCCACCCCTCTCCCTAGAGTCTAGTCTCCACCCAGCAGCCAGTGGGACCCTTTGAAAAACTAGGCAGAGGACATCCCTCCTCTGCTCATACCCTGCAGTGGTCCACATCGATGCAGGGTAAAAGCCCCAGACCCTGCAACGGCTTACGTGGTCTCTCCGGGACTCCATCACCCACACTCCCTGTCTCCTCTGCTCTGACCCCACTGGCCTCTTCCTGCTTCTTCCTCGACCAGGCACGCTTCTGCCCTGGGCCTCTGCCATAGCTGCGCCCTGAGCCTGGACTGCTGTCGTGCCAGAGGATGGCATGGTTCCTGCCTCCCCTCTTCAAGTGTGCCAGGAGGCCCCCACCTCCCGATTTCATCAGCCACTGCCCCCGACAGCTCACAGGCCTGGTCCCCCTCTTTATCCTGCTCTTATTTTTCTGGTGCGGGATAGGGTGGGGGGCATAACCCTTATCACCTAACACACCAGATAACTTATTTATTATCTTTACTGTTTGTTGTCTGTCTCTGCCATCCTGCCTCCCCTGGAATATCAGCTCCAGATGGGCAAGGATCTGCGTTCTGTAACGCAGAACTCAAAATGTTCACAAAATGAATGAAACGTACACAGAATGTTTTACTATGGAACTCAATAAATATTTGCTGAAACCATCAAGGAATCAATGAAGTCCCCCAGCCCCGGAGGCTCTCTACTGTATCACCCTGTTTTATTTTCTTCATAGCATCTATCATTTTCTGAAATCACAATATTAATGTTTTTAGTCTCTTTCCTCCCCCTAAATGTTTAGCTCCAAGAGGGCAGAGACCTTGACTCTCACGTCTCCCCCCGTATCCCTGGCACTGGAACCATACCTGGTATGTGGGAGGTGATCTCCCAGTATTAGTTGAACCACAAGTGAACAAATGCAGAAATTCTGAGAGTATGGTGTCAAGTCTGAAGTAGCTGGTCTTGACAGCAAGATATCTCTTTGAAATCTTACTTTTTTTTCTTACGACTTCATGTAAATTTTGCATTTTGATGCATTATATCTGTGTTTTGATTTTTGAAAATGGGTTTTTGACCCTTAAAAAGATGAGCAGAACTGATGCTCTAAGAGGATGCATTTCATTTCTCCTGTATCTCGTGAATGCTTGCACTGTGTGGAGAATGACAGATCTAGCCCAAGTGCTGGCCAAGTGCACAGACTCTGTGTGGGTGGCGCTGAAGGGAAATAGTCCTTCCTGCCCGTTGCCCACATGGTGCAGACTGGACCAACCACTTAGGGGGACAACTTGGCAGCATCCAATTAAATGGAACATGTGCCCACTCAAAAACTGTGGTGGGTTGATTGCAAAAAATGGCCCCAATTCTATCCCCACCCCCACCTCCATCCACATACTTTGCAATGTGACTTGTCACTCTTCCTATCAAGAGGTGGATTTTAGTTCCCATGCCTTGAATCTGAGTGGCCTTGTGACCTGTTTTGGCCAATAGAATGGAGCAAATATGATGGTGAGCCAGTTCTGAGCCCAGACTTCAAGAGGCCCTGCACACTTCCCCATGCTCTCTTAGACCCCTGCCTCCACTGTGAGAACAAGCCCAGGCTAATCTAATTGCGGAAGAGAGGCCATATAGAGCAGAGATGTGTTGTCCCAGCTAAGGCCATTCAAGACCAGCCATCCCCCAGCTGACTCGTCAGTGAACCTCAGACACATAAGTAAGCACAGCCACAATCAGATCAGCAGAACTGCCCAACCACCTTGTTAACTGGTGAGAAAGAATAAATGATTGTTTTTCTAAGCCATTAAGTCTTGGGTTGTTTGTTACACAGCATTATTGTGGCAAGAGATAACTGATACAACAACTACATCAAGTTCTACTCCTTAAAATCTGCTTTGAGGAACATACACAGCAACAAAGGAGGCAAGGACAAGGACGTTCCCTGCGTCATTGTTTGTAACAGCCAAACACCGCAAGCTAACTTAAATATCCAGCAGTAGGGAAATTTATGAATAAACCCTGATTCAACTTACAATGGAATTCTTAGCAACTAAAAAGAACAGGGCAGATCTATAGGTAGTGACATGGCAAGGTCTTTATGATAGTTTGATTACTGGAACAAGCAAGCTGAAGAATTATTTGTATAGAATTATATTATTTATATAAGAACACACACACACACGCACACACACACACACAAATAAATACTTGGTATTTTTCTATGGGAACACGTCTGCAAATATAAAGAAGGACCTCTGAGGAGACGCAAGTGGATTAGGAGGGAAGCTCTTGGTCAAAGGGATCTCAAGTCTTACACAAAATGTTTTACTATTCTTGTCATATGAATTTATTTACATATATTACATAATGAAAAATTCAAGTTTAAAAATTAAGTCAGTTGAGATAAGATTATGGCACATGGTCCTCTAATTCCCTCCCAAATCTCCAAATTCTCCTCATGAGAAGGTCAAGGGCCTGGTTCAGGACTCACATTTCATTTTCAAAATCCCATGAAAGATGTAAACCTGTGAAACGATGCTTCACATTGTTAATCACCAGAGAAATGCAAATTTGAAACCGTGATAAGATACCACTACCTACCACCTGAACGGCTACTATTTAAAAGATTGCCAATATCAAGTATTGGTGAGGAAACAGGGCAACTGAAACTTTTAGACGTAGCTAACGGGAATATAAAATGGTATGACTACTTTGAGAAAAGGTCTGGAAATTCCTCATGAAACTACATGTACACTTATCTTATGACCCAGAATCTCCATTTCCTGGTATTTGCTTGAAAGAAATGAAAACATGTGTTCACCTAAAGACTTGTACGAGAACATTCATAGCAGCTATATTCATAAAAGCCCCAAACTAAAAGCAACCAAAATGTTTAACAGTAAATGAATGGATAAAGAAATTGTGTTAGGGCTTCCCTGGTGGCGCAGTGGTTGAGAATCTGCCTGCCAATGCAGGGGACACGGGTTCGAGCCCTGGTCTGGGAAGATCCCACATGCCGCGGGGCGACTACGCCCGTGAGCCACAACTGTTGAGCCTGCGCGTCTGGAGCCTGTGCTCCGCAACAAGAGAGGCCGCGATAGTGAGAGGCCCGCGCACTGCGATGAAGAGTGGCTCCCGCTCGCCGCAACTGGAGAAAGCCCTCGCACAGAAACGAAGACCCAACACAGCTAAAAATAAATAAATAAATTTATAAAAAAAAAAAAAGAAAGTGTGTTATATCCACATAATGGAATACAATTCAGCAACAAAATGGAATGGAGCACTGACACACCACCAGGTAGATGAATCTCAGAAATGCTTCGTGAAAGTAGCCTGATGAAAAAGAATCCATGCTGGACGACTCCACTTACATGAAATTTTAGAAAAGATAAAAATAACATATAATGACAGGAAGGGGATTAGCAGTTATTTGGGGTAGTGGTGGGAGTATTGACAGATAGAGGGCAAGAGGCAAGTTTATCCAGAGAAGGAAATGTTCCATATCTTGATTGGGTTGGTGGTTTTATGTGTTTATTGGTTTTATTGGTTTATGGGAGTTTTATGCAAACTAATTGGACTGTGTCCTAAATCATGTGCATTTTATTGTATATAGATTATTTGTCAGTAAAGCTGAGAGCATACAAAAGACTCAACTCATCTGCCCAGCGCTGCTGCCTCCTTAACCGGGAGAAAAACAGCAACCTGCCTCCTTTCTCAGGCTCCTGGGCCAGTCCTCCAAGACAATGAGTAATTAGCCGTGCAGGAGTCTTAGATATAGAGCCAAAAACAACAGCAGTATCACATCAAATGCCAAGACATCTCTGGCTAAGAGCTAAGCTCAGCCACCCCTACCCCCAAAGCAGCCACAGCCAGCCTCAGAAGGAAAACAGCCCCGCGGGGCAGGACACAATCAGGGCTCCCTTCTCCACCCTATGCAGGCCATTCTGAGTCTCCTGCCGCAGAAGGAATCGCTGGGAGGTTACCAGTCCCACGGAGGCTCACACGGATAATAGACCCTCCCTCTGGGCCAGGCACAGTTCTAGGCCCTTCCATATGCCGCTTTATTTTCTCCTCCCGCCAGGCCCAAGTTACAGGTGAGGAAACCTAGGCTCTGAGGGATGACTGGCCAAAAGGGCAGGAATCTTGACCTGCCTGACTCCCTCCCACCCGCCCCAGCCCCTGGGGCTTAGGGTCCTTCGTGACAGAAAGGCCCCCGACCCCAGCCCACCTACTCCCAATGGTCTCCAAGCCCCTTCCCCTCAACACACCCTCTCCTCTGACACCCACCTCCACCTTTCCTGGTGCGGAAAGACGACCAGGCTGGGCCAGTCCCCGAGCTCTCCCAGGCTGGCCTGCCATCCTCCTAAAGCATCATTGTTCTTCTCTCACGCAAAGATCCCTCCTGAGGGAGGCCCTTGACGAAGAAGGAAAGGATTCAGGGGATTTCTGGTCACAGGGAGGACGGTGTTGGGAGGAGGAGGGTTTCTGGGGGCCTTGGTGTCACATCCTGCCCCTCTCAGAGGCCCTGGGTGTGGAGTCTGGACGAGAGCTTGGCCGGGCGTGGGGCTGTGGTCTGGGAGAGTCAGGCTCCCGACAAAGGGGTGGGTGCTACTGGGGCTGGAGCCTCTAGAACGAGCCTTCTAGAGTCTGCCTCTGCATGCCTTGCTTAACAACATGTCCACTCAGTCTCAAGTCCAAGCTACATAGCAGAGCCCTCAGGGTCCCACACATTCTGGGCCAAATTTTCCAACATCTGAGACAAGAACTAGCCCTTGAGGAGGCTCTTTGTGAAGCGTAGCTGTGACATGTATTAATTATCTGGAGGCAAAAGACCTAGTCGTTAGTGACCAGTTGTAGGAATCTGTAACATTGTCTCCTATGTGCCCTTGGGCAACTCACTCCACCCCCCTGATCTCTGGATATAGGCACAATAACAGGACCTAGGGTGGTTGAGAGTATTCGATAGGATCACACGTACCTTTCTTGACCCACGCTCATGCTTCTGCCTGCAATAACTTTCTACCTGTCAAGTGCCTCTTCATCCCAGCAAGGCTCGATCAAGTGTTTTCTTTCTGGGAAGCCAAAGAACATTTAACCCCAGGCCAGAGGATCCTACCCCACTCTGTCCCCAGGGGACTCCTAGGACTGTTTGAAGTCCGTGTAGGGCTGCTCTGAGGTTTAAATGTATTACTGCTAACAGGTACTTAGAACAGCTCCCGGCACACAGTGAGTATTCAGGGAAATGTGATGCTTCCTTGTCATTACTCTAGTAACTTCTGCCCTGGGTTATAGTCATTAGTCCTCCCCACTGGCCTGCAAGCTCTTCTAGGGTGGGAGGAGGCTTTATTCTCATCTATATCCCTGTTGCTGGCACACCGAAGGAATCCTTACTTGGAGGAAGAGGAACTTGCCTTTGGGATGGTGATAATAATGCTCAGCAGTCCTTGGAGGGTTCATGATTTAGCCCGTGTCAGTTTTGTGTGTCCACTTAACCCTGGCTTGGCTTGGGCCTGTCAAACTCTGGGGGATAAGAAGAGCAGACCATGATGCTGAAAACATACCCCAACCCCAAACCGTTCCTATTTCCAGGACGCACATGGGACAGGCTGAGATGAATACTGGTGGTTTATCACAGCAAGGTTTGTCCTGGCTCAGGGAGAGTGAGCGTGCATGGGTAGGCAGCCAGATGCTTTATGGTGACCTGAGCCGAGCGAGCGCGAACAGAGCAAGGTCATTTATCTACTTGGTTGGAGGAGAGGTCGAGAGAGAAGTCAGAGATTAAGCTAAATGTGTGACTTGAGTGGAGATAGGAGCTCTGTGCCTTTGTTAACTCCTGGGTGTCTCTTAGTTGTGGGCCCCTCTGTGAATAGAACCCACATGTCATGGGGAGGGCTGGACTCCTCCCTGGGGAAACAGCCCTGGCCCAGGGCAGCAGTGGTGGCCGAGGATATTCTTGGCCTCCCTGGGTTGTCATAGGGAAGCACAGCCTATAGGAAGGAGGCTGGGGGTCTGAGAAAAAGAACCCATAACAGAAGAAGACGTCCTGTCAAAACAGAACCACAGTCCAACTCCTTCTCACCACTTCTGCCTCCGTCATAGCTCACCTGGATATAACCTTCCAAGTGGTCTCCCTGCTTCCACCCCATCTTGCCCAGAATAAAGTCCAAAGTGCAGTAAAATGCCACCATAACCTGCCCCACGGTAACTTCTTTGGTGATTGGTCTCCTTCCTCAGCTCAGCCTCTTTTCACATTTCATTGTCTTTCAGTAGCAAATTCTAGTGTTTTATACTCCTGAATATCTTGGCTCCCACGCACAGCATTATGGCAAGGTTTCACCATAGCCCCCCCACTATTTCCTCCCCTTTACCTCTCTGACCTATTTTTCCCCCTCACCCACGGTGCTCCAGTCCCACTGGCCTCCTTGGTTTTCCTCTAACACTCCAAACACACTTGCACCTCGGGGCCTTTGCATTTGCTGTTCCCTCTGCTAAGGATGCTCTTCCAGACAGATACATTTGCTTTCTCCTCTCCTTCAGACCTTTGTTCAAATATCATACTTTCAATGAAGGCTCCCTGGAACATCCTAGTTAGACTAGCACTTCCCCACATACAAACAACACCCCGATCACAGTCGATCCCTTCCCCTGCTTTATTTTCTCCATAGTGCTAAATGCCACCTGATGTACCTGTGTATTTATTTGTTCACTTATTGTTGGACCCGTTTGGGATTAACTGTTAGATCCTTAGCTCACATGTTGAACCAGGCACTTTGTAGGCACTCAATAAGTATCGATTCAGTGAATAACTAATGATAGCGAATATGTCATGACTGCCTAATATATGCCTAGATAAATTGTATATCTAATCTTATTTAACACCTCAGTAACATGATGTAGATACAGTCTTTAGGCTCAGAGAGGTGAAGTGACTTGCCTATGGTCACACAGCTGGAATCAGGATTCAAACTCACCAGGTGCCAGAGCCTGAGCTCTCAGCCTCTATCCAAGAGTGGACATGGGCCATGGACTTGTGTAGAGAAGGACTAGTCATGCCCCAGCCCAGGGCGTACTGGGGGAAAAGGACCTTGATCTGAAAAGAAATACAAAAAAGCAAAGTGCAGAAATATGTTTTTCTTGCCCCAAAATGACTCAGATGATTAAAGAGGAAACTAAATATCAAAAGCTAATTTCACCTAAAATGAAATCACTACCAATTACTGAGAACCAAATGTGTGCCAACCATCAGCTAAGAGCTTCACATGCGTAACCCTGTTTAAGCTTCATGGTAACCCTGAGCAGCACATACTGTTATGCTATTTGACAGTGGAGGAAAGCACAGCTCAGAGAGGTTATGTAATTTACCTAAGGTCACCAAGTTATTGAACAGCATGTCTATCTTATTCTATAACCTGGGAAGTTATCTCTTTAACCTACTGCCTCTAATATCTCATTCTGTTAGACATAAAGTCGGAAGCTCCCAAATTGCCCTGTGTACTTGGCAAGGGGAGAGTCATGGTCAGGCTTATCTTTTTACTCTCAGCACATGCCTGGCAGAGGTGGTGCTCAGTAAGGACCTGCTAGTTGGCTGGCTGGCTGGCTGGCTGAATAAATGAATGAGTGACTTGGATGAAAGGGGAAGTGGTCTCCAGCTGTATAACTTGATCTAAGCCCAGGCCAACATCTCTGCTCCTTCAGAAGCCCACATGGGGTTCTTGAGATGTGCAGATTCCTGGACCGCTGGGCAGACCCTGCATCAGAAGACCTGAGGCCCGGGAAACTGCATTTTTAACACAGCCGTCAGGAGATTCTGACATTCCCCAAAACTTTGAGAGCCCCAGCTCTAAAGTCAGCTCAAACATCTCATCTGAGCTGAGGCCCCTCTCACACGAGGCCCTTGGACTCTCCCAATGGGCATCTGCCTGCTGCATAAACAGAGGCCAGCTGAAGGCGGTTCAGGGAAAAGTCAGAGAGATTACCAAGGGTGAGGAAGATGACTTATTAGGAAAGATGGAAGGAACCGAGGGGGCAGTGTTTGTGTGAGGGAAAGCAGGAGCCACACATAAATCCTGGGGGACGGCTGGCAGCCCCACCCGAGAGGCATTGTATATCCTGGTGTGCAGGCGTTACCGGGCCTAATGGGGGCAGGAATCGTACACGGGAAACTCGAACTCTGTGCCAGGGAGACATTTATAAAGGACAGCTTAAACTGCTACCCCATTATGCTTTTGCAACAAGATTCATCAGCTCTGAGTCTAGAAGGCCCTTAGAGAACGTCTCATCCATTTGTATTTAAGCTTTTAAAAAGATTTTTTGCTTTAAAGCAATGGATTCCTTTGTTCAAATGAAATCTTATACATAATCCCAGTATATAAGACAAATGAAGATAAAGATACTTAGTCCACCCCTCCCTGGGGGCATCTCCATAGAACCCCAGGGTTCCAAGGAGCCCAGTGTGAAAACCTCTGATCTCAGCTATGGTCCTCATTTTGCACAAGGAGAAGCTGAGACTCCGGATAGAGAAGGGACTTGTCCAGGGGCACCCAAAATTAAGTTGGGGCTGCTGGCGACACAGGTGGAGCAGACAAGTGTCCCATCCTAGAGGAGCACCCAGACAAATGGCAGAGGCAACAGTAACAACAACAGTCAAAGTAATTCAAGCATTGAGTGCTTCCCTGTGCAGGCCCCTGCTTTCAGTTCTTTACTTGCATGATCTAGTTTCATCCTCACCACAGCCCTGTGGTGGGCTATTAAGACTCACATTTTGGGGCTTCCCTGGTGGCGCAGTGGTTGAGAATCTGCCTGCCAATGCAGGGGACACGGGTTCGAGCCCTGGTCCGGGAGGATCCCGCATGCCGCGGAGCAAATGGGCCCGTGAGCCACAATTACTGAGCCTGCGCGTCTGGACCCTGTGCTCCGCAGAGAGAGAGGCCGCGATAGTGAGAGGCCCGCGCACCGCGATGAAGAGTGGCCCCCGCTTGCCACAACTAGAGAAAGCCCTCGCAGAGAAAGGAAGATCCAACACAGCCATAAATAAATAAATAAAAAATTTTTAAAAAAGACTCACGTTTTATAGATGAGGAAACAAGGCACAGAGAGGTTGAACACTGTCACCAGGATCACACAGCTAATAGGAAGTGGAGACGGAATTTGAAACAAGGCTGTGGGCCTCCAGAACATGTCCTTTCACTGCTCCATCAGGCTGCCACCCCAAGAGCACAGAGGTTTCAGCTTAGTAAGTTGGAGCTGCTCTTGCCCCCTTCACATCATTCTCCCAAGAGAATCCAGACTGTCATTTTTAAGGCACAAATCTCAATGAGCCCCTCTACTGCTCAAACACCTTCAGTGGCTCCCCATTGCCCTTCAAGATACCCCTCCAGCCTTATGTCCATGCACTGCCCCACCCCTTTCTGGGCTCCAGCCACACCAGCCTCCCTCGCTCTTTCCAGCCTCCCTACCTTTGCATATAAACACCAGGGGCCTCCAAACTTTGTTGGCATGCACCCCATCCAAAAACTTTTTTCAAACAAACACACTCCCAATATCTGCACATTTTTTAACTTGAATAATTATTCCCATGTACATCTGTGCTAACATATTGTATATACTTCAAATATACACAAAAATAATTTAAATGAATGAAACAATAAAAAATAAATAGGAATTTTATTGTTTTCTTCCAGTACCCCCAAGGAATTGCCTTGCACACTCCCTGGGGTGCCTGAAGATCATTCCGAGGCTCCAGATCTATAACATCGCTTGGCTTGGCACTCTCATCTGGAGCCACCCGCTTCCTTGCCTGGTAACTACCACCCTTTCTTCAGATCCAGCTTCTTCCAAGGAGCCTTTGCTGTACCAGGGCACCCCGCACCTCTCCTTTACAGCATGGGGGTTACTCATGATCATTTAATGGAATAATTTAAACCCATTATTGTGTCTGTCCCCCTGTCCAGACTGCGTATGCTCTCCATGAGGACAGGGTCTGGTTTCCGTGTGACCCCAGCACCCATCACTCAGTAGCTAAGATCATTTGTTGACTGATTAAGTGACTAGCACCGGGCACCTCGTGGGTGCTGTATGCTCCGTTTGGGTGGTTTCCACACTTGAGCACCCACCAGATCCACCCAAGTGTTCTTTAAAACACAGACTGCTCTGTCCCAGAGTTTCTGATCCATTAGGTGTCATGGGCTGATTTACATCCCTTCAAAATTCATATGTTGAAGCCGTAACACCCAATTCCTCAGAATGTGATTGTATGTGGAGATAGGGCCTTAAAGAGGTAATTAAGTTAAAATGGGGGTGGTTAGGGCTTTAATCTAATCTAACTGGTATCCTCTTAAGAAGAGAAAATTAAGATAAGGACAGTGAGAGACATGTATGCACACAGAGGGAAGATTGCACTGAGGACGTGGCAAGAAGGTGGCCGTCCTCAAGCTGAGAAGAGAGGCTTCAGGAAAAACCAACCCTGTTGCCACCTTGGTCTTGGACTTCCAGCCTTCAGAACATTAGAAAGTACATCTCTGTTCTCTAACCCACTCAGTGGTATTGTGTGACAGCAGCTCAAGCGGACTGATACAGGAGGTCTGGAGTGCAGGTGTGAGTTTTGAATGTCTGACAGGCACCCAGGTGATGTGGTTGCTGTGGGTGCAGGGACCACACTCAGAACTGCTGCTCTGGACTCCAAGTGATGGGGAGGGAGTGGCTGAAGAATGAGGGAGGACTGGAGGGGTGGAGGAGGAGATTACTGGCCAAGAATGCTGCCCTGGCATTTCCTGGGCTCAAGGGAAAGAGCTCTCCCCCGCGAGTGTGAGCCCTAGAACAGGCCGATACGTTCTGAGCTTTACTCACTCTCCCTGTCCCTGGCCAGAGACACTGGGAAGGAATGTCTAGGGGTGGGGGTCTCCTCACACACCTCAGATCTCCCAGGTGGGGCTCCTAGAGCCCAGTCACAAGGAGGCAGCCTCAGCCCAGCCCCTTCTCAGAGAGCTAGCAGTCCCAGGCAGGCAGAGGTCAGGGAGAGCCAGCAGGTTGATGAGGTCCTAGATTGCTGGAGATGCCCCTGGTTAAAGCCCACCACCCCGTATCCTACCAGGGGTCCTGGAACGGGAAGCCAGGCTCGGCTCACATCCTTCAGGGGAAGATCTGGTGAACGAGATCATTCCTGTGGGCCGTGAACCTTCTCTGAGACTCAGTTTCCCCATCAATAAAATGGGTGTGATAACATCTACCTCAAAGGATGGTGGTCAGGATTAAATATTGAAAATAAGTCAGCTTTTATCCTATGTTTATCAAGGGGGATTCAATTTCATGTCAACCTTACAATAACCAAGAGGCAAGTATAAGCCTCATTTTATGGAAACTGAGGCTCTGAGAGGTTAAATAAGTTACCCAAGTTTCTAGGACTAGAAAGTGAGGCAGCAAAGATTCAAGCCTGACTGCCCAGCCCACATTCAACCATTCATAAACTTCCCCTTAGGGTCCTGGCTCAGGAAGGCAGTTGCTGTTCTCTTGGCTTAGTTCAAATTCCTTCAACCCAAGTTAACTCCTCTGCCAATTCTGGAAGAAGGAGAGAAAAGGAGACTTACTATGTGCCAGGCCCTGCCCTATGCCAGGCACTTTCCTCCCCTCTCAAGGAGGGCCTCAAGTCTGGACACCATGCATCGCTTTTTGCCACATCTCCTTTTTGTTAGATAAATGACCAATCTTGCTCTATCCCCACAACAACCCTATGAACGTTATTATATGCCCATTTCACAGACATGGAAACAGAGGCTCAGGGAAGTTGAGTTAGAGATTGTCCAAGTTCTCCCAGCTATAAGAAATGGTCATCCTGGAGCAAGACCCCTGATCTGTCTGATTCCTAAGCCCTTGCTGATACTACATTACACTCCTCTCCTGGTCCTCTCATTCAAATTCCCTCAGATCCCTTCCTTAAGACAGAAAGCTCTGCCCAAGAGGGAAGATGTAATTTTTTCTCCCAAAGCTCTGAGTCAACTCATAGTGTGTTATCTTGGTGGGCAAACCAGTCAGGCAAAGGAAAAGACCTTTGCCCAACTGTCTGTGGCAGTCAGGTTCTACCTCAATGAGAAAAAGAGATGGAGAGGGAGATGCAGATGGAGATGGAGATAGAAAGGGAGAAAGAAAGACAGAGAGAAGACCAAACCAACACCATTTTGGCTGATTGAACTCTCCCAATCCTTCAAGGCACAGTTCAAATTCTCTGTCGTTCAGGAAGCCCTTTCTCCAATTCAGCCATGCCAGTCACATTCTCCTCCTGGTTTGTCATTTCACAAGGCTTGTCTGGTCTCCCACGCTAGATGATACAAGCCAAGATGGTTTGGGTTGCAAGTGACAGAAACCCAACTCAAGCTGGCTTCAGTCAAAACACGCATGTATTTGCTCCCAAGACTGAAAGCCCAAGGGTAGAGCTGGCCTCAGGGGCTTAACCATGCCATCCGGAACTGACCTCTCTGCGTTTGGGGCTCTGCTCTCTGCGTTTGCTCCAATCTCGGCAGGCTCACCCAACAGGGGCAAGATGGCCAGCAGCACCCTGGGCCCCATCCTGCCAGCTCAACTGCCCCAGCAGACAGAACACCTCTTCCCCCGACCCCTTCTGGCCCTTCTTGTCTCCAGTACCCACTCCTGAACCAGCCACCAGGGATGGGTACTCTGAGCATCCAAGCCTGGGTCACATTTGCAGAAGGGTATTTCTCCAAAGGAAAATGAAGGCCTTATTGCCAGACGAAGGGAGCAGAGGCTGGGTGGGCAGAAACAGAAAGGCACACTCTCCGGGGCCTTTATCCAGCTTCCCAGCTCTCCCTCGGCTTTGCTGTGTGACCTTTGACAAGTCACGCCCCCTCCTGATCCTCAATTTCCTCATTTGGAAAATGGAGGTGATACCCTAACTCTGAAAAATGTTTGAGAGTGTTCAATAAGTTAAGGCACATAAAAGACCTCCCACAGTGCCCAGCAGACAGGAGGCATCAAGTTTTTGCTGCTCCCTCCCCCCTCTGAGCACCCCACACCCAGGCAGGAACGCCAGTGCATTTGGAACAATGGTGCTCGTTAAACACTTGGCTATTGATTTAATTAAATACATTTCTCCTTGCAGGCATCTCCATGTGTGTGAACTGTTCCATCTGTCTTTTCTCTTACAAATCTCTCCGGGGCTTATGAAGCTCTAAGTGGAAGTCCCCAGAGACAGGCGATAACTGTAACAATTCATTCAACACATACTCACTGAGCCCTGTTAGGACATGATCTATGCACTGGGAACACGGCAGAGAAGACAGACCCAGGCCTTGCCCTCGTGAGTGGGGTCACACTCACTCACAGGTGTACTCCACACTGAGTTAGATCCATGTGTGTTATCTCTTTAAATCCTTCCCAGGATTAACTTAAATATCATCTCACTGATGCCGTCAAACATTATCATGCCCATTTTACAGATGAGGAAACTGAGGTACAGGAGAGCGAAATCTCATCAGGGAAGTTGGTTCCTCAGCAAGTGAGCGGCAGAAACGAGAAATTGCTTGACTATTCTTCCCCGGGTGAAGCCTGAGTCAGCCCCCAGGCGGAACTCAATGAAGGTTAATTACAACGACATCGCCTATAAAAATCAAATGGGACATCTTCCAGGAAGCCAGAGGAGACAGGGAAAAAAAAGACATCCGTGTAGAAAGTCAAACCAGGGATGAGTCGTGTCAAGTCCATACAAGGAAATCCACATCCACCAGGATTGGAGGCAGGCAAGGAGCCCCCAGTGAGTCCCTAAGTGTCAGGAGGAACCGAGTGATCCAAACTACAACCTGAGGCTGAGAGCAGCCAGGAGCTATTGAAATGGTTGGCGGAGCGGCCACTAGGCCCAAACCCACACTTTGGGAGAGCCCTGGGGTCCACCCGAAGGCCCACACCCCCTTATCCAGCCCTCCAGCAGCCACCAGCCAGGCCAATAAGAAGGCCAGGTGAGGTCACATCACTCCCCTGGCTCCAACCCCTGAAGAGGTTTATGAAGGCCGAAGAGCTAGCCTGCCCGTGCCTGAGGCAGAGATTAGCAGTTAGCAGTGACTTTGGAACCCAGCAAAGCTAACTTCCCAGCTGTGTGACTTTAGTCGATTAACTTCACCTTTCAGCCTCAGTGTTCTCATCTGCAAAGTGGGGATGGCTAATACCTACCTTACAGAGTGAGGAATAAATGAGGCATCGATGCAGCCACTCTACACGCGTCATACCACACAATCCAGGCAATTAGGGATTCACATTCTCAGTGCACTTGAAGAAACCGAGGCTCAGAAAGGTGAGTCCCTTGCCCCAAATCACCGTCACCCAGCGGGCCAGCAGCAGGTAGAGGTTTGGAACCCCGCTCGGCCTGACTCCATAGCAGGGCTGTGCCCACCTCTCCCAATTCACAGTAGGTCCTCACTACATGCCAGGTGCCTGCTCTGCACACTAACATTCTAGCAGTTTCCAGTTTAATGCCGCATCCGTCCTGCTGGGGTGTTGGTTCTGAAAGGGGTGGCTGTGTTTGCTCCTGGTATGCCGAGGAAGACTTGGGGGTTCAAATATACTGATGAAATCCAAACAGATGCATTTATTAATGGCCCACAATCAGGCAGAGCCTATTAGCCAAACAAGCAGACAGTAAAAGGGCTTCCTCCCGTGCAAGGGAAACAATAGACTTTCTTGCTGCCAGAGGCTGGGCGGCCGCTTAGCTCTCTGGGGAGAAGGCAGGTATTCTTGGGGGACAGCTGCAGCTCAGGCATCTGCTCGAGACACAGGATCCGGACAGAGGAGGTCTCGTCGCACATCCTCCCACCTCCCACGCCCTCTCTGTGGCCACGAGCACGCTTTGTTGCCTTACCTCGCTCAGGCGTGAGGGTTTCACAGGGCCAGGCGGTACAGCAGCCTGGCAGTCAGCAAGGCTCAGAGAGTGAAGGTACCAGAGGACAAAGAAGAGAAAGGCTGGGGCACCGGCTCCCCTTCCCAGTTTGCAGTCAGCACCATAGCCTCGAGCCCCTCACCTGCTGTGAGTAAGGGGCAGTGCATTAAGTGTGAGACGAGAGGCAGAGAGGGAGCTGACCCAGGCCCAGCTTTCAAAAAGCAAGGGGATGTGCTACCTCAGCTTCCCCAGATTGATCAGCCTTTGGGATGCTAAGGTAAAAAGGTCAGAAATATCAGGCCTTGAGCAAGTTCAAGGTTTCCTGGCTGTGTGATCTCTATCCCCCGCCTGGTGGTTCCCAGCAAACACTTTGAGCCTGACTCCATTCGGAAGGGGGATCATGCTGCCAGAATGGTTTGGAAATAATGGCACCGACCTTCCTAGGCTGCAGGGGGATGAATTTGACTGGTTAGTCTCCAGTTTAACCCTTGAAAGTTTCCTGGTGTCCCTGCAGACCTGGTTCAAACCCCAGCTCTGCCTCTTCCTCCCTGATGGCCTTGGGCAGCTCCCTTCCCTTGGCTGAGGCTCCTTGTCCCCGTCTGCAGAATGGAGGTCGTGATGATGGGACCTCAGAGGCGTGGGGGATGAAGAGCCCAGCACAGCCCTGGAGCAGGCCAGTCACTTGATGGACACAGCTCTTTAGGATGACTACCCAAAGCCCTCCCTGGTGGGGAAGAGCACCCTTGTCCCAAGCAGACAGGAAGGACTTGGATTGGGGACCCCCACGTCTATATCTCTAGCCTGGATCTCTCCCCTGAAATGGACTCATATATCCAATGGTCTCCTGGCCCTTCCCACTTGGTTGTTTAATAAGCAGCTCACAGTTGATATATAGCAGGCTGAACTCTTGATTTCACCCCTACCCTCACCAAACCTGCCCCTCCCGTACCCTTCTTCATTTCAGTACATGGCCTCTCAGTCACTAGGGCCAAAAATCTTGAGACCATCCTTGATTTTTCTCTTCCATCCCATAATTCCCTTCAGCTTCTCCTCTAAAATGTACCCAGAATCCAGCCATTTTTCACCTCCTCTTCGCATCCACCACCCTGGCCCAGGCCCCACTGTCTTTCTGGGAGATGATTGAAAAAACCTCCTGACCAGTCCTTCTGCTTCATCCCGACACCTTCTTTAGCTTATTCTCTGCAGAGGAGCACAAGCTCTCTGTATCACCTTCCTGCTGCCACTATAACAAATGACCACAAACTTGATGGCTTAGAACAACACAGATTTATTCTCTTACAATTCCAGAAGGCCAAAGTCGGTTTCATTGAGCTAAAGTCAAGATGTCAGCAGGTTAGGTTCTCAGGAGTCTTCAGGGAGAATCTGTTCCTTGTCTTTTCTAGCTTCTGGATTCTGCATTGTCTCCCATCACCCCAATCTCTTGCTTCTGTTGTCACAGTTCTTTCTCCTCTTATGGAGCAGTAACTCTTTCTGCCTCCCTCTTATAAGGACACTTGTGATGACATCAGTGGGCCCACCTGGATAATCCAGGTTCCTCTCCCCATCAAGGACTTTAATCTTAATCACATCTGCAAAGTCCCTTTTGCCATGTAAGGCAATGTATTCTTAGGTCTGAGGATTAGGATGTGGACATCTTGGGGGGGCCATTTTTCAGCGGATCACAGGATCATTTTTAAATGTAACTTGGGTCATGTTAAATTTTACTCTGCTCACCCCTCTATTCCCAGGCTCTCCCCTTCTCTGTGTAAAAGCCACATCCTTACAACAGCCCACAAGGCCCTCTGTGATCTGGATCCTGCACTTCTCTGATCTCAAATTCTCCCATCCTTCCCCTCATTCACTCTGCTCAAGCCACATTGGCCTCCTTGCTGTGCACTGTAAGTGCCAAATCCAGTCCCACCTCAAGGCCTTTGCAATGGCTGTTCCTTCTACCCAGAATGTTCTTCTGCCAGGTACCCTCATGGTTCACTCCCTCCCATCAACTTAGGCCTCTGATCAAGTCACTAATGAGAGGCCTTCCTGTACCTCCCTGTATAAACAAAGCTCCCCACACATCCATCCCCCATCCCTCTCTGGCTCCTTACTCTGCTTTATTTTTGTTCTTGACCCTCATCACCACCTGTGATATATTTATTGGTTTATTGGTTTATAATCTGCTTCTCTACTAGGATGTAAGTTCATTCGGAGCAAGCGTTCTGTTCATTGCTGTAACCCCAGTGCTGAGATCAGTGCCTGGTACATAGTAGGTGCTCAATATGTACTTGTTAGAAGGATGGATCCACCTCACCCAGACCCTCAGCTCTTTCTGAAATGGTTGAACTCTAACCATTATATACTGTGTCAATTCCCAAATTCCCTCAGTACTTTAGCTGGGGATATGCCAATTCAAACATGAAAATACAGAAAATAATAGGATTTAGAATGTGGCCCCACCCCTCCTGCTCCACTACTGGCTCCTGGGCAGCCCAGGAGCCCCTGCTCATTGTGTATGACACCCGCTTCCTAGCTTTCTCACCAGACAATGTGCAGAGCTAACGGTGGTTGCAGGTCCTACGTGCCTACACCCTGTACAGGTATTAACTCATTTAATCCTCAGCATAGCTCTCTGAAGTAGGTGCTATCATGGTCATCCCCATTTTACAGATAAAGAAACTGAGGCATAGGGAAGTGTATGCTGATGGTCTGTACACCATGCTTTGTTTTCCCCAGGGCTGGGGCCCAAGCCTGGTTTATCCCTGAATCTCCCTGAGGAGCCTGGGAATGGGCGGAGGGTGGGTGTTCAGAACTTCAAAAAGGCCAAGAGGAAGGGAACCTGAGGGCCCATGGATCCCAACCCCAGGCTGTTCTGTGAATGCTCCTGTCATTGGTTTAGGGGCCCTGAGGGGGTGGGTGAGGGTGGGAGGCTGGGGAGTGAGTGGGGGCCTGAGGCACTGATTTCTAAGGGGCACTGAGGCAAGCCTGGGGGTGTGATGAGATGGGGACCCCGGGGTACACCCCTTATCTCAGGTGGGGACTGGAAGAGTTGGGAGGGGTTCTTCTACAAGCTTCTCTGGGTGGAGGTTCGACCCCACCCCAGTCTCACCCCTCAAGGCGAGAGCCTCTGTACACACAGAGGGGCATTCCACCGGGTGGGGGGACAGTGGGTGAACAATGGGGCTTGTTTGGAGGCTGGAGCTCAACTGCCAACCACAGTACAAGAGCAGCTGCGGCCACCACCGGAGGGGCCCTGCCTTTCGCTGTGCAGGGAGAACACCCAGCTCATGCAATGAGTGAGTATTTAAGGAGTTTGTGTTTGAGGGCGACGCTAGGTCATCTCCCACCCAGGGTACCAGCGTGCTGGCCTTGCCACATGCGTGGTTCAGTCCTCCCATCAGGAGGAGGCAGCCTGGGCCTCCAGAACACCGAGACCAGTGCTACGGGCTGGAGTTGGCTCCATCTGCCTGCGTCTGGTGGGAAGCCACCTGCCCCAATAGGACCTCTCAGCCCCTGCCTGCCCCTGACCCGCCCCCGAACAACCTGGGTCAGCGTGCCAAGGCGGAGTCTGCAAAGCAAACGAGGTCTAGGATGATCTTGGTGACTTTGGGAGGGTAGGGCATAAAGTCAGTGAAAATATAATGAATGAATGGATGGACGGATGCACGCATGGATGCCTGATGTGCACCACAAAAGGGCAGCATTTGTCAAAACCAAATGCTACCTACTCTCCCTGACAGACACCTCTCCACGGCTAAGACCCTCCAGCATCTGACCTCACAGATTAGATGATCTCCAACTCAAAGCCTCCAGCTCATGGGAGGAGATCTCCTTGTTCACAAGCAGTCATAATAACAACCATCTCGTATTTCTCATATCCACACTCCAAAGCCTGTACTGAGCACTTCCTATCAGCATTCTCAGTCACTTTAACAGCCATCTGCAGTAGGTATTATTATTTCTATTTCACAGGTAAGGAACCCGAGGTAAAAAGAGGTAAATTCACTTGCCTGAGGACACACAGTTTGTAAGTAGGAGACTCAGGACATGAGCCCAGGTCCCTCTGCTCCAAAGCTTGCACTGTTAACACTCTACGTAGGCACTACAAACCTGTGACCCATGTCACAGTGACACAGTTAGCTCATGGACCCTGTGTTTGTCTATCCCCGATAACGATCTATATTTGTACACACATGTGCACACACCCCCCCCACAGGAACATGAGCTCTGTGGTAGCAAGAACTTTGTAAACCATGTTGCTGGCACGTAGTAGGTGCTTGTTATAGACTGAATGTTTATGTTCTTTCAAGTTATTGTGTTGAAGCCCTAACCCCCAATATGACTATATTTGGAGATGGGGCCTTTATGGAAGTAATTAAGGTTAAATGAGGTCATAAGAGTGGAGCCCTGATCCGATAGGATTGTTGTCCTTATAAAAAGAGATAGGAGAGTGCACACTCTCTCTCCACGTGAGGGCACAGTGAGAAGGTGGTCATCTATGAGCCAGGAGGAGAGCTCTCACCAGAAATCCACACTACTGGACCTTGATCTGGAGCTTCCAGCCTCCAGGACTGGGAGAAAATCATTTTCTGTTGTTTAAGCCACCCAGCCTGTATTATATTGTTATGGCGACCTGTGAAGACTAATACTGAGCTCAGTACATCTTGGTTGCGGAATACAAATCTGGTTTGCTGCATCTGTTTTTAAAAAGAGGATTTGACTGTCCCAGTACCCACTGGCCTCCTCCTCCCCCTCGGCATCCCTCATCTTCCTGCTCAGCCCCACGGGCCCTGGGTTTGCCCCTCTGCTCTGAGCTGGGCTGCTCTGAGGCTTCAGGCCTGAGTCAGGGCTCCATCCTCGTGCATTGCTGGGTACATGTACGGAAACAGGTGGTCCCTCTCGTGGCCCCCAGGGTCCCCCCCCCTCATCCCGCAGGTGTGTGTGCTGGGGAGGGCTCTCTGGGCCAGCAGGCCTTCCCTACCTTGCGGCCGCTGGCAGCTCCCGACCGTCAGCTCGCTCCTCACGGACAGGGTCTCGCAACCCCCGTGCGGCCGCTGAAGACAGGTTCTCTGGGGACCTGCTCTCTCCATGGTGGCTGGTCAGGGCTCTCCAGCTCAGGCGGCACCTCTGGGCCTGGGAGCAGCAGAGTGCAGTGAAGACTGAGCGCTTCACCAGCCCCCAAATGCCCACCCCTTGCGGGTCCCTCGAGTGAGGAAATCCAAGAGGGTAACCAGAGTGGCTGCCAATGCCCAGGGGAGAGGCCCGCCCCTCAGCCACCTGGCCCACGGAGCCCAGCTGCCACACTCACCGCCCCGCCACAAAGCACAGGCGCCTGGGCGCCAGCAGGACTGTGGGCTCTCCAGCTAGGGTGGGGGCAGCTGGGGGTACAGAGAATGAAGTCCAGCCTCAGCGTGGTTGCCAACCACACCCGGATCAGAGGGCTATCCCTTTGCCTGGCTGGGCCTTGCTTTTCCCCTCTGTAAAGTGGGGACAGCAGACTCTGTACCTCACTTGCCTCACCCTAGTCCTGGCCCTGGTGAGAGCGCCCCACGTCTGAATACGGTACAAACGTGGAAGCAAGGGGAGGGACGGCGCAAGATGAGGGCCAGCAGAGGGACAAATACTGAGGGAGCACTTACTATGTGTTGGGTGTTTATTCATATCTTAATCATCATAGCTGGCCTTGACTGAGTACTCGCAGAGGGCCAGGCCCCGCAACCAGCACTTGCCATGTTATCTCAATTAATCCTCACAAGACATCTAAGGGCAGATAGTATTAACTTTGATTAGTGAACAAGGAAATGGAGACTCAGAGATGTCATTTGACAGCCCGAGGTCACACAGCTAATGAGGCACAGGGCTGGAATCCACACCAGGCCTCCCACCACTGTTTTATACTGCCTAATGGATAAGAGCCAAAAAAGCTCTCAAGTTTATGGAGTGCTTACTGCAATCGTCTCCGCATCTGCATATGTTAACCTATTTAATCCTCCTGGTAACACTTTAAAGTAGATACATCTATTATGCCTATTTTATAGATAAGGAAACTTATCTTAAGTTGCAAAGAGGTGCAAGAGGTTAAGTGACTTGCTCAAGGTCACACAGCAGCTAATAATGGTGCCAGTAGGATTTGAACGTAGGCACTTGACTGCTCTAGAACCACAATGCAATGCTTCCTCTCTTCACCTCTTGGAATCCTCATAGGAACCCTCCCCAATAGAAGGTGTTATTACCCCCATTTTAGAGTGATATGGCTTGTCCAAGGTCACCCAGAGGGCTAAGGGCAAAGCTGTGATTTGAACCCAACTGTTTCTTGTTATACTCTTACCATAATAATCATTATAGCTACCATTCAATGAGCACTTACTACCTGTCAGTTCCAGTACCAAGAGTGTTGCACACAACTTCACACTGGATTTTCACAATTATCTCAGGAAGGAGAGATTTGTATCAGTCAGAAGAGGCAAGATTATGCTGTGGTAACAAATAGCCCCCTGCAATTTTAATGGCTGAAATAAAAAAGGATTTGTTTTTGCTTACAAAACATATGTTAGCAGGGGGTTCTGTTCTCTGCTATCTTCACTCGGTGACCCAGATTGAGGGAGGTCCCATCTATGTGCAGGTTTGCCAAGACACCAGAAGGGAAGATTGAATTCTACTAATTAAATGTTTTAGCTCGAAAGTGACATGTCACTTCTGCTCACAGTTTACTGACCACAACTAGTCATGTGGCCCCACCCAACTACAGGGAGGCCAGCAAGCACAGTCCTACTATGTGCACAGAAGGCAGAGAGCCATACAACCCCAACATTATCCCCATTCTACAGAAGAGGAAACCCAAGGTCCCAGGTTGTAAGGAACAGAGCCCAGGGCCAATCCAGCATGGAGCCCATTGGCTTTCAATCACACCAGCCCCTGCAATACACAGCAGACCCACCCATAAAACCAGATTGAACTTTATCATTTACAGTGAGCATTCCCACCCTTTGTCTCATTTCACTCACTCAGTCTTGGTGCAGGTGTCAGGATAATGCTCCCCAGCTTGCAGCAGAGGAAACTGAGGTTCAGAGAAAGGCAGTCTCGGTGCAAGCCATGACTAAGAGTTGAAAGGTGGGACAGGGATAAGAACTCGGTTCTCCTGGCTCTCCACCCTCTTGCTTGATGTCAACCTTCCTTCCCCCTCAGCTCCAGGAAAAGGAAAAGAAATGTACACCTCTTTTCTTGTCTCCCCTACCATGTTGGAAATTGGAGGGACAGAATTGGTATTTTGAGACTTTCGAGGAGCAAGGTGGAGACACAAGCCGGTCATAGACCGAGGTCAGGGAGCCTGACAGTACCTTGAAGACCTCCACTCTTGGGCAGGAACTGCAGGGAATACAGCCCTCATTGAAGTCCTTATCAGCTTCTGTGTTCCCAGAATCTTATCCAGTCCTCACAACAGGCAGGTGCCACAGATGTAATCATTTGGCCCATTTTATAGATGAGAAAAGTGAAGCTCAGAACCTAACAGAGAGGAACTTCCCTAGTGGTCCATTGGTTGTCTCCGCCCTTCCAATGCAGGGGACATGGGTTCGATCCCTGGATGGGGAAATAAGATCCCACATGCCGTGTGGCGTGGCCAAAAATTTTAAATAAATTAAAAAAAAAACCTAACAGAGAGAGTGACACAGAAGACTCAACAAAAGTTTTGTGGGCAGGTGGCTGACTCGATCAGAGAGGCTAAGAGATTAGCTCAAGGGTGCCCAGCTCACAAGGGCACGAATTGGTCTAGATCCCTGGCGAGTTTACCCAGACCTTAGGTTTACTGAATGAGAGGCAGTGTGCACTCCAGAGCCGTCTGCCCAGGGCAGAATCCCCAGCTCTGCTGCTGCCTAGCTGGGTCCTTGGGCAAGTCACTTAACTTCTCACCTACACAACAGGGATAAGACAGATCTTCTGGACTTGTCATTGGGGATTAGTTAATACCTGTGAAACACAGTGGCTATCACATAGGAAATGTTCCATAAAGGTCAATTCTTGTTGCTGTTGTGGTTACCCAGTTTCTAGTTTGAAAAGAAAAACACTTCCTAAATCAAAAGGATAATATATACAAACTAATAGTGAAGGCAGTCCATGAGCCTGAAACAATAGACAGGAAATATAAAAGTTCAATTGGACGACAGTTTTGAACAAAGAGGGTAAAAATAACTATTGTAAGAGAGGTCAAATTGCTATTGGCTTTCTCCAAGGCTCTTAAAGCACACAAAATTGTAAATAGGCAATGTTGCTAGAGTTGGTAAACAGCAACATACCAGTTCTGGAAAACATTTTGGCAATATATACCAAAAGCCTTAAAGCTGTAACTGCCTTTTAACCTACAATCCTACGCCTGAGAACTAATGATTATCTAATGATAATCTTAGAGGAGAGTTGTTTTCTCCCATTTTACAATGATGCAATGGAAGCTCAGAGAGGTTAAATAACTTGCCCATAGTCACACAGCTGGGAAGTAAAGAGACCAGAATCCAAGCCACGTTGGTTTGATGGTAAAGCCATACTCTCATCAGCTACACTTCACGTTCTCAGAAGGATGAGTCTACAGGACTATCATAAAGGTTCGACTGTCCCTATTTGCAGAGATGTAATCTCTATGTGGAAAATCCCAAAGAATCTATGAAAAAGCAACTTGAACTAATAGGTGAATTTAGCAAGGTCACAGGATCCAAAGTCAACACATAAAAGTTAGTTTGGCAATGAACAACTGGGATTTGAAATTTTTTAAAAAGTAAAATTTACAATAGCATCAAAAAACATGAAATACAGATAAATCTGAATTTAACAAAATATGAAGAGGTCTATATACTGAATTTAACAAAAAGACGTCTATATACTCAATTTAACAAAATATGAATTGAACAAAATATGTGAGAGGTCTATATACTGAAAACTATCAAACTCTAAAGCATTAAAATACATCAAAGAAGGCCCAAATAAAGAGATATACTATGTTCATAGAGTAGAAAACTCAATATTCAATATAGTTAAGATGCCAGATCTCTTTGAATTGATCTACAGATTCAACACAGAATCAAATAAAATCCAAATAAGATTTTTTTGTAAAAATTGAGAGGCTGATTATAAGATTTATATGGAAAGACAAATGAATTATAATAACCAAAACAATTTTGAAAAAGGAGAAAAAGTTGGAGGACTTGTGTTACCTGATTTCAAGACTTATTATAAAGCTACAGTAATTGAGACAGTGTGGGCCTGGTGAAAGGATAGACCCATAGCTAAATGGAAAGAAGAGATAGTGCAGAAGTCCAGAGTTCAGTGGTTTAGCAGAAGTAAATCCACAGGTATACGGCCAATTTATTTTCAACAAAGGTGCAAAGGTAATTCACTGGAGAATGGATAGCCTTTTCAATAAATGATATTGGAACAATTGGACATACAAAACAATGAACCTCAACCCCTATCTCACAACATATACCAAAAAAAAAAAATCACTTGAAATTGTTCATAAACCTACATGCCCAAAACTGAAAACTATAAAACTCCTAGAAAAAAAACACCTTGTTTGTGACTTTGGTTTAGGCAATGATTTCTTAGGACACAAAAAGCACAAACTATAAAAGAAAAAAAAAAAAGATAAATTGGACTTTGCCATAGTTTTAAATTCTGCTCTGCAAGAGACATTATTAAGAGAATGAAAAGACAAGTTACAGATTGGAGAAAATATTTTCAAAGCACATATTTGATAAAAGACTTGTATCCTAAATATATAGAGTGCTCCCACAGCTCAATAATAAGAAAATAAACAATCCAATTTTTTAAATGGGAAAAAGATTTGAATGCATACTTAACCAAAAAAGAGAAGTGGATAGCAAATAAGGATGTTAAAAATGCTTGACTTCATTAGTCATTAGGTAAATGCACATTAAAACCAATGAGATAACACTACACATCTATTAGAATGGCTAAACATTTCTTTAAACGCTGATAATACCAAGTGCTGACGAGGATGTGGAGTAATAGGAATCCTCATTACATTGCTGATAGAGCCACTTTGGAAAACAGTTTGGCAGTTCCTTAGAAAATTAAACATATACTTACCCATGTGACTCAACTATCCCACTCCTAGCTATTTACTCAGGAGAAATTAAACACAGCCACACAAAGACCCACATGCAAATACTTGTAGCAGCTTTCTTCATAACAGCCCCAAACTGAAAACAACCCAAATGTCCACATATTGAGACACAGTGGAATACTACTCAGCCACACAAACACATACGTGCAACAACATGGATGAATCTCCAAAACATTAATGCAAATGAAAGAAGCTGAACACAAAGGCTACATTCAGTATGATTCCACTGATACGACATTCTGAAAAACAAAGCTATAATGGCAGAAATCAGGTCAATCATTGTGGGGGGTTGGGGCTGGGGGATTGACTGCAAACAAGAAGGAACTTTGGGTAGTGATGGAAATTCTCTGTATCTTGATTGTAGTGGAGGAAATACAGCTGTATACATAAATTCATCAAATGGTACAGCTAAAAAGTGTGAATTTTACTTTAGGCAAATTATGTCTCAATAAACCTGACTTAAAGAAAAAAATGTACACCAACAAAACAATCATTTGACAACAAAAATGCATTGATCATCTACTATGCACCATCAACAAGATGGACAAGGGTCTCCCTCACACAGAGATTCTGTCCCTCTGTAATGTGTATGTGTGTGTGTGTGCACGTGTGTGCATGTGTGTTTTGTGTGTGTCAGTATGTTGAAGTCTTTCTTGTTTCTGTCTGCTTTTATCTGCTCTCTGGCATCTTTAAATGGTTGTTTTAAAATGTTGTCCAGAGTTTATAATTGCTGCCTGTGGAAGGATTAGTCTGATATAAGCTACTCCAGCAGAACCAGCACTGGATCTGAAGTGAGACTAGAACATCAATGCTGACAAAATGTGATGACTTTGAAGACAGATGTCAAATAAATCCACAATAGTTATATATGATTCAAGAGTAAGTGTATGGTTCAGATATTCTTGTATTTCAGGCCAGCAATCCTGAGTACATACAGCATTGTCAGGAAATAGAAAATAATGAATGTGTTCCACTTTTTAATTAAAATATTTATTTGGTTAGTCTTTCACTCAACAAACATGAGCTGGGGCCGGGCCAGTGCAAAATGAAAATTCAGAGGTCCTTGGTCAAAGAGTAGGAAAAAGTGCTGTTAAAGAAAGGTACATAGAAACTTTCTTCTCTCTTCCATGGTCTCTCTCTTGACTTACAAGGCTTTTCATTTGTTATTTGGTGTCGTTCTAAGTAAATAAAAATACAAATTTTAAATTATTAACATGAATTTATTGTCTGTCTTTATATTGTGTGATTCCAGTTTTAAACGTAAATACCAGGGCATTTAATTCGTAAACAAAATCACTGAAATTACACGGTTTGTATTACGTAGTTCACCCCAGGAGGATGCTTGAAGCTAGCCACAGAGATAAACACGCCAGACACATGAAGGTTGAAAGGAGGAAGAGGATTCTGAGACACCCCCTCCCTCCCCTCCCACCAGGCACAGAGCCAGCTGCAGGAGCACTCCCGGATTCAGCGACACTAGTGGGGAGAGCACAGAAGCTCACAGGTGCTCAGGGATCACCCCTGCAACATGGCACGGGCGTTCTTATTTGGGTCTGATGAATGCTAGGTTTCCCCTCCTGCTAGTCACAGGCCCTACACCACGTGCCCTGGCTAGGGCAGGCTCTGGAGCAGTGGATCCAGGCATCAGGCCCAACCCACCACAGACTGGAGATCCTCCAGAATATTTAAACCTCCATGCTAACACATACTGGGAACCTGGATCAGGCTTGACCTCCTTGCCACACGGCCTCTGGCTGGCCACCCACCAGACCGCTGTTGTGTTTAACCCAAGGTGGGAACCATGACTGCTGCAAGATGCCACCAAGTGTGCATGCCTGGCCCCAACCCTCCAAGTGCCTGGCTCGGGCCCCCTGCTAGGGCAGCGGTGGGAGGGGGAGGCCAGGCAGTATCCTGGAGTGTCCTGGGCATCAGGAGAGAAGGAGTCAGTGTCTGAGGACCCATCCTGGGGAAGTGATGGAAGGTGGGACTGCACATGAGCTTAGGCTCCAAGTCCCTAGTGCATGCTCTGTCGTTCCATCACACTTCACTTATAAAACACAAATTCAATGATACAATCATTAAAAATTTCAAGATGGTGACCATGGAGCATTAAACCCCGCATGCAGAGACCTTCTGTGCAGGGTGCCCTGTGTGATTGTTATGGTCACAAGTTCATGAAGCTGGCCCTGGCTGGAGCTGGTCCAGGGATGAATCAGACACAATCCCAGCCCTCCAGGTGCACTCGGAGGAGGAGTGCGGGTCAGGCACTATGGTAAGCACCAGGGAGAGAGGAGAGACCTCGAGGGAAAGTGGTTTTTTTGGGTTTTTTTAATCTTTTTCAGAAGGAAAGGAAAGGTTTATTCTTTGATCAAAGCACGGAGAGGCACGAGTTTGTGCTTTAGAGTACGTGCTCTCCCCAAAACCAGCAGGGCTGCTTTATAGGGCTGCCTTATGTGGTTCTTGTCAGTGGGGAAGGCAGCGGAGCTCTCCTGGGTTTGGGCGGCTTTGCAGCTCGCAGCTCCAGACCACCGCGCCGTGCGCAGCATCGCCGTACCCCGCCCGCTGCCGCCATCTTGAATTGCAGTGCCGTGTGCAGCGCTTCTGCACACGGCCCGCGGCCCGCCGAGCTGAGGTGTCGGTGCAGCCATTTAACACTAGGGACTCTGGGCTGAAGGGCCGTGCGAGGCCTCTGCACGAGGCACCCTGTGAGCAAGTGAAACTCGACCCGGCTCCAGAATTGTTCGGCCAGGTTAGGCAGCCTGGTTTCTGCAGCCAAGCGGCTTTCCCAGTGGTCTGCGCTTTCTTCTGGATACAAGGTAGGCTGACCTCCAAACGCCGCCTGCCTCAGGGGAAGGAGGGGGGAGGTCCAGGTGAAACCGCATAACTCAGATTGGGACTTGAACTCATGGTGGGTTTTTTTTTTTAAGATTTATTATTTATTTTATTTATTTTTGGCTGTGTCGGGTCTCAGTTGCGGCACGCAGGGTCTTTTATTGCGGTGCACCGGCTCTTGGCTGTGGTGTGAGGGCTTCTCTCTCGTGGCGTCCGGATTTTTCTCTGTCTAGTTGTGGCGTGCAGGCTCCAGGGCACATGGGCTCTGTAGTTTGTGGCACGTGGCACGTGGGATCTTATTTCCCTGACCAGAGATGGAACCCGCGTCCCCTGCGTTGGAAGGCGGATTCTTTACCACTGGACCACCAGGGAAGTCCCGAACCCATGGTTTTTTTGTTTTTTTTTTAATTATTAGCACCTTTAATTATTATTTATTTATTTTTTTGGCTGTGTTGGGTCTTCGTTTCTGTGCGAGGGCTTCCTCTAGTTGCGCCGAGCGGGGGCCACTCTTCATCGCGTTGCGCGGGCCTTTCACTATCGTGGCCTCTCTTGTTGCGGGGCACAGGCTCCAGACGCGCAGGCTCAGTAGTTGTGGCTCACGGGCCCAGTTGCTCCGCGGCATGTGGGATCTTCGCAGACCAGGGCTCGAACCCGTGTCCCCTGCATTGGCAGGCAGATTCTCAACCACTGCGCCACCAGGGAAGCCCCCTCACCCCCACTCCCACCCCCACCCCCACCCCCCGTGGTCTTTTAATTGAGATCACCCACATGGTCTCAGGACTTAATGAAGCTCAGGTTCTTTATATCTCAGTGCAGAAGGAATTCAATGAGAGACAAAGTGGTAGGTAAGAAGTGGATTTATTTAGAGAGATACACATTCCACGGACAGAATGCGGTCCATCTCAGAAGGCAAGACTGGCTTTGGGAGAAACACACTGCACAGAGTGTGGGCCAACTCAGAAGGCCAGAGGCCCCAAAATATGGGGTGGTTAGTTTTTATGGGCTGGGTAATTTCATAGGCTAAGGAGTGGAAGGATTATTCCAACTATTTTGGAGAAGGGGTGGCATTTTCCAGGAACTGGGCCACCACCCACTTTTTGGCCTTTGATGGTCAGCCTCAGAACTGTCATGGCGCCTGTGGGTGTGTCGTTTTGCATATGCTAATGTATTACAATGAGTGTATAATGAGGCTCAAGGTCCACTGGAAGTCGAATCTTCCACCATCTTGGGCCAAGTTGGTTCTGACCAGTTTATGTCATATCCTCAACGGCTATGTCATTCTTTTAAAGATTGTGCCCTGCCCCTTTCCCTCCTGTTTCACAGGCAGTCCTCTGAGAAAAGTGGCGCTTATGCTGCTACCTGGACAATGAGGTGGCCAGGTGGAAGAGATGGAGGCAGAGCGTGTCAGGCAAAGGGAATTGGGTGTGCCAAAGCCAGAGGCTGGAGCGAGCCCAGCATGCTGGAGGTACTGAAAGAACATATCATTATTCAGAGTGACAGGCACTGTGCCATCCCCCAGAGAGGTCCAAACTGGTGTTTCTTTTTTTTTTTTTAACTGCATCTCAGTCTCCTATTTATTACTGTGAGATGAAATACAGTTGCCTGATGACCCACCTTGGACACACTGTTTCCACAAGTCTTGTGGGCGGTTATTAGTGAAAGTACAAGTAGTGCCTGATTCTCTCCAGTTTCATTTATAGCCCGGCTCCCCCACAAATGAGCTCTGCCTGCTGGGTTCAATCAGGGGCACTGCTGGCTGCCAGAAGCCAAGTTAGGGCCGGGGATTCCGCCCCCCTCCCAACTGTGGACTGAAAACAATGCACAACCTAAAAGTTGAAAGTTATGTTTTATTCAGCAGACATTCTTAGGCCTTCGAGCCGGGGAAATAGCATCTCAGCTCTGAGAAAACAGCTCTGAAGAGGCAAGGCGGGGGAGCCAGGATATATAGAAGTTCTTGCAACAAAGGGCAGGTAGTCAGGAAGTCAAAAGATTATTGTTAATTAAAGAAAAACAGATATCTCAAGTTAAGGAATTTAGCGCTTTTCTGTGTATGGGAAGATGCAAGAGCCTGGGCTCCCTGAAATCCTTCCTTTGATATGCACCTCAGCTATCTGGGCCAGTATCCTGAGTTTTCTCACCCTGAGTTTCCTCAAGCTGCACCTTTGGGGGTAGCTGCAGTCTGACGATTGCTAGATTGTAGGCATTCCTTGTTTCCATCCTGAGTTCCCTCAGGGCTTGCCTTTGGGGGTGGCTGCAATTGCTGATGTCTGTGACATCCTTGGTTTACTGATATGGCAGGCAGTATTTTATTTCTCACAACCCTTCACGTGTGTTGGGCACACTGGTTCTCCTACCCACCACATCTGCAGCCCTTGCTCCTGCATTTCAAGACTGCTGCCACCTCATCTCCTTCTCAACCGAAGCTTCTACTCCCACACTCCAGCCTGCCCCTGCCTTCAAGGTAGTCGAGAATGAAGCCTCTTTCCAGAAGCTAGTCTTCAAGCACCAGAACTCACTCTGATTGAACTAGCTTGGGCCACGTGCCCACCTCTGAGCCAATCACGGTAGCCGGGGAGCGTCACTATATTGACAGACAGGTCAGGAGCAGGGATCAGATCTCATTGCTGTTAATTTCCAGGTATAGGACTGGTGTAGTGGAAGGAACACACTTTGAGGATGAGACAGATGTGGGTTCTAGTTCTACCTTCTCTCCTTTACTGTCTGTGGGTCTCTGGCTCACCCCTCCTTGAGCCTCAGGCCCCCCTTTATAAAACTGCAGATAAGAATATCTAGAAATCTGTAAGGATTAAATACATGTAAAATGCCTGGAACGTGGTAGGTTCTCAATAAATGCTAATTGGTAGCCATATAAACAATGTCTTGCACCCACACAAATATACAGCCTTTGGCAACACTGATTCATTTTTCTGGAATACACGTCTTTTTTTTTTTTTTTTTTTATTTTTTATTTTTTTTTTATTTTTTTTTTTAATTAATTTATTTATTTATCTATGGCTGTGTTGGGTCTTCGTTTCTGTGCGAGGGCTTTCTCTAGTTGTGGCAAGCGGGGGCCACTCTTCATCGCGGTGTGCGGGCCTCTCACTATCGCGGCCTCTCTTGTTGCCGAGCACAGGCTCCAGACACGCAGGCTCAGTAATCGTGGCTCACGGGCCCAGTTGCTCCGCGGCATGTGGGATCCTCCCAGACCAGGGCTCGAACCCGTGTGCCCTGCATTGGCAGGCAGATTCTCAACCACTGCGCCACCAGGGAAGCCCTACACGTCTTTCTTTTATCAGCGCATCCTCTCAAACCCCATTTTCCACATCCCATCCCCAGTGACTGCCTTCTCCTTGTACCATTAAGTAGCAGAGTGGTGAAGAACATGGGCTTGGAGTCAGAAAGGACCAAGTTCAAACCCACCTTACTCTCTGAGTTCCAATTTCTTCATTTGTAAAATGGGCCTAACAATACCCATATCACAGGGTTTTATGGAAATTAAGTGAGGTCATTCAGGCAAAGCCCTAAGCACATAGGTGCTTAGTGAATAGTAGTCTTTATTATTATATGCATCCCACCATTTTGTAATTATCTTTCATATGCCAGCCTCTTACACTAGATTGTGAGCTTCTAGATGGCAAGAGCTCTCCTGGACTCGCCTTCATTTCACTTTCTCATAACCCTACCCCAAATACCCAACCAGAGCCTGGTTTCAACTCGCTGCCCTAGAAATGTTTATGGGATGCTTGGCTAAAAGCCAGTACTTGCTGCAGGAAAGCTCACCCCCTTTCTCACTTGCCAGCTGCTCTTACTGACTCTCCTGGGATTGGATAGGCATGTCAGGGAGAACAGAGGAGAGTAAGAGGGAGCAGGAAAGATCTCACTTGGTGGGTACTGCCTTAAGCCACCATCTAGTCACATGTCTAAAGATGACACTTACGGGGTACTTTTGTGAGTTCTTCAGATACTCCCCAATACTAGTCCCTCAATGTGAGTGACATCCTCTTTCGAGGCTCATTGCTTCCTCCATCCACAGACTTTCGGAATCAGCTTCCCCTCCAGCTGCCAGCTGCTGAGGGCCCATCACCTTCCAGGTGGTCCTTTTGGACAGACCTAGGATGGACTCATTTCAGCCCTATCCCCTAAGTGGCTCCAAACATCCATGGGAAACATGTATAAATGTCTTCCCGGAGAAACCTGGGGAGTTGGTCAGTCCCACTACAGCATCCACCTCTTTTCCACATCTGCTGTTGGAGCAGTCAGCGAGATATTCTTACCTTGTGGATTTTCCAGGGGACAGAGATCAAGTCCTCTGAGTGGTCTATTGAATTTCCTCTCTCTTGACTTGAAGTAAGGAGAAGCTCTCCTTAGAGGTATGGTGGGGCTCCCAGCACCAACTCCTCTCCTAGACTTCATTCCCTACCCTTTTGAATCCTCAGTGACAGTGAAGGGCTTAAAAGTCAGGTAACCAGAAGTTGAGTAAACCATTTTACATGTGCCCAGAGTGATCCATCTCATTGTGTACTTTGAATTCTGAAATTTATTGTGTAATGGAGATTTCTCTGAAATTTCCAGTTTAATTTCCTATAACTTGAACTAGTAAATGGCTCAAACTTCATTTCTGAGGGTACAGTTGACTGAATATTCCCCTCCCCAAAGATGTCCATGTCTCACTGCCCAGAGGTTCAAGAACCCTGAGAGAGTCACTTAACATTCCTCCCAGGGCTTAGCTGACCCATCTTTCAAACGAATAAACAGGCTCTGGAATCCTACATCTGCAGTTGATTTCTGGCTTCTCCTCTTATTAGCCGTAATTTTAGACCACTTGTTTTTATCCACTCTGTGCCTCAGTTTTCTCATCTGTAAAACAAGGACGATAATAATAGGGTATGCTTGAAACGTTGTTATGAGGGACCTGACAGGCCTGTGTCAAGTGTGAGAATGGTGCCAGCAAAGGGCTCAGCATGGACTCCTGCTGCTGAGAGGATCCAGCCCAGAGCCTGCGTGCCCAGCACGCGTCAGCAAGTTGGAGCTCCTTTTGCCTCTCGCTCAGCAGCCTGCACATGCAGTGAAGCCAGAGGTAGATCTGAAGGACTCGGGAATTGGCAGTTCTCCTCACCACTAGGCAGTTCCTGTTCCTTGACATTCACTCAGTGTCTTCTACCTTCTACCTTGCAGCACCATCCTAAGTATTTTCTTTAAGTCTCTGTCAATTTTGAAATGCTTCATTGAGTTGAACATTTGTCTTTTTTGAGGCTTCCCAGCACCTGACCACCACCTCAATTTAGGAAACCTCCCACCACATGTACTCCTGGAAGATTGGGGGCCCCCATTGCTCCCAGAAGCTAAAAGGGGCTCTCATCTCCCTCTCACCACTACCTGTTGACCAGGGTACATCAGATGGTCCCACATGGGGCTTGGCATCTCAAGTGCCAAGTAGTACCAAAGGACAGCCATGGTCAGGCAGGCATGTCTGGGCTGCACTATTTCTCACGTGGACAAAAGCAAATAGTGTGGACAAAAGCAAATAGTGTTCCTCGCCTGTTACCTCTACACTCACCCAGCAGAGTCTTGTCTGCTCTGTAAATTCAGGATTGGAAATCTTGAAACTACATCTCCCAGTCTCCCTTGAGATGGCTTCCTTTTAGGATCTGCCAATGGGAAGCACTCACAGGAGACTGGAAGGTGGAACATGGGAGAAGCCATCTCTTTTAGGCTTCCGGCAATGTTTTTTAGCAGCAGTAACAGCAGCAGCAGGCAACTGTGCATGACTTCCAGCAGCATTGGTGGTGGTTTCAGCAGCACCTGCAGGAGTATGGCCCTGGGATTCCTGCTCTAAGGTTCTAACAGCAGGACCAGCAGCACCTCCAGCAGCTTAGTGGGTCATGTGGATCCTAGATTTGGGCCCACGGAGTGGGAGCAGCTTCGTATCCTGCAGATAATAGCCTTATTTCCCCTTTTGTTCCTTCTCTCTTTCACTCTTCAGCTCTTCCAACATTTTTGTAACCAATTCCCTGTATTAAATACCTACTGCTTGAAATAACTAGAGTGGTTTCTTTTTCCTGTGGTTATTGTGCTTCCTGATTCTTGGTCCCCCAGATCTATCTTGTGTTCTACCCATTTATCGAACCTGGGTATCCAGTGTCCCATCATTTCTGTGAGCCCTAATATTCCCCCTAAAAGTCCCCTTTCTCTTTAAAAGTCAATTTCTGTAACTTCCAGTCAAGACCCCTGACTCTACAACCATTCATTTGATTTCAGCTTTGGGGATTTACAAACATGTAAAAACAATAGCTAATTGTTATGGGGATATTTCTGTGTGTCTGATAATGTGCTCAATCATATCCGTCTTCTTATTTACTCCTCACAACTAGATGAGACAGCTATTGTGACTAGCACCATTTTGCACACAGGAAATAGAGGTGCAGTATGGTTAAGTAATTTGATCATACAGCTAGGATTTGAATGAACTAAAGTCATCCAATGATAGATTTCTCACTTTTAACTACACACCCTACTGCCTAGTAACACATGAAGTAAGCACTTCAATTGCAGGATGCCACCTGATTTCAGAAACATAAAACCCCACACCATTCTAATATACGGTAGATACATGCTAAAGCCTTTCATTCTGTGAATTGGCTGATGAGGCACCTCTGGCAATAAAAGCATTTGCCCGTGCTCTCCCCTCACTCCTGTCTCCTGACCAACCCTGGTGCTTCCCCATGCAGCCCTGTGTACATGCAGTGGCTCCTGTTTCTAGGGATCTGTGAGTATAAAAACTTCTTCCTCTATGACAGTCATTTCTGTGTCAGAATGTCTTACCATACCTGATTGTAAAAATCATTTTAAAACAGAAGGCCTGGGTTCAAATCCCAGCCTTGTCACTCACCTGCATTGGAACCTAAGCCAATCATTTTCTCTCTCTGAGCCTCTGTTGCTGCATTGAGAAAAATAAGGCTGAGGATAATAATAACTGTTTCATGGTGTTGTTGGAAGGAATAATATAAACCCCAAACAAAAGAAAACCCACACACTCTAACTCAAAGCCACTCTGTCCATATGAACTATTATGTTAGTCCTCACTGGGAGTAAAAACCAGCCCCAATTAGAGCATAAAGAGCAGATAGGTTCAGGTCAAGGCCATAGAGACTTCCCTGATAGACATACACTCCTGAGTCCTTAAAAATCAGGGAGCAGTGTGGCCATAGAGAAAGGGAGGCCAAGGAGCACTCCCAGCCAAACAGAGAGAACCACTGGTGGGGGAGCAGCAGCCCCAAATGGGGGGCCACAGTCTGTTCACCAAGTTTCCCTCACCCGCCCTGGCCTGGCTGAGGACTCCACAAAGAGAGGGAGGATCCAGGAGAGGGGACAGAAAATCAGGATCCAGAAGGGTTACATCAAATCCCAGGATTCAGCTGCCAAGGAGAAACTTACACACTTAGCTTTGAGCATTTCTGGTTATTCTCTGTTAGTGCTTTAAAAAAATCCCTTTTGCAGATTAATACAATTGATAATATCCAGTGTGGGCAAAGGGGCAGAGAGATTGGCACCCCTGTGCCCTGTTGGAAATTGTGTAAATTAATGTACTTTTCAAGTGCAATTCATCACTGAGTATCGAAAGTCCTAAAATGGCATGTTATTCTTTGGCCAGCAGTTCTACTCTTAGCATTTATCTTAAGGATTTACTCAGACAAGCACACTAAGATGTATATACAATGATATTCATCACAGTAGTGTTTATAACAGCAGAATACTGGAAATTATCTAAATATCCATCAGTAAGGGATTGTCTAAATAAAGTGTTACATCCCTACTATGGAATGCCATGCAGACTTCTAAAAAGGATGTTGCAAATCTCCATTTGTTGACAGTGGAAAGATGCCCGTGGTATATTGCTGAGTGAAAAAAAAAACGGGTTGCAGAACAGCACGTATAGCATGAACATATTTCTGTCACATTATACACATCTATAAATTTACATGTACACACACAGAGAGAGAAATTGGAGCCAAGATCACCAAAATGTAGACAGTGGTCATTTCTGATTAGGGAGATTTGGGGGGATTTTTGCTTTCTTCCTTATGCAAGAATTGTATTATAGCAAGAAATAGACCTTTTAATTCAGCAAAATTCCTAGAATGGGATTTCTGAACCTCAGCACTGGAAAATTTTTAATTGGGCTGGAGAGGTTCTTTTTTTGGCTGCATTGGGTCTTCGTTGCTGTGCGCAGGCTTCCTCTAGTTGCGGAGAGCGGGGGCTACTCTTCGTTGCGGTGTGCCGGCTTCTCATTGCAGTGCACGGGCTCTAGAGCGCAGGCTCAGTAGTTGTGGCTCACAAGCTCTAGAGCACAGGCTCAGTAGTTGTGGTGCATGGGCTTAGTTGCTCTGCAGCATGTGGGATCTTCCCGGACCAGGGCTCGAACCCATGTCCCCTGCATTGGCAGGTGGATTCTTTTATTTTTTATTTTTATTTTTTTTTTTTAATAGAAAGGGCCACATTCCTATGAGGTGACAGAATTGTGGTGATAATTCAAGCTTCTTGGCTTTCAGTCCATTATTGTTTTTACTATTCCACATTATCTTAACATTTATCTGGAGATAAGAAATCACATAGTAATGTACAGTTTTGTTTTTGTTTTGTTTTTTATTTTATTTATTTATTTATTTATTTATGGCTGTCTTGGGTCTTAGTTCCTGTGTGAGGGCTTTCTCCAGTTGTGGCAAACGGGGGCCACTCTTCATCGCGGTGCGCGGGCCTCTCACTATCGCGGCCTCTCTTGTTGCAGAGCACAGGCTCCAGACGCGCAGGCTCAGTAGTTGTGGCTCACGGGCCTAGTTGCTCCGCGGCATGTGGGATCTTCCCAGACCAGGGCTCGAACCCGTGTCCCCTGCATTGGCAGGCAGATTCTCAACCACTAGCGCCACCAGGGAAGCCCGGCAGGTGGATTCTTAACAACTGCGCCACCAGGGAAGCCTGGCTGGAGAGTTCTTGGTTGCACAGGACCGTCTTGTGCATCGTAGGATATTTAGCAGCATCCCTGACTTCTACCCGCTAGATGCCAGTAACACTCCTCCATCCCCCCAAGTTGTGACAACCAAAAATGTCTGCAGACATTGCTAAATGTCCCCTGGCTGAGAACCACTGTCCTAGAGGAAGGGGAAGACAGGCTGGATGATAGGGCTGCTCCCTAGAGAAGATTTGGAATGGGAGATCGGGAGACACTGCCCAGACTCCAGCCTATTCCCCCTCAAGTCTTCTGTGAAGTTCAAAATCCTGAGTGAGACTGGACGTATTGCGAAAAATTGTGATGAAGCCAAACAAAGATGGCAGGCTCAGTGCAGAAACAGGGACGTGGGGATCAGCAAGAACTCGGCTAGGAGCTGACAACATCGAGAGAGCTCCAAACTCACGCAGGCTGTGCATATGAGGTTCTGAGCCTGTGAAGTTGGGGGCTGAACAGCTAGCTCCCTCAGGCCTTTACTAACGCTGTGCGGCACAATTCCTTTGTTGTCACATGCAAATGGTATCTCCCTCCAAAACAGGGCGGTCTGGAGTTTGTCAGGGCTTTGCGCCCAGGATGGACTCTGACCAATAAAAATTATTAACACTTATTGAGATCGTAAGTAAGTGCCAGGCACTGCTCAGAGACCTTTGCATGTTATCTGCTCCATCCTTGCATCATCCCTGTGAGGCAGGGGATAGTGACCATTCCCAAGTTACAGATAAGGAAAGAGAGGCACAGAACAATAAAGTAAGTCACCCAAGGTCCCCTAACTACTACATGTCAGAAATGGGTTTTAGGCTCAGTCAGCCTGGCTCCAGAGCCTGTGGGCTGACCCCACCCCACCATTCTGCCTCTGGAAAGGTATGGGTGGGGCTACTGGAACCCCAAAGCAGGAGTGACTACATTCCTGGCCACTCTGCTGAACTGCCTCTTTAATGAGAACACCTGCCACTAGTCCAGGGCCCCACATGTGCCAGTACAGTAGAGGGTGCTTCACAGAGGCTATTTTTATATCTCAAACAGCCACATGAGACAAGCACTATCATTACTACTCTCGTTTTACAGATGGGGAAACTGAGGCCGGATTCATTGTCCCCCCCGTGGTGCTAACACTGTACCCCTTGGGTCCCTATGTTGCAATTGTTTGTGCATCTGTGTCACACCCAATGGCAGGGGATGGGCTGGATTCTCCTCTCGCCCTTGGTGTCCAGCCCTGGAGGCCACAGTCAGTATTGCTCATCACTTTGGGGGCTGCCCAGCATCTGAGCCCCCTTCCTGGGTTTGGAGAAATGGCCACTGTGTGAGTCCTGATGAGCCGCACCTCTCTCTACAGAAGCCAAAGACCCAGACACGTGTTCTCCCAATCCCTGCAGTTCTGCCTGCCTGTCAGATGACCCCGTCCAGGACGCAGGTCTGGATGAGGGACAGAGAGAAGAAGAAGTCCTTCTGATTCCATTTCATCACGAGGTTGGTGTCATCTGGGATCTTGAGTGCTGGGTGGCTGTGGCTGGAGTTGAGAGTCCAGGGGTCCAGCGGCCAGTGGCAGCCAGGGCAGCAGCCACGTTCTAATCAGCCTGTGCCCTCGCGATGACCTGTCTGTGCTCTTGACCCGTCCGCATCCCCTTCAATCCATTCTGCGAGCTATCTACCCAGTATCCTTACAACATACCCCTTTTCTGTAAGTAGGCCAAGATTTATTCCTGTTGTTTGCACCTGAGAATTGTAGTGTGGACCAAGAATAGACAAAATAAAGAAGAGAGGGAGGGAGGGAAGCCATGCATCACCTTCACCCCACAAGAATCACTAGGTCAAGTTAAACATCCCCAGCCAGTTTCCACTCTTACCGCTTGAAGTGGTCAGGGAGTGGCCTGCAGATGGTCCGAGTAGAAGCACTCACTTGTACAAATTCCCTAACCAACTGCAAATGTGGCCAAACCAGATGCAGGCGAGGGGTGGATAAGGCCAGCTATGGGGACCTGAGCAGAAGCCACTGTTGGAAAATCCAGTTTCTACCAAAACCCCTCTCCAAGCTGACCTCATTCTAGGAATAGCCTGAGATCATTTCATCTTAATTACTCCTGCGATACAGGTGTTAGTGGGGGCCCCTTTGTTCAATGCACTTCAGGGAAAACTACCCTGAACACCTTCAGTTCCATGGCCTGTGGATTCCATGACCCCAAGCTTGCAGTGGGTCAGCCACCTGGGAGTAAGGGTCACGTGATACTGAATATGGCCAACCGGCCCAAAGGGCAGCCCAAGAAGGTCCCCAGCACTGGCACACTGGGGCCAGACAGGACAGACCAGGGAGGTGAGGAGGGATCTGATCTCTCCCGCCTTGCTCTGGCCTCATCACCCTGTCCCTCGGGACCTTGCCTGCACTTGTTAAGGAGTGGTCAAGGAAGCCTCAAATTGTGGGTGGTAGTGCATGCGCGCCCTGGCCTCGTAACTTCCCCTCCTTGCCCTGGTCCCTCATTACCATGGGCAGAGCCTTGACCCTTCCAGGTATAGAACCTGCCAAACACCTCCTTGTATTTCTGGGGGAAGATCCCTCTCAACGTAGACAGGCTGAATGGGGTCTCCCAATGGAAGGATAGTCACTTCCTTGGCTTTTTTCAGTGTAGACACTTAGGTACCTCCCTACATAAAATTGTTTAGTTTTGTCTGTTTTTGAATACTTTTGTAAGTGGAATCATACTGCATGAATTCTTTTGTGTCTTACTGCCTTTGCTCAACATTATGTTTTTAAGAGCCATCCAAGTGCTGTGGGTATTTATAGCTCATTCATTTGCATGCACGAATATACCATAATTTATCCATTCTACTCTCCATGGATGTTTGGGTAGTTTCAGTTTAGGGTGTTACAAATGATTCTGTGAACACTTCTGCATCCTTAAAGTCTATTTTATAGGAATTTAATATTGCTATGTCAGTTTTCTTGGTCAAAAGAAGAGTATTTCTTTTTCCATATTTTTATTTTCTACCATTCTGTATTCTTATGTTTAAGATGTGACCCTTATAAATAGCATATATTTCAATTTTGTATTTTGTCCTCAGTCTGACAGTTTTAATCTTTTAATAGAATTATTTAGTCCATTTGCATTTAATATAATTACTTAGAATTACTTATTTACCTGTGCTGTTTTTCTCTTATGTATTAACTTTCTTTGAATCATTTTTTACCTCTTCCAGTTTGGAAGTCACGTACCTTTCTCGTGCTTAACATGCATCCTTGACTTAATTGAGGTATAATTGATTAGTACCTTTATCTTCCTCATAAAGAGAAAAGACTTTAGAACACTTTAACTCCATTTATCCCCATCCTGACTTTTACATCGTAGTTTCTGTGCATTTTAATTCTACATATATTTTTAAGGCTCCAGGAGACATTATTAGTATTGTTTTAATTTAGATTTACACTCATTTACCACTTTCTTTGCTGTTCTTTTCTTCTTTCATTTCTTTTTTATTTTGTCAGTGCTGAGGGGTTTTTTTAAACACAAGTTAATTGGGTGATAATTTATATACCATACAGCTCACTCACTTAAAATGCATGATTCTATGGATTTCAGGGTGCAACCGTGACCACAGCCAATTTTAGAATACTTTTATCATCTTAGAAGGGAACCCCAAACACTTCAGCTATTACCCTTCTGTATGCTCATCACCACCGCCTCCAGCCCTAAGCAACCACTAATATACTTGCTGTCTCTATAGATTTCTCTACTCTGGACTGTCATATTAATGGAATCCTGTAATATGTGGACTTTTGTGACTGACTTCTTTCACTTAGCATATGATTTCAAGGTTTATCTATGTTGTAACACGTATCAGCACTTCATTCTTTTTTTAATTGATAAACTTTATTTTTTAGAGCAGTTTTAGATTCACAGCAAAATCGAGCAGTTAGTACAAACGACTCCCATACACATCCTGTCCCCATACATACACAACCTCTTCTACTATCAACATTCCACACCAGAGTGGGTATATGCGTTACTATCAGTGAACCTACATTAACACATTATTATCACCCAAAGTCTATAGTTTACATTCGGGCTCACTCTTGGTGTTGTACATTCTATGGGTTTGGACAAATGTATAATGACACTGTAATATCATACAGAGTAGTTTCACTGCCCTAAAAATCCTCCGTGCTCTGTATATCCATCCCTCTGTCTCCACTACCCCCCACCCCTGCAACCACTAATCTTTTTATAAGTCTCTATAGTTTTGCCTTTTCTAGAATGTCATATAGTTGGAATCTTACAGTATGTAGCTTTTTCTGATTGGATTCTTTCACTTAGCAATATGCATTTATGTTTACTCCATGTTTTTTTCAAGGCTTGATAGCTAATTTCTTTTTAGTTCTAAATAATATTTAATTGTCTGGAAGTACCACAATTTATTTATCCATTTACCTGCTGAAGGACATCTTGGTTGCTTCCAAGTTTGGGCGATTATAAATAAGGCTGCATCTGCGTGCAGGTTTCTGTGTGAACATAAGTTTTCAATTCATTTGTGTAAATACCAAGGATCACGATTGCTGGACGGTATGGCAAGAGTATGTTTAGCTTTGTAAGAAACTGCCAAACTGTCTTCCAGAGTGGCTGTACCATTTTACCTTCCCACCAGCAATGAAAGAGAGTTCCTGTTGCTCCACATCCTTGGCATTTGGTGTGGCATTGTTTTGGATTTTGGCCATTCTAATGGACATGTAATGGTATTTTGTTGTTTCAGTTTACAATTCCCTAATAACATATGATGTTGAACATCATTCCATATGTGTCTAAATTCATTTTTTGCATGTGGATGTCTAGTTGTTTCAGCACCATTTGTTGAGAACACTATCTTTGCTTCATTGTTTTGCCTTTGCTCCTTTGCCGAAGATCAGTTAGTTAACTGTATTTTGAGGGGTCTATTTCTGGGCTGTCTCTTCTGTTCCATTGATCTGTGTGACTATTCTTTTGCCAACACTGTGTCGATTACTGCAGCTTTAGAGTAAGTTTTGAAATCAGGTAGTATCCGTCCTCCAACTTTGTTCTTCTCCTTCAATATTGAGTTGGCTATTTTGGGTCTTTGCCTCTTCATTTAAATTTTAGAATCAGTTTGTCAATATCCACCAAATAACTTAATGGGATTTTGTATGGGATTGCATTGAATCTATAGATCAAATTGGGAAGTAATTATATCTTGACAATATTGAGTCTACTTAACCATCAACACGGGCTATCTTTGCATTTATTTAGTTCTTTGATATCTTTCATCTGAGTTTTGTAGTTTTCCTCATATAGATCTTATACATATTTTGTAAGATTTATACCTAAGTATTTCTCTTTTTTTGAGAGCTGATGTAAATGATATTGTATTTTTTTAAAGGTTTTTTAAAAATTAATTAATTTATTTATTATATTTGGTTGCATTGGGTCTTCGTTGCTGCGCGTGGACTTTCTCTAGTTGTGGTGAGCGGGGGCTACTCTTCGTTGCGGTGCGCAGGCTTCTCATTGCAGTGACTTCTCTTGTTGTGGAGCACGGGCTCTAGGCCGTGCGGGCTTCAGTAGTTGCAGCACATGGGCTCAGTAGTTGTGGCTCGCAGGCTCTAGAGCGCAGGCTCAGTAGTTGTGGCACACGGGCCTAGTTGCTCCATGGCATGTGGGATCTTCCCGGACCAGGGCTCGAACCCGTGTCCCCTGCATTGGCAGGCAGGTTCCCAACCACTGCGCCACCAGGGAAGCCCCTGATATTGTATTTTTAATTTCAAATTCCACTTGTTCATTGCTGACACATAGGAAAGCAATTACCTTTTATATTAACCTTGTATCCTGCAATATGGCTATAATTGCTTATCAGTTACAATTCTTCTGTTAATTCTTACAGATTTTCTACGTAGACAATCATGTCATCTGTGAACAAAGAGTTTTATTTCTTCTTTCCCAATCTGTTTACTTTTTATTTCCTTTTCTTGTCTTACTGCATTAGCTTGGACTTCCAGTATGATGTTGAAAAGGCATGATTAGAGGGACATCCTTGTCTTGTACTTGATCTTAGAAGGAAAGCTTCTAGTTTCTCACCATTAAGTATGATGTTAGCAATAGGCTTTTTTGTAGTGTTCTTATCAGGTTGAGGAAGTTCCCCTCTATTTTAGTTTACTGAGAGTTTTTATCATGAATCGATGTTGGATTTTGTCAAATGCTTTCTCTGCATCTATTGATATGATCATGTGAATTTTCTTCTTTAGCTTGCTGAGGTGATGGATTACATTAATTGATTTCTGAATGTTGAACCAGCCTTGCATAACTGGGATAAACTCTACTTGGTTATAGTTTAGAATTCTTTCTATGCATTATTGGATTCAATTTGCTAATATTTTGTTGAGGACTTTTACATCTATGTTCATGAGAGATACCATTCTGTAGTTTTCTTTTCTTGTAATGTCCGTGTCTGTTTTTGGTATTAGAGTAATACGAGTGACATAGAATAAGTTAGGAAGTATTTGTTCTACTTCTATCTTCTGGAAAAGATTATAGAGAATTGATATACTCTCTTCCTTAAATGTTCAGTAGAATTAGCCAGTGAACTCACTGAGCATGGTGCTTTCTGTTTTGCAAGGTGATTAATTCTTTTTTTTTTTTACAAATTTATTTATTTATTTATTTATTTTTGGCTGTGTTGGGTCTTCATTTCTCTGTGCGGGCCTTCTCTAGTTGAGATGAGCGGGGGCTACTCTTCATCGTGGTGCGTGGGCTTCTCATTGCCATGGCCTCTCTTGCTGTGGAGCACAGGCTCTAGACGTGCAGGCTCAGTAGTTGTGGCTCACGGGCTCAGCTGCTCCGCGGCATGTGGGATCTTCCCAGACCAGGGCTCGAACCTGTGTCCCCTGCACTGGCAGGCAGACTCCCAACCACTGCACCACCAGGGAAGCCCAAGGTGTTTAATTCTTAATTCAATTTTTTAAATAGATATATGTCTATTCAGATTGTCTGTTTCTTCTTGTGTGAGTTTTAACAGACTGTACTTTCAAATAATTGGTCCATCGCATCTAGGCTATCACATTTATGGGCATAGAGTTGTTCAAAATATCCCTTTATTGTCTTTTTTTAAATATCCATGGGATCAGTGTTTTTTTTTTCATTTCTAATATTAGTAATTCATATCTTCTTTTCTTTTTTTTTCTTAGTTAGCCCAGCTAGAGGATTATCAATTTTATTGATTTTTTTAAAGAACCAGCTTTTGGTTTTGTTGATTTTCTCTATTGATTTCCTATTTTCAATTTCATTGATTTCTACTCTATTATTTTATTATTTCTTTTCTTCCACTTACTTTGGATTTAATTTGCTCTTCTTTTTCTTGCTTCCTAATGTGGAAGCTTAAATTATTGATTTAAAATTATTTTTCTTTTGTAACATATACATTCAATGCTGTAAATTTCCCTATAAACATTGCTTTCACTGCATCCCACAAATTTTAAGTTATATTTTAATTTTCATTTAGTTCACATTTTTAAAAATTTCTCTTGAGATTTCTTCTTTGATCCATGTGTTATTTATAAATATGCTGTTTAATCCCCAAGTATTTGGAGATTTTTTTCAACTATCTTTCTGTTACTGATTTCTAGTTTAATTCCATTGTAGTCTGAGAGCAGACATTGTATGATTTATAGTCTTTTAAATCTGTTAACGTGTGTGTTATGGTCTGGAATGTGGTCTATTTGGTGAATGTTCCATGTGAGCTTGAAAAGTATGTGTAATCTGCTGTTGTTAAAGGAAGGAGTCTATAAATGTCAATTATATCCAGTTGATTGATGGTGCTGTTGAGTTCAAATATGTCCTTACTGATCTTCTGCCTACTGAATCTGTTCATCGGATACAGGTGTGTTAAAGTCTCCAATTATAATAGTGGGTTTATCTATTTCTCCTTGAAATTCTATCAGTTTTTGCCTCATGTCTTTTGCCTTTTATGTCTTCTGAGGTGAGACAGGATGGCTACAGAGGGCTGGAGTTGGGTATTCACAGAGGTTTCTGTAATTCCCAGTATTTGCCTGTCTCTCCAGTTTGGAGGGCAGTGGTTTGCTCTGCGACATCACTTCTATGACAGATCTGAAAGAGTTGATTTTTCAAAAGTTCAACTTTTAACTTGTTGTTAGAGTGGAGCTCCTTACATAATGGACCAGAAAACTGAAGTCCCCTCCATTCCTTTTTATAGCCAAATACCATTCCATTTCATGGATATGCCACATATTGTTTATCCATTCATCAGTTCCTAGATATTTGGGTTGCTTCCATCTTTTTGCTATTATGAATAATGCTACTGTAAACATTCACATACAAGGTTTTTTGTGTGTGTGGACATATGTTTTCATTTCTTGGATATGCATCTAGGAGTGGAATTGTTGGGTCATATGTTTAATCATTTGGGGAACTGCCAGAATTTATTCCAAATTGCCTGTACCAGTTTACATTCCCACCAACAGTGTATGATGGTTCCACTTTTCCCACATCCTTACCAACACTTGTTATTATCTAACCTTATTCTAGCCATTCTAGTGGGTATTAAGTTGTATCTAAGTGGTTTTGATTTGTATTTCCCTGATGACTAATGATGTTGAGAATCTTTTCATGTGTTATTGGCCATTTGTATATCTTCCTTAGAGAAATCTTATTCTGATCTTTTGTCCATTTTTAAATTGTTTATTATTGAGTTGTAAGAGTTTTAAAAAGTATATTCTATATACAAATTCCTCATAAAATACATTATTTGCAAATATTTTCCCCCATTCTATGGGTCATATTTTAACTTTTTTGATGATGTTCTTTGAAGCAGAAAAGTTTTTAATTTTTATGAAGTTCATTCATTAATTTTTTTCTTTTGTTGCTTGTCTTCTTTCATTTCTAACCTTACGTTTGAGATAATTTGCTTCTGAAGAATACCCTTAGTGAATGTCTACTGGTGACATTTTGTTTGTCAAAAATTATATTTATTTCACATCCATTCTTAAAGGATATGTCTCTGGGTATAGAATACTATATTAGAATTATTTTCTTTCAGTACATTAAAGATATCATTTCACTGTCTTCTTGTTTCCATCGTTGCTGTTGAGAAGTCAGCTGTCCTTCTGTCCCTCCTTTGAAGATACTATCCCTTTTCTCTCATTTCTTTTAATTTTTTTCTTTATTGTGGTTTTCTTAAGAATCACTATTATGAACTAGATATGGATTTTTGTTTTGTATCCCACTTTGGCTTTTTCAATTCACAGATATTGAAATTGATATCTTTCAACAGAACTGGAAAATTTTCAGCCATTATCTCTTTATATTTCTTTTTCCTTGTAGAACTCCACCCCAATAACACATACGTTAGATGTTCTCACTGTATTCTTTCATCCTTTCTTCAATATTTTTAGTCTTTTCGTTTCTCCCACTGCATTCTGGATACTTTCTTTTATTCTGTCTTCCAGTTCATTAATTTTCTCTTCAGCTATATCTAATCTGCCATTAAACTGACTTTGAGTTTTTAATTTTTCAGTTCTCAAAGCTTATTTTTTTTTCAAATATGTAATGTTGCTTTTTATAGTTTTTTCCCTTTGTATTTCTTTAAAAACAGTAAACATTGTTATCTTATAGTCTGTTTCTGATAATTCTAATAACTGAAGTTTTATGTATATTTCTGTTGTCTGTGATTCTCACTCAGGTTTATTATTTCCTTGAGTCCCTGATTTTTTTCACTTTGTGCTGGACATTTTATTTGAAAAATTATTTATGAGAATAATTTGTCACCTAGGGGGCTTCCCTGGTGGCGCAGTGGTTAAGAATCCGCCTGCCAATGCAGGGGACACAGGTTCAAGCCCTAGTCCGGGAAGATCCCACATGCCGCAGAGCAACTAAGCCCATGTGCCACAACTACTGAGCCTGTGTTCTAGAGCCCACGAGCCACAACTACTGAAGCCCGTGTGCCTAGAGCCCATAGTCCGCAACAAGACAAGCCACCGCAATGAGAAACCCACACACCGCAACAAAGAGTGGCCCCCACTCACCACAACTAGAGAAAGCCCGTGCCCAGCAACAAAGACCCAATGCAGCCAAAAATAAATAAAATAAAATAAATAAATTTTTTTAAAAAAGAATAATTTGTCACCTAAGATAGTGATATTTTCTCCAGAGAGGATTTTCTTTTTTTCTTTTTTTTTTTTTTTGAAATGGACCTCAGGTTATTTCTCTTTTTATTTTATTATTTATTTATTTATTTGTTTATTTTTGGCTGTGTTGGGTCTTCGTTTCTGTGCAAGGGCTTTCTCTAGTTGCGGCCAGTGGGGGCCACTCTTCATCGCGGTGCGCAGGCCTCTCACTATCGTGGCCTCTCTTGTTGCGGAGCACAGACTCCAGTCGCACAGGCTCAGTAGTTGTGGCTCATGGGCCTAGTTGCTCCACGGCATATGGGATCTTCCCAGACCAGGGCTCGAACCCGTGTCCCCTGCATTAGCAGGCAGATTCTCAACCACTGCACCACCAGGGAAGCCCCCAGAGAGGATTTTCTTGTTTGCTTCTGCCAGGAGTCTGGGTACTCTACCAGCCTGGAACCGTTTTAATAGAAGTTCAAGGCTTGAGGTACCCTGGATTACCCAGATGATTAGAACTGGAAAGTCCATGAGATAGTTGGTTTACTTATGACTCATCATAACTTTCAGTATAGCCGTTCAGGATCCCAGCTTAAAATGAGGAAGGAGGAACATTTAAAAGTCCCCACTTTTGGTAGATTCTGAGACTTAAATTTTGTCCTGAGGCCACCAAAACCACAGCTATTTCTTCTGGATTAGCAAATGTCCTTAGGGAAAATGCAGCTTTGGGTAATAGGCTTACTTCTCTGGGTTCTTATTTTTTAGTATATTGTGGTCAGAAAATTCTTTACTCTCTTACTGGTTCTTTGGTGCTTAAAGAGGTTTTTATATTCCATATATCTTTTTCAGTTGTCCTCTGTGGAAGATTTGGTCCTAATTAACTATCTCCCTATTCAGTGCCTCATGCAAGCTTCACACCAATCAGATACTTAGGATTATTTACATTTTTGTAATAACAGGAATATTTACATTTTTGATGTAGAAAGTAAGACTGAGAGTAGAGAAGTGATTTGTTCCAGATCACACAGAGGATGTGGCAGAGCATGGATTGGACATCAAGAAGCTAAAACTTCTTTGAACCACATCCTTCACAAAGCAGGTGCCAACCGTATCTATAAAACAGGTCCTATGAACTTCTGCACCACTCATCTGGGTGGACCAACTGAGATAACAGTTACGAAAGGGTTTTCCAATGTGGAAAAGTCTCTTCCCACTGCAGAAATGATTACAATAAAATGTTACTCACTGGTGACAATGACCTTTCATAGAAGTGGCTTTGAGTCTCCCTGGGAGCTGCATCTGTTGGTTAGGAGCTGAAATCACATTCAGAGTCACCTCCTCATTCATTGTATTCATTCTTTAGCATTTAATTAGCACCACTATGAGCAGGCCTGTGCTTAGAGATCTCCTGTCCAAGGGAGAAGAATTGGACAAGGACTGTATCATATGGTGGATCAATGCCTGGGAAGTGCTAGGAGCAGAGGAGAGATGGCAGTGAGAATAAATAAAACAACTCCTGTTTACTGGGCAGTTCCCATGTGTCAGGCACTGACTGCCCTGAAATACACACACACACACACACACACACACACACACACACATCCATATCAGTATGAACATTCACAGATTCTAAGAAATAGGACTTAGATATCTTTAAAGGTCATTATTTAGTTGGTGTATATATATATATACACACACACATATATCACATATGATACATATAACACATGATAATATGACATATATTATCTCATATGTTTTTATATGTAGCATATTATACATATAATACAGCATATAACACACACATATACATATGTATAATTTGACCCTTAAAAGAGGTCTAGGGAGATACAGAGATCTTGGGCAAGTTATTTTACATCTTGGTGCAATGAGGCTAATGCTAGCACCTACCTCCTGAGTTTGTTGATAGGAAGCACTTAATAAAGGCAGCTCTTGTACACTAGCCCTGCTGTCAGATGAGGACACCGGGGCTCAGAGAGTAGATTCCACGTGTCTGCATCCCACAGATGATAAGCAAACATTCCTGATCTCCTCCTGTGTGCCAGCCTCTGTGCTAGGGGCTGGGGGCGTACATATACAGGGCAGACAGCCCCCTTTCTCAGGCAGCCTAAACCAGCCCAATAGCCAGCTCAAAAGGCTATGACTTTACCCTCAGCGTGGGCAGGTCAGCCTGGAGAAGTGGTGGAAGGCTGCCCAGGGGAGTCTCTCCAGCCAGTTTATGAAGCACAGAGAGGGGTTTTCCAGATGGAATAGCTGAGCAGGGGGTTTTAGGCGGGTCGACAATGTGTGGAACATATCAAGGCAAGGACCTTTCTCTTTCTTGCTCCACGTGGGGAGGAATGCGTCCTTCACCTGCGTTTTCCATCCAAATGCTGAAGTAGCTTCCTCGTTACAAGGAAGTAGGTCACATTTCCAGTCCCCAAAAAGGAAACTGCTATCTCCATTGTGACAGGGTGTGAAAGAGCCACCTCTGCTGCCTCCCCCACATGCCTCCCCAGGGTCCTCACTTGCTGGGGTCCTCTGTTCCCAGAGCAGCTTTCCTCTTCCTGCCCAGGGTGTGAGGCACACTGGAGAATTCATTAGCGGCTCCCAAGCTGGCCCTAATAGCAGTGCGGGTGCTGTGGGCAGAGCCTGCTGCTGGCGTGGGTGCTGCAATCCACTTTCTGGCCCAGCTGACCCATAGCAACTGGGAGGTGGCTTTTCCCAGAAGAAAGTTCAGGCAGCGCACCTTGCAAGCAAGTGTTAGCTCAAGCTCCCCCTTGGCTAGGATCTACTTGCAGGGAGCTTTGTCCTTCTTTGGGGACTGTGGAGACTCTGAGGACGTCTCTGGATGAGAGTAAGCCTAAGCCTGGCATCCAGTCACACGAGGACCTGCCTTGGTAGGTTCCATGCTGCCTGCACCTGCTTCCTGGAGTTGTCACAAAACTTCCTGAGCTGAGGCAGGAGCTATGTCCCCAGATGTTAGATTCAGGCTATGGACACGAAGTTCTCCAGGGAAGCCTGTGATGCAGTAGAAATGGTGTGGATCTGGGGACGGACTGGTGCAGTGGGCAGAGCTGTCTGAAAAGGGTTCCAGAATCTTGTGCTGTGTTGTCCAAGCAATGAGCTATCGGGGGGCAGCCTGCTCCCACAGGCCAGCAGCTCTCTCTCCCCACAACCACAGAGGGCAACTGCAACACCCCACTTGCCTCCAGAGGCTCCAAGGTCCCTGGGTGCTGACAGGCAGACAACACCTGTAATCAGCCGGCACCCCGACTCCACTCTGCCTGGTTTTAAGTGGTCTGTGATTCCCACTGCCTGGGCCACTCTCTGGCATTTGTCCTTCCAAAGGGAGACCCAGGGGAGGTCCCTCCACTCTACTAATGGAGGGGACATGGGGAGGCCTCTGGTTCAGGAGGCTTCAGCCCTCATGGCCACATCCACCCTATCGGGAGAATCATGTTTGCTGTCTCTTCCAACCTATGGTGAAGAGGGAATGAAGCCCTGGTGTAGAAAGTGCCATCCAGAAAGGGTTCCTTGTGGGCCAGCAACTTCCGTCTATTGTTTTGCCAAAGTTCATTCCTGTATTTGTTTCCTGTGGCTGTCGCAACAAATGACAACAAACCGGGTGGCTTAAAACGACAGAAATTCATTCTCGCACAGTTCTGGAGGCCAGAAGCCAAAATCAAGATGTTCGCAGGGCTGGGCTCCCTTCCATCCCAGGCCCTTCTCCTAGCTCCCAGTGGCTGCCAACAATCCTTGGCATTGCTTGGCTTGTAGCCACATCACTCCAGTCTCTGCCTCCATCTTCCCATCACCTCCTCTGTGTGTCTGTTGTAAATATGACACCTGTCATTGGATTTAGGGCCCACCGCATAACCGGGATGATGTCATCTCAAGATACTTAATGACATCAGCAAAGATGCTTTTTCCAAATAAGTTCACATTCACAGGTTCTGGGGATTAGGACATGGACATACCTTTTGGGGGGCCACCATTCAACCCACTACAGCCCCCTTCCAGTTTCTCCAGAAGATGTGATGGGTCTTATTACTTCACCAACTAGAGAGAGGTAAGAGAGAAGAACCTGTTATGTGTCAGGTACATAACATTATCTACATTATCTCTATATTCATTATCTTGACTCTTCATCCAGCATCTCACCACGCTAAGGATTCTTATTTCCTCTTTCCAGATGAGGAAGTAGAGGCTCAGAGATGTTAAGTAACTTGCCCAAAGCCACACAGCTAGGAAATAGCACAGGGTATTGGACCCCAGGTCTGTCCATGTCATACAAGAGGGTCCCTCCTGGGTGTCTCCCGTCACTCACCAGGGCTTGGGATGAATCCTGCAGTATCGCATGGGATGGGTTAAGGAAGATGCTTTATTGGAGAAAGGGACCAAGGGTCAGTGAGAAGTGAGAAGACAGGGAACTCCCAGAAAGGAGTGCTGGGGCCAGGGCGCCGCTGTGGTGCTGGGTGTACAGAGGCCAAATTCTGGGGCTTACATTCTAGTGGAGGAGACTTGATGTATAACCTAATGGCAAGTGAAGAACAGTATAGCAGGATAAGGGGGGTGGGGAGGTGAGGCTAGAATGGGAAGATGCGCCTGAGGGTGGAGGTCAGAGTGCTGAGTGGAGAGAGCAGAGGGGCAGTGGTGGGGGAGTCAGGCAGCGACTGCGCCACGTCGTCATGGAGACCTGGTGTGGAGTTTGCTTTTTCTCTGGGTGTGATGGACAACCATGGCGGGGTGGAAGCCGAGGAGTGAGGAGATCGCCTTTATTTTTTAAAAGCTCGCTGTGAGAGGAAATATCAGACAAGCCCAAACTGAGGGACGTGCTACAAAATAACTGGACTGTACTTCTCAAAAATGCCAAGGGCGTGACAGGCAAAGACAGACGAAGGGACTGTTCCAATTTAAAGAAGATTGAAGGAACGTGACAGCAGAATGCAATATATGCTCAGGACTTTTCTTTGGGGCAATAGGCAGACTATGAATAAGGTCTGGAGATTAGCTGATAATACTAGCTCAATAGTGCATTTTTTGTTTTGTTTTGTTTCTTAATTTAATTTAATTTATTTTTTTATACAGCAGGTTCTTATTTGTTATCTATTTTATACATGTTAGTGTATATATGTCAGTCCCAATCTCCCAATTCATCCCACCACCACCAACACCCACCCCCACCCACCGGCCACTTTCCCCCCTTGGTGTCCATACGTTTGTTCTGTACATCTGTGTCTCTATTTCTGCCTTGAAAACCGGTTCATCTGACCATTTTTCTAGATTCCACATATATGCGTTAAAATAGCACATGTTTTTAATCATGGTACTGCAGTTATGTAAGAGAGTGCCCCTTTTTATAGGAAATATCCACTGGAATGTTTAGGGACAAAGGAGCATCATGTCTGCACTTCCTCTCAAATGTTTTAGAAAAAAATATGTGTATATATTGAGACAATAGATGATAAGGTACATGTAGGGGATTGAGTCAAGAGTGTATGGAGAGTTTTCATGCTGTTCTTAACATTTTTCTGGGAGTCCAGAAGTTATGTCAAAATAAACAGTTAAAAGGAAAAGGAGAGGCTGCCGTGCGGTGAGCTGGCTGTAGAAGAGGCAAGGGTGGGAGCAGGGAGCGTGGGGAGGGGGCTGTGAGCAGAGCAGCAGAGAGAGTGGAAGATGGTGTGGACTACAGTGGTGGCAAGGGGGAGATTTGAGATGTATTCTGAAGGTGGAGGCAGCAGGATTTGCTGATGGTTTGGATTTGGGGGCTGAGGGAGAGAGAATAATCAAGATCTTTCAACTGAATGGAGGCCCTTTCCCAGGATGGGAAAGGCTGGGGGTGACAGTTGCTGCTTGGGGGGAATATCAAGAATCTGTGACCAACAATAGCAAAGGCACCGCAGCTTCAAATGACACCTATCAAATCGATGTCATGGAAATGGGGTTTAATGCTGTGGAAGTGACTGAGCCCATGCAGGGAGTCAATGTAGGGAATGAGAAGAGGTGACGGGTGCCTCTGATATTTAGAAGTTGTTTGAGCAAACAAAGGGAGTTTCATTTTAGCTCTAGGGTGAGTGATTTACAATGACCTTTCATTGAGTGCTTCCTGTGTACCAGGCACTCTGCAAGGCACTTTAGACAATTTTTTTTTCTTCTTCTCACAGTAGTCTTGTGAGATGAACATCGGTATCCCCATTTAAAGCATGATGCAACTGAGGCTCAGAGAGGTGAAATGACTTGCCCAAGGTCACACAGCCAGGCAGCAAGAGAGCTGGCTTTTGAACCCAGTCCATCATCCCCCCTTCCCCCACAAGAGAACCTGCCAGGGAGTTCCTGTTTTCTATAACATCTTGCCCTGTCCCCCCTCCCCCCAGGACTGAAGTTTCCCTTCTTTGAAGGGAAGCCACGCAGCTGTTTTTCCTGACAGCTGTGAGGGTGTCTCCAAGGGAGGGAGCGTTTTGTTGCCGATCCAGCCCCTTCCAGGAAACAACCCCTGAATTGCAGGATTCCGCCCACCCTCACTCCTCTGACATACAACATTATACCTGGCCACACCCAGTGAAAGCTCCGTACCAGCTCCCGCCGTTCTCCATTTCTCCTTCTCTGAAAACAGCTCCCGAGAGAGTGGGGCTCAGCATCCTCCAGCCCTGATCTACCTCCTGGATGGGTGCCCACTCGCACTCCCTTATCGCTGTGGTTAACAGAAATCAATAGCAGTCGCTATGAGTCACCGAGAGCCTACCGAGTGCCAGGCTCTCTCTGTACGTCATGGTTAATTTCCCCAGGGCCCAGTGAAGTTGATATACCCGTCCACATTTTCAATATGGGGAGCCTGAGGCTCAAAGGGGTAAAGGAATCTGCCCAAGGTCACCGAGCCAGAGAGCAGCTAAGCCAGGATCCTGCTCACCAGTGCATCCCGAGCACCAGGCGCAGGGCTGCCCCACTGGAGCTCCATAACCACTTTCTGAATGGACTCAAGCCCACCCAAGGGTCTGACCATAAAGCTTCGATCTGTCTCTGTGCTTCAGGGTCATGAGCACAGGCCAAGCTGAAAGGCACAAAAGGTTTTGCTCCCCTGGCCTCAGCCCCCGCTGGCTGCTAAGCTCTGGGTTTCCACCATCTATCCCTTCTGCCTGCTCTCTGTTCCAACAGAGCCTCACCCACCACACCCAGCACAGCCCAGGCCGAGACATGGCTTGGAAAACTCTCTATTCCTGATCCCACCTTGGGCTGCCCAGGGCCTGGAAGGAGGAAGAAGTAGGAGGTAAGGGCTAGTAGGTTGGGTGGGTGCGGCTGGGTGCAGCTGGGCCAGAAGAACAAAGAGAACTACTTCTCAGAGAGCTAGAAGGTTTGGCATTCTTCCTACTTTAGGCCCAGAAACATTCCTCTGTGCATTGCACAGCCTAGTAAGTTATGTTCAGTTCAACAGCCAGGTACCAAGGTTCCATTGCATTAGTCAGGGCTGGCTAATTGCTGTGACAAATGGCCCCCCATCTCAGTGGCGTAGCACAATAAAGGGTGTTTAGATTTTTGTTTTGTTTTTTGTCTCATCTTTTTGCGTGGTGTCTGGGAATTACTTTCAAGTACACCAGCAAACAATTTGAAAAGTTGAGTGGAAGTGGTGAACGAAAGAAGCCTGGGAAAATGTTGATAATTTGTGAAGCTGAATGATGGCTGGCTAAGGTGGGTTATTATACTATACTCTCTACTTTTGTGTATTCAAAACATTTATGGATATTTATTTCTCACTCACACAAAGCCCAGTGCTCACGTTCCTGGCCTGTGGCTCTCCTGGGTGGCTTCCCTCTAATGGATGCTCCAGGACACAGGCCCCTTCCGTCTTGTGTCTCCTCTGCCGTCTTTTGGCTTCAAGGTTATCCTGGAATCATCCAAACAACATACAGGGAGAAGAAAGAAAAAAATGATATACCCACTACTTAGCACCTCATCTTAAAAGTGCCCTGCAACCCTCTGCTCACTTCGCATTGGTGAGAACTGGTCACGTGACTGGCAAGGGATACTGGGAAATGTAGTTCCTGGCTGGGCGGGTACATCCCAGCACCACCACCTTATAATATCAGGGGAACTTGAAACTTGGTTGGTCAGCTGATCGTCTCGGCTGTACCCACTCTGTCAGTCCATGTTAAAGATGATGCCCAAGGGGGTAGCCTGGTCTCCCATAAAGAGAAAGAAAAGGGATTTGTAAGGGGTTTATAAGGATGAACTTCTAAGTTGCTATTACAAGGCTTCCCAAACTTGCTCCATGACATACCTGTGAGATGGTCTTGGCTCATAGCGGAAGGGGAAATCATGGGAAAGGAGGCACCCAGATGCCCAGTCCTGGGCATCTGTCCTTCAACACACTGATGCCCCCATCCCAATATCCACCCTCCATATCAAAAGTGGTGAAGGAATCACTTTGCAAAATGTTACCATTGAAGGAAAATGGGCACCATGTACAAGGGATCTCTCAAATTATTTCTTACAACTGCATGTGAATCTACAATTATCTCAATAAAAATTTCAATAAAAAATGGGGAGTGGCAAAGGAGAGACTCTGGAGTGCCCTAAGGCACTAGAAGTTGCCCCAGGATGGACCCAGGGTCCCTGTTTCCACTCTCTCTGCCTCCCTCCCAGGCCCCCAGAGTGGTTGTTCCAAAGTCCAGATCTGCCTGGCTACTCTGCTGTGGCCTATAGGATAGTGTCCAGTCTCTGCAACAATGCATCACAGTCTCTGACCTTTTCCCACACCATCTCTTCCCTCCTTCCCTACCTGCTCTGCACCTGCCCCAACATACACACACACCTCAATCACTGTGAGCCACAAGCTGTTCTCCAAACTCATCGTGCTTTCTTCCACCTTGGTCCTTACACATGCTGTCCTTTGGAGCCCCAGCCCATACAACAAACTCCTACACGTGTTGCAAGACCTCTGCCCCTGCCATGTCACCTTCTCTGGGCTCTTACCGCTTTTTTTTTTTTTTTAATAAATTTATTTATTTATTTATTTATTTTTGGCTGCATTGGGTCTTTGTTGCTGCGCTCGGGCTGTCTCTAGTTGTGACGAGCGGGGGCTGCTCTTCGTTGTGGTGCGCGGGCTTCTCATTGGGTGGCTTCTCTTGTTGCAGAGCACGGGCTCTAGGCGCGCGGGCTTCAGTAGCTGTGGCACGTGGGCTCAGTAGTTGTGGCTCACAAGCTCTAGAGCGCAGGCTCAGTAGTTGTGGTGCACGGGCTTAGTTGCTCTGCGGCATGTGGAGTCTTCCTAGACCAGGGCCCGAACCCGTGTCCCCTGCATTGGCAGGCGGATTCTTAACCACTGCACCACCAGGGAAGTCCCTAGGCTCTTACTACTTTATGTTCATCCTCAAACTCACCATTCAAATGCCTACATTCATTTGTGGGTCTTTCTCTCCTGCTGGACTGTGAGCTCCTTCAGTGCGCATTCATTTTGATGTCCCTAGTTCCCAACACAATGCCTGGCAAGAACTAGTTTTCACTAAAATGTTAATGTTTGGCTAAATGGAGAAATGAATAAGTGAGGGGATGGGGGTATATAACACTATGACCTCTGCCTGTCTAGCAGGGTTGTTGTCAAGTTTAAAAGGGTATTTGAAAAGGGCCTTTGAAAAGGGTCACTCTCATGCTGCTACTACCACTCTCCCTGACCCACACATGTCCCACCACCTGCCCTCAGCTTCATTTAGTCAACCCAGTGAATCCTTCTAGGCCATGGCCAGGCATCAAAGTGTAGGGAAAGACAAGGGGCTTTGCACTTGGAGAGACGTGAGGTCAGAGCCTGACTCTGCCAACTGCTAGCTGTGTATTCTTGGCCAGATTAATTCAACTCTCTGAGCCTCAGTTTCCTCTTTTGTAAAATGGAAGCACCATTCCTCCCAGGGTTGATATGAGGATTACAGGAAGGGTGTATGTAAGAACGTGGTACAGCTCAATGAATGTTTTTCCCCATCCCATAAAGCCCCTCCTTTTACCCACCAGTGACCTTTCTTTCCTTTTGAATCTTTTTTTTAAGACAATTTTTTAGAGCAGTTTTAGGTTCACAACAAAATTGAGAGGGAATACAGAGTTCCCATACACCCCTACCCCCACATGTGCACAGCCTACCTCACTACTAACATCCCCACATTTGTTACAATTGATGACCCACATTGACACATCATTATCACCTAGAATCCATGGTTTACGTTACTATTCAGTCTTGTGTACATTCCATGGATTTGGACAAATGTATAACAACATATATCTGTCCTTATAACATCCTACAGAGTATTTTCACTGCCCTGAAATACGCTCTGTGCTCTGCCTATTCACCTCCCCCTCCCCCCGCCTCATCCCTGGCCACCACTGATCTTTCTATTGTCTCCATAGTTTTGCCTTTTCCAGATGTCGTAGAGTTCTAATCTTACAGTATGTAGACTTCTCAGATTGGCTTCTTTCTCTTAGCAATATGCATTTCAGATTCCTCCATGCCTTTTCACGGCTTGATATCTCGTTTCTTCTTAGTGCTGACTGATATGCCATTGTCTGGATGTACCACAGTTTATTTATCCATTCACCTACTGATGAAGGCCATCTTGGTTGCTTCCAAGTTTGGCAATTGTGAATAAAGCTGCTATAAACATCCATGTTCAGATTTCTGTGTGGACATAAGTTTTTAATTCATTTGGGTACATACCAAGGATCACAATTGCTGAATCGTATAGTAAGAGTATGTCTAGTTTTGCAAGAAACTGCCAAGCTATCTTCCAAAGTGACTGTACCATTTTGCCTTTTCACCAGCAATAAGTGAGAATTTCCATTTGACGCTTTAGTGAATGAATGGTGACCACTACATCGTCCGTGGATGCCAGCCCATAGTCCGTGTGAGAGAAAGTGTGAGAAGGCTGGGCACCGCATGTGAAGCTTGACGTAGTAAATGGTAAACAAGATTTAGCTGTTGGTACTGTGAGCTGGGCCCCTGCAGGTATTTCTGTATTAAACGATGCATGAGAGCAGTTGGCTCAGGACCCCCTGAGCCAGGCCCTGAGGACACAGAGGGTGCAGCTGCAGTGCCCCCTCAGGGGCTCACATACCAGCAACTGTGGAGGCAGAAACACAGACAGTGACAAGACCTCAGAAGTACCTCTGCCAGACAGGACACAGAAGGCTGTGGAAGCCCAGGAGGGAGCAAGAGACAAGAGACAGCTGCTTGGAGAAGGTGACATAAGAATTTGTTTTAAAGGTTAAAGCCGAATTAGCCAAGTGAAGAAAGAAGGGCGGGCAGAAGGGCAGTGGAATATTCCAGGCAGAGGACCAGCCAGCACAAAGGCACAGAGGTGTGAGAGGCGAGAAGCAGCATGAGGTGGGGGCCCCCAGCTCTGGGGCTGGAGAGGGAGGCGAGACCCATCACAGGCGTGCGGTGGGCCAAGCCAGGGTCAGCCTTCCTCCCCTGGATAAGGACAGGATGACGTAGGTGGGCGCTCACTATGTGCTAAGCACCAGGCACGAATTACCGATTTGTATCCCCACAGCTATTACAGGAGGTAGTTGCTATTACCATCCCAGGTTAGGTAATTTGCAAAGTCGCGCAGCTGGAAGAGATGGGCTGAGATTCCAGTCCAGACAGACAGCTGCTTCCAGGACCCACGAGGGGAGACATAACCACGAGGAGGATGGGAAGAGCTGCTGAGGTGGCCTTGGGGAGGGGGCAGGTCGGGTTTGTTGCACTGGGGGCGATGGGGACAGCCGAGTGGAGGTCCCAGGAGGTGAGAGACATGAATGCTGGAAACAGGAATTTAGACCCACCATCGGGGGCTCTCGATGTTGATGAAGCATGTGCCAGGGCACCTGCTTTTGCATCCCTTGAAATCCTCTCCCAAGCCCTGCAGAGAGGCTAAAATCATCTTCCTTTGGGGATGAGGAGACTGAGGCCAGCAGCTAAGCCACCCCTTGCTGTGAGGGAGGCTGGGAATGCAGAGGCCCCTGGGCTGAGCGCGTTGCCACCCTGAGGAGGATCAGGGTTTCGTTAGCCAGGATGACTTGAGAAATGGCTGTCTAGTTGGAAATTGACAGTGTCTGCCTCATGGAGGTTCAGAGAGGTCAAGATACTTGCCCAAAGTCACGCAGCTGATAAATGACAACTGGGATTTGAACTTGGCTCTGTCCACCCTCACAGAGCACATGGGTCCCGGACTCAGCTGCCTCCCAGGAATCTCTCTCCACTCCTCGGCATTGCACTAAAACCGCGCATCCACTCAGGCGCCACCGGCTCACCCTGCCACCCTGCCCCCAGCCTCTGCCTCTGATTCCCATGTGCATTCCGCACCTCCTGCTACAACAGCTCTAAAGCTCCCTCACCACAGTCCACACGCCCAAAACTCTGATTCCTGTTTTCATCTGTCATTCTTTCCAGATTCTCTGCTCTCGAGCCCTTCCTCCCCCACCCCGCTTTCCCCAGAGGCTTCCTAAGCACCAAAGGCCACAGAGGATAAATGACATCATCTGTGCTCTGGACCTCGGGGGCCCAATTATCAGGCTGTAAGTGGAAGCGCCCTGCATTTTCCCACAGGAAAGGGCCCTCCCTCACTCCTGACCCTGCATGCTTCTGGGGATCTTGGCAGAGTCCGTGGGCGCCTGCCTGAAGGAAACCGAGAGCCCTCTCCCCGTGGACATGTCATTTGGGTATCTTTTTTATCCACTATAGACCCTCTTGGTTTCTTCCAACACGGGCACAGGTGGCTTTCGACAGAAGGGAGGCATCACCACTGGATCATGAAAACCAGCAGTTTGGGAGTCTGATGGACCTAAATTCATGTCTAGCTCCTCCCCTTTCCACCTTTGGGAACTTGGACAGGTAGCTTCATGGCTCTGGGGTTCTATCGTCTCACTTTTAAGTTAGGAATAACTTAAAACAGATATCATCTCACTAAATCCTTTTAACAGTCCTCTGAGGTACAAGCAATGTCCCCATGTTACAAGCGAGTTAACAAGGCACAGAGAAAGTTAGACATTTGCCCAAGGCCACAAGCTAGCAAATGGTGAAGCCAGGGCCTGGATTAGAACCCCTGTCATCAGGAGAGCTCTGAATTGCCAAGGAGCCAGCCCGAGAGGTGGGGAAAGCTTTTTGCAGCCCAGACATGCTGAACCTGGGGGTTGGGTGGAGTGAGATCAGGTGTCAGAGGACACCCAGGTTCCAGAATTGGCTCAGTTGTGGGGCAGAGGGAAAGTTAATTTCTCGGGGCTCAGCTTTCCCAGCTGTAAAATGGGGATGACAGTCCCCACTCCAGAGCTATCGTGAGGATCACAGTAGGTAACGCTTCCCAGACCTCCACCACTCCTGTGTTGCAGGGCCAGTTTTTAGCACACCTGCGTCTCCCCTGAATTATCCACTAATGTTTTTTTCTTTAAATGGATCACAATTTATTACTCAAATATGTTTATTGGCACCTTATTGAAACTAACTTCCTATCGCTACCTTAAAATGGAAACTGGGCACATTTGCCACAAATAGAAGGTATTTATACAGTGAATGCTGGCAAACAAGTGTTAAAGTGTTAGAAGTGTTAAAGGACCCACTTTCACAGGCGGCCTGTCTCAGGTGCACTTCCTACCCCTTCCTGTCTCTAGGCTGGATTATGGAAGGCCTGGTCAGGAGACCCTCAGGGCATCTTGTCACCTCCCTTCAAGCACACGGGGGCCGTGTTGTGGCTTGGTACACAGTAGGTGCCCAGAAACCTGAGCTCCTCTCTCCGGCCTCACTCCCCCAGAACAGACATCTCACAGGAAAAACCGGCCTTCCTCCCCCAAAGGACAATGTGGCCACAGCAGCAACCTCCAATTACACTCATATTCCTTCACCACCATCACTTACTGCCTTAAAAGGAGGCTGAGGTTTACTTCTGACCATGACTCAACGTGGCACGAGGCGTGGCAGGCCATGACGTGTTGTCCCTAGCCACCATCCTGAGGCTTCTGACACGGGAGCTAAATCGCTGCTGTGAGTACCGAGAACCTGCAGTGCTCTTAAGACCTCCATGGCTCCCTAGTACCCAGAGGAGCATGTCCACCTCAACACGTCTACCAACAGCATCCTCACCATTCTCAATCACGGTGCATTCTCTAGCACAGTCCCCTGCATCTGAATCTTTCCTCAGCTCTCCTAGAGGCTGAACGCCCTTGGGCAAGGCACTCAAAGTCCCTGAGGTCCAGAGCCCCGGGAGGGGAAGAATATCCATTTCATTAGCTTGTCTTGGGGCCCTAACAGTAGAATGTCCATAGGCAGCACAGTCCCTGCTTTCTAATGCGCCCCTCAGGGCAGCTGCACTCCCTCTGGCCGTCTTAGCATACACTTTTGCAGTCTGCACTAGTCTCCCCAGCACGCACCCCTCCCTTCTGCCAAAGGGCTTTTGCAGCACTTCCCATTGCTCAGAGTGCTCTTCTTCCACCTATGGGCCTGGTGACCTCCTTCATGCTCAGCTGTCAGTTCAGGGACACCTTCTCCAGGAAGCCTTCCCTGACTTCAGACCGGCTCAGAGCAAGTGCCACCCTCAGAGCACTTCTCTAATTATTTGAGTTCCAGGCCCATCCCTAGACTCCATGTGGCGAGGAGCTGTGTCCCTTCTGTTGTCCCTGTGGCTCAGCACTTCATATAGAGCCTGGTACAGGACAGGAGCCCAAAAAATGGATGCCATTATTAGAATATTAGCATCTGCCTGCTTCTGGGGAGGAGCTGGTGTGTTCTCCCCTCCAGCCCTTGCTCCTGCCGGTGCCCCTACAATGCATTTCCCCCTCTTTCCTCTCCCATAAGATCCGAAACCCCTGTCTGGCATCGGTTATGTTTGTCCTCTTTTTGGATCCTCACAGCCACCTCGGGAGGCAGCAGGGTAGGTTGTCACCACATTTTAGATACAGAAAACAAGGCCCAGGGAGGGACATCAACTTGCCTGAGCTCCCGCAGCTGAGACATGGGCAGAACTGGAGGCAACTGTGGTCTTCAGACCCTAGTTTGAAACTCAGCCGGGAGTTAGGGGTTCTTCTATCCTTCCTCTTGCCCACGATCTCTAGGACTCCAACACACGACTCCTCTTCCTGCTCAACTCATTGCACAGACGCTTAACTGTACTTCATTTCTTCTTCATTACAACCCCCCCCCTCCCCAACACACAAACTGGTGTTATCATTCCCATTTTAGAGGTAGGAGAAGAGAAGGATCCACCGGCTAGCAACCCACCCTGTACCACACAGTTGCTGAGAAGCGGAGCCTGGATTCAGACCCGGTCAAGGAAGCCATGCGGTGATCTTCCCACCTCTACTACCCTTGTCCTGGTGCCAGCAGCCTGATTTCCTGTAGGGGTTACCATCCCCGCCACATCATGCATACAGTCTGGCGGGGCTGTCGATCCAAGTGCCTCACCCTCCCGTGACCTACACTAGCAGAGGGACTCCGCACAGATGACCTTTGCTGAGTGGTTCCTGGGAGAGTGCCTATTTATTCCCGCTGGCTGGATCCCCAGAGCCCCTGCCCTTTCTGAAGCCTCCAGCTTTTCTGTGGAATCTGGGAGCCACACCATATTCCTCCCGTACATTCCTTTGAGCTGAAGTTGGACGCTCTGTTTCTGTTGCTTGCAACCAGAAGAACTGACTGCTTCTCCCAAGCTGGTGATAAGATCCATGGGACTCGAGCCTTGTCTCCTTGTCTCACACTCCTTTTATATTCTCCTTGTGCCTGGCCAAGAGCAAGGCACTTGGTACATGCTGGAGAAACTGAGCAGCATTGGAGCCCCTGGATGGTGCAATCCTTGGCCATTCTTAGTGTCTTCTTTACATTTTGTGTCAATTTCCACGTTTTCTACAATAAACTTGTGTTGCTTGATTTTCTTCTAAAGAAATAAGTTATGGAGCCCTCAAAAAGTATCATGAAGTGACCATTGATTTCCCAATCTTCTGCCTCTACGGGAACTTTCAGGAGGTGTGGGATTTCACAGGCAGTTCTCCCACTTTGGATCACTGACTGCACACTCTCCAGAGAGCCCCAGAAATGAATGAAAATCCCTGGTTAGGAACCTGATGTCAGCTTCAGCTGAGGAGAATCTGCCTCACTCCCCTCCCTAACTTACAATTACAATAAAAATGGAAAGGTAATATTCCCACCTTGGATTTTTAAAAGATATTTTTCCTAAGTACAGAAGTAATACAATTTGTTTTCTTATATATACATATTTACTTCAACTTCTTTCTCATTGTATTACCTTCTTTTAATTGTATATATGTATTACCTGCATTGTTAACGTTTTTAATGCAAATCAAAAAGACATCATTTTTAGTCATAACAGAAATTTTAAACAATAAAGAAAAACACGAAGAAGAAAATTAAAATCACCTCTTTTCCCACCACCCAGAAATAATATTAGAATGTGAATGTATTTCCTTCCAGTCATTTTTCTATGCAGATGACTGTGCTTTCAGGGTGTCTGTCTTTCTCTTTCATGGTTTTTCTTTTATTCTTAAAGCCACCATCTTCTTAAATCATTTTAAAAGTATGTATGAACTACACACATATGATTATAAAAATGTCACATTATTGTACAAGTATTATTTATCAGTGTATGCACACGCATGCACATTTACATATACACCCACATACATGTGCATATACAGTTCTGTGTTCATATACCTAGATGTTTGCTAGGTACTTGCATACACATCTCAGGTTCTCACCAAAAAGAAATATGTTTAAGTGGATAAGAAAATAATACTGTGAGTAGAACAAATATGAAACCTTAAATAGAAATGTCAGGAAGTTATAGATCCCTGGGTAATGTATGAATCATCAGGGGGTGGATTGATATTTTTAGGCCAAAAGTTGACCAAAGGAGTTCACCACATCTTTAACTTCATGCTCTTAATTCCAATATACAAAATAAGTTAAAGGTACATTTTTTAAATGTATGTACATTACTCTCTTTCTAATTGTCCTAGTATCTCATAGCACTAAAATACACATCCTCTTAATTTGTTCTATTTGATGACTCTGCCCTATAGTTGATTGTTTTTCTTCTGTAATTTGTACACTGTGATTTCTGTGAGAGTATTATGTGCCCTAGGTTGAAGAAATGTCTTTGAAAACAAGTTTTACATTTGCTCTGTTTTGCTCCTGACTTTCCAATAGTCAAGACCAATTTCTACAGTGTTTTCTTGGCTTGGGCTTCCTGTACTAATTGGATAGTATAAATTTAATCTCCACTCACTCACATGGTACAAGCTTGAGATTTCAAATTCTCCAGGGGTACTTATGCATTTCCACCCAGAGCCTGAAGTGGAGACCACATTTTGGTTGAGGTTTCTCCAGCTCCCTCCCATGGAGGGCTATGGCAGTCAGGAAAGGCAGGATTATGCTTGGTAATAAAAAAGCCCAAACTCTTCGTGGCTTAACATAACAACAAAGGTTTATTTCTTACTTATTCCCCATACCCATCAGGGATCAGCTGGGAATTCTGTTCAGTGTGTCCTCATTCAGGGACCCAGGCTGATGGAATAGCCGTCCCCAGTCTGGACAACCTGCACAGGCATTTAAATGCTCTGGAAATATTTGATGAACAATATAAGCAACCACTATAAAGGAAACGCCTTGCTGAGTTTCCTGCTTCATTAAGGCATCTCAGTTCTACCTGCCACCACATTCATGTCAAGCCCATGTCTCCTGTCCCAGTGGGGGTTTCCCTTTATTTATTTTAAGCTCAGCTAAGTGTTTTTAATACCTTTGTTTTATATTATCCAGCACTTCTAGATGTTTCTGTTCATTGTGGTGCGGATGGAGAAGTGTCAGGTCAGTTTGCCATGTTGCCAGAATCAGAAAAATTTTTATCATGTCTCCTAGACTGGGAGTGTGCTGTTTTGTAACCCTCTTTCATCTAACAATAGATCATCATGATTTTCCCATAACCTTATATATTCTTCAGGAGCCCAATTTTCAACATTCTGCAGTAGTCTATGAATGTACCATCATTTATTTAACCAATCCCATCTTCTTGGACACCTAGGTTGTTTCCAGTTTCTTCCTATTAACATTAGGGAGGCAATGAACATCCTTATATGCAGGAGCGACTTTCAAAATATGTAACAGCTGGGATGGTCTGGGCTTGGGCACCAACGAGTTGGAGTGCACAGTAGTCACAAATGGCTGGTTTGGCGGCACCGTGTATCCCCACTGTGTGTACATTTACCTTTGCACACACCCTGTGATTTCCCCTGGATACGTTCTAAGAAGCAGCATTTCTGGGTGGCCCAAAGGATAAGGGAACCCTTTAAGACTTTGACATCTCCTTCTAAATGTCTCCAGCCTCATTCTCACTCTAGAAGAGAGTCTAAAAGAATCTAAAAGAGTCCAACAGAATCTCCATTTTCCATTCTCACAGCTGCTCATCTCGTAATAGGTCAAAAAGGCGCTGGGATGGAATTTCTCACCAGAAACTCCCTAGCCAGCTGGGCTTGTGGTTCTCTATCAGAGGCTGATAATGCTCATGACCGATGGGGTATCCAAGGTCCCTGCAGGAAGCCCGAGGGTGGGAGGTTGGAGATGTGAGCATGCGGTGCATAAGTGCACCTCTGCCTCAACAGGGAGGGGTTGTGGGTCTGGAGGGGGTCCCAGCAGCAGACATGTCAGGGTCTTCAAAACCTGCCCTGGGCTAAGAGCATCGTCTCTGATGTCTGGGCTCAAATCAGCTCCACAGCCAGCTGTGTGACTTTGAGTAAGTCCGTCCTCATGAGCCTCTGTTTTCTCATCTGTAATGTAGGGATGCCTCCTCCCAGGGTTGCCGTGAAGCATACATTAATCAAAATGATATGCACATCTCCCAGGCCTGGCACCGGGCAGCCAAGCTAAAGAAATGGTAGGGATGAGGTGGGGGTTGGTGGCAGCAGCTCTGCTGATGTGTGAAGACAGACTTGTGAACTCCTATTTCTTTTCTTCTGCAGGCTGAGTGTCCCTGGTTCCTTCAGAAGGGAAGGAGGCCAGGAAACCTGGACTAACCCAGAGAGGAGACCATGAGGTACACAGTACAAATCTTCCCACTCAGGAGCCACAGCACCTTGTGTTTCTACACAAGCATCTGTCCTTACCACGGCCTGCAAGGTCCCCCACATTCCAGCCCCTCCTCCCACTCTGAGCCCAAGTCCTACCACTCTGCCCACCCTGCACCACCCCAGCCTTCCTGTAGTGCTTTGAACACTCAGGAACCCTCCAGCCTCAGGGCCTTTGCACTTGCTGTTCTCCCCACCTGGAATGCTTTTCTGAATCTTTACAGGATTCAGTCCCTTGCTTTATGCAGGCCTCAGCTCAAATGTCACCTCTTTAGAAAGGCCTGCCCTGGTCACTCCATCTATAATGGCAGCCTGCCCCTGCTGCCATCCTGTCCTTCATTGTCTCTATTCCCTCACCCCATTTGTTTTTCTTTCTAGCACTTATCCTTACTTAAAATTATTTCGTACATTTCTTTGTTGCTTGCTTATTGCATCTCACCTCACAAATAAAGTATAAGCCCCTCAGGGGCAGAGACTTTGCTTTGTTCACTGCTGTATCCCCAGAACCCAGAGCAGTGCCTGGCACATGGTAGATGCTCAACAAATATTGATCCCCTTTCATATGAGTGATTCCCTTTCCTTCATTCCCAGTTTGGCCACTTCATAGCAGTGTGACCTTAGGCAAGTCACTTCTCTCTGCCCCTCAGTTTTCTCATCCATACAGTGGGGTTAACTAGCCATTATACGTGGCACAGCTGGACGGCCACAACACTAAGGTTGCAGAAAGGCCTGGTGCTGAGGAAACCTGCTACCGCGTGCCCCTCCCAATGCAGATCCTCTAGGAATAGGTGACACAGGTCACTTCAGAAGGCTTTAGCTTAGCTCCCCCTGACTGGGGAGGGAACCGGCCTGGAGGGGCTGCCACTGGGTGAGGGGCTGCCACTGGGTGAGGTGCCTGCCACTTCTTACCCCATCACCCCACCCTGCTCTCCAGCTGGGATTTTTGCACGGGCTCCTTCAGGCCCCATGAATAATAGATGATGTGTGGGGCCCTTTCAGAGCCTCTCATAATCCCTGGGGAAAAAAAGAAGTCTTTCTCTGTCTTGTTTTGATCCCCTGTCTTGGCCTCCCTCTCTGCACATGAGTCACCCTGTATTAATCCTGCAGCTTATCTGGGCGGGTGGCCCAGAAGCCTCACCTTGGAGCCCCAGAGGCAGGGCTGGGGAAAAGAGCCTCCTAAGAGTGTGGGCAGCCAGTGGGCAGATCAGGCCCAGGAGTGGTGCTCCCAGGCTGGCCTGGATCATTCTAGAAGCAATTCTAGCCCAACCTGCAGACACCAGGCAGAATCCCCATTCCTTCCCAGGAGGAAGCCTGTAGCTACTCTGAGGGCAAGCATGTGCCCAGGGAATGGACCATCTGTGGCCCCACTGGGAACCATGCACACTTCTTGGGCACTGGCCATGGGCAGGCATCACGCTGGACACTTCACATATCTTATCTTGTTTCTTCCTCTTGAACCTCTGGAGAGGTAGGGGTGGTTGGTCTCATTATACAGCTGAGGAGGCAACAGAGAGGCGAACTTGCCTAGGGTCACACAGCCAGCAAATGGTAGGTCTCTCTGCCTCTGCATCCACTTTCTTTCTATGACTCCAGAGAGACAACACCAAGAACTCAGGGTGGGTTTCTGGGATTTGCCCACCAGGGCGTAACCAGAAGCCTATCAGACAGGAGTGTGGGGTCACATCAGACTAGAAAGGGCCAGGCCCACCAGCATAATGAAAAGACATCCCAGGGGTGATCCCCCATGGCACACACCCCACTCATCTCCACTTAGGAGCATTTACTCACCATCCCCGCCCCCCCCCCCCGCATGGGTGTGACCTTTGGTGCAACAATTACACCACTAAGCTGAGCACTCCACTGGGAATTAAAAATCTTAAATTCTACCATCAGCAGGGCCACAGAGCTTCTGTGTGATCCAGGCAAGTCATGACTTTCTTGTTTCCTTGTTCATGAAATAATGGATCTTGTTCTTTGTTGGGAGATCCAGGTTCTAGAAGCTAGGATGCTCATAGGTGATTTTTAAAGCACTGCGGTAGTTACACCTCTTCTTCCAGGACACATAGCCCAGCTCCCGTGTGTGGACACAGGCACCTCAGTCCTCACCTATGTTCTACTGAAACTCACTCCGTCTTCCAGCCTTGCAGGTGTGAGTGAAGGGTGAGTGTTGCTATAGCCTTCAGGGCACAGCGGGTTTGCTGCCCAGTATCCTCCCCAACCCTTGGTCTATGTGGCAGTCAGGGAAGTTGGCTGACCCCACGCCAGGGTTGACCTATGAGTGGCCTGGCCACTTAACTGCCCATGGATCAGCTGGCCGGACTGGTTCAGGGGAGGGCCTGGGACCCAAGATGACCTGTCAGGAATGAATCTCAAGGTTTTGCTGGAAACGCTAGACTAGGTGCTTGTCCTTCTCTGCATGATGTGAATGAAGAAAGATTTAACTCTGGGCGCTGCTGGCAGCCATCTTTAGACCACAGATGGAAGGTCTGCTTGACGCAGATGCCTTATGGAAGCAGCCAACCCATGAAGTAGACAGGGAGAAACCCAAAAGTCCTGGATTGAACTACCCTTGGCTGTTCAATTACATGAGCTTTTTTTTCTTTCTGTCACATGCAACCAAAAGCATCCTAATGGATACTGACACACAGCAGAGGACCAATAAACGTTTATCAAATTGAAGTTTGTTTCAGAGTTCAGCACCATGATCTGATGCACAGTAGGGCCCTTGGTTTAAGAAAATATAACCTGAGGCTGATTGAGAACCCACTATATGCCGGGAACAGAGCATGGTCAGTCAGGTAAGAAAGTGAAGGCCCGAGAGGGGACTTGTCTCCAAATGCAGAGCTGGGCAGAGCCTTGGGTCCTAGCTGATCTGATTATTAATTCCACAAAAGTAGGGTAAGAGGGTAGTCCTGTTTCCTGTGGTCAAGAGGCTTACTTCGTATCTCAGTGCTCTCTTTTTCCCTCCTGGAAGCTGCCTCCAGACCGGCCTCTTCTCTCCGGGAGGTCGCTGGACAAGCTCAGATCTCCTGGGCCATCCCTCCCACCAGAGCGGCTCTGACAGGCCACTCCCCGCCCAGACACCGACTAGCCTCCCTTCTGAGGCACCATTAAGAACAGAGGCAGAGTTCAGGATATCTGATGTGGTGCCCAAGTGCCCAGGTGGAGGCAGTGCCTGAGATTGAAGTGCAGGGGCCCTTGCAAACACCTACTGTGCACCAGGCAGCGGGAAAACAAGGAACAGGACAAAGGCAGGGCTGCCTCATGGGGCAAAGCCTAGTGACATCAAACAACAGTTACCCAACGTGCAGAGCCGGCTCCAGGCATGCTTAATAACCCTACACACACATGTACACGCAAGTACACACGTACACAAATGTACACACAATGCACATACACATATATATACACACAGTACACACACAAGTATGCACAGACACATATACACACACATACACACGTGTACACACACAGTCCACAACAATGAAATAGGCAGTTTTATGAGTACAAATAACTAGATAACAATGCAGGGGAGAAGCTCTGTAAGGATCCACATCAAACTGCTAACAGTGGTTGCTGGAGATGAGGGTTGTCCAGAGGGACTTGAGCCTCCTCTATAGTGTTCATCCCCGGAGGAGAATGTATTCTTGTTTGATTTGTGCTCCTAAAAATTAATTTAGAAAAAAAGATCAAATCTGGGAACATAGTTAACTCATGGTAACTGCCTTTTTCTGGGAAAAGCATCCAGGGTGCTGACCACTCGTCTCAAGGCAAAGAGTAGAAGAAACACACAAGGGGGAGGGGACAGACTCAAGTGAAGGAGGAAGCCCAGAGGCCCCACCTCTCCCCACCTCTAATCACGCCTGGGATAGAGCACCCCCCCGCCCCCCCGTCAGCCTGGCCCCCAGGGCTCGGGAATTTCCCGGAAGCCTGAGACATCCTGAGAAAACACATCTTCTCACGGCCTTTGGGCAAATGGAGTTGGGTGAGTGTCTTTTAATTAGCATTTTCATCATTTTTCTGTATTTTACAAAATCCAACACATGATGGGGGTGGCAGGGTTGAGGCTTCAGAGAGGAGAGGTCAGGGTTTTACTAGGTCTGATACCCAGAAGAGAAATGTTTTCTGGACAAATCTAACCCCGGGGTCAAACAAACTTTTGCCAATAATTTTAAAAATATTTTGTATTCCATGTTTGAATGACACAAGTAATATATGAGAAGATTCTCTTAAAAATTAAAACCGTCCTGATGAAGTTGAGGTTCCCTCTGCCCTACACTCCCCATCCAGTCCCCTCTGGAAAGTGACCATCCTACATGACTTGATGAACGCCCTTCCAGAACTTACTTGAGGCCTTCATATATATATATATATATATATACACATGGACCTATTGAAATGTGTCATCCTGGCTTGGCTTTGTTTTTTAGTAATTAGTAACATGCTGTACATATTCTTCTGCAGCTTTTTTTCTTCTTAACAAGTCTTAGAGATCTAAGTCAGTTCACACACATCTTTTTTGTTCTTTTTAAATACCACAAAGAACCTAGGCATTGAGGTGGCATACATTATTTAACTGTTTAACACAGTGATTATTTAAAACAAAACAAAAAATGTGTGTCAATTTATAAAGTAAAGGAAACTACGCCTCTCCCACCACCACACCTAACTCTGAACTTCAGTTTCCTCATCTATAAAATGGAGGCATCAGCCTACGTGATCTCTGTGGGTATTTGTGATTTGAAACATTTTCTCTGCCCCCTGTGGATGCCCTCACTAGGGGTCCCCCTGCGGCACCTCATTTCCTCTTCAACCATGGCTTTCCCGGGGTCTGTATGTGAGTCAGCCCTCCCCTCGCCCGGCCCCTGGTTTGCACCGGCCCCCCTGACTGACCTCTCAGGTTTGCTCCAGCTCCTCTGACAAGCCTGTGGCAAGAGAACGCACACGGAGCTCCTGTAGCTGCCTTAAAATAGTAGGTTTGTCTCACCCTCATGCTCCTCCGAAGCAGTCACACTTGGTTTTGTCTGGAACTGTCTGGAAATGGAGACAATGGGCCCCCGTACACTGTCTCCAACTCTCAGAAGCTGGAGGCTTCAGGCAAGGACGAACCCTTTACACCAAGGGTCCTTTCTGATCAGTGCAGAGGAGTGGGGGACTCAGGCAGAAGCGGGAGGCTAGAATGGACTTAACGGCATGCCCCACTTCAGCAGGGCGATGGCCAACCCTCCCCTTGTCCCGGCTGCCCCCCAAGAGGGCTGCCCTCCTGAGGGACCCAGTTGGGGTCTGCCTCTGCACAGCTCTGTTCCCCACAAGATAACACCTGTGTGTTGTAAGTGCTTTCCATCCATAAGCTCATTTAGTGATGCAAAGACCCTATGAGGTAGGTTCTGCTATTATCCCCATCTGGCACATGAGGAGACTGAGGTCAGTACCCCAGGTAAGCACAGCTACTCAGGGGCAGAGCCAGGCCCAGGCAGCCTGTTTTCCAAACCATGACACTAACAACTCTCTATGATCCCACCCCTTTGGAGGGGATGGGAAGAACTTTTCATATTGAGGGTGCTGGTAATAAGAGGACTTACCTCAGGGTGTATGATGGAAAAGTCATTTATGGAGCCAAGGAGGCATGAGTTCCAACTGTATACTCTTTCTCACCCCAGGACCTTTGCACATGCTATTTCCTGTGTCTGGAATATTCTTTCCATCCTACCCACCCTTCTGCTTATCCTCCTTTTACCTAACTCTTCCCATGGCTGATCCTTGTGAGGCTTATAGACCAGAGCTGGGCATAAAATGTTCAACCAAGAGACTGGCACATAGTAGGTCTTCAGTAAACAAAAGGCAGGCCTGAAGGAGTTATGATGAGGCACCACTAAGGACATGGAAGCAAGAGGGCTTTGTACCTGGGAGTGTACCGAGCGGGCACAGGCACTTGGCTGCCTCCCCCACCCCACCCCCATGCTTCTGGGTGCCCTCTTTCCAAGGTGGTGAGAATAGAGACTAACTGCCACCTCCCTGAGCCATTGCACAGAAAAATTACTGCCAAACCTCCCAGCTCCTTAGCAGGGCCCCGGCTGCTCTGAGTTCTCCATGTTGTGGTTGCCATGGCAGCAAAGTGGGTTCTCACCTGCCCCAGCATCCTGTTAACTGCACTGATTCTCTCTGTATTCTCTGAGGCTACTCTGTGCCAAGGCCTGTGCCAGACCCGGGGTACACAGAGGAAATAAGACATTCCTGAGTCCAGAGAGAGCCCATTAGGAAGGAGCCTTGAAGGAAAAGATTGGTGACTTGACTGCACACACACACACACACACACACACACACACACACACAGGCATGCATGTACACACTCTAGAACCTTGAGCACAAGCAAATGAAAAATCCAGGCATTCACAAGCTTGTGGGCGGCAGGGGAAGAGACATACACAGATTATGAAGTGATGCTCCGATTGTGATTCACAGGCCATAGGAGGACAACCCCTTGGGTGGGGGGCACCATGGTAGCCACTGTTGTGTCCCAGCTGTATTAGTTATCTACTGCCACATAATAAATGACACCCAAACTAAGCAGCCTAAAACAACAAACACTGATTATCTCCCACAGTTTCTAAGGGTCAGGAACCCAGGAGCAGCTCAGCTGGGTGGTCCTGGCTCTAGGTCTCTCATGGGGTTACAGTCAAGCTGTCAGCAGGGCCGCAGTCTGTGGAGGGACTGGAGTGTCTGCTCCAAGCACACGCACGTGGCTGTTGGCTGGAGGCTTCAGCTCTTGGTCATGTGAGCCTCTCCTCAAGGCTGCTCATGACAGAGCTTCTTCCAGTGCAAGTGATCCAAGAGAAGGAGAGTGTGCACGAGTGATCCACAGAGCAGCCAAGAGAGAAACCACAGTTTTCTATAACCTAATCTCAGAAGTGTCATGCCATCTCTTCTACCCTACGCTATAGGTCACACGGACCAACCAGCACAATGGAAGAGGAGACTACACAAGATATGAATGCCAGCAGATGAGATCATTGGGGCCACCTTGGAGGCTGACTGCCACAGTAGGTAATAACCTTTCTTCCTCCCTTGCTAATAAAACCCCAGTTTCAATCAGACGATCCTTCCTTAGCTCCAAAGAGAGAATCTGATTGATTTGAGTTAATCAAGTAATCCCATATTCCTCATCTGGAAGTGGTTCAGAACATGCAGTTGACCCAATCCAGGCCAAGGGAACCTGAGGGACTCTTGAGAAAGCTTTTGCCCCCTGCTACAAGAAAGAAATTATCACATCTTCTCCAAATGTCATATGCATATTTGTCTGGAGATGTGGCAGCCATTTTGCAACCCTGAGGAGAGTCAACACCATCAATGAGATGGTAGAGAGGGAAAACCTAGTTGTGCCTAAATTAACCAACTCTGGAACTGTCTTATCTCTAGACTACTCGTTAAATGAAATGATGTTTCTCATTGCTTCAGCATCTTTTCATTGAGTATTCCGTTGTGTTCCACCAAAAAAGTACACCAGTAGAAAAAGGCACCTTGCCAAACATTGGGAACTCAGGCAGGCGTCTGAGAGGAAGTGCCTCAATGAATGATTAGTAAGTCACCAGATTAACCAATGGGAGAACGCATTCTAGACAGTGGGAAGAGCATGACAAACGCCCAGAGGTCATGGGGTCATGGGGTCACCTTCCAGTTAAGCTAAAGTGACTGAACTCTATCCAGAGGGTGATGGGAGCCACAGGGAGGGATGTGGTTTCGCTTTTCAGAAGGACCCCTCTGGAGGTGGTGAGGCAGGAGGAGAGCAGGTGAGCCGGCTCTATCTCGTGTTTGGACCTGTCCAGACCAGAAGCGTGGCTCCCTGCAGAGAGGTGAGCGCCAGGGCTGCACCAAGGCCGATGGCTGGATGCAGGGGCCCTCACCGCCCAGAGGTCAGAGGAGGGACTTAGATCTAGAAAGTGACAAGGTCAGATCACATCACACCACTCCCTGCTCTAAAATCATCCTGTGCTTTCTCATCACATGGAGAGTAAACACCAAATTCCTCCCCTGGCCTCACAGGCCCCATGGGATCTGGCCCTGGCCAACCAATGTCTCTGATCTCACCTTACCACACTCTCCTCCTTGCCCAGCATGCTCTAGTTACGCTGGCCCTCAACTGTCCCACAAACATGCCAACCCTGTTCCCACCTCAGGGCCTTTGCATGTGCAGTTCCCTGCCTGGAATGAGTCTTCTGTGGCTTCTCACTTGGCTGCCTGTGGCTCAACCTTCAGGTCGTGGCTCAGATGTCACCTTCTCAGAGGTGTCCTCCCGACCACCCCATCCAAAGTAGTCTTCTCGTTCCCTGTTACCCTCTATTACATCACCCTGCTTGTCTCCCTCTAGCACTTATCCCTACTTCGAAATATCTTGTGTGTTTTTTCATTTGCTGTATATTGTCCGTCTATATTATTGTCTGTCTGCCCCATTATCCTGTTTCCTACTATCTCTCCCTAGTACTGGTAGATCCCAGTACTGTTTGTGGTACAAAGTGGGCCCAGATAAATATTTCTCAGCCCATACTCACATCTTGGCCTTCATGTGGAACATGAGGCCATTGAGGCAGATAAGAAATCACCCTCGTAGGCAGTAAGATGCCCAACCCATTTTCCCATCTTGTTGCTGTTATGTCTGAATCAATATCTGGCAGATTCTATAAGTAACTTTGAGGATGGAGACTGTGTCTTTTACTCCCCACAGGGTCTGAGTACAGTCCCACGTAGAGATATTTAACAAGCACTTGTTCGTTCACACTGATGGTGATGCTGATGATGACGACAAGCTTTGCTTTTTTTTTTTTTTTAATTTTTATTTATTTATTTATTTTTGGCTGTGTTGGATCTTCGTTTTTTCTGTGCGAGGGCTTTCTCCAGTTGCGGCAAGCGGGGGCCACTCCTCATCGCGGTGCGCTGGCCTCTCACTATCGCGGCCTCTCTTGTTGCGGAGCACAGGCTCAGCAGTCGTGGCTCATGGGCCCAGTTGCTCTGCGGCATGTGGGATCCTCCCAGACCAGGGCTCGAACCCGTGTCCCCTGCATCGGCAGGCGGATTCTCAACCACTGCACCACCAGGGAAGCCCCAAGCTTTGCTTTTAAGTACCAATTTGCAGAGATTACTCTGGACTTTCTGTTAGCCCATCATCAAACTTCTGGGAACTGTGGAAATAGTCATCTAAGGTAGAGCCCTTACCTTGAAGAATTTACAGTCTCAACAGAGAAGCCAATCAAAATTCTAAAGATTACAGCACAAGACAGAGGAAAGGGCATGGGCTCTGGAGTCTAATAGGCCTTAGTTTCAAATTCCGTCTCCACCACTTACTGCTGTTGACCTGGGAGAAGCCTTAACCTCTCCGTGTCTCTTTTTCCTTGCCTACAGATGAAGATAGTCATTCTCACCTCAAAGGGTTGTAAAAACATAGTTCAGTAGGTAGCACTCCCCCAGCAAATGATCTTCAGGAATATAACTGTAACCAGATTACAACACGGTAGTCTTACGGTCAACTGCTGCTTGTGTTTGCATTCAGATGTTCCAACAATCAATAAGAGCATTTGGAATGTTTATTATAACTCTTCTTGAAAAGCTCTAATGGGAGCTCTCATCAGATCCAGTAAATTTTATTAAAAATCCTGGCCACAGAGAATAAGCTCCATGAAGCCTCTCCAAAGTTATGTTTTAAAAGAGAGTGCTTATCTTTTAGAGACACATATTGCAATATTTACAAATAAAATGCCACAATGATAGAGATTTATTTCAAAATAATCCAGTGGGAAGGGGGTGACATGGGTGAAAGAACTAATGAACCAAGACTGTCTAGAACTTGAAGACTGTTGTAGCTACAAGGTGAGCACGTGAGCACATGGGACTTTAAGCTGTATTTTCTATGGTTTTTATTTGTGTTTGAAATGTTTCCTAATAGAAAGTATGTTTTAAAACTCTCTAAAGAACCTCATGAGAAAGACAGTCTAATGTCCATTTCACAGATGAAGATGAAACACAGAGAAGTTCAGTTACTTGTCCAAAGTCACACAGCTCATTTGGCAGCACAGCTAGTATTCAAAACCAGGTCAGCGTGACTCCAGAACCCAGACTCTGTCTACAACACCAGTCACTAGGAAAAAAATGACAAGACAATAAAAAATCTGTGCAAATGTTCACAGAAATATATGTTTAGTCAAACAACCAAAAAAGAACAGTTTAAGAAGCCCGAGATGAAATATAAGTAGAAGGAAAACATTTCCTCACTCGTCAGTCTGGTGGAGGAGGAGAAACCCTGCTCCTTTTCCTCGAGCCTGGTTCTCTTTCTATTCCTCCAGGGTTTCAGAGGGTAGTAATAAATAATAATAGTAATAAATGGATCCTATCTTGCCAACAAGGCTGACCCTTCTCCCCGAGTCTCCCAGAGACCCCCAGACAGGCCTGGGCACAGCGCTGACCCTCCACAAAGGCTGCCAATTTGGTACTGGATGGAGAATGGGGGGGACACATCTTGGTTCCTTAATGTCCAGCAGCTGGGGTTCAGATCCAGCTTGCCCCCTCCTAGCTGTGTAACCTTGGGCAAGTCACTCTCTCCCTCTGACCCTGGCAGGGCCCTTAGCACATTGTTGGGCAGGTAGGACTCACTGGAGAAGTGTTTCCTCTCCATCCCCAAGCAAGCCTTGCCCAGTAACATTAAGCATTAATCCAGCCCCCTGGGTGAAACCATCATAAACTGTGAATGAGTGAAAACCGACTTACTAAGCCTGGAGTTGAATCATGCCCTGCACCTTCCGCATCCGTGAGGGCTCATAGCACAGAAGGCAGATGAATGGGCTGAGTACGCATCTTTGACTACGCAACTGTAGCATCTCCAAGCACAGCACTGCCACCAGATACTCCCCTTTCACATGGAGGATAAGGCGGGGGCTCACCTGTGTACCTGGGCACGGTCTCTCTAGAAGATTGGGTCCCCAGCAGGGCGCTTGCAATGGGCGCGGCAGTCCCAGCCAGAGAGAGCTTGGAGTGATGGGCTGTCTGACCACCCATTTCAGATGAAGAAGCAATCGACTGAGAAATTAGAATCTGATGGGTTTGTCTGTCACCCAGGACTCTTGTCTGTCCACTCAAGGATGCTTTTAAGAGAGGTGACAAAGCCCTCTGGTGGCGAGCGAGCCACCTGCTGGAAGAAGTCCTCCCAGAGCACATGGGGAATAAGAAAGCAGTGACTGCCCCCATGTGGCAGGAGTCAGGAAGACAGGACTCTTGATTAAAGAGCCAAAAACCCCAACAGCCCCCAGCTGACATGACAGCCAGTAAAAGCTGCCTTTTAATGAGCACCTACTATGTGCTGGGCTCTTTTCATGAGCCTTCTCATTTAATCCTCACCATAATCCTGCAAAGGCCCATTCAGAAGACTGAGGCTTTAAAAGAGGTTTGCTGCTCCGGCCAAGGTCACTCAGTTACTCAATAGGAGAACCAGGGTCAAACCCAGGCCCAAGAGCCCCAAAGCCCAGGTGCTATTTGCCAGATGGGGAGGAGAGAGGAAAAGGATGAAAATAACATTTATTGAGCGTCGTCTGTGTCCCAGGCAGTGTGGCTCCCTGGTGGTAAGAGCCACCAAGACTTAAACTAAGTGCTTACTGTGTGTCCAGTGTGTTCTGTTCTAGGGGCATTCCCCAAGCCAGGTCATTTCACCTTCACAATAACCCTGGGAAGTAAGTTCTATTCGTATTTCCAGTTTATAAATGAGGCCCCGGAGAGGATACGTACCCAGGGTTGCACAGAGGTTAAGCTGGGCTCTGAACCCAGGCAGTCTGGAGTCACAGCCTGTGTATGTAACAGCTCTACTGTGCAGCCTCTCGGATGAGCGCTCACTGCATCCGTCTGAGCAGGGAAAAGTCGATGGCCCTCACCCTTGGTGAAGATAATATCCGCCAGATTGCTTCATTGTACCCTAGTCCTCTTGTAATTGATAAGTGTAGGACAGCTCTGCAAGATCATGTGACAGCTCTGTTCAACAACATTTCACGCATGGGTTTTAACCTTCACTCATGATCTTTGCCTGAAGTCAATTATTGGTTGCAAAATGGTGATTTTATACTTCTTTTATCCCTTCTAAATGTATTAGTTGATACTCTAAAAGAGAACTCTCTTTCCTCTTCTTCAATGTCATTATGAATTCATGGATTTAAAATATTCAATATATTATAATCCATTCCCATTGCTTTGCTTTTTGATATTTAAATCATGCCCGAATTGACCAGTGGGAGCCCCTTCAAGCAGACTCTTGTGTCCTTTTTGTCCTTTCATCTTGTCCTCATTGGTCTTTATGCTCCAGACTTACCTTGTACTCTCCTTGCCCCAAACCAGGAATCTGCCATTTGGTCAAAGAGTTCCTTTTGGTGAGAAATGGTATTTAGAAACCAACACCTAGGGGATAGATGTGCTCACTGCTGCTTTACTTTAGTTTTAGTTATTAGTTTATGATGATTGTCCCTATTCAAGTCCAATACCACAGGTTTCTTTGGCACATTCCCCCATTCTTATTTGCATCTTCCTTCTTCCAGAGTGAGAACTCTGGCTCACAATAACATCAATATATAACTCTGTTTCACAGTACACACAAACTACTACACCAATATCACTACCAACAACAACAAAAACTCCACTAAGTAAAGTTCATGATTTATTTGAAGCTCTTTTCATCCTTAAAATATATCCAGTGGGGCTTCCCTGGTGGCACAGTGGTTGAGAATCTGCCTGCTAATGCAGGGGACACGGGTTCGAGCCCTGGTCTGGGAAGATCCTACATGCCGCGGAGCAACTAGGCCCGTGAGCCACAACTACTGAGCCTGCGTGTCTGGAGCCTGTGCTCTGCAACAAGAGAGGCCGCGATAGTGAGAGGCCCGCGCACCGCGATGAAGAGTGGCCCCCACTTGCCGCAATTAGAGAAAGCCCTCCCACAGAAACGAAGACCCAACACAGCCAAAAATAAATTAATTAATTAATTAATTAATTAAAAAAAAAAAAAAAAAGAATCTGCCTGCCAATGCAGGGAACACGGGTTTGAGCCCTGCTCCGGGAAGATCCCACATGCCTCGGAGCAACTAAGCCCGTGCACCACAACTACTGAGCCTGTGCTCTAGAGCCCACGAGCCACAACTACTGAGCCCACGTGCCACAACTACTGAAGCCTGCGCACCTAGAGCCTGTGCTCCGCAACAAGAGAGGCCACCGCAATGAGAAGCCTGTGCACCACAACAAAAAGTGGCCCCCGCTCGCCGCAACTAGAGAAAGCCCACGCACAGCAATGAAGACCCAATGCAGCCAAAAATAAGTAAATAAAATAAATAAGTTAAAATATGTATATATATATCTGATGAAGAGTATGTGGTCACAGTCATGGAACTACTTCCACTGTCTGGGTGGTTGGTATCAATTTGACAGACAGCTTCATTTGTTTCTATTTGTATTCAAACTTAGGGTTACTTTTCCCATCATTTCTATTTCATCTTATTTTTTGATTAGGTAAACTACTTACATGGCTCAAAAGTCAAAAACTATAAAAGGATAGTGTCTCTTTCTTCCATTCCTATCTTTTCTGCTCCATTCATACCTACTCCCATCGGTAATCATTCCCATGATTTCATTATTCTTCCCATGTACCATTTTTACAAAACAAAAAGATAGATACATATACATGTATACATAGAGTCTTATTTCTTTCTCACAAAAAAGATCACATGCTATAAGTACTTTTTTGCCCTTTGCTTTTTTGCACATAAAAATAAATCTTGCCCAAATAGCTAAAGCAATCTTGATAAAGAAGATCAAAGCTGGAGGCATCACATTTCTGGATTTCAAACTATATTACAAAGCTATGGTAATAAAAACAGTATACCACAAGGGATTAATATCCAACGTTTATGAACAGCTCATACAACTCAGCATCAAAAAAACAAACAACCCAGTTAAAAAATGAGCAGAAGTTCTGAACAGACATCTTTCCAAAGAAGACATACAGGTGGCTAACAGGTACATGAAAAGGTGCTCAACATTACTAATCATCAGGGCAACGCAAATCAAAACCACAGTGAGATCTCACCTCACACCTGTCAGAATGGCTGTTATCAAAAAGACAAGAAATACCAAGTGCTAGTGAGGATGTGGAAAAAGGGGAACCCTTGTGCACTGTTGGTAGGAATGTAATTTGGTGCAGCCCCCATGGAAAACAAAATGAAGTTTCCTCAAAAAATTTAAAATAGGGACTTCCCTGGCAAACCAGTGGTTGGGACTCTGTGCTTCCACTGCAGGGGGTGAGGGTTTGATCCCTGGTTGGGGGAACTAGGATCCCGCATGCCGTGTGGTCCGGCCAAAAAGTTAAAAGAAAAATTAAAAATAGAACTACCATACGATCCAGCAATTCTACTTCTGGGTATTGGAAGGAAATGAAAACACTAACTAAAAAAGATAAATGCACCTGCATGTTCATTGCATCATTATTTACAATAGCCAAGACATGAAATAACGTAAGGGTCCATTGATGGTTAAATGGATAAAGAAAATGCAGTATACATATGTGTATGCATGTATTTAGATATACACTGGAATATTATTCAGCCATGAAAACAAAGAAATCTTGCTGTTTGCGATAACATGAATGGACCTTGAGGGCATTATGCTATGTGAAATAAGTCAGAGAAAGACAAATGCTGTATGATCTCACTTATATGTGGAATCAAAAAACAACAAGAAAAAACCATAAATACAGAGAAGAGATTGGTGGTTTCCAGAGGCAGGGTTCTGGCCGGGGAGCAAAAATGGGTGAAGAGGGTCAAAATTATCTTATAATTTCCAGTTATAAGATAAATAAATCATGGGGATGTAATACAGAGCATGGTGACTATAAGTTAATAATACTGTACTGCATACTTGAAAGTTGCTAAGAGAGTAGATCTTAAAAGTTCTTACCACCAGAAAAAAATTGTAACTATGTGTGATGATGGATGTTAACTAGATTTATTGTGGTGATCATTTTGCAATATATACAAATATCAAATCATTATGTTGTACACCTGAAACTAGTATGATGTTATATGTCAATTATATCTCAATTAAAAGATGCATCTTAGAAACTACTCCACATCAGTTCCTAGAGATCCTCCTCAATCTATTTGAAAAAGTAATGTTTAATTACACAAGCAATAATGGCTGTCTTCTGGTTTTTTAAAAGCTGAACCTTGTATGTAAAGCTGAAGGCTCTCTCGAGACCCCTCCAGTCCCCACACCCCCGTGCAGCCCTCCCCAGAGTTTGGTGTTCATCCTCCAAGATCTTTCCCCACACATGTGTTCAGCCATATGCATACTTGGAGAAGGTTTCTTTATGTAGATGTTACCACATAATAAACATCACTCTGCAGACGAGTTTTCTCGACTCAACAATGCATGGGGATTCAGCCATGTCACTAGGGAGCGTTCCCCCTTTCCTACCCAAAGAAATTCATCAGCCCTTGAAAGCCCAGCTCAAATGTCACCCCCTCTAAAAGCCTGCCACAGCATGGCAAGACTGAAGGCGTCCTTCCTACCCCTGGGCTCCCACTGCCCGTGGCTTAACTTGACTTTATCCTAATAACTGTAAAACACGTACAATCTGTGACACACAGCAAGCCCATAGCACAATTGTAGGCACATAGTAGGTGGTATGAGAGCTCCTGAGAACAAGGCCCATGTCTTCGTTCAATATTCTTTCAACAAACATGAACTGTGGACCTACTATGTGCCAGGCCCTGGAATGGGCACTGGGCAGAGAGAGGAAAAAAGGGCAGATACGGCCCGTTGGTCAGTTTCGAATGCAGTATGAGGTAGTGGTTAATAGCATGGATTCTGCAGCCAGCGGCCTGAGTTTGGATCCTGCCTCAGCCACTTACAAGCTGTGTGACCTAGCTGATTCCGTTTTTATTTAAAATTCTTGTATTTTATTCATCATAGATTTTTTTCTGCATTAATTTTGGTTTCTTTAAATATTGCATTTACATAGTACTTATTACTTGTCTTGATTACTGAGGGTCTTTTGCCCCCCACCCCTTTAAACTATGCATCTGAGGCAAGTGCCTCACGCAGCTCACCCTAGTCCCAGCTCTGCCTTGTGAAAAGATTTAATTCCTTTGTGCCTTAGTTTCTTCATCTGGAAAATGGGAATAACAATAGCACTTCCCTCTCAGTGTTGCTGTGAGGATTAAATAAGCTAATATATGCACAGAACTTATGCCAGAGCTCAGCAAGTGTTAGGTAGATATTAACTGTCACGTGACCATAGTGCCAGGCACATGGGGGCACACGGTTAACGTTGGCTAATAAATGAATACAATAGCTACCGCATGCTCGATATTTAATTCAGCACCTCTTACAATCTTCATGTCAAACGGGGGTTTTCCACAGTTCTCTGGAGTATGTAATGTGTTCAGCGCTTCTCTTGCCCTGCAAAGATTTGTTTCAAATGTGATCTTACAGTTCTTTTCTAAAGAGTAAAAAGGTCTTCCCTCCAACCATCTCAGCATTCTTGACAAACTCCATTCATCTTTGTCCATGATCATCTCTTACGTTTTCCTGCAGCAAGCTCTCCACGGCTCCAGGACGCCTCCCCGGACCTGAGTCACTAATGCATCTCAATTGTCTGTCATCATTGCCTTCATGACCTTGCTTTCCATTTGCATTCAAGATACTAATTCATGAAGGACATTTACAAAAATGTTCTTCCATTGTCTGTCTTCTGTCAGAGCAAAAACCCAATGAGTGCCCGGGGAAGCCCTGCCTCTCTCATTACTTATGATCTTTCAACTCACAGCCATCCATCTTTCAACTCTTCCTTCTGTTTGCGCCAGCCCCTTCCTGGGCTAGCTGGCTGGCTTTTAAATACAGCTCAATTATTAATCTTTCTCTAATTGAATTGTTCCTTTTGCCTTTCTTACTCCATACATAGTCATTCTTTTCCCCCACTTTCCATATTATCTCTACTTGCTTTCCCTTCAGAATCTTGATGTTCTAGGCCCAACTCTATTCTCTGGCTTCCCAGCCTGTTCAAATTCAAAGCAATCAATATTGATCTCCATTTCCGTTTAGTACTTCCTGATTGTCCCCAATGCCACTGAATGCATCCATTTGGAAAGCCTCTGTCTTCCGGAATCCATTTCCCTTTTACTAATTAAGTTCACAATAAGGGCCACAGTCAAAGCCACTGTGGTCCTGGCTCCACTCCCAGGAGGCTCTTCTACCCTGGCATTTGTCCCCAGGTCCTCCTGCACCTCTCCATGCCTACAGAAAACTCCACTGTCTGTCCTTAACTCTGCTGAGAAAAGAAAATGGCCCTGGAGGCTGTCAGACACAGGGAAACCAGGGCACCCCTAATCCCTGGGACACAGGCAGAAATGCCAACTGATTCTTCATCACAATAAAAGCAAATTTATTGATTTCCCCCTGGGTCCAAGATCTATTCAGGAGAATGGTTTTTTGTTTTGTTTTTTCCATTTCTAAGTAGTTTGGGTTTTTTCCTTTAGTTTAAACATGTGTTATTCACATCTCACTTTATTGCTTTGCGAGCAAAGGGTATGGACAATACAGTTTCTGCCTTTTGTGTTTAAAATAACTGTTCTTACTGGCTTCAGATAGGATCCATTTTTGTGCTTGGTCCATGGGCACAGTAAAAAAGGTATATTTTTTGCAAAGGACAAGATTTGGTGTGTCCATGAATTCCACTATCATTCTAATAGTAACAGTAGCATGAGCCACCATCCACTCAGAGCTTGCTGTGTGCCAGGCTCTGTGCTGAGCCCTTTCCAAGAATTTTCTCATTTAATCCCCCCAGGATCCTGCAAGAAATGTCTCTTTTTTTGTTGTTGTTATTGTTTTGTTTGTTTTGGGGTCTTCTTGTGTTTTTTTTAAAAAATAATTTATTTTGCTTTTTAATTTTTTTATTGAAGTATAGTCGATTTACAATGTTGTGTTAGTTTCAGGTGTACAGCAAAGTGATTCGGTTATACATATATATATGTATATATTCTTTTTAAAAATTCTTTTCCATTAGAGTTTATTACAAGATATTGAATATAATTCCCTGTGCTATACAGTAGGTCCTTGTTTTTTTTATCTATTTTATACATAGTAGTCTGTATCTGTTAATCCCAAACTCCCAATTTATCCCTCACCCTATTCCCCTTTGGTGACCATAAGTTTGTTTTCTATGTCTGTTTCTGTTTTTTGAATAAGTTCATTTGTACTATCTTTTAGATTCCACATATAAGTGATATCATATAATATTTGTCTAAGAAATGTCTCTGTGATCCTCATTTCACCGATGAGCAAACTAAGGCTTAGAGAGGTTCGATACCTTGTGTAAAGTCACATCACCAGAGACGTGGAGCTGGGGTTCAAGTTTAAGTCTGATTCCTACATTTGGATTCAATTATGATTAAAGTCTTCAGTATCAGGGATTCAAGGAGCTCCTGGCTGGTGGAATGAGCCCCTCAGATACATGTAAAATACTAACCTACCTCCAGATGCGCATTTTTCTGGAGCAAGGGTTCATCGAGCTCATTAGATTCTCCAAAAAGTCAAGAACCAGTTCTCTGTGTCTATATGTGGTTTTTACCTATTTGACCTACCAAAGAATGAGATGGGTGTTTAAACCTGCCCATCTCCTCTTGGGTTTCTTTTTTTTTTTTCTATTCTGCTTTATCTGTTTTTTGCTGCAGTGTTTTCCAGCACATCCAGGCTGATGATTCATATCATTGATTCAAATTGTACCTCTTTCTCAACATAAAGTGACTGTCAACAACTAAATAACGAGTTCTGCAATCCAAGTTTACTGCTTGCCAGCTATGTGACCTTAGAGCATACATTTCCCTTCTCTGAGCTTTGGTTCTATAAAGTGGGGACCCCCTTACCTGCCATGGGGACCCTGGTTAGACTCAGCAGAGACCCCCCCCACCTCAAGCCCATGAGGCCAGAAACACATGCCTACAAATGAATTCCTGTTTCCTCCCTGTGGACATCCCTTCTTCCCTGACGTAAGCAGGTAGCAGGCTCCAGGCTTCCTTGCCTCCTGGGAGATTTAAAGCAGGGCTTTTCCCTTCCAAACCTGAGCCCCCTGAGGAGAACAGGGTTTGAAGAAGAGGGTGAGAAAGGAAGAAGCAGACCTGCTGGACGACGGCTAACAGCTGGCCTCTTGCTCCCGGCCAGGCTGTGCCAGTCCATCCTGAACATACACAGTTTCCCAGAACGTCAGTGTCAGATGAGGACGCCTTGTGACAGTGATGGAGCAGAATAAAAAGTGAACACTCCTTCATCACACCCAAGCAGAGGTGAAAACAACCACCCTCAAGCCACCCCCAAGTGAACAAACATCCCCCTCCTGCCTGACCCAAGTGACTGCTACTCCATTTCTCCTGCCTCCTAGGTGAACAGTACTGCCTGATCATCCAATTACCCCTGCTTCCTGACAGCACCAACCTAGAACAAACCCTGGTTCTTCGAGCCGTCCCTTACACCCTCCAACACAGACCCAAGCCCCTAACAAGCCCCTCGTCACGCTCTCTCCCACAGATGCCCAAGCTCCCCATGGTGTGTGTCCCTCTTAAAGAGGCAGGTAACACACCCACAGGTGTGTCTGCCTACAGGTGTGTTCTGGGGTGCTTGGCTGGTGGGCGTCAACAAGGAATTTCCCCCAGGACGAAAGGAGCCCTCCCCAGGCTTGGGAGGAGCAGGAGGGTCTGTAGGTCTGAGAGCAGAAGGGAGCTGTGCCTGCTCCCAGACTGCACCTTGAGGAGGACCCTGGAATTACCAGGGACGCTGGACCCCAAGCTTCCCCAGGGATCCTGTGCCTGTAGCAGGGTGTGCACCTGCCGTGCAGAGGACATGAAGGGACCATATGGGCCAGAGCCAAGGGTGACTCGGCATGAATGGCTGGACATGATGAATGGAAAGAAAGCTACTGGGGCTTCACTTAGTGTGAAATCCTGTTAGAACCTTGGGAGGGGTTACCCCAAGAGTGGCTGAGCAGTTTGGAGGCAGGGTCAAAAATTAAGCTGGTTTAAGAAAATTAAGAAATGATGTCCATCTGTGACCTGAGTTTCACACCTACTACAAGTAAAAAGAGGGATTAAAGGGACACTGGTGTGTATTAAGTAACTACAGGACAGAGATGCAGTGGGGCTTCTGGAAGGGTCTGACCCTGGCCTGAAAGGAAGCCAGGACTCTGTGTTCACCTCCCATTCCTGCTTCTCTCCACAGGTCTGTCTGATTCTTTTCTCTCTGCTATTTCACCTGATCCACAATTCAGTCCCTGTGGCAAGAGGTGCCACTTCGCAGCTTCCAAACAGACACCTCTCTCCCAGTCCGGGATCCTGGGGAAACAGAGCCTGAGGCCAAGGCAAGCACTTTGCTGGAGACGGGGATTCAGGTCCCTGGGAGACAAGCAGGAAGCGACATGATTGTATCCCCCCAGCTGTCTTCAAAACCACTGCAGCCTCCCTCCCTATCCTCCTGGCTGTATCTCGGGCACACCTATAGCTCTGTCTCTCAGGGTAAGCTTTGTAGGGTCTTTTGAGGCTCCCACCACTACTGAGACCCTTTTCTGCCCAGTCCCTGGCATTGGTCTCTTTGTGACTCTCCTTCAGAACCCCTGCTCTGAAGGTCCACCCCTCAGTCTCTTTCTGGTGAGAGTAACCAAGCACAGAGCCCTCAGAGGTCCCTTGTCCTGGGGCAGGGGGCTCTCAGGTAGCTCTAGCCCAGTTCCCTTCCCAGTGTGTGTCCTGCCGGGTTCTGGAAGTGGAGGCCATTGCCTCCTGAGCCCTGTCGCTTGGATCGGTTGTTCATAACACACTTTACCTTCTGGCGTGCTGTACAATTGCCTTATTTCTTATGCTTATTGCTTTTTAAAATTTTTAAATTATTTATTTATTTTTGGTTGCATTGGGTCTTGGTTACTGCACACAGGCTTTCTCTAGCTGTGGCGAGCGGGGCTACTCTTCGCTGCGGTGCGCGGACTTCTCATTGCGGTGGCTTCTCTTGTTGAGGAGCATGGGCTCTAGGTGCACGGGCTTCAGAAGTTGTGGCTCTCAGGCTCAGTAGTTGTGGCGCACAGGCTTGGTTGCTCCATGGCATGTGGGATCTTCCCGGACCAGGGCTCGAACCCGTGTCCCCTGCATTGGCAGGCGGATTCTTAACCACTGCACCACCAGGGAAGCCCCGTTTATTGCTTTTTGTTTGCCTTCCTTGCTAGAACATGAGCGCCACAGGAAAAAGGATCTTTCCCTATTCAGTTCACTGATGTATTCCAAGCACCTCGTAACGTGCCTAGCACATATTAGGGGCTCAGTAAACACCTGTTTTGTATAAGTGATAAATACTTGCATACAAGTGATAGATAAATACTAGTGAATACATAACTGGGCTCCCTGAGCTACCTGCCCTTTGGGGTCATGCTCTGATACACTTTATCTGAGCAGGCAAGGCTGAATCATAACCTTCATATCCATTGGAACAAACTTATAGGGTAACTAAGCACGTAGATTCACCTTGGAATGTTGGGTGTGGGAAGCACTGGGGACGATTAAACAGTCATTGTTGCTCCTATGGGTTGGTGGGGGCTTGGTGGCGGGGGGCGGGGTTGGGGGGGGTGACTGCAGTGGTGCCTTGGCAGCCATGACAGGCTGCCACCTTGTGGCTAAATGAGGAAATGCACCCAATCTGACTTTGGGAAGCAGCTCAATTGCAGGTGACCTCTACTTTTTTAACACACTTAGTCTTTGCAAGTTTCTCCAGGCTCTGTGAACAAGATGAGAGTCACCAGGCCTGGTCCCCTCAGAGGCCTCTTGAGTATGTGCTCACTGATCTGAAATGTAAGCCCAAACCTTTTTTGTGATCAACGTGATCTTTCACACATTCATGCATTCATCCATCATTCATTCATTCATTCAACAAAGATTTGCTGAACAGTTAGGAGGGGTCAGACACTGTGGGAAAGAAGAGGTCCTGCCCTTCCTGTGGAGAAGACAGCCATTCATTAGTCAGCAACTGTTTACTCAGAGCCTGCTGGCACCGCGTTGGCGTTGGTGGGTAATGACTAATGAGACAGACTGAACTGCCCTCATAGAGCCAACCTTCTAGTTGAAGATAAATAAAAGGATGATGTGAGATCATAAAAAACACATATATTGGTCTCTGCCCGCAGTTCTGGCACAGAGCTCCTGAAACCCTTGGAAATTCCTAAGTGATAAGAACACTACGAGCATCTTTTGTTCTAATGAGGCTACTCTGGATGGCCTCCTGAATGCCTCCTGGTTGGGGGCTGATCACCAGAAAGACCAAACCATGATTAGAAGCTTAGAATTTTCAGCCCCACTCCAATCTTCCAGAGAGGAGAGAGGGGCTGGAAATGGAGTTAATAACTTATCATGCCTATGTGAGGAAACCTCCATAAAATTACAATTGTAGGGGGTTCTATGAGCTTCCAAGTTGGTGAACACATCCACACCAGGAGGGCAATCCAGCCCAGCTCCATGGGGACAGAAGCTCCTGTGCACAGGACCCTCCCAGACTTTGTCCTATGTATCTCTTCATCTGGCTGTTCATCTGTATTCTTTTATATTTTTTTTCCTGGTTTTATTGAGATAAAATTGACATACAGCACTGTCTAAGTTTAAGGTGTACAGCATGATGATTTGACTTACATACATCATGAAATGACAACAATAAGTTTCGTGAGCCTCCATCATTTCATATAGATACAGAATTAAAGAAATAGAAAAAAATATTTTTCCTTGTGATGAGAACTCAGGATTTACTCTCTTAATTTTCATACATAACATACAGCATTGTTCATTATATTTATCATGTTGTACATTACATCCTTAGTACTTATTTATCTCATAACTGGAAGTTTGTAACCTTGTCTACCTTCATCCAATTCTCTTTACCCACCCCCAACCCTGATAACCACAAATCTTATCTCTTTTTCTATGATTTTGTTTGTTTTTGAAGTACAAAAATTACAACACTATGTTAGTTCCTGTTACACAGCATAGTGATTCAATATTTGTATACATTTCAAAGTGATCATCATGATAAGTCTAGTTATGATCTGTCACCATACAAGGGTATTATATAATTATTAACTATATTCCCCCCACATTTCACCCCCATGACTCATTTATTTTGCAACTGGAAGTTTGTGCTTCTTAATCTCCCTCACCTATTTCTCTCCTCTCCCTTCCTCTGTATTCTTTATCATATCCTTTAATAAACTGGTAGACATAAATAAGCATTTCTGTGAGTTCTGTGAGCCACTCTAGCAAATTAATTGAACCTGAGGAGCGGGTCATGGGTAGCCTGGGGACCTACTACTTACAATTGGTGTCTGAAGTGGGGTGGGAGCAACCTTGTGGGACTGAGCCCTTAACCTGTGGGATCTGATACTATCTCCAGGTAGATAGTGTCAGAATTGAGTTAAATTATAGGACACCAAACTGGTGTCACAGAGAATTGCTTGATGTGGGGGGAAACCTCCAGATATTTGGTGATCAGAAGTGAAGTGTTCAGTGTGAGTAGTAAAGGAGACACACAGGAGAGAAACAGTTGCAGGAGGGAAGAACTGCAGTTTTTCTTAATACAGATGACAATGGTGATAAGTGCTGTGAAGGAAATACACGTGGGAGAGATATGAGGAGGGCTACTTAAGGAAGAGCCGCCAAAGAGATGACGTTTAAACTAAAGCCTGAAAGACAGGAATGGGCCAGTTGAAGGAAAAGCATTCCAGGAGGAGGGAACAGCATAGCATGTGCAAAATGGTGGGTGTTCTAGGAATGGAGAGAAGGCCAGAGTGGGTGGAGGGAGTGTGCCAAGGGAGGGGCATGAGATGAGGGCAAGAGGTCAGCAGAGGCCAGATCCTGGTGGTCCTTGAGGTCTGGGGTGAGGACTTGGCTTTTATAGATATTATCTAACTGGCCTTTTCTAAAGACCCGTCTAGCTGGGGATAGAGGATGGCTTTACAGGGTGTCTTTGTCCTTTTGGGCTGCTATAGCAGAATGTTATAGACTGGCTGGCTTATTTTTTAAAAAAAACAGAAATTTACTTCTCACAGTTCTGGAGGCTGGGAATTCCAAGATCAAGGTGCTAATTTAGAGTCTGGTCAGGGCCTACTTCCTGTTCATAAATGCCTGTCTTTTCACTGTGTCCTCACATAGCAGAAGGGACAAGGGAGCTCTCTGGAGTCTTATTTATTTATTTATTTATGAAATATTACATTTAATAACAAAAGAATTAGGAGCCCTTTATAGCTCATATACATCTAGATACAATGTAGTAACATAATGTTTCACTGTTAATTTTTGCAGCCTTGAAATTTTTATTTTCACTGGGCCTCCTTATTTTCACCCTCTGAAGCTTTTGCTATTGTATATTTACTGTAAATAATGAGCTCATGAATAAATGCAAACTGATGCTTTCTTTACACTTAAATTTCTAAAAATGTTCGTTCATAAGCTTCCTTTTACATATATCTCATGACTTTCTGATTTTACACAATTTCGTTTTTTTAATTGAAGTGTAGTTAATTTATAATGTTGTGTTAGCTTCAAGTGTACAGCAAAGTGATTCAGTTATACATATATATATTCTTTTTCAGATCCTTTTCCATTATAGGTTATTATAAGATATTGAGTATAGTTCCCTGTGCTATACAGTAGGTCCTTGTTGTTTACCTGTTTTATATCTAGGTGTGTGTATGTTAATTCCAGGGTCTCTTTTAAAGAGCACTAATCCCATTCATGAGGTCTCTACTCTCATGACCTAATCACCTCCAAGAGACCTCCCACCTCCAAATACCATCAAATTAGGGATTTGATTTCAACGTGAATTTTGGGAGGACACAAACATTCAATATATAGCAGAGAGACACGTATTAATGGAGGGGAGTGGATACAAACATTTAGAAGACACCAGCCCTTCCTCAAGGGGGCTCTGGCTTCAGTGGAAAGAACACAGGTCAAGCAGCCCAGTAATTCTGAGTTCAGAATTACTTCGCTTCGCCACCTTTCCATGCTATGACTCTTTGCACCTTCTCTAAGTTTGGTTTTCTCACATGAAAATGGGAAAAATAATTCTCACACTGCAGATTTTTTGGGCAAATTAGGGAAATGGATATGGAATGTTTGGTGCTCTACACAGCACTTGGTACGTGCTGGATAAAAGTTACATGATCACACACACAACTCTTTAAAAAGTAGGGAAAAGACAGCTATATGCACAATTTATAAACACAAAATAGGGTGAGATGAAAGCAGTACTGAAAGGACCAGGTCATGGTGGCCTTGAATGCCAACCTAAAGTACATGAACATCTGTGAACAGTGGGAGGCTGTGGGGGGTTCTGAGCAGGGGAGCGTCATGAACAGAGCTTCCGTTTCAGAGCAAGATCATTTTGGCTTCCAAGAAAGAGGAAGAAGATGGGAGATGGGAGGAAGCAAGTCAGGATTGCCTTCTTGCCCCTGAGGTGGCTTCACTCAACCTCTTCCCCACTCCTGGAGGCTCTGCCCTGCCTCCTGGGCACCTGGAGTTTTGCTTTAAGGCCTGCTTCCTTACAACCTATGACCTATTCCACAGGACCACATGTGCCTGGCCACTCGGTATTCGGTATTCGCAGGCTTAGTCGTGTTAATTAGGAGCCTCTTGCCGTGCCAGCCAATCAGACAGCAGTTGGAGGTGGGGTGGGGAGGAGTCTCTTTCCAAGGCTCCTGCTTTGTCCTGGAAAGAATCCTGGTGCCTTCTCAGAGGCAGTTGACAGCGAGAAGCAGAAAAGGAGCAGGCCTCAGCTTCCTGGGCCTGGCTGTCCATCCTGGAAACTTGGGATTTGGGAAAAGTGCAACCTGCCAGCCCGGCAGACACTAAAAATCACAAAAAGACCAGAACTTAATTCACGCTGATGGACTCAATGCTCCTCGAATGTGTAGTCCTTCTCCCAAATAAACCTGCCATATGGAATTCTGCGGTCCACTGGCTCTAGCATTGATTTTCTATGGTCTGTAGCTCTCAGACTTGCAAAGTGCACTTCTGAGACAGGAATTTAGAAGGATAAAGTAAGGTAAAGTGGCAGATTTGCCATCTTCTCTACCCTGTCTGCTCCACACCACAATCAGGGAGAATGCCAGTGTTCCCAGAAGCCATGTGGATAGAATGGAGCTTGACGTGAAGATGTCCCTGGGGCATGGGTAGGGACAAAACAAGCCCAGCCTGGAGTTCTGATCAACGAGGCCGGTGAGGACTGAGTTTCGAGTTAAGGAGATGGAGATGGGTTCATTCATCCTACAAGCATTTCCTCAGGGCCTCTCTATGCTAGTCTGTGCCGATGCTGGGGGGATTTGAGACAAATAAGACCCACTCCAGCTCCTTGGGAGCTCAGAGTCTGGCAAAGTCATTAGTTACAGCCCAGTGTGATGGCTGCAACAAGGCAACAGTGTTAGTGAGGGAAGGAAGTGATTACATATCTGGGAGGCAGAGGTTCCTGGAAGAAGTGACATTCAGGCCGGGCTTTGAAGGCTGAATAAGAGGTCACCAGCAGAGAAGGTGGGGAAATAAATAGCTTATGCCAAGGCATGTTGGTAGGAAAACACAGAATATGTTTTCTTCTGGAGATGACAAGTAATTTCTATTGTTGGGACATGGGGAAAATGGAGACAACTGGTGGCAGATGAGGTGGGACACGCAATCAGGGGCTAAAAAGAGGGTCAGGACTGGGAAGAGTGAATGTAAGTCAAGGCAGAGTCAGAATTAAAATTAGCTTTGGGATTTGGATGCAGGTTAAAAGGAGATATTTAGGGGTAACAGATTGGCTGGTAGCAAAGTAACAAAGATACACGTGCTTTACCTGTGTTATCTCATTTAGAGCTCAGAACAAGCCTATGTGGTCAGTGGCTATTCTTATCCCATCTTACAGATGCGGAGATGGAGGGACAGGCAGGTCGACTTGTCCAGGGTCTCACACTTGGTACGTGGTGGTTGCCAGGGGCTTAGGGAGGGCGAATGGAGAGTTAGTGTTTAAGGGGTACAGAATTTTAGTCTGGGAAGATCAAAAAAGTCCTGGAGATGGATGGTGGTAATGGTTGCACAACAGTGTGAATGCACTTAATGCCGCAGAACTGTACACTTACAAATGGTTAAAGTGGTAAATTTCATGTCATGTATATTTCACTACAATAGAAAAAAAGAAAAGAAAAAGAAAAAGGAAGGGTGTGGAAAGATGCAGGTATTGTATCTCTGCTACGGGCAGGTGGGGGGAAGGTTTGTCTCCCCTGGCCAGGTCTGCCACAGCGCAAGAGGTGAACACACTCGGGAGGGCTGGGGACTGGCTCTGCTGCTCAGGGCGCGACTGGGGACAGGTCTCATTGCCTTTCTGGGAAAACCAAGGAAGCTGGCTGATTCACAGACTTCCTCTAGCGTCTGCCCTCTGTGGTTCTGCCTTATTAGGAGGGCTTGGCTCATGCAGAGGATTGAGGCAATAGGCACAGAAAAGCCAGGCCTTCAACATACTGGACATTTCCACACTCTTTGACTTGCAATTATGATTCAGAAGAAGGTGCCTTACAGGAGTTATATCAGTGAGGGTCCCAGCATGAAGGAAATGCCACCCACAAACTGGGTCACAAAGGAAAGTTTATTAAAGAGTCCATTTATAAAGGTGTGGGCAGGGCTTGGGGAACCAAAGAACGAGGGTGCAGTACTGGCAGGACTGTTACCACCCTTAGAGGGAGCCCTGAGAGAGCCGGTATGGGGAAGGTGCCTTTGGCAGGGACAACCCAGCAGGAAGGAAGCTTGGGAAGTGAATACCCAGACCTCTCTCTTCTCCTGCCCTCAGTCTCCTGCCAAGGACCCCCACTAACCAAGCCCAGCAGGAAGCCAGAGGACAGGAAACCCATCAGTGAAATCCATACCGGCCAGCCTCCAGAACCAGAGCAAGGTAAAACCTGGCAAGAAAGTCAGAGGGGCAAGTGGTGGGGCAGATCCAAAGTGAATCAGCACCAAACTCTCCAGTGGCCTGGCCAGGGCTGCTGAAAAGCGTCCTCTGGATGACCCCCACCCTCTTTCAAAGGCTGACCTTGGACCCAGGGTGGTAAGGGGCCCTGGGCTCTTTCAGGCCTGGAGGGAAGCTGTGTGGTTTGTTGGAAAGATCCCTGCTTACTGCTTACTAGTGTGAGAACACTGGCCAGGGGCCTAAACCTCCTATCCATGCATTATGTGTACACTCATTCAGATGTTTGCTCAGCCAGTACCGCCTGAAAATGACTCAGTGCCCAGCCAGGGCTACAGGAGGCACTGGATAAAGAAATGTGGAGCAGCTCCGGCCACCCTTAGCTTTAACTTGTGGAATATGCCTCGAGCCAGCCAGTGATGGGGTCCCTCCACCAGCTCTGTGACTCCAGAGGCTGCTCTCAGTCACCTCCTCTGTAATATGGGTCAACCACCTTCCCCCGACCCCCCACCACCACAGTTGTCCTGAGAATTCAAAGAGAAATTTTCAAAAAAAAAGCAGGAGGCATTGCAGCTGGCATAGAATGAGTGCTCCACATTTGGGAATCAGTGGCCTTGTTAACAAGCATCCACTGCCCCTCACTCATTCACCACCCTCTCACCCTGTTTTGCTGCTACTGTTGTCATTATATAGTACTTGCATTTGTTGGGGGGTGGAGGGGAGGCGGCTTTTCTTGCTCCTCCCTGAATCCCCATGGCTTGGGGCTGAGTTTACAACTGCCAACATTTATAGTGCCACCGACGTCACATGCACTTAATCCTGAGGACAGCCCCCGTTGGTAGGCTGTAGCACTAGGGCCATTTTACAGATGAAGAAACTGAGCCCAGAGAGGTTAAGCCACTTGCCCAAGGTCACAGAGTCGATTAGCAGCAGAGCCGGAGTTTGAACCCTGGAGTCTGGCCCTCATATCCGGGGCCAGACCGCGGGTATTAGAAGGACTGAGTGCGGGAATGAATCCACCGGTCAATCAGTGATCGCACGCCGGATGCGCGCCCGTCCCCTCCCCCAGCCGCGGGGGCTCGCCGCCGGGACAAAGGCCCTGCCGAGGCCGGACGTGGGCCAGCCGGGTCCGCGCTCCGGGGGCGGGCGTTGGGGCCGGGCCCTTTAAGGGGGGCGGGCCGGCGACGCGGAGGGCGGGCCGGGGGGCGGGCCGGGGGCGGGCCGGGGGCGGGCCGGGGGCGGGCGGCGGCGGGGCCGGAGGGCGCGCGGAGCGAAGGGCGGCGGCGGCGGCTCGTGCTCGGACCGGGCTCTGGATCACGCTCAGCCCCCGGATACCGCTCGGCCGGCTGTTCCCGGCCCGCTGCGGCGCGCCCCAGCACCCCGCGTCCCCAGCACCCGCACTCGGCCCCGCGGAGGAGAGGCCATGCCGCCGCGGCGCAGCATCGTGGAGGTGAAGGTGCTGGACGTGCAGAAGCGGCGGGTGCCCAACAAGCATTATGTGAGTGCCGCGCGACCCCCACGCCCCCTTGAGCCCGTGCCCCGTCGGGGGCGACCTAGAGCCCCCCCGGCTCTGAAAACTTCTGCCTCCTGCTCTTTTCTCCCCCACCTCCCCTCTCCCCTCTCGGCACTGCTGCTGCGCGGCCCGGGTCTCTCCCGGCTCCTCCCTCTCTCCCCCTCCCCCTCCTCTCTTTTGCCCTGTTCCGCTCCTCCACCGTGTCCTCCCGCCTCGTCCCACCCTCGTCTCTTTGCCGCCCCTCTCCCCCTCTCCGTCTCCTCCTTGTCCCCCCCACTCCCGTCCTGCCCATCCGTGGCAAAGTCTGGCCGGTGTAGGGGACAGAGAGACAGAGAGAGGCGCCAGTTCTCAGGCCGCCCGTCCTGTCCCTCCTTGTCTGGAGGCGCTCAGACCCGCAGTGCCCGGCCACAGGTATCCCCAGCAGGGATCGCCAAGTTGGCTCCGTCCTTTTGGAGGAGACAGCCGGAGCGATAGAGATCTCTGAGAAAGGATCCTTTGAGTGCCTGCACCATGAAAAAGTTTTTTTAAAAAAGAAAAAAATCCCTGCCCCTTCTCTCCAATAACTTCTGTTTAAAAATGTATGAAAGTTTTCTCCTGGTATTTCCCTGGCAAAATGGGAATCTTGTTTAGAGCTGGCGGGGACTTGAAAAAATGGGCCAGTAGCCTCATTTTGCAGATGGGACCCTCAGATGGGCTGAGGCGCAGGGAGGCTTCAGGTTCTGGAACAAGGAGGAGCTGCATTCGGTTTTCCCTGCCTCTGGAAGGTGTACCTGGGGTAGATGGTGACCCGCCAGATGGGAAATGGGTTCCACACCAGCCTAGGAGCTGAATCTGTGGGTTCAAGGGGCCCTTGGACCACCTCAGAAGTTCTGGGTAGAGGGATAATGGGGCTGTGGGGTGTTGGGCCCAGGTGAGGCCTTGGGGAGGCCTCTCTGCAGGAGGGAAGGGGGCTATGGTGTCTCTGGTGGTGAGAAGGGAGCAGTGGCAGCGCCTAGCTGCAGAGAAGTTAACCAGGAAGGAAAAAAGAGCAAGAGGGAGGGAAAAAAAATCCTAACAAAGAAGTATAGAACAATAAAGAGCAAGGGGCGTTGGCTGGCTAAATTCAGCTCCTTGACCTCCCTGCAAGTCGTCTTTGGATCTCTTTTCTTAAGAGGCTCGTTCTTATATAGCAGATCTACATGCCTTACACGAATAGTCTATACAATTCTGAAAGGAGATAGCCGGGAATCCACTCTGTACTCCCTACGAGAAAGGGTGTGCTGTGTGAGCCTGTATTGTTATTGGCTGGGCAGCCAGTTATTCAAGCCTTAGCCAGGCGGTGGGAAGCTATTTCCTGGACCTGTGGCATCTTTAAATAGAGTGAAGTTTCCCTTGATTCCAGAGCTGGGCTAAATTGTCTCCCCCGCACCCCCTTTCTTTTTAACTGTTTCAAATGCTGCCAAATCTTGGTTTCTTGTTTGAGCCTGTTGAGTGTGTAACTGAGTTGCCTCTTTGCTATGAAGACAGCTTTTACCAATATGGCAGACAGGAGGAAGTCTGAAATTCCCCATGCTGCCTCCCACCAGATCTGTGAGCTGGGAACACCAGAATACATACAGCCTCCAAGAAATGGGCATCATCGTCCACTCCCTCCTGTCCTCTCTCGTCACACGACTATCAGGCACAGGTTCTTAAGCCCATTTGACAGATGAGGAAACTAAGGCTCAGAAAGATGAGGTCCTATGCCTGAGATCACAGTCAGGGCCAGAACAGGAATGTAAATCCAAGTATGTTCGACCCCAAAAAGTGTTATTCCACCAGGTCACACCACTTTGCAGATTTCATACCCCGTAGTTTCCCTACGCAAAGTCCTCTTAAGAACTGGGAATTTTGCCATCATTTGTGATCACTCTGAGGCTTTTCATTCTGTTTAGATCCCTCCCTGCCAGTTTTTTGGAGGTGCGGCAGCTCTGAGGGGCATCTCTGTAAGCCTTCAACCACTTTTTAGGGGCTCCTTCAGACAAGTCTCTAAATATTAACATGGATTTGGGTTTAAATCTTGGCGTCCAGCTTGCTGTGTGGCCTCTCTGACCCTCAGTTTCCTCATCTGTAAAATGGGGTTAATGGTGCCCACTTCCTAGGAGAAGGGATCTTGTGACTGACAGGGTTGACATTCCGTAACCGTTAGATGCCTGCCTCCCTGCCCTGTGGTATCCATGTTACTCTGACTGGGAACATGCCAAAGTCACATGAGGAGGAATTTCACCAAGAATTTATTTTTCTGCATGTGGGTTTAGTTACTCCTGTGATTCAAGGGAGTCCCCTCCCTTCTACCCAGCCTTTTGGGTTCATCAGATGAATAGGGGCAATGGGTTGAACCGAAGCCTGAGTCATCCACAGGAACAGAGAAAGTTAAGTGCTGTGATGGCAGGAAACTCACCAGCAACTGCCAGTGACCCCTGCTCCTGTTCTCAAACCATACCTGCCCCTGCCACTCTAGAAAGAATGGGCATGGAGGTAGCTATTGGCATGGGCCTGGACTTTTTTCCCATTTGGTATATCCTCCTCTCTGAAGTTGGCCCAGCCACTCTGGAGAGATGGCATGAGCAGAGGAGTTGGACAGCCCTAGGCTTGGCCACTTCCTGCTGTGTGACCTTGAGCTGGTCAATTTACCTCTCTAAGCTGCTTCTATAATCTGCAAATTGTAAATAGTGCTGCGTCCCTCTAGGGCAGAATTTCTCAGCCTCAACACTGTTGATATTTTGGGCCAGATCGTTCTTCGTTGTGGGGGGCCATCCTGTGCATGGTAGAATGTTCAGCAGCATCTCTGGTTTCTACCCCCTAGGTGCCAGTAGCATCCCCCTCCCTAATTGTGACAACCAAAAACGTCTCCACACATGTCCCCCAGGAGGGCAAAATCACACACGCCCTGACTTCTAACCGCCCTGCCCCAACCACTGCATGAGAACATGCAAGTTAGTTACGGAGGCTTCCCACCACCTGCTCCCTATTTACAGCTACTTCAGCCTCCACCTGTCTCATCACTCAGTTGCCTGGGAGCGAACAGGTCACAGGTGCTGTAGATCTCGTTGGAGAGCTTCACCAGGAGCTCAGGGCTGCCCATCAAGGCTGGGCCACTTGTTCCACCTTAAATGGCATCTTCTCCATGATCAGGGCGGCATCTTCATCACGCCTGGCCCCAGCCTCCTTCGCCTGTGGGCAGAGACATCATCAGTGGGCCCAAGGGCAGAGCCGTAGGCCACATCTGGAGAATGCAGAGGCAGAAGCTCCCAGGGCCTCTGAGGTCCCCATGGGTGGGTAGGGATTATTGTTGACAGTAATATCAACAAACAGTATTATCATCTGGAGAGAGCTTCCCTGGAGCCACTGCACTCTGTCTGCTGGCCTTTCTCTGCCTGCATCTTTCCTGCCGTGGAGCCTAGGGCTTTCTAAATGAATGGAAAGGGGGCTTTCAAGTGTGACACCCTGGGAGACCCTCCCCAGCTAGGTTATCTTCCAGCTTGAGGGGAGGAGGAAGTGCTCCCTGTAGGTTTTGCAGGGTTTTTTGGATCGCCCCATTTCCAACACTGGAGAGGGATGTACAGAAGCCTTGGGGTTAGAAAAAAGTCTCCCTTAGCAGGGGCCAGGAAATACTGGCTTGCTCTGACTTGAGATCTTTAGATGTTAAGAAGAGCAAGATGCTAGAAGTAGTTATAGAAGCAGTAATCTTAACAGCTGAAATTTAATCCATTGTTGTGGGCTAGGCACTGGATTAAGCTCTCTATGTGTATTTAGTCATCACAACAGCCCTTTAAAATAGGTACTTTTCCGTTATACTAATACACGATTTCAAATATACAGATACATAGAATAAGTTAAATATCTGTCAGTCTACCATCCAGCTGTCAGATCTTTACCTTTTGCCCTATTCATTTCAAATCATTTTTATTTTTATTTTTTAAGAAATGAAGTATTGCAAATGCAAAGCCCCCTGTGCACCCACTCCAACAATCACCCCCCCACAAATAAAAACAGTATCCTACATTTGGTGCTTGTCATTCCCATGCACATTTTAAAAATAGACCAATAGATATGATTTTTTTATTCAGTGGCTTTACTGAGGTATGATTTACATACCATAAATTCACCCATTGTAAGTGTACAATTGGCTGATTTCTTTAAATAACTGTATGGAGCTGTGCAGCCATCATCACAATCCAGTTTTATAACATTTCCATCACCCCCAAAAAGATCCCTTGTGCCCTGTGGCAATCAGTCCCCTTCCCAGCTAGGCCTCATGTACCTTTTAATGTTTTTACCTTTTCAACAGTCCCCAAGATCTTGTATTGAAAGTTTTAAAACTACAAAACATTACACTTTTGAGATCTGTGTTAGTACATGTAGCTTCAGTTCATTTTAACTGCTGTTTCATATTCCATTTATGAATATACCCCTGTTTATTCGAGCTCCTGTAGGAGATTTTTAGGATACTTGTAGCTGCTTCCTGGCCCGTACAGCTGAGGCAGGATTGCTGGCTCTTGGGGTTTGTGCATTTTCACCTGTGCATTTAACGTCCCTGGGAGCAGTGTCTGTGGGTCTCTTTGCTCTGGCTCCTTGCTAACACTCCGAATTGTCAGACTTTTTAGTGGGTACGGAGTAGTATCTCATGGCAGTGCTTGTTTGCATTTCTCTGCTTGCTAGTAAAGTTACGTATCTTTTCACACCTTTGTCAGCCTTTTGAGTTTCCTCTTCTATCAATTAATTGCCTGTTTTATCTTTTGCCCCTTTTTTCGGTATATTGAGTTATTGGTTTTCTATTCATTTATAGGATTTATTTATACACTCAGGATCCTGGTACTTCAGATAGTTACGTTAGTGTTCTCGTTTTCCCCTTGAGACTGGAGGCTCAGAGAAGTACAGGCACATGCCTGAGGTCACACAGCAAAGAGTGGCAGCGTGGGGATTGACGTACGTGATGTGACTTACGTGCAGCCCTGTGATCCCACCCTTGAGCCAAGTGACCTTGGGTGGATCATTTAAGCCTCCAGGCCCCAGTTTCTCCATCCTGGCCCTTCCCTCATCTCACTGTTCATTCACTCAGCCTGGACTGATGAAGCACAAGCTGCCACCAACCCTTAGTCATTCTCACCCCAGGGAACCTCTGGGTTGATTGTGCCCCTGGAGTGATGGGTTGGCAGGCTCTGTGCTGCTGGCCTTGAAACCTCCCTCTCCACCTGCCAGACTCTAAGAGCAACGGGTCTCTCCTCTGAGCAACTGACTTTTGCAGGATGGGTCACGCCCTTATTAGGCATTATTATCAACGTTCTTGTTTCAGTCTGTGGGAGACCTCTGGCTGGCAGGCTCAGTGGTCTGGAACAAACTGTGAATCTGCTGCCCAAATTAGCTGCATTCTGTTTTCCAGCCTGCCCCATCCCCTGCTGCCCCCAGCATCCCAGCCATCCTGGCACCCTGTTTTGCAGAAACATGCATGGCGGGCCAACAAACTTGAGTGGAAAGAACTTGGGTATCAGAGACAAACATTCAAGTTCTGCATGGTCTTGGGTGACTGACTCAACCCCCAGCCTTAGTTTCTGTATCTGGAAAATGAGGACAGTGTCACCCTGTTAAGATGATTGTGTGCTTGTTTAGATAATGTATGCATTCAACCTATTCTCCATCCCTCCTGCTGAGGGATAAATGCCAGCTCCTAGCACATTTCTTATGGACGCACCATTACTTCATGAAGAAAGGACCTGGATTTGAGTTCTCTTCATGAGCTCCTGGGCTGGGTGACCTTGCAGACAAACTCCCCAAGGGTCTGTAAAATGGGGGCAGTAATAGTGCTTACCTACAGGTATAGGGCACTTCTCACACACTGCTGAGCCTGATGCCTTCTGTATAAAGGACACTCAATCAGTGGTAGTCATGAAAACTAGCATTAACGATAGTAATAGCCATGCTCCACATCTCTGCCTCTCTCTTGCCTCCTGCCTCCTGCCCTAGGGGCCTGCTATTTGTTTTCCATGCTTTTTCATTCATGAGGCATTTCTGGGGTGCCAGGCCCCAGGCGGGACACCCTGCTGCCCTGGGACAGGCCCGTGAGCAAGGCAGAGCCCGCCTACCTCCTCTACAGGTGGTTCTCGTCCTGCACCCTGTCTGCGTCACACAGAGGTAGTACCCTCCGTAGGCGTTAAGGTCCCTCGGGTAGGTTTTTTTTAAATGGTTGTTGCTTTCTTCTGACTGAAAAATGATGGACCTTGTCACCTGCACTGTGCCATCCTGTTGCCTCTGGTCCATGGTTGCAAGGAGCCAGGCCTCTCACCTCACCTGCCGGGTCATCCTCAGCCTGGGCTCTTACACTCTGGGCTCTTGCAGTTGTCTCAAGATCAAAGCGGGTGGGGCTGTCATATCTCAAGAGTTACTTAAATGTCCCTTTAGTTCAGACTTTGAATCTGTGCCATTCCTTGCTTCTGGTAAGCAGGGAAAGTACACCAAACAGCATGCCTTCAGATCCCTGCCCTGCCACCTACCAACAGTGCGACCTCAGACAAATTACTTACCGTTTCTGTACCTCACCTGTAAAATGGGAATAATGATAGTTCCAATCTCATAGGGCTGATGTGAGCATTAAATGGGCCTGGCATAGAGTAAGGACTCAATAACTATGAGCTGTATTAGGAGTGTACAAACATAGTATCATTTATGATAGTAAAAGTTGGGGGCCACTTAAACACCCATCTGTAGAGAACAAGATAAATAAAACATACTATATCCACGAGCTAGAATACTATCGAGATGGCAAAAATGTATTCCATCTTCTGTCATGGGAATATGAAGTAGTAAAAGCTGGTGGCAAAACAACGTGCTCAGGTTGATTCGCACCTGGTTACAAGTGAAGGCGTCTGTGAAAGCACAGAAACATAGCTGATAAAATATATGTCACTCTTTTTTTTTTTTTTTTTTTTTTTTTTTGCTCATCTGTGCATTGCATTTCTCTATTTTCCAAATGTTCTGTGGGGAACACATATTCCTGTTTTTAGTAAAACTAAAAAAACAGTGAATGCTCATTTTAAAAGAGAAGCAGTGCCAGGCCGTGGCGGCTCCAGCCAGGTTCCCACATCCCCACCACCTCATCCTGTCCTGAAGCAGCAGAATTCTCCAGCTCCTCCAAGAGCCTGTCCTCCCCAGATAGATGCTGGCCTCCGAGACTCTCCCCCAACTCCTGCCACGGAACCAGGGCTCTGGATGTGGCTTTCCAGTCCTCCAGCCCAAGAAGTGGCAAGAGATGAGTTTAAAATACCACGAGGGGAGGAAGGCCTGAGCAGATGCTTTTCTGGTTGAAATGCTCCTTGCTCAGTGGCCTGGCCCTCCCTCCTGTAGTGCTTATATCTGAATAGGTTGGAACGACTTGCAGGCCAGAGTTCAGCAGTCTGCACCCTGAGGTCATTCAAGTTAGAGTTGTGCCCCACTCCCCTGGGCAGATCATCCAACCGCCTGTCACCCACCCGGAGGTGGCACGGGCGTCAGCAAGCGGCAGAGTTACCACACTGCCAAAAAAGGCCTAGGGGACCTCTCCATGCATGGTACTACTTCTCATCTAGGACACTCATATCCTGTTGCAAATCATGCGTGCTTTTTTCCTTGGAGAAAGAGCTCTGATAGGGTGAACGGTCTTGCTTGGTGTGACTCAGTTTTCTCCTTCCCCTGGGAGGCCAAGGCCAGCTGCAGGTCACTGCAGCTGCAGGAAAGGGAGCTGCTAGATGAGCATCCTGTAGGCCTGGTGGGCGCAAGTGATGAGACGTGAACACCCTTGGCCCAAGGAGAGAAGATGAGGCTTCTTCAGTAGGCCGCGTGGCCGGAGGGTTGCGAGCGTGGCTTCTGCGCCCAGCAGCTGGGCTCTGGTCTGAAGTTTGAATTTCAGAGAAACACGTCATATTTGGGACCTACTGTCATCCACTCGCTGTTGGCCCTGAGCCTTCTCCTCTGGGAAGTGGGCAGCTTTGGTGGGGAAATTAAATGAGCTTTTGTGCGGAATGCCTGAGAGGATGCCGCTGGGGCAGCCGTGCTTGCAGCTTCCTGGCCCGGGGTACTGCCCAGAGACTGGGACCCTGTGGTCCCTTTCACAGAGCCCTTGCCAGTGGGGTCATCCAGATCCTGGGTAGCAGAGCTGGCACCCCTGCCCCCTGCCGGGACATGGGGACTAGCTGATGTGATAGACTTGGGAGGCCCGGTGTCTCCCGCCAGGGGGCCAGTGGGCAGGGGCTGGTGTGGCTCACTCCTCAGGGACTCTGCCAGGAGCCCGCAGGCCCGAGCCTTGCCGCAAGCCATCCTTCTTCTGCCCCATTATCCAAACTACAGGGCATTCTCTCCTCATATGTGCTGGCCCAGGTGCAGGCCTGCAGGCGGGCGATGAGCCCAAGCCTGGGGCCTTCTTTAAACGGAGAAGGGAGAAGGGAACAGAGGTGCATCTGTCGTGCATGCATGTGTGTGTGTGTGTGTGTGTGTGTGTGTGTGTGTGTGTGTACGCGTGCGCCCGCACGCAGAGCTCTCCCGCCTGCTTTTGCAGGCGTCTCCCCGGCCATCCCAAAACTTACGGCTGCTAGATTTACCAAATGAAAATACAGGATGCCCAGTGAAGTCTGAATTTCAGATAAACATGTAATATTTGGGACCTACTTACACTAAAAAATTATTCATTGTTTATTTGAAATTCAAATGTCCTGGGGCATCCTGTGCTTTATCTGGCAATGCTGCTGAAACTACCACTTTCAATACAACAACAAGCAAGAAACCTTCGTACTTTGTAATACTGATAATGTTTCTTGAGCATTCACTGAACAAAGGTAAGTCCCTTTAGGGACCAGGCACTTTTGAGCACAGGGATGATACACAGATATGCAAAGCAGGGATTCAGACCTCACGGAGGTCAGTGTCCTGAGAGACGGGTAGACGGCCTATCAGGGCTAGCCTGGAACTTGGGAATGAGCAGAGGCCTGTGCCTTAGGGTTTTGGGGAAGTTGGACTTGGAGAAGGCAACGCAGGTGCAGGTGACCCAAGGCTGATCACAAAGCATGGGAGGGATACTGTCAAGTAGAGAAGGGTAAAGGAATTTCAGGCAGACAGAACAGGAGGGAAAGGAAGCTGAAACCCTGGCATGTGGCGTGTTTGAAAAAAGCAGGAGAGATTTGAGTAGTAGAGATGGAGCTTGACAGGTGGCTGGAGGCCCCAAGGATCTGGGGGCTTCTGACTGGCCCAAGAACCACAAAAGAATAGAAAGCATAAGGAATTCCCTGGCGGTCCAGTGGTTAGGACTCTGTGCTCTCGCGGCCGAGGGCCTGGGTTCGATCCTGGTCGGGGACCTAAAATCCCACAAGCTGCGTGGCGTGGCATAAATACATACATACATACATACATAAATAAGAAAGCATAGACTCTACCCTCAAGAAGGCCACGCCTTTCCCCCCCACACACACACACGTGGGTGGCCAGGGCTCAGGATCAGAGGTATCCAAGATGGAAGTGGTTGGGAGGAGCTGGGACTCAGGGGCACTCCCCTGGCTTGATGGGCTGGGGGAACACCTTTCACAGGAGAGTGGAGGGGGCAGACACAGACAAACCTGGGAGAGAGAGAGAGCACCTGTCCACAGGAGGACTGCAGACAGTGAAGATAAAGTTAGGGAGGGAGGGAGGGATGGGAAATATTAAAGAGGTCTATGATAGCCAGTAGGAATTCTGAAATTTGGGAGGGATTAAATAACTCCAAATTTGTGTTGTTCTCAAGACTTAACAATCATTTATTGTTGTTGTTATTACTGAATAGCTATCGTTTATTTGAGTGCTTACTGTACGCTCCAGGCTTTTCATGCTTTATGTCACTGAATCTGAGCAGCAGCTCTGTGAGGTAAGGAGTATTAGTCAGGATTCTTGGGCTGCAAGTGACAGAAATGAACCTAACGAACTTAAGCCATAGGAAATGTATTGGAAAGATGGCTCTGGCAGAACTTGGCTCAGCCCCCAGTCACAGGAAGGACCTGGCCAGCTGGAGCCATCCAAGGCGTTGAAACTGCTTGTGGGCATCAGAGCATCACCAGAAGCAGGCACCTGCTCCATCCCTCAGTCCCTTTGGCCACTCAAGAGTCCAGTTCCAGGAGGAGAGAATCTGATTGGCCCAGCCAAATCACCTGACCATCCTTTGGTCAGGCAAGGGCAGGATACTGTGATCCGCAGTCCCACTGAAATTGCTAATAGTTGTAGGAGATTCAGAGCGCTGTTGCTGGAAGAGGGGGGCATGGAGCCTGGACAGGTGGAAACAACAAATGTCTGCTACATATGTACTGTTATTAGCCCATTTCACTGATGTGGAAACTGAGACTTAGAAAGATGAAGTACTTTGCCCAGGATGACACTCGGCTCTGCTGCCTATCATTGAATATAAAGAAGGGTATAGTCAACTCACCCTCTAGATTTGAAGGGAAATGTTACCTTAAAGCACATAAGAATAATATTTTCTATTCTGCTTAATTAAGCAGAATTGCATGGACCCCCTGCCTAGTGCACTGGCAAAGAAAGCCAGAAACCCACTCAGTGGCGTCACCATTTCCTCCTCCCCAGCCAAGGTGTGAATCAGCAGCCTGTGGCTTCGGGCCACCATTGGCTGCCAGTCAATTGCACAGATGTGGGTTTGTTGTCTGCCCTGGGCCAGGCCTGGCCCCAAGCCGAAGAGAGGCTGAGATGACCAGGCAGCCTTTGTCCTTATAGAGGTCACCATCTGTTTGGAACACATCACCACGGCATAAGGGCTGTGGTGGGGCCTGCAGTAGGGCTCTGGGGACAGGGCAGGGGTCTGAGGCCTGAACTGCCCATTCCCCATTCCCTGCTGGACCAGAGAGGTGGCGCTCTGAGCTGGGGTCAAGAGGAGGTGGGTGCTCTGGAACAGGGAAAACCAACTGGCAGAGTTTTTACTATGGGTAGAATTCAGAGGGTCCTTGAACTTGGAAGGGGGAAGAGTACATCTTTATTCTCACTAACCTCCAATAGCAATTTAGCATCGCCTTCCATTATGAACGAAGGCAGCGACCCTCAGTGATATTAGTAATACCTGTGACTTTGTCACCAGTAGAAATTCACAGATATTTTCACGTCACTTTACCGTTGCATTTATCCTCATCACTGCTTCAGAACTGTGGTGTTATTCGACCCACTGCTGGATTTTGTTATTTATTGCATTAATAAAAGTGTACATATGTTCATAATTTTATTTTTTGAAACACTTTTATTACAATTCAGTATTTCATTTGGAATGCTATGTGCTTTAATTTAGTCATTTTTAAATCATTTTGAGAAGGGGACCATAGATTTCATCAGATTGCCAAAGGGCTCCGTGGCACAAAAAAAAAAAAGGTGAAAAACTTCTGGGTAGAAGTTTAAGAGTTTGGACTTGGAAGTTAGGCATGGATTTGACCTAGCTCTGCCGGTGACCGGCAGAGTGTGTGACCTTAGTAAGTGACTTAATTTCTCTGTGCCTTAGTTTCTTCATCTGTAAATTGAGGGTAAGAATAGTACCTACTGTGGGTTATTTTATGTAAAGGGTTTAAAGCAGTGCCTGGCACATAAAAGTACTGAATAAATAGTTACCTGTTAGTGTTGTATTACCTTTACCATCATCATCTTTACCATTCCCTGACTAGTGATGCGCTTTTTTAATAAGCAACCTCGAATGATGTGACACAGGTGATCTGGAATGACCGCACCTTGAGAAACATACTCTAAATGGACTAGTCCAGGATGCACCCCCCTAAGATTTAAAAGCAGTCTTCCCCAAAGATTTGGATATTTAGCAGTGTGGTAATTAAAATAATACTGAAAATGTTTATCATTGGAGGCATGATTAAATAAATGGACTACTAAGGATCCTTTAAAATTTTTGCTGAAAGAATTTTTAATGAAATGGGGAAATGCTCACCATATAACACAGGTGAAAAAGATCATGTATATACAATGTGATCTTAATTTCATAAACTACTTCAACATATAGAAAAAGGGTCTGGGAAGAAGTATAACCAAAGCTTCATCTCTGGTGGTAGAAACGTGGATGCTTGTTAAGACCTCAGACTCTGCCATCAGACTTTATTACCAACCCTGTGGAACAGGTTACTTCACATGCTAGGTCTTACTTTCCACCACTGCTGGGTGGAAACAGTAATACAGTGTAGCTTCATAGGAAACACATCAAGACCATTGGTGGTTGTGAGCCGTTACATTGTTTTACATTGTATTATATGTTTATGTATTATCCCAGGTTTCTCTAGAGAGGAGAGGACAGTGTAGGACAGCAGAGTCAGGAAAGCTTCGTGGAGGGAGGGAGAAAGAGGGGACCCTGCTTCCCTTGTTCCCTTTTTTCCTATCTCATACACTTGTGTATGAAGCGCAGGAAGCTGGCAGAAAAGTCCACATAGGGGTTCACATCAAGGCCGGGAGGAATAGTCTCTGCCAGATGAGGAGCCCAGCAGGGCATGGGCACAGGGGTGGCCAGGGAACCCCCAGAACCTGACCATCGGGACCACATATGATTTCATGTGGGAAAAGGGGCTACTTGGCTGTACAAAGTTTGGAACCCGCTTCTGCAGCCCCCCTACTTTATCTGGTGGAGGAATCCCTACTCCCCTTCTGATACCCCTAATAGATGGCTGTCCCCAGGGTTTGAGAGCTCAGTCCCTCTACATTCTCATCTAGTTCTTTTCTCCTCCTTCATGTCCCCAAGCCCAGTGGGACGGGAAGATGAAGCTGCATTTATATGGAGGGGGCAGTTGTTCAGGGAGTATCCTAGAAATCTTAGTTGACCCCTTTCTGCCTGTCACCCAACCAGGGCACTCAGCTTTGATGCTGAGGTTCCTAGTGGACCAAGCCCATCGTGGTGCTCATACATTGGGTATGACTCCATCGTGGTGCTCATACATTGGGTATGACTCTGTTGACTCGTCTCCTCCTCTCCCACCAGACCCTGAATCCCTCATAGTCTAAGGACAGGTGCCAAGTGTGTTCCTTGAATGAAACCATAACTTCTTGGGCTCTCTCAATCCCTGGGTCCCATGATTCTAGGATGATGGCCATTGATGATATCCTTCAGCTGACTCAGAATTGGATTCCTTGTGATGACCCCCCGCTGACACCAGAATGAGCATTGTATCATAGTGGTTAAGGCACAGGCTTTGGAGGCAGCCAGACCTGGGTGTAAATCCTGGCTTTGTCACTTTCCACCAGTGCTGTTTAGGGTGCGTCACTTAACCTCTCAGAACCTCAGTATCTTCATCTGTAAATGGAGGAGTCATCCCAGTTCCTGACACATAGTAAACACTCAAGAGAAAAGTAACTAATTCTCAGTCTAGTCCAGTGGACACAGATATAATATTATAACCCCTTGGGATGCTACTAGGTTGAACCATATGAAATTGTCAATTTTTGACTTAACAAGTGGCAATTTCACTTAGTTCAACCTAATGATCTGGGTTTGGTTTGGGCCTAAGGAACTTACTTTTGCATGGAAGGGGGCAAAGGGCCACCACTGTACCAGGTATCTCACAGACATTATCCCATTTACACTTTACAACAGCCCTGAGAGACAGGTAATACTATTCCAGTCATCCCCTGGTATCCATGGGGGGATTCGTTCCAAGGCCTCTTATGGATACCAAAATCCACAGATGCTCCAGTCCCTAACATACAATGGTGTAGTATTTGCATAAAACCTTTGCCCATCCTCTCGAATACTTTAAATCATCTCTAGGTTACTTATAATACCTAATACAATGTAAATGCTATGTAGATAACTGTAAGTACAATGTAAATGCTATGTAAGTAGTTGCTGGGTCACAGCAAATTCAAGTTTTGCTTTTTAGAACTTTCTGGAATTTTTTTTTTTTTTATCTGAGCTTGGTTGAATCCTTGGATGCCAAGGGCTGACTGTATTAGCATCCCCATTTACCAAATGGGGAAACTGAGGCTCCTGAGTAGCTTGCTCAAGGAAGTGGTGTAGCCAGGATTGGAACCCAGGTTTATCCAACTGAAAGTCTGTGCTATTTGCATTGCTGCTGTCTTGAGACTGGGCTGCCTGTTCCACATGGTGTGGCTAGAGAGCTCACAGCATTCTCTTGGACCCCTTCACCCAGGAGCTGGCAGCTGTAGCCTGAAACTCCCCGAGACGCTGCCTGTGGGACCCCACATTTCTTGTTCTGGTTTAGACAGTCAGCTTCTACAGTTTTCTTCTGCTGTGTCTTTGGCTTTGGTTCGGGGACTGGAAGGGGCATTCTGCAGTCAAACAAACCTGGGTTCGAATTCTGGCACCCTCCATAAACAGCTGTGTGGCTTTGGACCAGCCCCCTGACCCCTTTGAACATCAGTTTACTATGGTGTGAAATGGGATGGATAGTAAGCTTCACTCCATAGGGTTCCTGAGAGCAGAGTGCTGGGGATTTCACAAGTGCTCATTAGTGTTGGTCCTCAGCTGGAGAACCCCTATGCATCCCTCAAGATCCAGAGCAGTTGTTTTTTCATCTGGAAAGCCTCTCCAAGTGCCACCAACAGAATTAGCCCTCATCCCCTCTGTGCTCCAACAGCAGCTGTAAAGCGCTTCTTAGAGGGCCTGTGGCCTATGAGAAGACTCTACTACTGTCTTTTCTGTTGAGTACCTACTGTGTGCCAGGCACTGTGCTGGGCCCTTTAGGTGTGAACCAAGACCCATCTGACCACGTATGTCAGGCTTTTTTCAACATGTCCCACAGCCCTGGTTTATTTTATTTTATTTTTTGGCCACGCCACGTGGCATGCGGTATCTTAGTTCCCCGACCAGGGATCAAACCGTCCCCCCTGCAGTGGAAGCACAGAGTCTTAACCACTGGACCGCCAGGGAAGTCCCCCACGGCCCTGGTTTAGATCTTAGCTCTGCCACATGCTGGCTGTGTGACCTCGTGTGAGCCAATGTCACCACATCCCGTGACGTAACATAAATGAAGGACTTAGCATAGTGCCCAATCGGCCCAATAAACGTGGCCCATTTTGATTCTTTTTCATTACTCAGACAGCTTTATCCCTACTGCCTGTGTGCCTTGCACATAGTGGGTGCTCTTGTTGGCTGCCCAGTTCTCCCCCTAGGCAACCCTGCTAACACAGGAGAGGCCCTCTCTCGGCTCCATTTCCTGCATTGCCCTGGGCTCCTCTGAGGCCTGGCAGCCTGGGAGATCTCCACGAGCCCTCAGTGCCTGCCTTGGAGGGTTTCCTAGAAAGCTAGCCTTCAGGTTGGTTTCGGCCGAGCCTGGCTCCAGCTGCCAGCACCTCTGCTTGCCATTGGAAAGTTCCCCGTGCTGCTTCGGGCCAGATGTGTGCAAGGCTGTGAGTTGGCAGCCAGAGGCCCGGGCTGGCGCTGCACACCCGGTCCAGCAAGTGTTTCCACCAGCTCCGTGTCTCCATCTAGAAGAACGGAGGTGCTGCACCCGGCCGGCCCTGCAAGTGGGTCACGCTGCTCGCCATCTGGATGAGACTCCGGCAGTCATGGAGAGATGGGCTCCAGGGAGAGGCAGTTGATTAGATTTCACAGAGTGACATTCGTGACTTTTCCCTTTAACTTAGTTCACCTCAAAAGATTTGAGTTGGCCGGCCTGAGCCACCCGTGCCTCACCTCTGTAATGGGGTTATCAGTGATTGCACTCAAAGCTTCCTGTAAGTCAGGCCATGTGCCAAGCTCCTGTCCTGCATTAGCCTGTTGAATCCTTAGCCAACCCTATAAAGTAGGTACGACTATTCTCTCCATTTTACAGATGAGAAGATAGAGGCTCGGAGCCATGAAATGACTTGTAAAGTCCCACAACAGCTTTAAACTGTAGAGCCGAGAATCATACCTGGGTACCCTAAAGCCAGTGCCTATCTTTTTTTTTTTTTAATGACACTAAGGAGTGATTGTTACTTTTAATTTTTGACTTACATCTGTGCAGGAAAATTCCCTTTTTTGGTATACCATTCCATGAGCTTTTACACATGCGTAGGTTCTTGTAACCACCACCCGAGACAGCATGCAGCCTAATTCCATCACCTCCTAAGAATTCCCTCGGGCTGCCCTGACTCAAATGGTTTGGGATACTGCCTCCACCTGCAATTGGAATTGCTCCTGCGCTGTTCTCTTTTTCTCCATCGCCTGTCCAGAGAGGTCTTGGGGTGAAACGTGGACTTCTCTCCCAGGGCTGGGCCCTGTGCCTGCATTCTTCTCTGTAACAAAGCTGGTTCTGTTTCCAGCACCCTTGACAGTTGAGCTGTTCACTCAGCCATTCCAAGAGCATTGTTACCCCAGACTCAGAGAGCCTTGAGTGAGGTCACCTTGATTTATGACCGTGTGGCCCTGTCTTGGCTTTTTGTCTGTCTGTCTGCCTATTGGTCTCCCACCAGGCAGTTCCTGAGAGCCCAGTGTCACCAGGCACTGGAAAGATTGTGGTGAATGAGACAGACCTGGCCCCTGCCCCTTGAGGGCTCCCAGGGGAGTGGGGTGACAGTCACGTGAAGAGAACAGCACACCCAGAGGAATGTGTGCTGAGCGACGGCAGCCCTGGTGGCTGTGGGAACCCAGAGAAAGGAGGCCAGACCCAGACTGGGGGTCTCCAGTAAGGCTTCCAGGAGGAGGCAGCCTCTAAGCTGACACCTAGGAAGTGAAGAGTTGCTACAAAGGTGAAGGGAGAGAAGATCCTCCCTCCAGAGGCAGTGGCAGGTGCAGGGGCCAGAGGCAAGGGAGCACCTGGCCAGGCGGGAGGAGGAGGAGGCCCCCTAAAGCCCCGACATGCCTTTGTTGTCTTCCTCGACTAGGCTGAAAGCTCCAGGTGGACGGGGGCTTCTGTCTTCCTCGTTCACGGCCATATCCCCAGCCCTCGGAAGGGAGCCTGGTGCACAGTAGGTGCTCTTGTCTGTATTTGCTGAATGAATGAATGAACGAACTGAGGTGTTTGAAGCAGAGGAGAGACACGATTCAATTTGTGCTTTAGAGAGACCGACCCTGTCTCCCACCTCCTGGCCTGGCACCCCTCTGCCCCCAGGTGCAGTCTGAGACCTCAGCTCCACCACCCGCCTGAGTGGGCTGGGGACAAGGAGCATCTTCTCTGCCACTCACACCACAAGCACTTGTCTTTGGGCCCCATTCCAAGCAATCACTTAATTGAAAAGAGAAAAATTGGCAGCCGGCCACCCCCGGAGTGTCGCTTGCTGTGGCGCCTGAGCTTGGTGATTCCTGTTGCTGACTCGGGACAGGAAAGCTCTGGCCTGGGACCAGGAGAGCCGAGGCCTGGCCTTGGGGATGTGGAAGGAGAAGAAGGGACTTCAGAGGCTGAAGGAGCTGGGCTTGGAACTGTAAGTCGCTTACTTCCCAACTGCGTGACCTCAGACGTGGTGGCATCCTGGGTTTCCACCTCCCCAACCTGAGGGCACCCCCGCCTTCCTGCCAGGTGTTTCGTGATGATTGACAGGACGTTGGTAAAGCACCTTGCAGAGGGTCAGCGCATAGCGGCAGGTTCCCCAGCGTGGTTGCTGATTTTATCTCGGGCCCCCCCCACTCACCTTGGTCCTGCCTCACTCTGACATCCTAGGTTTCAAAGGCATCATGACACTCGGGCGGCATTTCTCCAGGATTAAACTTAATGTACCTTCTTTAAAAAGATAAATATGCGTACCTCAGCACTTCCGGTGGCAATGCTGCTCTGGAGTGTTAGGAAATCAAACACACTGCGGGTGTTGCAATTCCAGAAAGAGGTTGGAAGTGCTGACCTACATAGGCCAGATGCTGGGCAGACAGCTGGAGAGAGCTGACAGATCGGAACCAAAGGGAACGTGTGGTCTCCACGGGGAACAGCAGAATCATGTTTCCCATTAGTTAAGCCGGTGGAGCCCATCCAACTGCCTCTGCCCTCTCCTCACTCTCCTCCCTCTCCTTGCTCTCTCCCAGTCTCCTCCACCCTTCTCTCTTTCTCTCCCTCCCTCCCTCCTACCCCCCCCCCCCCCCCGCCCCCAGCCTGTGTCCTCCACCTTAAGCCTGGGCAGCAGATAGCCAATGAGGTGGATCTGGAGCCCAGCCAGTCATTACCAAGCTGCTCCCAGGAACCACCAACCCAGAAACCCAGCCAGTGTGGGAGCTTTATTGGGGTGGCCGGGGAGGTCACACTTAACCTTTTAAAGTTGGTTTCTTAAACCAGGGTTTATAGACTCTTGGACTCCCTCGGACATATTCCCAGGAACCCTCTCTGCAAGAAGTGGGTTCATCTAGATCTTGAAACTAACACTGCTGCTTGATTTCAGGGCTGCACGTGTTTTTGTATTTAATGAAGGTTGCTCTGGCTGCAGTGCAGGACAGCTTTAGTTATCCTGGGCTAAGGACTTGCTGCAGAAACTGTGTGATCTGTGAGCAGAAGCCGTAGCCCCTCAGTATGCTGCGTGAGAGACAGAGTTTTTCCTCCCTCTGTCTAAAAAGGGCTCTGCTGTTTCTCAGGTCTGAGAAACAGCATTCTGGAGTGGAACTCCGGCATGCTCAGCACCTCCCAAGAGGAGCCCTAGGTCTGGTTCCAACTCTCCTCCTTGCACGCTGTGTGGCCTTGGCAAGTCCCTTCCCCTCTCTGACCTCATAACCCCAACTATAAAATGAGGGACGGTCTAGAGCAGGGTTTTTGTATATTTTAAAGTCTTGGAACCCCCTGCTGTCGGCTTGAAGCAGGCAAAGGAGGACTGTGGGCAATGGAGGAGCCCAGGCCCTGTCTAAAGTCTCCACTGATGGTTGCCTTGCGGCAGTGTGGACCCACAAGGTCTGGCGATTGGGCCTGCAGGCTGCCAGGTTACACCCTCTTCCATATATAGAAGAGCTAAAAGTGGCAGTGCCTAGTGGAAACCAGGATGGAGAACCCAGAGACCGACCCACCTCACCAGGAGCCTGGGGCTTCTTGCAGGACAATTTGACCGCTGGCCTAATCACCTAAGAACTCTCCAGATTTAAAGTCTTCTGGGGGAGTCATTGTGCAGGAGGCCCAGAGGGGCATGAGGAACTTGCAAGGAAATTTGGATACTGCCGTGGAAGTGGAAAGAGTCCATAGCTAAGAGTGGAATCCTTAGTAAGTCGCTACACCCCCCGGTCCCTTTGTTAAATGGAGGGGTTGCTCTAGAATCAGGGATGTGTGCCGTACACATCCTCCCAGTCCCCAGTGCCCAGGGCAGACATTGCTAATGGAGCACGGAGCTCTGTCTTGCTGATGTTCCTTTCTCACAGCCCTTGCAGGAAAACAGCCCCAACTCTCTCTGTCCCACTGGTGCCCTCTCTTTAGATGTTTTCTTTGGTCTCCCAGGTCATTCCAGGTTCCCCACCAGCACTGTAGAGCCGGGAGAGGGCTTCCAGCTTGAGAAATGTGGGCTTGTTGGCCTGTAAACAACAGAGCTCCAGACAGAGTGAGAATGGCAAGGAATTCACTAAAACAGCACTGCCCTCATTGTTGATCATCCTACCGGCACCATCACAACGTTTGGCATAGCCACAAACCCCCTGTACTATATATTCTTAATTCAGTATTCTTCAAATTGACTCTTTTACTTCGATTATTTTCAAAGGGAAACTTTAGCTGTCCACCATAAATGGAAAACCAGCGGCCCTCGCTAGAAATAGAAGGAAACGAAATAGAAAGGAAAAAGAAAATCAGTGTGTTAAAGTTCTTCCTGGCAAGTGTTGCCTGCCCTGAGGTCTTCTGTCCCTTCTTCAGGAAATGAGACCAGCAAGTGTTGGAAGGGGTGTTGAAAAGCCACTATTGCCAACTTTCTGAGCCAGTCAGGGCGGGAAGGGAATGGCAGAGACTAACTTTCTCACTATGGGATTCCCTGCAGTTTAGTGCCGAGCCCTGAATCACCTAAAACCAGCTGCTGTGCCCGAGCTCCTGCATACCTTGAGACAGTGATCTAAGGAAAGACCGTCACTTTGAAAAGCGCTTGGACCAGACCCTCCTCCAGATTTAAACCTCTGGCCACTGCAACCCAGATCAAAATGTAATCACTTTGTCATGTGACTAATGCAGAAGCCACACCCCTTCTAATTAATATCAGCGGGGAATTACAGCCAGATTCTTTGCCAGCCCTAGAAACCCCACCATAGAGATTTGCAAAGCAAAGTGAGATTGGAGGACATTCCCCCGTGCCTCAGGGATCTTATTCACGGGGCAAAACACCTTCTCATGTTCTCTAGTTCACGTGATGAAAGCATATGAGATCACAGCGCTCCCGAGGTGGGGCAACAGCTGTTTCATATCATCCTGCCCTGGGGATGGCTTATCGATGGAGTTCTGGGGCCTTTCCAAGAGTTGCGGCCATGGGCAGAGGTGTGGGCCAGTGGGTCTGCAGGGATAAGGCGTGTCAGTTAAGCAGAGCTGCCTGGAGCTCGCCTGTTTCTGTTACTTAGCCGTGCCCAGGCCTGGCTCCAGGTGTTGTTCAAGGGCCTCTAAGCTTTGTTCTGTTTTCAATCTTTATTCATGGATGACCTGACCTTAGAAATGGAGCATAAATTTCTGTGTGTCTAGTGGGGTCCCTCCGGGCACTGGGAGCCCACACTCCATTGGGCTGGGTTGGACCTGCCAAAGGAGGTGACTGCGGAGGAGTTAGGAAGCATTTATGGAGCATCGTCCCTCAAATCCCAGCCACAAGCAGAGATTCTAACCAACACAGATTCCATTTCTGGAGCTGTAAAAAAATATCTCATTCGATCTTTGCCCGTGAGGTAGGAAGGATGAGTGTCCTTATCCCCATTTTTCAGAGAACACGAAGTCTAAAAGGGGCAAAAGACTTTCCCGAACTTAGAAAGTGAGGTCAGGGCTAAGACACCCTCTGCCGACTCCCAGCTTCCTCCCATCCCACACTCCCACCTCTGTCATCGGCTGTACCTGCACCCAGGAGGTGCTCCGTGATCTGGAAAGATGTTCCAGAGGAACGGCCCTAGGACTGAGCCGAGATAGCGAGGGAAGATGGGGTTCAACCTTGGTGTTCCAGACAAGAGAGTGTGTCACAGACACATTTCTTCCTGTTCTCCTAGGAAAGTGACTTTTTCGTTCTGATTATAAAAGAAAATACACAGTAGAAAATCTGGAGAATACAAGAAAGCTTCAAGAAGAGAATTTTTAAAGTCTTAACATATTCCTACCAACCCAGAGCAAACCATATATATACATGTTTATATATATATATGTATATATCAGTGGTTTATATACATACACACACACTTTATATACAATATAGTCAATCCACATTATTTGCCGATTCCGTATTTGGGAATTTGCCTACTTGCTAAAATTTATTTCTAATCCGACATCAGTACTTGTAGTGTTTTCCCGGTCGCTTGCAGATGTGGGCATGTGCGTGGCAGCAAAAACTGTGTGGCCTGAGGTGCATGTTCCCAGCTGGGGTTGAACAAGGCAACCTCTGCCTTCTTGTTCCAGCTCTTATACTCTGAACAAGTGTCTTTTTCATGGTCTCTATTGCCACATTGTATACATTCTTGTGCTTTTTTTGGTCATTTCGCTGTTTAACATGGCCTCAAGCGTAGTGCTAAAGGCCTGTCTAGTGTTCCTAAGCTCAGGCTGTGATGTGCCTTTTGGAGGTGTTAGGTAAGCTTCGTTCAGGCATGAGTTACAGTGCCACTGGCCATGAGTTCAAGCTTAATGAATCAACAATATACATTAAATAAGGTGTCATTAAACAGAAACATACAGCAAGGCTGTGTATTGATCAGTGGATGAAAATGTTGTGATCAGAGGCTCACAGGATCCCAGCCCTCGTTTCCCCTGGGAGCTTTGGTTCTGTGTTCACTAAGTCGGCATTCATGTAATACACAAATGAAATATACACAAGCACACACATACACTTATATACTGTATACATAATTTTTTTGAGATTAGATTATGTTGTTTTAGACTGTTCTTTTACCTAAGATAATGCCTGAACTTTCCCCTATATCACAGAATTCTTTTTTTTTTTTTTAATTTTTTTTTTAAATTAATTAATTTTTGGCTGTGTTGGGTCTTCGTTTCTGTGCGAGGGCTTTCTCTAGTTGCGGCAAGCGGGGGCCACTCTTCATCGCGGTGCGCGGGCCTCTCACTATCGCGGCCTCTCCTGTTGCGGAGCACAGGCTCCAGACGCGCAGGCTCAGTAATTGTGGCTGACGGGCCCAGCCGCTCCGTGGCATGTGGGATCTTCCCAGACCAGGGCTCGAACCCGTGTGCCCTGAATTGGCAGGCAGATTCTCAACCACTGCGCCACCAGGGAAGCCCCACAGAATTCTTTTAGTTGCACACAAACGTTCTTCATGCTAAGAGGGAAATTAACTAGAAGGCCAGTCCCCTGCATCATAGCGGCCCTGGGTGGGCAGGTGGGCCCTAGAAGCAGGAGCTGGAGTGCGGGCAGGAGCCAAGCAGGGCTCTCCTTGCCTCTCCCTTCTCTGCTTCTCCTTCGTTCGTCCCTCTCTGCAGACCAAATGTCTGTCACAAACTGGAGGTGGCTCTGGCTGCAGCAGCATCCTCTCGGATGGAGCCGATATATTCAGGTCTGATTTCAGGTTCCTGAGAAACGACCATCCCTGGACCGGTCAGCTGTGGCTGTGAGGTGGAACAAGTGGTACTTCTCATGGAAGTGGGGGTCCACAGATGAACTCTTGGCATCTGCCAGGGGGCTTTTTTCTTTTCTGTCTTCCAAAAGCAGTCTAAGTTGAAGAAAAGTGGCCTCTGGAGGCCCCGGGACAGGGTGGTCCTCAGAGGACAGGGGTCACTGTGGCCCAGGCTACAAGACACCTAATTCCATCTATGAACACGTGGGATTTCTCATCCTCTTTACGGCAGCTCCTGGCAAGTCAGACTGACCTGGGACTCCCTGGGATGGTCCTCACCCCCAGGCAGAGGAGGGAAGGCCAGGGCTGCTAAAGCCCTGGCACCAAGCAGGCGCACATGTGTGGTGGCCCAACATTTGCTCCCCTGCACTCAGGCTGAGGCCCAAGGTTGGGGTGGGAGGTGGCAGGGTCTTCCCCCCAGACACCAACGGGGAGGGATCAGGGCCCTGACTCACCCAGCAGCTGGGAGACCTGTGCCCCAGGCTCAGGTGAGCTGGGCCTGTGTTCCCAGGCCCTGGAGAGGCAGTCCCTCTGCACCCCCCTGGGGCCTGGAGAAGACAGTGGAGGAGGCAGCACCCGGGGGAGATGGGGACAGATGGGGACTGAAGGGTGGGCTGCAGGAGGCTCACCTGCAGAGACAACGAGCAGGGGCGAGGTCCTCTCAGCTTTATGTCGCTGTGTTTAGCTCACAGTGAGGAGGAGGATGATAGCTTCTCTTTGTGGAACATTTACCGTGTGCCAGGCCCCAAGCTCAGCGCTCTCCATGCATTTTCTCATTTAATCATCACGCTGTCACGATCCCCGTTTTTTACGGAGCAGGAAGCTGTGTCGCAGAGAGGTAAAGCTGCTTTCCCAAGACCACGCAGCTAGTTGAGATGGAGGCAGAGGGTGAACCCAGGCCCTCTTAAGCCCTGAACTCAAAAGCCTCCCAGCAGGCTGTGAGGAAGAGGTAGAAAAATGAGCAGCCATCTCCTTGGTCCAACTGTGGCCCAGCTGCTGGGTGGGGGCATGATTCCCCGGCGCAGCAAGGCCGTCGGGGTTAGAGGTAACCTGGGTCAGAGTCCTTGCTCTGCACTGTGTAGCCTGTGACCTCAGGCAAGTCACTGCACTTCTGAGCCTCCATCCCTCTCTAGGACAACGTGGGAGGTATTAGCCTGGCCTGCAAGCTCGCGAGGATTTGGGGGAGAGCAAGACCCAGTCACCTGCCCACCTCGACCCCAAGCACCCTGGCGTGGCTGACTTAGAGGAAGTTTAGAAACCCAGGACGTCCGGCCCTGTTGACACAGAGGCCCTGTGAGAAACCCAGACCTGTGGAGTCTAGACTTTGCAAATCACGCAGGCCCTGATGCTGAGGTTGTGTAAGAAGGGATTTTGCTGGTGGCTAATTCCGGTTTAAGGCCTCCTCCATGGCCCTCGAACACCAGTGTGGTCTCTGTGCTTGCTCATTCCCAGAGGGAGGGGTTGTGGTGAAGCAGGACAGGAGCCAGAGAGGGCTTGACCTCCTGGCACCTTCGTGTTTTCCTCATTTTTTTTCCACAAAGTACAGATTTTCCATTGTGCTCAGAGTTGGGCATACAGCATTCAGTGTATGTACAAGACAAGCATGGTTCCTGCTGTCAGCAGTTGCTGTAAAGTGTAGTCGACTTTGTGATGGGGGAGTAGGTGCCAAGGGGACATGCACCAGGGAGACCCAACCTAATATTGGTGGGGTGGGAGCAGTCAGGGAGGGCTTTCTGGAGGAGGTAGCACTTGAGCTATGCCCTAGGAGTAGACTTGTAGACCATCCCACATTCTGGATTTATCTGATTGTTTCCTTACGTGTCATTTAGCTTGCTCCTCTCCCTCCTGTACTTCCTATGAAGTGGAACTTAGGTCAAGAGACTTGAGATTCAGGTTAAATATTTTGGTGACAATACTTGACAGAAGGTTTTGTATACTTCCTATTGCATCACCTCGGGGTCTAATTATCCCTCTTATTGGTCACGCTAGGTTTGATCACCTATTACAGTTGTGGTCGCCAGATCTCTCCATTGAAAAGGGACATTTTTCCCTTTGCTGGGAGACTAATCCCTGGGGTGATATCTTCACCCCGTATGACTCTCCTTTTCTCCAAAAACCTTTCACCCCATGGTTCAGCATCCATCAAGGATCTTTCCAGAGTGGCTGTGCCATCTTGTTTTCCCACCAGCAATGTCTGAGAGTTCCAGTGGTCCCACATTTTTGTCAGCACTTGTTTTTGTCAGTATTTTTTTTTATCTTAGCCATTCTAATGGATGCGTGGTGATCCTTCATCATGGTTTTAATTTGCCTTTCTCTAATGGCTAATGATGTTGAATATCTTCTCGTGCACTTATTTGCCATCCATATATCCTCTTTTTTCTTTAAATAAATTTATTTATTTATTTTATTTTTGACTGCGTTGGGTCTTCGTTGCTGCACGCGGCGTTTCTCTAGTTGTGGCAAGCGGGGGCTACTCTTTGTTGCAGTGTGCAGGCTCTAGGTTCGCAGGCTTCAGTGGTTGTGGCACGTGGGCTCGGTAGTTGTGGCTCGTGGGCTCTAGAGCGCAGGCTCAGTAGTTGTGGCATACAGGCCTAGTTGCTCCACGGCATGTGGGATCTTCCCAGACCAGGGCTTGAACCCGTGTCCCCTGCGTTGGCAGGCGGATTCTTAACCACTGCGCCACCGGGGAGGTCCCCGTATATCCTCTTTGATGAAGTGTCTATTCCGATCTTTTGTCTATCAGGTAATTGAGTTGGTTGTTTCCTTACTGTTGAGTTGTGTGTTTTGTTTTTTGTTTTTAAATATATTCTGGATATAAGTTCTTCTTCAGATATGTAGCACATGTTTTGAGGGTTACACCAGGGAGAAAGTTATAAGTGTCATTTCCAGGGAGCATGACATGTACTATGTAAATCTCTGAAGGAAATCTGCTTATTTATTTATTTACTTATTTATTTAAACTGTGATAAGATATACATAACATAAATTTTACCATTTCAACCATTTTTAAGTGTACAGTTCAGTAGCGTTAAGTACATTCACATTGTTGTGCAGCCATCACCACCATTCATCTCCGCAACTCTTTTCATCTTCCCAAACCCATTAAGCACTAACTCCCCATTCCCCTTTCCCCAGCCTCTGGCAACCACCATTCTACTTTCTGTCTCTATGAATTTGACTACTCTAACTACCTAGTATAAGTGGAATCACACAGTATGTGTCTTTTTGTGACTGGTCTTTTTCACTTAGCATAATGTCCTCAAGGTTCATCCATGTTGTAGCATAAGTCAGAATTTCCTTTTTTAAGGCTGAGTAATATTACACATTTTGCTTATCCATTCATCTATCAGTGGGCGCTTGGGTTGTTTCTACCTTTTGGCTATTGTGACTAATGCTGCTATGAAAAAGTCTGCTTTTAATTCCTTAACACCAGGCCACTGAGTATTAACTGGGTTTGGGATATAATCCAAAAGCCAAAGTCAGATGTGTTAGGAATGCTTTGGTTGCAAGTAACAAAAACTAACTCATACTGACTTTAAATAAGAAAAAAGGTTTGGGCTTCTGTGTGTGGAATGTCCGGGATGCCGGGTGCAGGGGTTCAAGCAGTGTCACAGGACATGCCACTTTTCTCTCCCTCTGAGCTCTGCTTGCTTCTGTGCTTTCTACGTCTTAAATCATGGTGTGGAGTTCTCCCAGCTCGCCACTGCAGTGGGGAAAGGGGTCTCTTTCCTGATCATGCCCTCAGAAGTCCCAGAACTGAGTCTCAGCAGCCTGGCTTGGGTGACGTGCCCATCCCTGAACCACTGTTGGGATCAGGTACTGGTAGATTCTGGATGGCCAGGCTTGGGACACATGATACTCCCTATCACAAAGACTAGGGGAGGGAGAAAGGTGACCCTCCAAGGGAAATCAGGGGCTATTACCAAAAGGAGAGAGGAGGTACCAGATAAGGAGGAATACCGGATACCTGCCATGAGGGAAAAACAAACTGCACAGCTCATGTGTGCCGGGCATTGGGCAAAGCCCTGTGTACCTTAGTTATTGCAGTAAGTCCTCAGGGGAGATTGTTGTCCTCATTTTAGAGAGAAGGACACTGTGGCCAGAGAGATTGGTACCTTGTGAATTTCACCCAACAGCAGGGCTGGCATTAGAACCCAGTACATGGGCTCTTTCACCAGCCCCCAAACCGTGGGCAAGGCCAAAGCGCTGCATTGGGACAATTCTCATCAAAAAGTTAGATCTGTGCCTAAAAATGCAGACATTGTGTTCAGAGGTTGATTCCAATAAACCAATTAGATCTGCTACAGAGTTCTTGTACCGTAGGGACAGAACTTTAAAAATTGTAAACAAGGGCTTCCTTGGTGGCACAGTGGTTAAGAATCTGCCTGCCAATGCAGGGGACATGGGGTCGAGCCCTGGTCCAGGAAGATCCCACATGCCACAGAGCAACTAAGCCCATGCGCCACAACTACTGAGCCTGCGCTCTAGAGCCCGCGAGACACAGCTACTGAGCACGTGTGCCACAACGACTGAAGCACGCCTAGAGCCCGTGCTCCACAACAAGAGAAGCCACTGCAACAAGAAGCCCACGCACCGCAACAAAGAGTAGCCCCCGCTTGCTGCAACTAGAGAAAGCCCACGTGCAGCAACAAAGACCCAACTCAGCCAAAAATAAATAAATAAATAAATATTGGGAGATTGGAATTGACATATATATACTAATATGTATAAAATGGATAACTAATAAGAACCTGCTGTATATAAAAATAAATAAAATTCTAAAATGCTGGATAAATAAAATTTTATAAAAATTAAAAGAAAACCACAAAATATTACTGACAGAAATGAAAGAACACCTAAATAGAGTGACACACCTAAAAAAATAAATAAATATAACTAACTAAATAAATAAATTTATTTTTTTTTAATTGTAAACAAGAGATCAAGAATGAATTATGTAAGCAGAATTTTTTTTTTTTTCTGTTTATGGGTGTATGCTTTGGGTTGGTTTTAAAATCTTTGATGATCTTTTATTTTATTTTTTTCTTGTTTTTAATCCACATTGGCCTTGTCCTTCGCAGATAGTCATACAGACTTTGTTTATACATCCCCCAGGATGGGGACCTTTGGTAAGGTATTTTCTGGGACTCCATTTACCCATCTGGAAGGTGGGGCCATTGGGTTGGCTGAGTTCCGTGGTCCCTTTCAGATATGGAAAAGCCCCCTTGCTAGTTTCCCTGCCCCTTTTCAAAACCATTTTCTACACAGCAGCCAGAGGCATATAGATGGATATTTTTTTAAAACATACATTAAATTATGTCAAATGCCTCCTCCCCAGCCCCCTGCACCCCTCAAAACTTCAATAGAATAAAAATCCCTCACCGTGGCCTATAAGCCCTGTAAGACCCTCGTGATGCAGCTGCTGCCTCTCCTGGCCACATCCCCTTCCCTAACAGCTCTGTCCCGCCATAATGGTCTTCCGGCTCCTCAAACATTCCGAGCATTTTCCAGCCTTCGTGTCTTCATTTGTACTTTTCATTCTGTCTGGAATACACTTTCCTCAGCTCTTCCCCAAGCCAGCTCCTCATCCTTCAGGTCTCAGGTCAAAGTCTGCTTCCTCAGAGGGACCTTCCCTCCCAAGGACACCCACCGCCACCATCCCCATCTTGCGCTACCACAGCAGGCTTTGGGGTCCTTCCTAGCACTTACTGTAACTTAAATTATATACGTATTTCCTCATCTGCTGGTTTATTGCCCATCTTCCCACTCTCCAAGGGCAGGGTCCGAGGCTGTCCTGCTCCTCATTGTAACCCAGCACCTAGCAGAGGGCCTGGTACGCAAGAGGTGTTTAATAAGTGTTGTAGAGTGAATGAATGAATGGGAGCCATTCTAAATCGACATGCTGGAGTCTTGATTAAGCAGAATTGATGTTTTCTTTCTTTCTCTCTTTCTTTCTTTTTCTTCGTTGCTGCACGTGGGCTTTTCTCTAGTTGCGGCGAGTGGAGGCTGATCTTCGTTGTGGTGTGCGGGCTTCTCATTGCGGTGGCTTCTCTTGTTGCGGAGCACGGGCTCTAGGTGCACGGGCTTCAGTAGTTGTTGCACACGGGCTCAGTAGTTGTGGTGCACGGGCTTAGTTGCTCCACGGCATGTGGGATCTTCTTGGACCAGGGCTCGAACTCGTGTCCCCTGCACTGGCAGGCAGATTTTTAACCACTGCGCTACCAGGGATTCCCCTGTTTTCTTTTTAATAAGACTAATGACTATTTAGGTGGCTTTGGAGACAGCTCTTTTTGTTGTCAAATCACTTTTCCAGGGTGACTCTGCCTCCCAAAGGATGCCCTGCCCTGTCTTTTGGCTCTATGAGGTACCCAGGACTAGTGGGCACAAACAAGGGGGGAGAGGCGGGATACCTGAATCCCTGGTGTTGAAATAGTCTGTCTTTCTGAACTGGGGCCGGGTAGGCACTGGGGACTCAGAGTGAAGGGTACTAAGATTTCTTGAACTTTTCCTGTCTGCCAGGCAAGGAGCTGAGAGCTTTACCTCCGAAAATCATCACAATTCTATGTAAGATGGGCTCGATGACCCCATTTTACAGATGGAAACTGAGGCCCTGGGGGTTAGGAAATTGTGTGAGTCTAAAGTCCAAATGCCTTCCTTCCTGCCTTGCTTCGCTGAAATGAAATAGATGTTGGATTTAGAGTGGTTGTTCCTGGTGAACCCCTTAGCTGGGCATTCAAGGGCACCTCCCATCTTGTCTTGATTTGTCTTTCCATTTTTCATCTCTTCTCACCTGGAAAATCTCCCATAAGTACCTGGTGTTCACAATGGGCTCTGGCTCTGGCCCCCCACAGCTCCTCCTTTTCCTGTTTTGAATGAAGGTATCATAGCAAGAACTCATTTGGGAAGAGACTTTGTCTAAAACCGCTTTGGAAACCACTGCTAGGCGTGGTCCCCCATACTCCCTGAGCTTGTCTTTGCTCCACCATCACCCCTCACCATCGACAGTCTCTTCTTTCCTCTCCTGCTGTCTAGATCTACATGTCCTTCAAGGTACACCATGATGACTTCAAGCTTCAGAGATCTCTCCCGCCCCCCTTCCTGCATCCGTCAGGGCTAAATTACATGTGTCAGAAAACAACTTAAACTGGCTTCAAAAATAATCCCAGAGTGTGGGTGTGACCCAGGATTTACTGGCTCAGGAAACTGGACAGACAAGGAGTAGATTGAGCTACAGGCAAAGCTGGACCTAAGGGTCAGACTGTGTCATCAGGAATCTACTGATACTGGCCTCATTCTCAGGCAGGCTCCTCCCAAGCGATGATGAGATGGCCCCCTGGCATCTCCACGTTGCATCCTAACAGCCTAGCAACCTCAAAGAAAGAGAGCTTATCTTTCTCAGGGGTCAGAGCAGAAGTCCCAGGGCTGATTCTTACTGGCTCTGATTGGCCCGGCATGGGTCATGTGCTCACTTTCTCAACCAATCACTGTGGACAGTGGTACCCACCTTGGTGTCTAAGGGACTGTGTTGAGGTAGGGAAGGAGGCTCCCAGGAGAGAAGTCAAGGCACTCTGGTTGAAAGAAAGGTTAACCAGTACCAGGCAAAAAATAACAGACGTCCACTGCGCACATGTTACTTATCTTCACTTATGCACGTGCTGTCTCCCCAGCTCACCCTCCACTCACAGAGGCAGGGGCCCTGCCTGTGTACCCCTATGGCCTCTTTAACGACACCTAGCCCCTCGTGTTTATACAGCATTTCTCAGTTTCCAGGCAGCTTTCACATATGTATGTTTTAAGTGTCAAAATTACCCTGTAACCACAGATAATTTGTGCAAGCCAGGAACGGATGTGCTGACCCCTTATCCCTTGAGGATCCAGGTGGTGTCCAGGGCCACCAGAGCCCCCAGCCAGATGCTGTGACCGCCTGCTGCCACCTTGGTTTGCCCGAATTTGTTGTCAATGTATTATTTTCTGTGTGTGCTGTGACTTGTGACAGAGATTGAAAACATGGCCCTGTGGTTTATAAAGTGGCTCTCCATCCTCCGTCTTAATCGAATCCTCACACTCTCCTGGGAGGCAGCGGAAACAGTTGCTGTTAACCCAGTTTACAGATGGAGAAACTGTCATGCAGGGGAAAAGATGACTCAGCCCAGGCCCTAACTGGAGAAAATGGCGTGATGGCTTAGCTTATGAGAAATACAAGAGAGCTAAGAGCCGCAGGTTGCTGTGACTTCCGACAAGTCAAAGTTTTAAGAATGATGCTGACAAAAGAGCCAGCCCCGTGGCTCTCTGAATTGAGTGGGGAGTAAGAAATCGTGAAAGTAACAGCATCTCCTGAGATGAGCAGGGTGCTTATGCTTTCCTATACTTGAGTTCATGTAATCCTTTGCACAACTCTCAGAGGTGGGGTTATTCGACCCATTTTATTGAAGAGGAAGCTGGGGCTCAGAGAGAGCAAGTAACCCGTCCAAGTCATACAGCTGGTCAGGGGCAGAGCTGAGATTTAAACCCAGGTCTTTCTGACTCTGAACTGCTTTGGTCTTGAGTCCTGGAGATGGAAAGACCCCCTTGGTGTTAACGCCTGTCTCCATCCCTCTCTGCAGGTCTACATCATCCGTGTCACGTGGTCCAGCGGCTCCACGGAGGCCATTTATCGGCGCTACAGCAAATTCTTTGATCTCCAGGTAAGGATTTGGGGTCTCCGGTGAGCTGCAAGGTGGGAAAGAGTTTATTTGGACTTACTTTCCACTTTGACTTCAGAGCCACAGTGTTCTTGTTTAAAATGATGTCTGTGCACTTACCTCAGCAGCACATATACTAAAATTGGAATGATGTAGAGAAGATTAGCGTGGCCCCTGTGCAGGGGTGACATGCAAATTTGAGGAGCGTTCTATATTTTTCAAAAAAGGGTCCATCACTTTGGGGACATAAGTAATGGGCTGTACTGCTTTATGCTTTGATATTCAATATTTTCCAAATAAAAGAAAGGCTCCTGTTGACTGCTCTAGAACGGAGGCTAATCTGGAGATCGTTTCTGTTGGCTTTGAAGTGCAGATCTTGAACTTGTGTAATCGTGTTTGCTGGTGAGTTCAGTTGTTGAGTGTGTTCAGACCTCGTGGCCCTGTTCTGCTCTCAAGACAGACCCACGTCTGTTGCCTCACCTTGGCCTCCCCTCCCCATCAGGCTCCTTGCTCAGCTCCTAAAATGCCTGCCGTGCTCTGAGGGCACCATGCTCGCCTTCTCCTCTCCTCTGAGGCCTTTGCATTAGCTCTTCCTCACCTGGAACACCTCCTGCACCCTCCAGCCCCCTCGTTGTCTCATCCTCTGGGAAGCCTGGTCTGACTTCATTCCCTGGCCAGCGAAGGCCACCTCTTCTGCACCCCACAGCTCTGCATCCCTCTGTCCTGACTCCGTATTGAAGTTGTCCGCCTATCCCCCTCTAAACTAGGACTCTCATGGGCAGGAACCACATCTTCATTAGCCTCTCTTTCCTTCATGTTTTGTTCAAGGACACTGTATGTATCCAGTCAATGTTTGGTGAGTGAATGAATGAATGAACGAACGAACGAACGAAGGAATGACCTATAACCCCCTGAGCACCACCAGTCTCACAGGGAGCCTATGTGGACGGCTCTGCGTGAGCCCCTCCCCCGTCGGGTAAAAGACCTCAAATCCACGGGTCAGCAGCATTATCCTGACGTCACCAAAGGCCAGCAGCTCAAAGCAAGTGTGTCATGAAAAGTCACAGTGCCTGATATGATGGAACAAAGTTCTTTAGAAAACACAGACCTCAGGAGGAGATGGGAACTTGCCCGGCTGCCTGAATCCATGAGTGTTCCCTGCCACTTGGTGAGGGGCTCACATACCTCGCAGGCCAATGTAAGGCCTCATTGAGATGACTGTCTTCTTTCCCTCTGTGTACCGGTTAGGATCCTTTGGTTGCAAGGGACAGAAACCCAGCTCAAACTGGCCTACGTAGATGGGGGGATTTAGGGGGCTGGTGTGACAGAATGTCCTGGGAGAAGGAAACTGGCAGGCTTCAGGTGCAGCTTGATACAGGGTTCTCCTCTGTGTCCTCTCACCCAGCTTCTTCCTCTTGTTCTGAATTCCCAGTTCCCTGATGTTGGCTTTATCCTCAGATCCCACGTGGTTGCAAAATGCTCTGGGCTCACACTTAGCAGGAAAGAGTGAAAGGTCACTTTGCAGAAGCAAACACAGTGTTGTGTTTCATAGGCTCATCTCGAAGCCAGTCAGTGTGGTTGAGGAATGTGATGGCCAGTGGGCTTATCCGGTCCCTGCTCTGCCTCTCCGTCAGGGGGGTGGGGACTGAGACCTGGAGAGAACAGCTGTGATCAGATGTAGAGAAGGCATTGTGGGGACATCAGGAGACAGCCCGGGTCCTCCACGCACCAGCCTGCCTTTCTGCCTTCCATGTTCTCTCTGGAGGTGACATTAACCACCGCCATCCTTGGTCGAACAGACCTAATCTGTTCCTAAAAATGTCAATAGAGAATTTTCAGAGCCTGTGTTCCAATATTTTAAAAGGGGGAGGGGAGATAATAATGTGCTCCTAACCTGTTTCCCCAGTATCACCAAACAATCTACATTATAAATTGCCAAGAGTCATTGCATACTGGACAGCAGTTGACACCAGTTACCTAATTACTTAATATGTAATGAACTCATAAGCGATGTTTTGTGTTCACTATGCAACAAACCAAACAGTATCATATACAAGTGATATTTTTCTTCTGGTCCGCAGCAAACATGTACCAAATGTCAATACCCAAAGAGGCTCTATGGTAAAGATGTTAAGATACCATCTAAAAGGGACTTGGCAGGAGCAGACACGGGCATGGGCGGGGGAAGGGCTGACCCTGGAGGAAAGGCAGGAAAGATGATAGCAGTAATGGCCAGCACCTCCGAACGTGGTCCTGCGTGAGAAAGACAGAGATCCACACCCTCTTGCCCAGGCGCAAGGGTGATTTATGTAGATCCATTTCGGCAGGTCTTTAGAGCGTGGGTGTCGGGTAAATATTTTGCAAGTTGCTAGACTGATTTTTCGTGCACTGAGGGTCTATGTTACACGGGTGGCGGTGCTACCTATATTTTTGCTTTCAGAGGCCTCTTGCCTGCCTGATGCTTCCAAGAAGGAACAGAGGGGGCAGAGATGAGTGACGTGGGTGATTGCTAGCTTAGGGATTATTGGCATCCACAGAGCAGACACCCACTCAGCTAGCTTAGGCAGAAACCAGATGGAAACCAGAGCCAGGAGTACAGCCGGCCTCACAGGGGCCCGGAACCAGCAACAGAATGACCCACCGGAAGCCTGGCAGCTCCCGGGCTGTGTGTCACGTGGCCACAAGCTCTCCCATCGAACCTACTCCCTTTCCCGCCAGCCCCTCTGGACCAGCTTCTTCCGCTGGCCCTTTGGCCCGCATCCCCCAAACAACACCTTCAGTCCCCAAGTTGAAATGCCCTTCCCTGTGTCGAGGCACTGGAGTTGGTGGGTTCGGCTCCAATCTCTGGGAGAGAGCATCTGAGTGTCAGCATCCTGGGCCAGAGTCCAACCCCCGAGCCTGCTAGCTGTGGCCAGAGGGGTGGGGCGGGTGGGAGAGCATCATCTAGAGGAGGAGGTTCAATGAGAAGAGGGTGGGCAGGAGGCCCTGGTGGCACGGATAGAAATGTTCACTGCTGCCCTTTGGCAGCCTGTGGGCCAGGCAGTGTGTGGAGAAGTTGACTGTGTTACCGAGTTCCCTATTCCAGCCTCGCCCAGGGCTTCAGACCTTGACTTCTGGGGTTAGGCAAACCTGGGTTCACTCACATCTCAGCTTTGTCTTTTCAGGTCTCAGCTCAGTGTCACCGCTGTATGTTTCTGAGCCTCAGTTTCCCCATCCACATACTGTATTAAGAATGAAAGCGCTTTGCTCACATCTGTCGTGACAGTTCAGTCAGTTGTGTGTGCCTTGCTCAGTAAGCGTTAGCTGTCATCTGCTGTCGCTCTGCTCACATGGGATTTGCCCAAGGTGACATTGTTTGGGAACGTTTTTGAGCCAGGGTTGGATCACAAGGCATCCTGGTCTGAAGCCTGCATTCCCTCCACTCTCCTGTTCTAACTCAACTTTCTTATTTCTACCAGAACTTAAAAGCGAGGTTTCCTTCCCTCCAACCCCAGCATAATTAGTAAGAATTGGAGGTTTGCTGCAACATAAATAGCTGCCTTAGACTCCCCTCCTGTAACAAAGTCTTCTAAAGACAGGGCTTAAGCCAGCTTTAAAGAGTCCCAGATGGGCAACTGGAGTGGGAGAGTCCTGGAATTCCAGAGGGTCCTGCTGTCCTGGAAATGGCCTGCCCCGCCCCCCAGCCCTGCACCTGAGAGAGGGAAGCTGGAAGAAGGGGCTGATCCCAGGGACCAGGCAAGGAGGCCGGCCCGCGTGGGGCTGCGACACCCTGAAGTTGGATGATTTCATGATTCCCCCCTCCCCTCCCTCCCTGTCTGGCGAGTAGCCTTGGCTTTTGCAGAAGTAACTTGGCTCAGAGTATGGGGAGGGTCAAGCTTTCGTGGAGGAACAGCTCGGCCAGTGTGGCGTAATGGAAACAGCAGACGACTCAGTCAGGAGACTTGGGGCCCAGCCACCTGTTCTGTGTGGCCATGGGCACACCCCTTAACCCCTCTGTGCCTGATTGTGATTTCTTCATCGGTAGCATGGGGGTGATGATAAGGAAACAGCTGGCATTCCTGAGGTACTGCCTGCTCAGCATCAAGATGTAGTGACTCATTTAATCCTCATGTCAAGCTTATCAAATGATACAGATGAAGAAACCCAGGCTCAGAAAGGTTAAGTCATTTGCCCAAGGTCACACAGCCGATGAGCATTAGAACTCGGATTTGAAGCTGGGCAGGCAACACCAGGGTCCACAGTCTTGGTCACTCTGCTGTGCAGTGCTGCTCTTACAAGTGGCTACTTCACAAGGCTCCTTTGGAGTTAAAAGTGATGATGTGTGTCCGGAAGAGGCAAATCCATAGAGACAGAAAGCAGATTAGTGGTTGCCAGGAGCTGGGGGGAGGGAGAAAGGAGGAGAGACTGTTAATGGGAACTGGGTGTCTTTTTAGGGTGATGAAAATGTTCTGGAATTAGATAGTGGTCATGGTTGCACAACCTTGGGAATATACTAAAACCCACTGAATTGAACACTTTAAAAGGGTGCATTTTATGGTATGTGAAGTAGATCTCAATTTCTTTTTGTAAAAAAGTGATGATGTGTGTGAGAGCAGTTTCTGGGCTGTCGAGCCCTGAGCTAATGTCAGCTGTTGGGATTATTGATAGGCGTGAGTTGCTGCTAGGAACTGGCATGAAGATTAGAGCAGGCGGTGATGCCAGTTTAATAGAATGGTTAAGACCCTGGGCTTTTATCCAAATGCTGCCACTTCCTGGCCATGAGACCTTGTTTTAGTCAGAAGTGTTTTAGTTGCAGATGACAGAAACCCAGTCCATATGGATTCTTCAAAAATTACATTGATTAGCTAAATGGAACCGAGAAGACTAAGGGTACTTGGCTTCAGGTATGGCTGGATCTAGGGGCCACAGGGTCAACCAGGACCTGCCTTTCTCCACTTCTTGGTCTCCTCTGTGTCCAGGCAGGGTGTTGTCTGGTTTGGTGGCAGCCACAGCTCCCAGCTGTATCCAGCGGTCAGCTCAGTGACTTCAGGGAACAAGAGAACACCCCAACGGTTTCAGCACAAGTCTCATTGGTTCATCTTGGGTAATGGCCAGGCCAGTCAGGGCCAGCCCAGGAACTGGAGTAGAATCAACATCACATCCATGCTGACTAATAGAGGAGTAGAAGATGCCCCAGAGGAAATCAGAGACGTGCTGCCAAAGAAGGGAAAATAACCTGTAGATGACAAAAAAGTAAATGTCCCCTCTGGTGGGGGCAGGACACTCAGGCAGAGGAAACAGTCTGCAGAGAGGCCGCTGGGGTAGAAGGAAGGAGCATGACTCAGGCTCCTTCATGGGAAAAGAAACTCACAGTCACCAGTAAAAAGGTCCCCTTTCTGACAGATCACCTTCTGATATGATTTCCCAACTCCCTTGTCTCAGGAAAGCTGGACTCTGATAGTCATGCCCACCACTACTGGTTAACATCTGGCGACATGTCTCACTCACGTGAGGGCGCAGGCGGTAGAGCCCTGGGCTTGGAGTGGGAAGACCTGGTGTCAGGTTCCAGCCCTCTGCCTGACTGGCTGTGTGACCTTGGGCAGGGCCCTCAGCCTCTCTGAACCTCCCTTTCTGCCCTCATCTGGGCACACTCTGGAGAGTCCATCAGAGTGTAACAGAGGGAGCTGGCCTCCGAACAGGGCACTGGGCGGGGACAGGAATGCCTGGAGAGCTGAGGGCAGCGCCTAGCGGAAATGTGGCTGGTTGAATGACGTCATAACAATATCGGCGACTGTTTACTAAAATGCACTAGACGTCCATTTATACGCCGTCGCATTTAGTCCTCACTCACAGGCATGAAGTCAGTGTTGTGTCCACGTCACAGATGGGGGAAGGGAAGCTCAGAGAGGCAGAGTCACGTGCCTAATAAGGAGCATGGCTGGACTCAGGCCCAGGTGTGGTTGGGTCTGAAGCCTGTGCTCCTGCCTCCCGGAGGTCCAGGATTGCCTTCGAATCTGTCTACTCTTAGAGTTCTGTCCTCTGAAGACAGCTGCCCTCTGAAGGCCCATTCGGCACCTCCCTGTGAGATGCAGGCATAGTCTATCCTGCAGAGGACTGCTCTGAGCTGAACACGAGCCCTGCACAGACACGCCTCGGATGCGTGACGGGTCCGCTTCACCCTGTGCCATGTGACTTTTGCCCTCTGAGTTTTCCCACTAGTTCATTGCATCCCCCAGGCCGAGGTTCATGGTCATCCCTGGAGCCAGGGCTGCCCTCACAGAGGGCACAGTGAAATGTTTGCAAGTGTTCCAAGAGGGTCCTCTGTTCCAGCCAGGGAACTCAGGCAGGGCTTGCTTCCTGGAGGAGGTGACATCTGAGCAGGGTCTTGATAATGAGTAAGGAGTTGCCCCACTGACAGGATGGGGGAGGGCATCCCACACAGAGGAAACCATGTGTGCAAAGGTGCAGAAGTGTGAGAGAGCAGGACCGTGAGCTGGGCATCTTGCAGAATTCCGACAGCGGGGGTGGCACGAGGGGGATGCACAGAGGCAGCTGGGTCACCCTGCCCGGCAGGGAGTTCTCGAGAGGAGCACCAATGACATGTGTCCTGTAAGCAGGAACACTCCATGCTTAGGGGACTGCTTCCAGGCACGGGGGCTTTCAGGGGGATCCGTTTCCCAAATGCAGCACATCACAGAGCTGAAGGGAAGCCGGAGGCGGCATCTTGATCTGTGCCTTTTTTTTTCCCCAGAGAAGGGAACCGAGATCCGGAGACAGGAGAGGCTGTCCCAGATCACACAGCAAACATCGTTTGTTTCCAGTTTCTGTTGAGATAGAACTGGCCTGTCCCCCTTCTGAGAGTTTGGTAGCCCCAGATGCACTTAATGAGCTTTGGGGACTGTCTGCCCAGAAGCCCCCAGGCTCCACCGCAGAAGCCAAGGGGAAGGGAGTATATTCTTCCGTCTTTTCTGGGAGCAGGTGTAGGAGGGGCGGGGCTGAAGTTCTCGCTCCCTAGGCGGGCCTTGCCCAGCTGGGAAGACATCCCAGCGAGCTCCTAGTCAACACCTGGCCTAGGATTCCACCAACCATCTGTACCCAAATACTGCCTTTGCTGGACCCTGAGACACACTCTTTTCCCCAGACATTATCTTCTGAAATTGGGGTGTGCCTCCCACATGTTTTATACGCTTAATGGAATATTTGTTCCCTTCCATCTGAAAAGCCATTGCCATATTGATGGTATAGAGCTGAGAAAATATGGTAGCTGCCTTTTTTTCACACAGTACAGTCATCCCTTGGTATCCCTGGGGGAATTGGTTCCAGCACCACCCCCTTCATGCCCCCCGCCCAACAGATACCAAAATCTGACGACACTCAAGTCCCTCATGTTAAATGGCGTAGTATTTGCTTATATCAGCCTCCTGTATACTTTAAATCATCTCTAGATTACTTATAATACCTAATACGATATAAATGCTATGTAAAGACAAGGTAAATTCTATGTAAATAGTTGCCAGCCATGGCAGAATCAAGTTTTGCTTCTTTGGAACTTTCTGGAAGTTTTCTCCCCCTCGAATATTTTTGATCTGCCATTGGTTGAATCTGCAGATATGGAACCCAAGGATATGGAGGGGCCAACTGCAATTCTTTATTTGGAAAACAGAAAGAGGCAAGGTGTGTTGGTCAATTGCGTCTAAGGCCCAATGCGGGTCCTGCTGCCACCACCTGGAACATAATTTCTCCTCTCCTAGACAATGGCTGACCAAAGCAGTTAACCACTTTTTCATTCATTTGTTCATCCATTGATTCATTCATTCTTTGCATAAATATATCCCAAGTGCCTACCACGTACCAGTGAGGGGGGCGGGGCAGGCCACCGGGCAGCCCAGTGAGGGAGTCGGGCTGAGAACATGCTGCCCTGACTGGGAGGGACAGCAAGCAGGAAAGAAGTGGACGGACAAGGAGGGGCGGGCGGCAGGCTCCAAGGGGCATGTCCAGGGGCATGCCGACATTTAGACAAAGCAGCTCATCGAGGGGACAGAGTCCCCAAAGACAGCCAACCATGTGCTGTAGAGCAGGCCCAGGTATGCTGTCGTGTCCTGCTCTGAGAACCACGTGACTCCCCGCCAGTCTGCAGCTGCCCACGATGGTCACCCCGGCCCTTCTGCACTGCCTGCTCTTGCTCTTCTGGGACGCGGGGCCTTTGTCACAGTGAGGGAGGAAACCTCTCCAAGTCCAGCCTGCCGCTAACACGAACCACGTGTGGACCTCCACGCCAGCCTCCACGGTATTTTCCTTGGACAGCCTGTCTCCTCTCCCTCCACCACAAGCTGTGTCTTAAAAAGTGCTGATGGAGTGTTCTCTCGTTCCCCTTGTGATGTGGCAGCTTGACGTGGCTCCCCCTCCCTTCCTACCCCCCAAGACTGACTCACTTTCCTCCTCAATTTTCAGTCCTCTGCACCCTCAGCCCAACTTCCTTTTATTATCTGGGGGGAGGGGTGTGGACTTTCCAGTTTCCAAGGATACCGTCTGCAGTTGGACTTTGCCCGGCATGCCTCTGGTCCTGCTGCTGCAGACATCCCGGGTCTGGGGGTCCCTAAAGAGGGTCTGGAATGCCACCCATGTCTGTTTCAAAGCCTGTGGTTGCCAAGTGTGACAGTTCCTCGGATAGAAGCAGCTTTTGGCCTGTGAACCCAGACATGCTGAGACCAAAAACAAAATAGCTCTCAGGCCTCTGATCACCTGTCCTTGCGAATAGCAGTCATACAGATTGCAGTTACCATTGACGGGATGATAAAATGAAATAAAGCTAGATATGGCTAAAAGAGGAGAATGAGTCCAGCCCTGTGCCACTAGTCACGTGAGGCTATTTAAATGTACATTTAAGTTAATTAAAATTAAATAAAATTAAAACTTCAGCTCCTCAGTCGCAGGAGCCACATTTCAAGTGCTCAGTAGCCGTCCAGGGCTGGTGGCTGCCATAAGGGACAGCACAGATATAGAATATCTCCATCATCGTAGAAAGTTCTATTGGAAGGCCCAGCTCTGGCCACTGAGGAGACTGGGTAGTCGGAGGAATTTTACCAACCTTAAAACACAGCCTCATTGTGGAATATTATTCAGCCTTCAAAAGGAAGGAGGGGCTTCCCTGGTGGCGCAGTGGTTGAGAATCTGCCTGCCAATGCAGGGGACATGGGTTCGAGCCTTGGTCTGGGAAGATCCCACATGCCGCGGAGCAAGTGGGCCCGTGAGCCACAACTACTGAGCCTGCGCGTCTGGAGCCTGTGCTCCGCAACAAGAGAGGCCGCGACAGTGAGAGGCCCGTGCACCGCGATGAAGAGTGGCCCCCGCTCGCCGCAACTAGAGAAAGCCCTTGCACAGAAACGAAGACCCAACACAGCCATAAATAAATAAATGAATGAGTGAATGAATGAATAAATAAATAAGAAGGAAATTCCAGCACGTATTATGAAACAGATGAACCTTAAAGACATTATTCTAAGTGAAATAAGCCATACACAAAGGACAAATACTTATATGCAGTGCCAAGAATAGTCAGATTTACAGAGATAGAAAGTAGGATGGTGGTTGCCAAGGGCTGGAGGAGAGGAATGGGGAGTTAGTGTTTAATGGATATAGAGTTTCAGTGTGGGATGATGTAGAGGTTCTGGAGATGGAGGGTGGTGATGGTCGCACAACAATGTACTTAATGCCGCTAAATTGTACACTTCAAATGGTTGAAATGATTGATTTTATGTTATGTATACTCAACACAAAAACACACACGCAGTCTCATTAAATACTGAAAATTTTTCCCAAATAATTCTCAGAATAACATTCTGTGGGCAGAGTGCAAGGAGGGGGCATTTCTTGTTGAGCACCCAGGGCATCCCCACATACAGTTCACGTACAGCATTCATTTACACAACCACGCTGCCCGGCAGGCTGTGTCTGTCGTTCTGCAGGTGGTGAATCAGACTCATCAGGCGAGGTCTCTCACCAAGGACACACAGCTGGCATGAGGAATCATTAGGATTAAACCCCAGGGCTGTCTGGTCCCCAGGAATAATGTCTGTGGTTAGAGTTTGCAACATTAAACCCAGGTCTGCTGCCTCAAATTAATAACACTTGGGGAGACACTTCAGCTCTTTGAGCTCCGCTTATCTGGATAGAAGCAAGTGAGGACACAGGGTGAGAGAGTAGCTCTCTAAGACAGAGCTGTGAAGACCACAGGGAAATACAGTGCTGGGCAGGGCTTCTTTAGCCGGTGTGTGCACATTCAGATAGGGGCTCAACAGGAACCCGGGAGAGCGCATATAAGCGGGGTACAGTGGACAGATGACTGGGGTATACCTTTAAAAAAAAAATAGTGCCCCTGATTGGTGTTCCAACAGTCTTCACAAATAAAATTGAGAAGGAAAAAAGAAGGTAGTGTTAGGCCAAACCTATAAATCTCTAAAACGATGCTGCAGCTAAGATTGATTAATCACCCTGCTTTTAAAAAAGAAGCATGCTGTTTGCCTGTGCATGGAATATGAAACTTACCTGGTCTCAGGCTGATATTTCATGCTCATGTGACACTCCGAAGCTGCCTAAGAGAGTGATCTTAGGGGATAAGAATGGGGTTTAGATTAAGATACTTGAACTGGCTGGACTACCACTTAGCTGTGTGACCTCAAGCAGTTCATTGTGTCCTGCTCCCCAGTTTCTCCCTCTGTGACATGGGGGTTGTTCATTGCTTTCACAGGATTATTATGAAGGACAGATAAAATCATATGTCTGAGAAGGATTAACTGTAAACAGTCAAACCATTTAGTAGTGGTTACTAATTATTATTTAATATTAGTAACGTGAATATTATTAATCGGAGGTACTCAGCAAACATCTGAAGCTGCCTCCACCCCCAAATTTCACTCAGGTGCATTCATTGGTTTAGCCAATTTTTATTGAGTGCCTACTATGTGCCAGCATTGAAAAGCTCCTGGATTCAAAAAGGGAAGCCTCCCTTTCCAGCAAGGCCCACTGTGGCCTCACCAGCTGCTGAATGATGGTGAACCAAGCATTTCCCCATCACCGCACAGCACAGAATAGGGGCCAGTTGGAAATCACAAATAAAACCACAGCCTCATGGGCAGCCCTTTAGGGTTGCCAGCTAAGCTGAATCTGACCCTCCTACGCAGGGGTGTCCCATAAAACAGTGCTAAGGAGGCAGGGAGCTCCAGCCTGGATAAATGGCCCTGTTTCCTGAGCGCTGGGGAGCAATCCTTTCTAATTGCCTTCGTAGCATCTCAGAGGCGGGTGATGCAATGGCAGAGAAGCCGTGGGCTTCTGTCTCTGGCCCTGCCCCTTGCTGGCTGCAGGCCCATTGCAGATTTCTTCACTCCTCTGGACTTCAGTTCCCTGGATAATAATGTCCACCTTGAAGGGGTATTCTGCAGATTTCGTGAGAGGATGTGTCTAAAGAATCTAACCTGTGCTTGGCATGTGAACTTGTTTCTCTTCTCTCCCACTTCAGGTCTCTCCTCCCTCCCCCTACACCATAGCTGTGCTTATTTCTCCAAGCTATTCAAAGCTGCTTTTATGCTATCAGAGGGATACATCTTTTTTTTTTTTAATTGAAGTATAGCTGATTTACAATGTTATGTTAGTTTTAGGTGTATAACATAGTGATTCAGTATTTTTGTAGATTATACTCCACTATAGGTTATTGCAAGATAATGGCTATAATTCCCTGTGCTGTACAGTATGTCCTTGTTCCTTATCTATTTTATACACAGTAGTTACTATCTGTTAATCCTATACCCCTAATTTGTCCCTCCTCCCTTCCCTTTCGCCTTTGGTAACTACAAGTTTGTTTTCTATGTCTGTGAGTCTGTTTCTGTTTTGCATAAACATTCATTTGTATTATTTTTTAGATTCCACATATAAGTGATATCATATAGTATTTGTCTTTCTCTGACTTATTTCACTAAGCATAATATTCTCTAGGTGCATCCATGCTGCTGCAGATGGCAGAATTTCATTCTTTATGGCTGAGTAATATTCCATTGTATGTGTGTATGTGTGTGTGTGTATATGTATATGTGTATACACACACACACGCACACACACACCCCACATCTTCTTTTTTTTTTTTCCTCTCGTGAATTTGTTTTTATTTTTATTGCTTCTTAATCCAGTTGTCTATTGATGGGCATTTGCATTGCTTCCATGTCTTCGCTATTGTAAATAGTGCTGCTATGAACGTTGGGGTGCATGTATCTTCTTCAATATATACCCAGGAGTGGGATTGCTGGATCATATGGTAGTTCTATTTTTAGATTCTTGAGGAACCTCCATACTGTTTTCCATGGTGGCTGCATCAATTTACATTCCCACCAACAGGGCACAAGGGTTCCCTTTTCTCCACATCCAGAGGGACACATCTTGAGTGCCAGGGTGACTTTCTCCTTGAGGTAAAATGATGGGCAGGCCTCTCACATTCAGCCGTCACTTCAGGAGGCTCAGGACTCCCTTTTCTTCTGCTTGAATCCTGGGCCCATATACTAATCAGGATGGGTTACGATATGCTGCTATGACAACTAGCCTCACTGTACACAGGGTTTATTTCTCACTCGGGCTACATGTCCATCAGAGGTTGTTGGGGGCTCTGGACCCTTGCTGGCAGAGAAGCCACACTCTGGAGCATGGCCATCACGTGGCAGATGGAAATGAAGAGTGGTGAATCAAGCACCACTCCTAACTCTTCCACCCCAAAGTGAGCCATGTCTCTCCTGCTCACATTTAATTGGCCACGTCTCCCACTTCAAGGGGGTGGGGACGTACAAATCTACCAAGCGCTCAGGAGAAGAACCAGAAATCCGGTGACAGCATTAATGACCACACAGCCCAGCTTTAATCTGTAAAGCCATGTTGGCAATTGGTATCATTATGGCCAACTAAGGATGAGACCCGAGGTATGTCACTTCCCCCGACCACAAGTAGCAGATCCTGGTGATTTTGTATATCCAGTCAGATACTTCACATTTATTCCTTCAAATGTCAGAGAGGCATTTAATGTTATCAGAAAACATGAAAGGTTTTCGTTTTGGGTGCCCCATCCCTGTGCTTCCTCTAGCCCCACAGCAAGCCTATACCTACCTCTCTAGGTGCTTCCTACACCACCCTGCAATGACCATTTTACTTGTCAGTCTCTCTCTAGACACTGAATCTTTTCATCGCTGCACCCCATGTGCCTGACACAGCCAGGCATGGAGCTGAGCCAGCCTGGGGAATTCTTAGTGGGGCAGGGGCGAGTCATGATCTCGCAGGTATAGACCTAACCAGATTAATTGAGTCTCCATAGTTTGTTCCTGAACACAGCCTGGCAGTTCTTAGGAGACAGGATGACCTGCCGTCTGTGGAATTCTGGGGGCTCTGGGGGTGTTGTTCACGCTTCAGGTCCTGTGGCTGGAGCGCCCGGGGAAACTGAGAATGGTCCCTCCCAGCTCTGAGCCTTCACTAGTCTGGCAGCTGTGGACCTAGAGAATTGTTTACATGGATATCCTAGGTCCAGTTGACACTGGCTTCCCCATTAGTTTGGGTTTCTGAAAAGCTGAACAAAGTGAGCTTTTATATATTGAATCACACAGTTCACATAATTCCTTTAAAACATCAGAGATGCATTTATCATATTTTTTTGTTATTCTCCCCATTTAGATGCAGATGTTGGACAAATTTCCCATGGAAGGAGGACAGAAGGACCCCAAACAGCGGATCATTCCCTTTCTTCCAGGTAAGTGAGACACATGCTCTCAGATGGGGCCTCTGGGCTCCCAACACAGCTCTCAGATCTCTCCCCTCCTCCTCCTTGAGGCATTGTCCCAGTGACCAGACCTCAGTCATTTGTTGAAATCAGTGCCTAAGAATATGGGCTTTGGAGTTAGATGCTATGCTATTTACCAGCTGCTTGACCTTAGGCGAGACACTTCACTTCTGGGATACCTCGGTTTCTCCCATCTCTAAAATAGAATAATTCAAGGTCATACAGTTTGTGTAGTGAGTGGCATCTATTATAATGGCTACTGTATTTGTTTTCTTTCTTTTTTTTTAATTGGGGTATAGTTGTTTTACAATGTTGTGTTAGTTTCTACCGTACAACAAAGTGGAGTTCCCTGTGCTACACAGCAGGTTCTTATTAGTTATCTATTTTATACATATTAGCGTATATATGTCAATCCCAATCTCCCAATTCATCCCAGCCCCCCACCGCACCCCCTGTGTTTGTTTTCTGTTGTGCATAACAAATTACCACCCATTTAGCAGCTTAAAACGATACCCATTTATTATCTCACAGCTCTGTTGGTCGGAAGTCCAGGCAGGCTCAGCTGGGTTCTCTGTTTAGGGTCTTAAAAGACCGAAGTCAAGGTCTTGGCTGGACTGGGCACTTACCTGGAGGTTCTGGGGAAGAGTCTGCTTCCAACCTCATTCAGGCTGTTGACAGAATTCAGTTCCTTGCAGCTCTAGAACCGAGATACCTATTTCCTTCCTGGCTGTCCATTGGGGACCCCCTCAGCTTCCAGAGGCTACCTGTATTCCTCATCCATCTTCAAGCTGGCAACGGGGCACTGAATCTCTCTCCTGTGCTTGGAATCTCTGACTTCCCCTCCTGCCACCAGCTGGAGAAAGCTGTCTGCTTTTAAAGGCTCATGTGATTACCTTGTACCCACTTGGCTAATCCAGGGTAATCTCCCTCTCTTGAAATGAACTGAGGCATATCATATAACATGATCCCAGGAGTGAGATTCCGTTATATTCACAGGCTCTGAGATTAAGGTGGGACATCTTTGGGGGGCCATTTAAGAAATTCTGCCTGCCTGCATACCCGCCTGAGTGGGCCAAGCACCTTCTGAGTGTCAGGCACTGTGGAGGAGTTCATGCAACCATGTCTGGTGCCTGCTCTCAAGACATTCAGTGTCCCTTTCCCCCCAAAAAAAATTCTTACCAAAGGAATAACATCAAGGCTTCAACTCAAAAAATTGGGTTACCCAAACCAATGTTATAGCTTCAAGTAATAATAGCTACCATTTATTAGATCTCTATTGTGGGCCAGTCGCTGGGCTAAGTGCTTTACATTCATTAGCTTGTTGAATCCTTAGAACAATCCTGCAGGGCAGCCATTACTATTCCCATTTCACAGATGAGGAAATTGAGGCTCAGAGAAATTATAATCACTTGCATAAATGGCAGAGCTGGGATTCAGTCACAGGTATGGCGGGCTCAGAATTCATGCCCAAAGTCAGACAGCCCAGGTTCAAATCCCAGTGCCCCTAATCATCCACTCTGTTCCCTTGGGTAAATTACTTAAGCACATGGAGTTTCATTTCTACATTTGCACACTGGAGATCATAATGGTACTTAAATGATAGAGTTGTTAGGAGGATTAGGTAAGTGCCTGATATGTAACTAGCAGCAATTAAGCACTTACTAGTATCTTTATGTACAGATAATCGGCAAATTGACAATCACCCTAAATCACAAATATTTAGAGCTGGCCAACCTTTTAAATCTTTTTCGTAATGCAGACAAGGGGGCAGGCCATGAGATGGATCACCCAGGAGCCCATTCTCCCCTCCCCCACTCCAGGATTTTGCAATCAGCACATCAGTGTGTTCTTCTGAATATTGTCATCATTGAGTGAGTTTAGAGACAGGGTAGATGTATTTGCCAGGCCCCCATTTACTGGGAGATCATTTGCCTAAAAAAACCTAATGTTTTTATTTCTTCCATGGGGAGAGAACACTGGAATTTTTTTCCTTATTGGAGGAAAGCCGGTATGCCAGCTGAAGTAACCACATCTCAGCGCCCAAAGCATGTGCTTTGGAGTTCAGTAGGCCCAGTCCTGTGACCTCAAGCATACGACATCTCCCCCCACCTTTGAGCCTCAGTTTCTCATGTATAAAATGGGACAGTGACCCCTGCTTCACAAACTTCTCTCCCTGGTACATAGAAGGTTCTCAGTAAAGGCAGAAACAGGGTCCTGGGACATTCCTTTGGAATTTTGGGGCCTTTCATATCTTGGAGTCCTACTTAAATGATCAATCTGGATATTTAAGTTGAAATGGGCTCTAAATGTATATTTTTCTTCAAGGAAAAAAAGGAAAGCAGTGAGTTATAACTCTTTGCTGGTGAAAGGCAAAACCAGCTCTGGAAAAACTTCCCAGGACAGGGAAGAACTTGAGCCGACCCTCTCCCCAGCCCCTGAAAGCTTTCGTGGTTACGTAAGCCTTTTCCACCCACGAATTCATGAAAATGCTGTTCTCAGGGAATTGGCTCCATTGTTCCTGCTCAGGACACCCACTTGTAGCTTGGAGAGGCCCCGTTGGGCCCTAAGACCCCTGGAGCATCCCTTCCCAGCCCACCTCTTAGCTTTTCCTTGAGGCCGAGGCCAAGGGCAGGGACGGGTGGGAGAAACGGCCCCTCTCCTAGGGGTCAGTTTTCTGCCAAGACTGCCACGTCAGCAGAACAAAAGCGAGTTTCATGTTAGCACAAAGGCGGGGGGGTGGGGAGAGCAGCCCTGTGCAATTTTCCATCCCAGCAAGAGCTGGGGAAGCCAACTTGGCAGAGGATGCGGCTTGAAAATAAGAATTACAGTTTGGCCTTCCTCCACGATGGAAAACAAAAGCCTGCTCGTTCCCACCAAAGGCTGTTCTCTCCTCTGAGCACCCTTCCCATTCCAGGAAGGCTGGCCTGAGGGGAGGGCTGGGTGTGGGCTCGCTAGCCCTCCTTCTCCGTGACTCACACAGAAGCTTCACAGCAGGCGCAGATCCGCATTTCACCTGGAGGCACCGGCCAGGGGGGCGCTGGCCACTCTGTTCTGCCCCATAGCCCAGGGCCTGAGCGGTAACTCCGCTCCGCTGTGGATAAATGATGAATTAGCCTGTCGGAAGCAGATCTTAAGAAACCAAGTTGGGGGTTGAGGAAAGGAGAGGTGCTCTTCCTTGTAGAATATAAGGCAGTATCATGTAACCTATTTTTTAAACAAAGTAATTACCCTTTTTTAAGCACCTAGGGAGGGCCAAGCCCTGTGCTGGTGTATCACGGAGATGACTACTAAGAGATAGGGGCTGCTCTCCCATTTTACAGATGAGGAGACTGAGGCTCTGACAGGTAAATGCATTTCCCAAGGCAGCACAGGAAGGAATAGACCCCCCTGGGATTGGCCTGGGGCCTCACTGACCCTGTGGAGCCTATGGCCTCCCCTGCACGTGCTACTCCTGCCGAGGGGACTTCCTGTCCCCACTGCTGGCCGGGCACCTGACATGTGCCCAGAGACTCACTGAGGCCACACAGGAAGAAGAATGACATTATTGTGTCCCACCCCCAGGAGACGTTGAAGGCGCCTGAGTTCTTGGTCCTCTCCCAGCCCCTGCAGGCCAGGCCTCAGGCGAAATCTCTTGGGCCGTGGTGGCTCTGAGGTGAGCCTGTGCCGGGGCCGGTGCTAGCACCATGCCCACTGTAAATTTTTCGAGTCAGGTCACAGCCTTCTCAGTAAGAGGCCTGTACACCCCTCTCTCCACCCTTCCTCTGATTTTATAGGAGGGGAAATTATACCAAACTGGGACCAAAATGTTTTTGGTAGGCACCAAAATGTTTTTGACAGGCACCCCTTCTCCCATTTTGAGAAATAGATTAGAGGGCAGGAAGCGTTTGCTGTGTAGGATTTCTCTTCACAGGCACACACTTCTTATTTTTCCTGAAGGTTCAGGATTCTCCTAGGAATTCTGATCTTCAAGTGGTCCCACCCCTGAGGGTGGTAATTATTACTCCCACCCAGGGAAGGACTGCCCCACCCAGAATGTCAGCAGGGGCCCTCCCTGTTGGAAAGCACCAGTGCCAGGAAGGCAGGCCCCCAGTGCCTGCACACAGAGGGCTCACACAGAGCCTGCCCCTAGGGAGTGAATGAGGGAATATCATCGGTTCTAGGGAGGCCAGGTTGTAAACTCCTTCCCACTTTGCTGCATAATTTGCTTTTTTCGTTTTAAATGACATGAAAATTTTCTGATTCCCAGAGCAATCAATGTTTATAGTAGGCACTTTGGGGAAAGTATAAAGAAGAACACAAAAAGGCTTTGTCTTCTACCCTCGGAGACAAGCGCTATGAACCCTGTGATGCATTTTCTTCTAGATTTTTTTCTCTTCTAACAAGCGTGGTGTATCAGAAATTTGACTCACTCATCAGAATTAAACCCATCACCATTATAAAGAAAGAGATCCTTGTTATTAAGGAATATAAGGAATATGTATTTCATCTCATTGTGGGTTCTTTTTTAATTAAATGGAAATGAACAAAAAAAGGATTACTATTAGGTTGACCATACCTACTTCATTTCCTGATTGTGCCTTTTTGCCCAAGAGCAAGTTGTCAGATTATTTTAAATGTGACCTTAACCATATGGTCTTTTTGGGTACAAATCCCCCTGACCACCTTGCATTGCAAATCTTTAAAAGTCAATAGGTTGTTTCCCATCATCCCTTTCGATTCTGTCCTATGATGAAAACTCTTTATGGGCCTTTCCTACCGTCTTGTCCCTGCTCACCCAAGGTTGACCCATGGAGACAGCAGTCTCACCAGCGCCATCTCAGATCAGTGGTTAACCTCTCCTCACCCTGCCAGCCTCGTAACCCAAATTCTTCTCCAGGACCTACCTCCTTGGACCAGAAGTAGGTGAAGTTCTTAGTAGGTCTCCATGCTCTGCAGTCTGGAGAGCTGTGGTCTCCCTGTGCCTTCCTTTTTGACCCCTAGAGACCTCCTGGTCGCCCCACATGAGCATGGCAGGGGGACTTGTCTCCATCCCCCACCTCTTTGTCGCTCCTTGATGTCTTATTTCTGATTTTCTGGCCCCTGTCCCTGTGACAAATCCAGAATGGTGTGGCCATGCTGTCTGGATCCTCAGTGCATGAACTTTGCCACCATCTCCCCATGAGAGGATCTCCTTTAAGACTCTCGGGAACCCGCTGATTTGCTTGAAACAAACCTCACCCATAATGTTTCAGCGTCTTAGATTATTTCCTGAGACCCTCAGTGGCATCATTTATATACTTGTCTTTGCCTGTGACCCATGTCCTCTGCCCATATGTCACACTGGAGGTTCTGGTACCACAGCCCAGGGCTCAGATGTCACCCAGCAAGTAGTGAATGGACTGTGTTAGTATTCGGTGTGGTAGGAGGGCTTGGAGCCCTCTGTTACAAACACTTATTGGCGAAGGAATTGAAGGGATTTGTCGTCCTGGCGGGTGGAATCCACCTTCATGCATTGATCAAACGTGAGTGCCATGTGGCAGGGGCAAAAAATTGACTAAAGCCCAGTCAATCCCTATTTGGGCGGAGCCCCATGACTAGTAGGAAGGAAGAAGACATGTAAATCGACAATGTGATGTGTACAATCAGAGACAGGAACTCTTTTTTTTTTCAATTTTATTGAAGTATAGTTGATTTACAATGTTGTGTTAATTTCTGCTATACAGCAAAGTGATTCAGTTATACATATATATATTTTTTCATATTCTTTTCCATTATGGTTTATCACAGGATATCGAATGTAGTTCCCTGTGCTATATAATAGGACCCTATTGTTTATCCATCCTATATATACTAGTTTGCCTCTGCTAATCCTAAACTCCCAATATTTCCCTCCCCACCCCCCTTGGCAACCACAAGTCTGTTCTGAAAGAGACAGGAACTCTTAACCCATTTGAAGTGTGTAAGAGTTTCCCAGCAGGGGTAGTGGGTGAGGTTGGATGGGGAAGGTATTCCAGGCAGAGGGAAAGGCACAGAATTATGAGAGAGTGTGGAGTATTGGGAAGACATCAGACTAGAGCAGAAGGTATACAAAGAAAGAGGAGGGAAGGAGACTGAGCTGTCGGGTGAGGGCATATCTGAGTGTTCGCTGAAGTGCTCACCGCATCTGAGAATCTTATAGTTGGACAGGCGACCTCCGATCATCAGGTCTTCCTTCCTTGGTTTGATTCCAGCCTCCCTTATCTCACCAAAACTTATCCACTGAGCCCCACTCCCTCAAGCCCTTGCACTAGAGCTGTGAACAGGGCTTTGGAGGACCAAGCATGGGGTCATCCAGGCCCTGTGGACGCCCAGCAGCAGGTATGGATGGCAGCCAGGAATTTAGGTACCACTCAGGCCTACCAGAGGCAGCCACATCCTCATCCTCCCAGGTTGCTGAGAGCTTGTCAATGCTCCCTTACAACGCTGTGTGCACTCTCATCTCCTGCAGGCAAAATTCTCTTCCGACGGAGCCACATTCGGGACGTGGCCGTCAAACGCCTGATACCAATCGATGAATACTGTAAGGTAAGTCTGAGAAATGCCAACACTTCCCTGTGTCTCGTGTCTTCCCCATGGGTAGTTTTGGGGTTTTTTTGTTTGTTTGTTTTGTTTTTCTTTTCCTTTTCTGACTACAGGATGCCCATTGTGAAAGATCTGTACAGGTGAAAAAAATGTAAAGAAATTAGAAAAACCAATCACCCATGATCCTTTAACTCAGAGGCAACAATTATGAAGGTTTTTACATATTTCCTTTCTCTCCTTTCTCTCTGCATGTATTTCTTTATGGTGTTGAGATCATCCCATATGTGTTATTTTTGTTGCTCTTTTTCTTTTCTCTCATATTAAAAGAATTTCCCCATGCTATTAAAAAAATCTTCTTGAACCTGCTTTTAATGGTTACGTAGTATTCCATTGTGCATGAATGTTCTAGAAGTTATTCAGCCAACCCCTGTTGGACAGTGCAGCTGGCTTCCAATCCCTTAAATGTTCTCAACCACAAGGGGCCTCCCTGCCTTTTGGTTATGTTTTGTTTGATTTGAGGCTGATGTCAAGAAAGAAGCATATTTTTCTTTTGTTTAGCTTCCCTAATCTTTAGTATTTATTCCTCTAACTTAAAATCACTAGCAGTTTGATTGGAGAAGGGTAGGAATAGAAAAAATGCCTTAAAAATGGAGCAGTGAATGCTTTCTCCCCCTAAGATCAGGAGCAAAAGCAAAGTATATTTGCTCTCTCCACCTCTGATCTACATTTTACTGGAGATTCTAGCTGGTGTAAGCAGGCAAGAAAAAGGAATAAAACGCATACAGATTAGAAAGGAAGAAGTAAGACTGCCTTGATTCACGGATGACATGATTCTATTGTAGAAAACCATAAGGAGTCCACAAAAAAACCTGCTAGAACTTATAAATGAGCTTAGTAAGATTACAGGACTCAAGACAAATATTAAAAAATCAATTGTATTTCCATCTACTAGTAGGGAACAACCCAAAAATGAAATTAAGAAAATAATTCCACTCACAATAGCATCAAAAAGAATAAAATAATTAGGAATAAATTTAATAAAAGAAGTACAAGGTTTATATACTGAAACTACAAAACATGGTTGAGGGACGTTAAAGAAACTCTAAATGAATGGAGAGACATTCCATACTAATGGATTAGGAGACTCAACAGTGTTAAATTGGCATTTCTCCCCCAGTTGATGCACAGAGTCAATGCAATCTCTGCCAAAATCTTAGTAGGCTTTTTTGTAGAAATGAACAAGCTGATCCTAAAGTGTATGAGGAAGTGCAAAGGGCTCAGAATAGCCAAAACAATTTTGAAAAAGAAGAACAAAATTAGAGAACAAAATTGTACTACCCATTTTCCAAACTTCTTATGAAGCTACAGTAATCAAGACTGTAGTACTGGCGTAGCACTTCCGTGGTGGTGCAGTGGTTAAGAATCCACCTGCCAATGCAGGGGACGTGGGTTAGATCCCTGGTCGGGAAGATCCCACATGCCACGGAGCAACTAAACGCATGTGCCACAACTACTGCGCCTGCACTCTAGAGCCTGTGAGCCACCACTACTGAGCCCACATGCCACAACTACTGAAGCCTGCGCACCTAGACCCCGTGCTCCGCACAAGAGAAGCCACCACAATGAGAAGCCCGCGCACCGCAACAAAGAGTAGCCCCCCTCACTGCAACTAGAGAAAGCCCGTGTGCAGCAATGAAGACCCAACACAGCCAAAAATAAATAAATAAGTAATTTATTTATTTATTGGGGGGAGAAAAAAAAGACTGTAATACTGGTGTAAGGATAGGCAGATGGACTACTGGAAGAGAACTGAGAGTCTAGAAGTAAACTCTTCAGATTTATACTCAATTGATTTTCAACGAAGGTACCAAGAAATTCAGTGGGAAAGGGTAGCCTTTTTAACAAATGGTGGGATCATGGGATATCCATATGCAAAAAAATAAAAAATAAGTTTTTAAAATTGGACCCTGACCTCACACCATGCATAAAAAATCAGCTCAACTCAAAATGGATCATAGACCTAAATATAAAAGCTAAAACTATAAAACTTCTAGAAGAAAACATAAAAGAGAATCTTCATGACCTTGGTTTAGGCAAAGAGTTCTTAGATATAACACCAAAAGAGAAAAATTGATATGCTCGACTTCATTAAGCTTACACATTTCTGTGCTTCAAAAGATATCATGAAGAAAATGAAAAGACACGCCACAGATTAGGAGAAAATATTTATAAGTCATATATCTGAGAAAGGACTTGTGTTGAGACTATATAAACAACTCTTACAACTCAAAAATGAAAAGACAACCCAGTTTAAAAATAGACAAAAGATTGAATAGAAACTTCACCCATGAAGACATACAATGCTTAATAAACACATAAAAAGTTGTTCAACATCATTAATCATCAGGGCAATGAAAAATAAAACCATGATGAGATGCCTACACAGCCTCCAGAATGGCTGTAATCAATAAGACACACAAGAGGTGAGGATGTGAGAGAAAGTGGAGCTCTTTATTCTGCTGGAGACATATGATGGAAACCACTTTGGGAAACAGTTTGGCAGTTTCTTCAAAAGTGAAATTTATCATACGATTACTCTCAGGTACATACTCACAAGAAGTGAAAACTGTCCACACAAAGAATTGGATGCAATTGTTCATAGCAGCATTAATTCGTAATAGCCCCAAATTGGAAGCAATCCATATGTCTATCATCTGGAGAATAGATAAAGAAAATGTGGAATAAGGCACACAATAGAATATTGTTCGACAGTGAAATACTGATTAATGCTGCAAGATGAATGAATCTCAAAAACATGATGCTATGCAAAAGAAGACAGATGCAAAAGACTATATATTGTATGATTCCATTTACATGAAATGTGCAGAAAAGGCAAATTTAGAGAAAGCAGGTCAGTGGTTTCCTGGGCCTTGGGGCAGTGGAAATGGAGATTGACTGCAAATGAGGTTGGGGACATTTTTGAGGTGATGGAAAAGTTCTAAAACTAGAATGTGGTGATGGTTGCCCAACTCTATAATTTGAATTTGAATCATTGAATTGTGTACTTATAATGGGTGAATTTTATGGTGCATAAATTATACTTCAGTAAGTCTGTAGAAAAATTTTGAAGGGGGAAAGTGTGGGGATAGACGCCCCTCTCTTGGCAGGAGATGTCATGGAAGGGCAGAAAATCACTCCTGATTGACCATCTCCTCTTTACCAGACATGACCACGTTTCATCCCTCCAATAACATGGAGGACGTGTTCTTTTTCCCTTCGTGTTGATGAGGAAATGGAGGCCCAACAAAGTTACTCACAATAACAGTATTCGAGACTTTGAGAGATGAACCCAGCCCTTTTAGGACTTGGCACTCGCATACCACTTATGGCCTCTCTAAGAAAGTACAAATTCAAGAGGCCAAAACAGTTAAGCGTGTGTTTCATAGAAGCAGATAGACTCAGACTCTTCTCTCTCCTAAGGATACCCTTAAAAAAGGGATGGGGATGAGGGGCAGGGCTCGTGATTCAGGCACAAAGACACCCCTGCTGCCTCCCAGATCTCAGAGGAAAGTTCAGATCTTTGCTCTTTGTCCTTTTCCAAACCTCTAGAGCCTAAAATTCCTTTGTCCAGGCCCTGCTGGGAAGAACTTTGAACCCTTGGGGTCACCTTAGCCAGCTGGCAAGTTCCACCTGGTACCTTCCCAGAAACCTCGGCCCAAATGTGCTCTCCTGCTTCTTCCCCAGCCCACCCCACTTCTCTCCAGTCACACCTTCCTCTCACCCAGGGCTTCCCGAACCCCTGGACATTTGATTTGGAAAAGGAAACATAAAATCCTGGAGGGATAAGGGACAGCAGCAACTGCCTGCATCTGGCTACGCTTGGAATGGTCCAGAGATCATGAATTGACCTGGATTAACCACAGGGAAGAAACTGCTTATGTTACCTTATGTTACATGAGCCGCATGGAAGTTACCACCCCTGCTATTAATGCATCATAAGAAGCAGAGCAGTTATTTGGGGGTTTTAGTTGGCCAAATTCCCTGGGCTTAGCTTCAAGGGAACTGCCCTCCTGGAAGGAGATGAAACCATCCCTTTTGTTACAAGGCCTGTGAAGTCTTTTAGAGACTGCATAGACCTTTATGTAAGATCTGGTCTCTGTTATTGACATTGTTGTGAGCTGACTTAAGCCAATTTGATCTATCGCTGTCCGCCTTATCTTGGTAGAAATTGGTAGTTTCCAATAGGTAAAGATAGAGGAAGGCTGTAGATGTCCCCAAACCTAGCTACCAGCTAGGAAGAAACTTTCTGCTCTACCAGACCTATCATAAAGTTACAGTATTTAACATAGTATGGTGTTGGCACAAGGATAGACAACCATTGGAACAAAATAGAGAACCCAGAAACAGACCTATGTGTATTTGGACACTTTGATACTAACAAAAGCGGCTTTGTAGATCATTGAGGAAAGGTAGGATTCCTCAGTAAATAGGTATCCGTATTGGAAAAAACAAAAAAGATAACTAACCCCTGCCTTGCACACACATGGAATCATTTCCAAGTACATTGAAGACCTAAATGTAAGAGGTAATTATAAAAGGTTTTAGAAGATAAAAATAGGAAAATATCTTCATAATCTCTAGGTATAGAGGGACTTCTAAAGACACAAAAAGTACCAAGCATAAAAAGATTGATTTATTTGACTACAGTAAATTTAAGGACTTCTGTTCATCAAAAGACACAATGAAAACGAGACTCAGCCAAATCCTGCCACACATACAAGCATTTGTTATCAAGCAGTTCCCTAAACAGACTCTCAAGTTGTTGTATAAACTCAGTGAAATACCAGCTGTCTTGTCTGACACCGCTTTGCATGAAAGTTTCCTTAAGACAGATGCAGTGGTATCCTAGTGGCAGGATCAGCTAATCCTAACCATGGTCTGACAGTAAAATCTTCAAGAAGAGGTAGAACACAGAGCATTCGGAATCCTAGAACCAGGGTACCAAGAAGAAGGATGTATAATGCTGGGCTCGCCGTGTTCTGTTCATGCAAGGGCCACCCCTCATTTCACCAGTGAAGAAAATTATTTCTAACAACTGTTAATGCTAGTAAATAGAGGCTATAGTGTTGGTCAGAGGTGAAGATAGCTGAAGCGCCAAAGTAGCCTTTTCTGAAATGAGAACTTGTGATTAGAGTCTCCTACTTGCTGAAGTGTTCATTCCCGATGAGGGTACTTCAGATATTAACTCACCATTATTAGAGTGTAGGTTAAATCTAACACACACACACACACACATACACACCTATGAACGTGTGAGTGTGTATGCCCGTGCTGTAGTATTTTACTTTTTTATTTTTATTTTTTATTTTATTGAAGTATAGTTCATTTACAATGTTGTGTTAATTTCTGCTGTACAGCAAAGTGACTCAGTTATATATATATATTTTTTTCACATTCTTTTCCATTATGGTTTATCATAGGATATTGCATATAGTTGCCTGTGCTATACAGTAGGACCTTGTTGTTTATCCATCCTATATATAATAGCTTGCATCTGCTAATCCCAAACTCCCAATACTTCCCTCCCCCACCCCCTCTACTGTGCTGTAGTATTGGGTTGACCAAAAAGTTCATTTGGATTTTTCCATAACATCTTACGAAAAACCCAAACAAACATTTTGGCCAACGCTAATGTTTTAAAGTAAACTCTATAGGCAGTATAACAGTAGTGTTTACCAGACTCCAGTCCCTTGAGACCTCCCCTGAAGATTTTTACCATATTCTGCTACCTATATTATTATTAATATTTTTCTTTATATTAATTCACTTTTTTAACTTCTTTAAAAATATATATTTTAGAGAAAATTTTATATCACAACCACAATGTAAAACTGGTATCACGTACCCTAAAAGTAAAAATAAAAACAGTGATGCAACAGCAACAAAAACTGTTTTTTAATCTAGCCAGCTTCTGTTGCTTACTACCAGAGGAAGCTCTGCAGAGCCTGGTCACGCTCGTGGGAAGCAAGTTGGGGAAGTTCTTTCTTCTAGGAATTTTATAGTTTCAGGTCTTATGTTTAAGGCTTTAATACATTTTGAGTTGATTTTTGTGTATGGTATAAGATAAGGGCCCAATTTCATTCTTTTGCATATGGATATCCAGTTTTCCCAGCACCATTTGTTGAAGAAGCTGTCCTCTCCCCTCCGTGTATTCTTGGCACCTTTGTTGAGGATCAGTTAACCATATGCATGGATTTATTTCAGGGCTCTTGCCAATGATCTCATGGATATGACACGAAAATCATAGGCAACAAAAACAAAAATAAAGAAATGGGAATACATCAAACTAAAAAGCTTCTGCACAGCAAAATAAATAATCTATAGAGTGAAAAGGCAAACTACAAGATGGGAGCAAATATTTGCAAATTACATATCTGATAAGGGGTTAATCCCCAAAATATCAGTATGTAAGGAACTTATACATCTCAATAGCAAAAAGAGCTAATAACCCAATTTTTAAATGGGCCAAAGGCTTGAATAGACATTTCTCCAGAGAAGATACACAAATGACCAACAGGTATATGAAAAGTTGCTCAGTGTCGCTAATCATCAGGGAAATGCAAATCAAAACCACAATATGATATCACCTCACATCTGTCAGGATGGCTAGTATCAAAAACAATAACATGAAGTAAGTCAGAAAGAGAAAAACAAATACTGTATGCTAACACATATATATGGAATCTAAAAAAAAGTGGTTCTGATGAACCTAGGGGCAGGACAGGAATAAAGACTCAGACATAGAGAATGGACTTGAGGATACGGGCAGGGAGAAGGGTAAGCTGGGACGAAGTGAGAGAGTGGCAGTAACATATATACACTACCAAATGTAAAACAGATAGCTAGTGGGAAGCAGCTGCATAGCACAGGGAGGTCAGCTCGGTACTTTGTGACCACCTAGAGGGGTGGCATAGTGAAGGTGGGAGGGAGGCTCAAGAGGGAGGGGATATGGGGATATATGTATACATATAACTGATTCACTTTGTTATACAGCAGAAACTAATACAATGTTGTAAAGCAATTATACTTCAATAAAGATGTAAAAAAAAAAAAAAACAAGACAACAAGTGTTGGTGAGGATATAGAGAAACTGGAAGTCTTGCACACTGTTTGTGGGAATGCAAAATGCAGCCACTATGAAAAACAGTATGCAGGTTCCTCAAAAAATTAAAAATAGAACTACCATATAGTCAAGCAATCCTATTTCTGGATATTTGTCCAAAGGAATTGAAATCAGGATTTAGAAGAGATATTAGCACTCCCATGTTCGTTGCAGCACTATTTACAATAGCCAAGATGTAGAATCAACCTAAATGTGGCCTGTACATACAACAGCATACTATTCAGCCTTTAAAAAGAGGAAATTCGGGGGGGCTTCCCTGGTGGCGCAGTGGTTGAAAATCTGCCTGCCAATGCAGGGGACACGGGTTCGAGCCCTGGTCTGGGAAGATCCCACATGCCGCGGAGCAACTGGGCCCGTGAGCCACAACTACTGAGCCTGCGTGTCTGGAGCCTGTGCTCCGCAACAAGAGAGACCGCGACAGTGAGAGGCCCGTGCACCGCAATGAAGAGTGGCCCCCGCTCGCCGCAACTAGAGAAAGCCCTCGCGCAGAAACGAAGACCCAACACAGCCAAAAATAAAATAAAATAAATAAATAATTTAAAAAAGAAAAAAAAAAAGAAGAAATTCGGCAATACGCAACAACATGGATAAACCTTAAGGACGTTATGCTAAGTGAAATAAGCCAGTCACAGAAAGATCAAATACCGTATGACTCCACTTACATGAGTTATCTAAAATAGTCAAATTCATAGAATCAGAGAGTGAAATGGTGGTTGCCAGGGGCTGGGGGGAGGGAAAAATGAGGAGTTACTAATCAACAGGCATGAAGTTTCAGTCAAGCAAGAAGGAATCAGCTCTAGAGGTCTGCTGTACAATAGCCAACAGTACTGTGCTGTGCACTTAAAATTTTGTTGAAGACACAAACTCTCTCTCTCTAGCCGAGGTGTTGTGATTGAACTGAATCACCTTGCTGACTCTAAAATCGCCCCTGGAAGCAGCACACTATTTTTTAAATATATATATATAAATTTATTTATTTATTTATTTATTTTTGGCTGTGCTGGGTCTTCGTTGTTGCGCGTGGGCTTTCTCTAGTTGCGGCGAGCGGGGGCTACTTTGTTGCAGTGCATGGGCTTCTCACTGTGGTGGCTTCTCTTGTTGCAGAGCACAGGCTCTAGGCGTGTGGGCTCAGCAGTTGTGGCTCGCGGGCTCTAGAGCGCAGGCTCAGTAGTTGTGGCACACGGGCTTAGTTGCTCCGTGGCATTTGGGATCTTCCCAGACCAGGGCTCAAACCCGTGTCCCCTGCATTGGCAGGCGGCGGATTCTTAACCACTGCGCCACCAGGGAAGTCCCGCAGCACACTGTTGTACTTGGTACAGTCCAGAGAGCCAGAGGGTTAACTGAATGTTTATCAAGCAGCTAGTATATGATGGAAACCTTACAGCCACTTGGCCACTTGTTCCGTAGCACAGCCCTCCAGGATGGGTGTTAGTTATTTCCATTTTACAGATGAGCAGACTGAGGCTCAGAGGTGATAGGACATGGCTAGAGCCAGAACCAGGAGCTGCATCTGTCTGAACTTTCATTATTACACAGGCAAGCAGGACTTGCCCTCCTCACCTCTCCTGTTGACCCTGCATCGAGCAGCCACGTCTGTCCAAAGGGCCAGGATTCCATGCGGAACAGAACCACAGTTTTCGTGGAACTGTGGTTCTTTGTCATACTGACCAAACACGAGACAATTCTGGGGTATTTCAGAAGCGGAACTATTGCTATGCCCCAGGTCATGTTTTTGCTGTTAGCCTGTCGTTCCACAGGAAAGGGGCAAATATCAAAGCATTCGGTGCTGCCTTTTATGAGTAACTTGGCTTTGTATTATGCTTTGGGGGTTTGGTTTGGCTTTTACCTCCTAGGATTTGCTCAAAACCTAAAGAGAACTTGGCACTGTCGGGAGGTTTCCGTGGGCCTCGTCATCCCTTCCGCACTGGTCCATTCGGGGTCTCTGCCCATTTCAGCAGAGAGGCCCCCTCTAGGCAGAAACCATGGCCACCTCAGGGCTTACCCAGGGCCACGTGGCCACGGCCAGGCCTCTTCCTCACATCATTTATCCAGCAGACACTTTCAACCAGGCATCAGGGTCCTCCCAGCACTGTCAAGGCATGTGGGAAGGTGCAGGAGGAACTCCTCTGAATTTGGGGTAGAGGAGCTGGAGTCGCTGGTTTGGGGCTCAAGTCCTGGTCACTTCCCCAGAACCTCTGTTTCACCATCTCTAAAGTGGGCCAGCCCTTTCAGGATGACATGACATGATGCAGACGAACACATTTTGGGAGCCATCAAGTGCTGAGCCAACATAAGGGAACGTTGTGTTTGCAGTCTGGGGGGAGCCGCATGATTTCTGCCCACGAAGCAGCCAGGACACACCACGGTCCAGCATATAATCAGCCTCTTCATTATGTGGTTCCAACTGCAAGAGCTGCAGGATTTCAGAGGAAAGAGCGACCCACAGGGAGCCCCAAGACAGCAGGAAAATGAATACTCCCTGCTCCAAACCAGAAAGAGAAGGGGGTCAGAAATGGGAAGTGGGATGTATCCACTCTCTGGCTCTGGCCTGGAAAAGGCTGGTCCCTGGGGATTTGCTACAGAGCAGGAGATACTTCAAGGCTAATTTTAAAAAAATCAATGAGCAAAAATCAATGAGCCACAAATACCAGGCCCTTAGGTCAGCATCCTTCATCCTATCTTTATCCAGCATAGAAAGTAGACAGTGACCAGGGAAGGCACACTACTAAAACATGTCCACTTAACCTTACAGATTTCCCCACTTTAGTTTTGGGCCAGGTCATACATCAGGAGAGGGGAAGTGGCTTAAAGTCAGAGCCTGACTCAAAGGTCATGTCAGGTCAGCAACCCAAGTGACTACCAAGGAGTGAATGAATAAACAAAATGTGTTGTACATGTGGGATGGAATGCTCTTCAGCCTTGAAAAGGAAAGACATTCTGACACATGCTACAATGTGGATGAACCTTGAGGACATAATGCTAACTGAATCAGCCAGTCACTTAAAGGGTAAATACTGTATGATTGCACTTACATGAGGTACCTGGAGCAGGCAAATTCACACACACAGAAAGTGGAATGGTGGCTGCCAGGGGCTGGGGAGGGTGAGTGGAAAGTTGTTGTTTGATGGGTACAGGGTTTCAGTCTTACAAGATGAAAAGAGTTCTTGGATGGATGGGTGGTGGTGATGGTTCCACAACAGTGTGAACATACTTAATGCCACTGAATTGTACACTTAAAAATGGTGAAGAGCAGGGACTTCCCTGGTGGCGCAGTGGTTAAGAATCCGCCTGCCAATGCAGGGGACACGGGTTCGAGCCCTGGGCCGAGAAGATCCCACATGCCACCGAGCAACTAAGCCCCTGTGCCACAACTACTGAGCCTGTACTCTAGAGCCCGTGAACCACAACTACTGAAGCCCGTGTGCCTAGAGCCCATGCTTCACAACAAGAGAAGCCACCACAATGAGAAGCCTGTGCACCGCAAGGAATAATAGCCCCCACTCGCCGCAACTAGAGAAAGCCCGCGTGCAGCAATGAAGACCCAACGCAGCCAAAAATAAATAAATAAATATTTTTTTAAAAAGGCGAAGACGGTAATGATGTATGTGTATTTTACCACAATAAAATTTGTGGTAAAATTTAATTTAAAAATTAATACTTTTTAAAAATTGGAAAAATAGATCATACAGGTCAAACTACCTCTGAAAGCCTTGTAGAAGGTACCACATTGGAGACCCCCATCCATCTTTCCATTAGTCCATCATAACCCAATGGCAGGGTTGGAAAATCACTTTGTGAGGGGGGGTAGCTTTTAGAGGCTTCTTCTACAGAAGATACAAGACATGTCTTTTCCACTCCAGACTCAACACTCAGCATGGCAAGGAGGCATATGAGAGGCACCAGGGAACTGAGGCTTATCTGCAGAGAAAGCAGGGTCCCGCCTCACTCCACAGCACGCCTGTGTTGTTTAAATTCATGCCTCTGCGCTGGCCCTCTCCCTGCACAGAAGTTTATAATAGAGTGTGTGCACAAAACAGCCCAACTGCACTCAGATTTGCATCCTCAGAACCTGTGCCAGAGGGGGGCTCAAGTAAACATTTGTTAAACTAATCTCTTTATTCATTTTGGAGCCATGTCTTTGTTTCAAATCCTTTCATAATGGGATGTACCCTGTAATTCTGTCCTGTTTCCACAGAAATCGGTGCAGTGCTGGGCATAAAGAAAATGTCTATTGAATCACTGAATGAATACCTGTTAGTAGAGAAACCAGCATAATAAATGCCTGGGCCCACTTCGTGCCCCTCACCACCTCCTGATCCAGCCCATTGGCAGGGACAGTTGAGGCTCCTGTAACTGATGAGCCAAAGGGGCAGATTAACATGGACTTGGGCACTGGGACGTCCCGGGTGTTTCAGCCTTTTGTTAATCTGGGAACTTCTAACTTCTACCCAAATCATAAAATAGTCCCTTCACTTTAACACTTCAGATCCATGAGTTAGGACATGCAGACATGTTGGAAATAACCTAAATGTTCACCGGTAAGCAGCTAGTTGAATAAAACATGAGATATCTATCTAATAGACACCCAGTATCCAGTAGAGATGGTGATGTAGAAGAATAATGACATGGCATGAAGTTCACAATTTTTATTTTTATTTTTATTGAAGTGTAGTTGATTTACAATGTTATATTAGTTTCTGGTGTACAGCAAAGTGATTCAGTTATACATATATATATTCTTTTTCATATTCTTTTCCATTATGGTTTATTACAAGATATTGAATATAGTTCCCTGTGCTGTACAGTAGGACCTTGTTCACAATTTATTGCTTTGTCTAAATATGTACATATTATTTGTCCAGATATGCCTGTAATATATATGTGTGTATATATACTGTGTGTGTGTGTGTGTGTGTGTGGTCCCCAAACCAGCAGTGGCAACATCACCAGGGAACTTGCTAGAAATGCACGTTCTCAGGCCCCACGCCAGACCTACTGAATCTGAAAGTCTGGGAGTAGGGCCCAGCCCCCAAGGTGATCCTGACGCCTGCCCGTGTCTGAGGACTTCCTGACTTAACGGCATTCCTGACACCCCTTCCCTTCCGTTGGGCTCACCTGTGTGTCTCTTCTGCAGGCCCTGATCCAGCTGCCCCCCTACATCTCTCAGTGTGATGAGGTGCTGCAGTTCTTTGAAACAAGACCTGAGGACCTGAATCCCCCCAAAGAGTAAGTTGGTTTGTGGATCTCCTTAGAGCTAACTCTCACAGCCCTCCTTCCCGCTGGGCCGGCCAGCCCCAGGAGGAATGGGAGGAAAGCTAAGTAAAAATTAAACTAGATTACATCAGTGGAGCCCCTACCGGGCCTCACTTCAGGTAGCCTTCGTAGTGACTGCAGGTAGCCGTAGCTGAGTTTTACAGGTGAAGGAAGCTGGCCAAGTGCACTACTGAATTCCCTAATGCCCTGCATTTACCCACCATACCTGAACAGGGGAGACGGTGAGCCCTCGAGGCAGAGACTGTGTGCCTTGTCCGCAAAGTTAGATGTGCCCAGGACCATCAGGGATGTGAGTGAGTGACTGACTGAGACCTGCTCAAGGTCCCGTCGCTAGTGAATGACGGGGCCAGGGTTTGATCTCACTTCTCCCTGCAGCGGACAGGCTGCGCTCCCAGATGCCAAGCAGTGCATCTCCCCAGCCCCCCAGTGCACATCGCACAGAATCTCAGTACCACCCGCCTGCTGGCCAAGAGTTGATGGCACCAACAGCCGTGCCAGCATGAAACACTGACTGATGCATGATGCTTTTTTAAAAGCGCTTTTCGGGGAAAGGCATCATATACGTCTGCAGAAAGAAGGGATCTGTCTAATGGAGAAATCGCAGTGGGGGAGGAGGACACAGACCACAGGTGCTGGGCCGTCCTGAGTCACAGGAGCAAGAGCTGGCAGGGTTAGGGGTCCACTGGGGCCCTGTCAGGAACAGCTGAGAAGTGCCAGCCAGGCGCTGTTACGGGAAAAGTGTGAACTGCTCTTCTTAGTTCTGAGTGTAACTCACTGCCCAGGACAGCAGTAATGACCCAGGCTTGCATCGGTTCAGCGTTCATGTGCTAAGCACTTTATGTAGGCTGAGCTAGAAAAACTCATGTTGCTTTCTAGAAGTGAATCTGGTGAACTCACAAAGCTTACTTTTTAAACAGACCTGTAAGGAGAAAGCAGCAAAGAGTTTTAACACATGAAATCAGGCCATTTATATATATACACGTGGCTACATGCAGAATCAAGTTCGGAGATCACAGAGGGTGAGCTGATCGCTCAGGACTAATGGTTTAACTGCCACACAGATGAAACTTTCTACAGTCAACATATTGCAATAAATACCATTTCCTGTGACAAGCACGGAGTTAAGTGAATACAGCTTCTCAGAGCCAGCACACAGAAGCATGGGAATGACATTCCGTAAGGGACCACAGTAAATCTTTTGAATCAAAACATCGCAAGGGAATGCCTTGCCAACACATGAATTTTTTTTTGAAAAGATACAGAATAACTGTAAATCTGCTAATGGGCCTGCAGCCCATCCCAGCTAATATTTCTGTTCTTGGTGTCTTTAGCATTTGTGCCTAGTGAACAGTCCCCAGCTTTTATGGACATAACATGACATGGTGAAATATTCTCAAGGGACCTTTGTCTACAGTGCTCCCAGGCAGTCAGGGTTAAACTGCTAACTCAGGCTGGTAGCCCCTGGCTTTGATTCTAATTTCTAGGTGAAGTGAATCAAAGAATATGGAGCTTAACATATTCAGTTTCTACTTCATTCTATCACAAAACTGCCAGGTAGGAGCTATCGTTCCCATTTTACAGATGAGGAAGTTGAGGTTCACAATAAGGAAAGAGACTTGCCCAGGGTCACACAGGTTGGAAGAGGCGAGGTGGATCTTCCCCAGGTCTGCCTGAGTCTTCACATAAGCTCTGTGTGTGTGCCTCCCACAGAAGGGACAACTGGGCTTAAGAGACAGAGTCTGGGTGAGTCTGGGTTTGCAGTTGTGTACATCCAGGTTCAAATCTCGCCTCTACCACTCATGAGCTGTGTAGCCTTGGGCCTCGATTTCACTCCTTGTGAAATGGGAATAGCAGCGAGCCTTACGATTACAGTGATGATGGAATGGCTGCCACAAGTAAAAATTCCAGGAACCTGCCAAGTGCTCAAAAAGTGGTGGCCCGTGGTATTTTTCCCTCTCTGGATACCCAACTGTAGCTGTTTTTACTCCCAGAGTTGTTCAAGACGTCCAGGTGATGGGCTTTCACAAGGAAGGTTGCTTGGCCACTCTTAAGCCGAGTGGTTCTGGGCAGGCTGCTCCTCACCCCTGCGCCTGTCTCCTGTCTCGTGGGAGGGGTCTGACAGCACCTCCCTCGCAGCTTTGCTTGGGAATCCAATGACAAGATGTGGAGAGAAACACTTGGCCGTGCTTCACCAACCTGACTCAGTGCCCACAGGCAGGGAAGGAGGAACACCAGCCCCCGAGGGGCAGATCTGACCTGGGTGTGGGTTCCTTGGGCCACAGGGTCAGTGACATCTAGATTTTCTTCTCAGCCTCCCAGAGATCTTAACTTTGGGGAGGATCGTGGACCATTTGGAGAATCCAATAAAAGCTTTCTTCCTTCTCCCGAGAAAAATGCCCCGTTTCAGGAGGTCCTCAATTGTGCCAAATCCCATTCAGGGACTTGAGGTTAAGAACGGCCACCCAGGCGCCCCTTCTGAATGTTAATGCTCAGATGTCTTTGGCCTCCTGCCTGGCGAGGGTGGTGAGTGGGTCCCCAGCTCCGAGCAGGCATCAGCCCAACTTATCGACAGAGATGGGAGAGAGCCAGGCCAGGGGCAGCCCTCTGTGCTTGAGAAGAGTCCAGGCACCTTCGTGCAGGAAGGAAGGACACTGGGGAACATAGGGTGGGAGCCAGCCCTCTAGAGGAGCCGGCATGTCGGGGAGGCTGTCTGGGGGCTTTGTCACGCTCTCTGGTGGCCACAGCCCGACGTTCCCCACTTGCTGGCTGGCTTGGGCTTGTAGAAGGAACATAGGACTGGGAGTTCTAGACCCGGCGCTGTTCCCGGTCCGGAGCACCAGCATTGTTCATCCATTCAAGAAATAGGTATCGAGGACCTGCTGAATGCCAGGCCCACGGGCTGGGCATGGAGGGACAAAGAGGTGACATGGCAGATGCAGTCTGTGCCCACAGGGAGCTTCCAGTCTGCTGGCCAGGCAGCCAGCTGTTCCACCCGGGCATAGCAATCCCCTCCCCTCCCCTTCTGCCTCGCTTACTTCATCTGTGAAATGAGACCGTGTCACCTGCCGCACCCACATTATGGGGTTATTGGGAGACTGAAATGAAATAACAGTGGGAAAATTAGGACATGGTCAGCAGCTAGTTTTCTGGAGTTTGGGGGCTGAAATCGTGGTGAGCCCCCTAGGGTATTATGCTTGATAATTCAAAAGATAGGCCTGTTCCCCAGTTTCCTGGAGTTAGAGTTTTGTTCTTATACTTTTAAGGTAAATCCATTTCCTCACTTCTTCAATGGGAATAATAGTACAGTCATCCGTCATTACTGGCAGGGGGATTGGTTCCAGGACCCCCCATGGATACCAAAATCCACGGATGCTCAAGTCCCTTGTATAAAATGGCATAGTGTTTGCATATAACCTACACACATCCTCCCATATACTTTAAATCATCTTTACATTACTTATAATACCTGATATAATATAAATGCTCTATAAATAGTTGCCAGGCACATAGCAAATTTAAGTTGTGTTTTTTGGAACTTTTCTGGAATTTTTTTCCTGAACATTTTCAATCCGAAGTTGGTTGAATCCATGGATGTGGGACCCACAATCATTGTGAGGTTTGAATCTGTGTGTGAAGTGCTGAGCACAGTGCCTGGCACATAGTAGGTACACAGTTTTCACATCTCCTTGGCTGCCAGGGCCAGGATGCTTGGGTTCTGCGATCTTTTATGAGATGGTAAGAGAGAAGCTAATTGGTCCGTTTGATTATTGTACATCACTGGAAGAAGTGGGTACCATGTGGAGATGCTTGTTCTCATATGGGAGGACCAGAATCTTTCATCTCAGGCCTTCCAGATGGCTCTCCCTTCCCCCACATCTCTGGGCAAAAACCAGCAAAGACAGGGTCAACCATTCAAGTGTGTTAACTCCCCAAACATTTCCCACAACTGCCACCCACACTGAAAGTCCAGAAAAACAAGCCTAGTTCCTGCCTTTGGGGCCTTAGGGGCCAGTGGACATTTTTTGAGCTATTTTTATTTTTGATTTGTACAGGCTGTTTATATAGTAAGGAATTAGCCTTTTCCGTATTTGTGGTAAATATTTGTCCCTTTTATTGTGCATTTATATCTTGTTCCTGGATTTTATGATGTACATAAGTTTTATATTTTTGTGAAGTCAAATCCGGTGACCAATTTTTTAGTTGTGACTTCTTTCATTTGCTTTCAGTCTAAGAAGGACAGTCACCATTCAGACGCAAGATAGTTCCCTTAATTTTTTTCTAGTTGATTTATGCTTTGGGTTTTCTTTTAATATTTACTCATTAAATCGATTAGAAGTCATTACAACATTTGGCATGTGGTGAGAATCTAAAGTTTTTTCCTCTGGTTAGAACCTTTTGACCAGCTAGAAGAAATCTTATTGCTCCATTTATTTAAAAACAAAAAAGACCATAATCTATAGTGTTTAATGATCATTTCCCTTTCTTCCTTCAGGAATAATACAAGAGAAAAACAGCACCTGCCCTCAGAGGGGCTTCTATACTGGTGGGAAAGGCCATGTGAACATGTGGATACGTGTGGCCTGTGTGCACACAAACACACGCACAAATAGAACATCCACTAAAAATACAAAACACAGCCTAGACTGTACCCCAAGAAAGCACAAAGTAACAGCTGAGATAAGCTAACCAGCATCCTGCTGAAATAGATGTATTAGTTCCAAGAGGCTTCCTGGAAGGAAAGGGAAGTTTTCAATCTCTTTGTCTGTTCCCCTCTGTGTGACCTTGGGCAAGTGACTTGACTTCTCTGAGCTTCTCTTTCCTCATCAGTAAAGTGGGCATGGCTAACCTTGCTCTCATCTTGGTTAGGCAATGTCCTGCTCATAAAGGGTAGTGATAGTGTCAGGCACATGGCAGGTGCTTACCTAGTGATGCCTTCCTGTCCTTAAGCCGGACTTTGAAGGAAAAGGGAGGGAGGGAAGGAGGGAAGGAAGGAAGGGGGGAGGGAGGAGGGAAAGAAGGAGAGAGGGAGGAAGGGAGGGAGGGGAGGAAGGGAGGGAGGGAGGAAGGAAGGAAGGTAGGGATGGATGGAGGAAGGAAGGAGGGGAGGGGAGGGAGGGAGGAAGGAGGGAAGGAGGGAGGGAGGGAAGGAGGGTGCTGAGAACCCCAAGGGTGGCTTTGGGGCCACAGCAGGCAGCCTCAGCTGAGCCTCGGTTGTTGTTTAGGCAGTAATGAATGGTGAGGGCAGGTGCTCAGTGGGGTTGGTCCCTTGGTCAGGATTCTGATGCTCAGACCTGAGTTAGGGCTTGTGATGGAGACTGGGAGTCTTTCCCAGCAGTTTCTAAGGCAAGAAATGAATGGTGCTCTTAGAGGAAGGTTTTCGCTACCATTCCTGGGTAAACTTGAGATCACCCTAAGCATGTCACACAGAAAATAACGTGCCTGCTTGAGCCCACACAAGCTGCTGCTTGAAACCGAGAGCCCCCTGCTGCCCCTCACCCCCATGCTCCAGCTAGGACAGCGAGACAACTAGCAGGGGTACACGGTAGTGTGGGAGCTGGGATTTCAGGTATCCCAGACCATGGCTCAGGCCTCAGCCTGGATGGCAGCGAGGGAAGAGGGCTTTACATGGAAGCAGACTTAAGAGACCTTTGCTGGTGTGTCCTGGAGCCAGCAGTTAAGAGGCAACTTCCCCCACCGGACCGTCCAGGGTGTGGTCAGGAGAGTGGGCTCCAGCCAGGCTTCCCGGGTTCCAATCCTGGGAGAGATGCCTCACCTCTCTGGCCCTCAGTGTCTCCACGTGCGAAATGGAGTGACCCTCAAGGGTTGATGTGAGGATTCTGCGGGCCAGTCCAGGTACAGCATTCTGACCAGGACCCTGTCCACAATGAGTGGCAGGAAATGTGAGCTGGGATATTCCACTGTCACCCTCCCCCTCCCCTGCACAGGGGAGTGACACTGAGCCTCACTGGGTAATGCCTGGCCGGAGGACATCACTACTGACTGGCCCAGCCCAGCCCTGGGCCCGGCCCTGCTGCTCCTTCCAGACACACAGGAGGGCAGCCCCAAGCTCCAGGGCTTGGCTTAGCTCCCTGCTCCCCCGCTTTCGAGGTTACACCGAAAGCATGATTACATGGTGGTTAAAAACCCAGACTTTAAAATCAGACACTGAATAGACATTTCTTCAAAGAAAATACAAAAATGGCCAAGAAGCATATGAAAAGATGCTCAGCGTAGCGCCCTTAGCCATCAGGAAATGCAAGTTCCAACCACAGTGAGATACCACTTCATACCCACTAGCATGGGTAGAATCAAAAAGGCAGATAGCAACAAGTGTTGAGGATGTGGAGGAACTGGAATCTCCCTGTGTTGCTGGTGGGAGTCTACAATGGTGCAGCCACTGTGGAAGACAGCCTGGCAATTCCTCAGAAAGTTAAGCCTAGGGACTTCCCTGGCAGTCCAGTGGTTAGGACTTGACCTTCCAATGCAGGGGATGCAGGTTCGATCCCTGGTCGGGGAGCTACGATCCCACGTGCCTCGGGGCCAAAAAGCCAAAACATTAAAGCAGAAGCAATATTGTAACAAATTCAATAAAGACTTTTAAAATGGTCCACATCAAAAAAAAAAAAAATCTTAAAAAAAAAAAAGTTAAGCCTAGAGTTACCATATTACCTAGCAATTCCATTCCTACATCTATAATCAAGAGAAATAAAAATATATGTCCATACAAAAACTTGTGTACAAAGTTCATAAAAGCATTATTCATAATAGCCAAAAAGTGGAAACAACCCAAATGCCCAGTGGCTGATGAACAGATAAAGCATGGTTTATCCACACAGTGGGATATTATTCAGTCATAAAATGGAAGGAACACTGTTACGTGCTACAACGTGGATGACTCTTGAAAACATTATGTTACATGAAAGAAACCAGTCACAAGAAGCCACCTATTATATTGTTCCATTTATATTAAATGTCCAGAATAGACAAATCCTTAGAGATAGCAAGCATATTAATAGTTGTCAAGGGCTGGAAGGAATGGAAATGGAGAGGAACTGCTAAGGGGTACAGGGTTTCTTTTGAGAGTGATGAAAATTTTCTGGAATTTGCTGATGGCCGTGGTTGCACAACTTTGTGAATATACTAAAAAACAGTTAATTCTACACTTTAAGAGGATGAAATTTATGGTATGTGAATTATATTTCAATTTTTTAAAATGGAGATAGGCCTGGATTCAGACCCTGGCTGTGCTTCTTGCAAGCTGTGTGACCTCGGGCAAGTTACTTAACTTCTCTGTGCCTCATTTTCCTCATCTGTAAAATGGGCACCAAGAGAGTACTTATTTCCTGTGGTTATTATGAGTATTAAATGAGTGAACTAAAAGTGCCTAGCAGGGTCCTAGCACAGGGTAATAGCATTTATTAGGAATTTTGTAGTATTAGCTAATGTTACTGCTGCCACAATATCTATCTCAACCCAACCATCCTATCACCTCCCTTTACTTTTTATGTCCTATCACCTCCCTTTACTTTTTATAACATCAGAAAGCTTTTTACTAATGGGATAATTTACTTAAAAGTATGTTGTAAAACCTGATTTGTAACATTTTGTTCATAATGCAGTTCTGTGTATAAACTCTGACATGGTTGACAAGTGTATGGGAGTGATTACTCATTCTGTATGGACTCTAGCCCATAATAGTGTCCTCTGTGTCACCGTGAGGGAGATGTGCTGGGTTCACTGCTAGCCAGATGTCTCCCTGGTTTTAGTGTATTCCACTCACCACCGAGCACTTCCTGCTCCAATTGTACAGCTCAGGTCACTGCTCAGAAGTGAGGCAAGGCCTCCACCGTGCCTGATGAGGTGGGCGTCAGGCTCAGTGCAGTGTGAGGTCCTAACTCCTGTTTTCAGACTGCATACCCACCTCTACCCTCTGCCTATCAGCTCCTCCCCAGAGCCCCCTACTCTACAAATAGAGTGGAGATGCTGGTCCCCAGGGCACCAGAGCACTTATCAGGCAAAGGGAGAAAATTAAAAGGAATTCTTTTTTTTTATCTTAAAGAGTCTGGGTCCCTGGGACTGGCTTGGATTTTACACTCATTCACTGGAGATGTTGTGGGATGGAAAATCTCAGTTTCCTAACGGAATAACTCATAGCAATACAGAAAAGATATTGACTCATTACTCTTTCCCACCCCTATTCTTTCCTGTACAGGGAACATGTTGGGAAAAAGAAATCTGGTAAGAATATTTTCTGTTTTCTCCTACTCATTCGATGTTTAGCATACCCCTACTGAGCGATGCCCAGGCCCTGGGCACTACATGGGGTATACAGTGATGTGGATGGATGGATGGATGGATGGATGGATGCTGAAGGACATTCGGGGCTGAGGGGATGGAGTGCAGGCTGGGAGGTGCAAGCATACAGTCGATTTGGGCCTGATCCATTCGCCAGCCTTGGCACCAGGCCTGGCTCTGTGCTTCCTTCGATCAGCCACTGATCTGGGCAGTGACAGCTGCTCTTGCAGGCAGCTCCCATACTCACTTCACTCTCCCCACAGTCAATTCTCTTCCTTCCTAACACCCTTTCCGTTCCCTGGACAGCAGGACCCTTATGTCAAAAAAGAGAAGGTGAGAATTTGAATATGCACAGAGGAAAGATTTGAGTTCTCACAGGCCTGGGGTTGATAAGGTTAGATTCACAATCGCCCAGCTTTGTCCTCCTGCAGCCCAAGAACATCCTGCACATCTGCAAAGGCCCTAGCCTATACCACATCTGGAGCCAATGTGGTCTTCAGAGCTTTCTGGAATTCTAAATTCTTTATCTAGAACTCCAGGAAGTTTGAGGGGGTTGATAAGGATGGGTGGAGAGGAGGCCATGCAGAGATTCCAAAAGTGGAAAAGGATGCCTTCTCTCATGGGCCTCAGTTTCATCATCTGTAAAATGGGCATAAGGATAGTAATCTACCTTGTAGGAGTATTATAAAATTTATAATAATATGTATAAAGCACTTAGAACAGTGCCTGGCATGTTGTAAGAGACACATGTTTGTGCTGTTTTTATGCTACTGCTATTAATTCAGAACACACAGGTGTTCTTGTCCAGCATCAGTAACAATTCCAAATTCAACAACTCTGGTCCCTTTACTGCTCCCTGGGTACAAGGCCTGTGGTCAGCTTTATGGGCCCCAAGGCCATTCCTGCAAGGAAGAGTGGAGAGGAATTGGATTTCTTCACCTCAAGGTATGGCATCTGGAGTGAACTCCGGTCTTTTCCCAACCAGTCTGTTTACAGCTCTGCTTTCTAGCTTAATAGGTACTGGCCGGAGCCGTGGCATCCTGCTAAAGCTACAAATAGCCCTTGAGCCCTGAGGATAATGATATGTTTCTTAGAAAAGAGCAGAGAGGAGAAGACAAGCAGACAGTCTTGGTCTGGTCACAGAGTTTCTGGCTTTGAGTGTGCGGAGACTTTCCCGGAGGGGACGGGTGGGAGGGAGAGAAGAAACAGACAGCTCTGGTTTGTGAAAACAAAAGTATTCAGTCAGGACAGGCTTGATGAGGGGACTGGTCTGGAAAAGAGAGAAGAAGCTCTAATTTGTGGTGACCACTGTTACATCATTCACCTGCAATGATGGGGGATGGATTTATTTATAATTCAACTGGGTGGAAAATAGCATCTTTCTTCATTCAGACTAAGAACCCATGCTGGGACTAGCCTTATTTTTTTATCTGACCTTTGAACACTTCCTTTATGTTAGAACAAGCCTCCTTGATTAAATTCAAAAAGGATTTAAGGTTGACAGCCCAAGCCCTGAAATTTCTGTGTGAGAATTCTGAGTTGAAGAAGGCTTATCTCTCTCCAGAATTTCCCTGTTGTGGCTGGCTGCCTGGCTGGTTCCTGCAGACTTTGGCTAATGTGGCCTCAAATTCTGCTTATTCTGCAGGAAAAAAAATCTTCCCACCAAAATTTCACAGATCATGTGATTATTTAAGGAGCATCTTTTCTTCCTGATTTTTCTACCCTTTACTTATTGAAATATTCTCTTGTTTACTGGCTCTTTCAGCAAGACTGGCAGTATAGTGAATTTCTAGAAAGAAAGGCATATTTTACCATTACTCATCATGTTAAAAATTCTGTGGTAGATGAGGCACTTTACCTTTGGCGAATATTTTATGTTTGTTTGGGGTTTTTTTGTTTTTGTTTTTTGTTTGTTGGCCACGCTGCATGGAATGCGGGATCTTATTTCCCTGACCAGGGATCAAACCTGAGACCGTGGCAGTGGAAGTGCGGAGTTTTAACCACTGGACCACCAGGGAAGTCCCATGAATATTTCATAGCACTTCCTTAATGATAAAATCACCCTTCCACTGTCAAAGCTCCTCCTCTCTCCTGACCTCTTCCTTCCCTCTTATTCCCTGCTGGACCACAAGAATGACATTTCTCATCTAGGAATACTTTGATTTCACACTTGTAGCTCCTAGAACTTAGTTCTATCTGCATCAACTTTTAGGTACTGCAATTACTATGCATTATAGAGCCTGGTTGCAATATCACACTCCACCAGTAGATGTCTCCACCTAACACCTAAATGGTTTATGTAGCGTAGTTTGAGACTCCTAGTAGATCAAATGAATGGTGTTTTGATAAGTTGAGTGCTCTGGATAAAATGAAGGCAACCTGCCCTGGAAGAACTGGTCCTGAAAAAGCAACTCCATGCACTCTTTTCTGAGCCACTTAATGGCAGGAAAGTAGTCTAAAAGCTACTGTCGGACTTCCCTGGTGGCTCAGTGGTTAAGACTCCGCCCTCCCAATGCAGGCGGCCTGGGTTCGATCCCTGGTCAGGGAACTAGATCCCACATGCATGCCGCAACTAAGAGTTCGCATGCCACAACTACGGAGCCAGCGAGCTGCAACTAAGGAGCCCACGAGCCACAACTAAGGAGCCCGCCTGCCACAACTAAGACCTGACTCAACCAAATAAATAAATAAGTAAAATTTTTTTTTAAAACAGTGCTAACGCATTCTTATAAAAAGTGAATAAATAGAAATAAAAGCTACTGTCATAGAAGAACAGGAAGGATATGTAAGGCTCAGACCTGGCCCCTGAGCAAGTCTTGGAAGAAGTGCCAGCCCTGAGCCCTGTGCCAGCACCTGATGTGCTCGTGCCAGCCTAGAGTCCTCAACCCTGTTCCCTGCCCTCCTCAGTTCCTGGCTTCACGTCTTGTTCGCAGTGAGTCCCCCAGTTCCCTGATCCTGTCCCTGCTCATAGTTACCCCAAATCAGTTGGCAGCCTGGTTAGGAGAGCTGGTGCCGAAATGAATAGATCAGCCCATTGATCAGAGTGCTGGAAATTGTATGTGGTACAACTGGGCCACCAGCAGTTGTTAAAACCGGGTAGCAACAATTGAACTTTTTGGACAGAGTAACCTGGCTTAACTGGACCCTGACTTATCCAAAGTCTCTATCCCTTCTCACAGGCAAGAAGGAGTAGTCTTTGGTTGCTCATAAGATAGACAGGTGCCTGCCAGTAACTCAGCACTGTGTGTTCTCAGGAGGAGGCCTGAGCCGTGTAGGGCAGGAAGGGTTTCTGGATGTCTCCACTCATCCTTTGTTCATTCACGCCACAAATGTTCATTGAGCCTCTGTGCTGAGTGAACAAGACAGACACAGTTATTCATTCAGTGTTTATTAAGCACCTACTGTGTGCCTGACAGTGTTCTAGGTCCCCGGGAAATGCAAAAGGTGTTGCCCCCATGGGAACACCATGTGGGAAGTAACCTCACAGTCTGGTAGAAAAGACAGATATGTAAACAAAATTAAATGTTGTAAGTGCTGTGAGAGAAGGCATTTGAATGTCTCCCTGAGGTTGGAAGTCATTTAAGGCTGTTTTAAAATATTCTTTCCTTCATTCAAATATTTATTGAGCCTTGATAGATGCCATTCATGTTCTAGTCCAGAGGTTGGCAAATGTTTTTTCTCTAAAGGTCCAGAGAGTAAATACTTTAGGCTTTGCAAGCCCCATGCAGACTCTGTCACTAATGATAATTTTTTGTTTCCTCCTCCTTTCATTCTCCTTCTTATTCTTTACAAATCTTTAAAAGTATAAAAACACATTCTTAGCTCCCCTTGCACAAAAATGGACCATTTTTGTGACTTCTGAGCAGGCTCTCTGGCTGCAGTATGAAGGACGGACTGGAGGGGCAGGATGGAGACCAATCACGGGGTGTCCCGCCTGCACACCCCTGGCCCCAAGAAGCCTTTCTCAGACCCTGGTGAAAAGGATGTGGCATAGTGAGGATGTGGGTGAAGCGAGGTGATGGAGTGCTAGCAAGAAGGTCCTCCCACATCAGACCCATGGCTCTGCGGGAGGGAGTCCTGACGGCTGCCACAAGGGGCAGCAGAGAATCCCCACGCGTGAACACGGACACCTCCTAGCCCCTCCAGCCCACTGCCCGCCTTCCTGGGAGACCTGGGCTGTCTCTGGCCACTAACCCAGGCAGCAAGCTCAGCTTCCAGCCTGACTGTGAAGTGGGTGCTTCTCTCCTCTCTCCAGTTCTTTGTCTCCAGTTGAGGCACAGGGAAGCATGGCTACCTGGATGCAGCCCACGTGAGGTTAAAACAGAAGGGCAGATGCATTCTGGAGGTTCTGAGCCCTGAGGCAGATTATATTCTGGGGTAAAAACTGTGGACCCCAGTCTCTACCTATTGCATTCACTGGGGAATGTGTCCCCAGCTCACAATGACCAGGACAAGTAGCCAGGGGCCTCTAGCAAGCCAGCGTCTGCCTTCACTCATTCACATAAGAGTACCTCTTAGAAGCACAGTGCTGGGGGGTTAAGGAGACAGTCAAGAGATCACTGTCTAGAGGGACAGCAGAAAGGGGGCAGTGACCAGCCTGCTCTGGGGCCACTGAACGATGTAACCGCTTAAGTAGCCGGGCTGTCTTGGGCGGTCTTTCATGCTTGAGGCTGGAAGGAGGTCAGCTCTGAGGCCTGACCTGGGTGGGAGGTGACAGAGGAGGAGAAGGCTGGCAGTAGTGAAGATAACCCTGAGAGCTGCAAAGACATAAGACTTGGGGGGCGGTCATGGGGACCTGTGGGGTAGGAGAGCAAGATCTCAGACTACCCTTCCTTCCTATCATCTTTTCTTTCCTCACCTACTGCCACCAGGTGGACCTGGTTCAGATCTGGCTTTGTCACCAGGTAGCGGTGAGATCCAAGGCAAGTCACCTGATATGTCTGAGCCTCTGTTTTCTTGTCTATAAAATGGGGGTAGTAAGACCCACCTTCCGGGGCAGTTGTGTCGAGGTAGTTTATGTACAGTGTGTAGCCTGTGATAGGCATTCATGTGGGGCTACTTCCCTCCCAGTCTACTTCTGAGCCTTCATCCCACATCTTCCGTCTCTTTTTTCTCCTCTCTTTCTCTCTTCTCATGCTTTCTCCACCCAGGGTGCAAGTGGCAAGGTTGCCCTGGGGCCCTCCCATTTCCCTCCGTTACCCTCAGCCTGGGAGGGTGAATGGCCAGAACATGGTCACAGAGCCAAGAAGCGGTGACCCTTCTTCACCCGGCTGCAATGCCCTGCTCTGATTTTCCGCATCAGAAATGGAGAACGCGTGGTTCTAACAAAGGGCTTTTGTGCTGCTTCTAGATGCTAGAGGCTGGGGTGCGTGCTGGTAAATACTTCACAACCAGCTCTCTGATGGGAAGCCCTGCTTTGTGGCATTTGCCATTTTCCATGGTGTAAATACTCCCACCATGGCCAGTTTCAATAAGATACTACCCAACAGAGTTGGGAACAGATGCATGAAATCGGCTCATTATGGGTGTATTTGGACACAGAAATGTACAAATGGATATTTCAGTGGTTTATGGAAACAAGAGAAGGGAATCCTTTGAATCAGGACTTTCAGAAAACCAGGGCCCGTTGGCCACAAAAGCCAGGCTGCCCTCCCATCACATTCAGCCTGATGCTCTAAAAGTGCTGCTCCCTCTCTCTGGAGTGTCTGAACTCACATGTCCCTTGACATCATCCATATTCTGTGCTATCTTTTCACTTACTTATCAGATATGTCTTAGTATTTAACCAGGGCCACACAGCGCTACATCCTGTGGAAATGGCCTCCCCAGGGGCTCCTCTCCCCAGCTGCCCCTGCCCTGGTCCAAAGCTACCATCATCTCTTGTCTGCAAACACCATGGCCTCCATCTGGTCTCCTGCTTTTTTTCTTGCCAGGCTGTAATCCAGTCTCCATGTGGCAGCCAAAACTGTCTTTTTTAAAGATGTAAATCTTGTCATTCCCTTCTTAAAGGCCCTTCCTTCAGTGGCTTTCTACTTCAGGGTTTCAAAAAATCCAAACTTCTTGCCTTGGCCCATCATGCCCTGCCTGCCCTGGCCCATGCCTGCCAGGGTGATCTCATACAGGACCGCGCTCTGCTCACTCCTGGACTTCAGCCACCTCCTGCCAGTTCCTAGAAGGCTCCAGGCCCTTTCCCATCCCACAGTCTGCCTGCACCACTCTGTCACCATTCTCCTCATGCCTCCTTGCCTCGGAGGTCTTTGCTTTATGTCACCTCCCTAGAGGGGTCTTGCTGACCGCTCCATTTAACGTAGCATCCTTTTCCCACTCATTCTTTGTCTGGCATCCTGGTTGTTTCCAGCAATGCATCAATCAAAAACTAGTATTATCCTGTATCCTTAGCGATCATGTATACTTGTATACGTGTCTCTCTCCCCAACTAGACTGAGCTACTTGAGGCTAGGAGTCATGTCTGTCTCATTCACTTTAGTATGCCCAGCATCTAATAGAGTGTTTGGAACATCACTGGTGACTTCGTGAATTAATAGATGAGTGATTTTGGATGGATGGATGGCAATGGATAGGTAGACAGATGGATGTTTGGTTGGATGAATGATGAATGGATGTTCAGTTGGGTGGACGATGATGGGTGAATAATGGCAGGTGGATGAATGGATGGATAGATATGAATGAATGAACTTTCCCACTACGCTGTCAGCTTCTTCAGGGCAAGTACCACATCAGCTGTGAATCCTTAGTGCCTAGCACAGTGCCTGCACAAGGACAGGCACTTGGTAAATTTTGGTGGTTGAGTGAGCAAATGAATGAAAGAATAAATGGATGAGGTGACCCTGAGACAAGTCCTGTCACAGCTTCTTTCTCTATTTGGAATGTCCTCCTGACCCACCCTACCCCCTGGCTCCTCTTCCTTCACACATGGGTTGTGTGATGGCATTTTGTATCCCCAGGGGGCGACCTGACCTCGGTGGACCCCATGGTCCTGGAGCAGTATGTAGCGGTGGCAGACTACCAGAAGCAGGAGAGCTCGGAGATCAGCCTCAGCGTGGGGCAAGTGGTAGACGTCATCGAGAAGAACGAGTCAGGTAGGGGACCTAGACCACCTCCCTTCCACCCTACACTGTCACCTAGCCTCTGGGACAGGAAACGCTTGGGAGTGCAGAAGCTGCAATGGCCAATCCAGGCTGGTCAGTTTCCACGGATCTGGTTGATGGCCTCCTAGAAAGCTGGCCTTGTTTGATCATAGTGCTTGAGTACTCCACTTGGTCACAGCTCACCAGCATCCTGTTGGGTCAGATGTTGTCGACTTGTCCTGAGGTTCACATTTTATGAACATTCCTTCTGGTTTCAGAGTACTTGGAGACACGGAGTCCAGCATTCCACTGGAAATTTGCTCTGTTGATTTGCCTTTGGCTACCATGGGAGTCCTCATGAAGGTTCTGTCAGCTGTGGGCTCTGGTGGGATGGACACACTGCCTCAGCCCACGTGCCATCACAGGGACCACTGGTCACGTACAGGCAGACCTCAGAGATATTGTGGGTTTGGTTCCAGACCACTGCAATAAAGCGAGTCACATGAATTTTTTGGTTTCCCAGTGCAAAAGAAAGTTACATTTATACTATACTGTAGCCTATTAAGTGTGCAGTAGTCTTATGTCAAAAAAACAATGTACATACCTTAATTTAAAAATACTTTATTGCTAAAAAATGCTAACCGTCATCTGAGCCTCCAGCGAGTCGTAATCTTTTTGCAATAGTAACATCAAAGATCACGGATCACAGATCAGCATAACAAATATAATAAGAGTGAAAAAGTTTGAAATACCGGGAGAATTACCGAAATGTGACACAGAGACACGAAGTGAGCAAATGCTATAGGAAAAATGACACCAATAGACTTGCTTGATGCAGGGTTGCTGCAAACCTCCAATCTGTAAAAAACACATTATCCATGAAGTGCAGTAAAGCAAAGCACAGTAAAACGAGGTCTGCCTGTACATTGGCCGGGACAGAATGTGATGTGACTGAGACACTTAGCCTGGGTTTCCACCTGAACTCTGCATTTCACAGCCATCCAGGTCACTTCGTTAAGGAGGCTGCTTCAAGGATTAAATGAGGCAGTACATAGAGAGTGCCTAAGCCTGTGTTTGGCACATAGATGCTCAAAAATGTGTTTCCTTCCCTTTTGCCTTCTTTAGCTGCAATAGGGCATTGGTACCATTGAAGACAGAGAGCAAGGAGCAAGGGATGAGTGGATCCTTTCCAGGAAAAAGTGGCATAAACCCCCACTGGCTTTGTTGTAGCTAAAATGTGACATTGACTAGCAATATTAGTGGGCCAATCTCTGTGATATCCCAGTGACTAGTTAAGGTCCAACAAACAGGGAAAGACTGTTTCCAGCAGCCTCTGGAGCATGTTTCCATTAGTCAGGAGATGAGCATTAGCCAACCAAAACTTCTTGATTACACAGTACAGCAGTTGTTATCCCTGCTTCACAGCTGAAGACACCAAGACTCCAAGTGACTCAGTCACTCACCCCAGATCTTGTGACAGGTTGCCGAGCTGGAGTTCCTAACCAATTCCAGCTGGCCCCAAGGCCATGTGATGTTCTAATTCCTAGAAATGAGTACAGGCAGTCTGTGGGTATGACTGGGACGCTCCGTGGGGATGGAAGAAGGGAGCACCCACCCACCCCCACCCCGCTTTGCTTTGCCCGCTTGAGTGACATCAGGAAGAACACGTTGCTGGGAGAAGGGGAGGAGGCAGGATGGGGTGGGGGCCAAGCCTGGTGTGTCTAGAGGACAGCAGGGAAAAGGCATATGTCCAGATCTTCAAGTGGCCAACAAACTCAACATTTGTTTTTAATTACCTTTTACTTACCCAAGTAATATATGGCTGTGTTCTTCTTGAAACATTAATGATAAAGTTAAAATCTATTTTTTTCCGCTAGTTTCAGGCCTAGTCCCCTTTCCAAACCCAGATTGCCCTTCTATCAGTTTGGGGTGAATGCTTCTTGATAAATGTATACACGCATGTGTATAAATATGTGTACAGTGATAGGACTTCCCTGGTGGCGCAGTGGTTAAGAATCCGCCTGCCAATGCAGGGGACACAGGTTCGAGCCCTGGTCAGGGAAGATCCCACATGCCGCGGAGCAACTAAGCACCGTGCACCACAACTACTGAGCCTGTGCTCTAGAGCCCGCGAGCCACAACTACTGAGCCCGCGTGCTGCAACTACTGAAGCCGACACACCTAGAGCCTGTGCTCTGCAACTAGAGAAGCCACCGCAATGAGAAGGCCGCACACCGCAACAAAGAGTAGACCCCACTTGCCGCAACTAGAGAAAGCCCACGCGCAGCAACGAAGACCCAGCGCGGCGATAAATAAATAAATAAATTTATTTATTTTTAAGAAAACTCTGTACAGGTATATATGTATGTACACATTTGTACACGTGTGTATACATATATGTGCACATGCATACATATATATAACTATATACACGCATACATACACATCATATTTCATGGGTCTATATATAATTTTGTAGGTTTTTTAGGCCCAGTGGTGTATCATTCTATACATTTTGACCTGCAACATGCTTATTCTTAAGTCAACATTTAGCTCTTATTCTTTTAACATCTGCATACTATTTGAAAATATGGCATACTATAAGCCATATCTTCCTTTAGTATGAACAGTATATCTGTGTGCACATTGGTGAGTGTTTCTTTAGGTTAGGTACGCAGAAGACTGCTGGACCATAAGATATGCATACTTTAAATGTTAAGATACAGCCAAATGACCTGCTTCCAAACTGTGGCCATACCAATTTACTCTCCCTCCAGCAAAGCATGAGGCATTTGTGCCAGTAGTTAAGAGCTGAGGCTGTGAAGCCAGATGGCCTGGGTTGAATCCCGGCGATGCCACTTTCTTTGTGACCTTGGTCAAGTCACTGCCCCTCTCTGAGCTTGGCTTCTCCATCTGTAAAATGGGGCAGTAATAGAATGCAGCTCACAGGCTGCTGTGAGGACTCAGCCAGTCAGTAGTAGATGTGAAGCAGTGAGACGGTCTGGCGCATCTTTGCTGTCATTGCTGTTGTGACACGTTCCTTAACCCCGCACGGATACCTACAAATAGGAGTCCTTAGGAAGGCATATATGGCACATTTCTGATTTCTGGTTTTCCGCAGGTTTATCAACCCCATTCATTCACACACATACACACACACACACACACACACACACACACACACACTTCCCAGCCACCAAAACGTGTATTTTAAAAGGTGCACCCAGTCGAGTAAAGCAGAAGGTGGCTTCTACCTCAGGGAGCTCAAAAGCAGAGGCCTCCCTGTAAGACCGGGAAGCTAGTCCAGAGTCTGCCCCTTCCTTCTCTTCTCCTTTGGGGTCTCCAGGGCCTGGAGGTTTGTGATCTTGGGGAGCAGATCCTATTTTTCCATTTATGCTGTGCAGAGCCAGCTGGGCCCTGTATTAACTTCCTGTGGCTGCTATAACGAATTACCACAAATTCAGTGACTTACACCAACACCAATTTATCATCATATGGTTCTAGAGGTTAGAAGCCCAAAATGGGCCCCAGTGGATGAAAATAAAGGCACTGCTGGGGCTTTGTTCCCTTCTGCAGGCCTGGGTAGCATCTGCTTCTTTGCCTTTTCCATTCTCTAGAGGCCAGCCACATCCCTTGGCTCGTGACCCCTTCCTCCACCTTCAGAACCAGCAGTGTTTCCCCTCTCTGTGCCTTTCTTCCTTACCCACATCTCCCCCTGACCCTTCTTCTGCCTGCCTTGTGATTATACTGGGCCCCCCCAGATAAGCCAGGATAACCTCCTACTTGGGAGTTCAGCTGATTAGCAACCTTACTCCCATCTGTGACCTTAATTCGAACTCTTTGCCACGTGCGTTGTTACTCTGCCTACCACAGGCTCCATGAGAGCCCTTTCTCTAGACCGGGAGGGCCCGAGTCTCAGTGAACAGCCTCTCAAACTGTTATATCCGCAGCCAGATTTACCTTGACACGAACAGATGCAAAATCAGTGTCTCAGATAAGTTATTAGGGCAGTGGTTTCAGTATCAGAGAGCCCTGGGTGCAAGTCTCAGCTCAGCCGTAAGCTGAGCACGAGTCTTGCCTCTTGGAGCCTCAGTGTTCTCGTCGGTGCAGTAGGAATAATAATGTGAAGATGATATAAGATAATGCAAGTAAAATGATTAGTGCCTTGCACAGCTTAGTGAAGGGAGCTACGTTCTTTACTCTCCTCCTTTAGGACAACCTCTCTCCCCACCCCCATCCCCGACTCCCGAGCAGGTTTCCTGTTAGCCTGTCTCTAGCAGTTAGCAGTCAGCTAACATGGGTAGTTGTGTTCTACTAATAAAATGGTGACTTTTGAGCCTTACGCTGAGCGTTGGTTCCTGTAGCGGCTGAATCTAATATTATATTCTGACGCCCGGCCCTCACACCTGACCCAACTAACATCAGTCTGCACCCTCATTTTCCCAGGTTGGTGGTTCGTCAGCACCGCTGAAGAGCAAGGCTGGGTCCCTGCAACCTGCCTCGAAGGACAGGATGGTGTGCAGGATGAGTTTTCCCTACAGCCTGAAGAAGGTAGGAAGCAGCCGGGGCCTCCGGCTCACCGGGGAGACCTGTGCCGCCGGCCGTCACCCATGTGAGGGCCTCCTCACCCAATCCCTTCCCTTCAGCCTCTGCCTCCCAGCCTCAGTGGCTCACAAGGTCAGGCCCAAGAGCCTGTGTACCTGAAGCCAGGCCCTGGGGTTGGGGCAGAGCAAGCCCGCCCTTTCTTAGGGGCCTTGGGGAGCCAACCCAGGTGAGCCTGGCTGGAGCTGGGGCCCTGATACCTCCATGGGACCTCAATGGGGCCCAGCCAGATCGCTGTCAACACCTCACTCTTCCTCCCTTGAATTATTCTGATGGCCAAGGTGTTGGGGCTGCTCCAAGCTCATTTACAAGACATCTGAAGCCATCCGTAAAGATCTCTGCTTTGTCTGCTTTCTGTGTTGGTTTAATGGCCCTGACTGGGTGTCAGGATCAGAGCTGACCCTCTCCACTCACCCACACACACTTCTGTTTCCCAGAGAACTTTCCCTACAGGTATCCTAAAGAGTGGTTCCCGCTGTGTCAGAAATCTTAAAGCCCAGCCAACTCCCCTTTCCCTCCAGGAGCATTCCTAAATCTAGAGTATGAGTTCACTTTAGCTAATAAACAGTAGGGTTTTGGAGTCAGACCTGAACTTGACTCTCACCACTGAATTTGAATTTGTACCACTTACTGGTTGAGCGGTCTTGGGCCGCAACTTAACCTTTCTATGCCTCAGCCACCTCCTCTAAAAATGAAAACGATGGTATTTACGTCATGGGATTCTTTTTTTTTTAATTAGATCCCACATGCAAAGCACTTGGCAAAGAACCTAAAACAATAAATAACTAGAAACAGTTATTATCATAGAGCTATGCCTTACCTAGGGTTGAATATTTGGGGCTTTTAGTTGACTGTTTAGAAAACACAAAGCCACTTGAGTATGTATTTAACAGAAAAGAGGGTAAGGAGAAGGGATATTTCTATGCTCAAAGGTTAGCAAAAAAAAGAAATGCATATGTGGTTTGCATTTAGTTTTATTGCAACCAGCACCCACAGAGTAAAATGCCTTTTGTTTTGCTCTGCGTTTTGGGGGCCCACCAGGCTCTAGGGGTGGGGCTAATGAGGAGAAAGTGCAAAAATCAACTCAGATTAAGGGGTAGTCATGTGCTGCGTGGAAACTATAGCTCCCTTAGACAGTTTATGATGCCTACCTACCACGGGGCATGTCTCTGTAAGGGACTGATTATTGTCCCCATTTTACAGATGAGAAAAGAAGCTCAGAAAGTAGAGACACTTGCCCGGGGTCACACAGCTAGAAGATGGGAGAGAGACCACATTTTCCTAAGGGTTTGTACATTTCTTCCCCCTGCCATGAAGGCTTCTCTTAGTGCCTCTTCATAATCATGCTGGGAGTAGCATTGTGTCTATTGGGTGGCTCTTCACTCAAGTTCAAGGTTAGTACTCAGGGATTTGGTCCTTCTGAGACACCTGGGGCGTGGCATAGACTCAGAAATAATTGCTCCTAAGTGGGAGCACGTGCTTGGTGCCGCCTTTGCCTCAAGACACTGGAAGTGCTTTCTTCTTACCTCTGCCTTCTGCCCTTCGCCCCCACATGCCGCCCATCCAGTCTCATGGAGATACTGGTCTCTGCCCCGGCCCATGGGCCGCCGCCGGACTCTGGGGGACCTGTATGCCATCAGCTGGCGTCAAGGTGCCTACCTCGGAGTTTTCCTCCCCGCTCGGTATTCGGAACCGGGTCCCTGCATCTGCATGCTCTGGGACTGCCCGTGCCTGCTGCATGTGAGAAACGGTGATCTGGTCTGTACCGTGTGTGTTGGCATGTAGGTTTGGGAGGAGGGAGCTTAGGGTGTTTGTCAGCCTGGGGCCCTAAAGTTTCCCAGGTTAAAAAATGAAGCCTGGGGGCCCCTGTAATGCTGAGCCAGTGACCTGTTCCCTTCATCAGGTGCATTTGAGTGGCCAGGGAAAAGAAACCCACGTCAAACCAGCTTAAGCAAAAGGGAAGTGTATTGACTCATATCATTGAAAACCCTAGGGTAGGGTCAGCTTCTAGCATGGCTGGATCCAGGAGCTTGAAAGTGTCTGCCAACTGAAGAAAAATGCCCAACCAAGAAGTTGTGAGTTAAGTTTTATACAGGCACCTTATTGAGGACTCTAGGCCGGGAGACAGCCTCTCAGATAGCTCTGAGGAACTGCTCCAAAGAGGTAAGGGAGGAACCAGGATACACAGGAGTTTTTGGCTGGAAAAACAAAACAAAACAAAACATGTAGTCTAACATCAAAAGATTACTGCTAATCACAAAAAACAGATAAGTTAATGATTTTGGTGCTTTTCTATGAATAGAAAGATGCAAGAATCTGATCTCATTGAAATTATTCCTTAGATATGCATCTTAACTATCTAAGGCCAGTATCCAGAGCACAGAATGCTTCCTGTTTTTCTCCATCCCAAATTCCCCTCAGGGTGCACTGCTGGGGATGACTGCAGTGGCTCATGGCTTGATGGCCGGCAACATTCTTTGTTTACTGGAATGGCAGGCAACATTCCCTTTCTACCTGTCCTTGGCACCTGAGGCTTACTCTTGCCACCCTCAGCTCCCATTCTCCACCTTGCTGGAACCATTGTCTCATGGTGACAGTAGTTCCAGGCACCCTTCAGGGACACCCACCAAAGAAAATGCTTCTCCTTCAACACAATCAGTTGGTTCCAACTGACCCAGTTGGGTCACATGCCATCCCTGAACTAGTCACGGTGGCCAGTCACTTTGGCCGGGCCAGCGTCATGCACCCTCCCCATCCCTCTGGGTGGTGGCGAGGTCAGCCTCACCCAAACATGTGGCTGGAGGCTGGCAGTGCCACCAGAGGAAGGGCAGACGGATGGTAAGCAGGCAGTGTTACCCACCGTGCAGTCTACAAGGTCTCCCACTTCCCTTTGTTAGGGAACCCTGAGCATCCTACGGAGCCCAGAGAGGGTCTCTGGGTGCTAGAGAATCCCCAGGAGTCCAGGGCCTGTAGTACTGACAGTACTTAGTCCAGGACCCAGGCAGTGCCCCTTCTCACCTGGCCAGACGAAACCTGTGCATCCACGGGGTTGAGTTACCCCCAGCACCCTTCACAGCACCCATACCCCAGCCTGTATCTGTGAGTGAGGAGAACAGCTGACTGCGCTGTATACAGGATGTGTGCAGCTTGAGTCAGCTCAACCCCCACAGAGCAGGTCAGGGGGCCAGATCAATAAATAAATAAACGCCCTGTGTGTTTTCCGCCTCCCTCTGCACCAGCTGGGAAGGCCACAGGCAGCCTGTGGTGTTTTCCCAGCGAGAGAGAGAGGCAGCCCGGACACACTAACCGTCAACGTCAGCCCACAGCTGGCTCAGTCCCTCCCTGCGGGCTGCAATGTAACCAAAACAGGAAAGCCCTCTCCTGTCGTCACTGGCTCCCCTGGGACACTCATCTGTTATCTGTCTCAGCAGTCACTGCTGACAGTGTTGGGGATGGGAGCTATGCTCTTGCTCTCTGGAGGGCCCTGGCTGAGTGTGACAATGAACAACCCTGCCAGCGGGGCCCAGCAGGGGGTCGGGGGGTACGGTCCTGCTGTGGGAGGGACACAGCCGGAGGCAGCTCTCTTGGCTTTGGGGGTAGGAGCAGGGAACCACTGAGAGTGGGATGGAAGGCACCCCAGTGGTGTTAATGAAAACAGAAGCAGGCAATCATTTCATGATATATATCTCAAATCATTATGTTGTACACCCATAAGTCGATTATATCTCAATTAAAAAAATAAATTTTAAAAAATAAAATTGAAGCTTCAGGCGTGGTTGGATCCAGGGGCTTGAAAACAATGAAAAAGGGACATCAGCTACCAGCTAGGTAATGAACATTGCTAGCTGTCTCCTCCCTGGTAGTGATTCCACCCCAAACTATGCTGCCAAATACAGCTTGTCCCTGACCCTCCGCCACTAAGAACTGCAGAGGAGCCACAGAGGGTTTAACATCCGCCCCGCCCCTGCTGCAGCATGAGCAAGGTGACTCCCACCAGGCCTTCGGGACTTGTTCATTTACTAAACATTGATTATTTTACTAAATAGTTCCTAAATATTCCCAGTACCGTGCCCAGTGCTAGAGGTAGAGGAATGAACAAGACAGACTCAGACCCCTGCCTTCCTGGAGCTCTTACTCTAGCGGGGGAAACAGACACGGAACATAATATAAGTAAATTATCTGGTATGTTAGAAGGTAATTCCTGGTAAGGGGGAAAAATAAACCCGGGTAAGGGGGATGAGGGTGCCATGGGTCTGGGTATTACATAAGGCAAGGTCAAGGAAGGTGACCTTGAGGCACAGATTTGAGGAAGGTGAGTGCAAATGTATTATGCTGAGGGATTTCAGAGGAACTGACCTGCCGTTTGTCCTGTGTCCTGTTGCTGCTTGCACAGGGTCGTCCAGGGCTAAGTGAGGGTCGCTTATTGGGGGCCAGGGGCAGGGGGGTGGGAACAGAGATGGTGCACAGAAGTCTTTGGAGGAAATCCTTCCTTACGAGGGCATCTCTCAGATCACAGCCTTGGCCATCAACGTCCCGGGGCTTATAGTGTCCTTGACTTACCCCAACATCTGTTTGTCCCCACAGAGGAGAAGTACACAGTCATCTACCCATACACAGCTCGTGACCAAGATGAAATGAACCTGGAGAGAGGAGCTGTGGTGGAGGTCATCCAGAAAAACCTGGAAGGCTGGTGGAAGATCAGGTACCCTCTGCAGCTGGGTGGGTTTCAGGTCATATAGGCTCCAGCTGCACAGATATCTGTAAGCAGTTGCAGAGGAGGTGAGGTTTCAGCCTGAGCTATAAAAGGACACTTCTCCTCTGTGCTGTTTGGCTTCCTTCCCTACCCATATCCTTCTCTAAAAATCCATAATAAGCAAAACCGTCTCTAAACACACTGAACCACCGATAGCAGTAACCCAATTGAGCAAGACTGGTCTCCACCTCCAGATGTGTCTCATAATGAGTAAGCGGAGGCTGAAGCTGCCCTGTGTGAGTGATCTCCCACTCCAGCCCCGCCCTGAGAGCAACAGGACGCTAAATACCACACGGACAGTAGCCCGTCCTAAAGCTGATCATTTGCCGTCATCTCTCAGAGTCCAGTGGAGACCGGCTTTCCCAACACTTTGTCACAGCTCTTTCACCTATGTGATGGAATTGAAAGCTCATAGGTAGGTAAGGTGGCCAACTCGTCCTGCTCTGCTTGGGACTTTCCCAGTTTTAGTAATGAAAGTCCGGGGAACTCCCTCCTTGGTTACCCGGGCGGGCAGGGTGCAACCTCAGGATATTCGGGCAAGAGAAGAAGCCTGAGGTCCCTGCCACCTGGTGTCTGTGCCGTGATATGAGGCAGGATATTGGGACCACTCACATGGGGCTGAGTGTGTGACCCTTCATTCATTCAGCAAACCTACACCAAAGTCTATTTTGGCCCAAGCTCTCTACTGAAAGCTGGTGAGTCAACAGTGAGAAAGAGACAGTAGTTCACACCCACAGGCATAGAAGACAGACTCAGACACAAGTACAGGGCAGGGAGGCGGGTGGGGTGTAGGAGGGCTGCACAGGGGACTTTGGAGCACAGAAGAGGGCTCCTCAGCCCGGGAGTCAGGAAGACTTCCTCAGAACTGAGGTTTGAAGCCGGAGTAATGACAACGATAACTCACATATCTGGAGTGTATGTGTTACCTTGCTGTATAACAAATTATCCCAAAACTTAGCGGCTCCGGAATTCAGGTGGCTCGACTGAGCTCAGGGTCCCTCATGAGGTTGCAGTGGATGTTGCCGCGGTCCTCAGAAGGTTTGACTGAAGCTAGAAAGTGACCGAGCCAGGTTTTGAACCCATACCTTTCTGACCCCAAAGCCCACTCAGCATTGCATGTGTTGCCTCTCTGCTTATGGCTTTGTGCCCCCAAGTGATGAACTATCTCATAGTGATGCCCGGATTGCGTGTAGTCTAACATTTTCCAATTAGCACAAGGTTTAGTCCTTCTCAGAGGATATTTTAAGATTGATAGACACCAAACTGCAGATTGCTGCCTCCTTTTAAGTTTGCTTCCAGTTATAAAGGACTTTTTTTTTTTTTTTTATTGAAACGCAGTGCTATTTAGTTCTTAAGGTGATTCTTGACGAGAGATGTGACCCTGCCATATATCATCTCCAGTCTGTTAGATGTCGTCCCCAAAGGTGTGGGCACCTGTTCTGTGGTTCAGACCAGTGGGGTGCTGGCAATTTTAACAGCCAGCTCTCCAAGGGAAAATGCTCTTGAGTTGCGGTGTTTGCCAATTTCCGTGGTGTAAATACTCCCACCGTGGCAGATTTTAAGCTCCCACTGTGATGGCGCTAAACGCCGAGTTGGGAAGAGAGATGAACAGTTGGCTCTCACAAGTGGTGTGAGCTGGCTCCAGCACACCTCTGGTCCCAATCAACCCCTCTGGTCATGCTATTCAACCGAGTTCCATAGTGCAGAGAATTAAATGATTGTTACATTCGTTCAGTTCCCTTTGGAATTCAGTGAGCTGGTCTGTCAGGGTCTCAGTCACTCCGAAGCTCAGTGACCTGTGGTAACCCTGGAACCAACCCCCGACCTGCTTCGTTCTCATCTGAATGCGTGTTTAATCTCCTTGTTAAGCAATATGACTGGAGGCCCCCCCTGCCTATGCCAGGCTTTGTGCCGGGAACTGGGGCTTCTGGGAAGAGGCAGCAAAGCAGCACAGACTCTGGTGCCAGCGTTCTAGGTCTGAATCCATTTCTGCCAAGCCCCAGGTTGGATGGATGAACTATAGCAATAGCTGTAAAGTGCTTGGAACAGGAATGACGTGGAGTAGGTGCCCACTGAGTGTCACTTATCGTTATCATCATTGTCCCAGTGGGGATGACTGTACGGGGACCAGGACCGGAGCAGAGCTTTGTGGCTGCTCACCCTTGCCAGGTCCACTGGCAGTTTGTCCACTTGCCCCCTTTTTTCTTCACTCAACTCACTGGGAGCGAGGGCCCTCACACACAGAGATGAATCATCCATGATCTCCGCCCCCAGGAGCTCGAGTTCTAAGTGGGGAGACAGGACCGTCACAGCCAAGTGTCACTGTGTGTTATAGGTGCTGGGATTGTGGGGTGTGCAGGAGACATTGGGGGCACCGTGGAGGGAGGCTCGGGAAAGGCTTGAGAGGGGGCATGGTATTAAGCAGAGCTGGGAAAAAGGAGCACAAAAGAGAATGGGCTTTCCAGGCAGAGGGTCTCTAAGAGCAGGGGCAGGGGGGTGAGAGATGGTGGAACTTTTGGGAGAGTGCAAGCTGTGTGTGGGGGTGGGCGGGACGTGGGGTTGCCGTGAGAGCCGAGGCTGGGGACGTAAGGAGAGGCCAGATTGGGGAGGCCCAGCTGAGGGCTTAGGCTTCATCAGGAGGCAGCAAGCGGTGTGCCAGCCCCTGGCCCTGGGCAGTCATGGTCCATCGTTCCTGCCATCTGGGACCCGAAGTGGGCTTCACAGTAGGAGCGCAGCTTCTTCCCACGGGCCTGGCAGAGCAACCTGACGGGCATCCTTCCCCCTCCTCCCAGGTACCAGGGCAAAGAGGGCTGGGCCCCAGCCTCCTACCTAAAGAAGAGCAGCGGGGAGCCTTTAGCCCCAAAGTTGGGCCCCGGCTCACCCGCCCACGCGGGCGTCCTCGAGCTGGACGGCGTCTCCCGGCAGCAGAACTCGGTGGGCCGGGAGAAGGAGCTGCTCAACAACCAGAGGGATGGCCGGTTTGAAGGCCGCCCGGCGCCCGACAGTGACGTCAAGCAGAGTAAGTGACGCCCACCCGAGCTCCCGGCAGCTGGGCACCTACTACGTGCCAGGCTCTGTGCCCAGAGGTCCTCACATGTTGTCCCTCATCCTCACGGCAGCCCTGCTGCCCGCCATCCTGTAGATAAGAAAACAGGCTCACAAACCCCAGGTCACTTGTTCCAGATCATTCAGCCAGCAAGTTGCAGAACCTGAGCGGAGAGACGTGGCTTTCCTACTCAAACCGTGTTTTTTCCACTGTCTCATATCGCCAGAGCTCCTGTTTCTCAAGCCCCTACTAGGTGCCAGGAATCTTATAATCAGTCTCACTGACTCCTTGTGACAACCTTTGAAGGACCTACTCCTTTTATTTTACAGATTAGGAAACAGAGATGAAGGGGTTTGTCCAAGGCCACCCAGCTAGTGAACAGTGGAGCCGGGACTTGAACCCAGGTCCCTCTGACTCAAGTGCCAGTGGTCTCTCTGCAGGGCCTCGTTTCTGAGCCAAGGAAAGAAAAAGTGGACCCTGTGTTGGGTTTACTCCGAAGATAGTTCTTTACTCATCTTGCTTTTCAAAGCTTCCTTGTATCTATTTTACCATTTAATGTTCCCAGCACACCTGAGTGTAGGTTCATTATTGTTGTCTGCTGCATACCCAGGATGCCAGCCTCAAGCATGTGACCCTGTACAAGGCAGAAGGAATCTGTCTGTTGGGAAAGGACTAAAAACTAGCCACAAGGATGCAGTCACTTGCCCCTCGCTGGGCTTCTCCAGCTGTTTAAAGTGACTCTTATGGTCAGTGAACTTCTTGAGTCTCTCAATTGTTCTCAGCCACTCTGAGAAAACACTGACATGCCATGGCAGGAACCTATCATGGGCAAGAGCATAGGAGGATTCCCATTAACACTAGAGGAGCGAGTGAAAATCTGAAAGCCCGTGTCTCTGTTAGGATATATAGGTTCAGATGCTCAAGCAAAGACTCCCCACTACTACCACACACATACACCCAATAACAATGGCTCAAGTAATTTCGATGTTTATTTCTTTCTCACCGAGCAGTCAGGTATATGTCCAGAGCTGCTATGGCAACTCTATCCAGTCACGAGTCTTGTTATGCTGTATCTATCTTGTGTTGCCCTCATCCTCCTGGTCCAGGAGGGCTCACCACTAGTCCAGCCAAGGAGAATGAGGCAGGGAGAAGTGGAAGACTGGACTCAGAAGCTACAGACTTGTTACTCTCTCACATCCCATCGGCCAGAACTTAGTCATATGGCAGTACCTAGCTGCAAGGGAGTCTGGGAAATGTAGTCTTTATGTAGGCAGTCAAGTGGCTAAAACTCTGTTGTGATAGTTTTCTAATAGAAGACAGGAGAAATGGGTATTTAAGAGTTTAGCAGTCTCCTCTACACCCCAACTACCAAACTACACCTCTGTGTAGACCCATGCTAAACCAGCTCTGACAGCATGTAGGGTGCCTTCCTCAATGTTCTGCCTTTAGCCAGGAGCCTTGGACCACTGCAGAGTCGTCCTCTTGACCCTGAGACCCAGAGCAGGGGCAGCCCAACTCCAGAGTAAAAACCCCTGAAGTTCTCAGTCCAAGTTTGTTTGGCTCTGTTTATGCATTGTTTAATTTGGGTTTGTTCCAGAGCACAAAGCCAGGGGCAGTAACATTAATGCGTGCTTGCCACATGCCAAGAGCCTCACCTGTATTGTTGACTTTCATCTCCACCGCTGCTTCCAGGAGGCAGGCATTATCACCCCCTCTCCAGAAGAGGACTATGCGGCTCAAAGTCACATAACTTGTAGCCTCCCACCTCTGCGTTACTCTGAAGCCTGCACTTGTTGCCTTTGCTGGAAAGCTTTCCATCGCTCCAGGACTGGGCACCATCCCCTTGTTGATGGAGAGTCCTAAACCCAGTCTGAGTGTCCCCTTCCTAGTTGGGCTCTCCCACAGGAAGCGTTGCAGTCGCTCACTGATGCCTGTGCCAAATGTATGCCTAATCTCCTGCAGGAGAGAATAGATCTCTCGTGGTGTCCACCTCAGGAATTTTATCTGTCGTCTCTTTATAGGATCACCCAAGATGAGACAGAGACCCCCTCCACGCCGGGATATGACCATAGTAAGTGGACCCTTGCAACTGGGGAGCCAGACCCTGACCTGAGACTAGCCCCCTGACACTCATCTCGCCTTCTCCAAGGATGCACTCTTTCCTGCCCACACAGCAGCCTTGTGAAGCTAATCCCATTGACAGGTGGAAAGACTGAGGTCCAGGGAGATCAAACAGTTCGCCCATGGCTTTGTGACAGTTAGGTCTCAGGATGTACTTTCTGCTTCCTGAGCCCACTCCGCTTTATCTTAGATAAGTCTTCTTGAATAACGTAACTTGAAACCAAAATGGGATAAGGCACACGTTTCGCTTGTGGTGCCATTCTGATATTTTACTTTCATACTCCATTTTTAACTCTGTAAGCAATACTTTGAAAATGGGCTTTCTTTTTTTAATGTCTGCCATTTATTGAGCACCTTTTGGGTACCAGGCAGTATGCCGGTGTTTCACTACATGAATTCATTGAATGCTCTCCGTGACCCCACCAGGTAGATCCTGTTATTACCCACATTCTACAGGAGATAAAACTGAGGCCTCCAGGAGGGGAAGGGATTTGCCCAAAGTCACACCAATGGGTCTGACTTGCAAACCTGTGTTCATTTCACAACCCTTGTTGCCTCTTAAGTTCAGAGAATATTGTCTTGCCCCAAATTTTCATGATTATAGGCAAATGTCCCATGTTTTTTCTCATTACCCTAAAGCTGAAAGGCCAGTGACCTATCTAGAAGACGATGATCTGAGTGGTCCCCTTTGTTTTGTCCTAGAATCCAAATGGGTCCGCCATCGCCCCCTTGAGGGTGATTGTGTGCCCCAATCCCTTAGCGCCTCCCATTCAGCGCCATGGGAATGGACTTATAGTGGATTTAACACTGTGTTTAATTGTACCAGCCTCGAGGTCTGCCCAAGCCTCCCATCCCACCCCAAGTGGAGGAAGAATATTACACCATTGCTGAATTCCAGACCACCATCCCTGATGGCATCAGCTTCCAGGCGGGCCTGAAGGTCGAGGTGAGTGGACGTGGTCTCCCTTTGTCTACCTGTGATTCTTTTTTTTTTTTTTTTTTTGAAGTATAGTTGATTTACAGTGTTGTGTTAATTTCCGCCGTACAACAAAGTGATTCAGTTATATATATATACGTGTTCTTTTTCATATTCTTTTCCATGATGGTTTATCCCAGGATATTGAATATCGTTGCCTGTACTATACAGTAGGACGTTGTTGTTTATCCATCCTGTATATAATAGTTTGCATCTGCTAATCCCAAATTCCCAGTCTGTCCCTCCCCACCTACCTCCCCCTTGGCAACCACAAGTCTGTTCTGTCTGTCTATGAGTCTGTTTCTGTTTCATAGATAAGTTCATTTGTGTCGTATTTTAGATTCCACATATAAGTGATATCATATGATGTTTATCTTTCTCTTTCCGACTTACTTCACTTAGGATGGTAATCTCTGGGTCCATTCATGTTGCTGCAAATGGCATTATTTCATTCTTTTTTCTGGCTGACTAGTATTCCATTGTGTGTGTGTGTGTGTGTGTGTGTGTGTGTGTGTGTGTGTGTGTGTGTATACACACCACACCTTTATCCATTCATCTGTCAGTGGACACTTAGGTTGTTTCCATGTCTTGGCTATTGTAAATAGTGCTGCAGTGAACATTGGGGTGCATGTATCTTTTTGAATTAGAGTTCTGTCCGGATATATGCCATTGTCATACGGCAACTCTATTTTTAGTTTTTTGAGGAACCTCCACACCGTGCTCCATAGTGGCTGCACCAACTCACATTCCTACCAACAGTGTAGGAGGGTTCCCTTTTCTCCACACCCTCTCCAGCATTTATTTGTAGATTTTTTAATGATGACCATTCTGACCCATGTGAGGTGATACCTCATTGTAATTTTGATTTGCATTTCTCTAATAATTAGCAATGTTGAGCATCTTTTCATGTGCCTGTTGGCCATCTGTACGTCGTCTTTGGAGAAATGTCTGTTTACGTCTTCTGCCCATTTTTCAATTGGGTTGTCTGGTTTTTTGTTGTTGAGTTACATGAGCTGTTTGTATATTTTGGAAATTAAGCCCGTGTTGGTCGTATCATTTGCAAATAATTTTTTTCAGCCCATGGTTTGTCTTTTCGTTTTGTTTGTGGTTTCCTTTGCTGTACAAAAGCTTGTACTACTTGTGATTTTTGATTCTAGGCACCATCTCCTATTTCTGTATTCTTTTTTTTTTTAGTAACAGCTTTATTGAGATATAATTCACATACCATATGATTCAGTGATTTAAGGTATAAAATTCAGTGGTTTTTAGTTTAATTACAGAGTTGTGCAACCATCACCACAATCAACGTTAGAACATTTCATCACCCAAATAAGAAACCCTATACACATTAGCAGTCCCTCCCCACGTCCCCTCAGTCCCTCTCAGTGCCCCTGCCCCAGCCCTAGGCAACCACTGATCTATTTCCTGTGTCTATAGATTTGCCTCTTTTTATCACCTCCTCCTTCCTTGATTGCCTCTCCTCTCCCCTTTACTTCCCACTTCTTTGCTTGTCTACTCCGTTCCCTGCGTAAAGGCCATCATAAATCCTTTCTCCCCTCCCATTTCTCTTTTCTTTCTCATGGGGTTAGAGCTTGAAGGTGTTTCCCATGTTTCCAGGAAAGCCCGTAAGTAATGGAATAGCAGTTAGGTGCCGGCCACTGCACTAAACACCTCACATGCCATATCTCGCCTAATCATATCACCATTTACTCTTGTGAGGCAGGACTATTACAATCCCCATTTTTCAGAGGAGGAAGTTGTGGCTCAGAAAAAAGGTGTTGTCCAAGGTCACACAGCCAAAAGGTGGCAGAGTCAGGATTTGAACCCATGTCTGTCTCCAGATTAGAACCAGGGCTATTGACAGCCTGCTGTTTATCTGCCCAGTATTTGGGGATCTCAGGAGGATGGAGACCATATCTGTTTTTTACTTCTGTATCCCCACAGCTAGCACAGTGCCTGGCACGTGATAGATTTGCAATAGATGTTGTTGAATCAATGAAAATCCATCTCCCCACTAGCCTCCTGCTAACACCCAGAAAACCAGGGGAGTGTTTTCTTCTTCATTCTCATCCCTAACCCTGGCCTTGGGGCTGGTCCACAGTAGGTGCTCAGAGAGCCATTCCTTTATGAATGAACGTTTGAATGAACGAAGGAAATAAAGAGTGAACAAATGATTACTGAGCCAATGCATAAGTGCGGCATGTGTCCTAAGGGTCTTTAGTCGCTTCTCTAGGCTTCCAAAGAACCCACCATTTTCCCTCCCGCTCTGACACCTCCTACCCCACCCCCTCTCTTCCCCTCGAGTCCCAGGGCAGCTGTCCAGTGAGCCTGGGAGGAGGTGACTTCTCGAAGGTGCATCCTGGGTCTCACCACCACTGATTCTGCCCAAGCCTCTCCAGAAAGTTCTCCTCAAGCCAAGTGTCCTTTAACCCATGCAGACAGCAGGAGGGTTGTCTGCAGGGGTGTTTAAAGAACCGGGATTGAAGCTGTCAAACTAATTTTTTAAAATGCAAATCCCAATCCTCACAGAGAAACTGAGGGGACAGTGGAAATACCTCCAAGGCTCTAAAAGGCTTTTTATCTGCTCCTTTTTTTTCCTCCCAATCTGTTCTTTCTGACTTCAAATCCACAGAGAGAACTCACAGGCATCTTGCTTGTGCTTCAAGATAATTCTGTGCCCAGTTCCCCCATTTTGCTGTTTAAAACATGTATGTTATTCTGACATGAAACATATGCCTGTCTCTTAACGTCTTTCCACATCAAGGGCTGTTCTTCCTCCCATTGCTATTCAGCCTTATTTTCACTGCTTTCCTCTGAACCCCACTGGTGGCCCCTCCCCACCTCTCTTGCTCTCTCTGCCTTTAACCTTCCTTTAACCCAGCTCCTAGCCCACTACCTGCTTTGTTATAGAAGGCTCTCAAGGCCATTCTCAGAACTGAACTTGGCATATCAAAATGCACCTCATTCTTCAAATCCCTGCCTCCTCTGGGAAGCCTCCCCAGGTTCACAATGGTGTCCCTTCCCTACCCTTCCGTTAGCTTCTATGGGACCATACATCTCAATCCTTAACTAAGGGCAGGCCCTCATTTGTGTACATAATGCTTTCTTGACATTATGAAAAATGAATATTATTCTCCCCTCATTCTTCAGTGATTGAGTTTTAAATTCCAGTCATCTTCCCTTGGCACTTTGAATAGATTGTCCCATTCTCTTCCTGCATCTAGTGGTGCTAGGAAGCAGCTACTATCCACCTGGTCCTTGTTCTCTTTTTCATTAGCTGTCATTTCTCTGATTTTCTCAGGAGCTCCTCACTGTCTTTAAAATGCCGACGTTTCATTAAAGCATGTCTAGGTATGTTTCTTTATTTTTATATCCTGCTCAGCATGTGGTGGGTCTTTTCAATCTAAGAACTCAGGAGATCTTCCTAGAAATTTTCCCACTTTTACTTCTTTTTTTTGGTGGGGGGGTGGGTAGGGGACCCCCGGCGCATGGCATGCAGGATCTTAGTTCCCTGATCAGGGATCAAACCCTTGCCCCCTGCAGTGGAAGCACGGAGTCTTAACCACTGGACCGCCAGGCACTTTTACTTCTTTAAATAATGACTCTCTTCACTCTTTTTATTCTTCCTTTTGGAATGGTTATGAAACAGAATGGGAGCTTCTGCCCCTATTTTCCATGTCTCTTAACGTTTCTTTCATATTTTCCACCTTCATCCCTTTGTGCTCCATTCCTAGAGCATTCTGCTTCATCTTTTATCCATTAATTTGCTCTTTAACAATTCAGTCTGTTTCTTATTTTATTTCATCAACTATCATTTTTATTTCCAAGAGCACTTATTGATTCTTTTTCATAGTTATGTGTTCTTGTTTCATAATAGCCTGTTCTTTCACGATGTCGATGCCCTTCTGTATCTGTCTAAGGATATTAAATATGTTATTGTTCATGATCTCTTTCCTCGGTTGTAAATCCTTTGCAGTGGTGTTGGTATTTATTTCAGTTCTTTTCATGGTGTTAGGACTTGTCTTGGGCAGTACAAGAAGAGGCAGCAGTCAAACAGCCCAGTTGGGGAGTGTACACAAGGGGCTGGTTGACTTCCACTGGCTTCAGTGCCAGATCGGGGACTTCTGAGCCAGCCACTGAGCAGTGTCTTGTCTCTGACCCAAGCTCATTCTTTCACTGTTCCACGCGTGAGCAATCACCTCCTTCATACCACCTACCCTACAGGAATGGAATAAAGGGCATAGAGGGGTCAACCAGCCTTGTGGCTTCTGCCGTGGTATCCCAGTTAATCCCCTGTCACTTGCCCCTGGGCCTTCCTAGTCTCAGATTCTACCCCCTCGAAGTCTGGCAGGCCTCACACTGCTACTACCTTTTGCAACAAAACACCCTGCAGCAGTCCTGGGCCACAGCCCCCCCTTTGCAGCTTCTGCCTCTCAGTGATTCCTCACAATTCTTGGTCCACTAACTTCTCCCCTTCCTCTTTCTGCGCTTGGCTTTGTACTGATATTCATTTGTTTCCTGGCTTTATTGCATTAAGGGGAAACCGCTGTTCATTCCATCTCCCATCTTGAAACCAGAAGTCTGGCTTGCCTATTATAAAAGTTTGTTTGTTTGTTTGTTTGTTTTTTCCCACGAGCACTGAAAAACGTGATAAAACCTTCTTCTCCTTTAAGACAATGAGTTTCCAGCATTTTGTACAAACACACACCATTGTTTGAGCGTGCTGGCAAACAGGGCATTTGCCCATACGCACCAGCACTCCCTGGCCTAGAGCATTCTGAAATCCACCTAGGGCAGCTCAAGGTGTTCCGGACAATGCACTGAAGCTGAGGGCTGACTGTGTGTGCAGTAGGGAGTAAATGGATCCCTGGGGTCTTCTGGAGGTGTTGGGGAGTCTCCCTCCAAGGCTGCACCCCCCACTTCAACCAGAACCATTCCCCTGTCTCGTTTCTGGCTTTTAGTCTGTCTGTTTTTGCTAAAGCTGAGCCAATAAATAGCTCACATACCCAGCATTCTTTTCCAGGAAGCACAGATGTAACCCATCCTTGAAACTTCTCTGCTTTAGTATTGTTCTGTGATGTCAGCATAGGTTCTGCTAGTGATGACTTGAAGGACTTGAGGGAGAAATAGTTGACCCTACAGTTTTTGGTTTAACCAAGAGTTCTTTTCTTATGATAAACGCTGTATCCTTTGTTTTCTTCTCCTCCAGTTTTGCTTCCTGGTTCAATTCAACATCATCTTAGTGTTCAGAATTCATTAATGGAACCGCAGTGTTCTAGCAGTGGAGCTACAAGGAATACCTTAGTTCCTTGCTTGGTCTATGTATCTTCAAAACATGTTTTACTAATGATGATACAATGATAATGATGATACAGACACTTATCTGTGCCGAGTACTTTACATCCTTCATAACTAATCTTCACACAAGTCCCAAGAGGTCGATACATTCAGCCCATTTTATTTTTTTTAATTTATTTATTTATTTTTGGCTGCGTCGGGTCTTTGTTGCTGCACGCGGGCTTGTTTTAGTTGCGGCGAGCGGGGGTTCCTCTTCGTTGTGGTGCGCAGGCTTCTCATTGCGGTGGCTTCTCTTGTTGTGGAGCACGGGCTCTAGGCACGCGGGCTCAGTAGTTGTGGCACACGGGCTTAGTTGCTCTGCTGCATGTGGGATCTTCCCGGACCAGGGCTCGAACCCGTGTCGCCTGCATTGGCAGGTGGATTCTTAACCACTGCACCACCAGGGAAGTCCCCAGCCCATTTTACAGGTGTATCTGAGACAAAGAGAGGTTAGGTAAATGTCCAAGGTTACATAGCTGGTAAGTGGTGGAGCTGGGATTTGATCCCACATCTCTCTGGTTTTAAAGCCCAGGCTATTTTCTTTCATCTCCATTCTTGTGATTTTGCATTTGCTTTTACAGGCCAACCTTGGAGATATTGCAGGTTCAGTTCCAAACCACCACTATAAAGCCAGTGTCACAATAAAGCAAGTCACATGAATGTTTTGGTTTCCCAGTGCATATAAAAGTTGTGTTTACATTATACTATAATCTGTTAAGTGTGCAATAGCGTTATGTCTAAAAAAATGTGCAGACCGGGCTTCCCTGTGGCACAGCCCGTGTGCCACAACTACTGAAGTTGGCATGCCTGGAGCCTGTGCTCTGCAACGGGAGAAGCCACCGCAATGAGAAGCCTGAGCACCTCACTGAAGAGTAGAGAAACTAGAGAAAGCCGCAACTAGAGAAAGCCCATGCACAGCAACGAAGACCCAACATAGCCAAAGATAAACAAATAAAATAAATAAATTTATTAAAAAGAAAAGTGCAGACCTTAGTTAAAAAATACTTAATTGCTAAAAAATGCAAACCATCATCTGAGCCTTCAGCAAGTCATAATCTTTTTGCAATAGTAACATCAAAGATCACTGACCACAGATCACCATTGCACATATAATAACAATGAAAAAGTTTGAAATATTGTGAAAATGAGCAGTTTGTAAAAAAATAACAGTGCAGTATCTGCAAAGTACAATAAAGTGAAGCACAATAAAATGAGGTTTGACTGGGGACTTCCCTGGTGGTGCAGTGGTTAAGAATCCACCTGCCAATGCAGGGGACACAGGTTTGAGCCCTGGTCCGGGAAGATCCCACGAGCCGTGGAGCAACTGAGCCCGTGTGCCACAACTACTGAGCCCACGTGCCACAACTACTGAAGCCCACGTGCCTAGAGCCCATGCTCCACAAGAGAAGCCACCGCAATGAGAAGCCCACCACTACGACGAAGGGTAGCCCCTGCTCGCTGCAACTAGCGAAAGCCCTCGTGCAGCAACAAAGACCCAAGGCAGCCAGAAATTAATTAATTAATTAATTAATTAATTAAAAAACTTTTATTAAATGAGGTATGACTGACTGTATTCGTAATAGCTCTTAGCTTCTCTCTAGTAAATGAAAACTCCCATACATCGCAATTAAGAACACAAATGTTGAGAGCTTCTGCCATAGTACATAGTAGAGTGTAAGCTTAGCGAATCCTCATTGATAGATTTCATTTTGATTATTGTTCTATTTTCATTTGCTCACGTACATACTTAGTCTTAGAGTTGTTGAATTCACGGATGTGCCGACAATGACTTGTATGCCCAGAATCACCTTCAGTCATTACCAGAGCTGCCAAGTGTTGATAAGATGCTGGTCACCAGCACATAAAGGGCTTCCATTTACCAGTACCCTTTCCTGGAGAGACTCCAGTGGGACGTGTTAAGTACATGCCTGCCACATGCCTGCTGCGTTCTCAGTGCTCTCCCCTGTAATTTGATACTAATAGGTAACGTTTTCCTTTCAGCCTTTACCAAGTGCTGTTGCACGCATTAGCTTATGTGGTCATCATGGAAACCCTACAAGTGGGCATTACTGTTCTTACCATCCTCTCTGTTTTGTGGTGTGGCATCTCAGGCCTGTGGCTTACCCAGGGCTGTTGAGGCAGCCGGAACCGGAACCGGAACCCAGGACTGCAGCCCCAGAGGCCAGCCTCTACTCCTGCGCTGGGTCTGTGGCTGCCTTTCTCTCTGATCTGGGTGGCAGAGTGCAACAGCAGAACCATACCCACAGCCCTCGGCCCCTAGCGCTTTCTCACCTCGGGCACAGCTTCCCCCCAAGCAGGGTCCACTTTCCAGGGCAGGGCTGGGTAGTAAAGGCTCAGGCTCTGGAGCCCACCAGGCTGCCTTTGACTCCCGCCTCCACCACTGAGTTTCTGCGTGACCCTCTGCGAGTTCCTCAGCTCTCCTGAGGCTTGGTTCTGCATCTGTACAATGGGATGACAATCCCCATCTCATCAGGTGGTTGTAATCATTAATCAGCTCTCCTGTGCACAGAGCCTGCTGCGGTATTGCTGTTTATTACTTTGCTCAGGCTGCCATCACGAAAGACCGGGTGGTTTAAACAACAGAGATGTATTTTCTCATGTTCTATAGGCTGGATGTCCAAGAGCAAGGTGTCAGCAGGTTTGGCTTTTCCTGAGGCCTCTCTCCTTGGCTCACAGCTGGCCACCTTCTCTCTGTGTTCACACGTGGTCGTCCCTCATTCTGGATGTTCTGTGTGTCCTCATCTCCTCTTATAAGGACAACAGTCATATTGGACTAGGGCCCACCCTAATGACCCCATTTTAACCTAATTACCTCTTAAAAGGCTCTGTCTTCAAACGCAGTCACAATCTAAGGTACGGAGGGTAGGGCTTCAGCATATAAATCTGGGGGGGACTCAGTTCAGCCCATAACATGCAACGTGTGCACCTTTCACCCATGTGAATTCAGCCACATGGTACTAAACAAAAAGGAGACAGGAAACATAAGATATTAAATAACATGAGTGATTCCACCCACCGTTCCAGTCAATGGGTGTGTATCCCAGAGGCAGAGGGAGATGAGATGAAAGTTTGCTGTACCTCCATCAGCATCAGTTCCCCTGTACCTAAACATGAGCTAGGTGTGATCCCCACGTTTAAGGATGCACATTTTTCATACGGCATGGCATATAAACACCAGCCAACTGCTTTGTCTGGTGCTCAACCAAAGGAGCAACGATCAAGGCTAGTTTGGGCTGTATTGGGGATTTGCCTTGAACTTCTTCAGAATTTTAGCAGACACTGCTGGTGGCCTGCCCTGTATCCCAACCCCGCGACTGCTTCCCACCTCCTATGCCCACCTAAGGGCATCACCCAGAAAGGGGGAGGGTTAATGTCTTGGGGACGGGGAGGGACTAGGGGTCAGGAGATAAGTGTCCCCACCCCCAATGTCTGATTCTGCACAGTCTCTCGGAGGATCCCTGTTAAATTAAGCCCCACTGGCCCAAGAGCATTAACCTGCTCCTAACTGGCTCTTTCTTTCCTCAGTTCCTCACTTGGGCTTCCTGGAATCATCTCTCAAATTAACTACCTACACCCAAGTTCATGTCTCAAGGACTGATTTTGAGGAAATCCAAAATTACACGAGCACCTACCCCCATGTAAGATGTTTCTGATAGGGCTTCCCTGGTGGCGCAGTGGCTGAGAATCTGCCTGCTAATGCAGGGTACACGGGTTCGCGCCCTGATCTGAGAGGATCCCACATGCCGCGGAGCAACTGGGCCCCTGAGCCACAACTACTGAGCCTGCGTGTCTGGAGCCTGTGCTCCGCAACAAGAGAGGCCGCGATAGTGAGAGGCCCGTGCACCGCGATGAAGAGTGGCCCCCGCTTGCCACAACTAGAGAAAGCCCTAGCACAGAAACAAAGACCCAACATAGCAATCAATCAATCAATCAATCTTAAAAAAAAAAAATTCTACCCTTTGGTTATCATCTAAAAAAAAAAAAAAAAAGATGTTTCTGATACACAGCGGTCTCATAGATGGTCCCCCATAGATATTGTCTGGGAATCTGACGAATGTAAAATCCCTGATTCCAGAACCCCAGCTGCATGTGGGTTCTCCCAGACCATCCTGGCCCACTGGCCCTGACACCATACCTACTCAGTGCTTTCCTCTGCCCTCCCTTCCAGGTGATCGAGAAGAACTTGAGCGGCTGGTGGTACATTCAGATTGAAGATAAGGAAGGATGGGCCCCAGCGACTTTCATCGATAAGTATAAGAAGACCAGCAATGCCTCAAGACCCAACTTTCTGGCTCCCTTGCCCAATGAGGTGACGCAGCTCCGGTTGGGAGATGCAGCAGCAGTGGAGAACTGCACGGGCAGTGAAGCCGTCGGCCCATCCCGGCCCCTACCCGATGCACCACATGGGGCTGTGGACTCTGCCATGCCATGGTCCAAAGACTGGAAGGGTGGTAAGGAGGTCCCAAGGAAAGCACCTTCAGACACGTCCTCGTGTGCAGGCTACGAGGAGATCTCGGACCCCGACCTGGAGGAGAAGCCCAGCCTCCCTCCCCGGAAAGAATCCATCATCAAGTCGGAAGGGGAGCTGCAGGAGCGACAGAGGATGGAGCAGCTCAGAGGTTCTTCGCCCAAGCCTCCTGGCATGATCTTGCCAATGATCCCAACCAAATACACGCCTCCAGCCCGGGACAGCAGGAGACCAGAGCCCAAACCTGACAAAAGCAAGTTGTTCCAGCTGAAAAACGAGATGGGGCTGGAGTGTGGCCACAAAGTATTGGCCAAGGAAGTGAAGAAGCCCAACCTCCGACCTGTCTCCAAATCCAAAGCTGACCCACCGGAGGAGAAGCCGGAAGCTGTTCCCCAGAATCCCTTCTTAAAGTCCAAACCTCAGGTTAGGCCAAAACCAGCTCCTTCCCCCAGGACAGAGCCTCCTCAGGGTGAAGACCAAGTGGACATCTGTAACCTCAGGAGCAAGCTCAGGCCCGCCAAGTCCCAAGAGAAACCCTCGTTGGACGGAGAGAGCAGCCCCCAGGCTGGGGGAGGCCAGGACGTGGCCATCAGCCGTGGCTTCCTCCCAGGGGAGGGGCCTGGCCGCGCCCAGGACAGGACGAGCAAACAGAATGGGCTCAGCCCAAAGGAGACGTCCTGCAGAGCCCCTCCAAGGCCAGCCAAGACCGCAGATCCCGTGCCTAAGAATGTGCCAGTTCCCCTCCTAGAGGCTTCCCAGCAGAGACCTGTGGTCCCTCCTCGGAGACCACCACCCCCCAAGAAAAGCTCCTCGTCGTCCAGGCCCCTTCCAGAGGTCAGAGGGCCCCTTCCAGAGGTCAGAGGGCCGCAGCGGGAGCCCAACGAAGGCAAGGCAGCTCCTGTCCCAGGCCGGGCCCTGCTTGTCCCCCCAAAAGCCAAACCTTTTCTCTCCAACTCCTCAGGGGGACAGGATGACATGCGAGGCAAAGGTGGGCTGGGGCCACGGATGATGGGCAAGATGGGAGAAAACAAGGAGAAAGTGGCTGCAGCCCCCTTCCCCAATGCAGACGGCCCCAAGGACTTGTATGTGGCCGTGGCCAACTTTGAAGGAGACGAAGGTACCAGCAGCTTCCAGGAGGGGACGGTGTTCGAGGTCCGGGAAAAGAACAGCAGCGGCTGGTGGTTCTGCCAGGTCCAAAGCGGAGCCCCCTCCTGGGAAGGGTGGATTCCTTCCAACTATCTCAGAAAGAAGCCCTAGCCTGCTCCCTTCCTGCCTGGAAGTCCTGCACGACCCTGCCGGCTTTACCTACATATTTAATATGCCTCTTAATTTATCATCCTCCACGCAGCTTCAAAGGAAGGAAGACTGGAATACTGTGGTTTCTTCCCTTCTCTGGGTGGAGAGGGATCCCTCCCATCACAGCATCCCCTGGAGGCTCAGAGGCCACACCCCTTTCTCTCAGCATCCCTGCCTTAAGGCCAGTGGCATTGCCACCCAGCTTCCCTGCCCACCCAACCGCTGGACCATGACTCTCTGAGGCCTCTAGGACCGGAATCCATCATCTGGAGAAACTACAGAAAGGGTCTCTTGTTACTCGGATCAGGCAGAGTATGGGGAGCCCCACCCCCGACCCAGCACCCCACCCAGTTCATTCATGTCAAGCAACTTGATTCACTCAGTTTCCAAAATGCCTGGTCCCAGAAAGAACTTCATCCTGTAGAAGTCAGCTCCGTTGCCAGTTCCAGGGAAGTGGTGTCTTCCCCGAGGCCTCAGGTCCACGGGCCTCTCAGGTTCAAGCAGATGAAGCTGCCCCAAGAGTGGGCCTGGAGGTCCTCCCAGCCACCCTGCCTCCCTTCTGTGCTGGGACCCTGATCGGTTCTAAAGGAGTGCTTCCAGCTCCAAGCATGCTCCACTTTCCTGCTGCAGGCTGTGGTCCAACCCAGGGCTTTTAAACAGGAATCCCCAGCCCGCTTTTAGGGGGGGGGGGGCTTTCACTTCTGCCTACCTAGAGCAAGAATCTCAAGGTTTGTTTGAATAAGGGGACCATTCACAAGCCACGCCCCTTGGGAGCTCCTCTTTGCTGAGTAGCTAGTAGGTGCCAAACACTGTACTTGGCACTTTACATTCATGCTGAACCCTCACAGCAGCCCTCTCTGATACTATTATACCTGTTTTATAGATGGGGAAACTCGGGTTCAATGTGCCCAAGGGCACACTAGCTGGGAAGAGGAGGAAAGGGGATTTGCATCCAGGCTGGCCTGACTTCCATGCCTGTGCCCTTCCCCCTGTAAGAGGCAAACCAGGCGGGGACAGGGAGACGCCAGCTGGCTCTCAGGAACAGGCGGCCAACTGGCTGCCCTGGGGTGTGCATGTGGGGGCCGGGTGGCTGCTCCCACACCCAACACCCCTCCAACCCATTGTAGCATCTGCTGAAGGCTGCCCTGGACCCCATACGGTTGCTCCACACAGCGGCTGCCCAGGGCCCCAGTGCTGCCACAGAGCCCTATTTCCTGCTCCTATGCTGGTGTCCCCCCGCCGGGGGATAGAGCTTATGGAGCAAAGGGAGCCAAGGTGGCCTCACATGCCAGCCTTGAGGGACCCTGGTGGCTCAAGGGCCAGCAGCTGAGTCTCCAGCAAACTGGGCAGAGTAGGCAGTAGTCCCATAAGGAGACGGGGACCCGAGGGCCAGGCAGAACCTCCTGTCTCTCTCTGCTGCTGCTTCCTGCTCCTCTCTGGCCCTCGAAGAGTAGTTTTCTTTTTTTTTTTTTTCCATGCACTCTCCCTCTCTGTGGTCTCCCTGGAAGGAACCCAGGGCAGCCCTTGCACCCATTTTGACTGATGTCGTTCACTGAGTCACGTAGAGACACAGCTACACTGCAGAACGAGAATCAGGACCCAGGGTTTCTGGCTTCCAGCCCAGAGCTCTTGCCTGGGGTCCAGGCTGCCTTGGGGTGTGAGAATGCAGCACCCCTCCTCATCCCACCCTACTCTGCAGGACAAGAGGAAGTGGCCCTGTCCTGCCCCAGAGATCTCTGATGCAGAGTAGTCAGCTGCTGCCATGCTTTTGGGACCACAAGGGCAGCTTTCCCAGGGATGCTCGCCATCCACCTGCAGTGCCAAAATTTATGTGCAAACAGCTCTCTTCCACTCTCCCCTCCCCTCCCCTCCCCACCCCTCCTCACTGCCACATGGGCTCTGGATGCTTCTCCCCTGGTCCACAGTCGCATCTTTATTCCTTCCTTCAGTAGGTCTGTAAATCCCACACCCCGACAATCTTGGGACAGGGCCCTGAGGTGCCCTGCCGCACCCACTTGCCCCCAGCCCTGTTCCCAGAACCTTGGGGGGAAGATGGCAGCCAGGGGCAGAAGGGAGAATGGGAGAGGGCCACCCACCCTCCAAGGTCCCCTCACTCGGGAGGAGGGCCCACAGCACGTTTTCCTGAGTTTTTGACCTATTTTGGTTTAAACACCATTCGTGAAGCTGTCATGCAGGATTTGACTACATTTCAAAAGACAAAACTCTGAATTTTTTTTTTTTTTCTGATTATCTCTCCGCTTTCATTGACCTTTTTCTAGTGTTTTGTGAGTGCCTACTATGTACTAGGCGCTGGGTGTAGACCAGGCTGCGGGTGGCTCCGTGCCCGGCTGTGAAGAGCTTGGATTTCCGTGTGCAGATTCCACTGAAGGCGTTTGTCTTTGGCTTCATTTCCTCCTCCCAGGGGTCAGCTGGGTGGGAATGGGCTAATTCCGCCTTTTTCTGGATAGAAAATTTTCCCTGCACATGAAAAAGTAATTAGCCTTTTTATTATTATTATTCTGGCATGAAAGGAAGGTACTAAAGCCACATTTCTCTCTGTTCACTGTTCTTTCCTCAGGACACATCTGTGGCCTGAGGACTCCTCTCTCCAGCTCCTACCACGGTGAGGGCACTTCCCCAGGCAGCTGCAAGGGACGGTCTTGATGGATGGTGGCTCTCCCTAGCTGTCCTCACCTGGGGGCTTAGGTTGATACCATCCAGGACTGTAGCCACCATTCTGTGCGCATTTGATAGAGCAGATGCAAAATCCCCTGGAGTCACCACCGTGGCAAATGTCCAGGGGCCATAGGAATAACTTTTGTGCCAGGCTCCGGGCAGGTTACCGGTGCCTACGCACGCTCCCTCCTTTAATTTCATCCTCACTTCAACCCTGTGAGGTGCCTAGGGTCAGCCCCAATCTGTCATGAGAGCACAGGTTCAGAGGATGAAGTCAGCGTCATCCAAATATTGACCAAGCTGAGACTTGCATCCAGTTTTTTCTCCCCAGTGCCCATGACATTTCCTCTGCCATCAACAATGAAATGTTCATGGTGCTTCCAGGGAAACGGGGGACCCTCCCTCTTAATTTAGGTTTTTCCTCTCCTGACCCCACGATCACACATGTCAGTAGGTCACAGGCCAAATGCCAGCCCAGAAAGGCAGGCAAGGATGGCTTTTATTCCTTTCCTCACCCCTGCATACTTTCTTGGGATGGCTATTTTATCTTATACCCTAGGGCAAAACTACAGCTTGTAGTCATAGCAACCAAATCTTTGGAAAATCTGCATTTTAGGACCACCACTTGATAAAATAGGCCTTTACTCAAGTTTTTTACTCAGAATTTCTTTGCCATTTGATGGGTTTATGTCCTTGTCCCAGGATGAGACTTGGGGAGCTGGGCTGCAGCTCAAACCATTTTTAATGCCCTGCCCTGCTGGGAGGCTAGAGCCTCGCCAGGCTTCCAATAGTCATGTTACACGTCCTCCACAAAGCCCCTCCACATGATTGATTTCTTAGACAAAGTTCTTGGCCTTAAAACATTTCTGGGTCCACAGGGGATTTCCTTACCAGGTAGAATGTAGGAAAACAAACTTGCCACATTAAAGGACAGATGCCAAATCTCCCCAAGGTTGGAAGACCCTACTCTTAGGCTGAGGGATGGACAGTCTAGTATTTATTTAGTCTGTACCAAGTGCACGGCACTGAGTGGGATGAAGTAGAAATCGCTCCTGGCCTCAGGTAGCTGGCAACTCAACATCATCAAGAACGAGAACATTTCGTGGCTCGGCTTGGCTCCCATCCTTTCATTGTTTCTGAGTTTTTAAGTGTTGGGTCAGGTCTTGCCCTTCACTTTGGGCTGTGACAACGTATATGTAACAGCCTGAGTCACGCATGGCAGTCCTGTCCCCTCCTTGGTTGTCAGGCCCGTCCTTCAGGGCTTTTGCTGCAAACAACCATACCAGACCATAGACCAAAGATTCCCTATTGTCAAACCGTGCAGCCTGAGTGAGTAGGAAACTGGCTTGCACTGAGGCCTGAGGGTGCGGCAAGCCCTTCCTTAGCCTGGAGGAATTGCTCCTAACTTGACTAAGCTTCTAATGTCTAGATGGACCTTAGCCCGTGGAGGTCACAGACAGAGTTGTGGAGTTGCAGAGTTAAAACCAGGAGGCTCCAGAGTCTTTGCTCATGGACCACCTGCTGAGGACCCTTCTCACAGACTTGACCGTCCAGCCCCATGGAGTAACATCTGCTTTCTGGTGCTACCTTGTGGAGTTTTCAAGCTACCCATTGTGTTTCAACATTCCACCTTTCCCGTTTTTATCGTCTACTCCCAAATAGGCCTTCTTGTCTCCAGTCAGGAACAAGGGACTCAACTTTTGTTGTCCTTGAAGAGGCCAAACCCAGTGCCACAGCCAGTAGCCTTCACTTTCAGGTCTTCTATAAACATACAAGAGGAGGTGCACCCACCAGGCTTATGATGGCAGTAAGCAATCCTAACACAACTAAGGTGTCCATATTTTACCCCAGTGTACGCCCGTCTGTGACATTGTGCCCATGCAATTGTTAATAGCACCCCTTTCACTCATGGGGTGATAACAAACTGGTCACCTTGGCTACAACCCACATTTCCTGCTTCAGGGAGCCACCAAGTAACTAGGCCATTTCTTGCATCCCTCCAGGAGCAGTGGGCCCTGATAGCATTGTCCCACCACCTCGCGTCTGCTTACAGGATGATGCTGGAGATCTCTGGACATCTCAGCACTCCTCATACCCTTGGCAAGTTGACACATTCTGGGGGTGTCTTTGTTTCCTTTTAACACACACGAAAAATACATGAGGATATATAATGTGAGGGGGGAGGGGTGATGAACAAGGAATTAGCTGTAGCATGTATAGACTATATACTTTACCATTAGACTTTTTCTTTTCTTTTTTTTTTTTAATAAAAAAAAGTGCTTGACTGGTTTCAAGCTTCATTGTGAAGATGTGTCTATGGATTTTATTTGGCTGAAGAAAGGGTGAGTAGCTTTGTGCCCTGGCATCTTGGCCTGGATTTGGGGATCAAAAAACAGAAGCCTGTGTGAGCTAGGTTTGGGCATTGCTCAGAAATAGGGATGATGACTCCTCTCTCTGGGCCCTAGTGTACTTTGATTCTTTTAACTGCAATGTCCAGAAACCAAGAGAAAGCTTCCTTGTATTCACTGGGTATCTCCCACATCTCGGCTCTGTGCCTAAAGGTGGAAAACTTTACACGTCCAGGGAGTTTGAACCTCTCGCTGGCATTGCCTACTGATGGGCAGGGAAGTAGGAGGGTGCAGCCACGGTTGGGCCGCAGGGACTGCCCAAGCCACTTGCTCCCAGGAGGTGGAGAGCATTGCCTGATGTTTTATTACTTTCCCAAAGGCAGCGCCAAGGCAAAACCAACCACCGGTGCGGAGCCTCCTTGGTCCCAGGTGAACCCAAAACGACACCACCACCCCACCTTCCTAGGAAGAGAAGAATAGAACCAGCAGAGTCCCAGCCCAGAAGAAGTTCAAAGGGGAGGATTTAGATACAATATTCATCCCACCTTGGAGGAAACAGTTTAAAGCAATGATCTTCTGGTGCACCTTACTTAGGAATAATCTTCCTTCATATATTAAGCTCTGTTCCCATAAGAAAGGAAAGTCATTATGTGGTTTAACACCACCACCCGTACCCCACACACCCCGAGAGCGTTTTCTCCCAAATCTCCTAAACCAGGAGTGCTTAGTCTCAAGAATACATCTGGAAATGACCATGGCATGGGCTTCCCGGGGCAGGCGTGCAGGGGCCCCTGAGCCTCCTGGGATGGGATGGGAACTGGACCGCGGTCAGGAATCAACATGACTTTGTGTCTCCGGGGTCTCTTACCCACTACCTTCCTTCAGTTCTGACTTGGAACTGGCACACTCACCACTGCTATCCTGTTCCAGGAATGCCACACCAAGCACGTACCTGCTCACACACCTGCAAACACTTTTCTCTAAGGGGTCATGGTGAATTTGGGGGTCCAAAACTCATATCAAGGGGCCACTCTTCTCCTAGTCCAGAGTGTTTAATGTCCACTCTTTCTCTAGTTCATGTCTATCTGGTCCAGGTGTGCCTCCTCACCATCTGGCAATCCATGCCTCCCAATCATTGGTTCTCAAATTTCAGTGACCAGAAGATTCAGTCAGGGAGCTTGCCAAAGTGCACATTCCTGGCTGCATCCCCCAAAAGTCAGAATCAGCAGGAATCTGCATCCTTAAAAAGTACATTGTGAGGAAATGGTCTGCACGCTCCACTCTGAAGAGATGGCCAAACTCAGCCCCTTCCTTACCTGGCATAGTATGTGTTCCAAAATGGTGCTTCATGCTACTATGATCAATGGCACCATTATTTTTCTGGGCATTTGCTGTGTTCCAGGCCTATGGGGCACTTTACCCACAATTTTATTTCATCCTCAGAATGCTCCGTGAAGTAGATATCTGCATTTTACCTATGAAGTTGCTAAGTTTCAGAAAAGTGAAGACACTGCCCCAAGGTCTCGCATGGCTAGTGCGTGGCGTGTCTGGTCCTAAAACTGGCTTTTTTTTTTTTTTTTTTAAACTGGCTTTTTTAAACCATACTATGCGCCCTCCCAAATGCTAATAAAGGCACATATCTCATCCTGATGTAATTCTTTCCTGGATTCATCATATTCAAGAACTACTTTCTCTTTCCAAAACCTAACGCTGTAATTAAGGGGAAAAATTCTAATTTTTTTGAGTACGTGCTATGGGCTGGTTACCTTATAGATATTATCTCTTTAATCTTCACTACAATTCTTCTAGGTAAGAATTATTATACCCATTTTATGGATAAGGAAATTGTCTGAGAGATTGTTTACACGTTGTCACAGCTAGTATGAAGATGACCTTGGGGGCTTCCCTGGTGGCGCAGTGGTTGAGAGTCTGCCTGCCAGTGTAGGCGACATGGGTTCGAGCCCTGGTCTGGGAGGATCCCACATGCCGCGGAGCGGCTAGGCCCGTGAGCCACAATTAACTGAGCCTGCGCGTCTGGAGCCTGTGCTCCACAACGAGAGATGCTGCGACAGTGAGAGGCCAGCGCACCACGATGAAGAGTGGCCCCCGCTTGCCGCAACTGGAGAAAGCCCTTGCACGGAAACGAAGACCCAACACAGCCATAAATAAATAAATAATTTAAAAAAAAAAAAAAAAAAAAAAAAAAGATGACCTTGGACCTCTAACTCCTTAATAGACCATCACAGTTCCCAAATCTATAATCTTTCCATTCAGCATTTTTCAGTGTTTTCCAGAACAAATGTCAACACATAATGTCTGAAATAAGTGTTCTGTGGGGGACTTCCCCAGTGGCACAATGGTTAAGTGGTTAAGACACGGGTTCGAGCCCTGGTCCGGGAAGATCCCACATGCCGCGGAGCAACTAAGCCCGTGCACCACAACTACTGAGCCTGCGCTCTAGAACCTGTGAGCCACAACTACCGAAGTCTGCGTGCCTAGAGCCCATACTCCACAACAAGAGAAGCCACCGCAATGAGAAGCCCGCACACCGCAACAAAGAGTAGCCCCCGCTCACCGCAACTAGAGAAAGCCTGCGCGCAGCAACGAAGACCCAATGCAGCCAAAAATAAATTAATTCTTTATTTATTTTTTAAAAAAGAATGTGTTCTGTGGACACATTCGTTTGAGCAATGCTTGGTAAAATTAAACAGTTTTTTGGTTGTTTTGGGTTTTTTGCAGAACTTCTTGAAGCTCCTTGCATAAAAACATGCAGTGTGATTATCTGAGAGGGGGGTTATCGATATCGGGTTCTTCAGCTGTACTTGACTGTGAAGCCATTCACAGAGCATCTAGCAAGGGCAATATTTCATGTCATAAATACTGGAAAATGTCGAATTTTACATTTCAACTTTACCTTGAGTTCTTTTTTTTTTAATTTATTTATTTTTATTTATTATTTTTGGTTGTGTTGGGTCTTCGTTGCTGAGCGCGGGCTTTCTCTAGTTGCGGCGAGTTGCGCTACTCTTCGTTGCAGTGCTCAGGCTTCTCATTGTGGTGGCTTCTCTTGTTGCAGAGCACAGGCTCTAGAGAGCGGGGGCTTCAGTAGATTTGGTGTGTGGACTCAGTAGTTGTGGCTTGCGGGCTCTAGAGCCGAGGCTCAGTAGTTGTGGCATACGGGCTTAGTTGCTCTGCGGCATGTGGGATCTTCCCAGACCAGGGCTCGAACCCGTGTCTCCTGTATTGGCAGGCGGATTCTTAACCACTGCGCCACCAGGGAAGCCCTACCTTGAGTTCTGAACCACAATCCTTAGCCGATTCCTCCTAATTCCAGCTGTAACTCCACCCCTCACTGCAGCCCAGGCTTCAGTGCTAACATTCACAGCACGGTGAGTACAAAATACTTCTTTGAAAGCACACGTGAACTTCAAGGTTTCCTATTTGCCATTGGTCTAACTTGGAGCTCTCTGAGTGGATTTCCCCATAGTAAGATCGCCACTCAAGTAGGAAACTGTTCAGAAAATAGCTGCCAGGAATGGAATTTGTTTTCTGGCTCAAAAACAGGTTTTCCTTTAGAGACCTGTAAGTTAGTGGCGGTGTTCAGAACATTTAGATGCAAGTTAGTAAAGCCAAGGTTCATCTCCTCTTAAGACCCAGGAGGCCCAGATTCTACAATAAACTATTTTCTCCTATTCTTTTTCAACTGCAGGGAACTTGGCCACATAATTGTACAGTACAGTATAGAATAGTGGTCTTCAGATGGTTTTCATTGTGTACCTGATGGTTTATTGATAGAAAAATGCTTAGCATATATGCAGTAATAACTATATAAAATACATATATTACTAAATAGATATATCATGTACAATATTGTTAGGTGGAAAATTCTCACACCCAATGCATGGGGTTCCCTTCCACCTAAAGGAAGAGCTCCATTAGCGTAATGCTCCAGCCCTTCCTCCCTCTCCCTAGGGGAGAAGGGGGAATTATCTAGATGATTGATATTTAGGGGGGCAGGAGCCAGGCATGCATAGCTCAGCCCCTCCCTCTCTCCTCTATGGGGACAGATGTCCTCAGGGAGCACACCTTCCCCTCTGTCCCTGACAGTGGGAGGCTTAGTGGTAAAGGGGACCCCACAAAAGGCATCCTGTGCTTTTCAGGGGCGTCTGTGACTGGATCAAGGAACACGACTATTTCTGGAATTCAGCCTTGGGAAGCCCATAACTGCCGCACACCTCACCTAAGACAGATTCTCCCATGGCTCTCTCAAGAATAAAGGTGGCATTTCCTTCTCCAGTCCCCAGATCCCTCTGTCTCTCTCAGTTACTTGGGAACTGAGGTGAGGTGAAAGGGGAGCAATTTATGAGGCTCCTAAAAAACTGTCTATTGGCTACTGATTAAGGCTAATTTTAGCTGATTTATTATTATAATTATTATATATTATAATAAAATATATATACAAAATTTAAAGTGAAGGATAAGCTAAAAATACATGTAATGAAAAGATCTAATTTTTCACTGAGCTCCAATGGCTTGTCTTATCTGCCCGCCCCCGGGATACACAGACCCTACTTTGTAAACCATTGACAAAGGAACCATGACCGACTTTGGGGTTAGAACTGGGTTTGAGTTCTGACTCTGATACACACCTTACTTCTCTGATACTCAGTATTCTCATCCATAAAATGGGGACCATAATACCTTTCTCACAGAGTTGTTGTGACGATTAATGGAAATAATACATGCCTAGCACATAGTAGGCACTTCTAACAGGACATCATAATTATTATTGCTTCTGTGGAGAGTCAAGAAGAATGAACAGTCTTCAAATATTTTCACAGCCTAGTACAGGAATTGGCAAACTTTTTCTTAAAGAGTCAGTTAGTAAATATTTGGGGCTCTGGGAGCCAAGAGGCAAAACCAGAATGTTATGCAAGAACTTACATAACTATTTAAAATGTAACCATTTGAACATGTAAAAACCATTCTCAGTTCTGTGAAAAAACAAGCAGTTGGATGGATTAGGCCCAAGGGCTATAGTTTGCTGACACCCTGGTCAGGTGTACATCCATCTCCTATTTTATTACTTTTCTCTAAATGAAAGTTTCCCCAAAGTGTGTTTATGGAACATCAGTCCCTCACATGATCCTGAAAAAGCGTTGTGTGGTCAGATCCATTTGGCAACCACTTGCCTGAGTATTCTCCAAGCCTCCCCACTTGGAATCTGTGTCACACACTAGCACGGCTCTGAGAATCCTGCAGTAAAGAAGCTGTTTAACCTGTTTAATCCAATGTGCCAAAGTGTATTTCACAACAGAATTTTTTTTTCACGTAACATTTATGAACATCCCACAAAACATACTTTGGAAAATGCTGCTGTAGATCCTAAAATTTAATGACTATGCAGAATTTTATTATTACTGTATTAAATTGAGTTTGTGCTCCATCATGATGCATCCACCTGAGAAATCTGGCTTGGACGCTGTGTGTTAGTTACTATCTTCTGCAGAGTAAACAGGCCAACTTGGTCTTCAATTTGCAAGAGCTGCAGGTTTGCTGATTTTTCTCCCTGTGTTTATCTCGGGACCATAAGAATGTTCACTTGGAGAGCCCCATGGAAATGCCTCTTAGAAAGATCAAGATGGCTCATGAAGCACTTGTGCACCTTGGGAAGAAGGTAGCAGCTGCCGTGTGTCCTTGGAGAAGATTGAGAACCAGGCCATGGCCTTGCTGCTGTGAACATGGATTTGCTAAACTGCTTTCACTGTATTTTATGTGTGTGTGTGTGTGTGTGTGTGTGTGTGTGTGTGTGTGAGTGTGTGTGTGAGTGTGTGTGTGTGGTAAAATACACATAACTTAAAATTTACTGTTTTAACCATTTTTTAAAATTTTTTATTTTATATTGGAGTATAGTTGACTTATACAATGCTTTGTTAATTTCAAGTGTACAGCAAAGTGATTCAGTTATATATATGTATATATATACAAATTCTTTTCCCACTGAGGGGAAAATTCTTTTTCAAATTCTTTTCCCATTGAGGTTATTACAGAATATTGAGTAGAGTTCTCTATGCTGTACAGTAGGTCCTTGTTGGTTATCTCTTTTAAATATAGTAGTGTGTATCTGTTAATTCCAAATTCCTAATTTATCCCTCCCCCCTAGCTTTCCTCTTTGGTAACTGTAAGTTTATTTTCTAAGTCTGTGAGTCTGTTTCTGTTTTGTAAATTAGTTCATTTGTATCATTTTTTTTAGATTCCATGATATCATATGATATTTGTCTTTCTCAGTCTGACTTTTAAGTGTACAGTTCAGTGGCATTGAGTACATTCACATTGTTTGTGCAATAATCACCACCATCCATCTCCAGAACTCATCCGTCTTCCCCAGCTGAAACTCTGCACCCATTAAACAACTGTCCATTCCCCCCTTCCCCAGTCCCTGGCAACCACCATTCTACTTTCTGTCTCTGAGTGTGACTACTCTCGGTACCTCATATAAGTGGAATCACACAGTATTTGTCTTTTTGTGACTGGTTTATTTCACTTAACATAATGTCCTCGAGGTTCACCCATGTTGTAGCATGTGTCAGAATTTCCCTCCTTTTCAAGGCTGAATAATATTCCGTTGTATGTTTATACCACTTTTGTTCATCCATTCACCTGTTAATGGACACTTGGATTGCTTCCATTCTTCAGCTGTAGTGAATAATGCTGCTATGTACATGAGTGTACAAATATCTACTCGAATCCCTGCTTTCAATTCTTTTGGATATATACCCAGAAGTGGAATTGCTGGATCATACGTAACTCCACATTTAACATTTTGAGGAACTGACACTGTTTTCCATAGTGGCTGCACCTTCACTGCGTATGTTGTTAATTTCTGGACCACAGTTCTTTTAAACTGAGACATAATTAATATACGACATTATATTAGCTTCAGGTATACAACATAAAATTCAGTATTTTTATATATGGCAAAAATGATTACTACAGTAAGTTTAGTTAATATCCATTACCACACAGTTACAAAAATCTTTTCTTGTAATGGGAAGTTTTAAGATCTACTCTTTTAGTAACTTTCAAATATACAGTACAGTATTATTAACTGTAATCACCATGCTGTACATTACATCCCAGGATTTATTTATTTTATAACTGGAAGTTTGTACCTTTTCACCATTTGAAGCCGAGTCTCCCTAAAACCAAGTTCCTTTACTGAATTTATGATTAACCTCTCTATCCATAACTTTACTCTCTTTCTTGTCCCCTCTGACCTCAATCCTGTGCTAACTGAACACTAATAGACCAGAGTGAGAGGACTAAAATCGCTGTTGTCGATAACATTGTTAATGTACTAAAATTGCTATTAGAGATATCATCACCAACATACAAACTCAAGTTGTTTCTCCAGGGCAAGATGAGCTCACAGACACCCCAGCCATGGACCACCTGGCCAGAGAATCGTACACTAGAGACATCCTGACTCCTGAAACTATGATTAAGAAATGTCACAAGATGATAATTAATTCCAGTTTCTTTTTTCTTCCCTTAAAAACAAAACAAAGCAAAACAAAACAAAAAAACCACCCTAACTCAAAGACCAAGTTGAAATAGATCTGAGGCTTGTTTCCCACTCCCTTGCTTGGTGCCCTACAATAAATGCCGTACTTTCCTTTGTACAGTGTCAGGAGATTGGCTTTGCTGCATATCAGGCGAGCAGACCCAGGTTAGGTTTGGTAACTCATCTTCACCTATTTCAGCCATTCCCAACCGCTTGCCTCTGGCAACCACCAATCTGTTCTCTGTATCTATGAGTCCCAATTCTTTTTAGGTCCCACATGTAAGTGAGATCACACAGTATTTGTCTTTCTCTGTCTGATTTATTTGACATAGCATAATTCCCCCAAAGTCCATCCATGTTGTTGTAAATGACAATATTTCCTTCTTTTTTATGGTTGACTATTCCATTGTATATATACACCACATTTTCTTTATCCATTCATTTATCAATGGACACATAGGTTGCTTCCATATCTTGGTTATTATAAATAATGCTGCAGTGAACATGTAATGCATATATCTTTTCAAGTTAGTGTTTGCATTTCCTTCCAATAAATACCCAGAAGTGGAATTGCTAGGTCATGTGATAGTTCTATTTTCAATTTTTTTTTTTAAGCGGGAGAAGGAAGGATTTATTATTTAAAGATCAGCTTGGTGCTTTGTGTCCACCTAGAGGGGTGGGATAGGGAGGGTGGGAGGGAGACGCAAGACGGAGGAGATATGGGGATATATGTTTATGTATAGCTGATTCACTTTTTATACAGCAGAAACTAACACACCATTGTAAAGCAATTATACTCCAATAAAGATGTTAAAAAAAAAAAAAAAAGCAAGTAAGGGGAATTCCCTGGAGGGCCAATGGTTAGGACTTTGTGCTTTCACTGCCCTATTTTCAATTTTTTGAAGAACCTCAATACTGTTCTCCACGGTGTTTGCACCAATTTACTTTCCTGCCAACAATGCACAAGGGTTCCCTTTTCTCCACATCCTTGCCAACATTTGTTATTTCTTGTCTTTTTGATAATAGCCATTCAGCAGGTGTGAGGTGATATCTCATTGCCGTTTTGGTTTACATTTCCCTAATGATTAGTGATGTTGAGCAGCTTTTCATGTACCTGTTGGCCACCTGGATGTCTTCTTTAGAAAATATCTGTTCAGATCCTCTGTCCATTTTTTAATCAGTTTGGTTTTTTTGTTTTTTTGCTATTGAGTTGTATGAGTTCTTTATATATTTTGGATATTAACCCCTTATCTTATATATAATTTGCAAATATTTTCTCCCATTCAGGAGGTTGCCTTTTCATTTTGTTGATGGTTTCCTTTGCTGTGCAGATTTTGAGCTCGATTAAGTCCTGCTTGTTTATTTTTACTTTTATTGCCTTTGCTTTGGGTGTCAAATCCAAAAAATCATTACCAAGACCAATGTCAAAGAGCCTACTGCCTATGTTTTTTTCTAGGAGTTTTATGGTTTCAGATCTTATGGTCAAGCCTTTAATGCATTTTGAGTTAATTTTTGTGTTTGGTGTAAGATAGTGGTCCTAGTTTCATTCTTTTGCATGTAGCTGTCCAGTTTTCCCAACACCATTTATTGAAGAGACTGTTCTTTCCCCATTGTATATTCTTGGCTCCTTTGTTGTAAATTAATTGACCATATACTATGTGTGGGTTCATTTCTGGGCTCTTTATTCTGTTCCATTGATCTATGTGTCTGTTTTTATGCCAATACCATACTACCTTTATTACTATAGCTTTGTAATATAGTTTGAAATCAAGCCATGTGATGCCTCTAGCTTTGTTCTTCTTTCTCAAGATTGTTTTAGCTATTCAACATCTTCTGTGGTTCCATACAAATTTTAGGATTGTTTGCTCTCTTTTTGTGAAAAATACCATTGGAACCTTTATAGGGATTGCATTGAATCTGTAGATTGCTTTGGGTAGTATGGACATTTTAACAACATTAATTCTTCCAATCCATGAGCATGGAGTATCTTTCCATTTATTTGTGTCTTCTTCAATTTCTTTCCTCAACATCTTATAGCCTTCAGTGTACAGGTCTTTCACCTCCTTGATTAAACTTATTCCTAGGGTATTTTATTCTCTTTGCTATAATTATAAATGGGATTATTTTTCTTAATTTCTCTTTCTGATAGTTTGTTATTAGTGTATAGAAATGCAACATATTTTTGTGTATTGATTTTGTATCCTGCAACTTTACTACATTTGTTATTAGTTCTAACAGTTTTTGTTGGTGGTGGTGGTGGGTTTTTTGGGGGCTTTTTTGTTTTGTTTTTGTTTTGGTGAAGTCTTTAGGGTTTCCTATATATAGTATTATGTCATCTGCAAGTAGTGACAGTTTTATTTCTTCCTTTCTGATTTGGATGCTTTTTATTTCTCTTTCTTGCTTAAATTGCTCTGGCTAGGACTTCCAATACTATGTTGAATAAAAGTGGTGAGGGTGAACATGGAACTTTTTTTTTTTAATTTTTATTTTATTATTTGGCTGCGTCAGGTCTTAGTTGAGGCATGCAGGATCTTTCATTGCAGCATGCAGGCTTCTCTCTAGTTGTGGCACACGAGCTCCAGAGCACACGGGCTCAGTAGCTGTGGCACGTGGGATTAGTTGCCTCACAGCATGTGGGATCCCTGACCAGGGATTGAACCTGTGTCCCCTGCATTATAAGGCAGATTCTTTACCACTGGACAACCAGGGAAGTCCCTGGAACACATTTTTGAGATAGAGTTCCTTATGTTTAAAAATGACTTTTCAAAGTTGAAAGTTTAAAGATAATAAAGATAATAAAATTCTTATAGGCTCCCAGTGTTTAGACTTAAATGAGTTTAATTATAATGTTACCTAACATAAACCAGGCATAAACATGTTCTTTTTGTAGCGAGGATACAAATAAAATTGAACACTTTTCGAGGTTAGACACACAACTACAAAACCAACAGAATTTATCTTAACACCATTAACAGGAGAGCTGATGTTGCTTTTTTTGTTCATTTGTTTTAGTGGTAAATATATATATATATATATATATATATATATATATATATATATATATATATATATATATATATATATATATGAGCTGATCTGGCTTTGCTGAAACTATATCTCCACTAACAATGACAGGATAGAACCAACCACATTGGAGCAAGTTTTTTTGGAGTCAGTCTGTCTATATATTCTGTGTATTATGACGATTCATCTTTCTCTAATGGAAATACTGGGAAAACCTTTGTTAAAGCAGCACATCATGGTGCATTTAGCCCTCATTTGGTGTGAATACATCACTTATGTCTGCATAAGTTTTTTTCTTTTTTCGATTTTTTTAAATTGAAGTATTGTTGATTTACAAAGTTGTGCCAGTCTCTGCTGTACAGCAAAGTGACTCAGTTATACACATATATACATTCTTTTTTTATATTGTTTTCCATTATGGTTTATCACAGTATACTGAATATAGTTCCTTGTGTTATACCGTAGGACCTTGTTGTTTATCCATTCTAAATGTAATAGTTAATACATCACTTACGTATTATCTTAGTCTATTCAGGCTGCTATAACAAAGTACTATAGACTGACTGGCTTATAAACAACAGAAATTTATTTCTCACAGTTCTGGAGGCTGAAAGTCTGAGACCAGAGTGATTGTCAGGTTCTCATAAGGACCAGACTTCTGGGTTGTGGACTGCTGACTTCTCATTGTATGGTCACATGACAAAAAGAGAACAAGCTAGCTTTCTGGCCTCTATTATAAGGAAGCTAATCTCATTCTGAGGGTCCCACCCTCATGACCTAATTACCTCCCAAAGGCCCCACCTCCAAACACCATCACATCAAGGATTAGATTTCAACACATGAATGGGGGGTGGGCACAAACAGTCAGTCCATAACATGTATTAAATTAAACTTGGCTCTTTTCTTGTTAACCCATGAAACTGAAAGTACTAGCTTGGGACCACAATTCACTTGCTAACAGAATTATTGCTGAGGCCAACATTCAGATAATCTAGAATATTTTGATGATCTAGAATCTAGAACATTTTTAAAAAAATACTATCAAAATTGAAATGCAAAATTTAAACATTCTCATAGAGAAGTTGTATACCCAAGTTAAGAAACGCTGTCTTCCTGTTTAATCCTAACCCTCCCCTTAACTTTGCCAAGCCCTAGGGATGAGTAGACAAATGCTCTCCAATGGGAAAGTCTTTTTACCACAAACCTCTCCACTTCCTGTAAGCACCCTCCATGCATGGAAGAGGGCTTACAGAAGCTCTGTGTATGTTCTGGAAGACATTTGAAAAGTGCTGGGATCACCTGGCAACTCACTTTCACTCAGGCAGGCTCCCTGGGAGCACACAGCAGCAGTGTGTTAAGAGATACTCAAAGCTGCTTCTGGGACTTGATTTTTTACCCAAAAGTTGGTGATAGGAAAAAAAGTTGGGAGTAGAGATGTAAGCAATTTCACCAGGAAGTTATTTTACACATTTTCATATGGAAACAAACAGGGATATGTTATGCTATAGAATATAAAACTCGACTGCATTTTTAAGATAAAACTGCAGACTTCAAAGAAATGGCTTCACTGGGCTGCTTCAGGCCCAGCCCCAGGCCCCAGGCCCCTTGAGAGAACTTGAGTAAGCAAAGCTGAGGAAACTAAGTGATTAACCACTCCTGCCACTGGCAAGTGGGACAAAGCCAATTAGGAGACTTCCTTTTTCCAGGTGCACCTCTGCTCATTGGGCTTATTATCAATCAAAACCAGATGTGCCATGGGGGATACGCTGTAGAGATTCTCAGAAATACTCTCCATGCTGGTGCTCTAAGTGTAGGCAGAACGGGTTTGTTTATAAAAGCAAATGCTTCCAAGAACCTCCTGCTTTTCAAAAGTCTTTTAGTTCTGGTCCTGTGATGGGTAGTGCCTCCATTAAGTTCTGCCTGTATTTAATTACCTTAAAAAAAAAATTCATAGTTTTTCAGCTAAGGGATGCAAGTCTGGGGTGGGGGTGGGGTGAAAGGGAACTCCTGGATTCCCAAAGGTGCCCCTCGACTATTCAGAATCAGGACCAGGGACTCACAGAAGACCAAGGTTTGGTGTTCAGGTGCTACCTCCTCGTCTCCTGCCCTCCCCTACCAATACACGTACTCAGGCCCGATGAACAGGATAAGGGTTCTCACTTCTGTGCTTATCGCTCATCACTGAAAGCTGGACATTCCAACATCAACTAACATGTCCCTTCTACGTGAGCTGAAAGACGGCTGCCCAGGGCCAGGCTAGCAAGTGGCCCGGTGGCAGGGAGAACAGAGAGTTCTCTCTTACAGACCGCTCTCTTTCAGCCTACGGGGCCCATGTGTCCCCTTCAGAGTCAGTCTGCCCCTCCGCTCCAATAGTGCGCCAGTAACATCGGCCAAGAACATACCCTGGGCTATGTGGTTCCCTTGCCACTCGTGTCCATCAGGGATCCAGCGTGCCCTGGCTGAAGTTCCTTCCCAGACGTCCACGCGGACTCCAGCAGATCCATGACAGACAGACTTCCAAGGGGGCAGAACTGCTTTGGCACGAGGTAGCTGAGTCCTGATCCCGTAGGGACAGTCCTGAAACCTCCATCGTCATGCATGAGAGCACAGGGGCAACCAACCTAATCCTGGGCCTGCTCTGGGCCGGGTTCAGTCCTGGGAACTGAGGACAGAGAAATAAATAAGAAAAATATAGACTAGCTGGAAAGACTGCCCTACAGACAACTACAGGTAGGAGAATTATAAGAGAATACTGCACAAAATGTCTGAAGGACACAGAGTGGGAAGGGAAAGCTGCCTAGGGGTGATGATTATAAAAAGCTGTCCAGGTCTTCCCTGGTGGCACAGTGGTTAAGAATCCACCTGCCAATGCAGGGGACATGGGTTCGAGCCCTGGTCCGGGAAGATCCCACATGCCGCGGAGCCTAGAGCCCGTGCTCCGCAACAAGAGAAGCCACGGCGATGAGAAGCCCGTGCACCACAACGAAGAGTAGCCCCAGCTCGCCACAACTAGAGAAAGCCCGCGTGCAGCAACAAAGAGCCAACTCAGCCAAAAATAAATAAATAGATAAATAAATTTATTAAAAAATAAAAATAAAAAGCTGTCCAAAAGGCCAAAAATAGGGACCCCAATAGGTGAGGGCAGAGTTCCCTAAACTTGAGCTGAGTGGCACCCTCACAAATGTTGCTATGTCCACATCCCACCTGTATCAGCATTTCCTTAATAATTTACTTTGATTAACCCAAAAGTTAAATATGTTTCCTTAAAGGGAAGCTATATCATGACAGTTGGAAAGCCTGTATGGTTTTCCATAAATAGAAGGTAACTCTAAAGGTAAACACGATGAAAGCAAAATAGTGTCACTGAGTTCCAGCTAGGTACAGTTAGTTACCAGTTAAAGGTTCTGACACTGAGGCTCTCTCTCTCTCTCTCTCTCCTAAAAGGAAAGTAGCATGTGTTAAAGAGGTGTTAAAGACAAGCTAACACCAAAATGAGATTTTATACTTCATTAAAAGAACTATATGAAGAAGAAGTATATACAGAAGAATTATGTAGATCAACTCTACTTCAATAAAAAAATAAAAATAAAACAGAAGAATTACAAGAGTACTGGAAACGGTACTAATTGCACACCATAATTTGATGGCATTTCACACATATGAGAATACCACCCCGAATGGCCTTTCCTACACTTTAAAAGATAGTGGATTAATCTGGATGCTTTTGTGAGGTCTAGGGGGCACAGGACAATTTAACCGTACATAGACTAGATATGTTGAGAGAGGTGGACATGTCAGAGTGGACATGGCACCCTGAAGCTGTCAGCTGGGGAGAAGTATGTAATTTCATAATTGCAAAGAGAAATTTGACCAGGATCACCCCATTTTGACCACTCTTTTCTGGATCTAATAATGCTTGTTGAGGTCCATGGTAGAAATAATTTTGATTTTAATCGAAATTCTTTGAGCCTCTTTTCATAACACCACTGAATTATAATAAGATGTTAAAACCCCTTTGTGTGGAAGGAAACAAAAGGAAAAATTTGTTCTAAAGAATGTTGCTCTAACACTTACCACATTGCGTGGTAATCCTGTGTTTATACGTCTGTCTCCCCCAACCAGACTGGCATCCTCCGGGCAGGGATCTCCTGTTACTTTTCTCTGAGTATCTGGTAGAAGACTCAGATGTTATAGAGCTCAGTGTTTGCTGTGTGAATGGCCCAGCCGACTGGGTGGTGGAAGGGGAAGACAAAAAATCAAATACTCTCCTGTGCTTCTAACCTATGTTGTCTTAATGTGAAATAATGTAGCATGACAATTAACTTGAGTCTAGACAGACTTGAATTCTTGCCTGTAAAGTGAGGATAGTAACAGCACCTGCCTCATAGGACTGGTGTAAGAATTAAATGGGTTAAATAGACCTAAAGCGATTAGAACAGTCCTAGGATTTAGTAAACACTTAGTTGACGGTGGCTACAATTATTATTATTGTTGTTGTTGTTGATATAATCACACACACGAATTATCAAATGTTTGTATAGAATGGACATTGTGAGTTTTAGCTGCCCATAATCTAGTTTCCTTTCTTCGGGTAGTATGACCCTCATTTTCCTCTGGGGAACACTCTTCCCCTACTCTCAATCCATGTGATTTGGAAGAGGCTTCACTCCTTGGTGCCAAGAATGGGCATGTGACTCAGACCTGGCCAGTCAGTACAGCCCAGTCTCCGGGCTACAGTTGGTTTGGTAATGGGCACATGACCTGAGCCAAGCCAATGAAACTTGATCTCAGGACCTTTGACAGAGATATTGAGGAAGAGGAACTATTTTCTGCTGGGCTTGCTAAGCTGGCAGAATTTAGCCTGTAGATGCTGGTGACCATCCTTGTCATCTCCAGCACAGAGCTTGCCCGAGAATGAAGCCTAAAGCAAAGGAAAGCAGAGAGCCAAAAGAGGTAGAGAAACAGAGTCTGGGTGACACTGAAAATCTGGATCTATCTGTGCCTAAAGGTGATCGATGATTGGTTTTTGGTTTTTTGATTTTTTGCTTAGGTCGGTTTGAGTTGAGTTTCCAGCAGCAGTCGCAGAGAGTCCTAATATACATAGGGAGTCAGCAAATATGTGTATCTTCGATCATTTTTTTTGGATCAGACTTATTTAGAGATGGAGTTTTACCAATTCAATTCAACAAACGGGCACTGAGGGCACCATGGAGAGTGTGAGGACAGCAGGGAAATAAACATGAATAACTGTCTCTGCCCTCAAGGTTGACATCTAGAAGGGAATACAGACTTCACTGCACTTTACACTCTTACCACAATACATCTGGTAATTGAGAGACTATGAGAGTAAAAGAAGAATAGGAGATAGACATCAATTCTGCCATAAGATTGTCTGGGGGAAAAGGGAGTCGGGGCGTTTGACCATAAAATAATTTGCAGGCGTTTAACAGTGTTCTCTTGCCTGGATTCTGGAAGCCATTCACAGGATGCTTGTTTCAATTAGATTTTAATCACCCACAGCTCTTGTATTCCTTTAATGAGTGCCTCATGTTACCCTGTGAAGCGTGCTTTACCGCCGGCTCTCGATGTGCGCAATCCTGCCTCGTGGACACCTTGGGGACTTCTTGCTGGAGCAGTGCAGACAGAAGGCCTATCGCTCACATACCTCTAGAGGGGGCATATAACTCAGTTACAGCTCCGTCCTCCTGTTGTCAGCAGATGTGTAATTTCAGCCAGGTGGGCTACGAGGTAAGGGTATTATGTTCACCACTGCTTGCTTTCGCAAGCAGCAAAAACGCCAAACTCTACCCATCCGTAGCTCTGATACACAAAATGCCACATGTGTCTGCTACCTGAAGCCCTTCAGTTACTCCTCACCTGCCCAAGATAAAGTCTAAGCCTCTTTACCTTGACACACGAGGAAGGTGTGTACCAGGCATTGTTCTAGGTGCTTGAGAGACAAAGATAGATAAAACCTACTTCCTACCCTCAAGCAAGGGAATCCCAACTCAAGCAGACTTACAGGGAATACAGTGAAAATGTATTGTTTTATGGAACTGAAAATTCCAGGCAGTAGATTTAGGCATCGCCGGATCCAGCTCACATCGTGTTCAAGGCTTGGTTTTTTTCCCTGTTTCTCAGCTGTATTTTCCTCCGGCTTGGCTTGTCTCTTGGGTAGGCCCTCTCCTATTGGAAAGTGGCCCCAATTTTTCCCTTGACGGGGGTTCCAGGTAGCTCCAAGTTTATGTCCTCCCAAATTAGTGTTCAGAAAAAAAAAAGATTCTTTCTTCTAAACCACTGTGGAAAAAAAAAGTCCTGAATCTGATTCTAATGCGTCCAAAATGGTTCACATGCCCATCCTAAACCCATCATGGTTTTGGAATGCACTGACTGGCTCAAGTCTAGGTCTTGGAACCACCCTGAAGTATGGTCTGATGGTGTGTGCTCCATCAGAACCATATGGACGGAGTCATGGGTGGGAGGAATTGGTTCTTCGAAGGGAATTCAGGGCACTGTTACTAAGGGAAGAATGAATGAATACTAGGCAAGCTCAAACTACACACACTCAAATCTAACCTTTATTCAGCTGTTGTAATAAGTCCCTTGTCTAGTCATAATACAGAATGTTCTATATGGAGTCCAGAAAATTGCATTAGAGAGCAAGATTTTATAGGATTTCTTCAACATTTTCCAAGGGACAGAATACTCTGATTTTCAGAATTGATTCCATTTATCCAGAGAAAAGTATATCTGCTTATTTTCAGACTGGAGGAAGAAGATAGAAAACAGATAAGAGAAACATTCCTTAGGAAGATCCAGCGCCACCTGCTTGAATTATTTTCTTACCAAGCAACCTTCTGAACTTGGTCTCTTGAAAGGTCCCACCTGCAGCATTAGGAGGGAGACTGGCACAAGCGACCAGGACTGGAGAGTTATCTTCCCAGGCATAAATAAATAGTGTGGCATTCCATCTTATGTATCTATTCCTTGTCATTACCCTGAGCTTTCACCCTCCATGAAAAAATAAAATCAGGTTCCTGAGCTTGGAAAACCTCAGCAGGTGGAGATGATGTCTCAATAAGGCAGGCTGGAAGAGCTAGTCTCTCTATTTGCTACAACATTGCCCTTTTAAAGGAAAAAACAGAGGAAAGGTAATATTTTCATCCCTACCACTTTCTCAAGAATTTTTTTTAGCTTTCAGGGTCTTCTGTGTTTCCATACGTGTTTCAGAATTATGTGTTCTAGTTCTGTGAAAAATGCCATTGGCATTTTGATAGGGATTGCACTGAATCTGTGCATTGTTTGGGTGATATAGTCATTTTAACAAATCAATTTGTCCAGTCCATGGGCACAGTATATCTTTCCATTTGTTTGTGTTGTCTTCAATCTCTTTCATCAATGTCTTAATAGTTTTCTGGGTACAGGTCTTTTACCTCCTTGGTTAGATATATTCCTAGGTATTTTATTCTTTTTGATGCAAATTATTATTATTATTATTTTTTCAGATCTCAGTAGATTGTGATTTTTTTTTTAAGTAATTTGGTGAGGAAGGCAGAATAATTCTTTATTTTATTTATTTATTTTTGGCTGTGTTGGGTCTTCGTTTCTGTGGGAGGGCTTTCTCTAGTTGCGGCAAGCGGGGGCCACTCTTCATCGCAGTGCGCGGACCTCTCACCATCGCGCCCTCTCTTGTTGCGGAGCACGGGCTCCAGACGCGTGGGCTCAGCAGTTGTGGCTCACGGGCCTAGGTGCTCCGCGGCATGTGGGATCTTCCCAGACCAGGGCTCGAACCCGTGTCCCCTACATTGGCTGGCAGATTCTCAACTACTGCGCCACCAGGGAAGTCCTGATGCAAATTATAAATGGGATTGTTTTCTTAATTTCTCTTTGGCTGCTGGGCCCTGCCTCAGGTGGAGCTGCTGATTGGGTGGGGCTGAGCTCCAGCAGGACTGGCAGTTGGGCCTAGGGGCCCAGTATTGGCGCTGGCCCGCTGGTAGACAGGGCTGGCTCCTGGTATCACTGGCTCTGGGGCCCAGTGGGTCCTGGGGCTGGTTCTGATCTGCTGGTGGCCGGGTCCAGGTCCTGGGCCTGCTGGTGGTGGTAGGGGGGGCTGGATTCCCACTGGCTGGCTGCTTGGCTTGGGTGGTCCTGGGACTGGTGCCAGCCAGCTGGTGGGTGAGTAAGCGCCTGGTGCTAATAGGTTAGACGGAGGACTCCAAAATGGCCCTTGTCAAAACCAGCATCTTTGTGGTATATGAGCTCTGAAAAATGTCTGTCGCAGCATCTGTGTGCCCAGGGGGAGTTCCCAGTTGCCTCCTGCCACTCTGGGAAGCTCTTCTAAGATCAGCGAGTAGGGGTCTGACGCAGGATCTTTTCAAATTACTGACTCTGCACTGGGTCTCAGAGCATGTAAGGTTTTGTGTGCACCCGTTAGGAACAGAGTCTCTGTTGCCTACAGCCTCTCAGCTCTCCCAAACTCAAGCCCCACTGGCTTTCTAAAGCAGATGTTCTGGGGGCTTGTATTTTGGTGCAGGACTGCTGGGCTGGGGTCCCCAATGTGGGGCTCAGTCCTCTCACTCCTTGGAGAGATCCCTTGTAATTGTGGTTATCCCCCACCTTGTTGGTCACCTCTCTGGGGGTGTGGGTCTTGACTGAACCATGTCTCCATCCCTCCTGCCTGTCTTGTGGTTGTTTTTGATATCTTTTTAGTTGTGAGAAATCATTTCTGCTAGTCTTCAGTTTTATCTCATTGATAGTTTCTCTGTGAATAGTTGTAATTTTGGTGTGCCCATGGGAGGTGAGCTCAAGGTCTTCCTACTCTGCCATCTTGGCCACTCACCCCCTTGTGTGTTAATATTATACGCTGTACCTTGCAGAATTCTTTTACTGTTTGAGTTAGTATTGTCATTGATTTCCTAGAGTTTACCAGGTACACTCTCATGTCTTTGGCCAATAGAACAAGTTATAATTAATATTTTTTTCAATTCTTATGCCTACCTTGACTTTTCTTGTCTAACTGCATTAGCTTATACTTTCAACACAATGTTAAATATTAGTGGAGTTAGTGGGTATCCTTGCCTTATCCCTGATCTTTAGTGTTTTTCACTTAAGTAAGATACTGACTTTAGGACTAAGGTATATATATTTTATCATGTTAAGGCAGTGTCCAGCCATTCCTATTTCAAGAGATTTTTTTGTTTGTTTCATTAGTTTTTGTTTGTTTTTTTGGAATGGGTGTTGAATTTTGTTAAAGTTTTTAAAACACATATGGTGATAATCACATAATTTTTCTTCTTAGTTCTTATGGGAATAACAACATGATTTTTCTTCTTAGATGTAAATATGTCAAATTATATTAATAGATTTCTTAATGTTGAACCATCTTTGTATTACTTTAAACCCCTCTTGGTCATGGTTTATAATTTTCTTAATTTTCTGTTTGCTAAATTTTGGGTTCTTAAATCAATGTTTGTAAATAACATTGGTCTGTAATTTTATCTTGTGGTGTGTGGCACTTAACTTGCACTATCAATGTTAACCTACATCATAGAAAAAATTTAGAAGCTTACCTTCATTTTTCTCTACTCTGAAACAATTTATGTAGCAACAGGGCTGTTTTTTAAATATTTGGTAGAATTCTCTTGTGAAGACATCTGAGCTTGGTATTTTGATGTGGGATAGTTTTTGATATCATTCTATATTTCTTCCTTGAAGTTGATTTGTTTAAAATTTTATCTTTGGTGGTGGGGGGGGTCAGTGTTGATCAACTATATTTTCCTAAGACGTTATTCATTTTATTAGGTTCACAGTTTTTGCATGGCACTATGTATGTAAATTAAGGACTGTTTTATGACCTTCTGGCTTCCTCTGTGTTAATAGCTACTTTTCTCTTGTCATTTCTTTTGCTACAGATTTCTGCTTTCTCCTCCATACACACTTTAAAAATTAAATTGCCTAGCTGTTTGTCTATTTTCTGACTTTATTCAAAGAAACTGATTTTAGTTTGATCTACTGTTTTCTAGTTCTCTACTTCATTACTTCTTGCTTTTATCTTTATAATTTTTTTCCCTGTGGTTTCTCTTGTTCTTTTTCTAACTTAAATTGGGAATCTAAATAATTTTAATTTAATTCTGTTTAATTTTATTGATGTAGGTTTTAGGGCTATGAATTTTCCTTGGATATATATATGAATTTTCCTTGGGATATATGCCTTACATATTATATATACCATAGATTCTAACATGTAGCAATTCTGTAATTTATGTGATTCTCTTATATTCAAGCATTGTTAAATACAAGGTTTAAAAGTTTCCAGGTAGGAAATTATGCCAGTTATCAAATTATTGCAACCCAGATCCAAAATCACTCTTCATTGCCTGCTTTGAAAAAATGGATTTGAGCCCTTTAAATATTGTGCCTTTGTCAGTAGGCACAGTGTTTAGCTTTGACAATAGAGGGCACTGGAGAGACACTGCAGGAGGAATTCCCATTGGCTGCTGCAGCATGGGTAACTTCTCCAGGGCCAGGTTCCTGTGATGTGTGCACCCTGCCCGTGGCCTAGCTCCTGTAGCACAAACCGCTTCTCTCATGCAGCTTCTTCAGGATACACAACTGCTTCAACACCAGGCTCCTGCAATGGCAGCAACTTCCCCAAGATCCAACTCCTGCAATGCACAGGAACCAACACCTAGCAAACAACAGCTTCCCCAGGCACTTCCCCTCAGGTAGATTCATAGCAGAATGGCTCCAGTGAGACAATTTCTAGCACCCTACAGGACAGATTTCTAGCCAGTCCTGGAGTGTGGAGCTCCAGCAATTTCACTGGTGTAGCACAACAATATCCACTCTAGTACTCACCAAACCAGGGCCGTGTCCTCTCTGAGAAGGTCTGGCTCTCAACCTTAGAGGGATGTCTTCCTTAATTAAGAGCACTATCTCAGCCCCAAGGGACGTGGCTGCTTCTTAGTCAGCCTTTCCTCTGTTCTTTAGAGTTACTTTTCCCCTTCCAAAACATTGAAATGATATTGATACCAAAACTAAAGAAAAAATTTTAAAGGAAACTAACTATAGACAAATATCCCTCATAAACATAGATGGAAAAATTCTGAACAAAATTTTAGCAAAGTGAATCCAATGGTATATTAAAAGGACAAACATCATGATCAAGTCAGATTTTTCCAAGGCATTCAAGCTTGGTTTAACATTTGAAAATCAATCAGTGTAACTCATCATAATAACAAACTAAATGGAAAAACCATATGACCATCTCAGTAGATGCCCCTCAAAAGCATTTGGCAAGCCATTTTTTTGTTTTAAGATTTTTTTGATGCGGACCATTTTTAAAGTCTTTATTGAATTTGTTACAATATTGCTTCTGTTTTACAATGTTTTGGTTTTTTGGCCCTGAGGCATGTGCGGCCTTAGATCCCTGACCAGGGATCGAACCTGCACCCCCTGCACTGGAAGCACAGAGTCTTAACCACTGGACCGCCAGGGAAGTCCCAAACCATTTTTTAAAAATTTAATTAATTAATTAATTAATTTATGGCTGTGTTGGGTCTTAGTTTCTGTGCGAGGGCTTTCTCCAGTTGCAGCAAGTGGGGGCCCCTCTTCATCGTGGTGCACGGGCCTCTCACTATCGCGGCCTCTCTCGTTGCTGAACACAGGCTCCAGACGCGCAGGCTCAGTAATTGTGGCTCACGGGCCTAGCTGCTCCGCGGCATGTGGGATCCCCCCAGACCAAGGCTCAAACCCGTGTCCCCTGCATTGGCAGGCAGATTCTCAACCACTGCACCACCAGGGAAGCCCCCCAAACCATTTGTGATTTAAAAAAAAAAAAAAGAAAAACTCTCAGTAAACTATGAATGGAAAGGAACTTCCTCAATCTAATAAAGGGCATCTATTTAAAACCTATAGCTAACTCTTACAACTCAACGATGAAAAGAAAAGCCAAATTAAAAAACGGGCAAAAGATCTTGAACAGACATTTCTCCAAAGAAGATACACAAAGGGCCAAAAAGCACATGTAAAGATATTCAGTATCATTAGTCATTAGAGAAATGCAAACCAACACCACAATGAGATACCACTGCACACCCAATGAAGAAGAAGAAGAGGAAGAAGAAGAAGAAGGAGGAGGAGGAGGAGGAGGAAGGGGAGGAGGGGGAGGGGGAGGGGGAGGAGAATGACAACAACACAACAACTCAAGTTGCAACAATAGCAAGTGTTAAGGATGTGAAGAAAATGGAACCCTCATGCATTACTGATGGGAAGGTAAAATGATGTAGCCACTGTGGAAGACAGTTTGGTGGCTTCTCAATAAATTAAGCATAGAATTATCACATGTCCCATCAGTTCTAGCCATCAATTGAAAACAGATGTTCAAACAAAAATTTGTATGGGAATGTTCATAACAGCACTATTCACAATAGTCAAAAGGTAGAAACAACACAGATGTCCACCAGTTGATGAATGAATAAACAAAATGTGGTATATCCATAATAAAATCCACAATAAAATATTATTCTTCCATGAAAAGGAATGAAGTATTGATACCTGCTAAGTGAAAGAAGCCAGACACAAAAGGCCACTGTACTATGATTCAATTTATATGAAATATCCAGAATAGGCAGATCCATAGAGATAGAAGGCATTTTAGAGGTTGCCAGGGGCTTGGAGGAAGAGGAACGGGGTGTGACTATTTAATGGGCACCAGGTTTCCTTTCGCAGTGAGTAAAAAGTTCTGCAACTAAACTGTAGTAATGGTTGCAAACATGAATGCTCTTAATGCCACCGAATTGTACACTTTAAAATGATAAACACCATGTTATGTATATTTTGCAGACTATTTAAAAACAAGCCTATAGCTGGCATCATACTTCATGATGAAGATGAATGCTTTTCCCCTAAGATAAGGAACAAGTAAGGATGTCTGAACTTACCACTTCCATTCAACATTGTAATGCCTACTAACCAGTGAAATTAGGCAAGGAACAAAAACATATACCAATTGGAAAAGAAGAAGTAAAATTCTCTTTATTCACAGACAACCTGATCATCTATTTAGTAAATCCAATGGAATCTCTAAAAGAGCTACTAGAACTGACAAATGATTTAGTAAGATTGAACAAGATCACCATCCAAAAATCAATTGTATTTCTATGTAGTAGCAACAAACGGGCAGTAATTGGAATTATAAAAACAATATTGTTATTGATAACATCAGAAAATGAAGTCCTTAGGGATACATCTGACAAAAGATATACAAGACTTGTGCACTTAGGGAATTCCCTGGCGGTCCAGTGGTTAGGACTCCGTGCTTTCACTGCTGAGGGCTGAGGTTCAATCCCTGGTCGGGGAACTAAGATCCACAAGCCGCGCAGTGCGGCCAATTTAAAAAAAAAAGAGAGAATAAAAAGATAAGGCAAAGAATAGGCGTCAATATTTGCAAATTAAATATCAGATAAAAGAGTTGTATCCAGAAAATATAAAGAACTCTCAAAGCTCAATAATAAGAAAACAACCCAATTTACAAATGGGCAAAAGATTTGAACATACACTTCACAAAAGAAGATATACAAATGGTAAATAATAACAGGAGAAGGTATTCAACATCATTAGTCATTAGGGAAATGAAAACTAAAACTACAGTGAGTTACTCACTACACACTTATTAGAATGGCTAATATTAAAAACTGACCCAGCAGTGGTTGAGAATCCGCCTGCCAATGCAGGGGACACGGGTTCAAGCCCCGGTCTGGGAAGATCCCACGTGCCGCGGAGCAACTGGGCCCGTGAGCCACAATTACTGAGCCTGCGCGTCTGGAGCCTGTGCTCCGCAACAGGAGAGGCCGCGATAGTGAGAGGCCCGCGCACTGCGATGAAGAGTGGCCCCCGCTCGCCGCAACTAAAGAAAGCCCTCGCACAGAAACGAAGACCCAACACAACCAAAAATAAATAAATAAATAAATAAATTTATAAAAACTGACCCAAACCAAGTGTTGGTGATGACGTGGAGGAATGGAGTTTTCATACAACACTGATGGGAATCTAAACAGTAAGGCCACTTTGGAATATAGTTTGGTAGTTTCTTTAAAAACAAACAAACAAGCAACCCCCCCCCCCCAAAAAAAAAATGACCATATGATCGATCCATTCTACTGCTAGATACTTACCCAGGAGAAAGAAAAGGATGTGCTTATACATAGACTTGTACACAAATGTTCATAGCAACTTTACTTGTAATCACGAAAAGCTGGAAACAACCCAAAAGTTCACCAAGTGATTGGACAAACTGGCATAAACATACAGTGGAAAACTACTCGTATTTAAAAGGAATAAACCCTAAAATATGGATGAATCTTAAAATAATTATGCTGAGTGAAAGAAGCCATACCAAACAGAGTACATACTGTACGGTTTCATTTACAGAAATTTTTAGAAAATGCAAAGTAATCTATAGTGACATAAAGCAGATCAGTGGTTACCTGGGGACAGGTGACTCGGGAGATGCAGTAGACAGGGATTACAAAGGGGCATGAGGAAACCTTTTGGGGTGATGGATATATTCATTATGTTGATTGTGGTGATGGATTCATAGGTGTATATATTTGTTAAACTTATAAAAGTATACACTTTAGGTATGTGCAGTGTACTATGTTAAAAATTTTTTTTAAATCATGACGGCTGCTGACTGGAGAATGAGTTATAGGAGGAGGTAGGAAAGGGTACAGGAAGTCCGGTTAGGAGGGTATTGCAGTAGCCAAAGTGAGAGATGCTGGTGGCAACACAGACAGGGAAAAAGAGGAGAGACTCAGAATATATTTAATGGATAGCATATAAAGGACTTGATAATGGACTGGGGGCAGGAGGTGAGGAAGATGGAGGAATCACCAATAGCTCTTAAGTTTGAGGCTTGAGCAATTGGATGGACTATAGTGCCATTTGTAGAGGATGAAAAAGACTAAAGTAAAAACAGGTTGGCAGGGAATGTGGAGAATCAAGTTTTGTCAAGAACATGTGTTTTTTGAAATTCCATCTGTGGACCAAACTGCATCAGGATACGCCTGATGCATGCATTAAAAATGCTGGTTCCAAGACTCCACCATCAGAATCTCTGGGAAATTGTGATTTTAACAAGCTCCCCAAGTGACTGAAATCCACACTAGGGTTTGACAGCTACTGGACTTCATTCTCCCTTCCCTTTTCCCCTCCTTCCCATTTCTTCTCCTTCCTCCTTTCCCTTTGCCAGTTCTCCTTGGAGAATTAGCTGAATAAAGAAGGCACTGGAGGTATAACAATTGTAAGCATATAACACCTAACAACAAAGCCCCAAAATACATGAAACAAAAACTACTGGAGCTAATAAACAAGTTCAGCAAGGTTGTAGGATACTTGATCAATATACAAAACTCAATTGTATTTCTATATACTCGTAACAAACCATCTGAAAAGGAAATAAAGACAATAAATCTATTTGTAAATAGAAAATCATGCTATTTACAATAGCATGAAAAAGAATAAAATACTTAGGAGTAAATTTAACAAAAGAAATGCAAATCTTGTACACTGACAATGATAAAATGTCATTGAAAGGAATTTAAGACATAAATAAGTGGAAAGACATCCATGTTCCTGAATTGGAAGGTTAATATTGTTAAGATGGCAATACTCACCAAACTGATCTATAGTTTCAACACATTTCCCATCAAAATTCCAGCTGTCTTTTTTTTTTCAGAAATGGAAAAGCTGATAAAATATATGGAAATGTAAGAAATCCAGAAAGCTAAAATAATCTTGAAAAGGAGAATAAAGTTGGAGGTTCATACTTCCCAACTTCAAAACTTACTATAAAACTACAGTAATCAAGATAGTGTGGTACTGGCATAAAAACAGACATAAAGACTAATGTAGACATAAAGAAGAAATAGAATTGAGTCCAGAAATAAACTCAAACATTTATGGTCAACTGATTTTCAAAAAGGGTGCCAAGACAATTAAATGGGGTAAAGAACAGTCTTTCCAACAAATGCTGGGACACTGGAAATCCACATGCAAGAGAATGAAGTTGGACCCCTACTTCATACCATATACAAAAATTAACTCAAAGTGGATTAAAGACCTAAAAGTCAGAGCTGAAACTGTAAAACTCTTAGAGGAAAACAAGTATAAATCTTCATGACTTTGGATTAGACAATGGTTTCTTAGGTATGAGGTCCAAAGCACAAGAAGCCAAAGAAAAAATAGGTAAAATAGACTTTTAATCAAAATTTAAAACTTTCATGCTTCAAAGGTGCACTATCAACAAAATTAGAAGACAATCCACAATGGGAGACAATATTTGCAAATCATATATCTGCTAAGGGATATTCATCAGAATATATGATGAACCCTTACTACTCAATATAAAAAGACAAATAATCCTATTTTAAAATGGGCCAAGGATCTGAGTAGACATTTTTCCAAAAACAGATATACAAATGGTCAATAAGCACACGAAAAGACACTCAACATTATTAGTCATTGGGGAAATGCAAGTCAAAATCCCAATGAGATACCCTACATACCCAAAATGGCTGCACCATTTTATATCCCCTTATAAACTGCTAGTGGGAATATAAAATGGTACAGCTGTTTTGGAAAATTCAGTTTGCCAATTCCTCAGAAACTTAAACATAGAGTTACCATATGACCAAGCAATTTCACCGCTAAGTATCTACCCAGAACAACTGAAAACCTACATTCACACAAAAACTTGTACATGAATGTTCACAACAGCTTTATTCATAATAGCTAAAAAGTGGAAACAACCTAAATGCTCATCAACTGATGTACAGACAAACAAAATGTAGTATATCCACACAATGGAATATTATTCAGTCATAAAAAGGAATGAAGTACTGATACATGCTACAACATGGATGAACTTTGAAAACATTATGCTACATGAGAGAAACCAGTCACAAAAGACCTCATATGATCCCCATTTGTATGAAAGGTCCATTAGCAACTTTCAAATATGCAATACAGTGTTATTAACCATAGCCACCATGCTGTACCTTATATCACCATGACTTATTTCTTTTATAACTGGAAGTTTGTACCTTTTGATTCCTTCACCCATTTTGCTAACACACCACCCGCTGCCTCTGGCAACCACCTGTTTTCTGTATCTATGAGTTACATTGTTTTTTTTTAGATTCCACATGTAAGTAAGATCATACAGTATTTATCTTTCTCTGTCTGACTTATTTCACATAGCATAATGCCCTCGAGGTCCATCTATGTTGTCACAGATGACAAGGTCTCCTTTTTATGGCTCAGTAGTATTCCATTGTATATATACACCACATTTTCTCTATCTATTCATCCACTGATCACACTTAGGCTGTTTCCATACCTTGGCTATTGTAAATGGTGCCACAATGAACATGGGGGTACACACATCTCTTCAAGTTAGTGTTTTGTTTTTTTTTTAATAAATTTATTTATTTTTGGCTGCTTTGGGTCTTCGTTGCTGCATGGCCTTTCTCTAGTTGTGGTGAGCAGGGGCTACTCTTTGTTGCGGTGCATGGGCTTCCCATTGTGGTGGCTTCTCTTGTTGCGGAGCACAGGCTCTAGGTGCATGGGCTTCAGTAGTTGTGGCACGTGGGCTCAGTAGTTGTGGCATGCAGGCTCAGTAGTTGTGGCGCACGGGCTCAGTTGCTCCACGGCACGTGGGATCTTCCTGGACCAGGGCTCGAACCCATGTTCTCTGCATTGGCAGGCAGATTCTTAACCACTGCGCCACCAGGGAAGTCCCAAGTTAGTGTTTTTAATTTTCTTTGGATAAATACCCAGAAGTGGAATTGCTGGATCACATGGTAGTTTTATTCTTAATTTTTTGAGGAATCTCCATGCTGTTTTCCATGGTGGCTGCACCAATTGATTTGAATCCTACCCTTTAAACTGGTGAAATATATGATATATGAATTATACCTCAATAAAGATGTTATAAAATGTAGAAAAGCGCGCACACACACACAAAGGCATGTTTATATAAAACATCTTAAGTGGATTGGGTTATGCAGTATGGTTAGACAGGTGATGCTAGAGGTGAAGTAAGGAGGAGAGTTAATAAGGAGTTCCCACAGGGTTTGCAGCATTATTATTGGCCAAATTTTACAGGTGAGGAAACTGAGCTGTACAGAAATTTAAGGTCATACAGCTAGTACAGGACAGAAGCCAGATTCTGTGAGGCCCTTAACTACCACATTACTCTCTCCTGGGAATTTCTGTCTCTGTTCTAAGATAAAGGCAAGGTGGAGAACATCCATGGCTAAGAATTTCTCAATGACATTGCTCTCTCCTCCTAGTGCCAACTCCTCAATGCTCCTCAGAAAGCACTCATCGCTTGGGTGCCTACCATCTGTTTAATAGACATTGTGGAAGTCTTGGTTTCTACAGTTTCTAGAGCAAAATTTAGAACAAAGCAATCCCTTTGAAGATATCAGTATGCAGCTTCTCTCCTTTGGGGAAGTGACGAAGTGATGTGTCTGTCTGCCAATGTGAATACTTAGCAGAGAATGATCAGATAGAAGGCTTTATAACACAGTAACTGAATTTCAGAGCACCCTCTGAAAACTCATAAAGATGTCACTTGTATATAAGCTCTTTGAATGTTCATGAGTACCCAGGACAACGCTAATTTGTCAGTATAAATTTAATATAGCAGACTTCTATTTCTCACAAGGCATTTCTGTGTTTTCATATAAGTATAGGGTTTTGTTTGTTCGTTGGACATTCATTTTAATCTGATTATCAAATGAATCTTTGTCTCTCTTTTGGACTATTTCTGTGAGTTAGATTCCCACATGTGGGATAATCCTGAGTCAAAGGGTATGAACATTTCTAAGGCTTTTGATCTGCGTTTCCAAATTGCTTTGCAAAAAGACTGAACCAATTTACACTTCCACCAGCAGTGTATGAAAATATATTTAAATTCAAATTCCAAGCTGCATAGAGTCTCTTTCCTAGGTATTTTACTTAAAACTGTTTCTTTAATGCTAAGCAAAAGCTGACCCAGGATGTTAAAAAAAGAAATCTGATTATAAAAATGGAGCAGATAGTTAAAACAGCTCTTAGGCAGAAATAAGCTTTAGAAAGACCCAAGCGAGGTGATAAAAATTTTAAGGCATCATGGCAAGAAGCACGATTCTGAAGGGACCATTAACAATTTGGCTTAGACTGGGATAGCAACCGCCAAGAACGTCGGGCGTGGTCAGTGTACCAAATTCTAGTTTAGAAAAAGCAGGGTATTTTATTTATTTATATTTCACTTTGTTCTAAAGACGATTTAGGATACTTAAAGGGAGGATCTTGAGAAGTAGCACTGTGTCTGAATAATCAGTCCTGTGAGAATGAAACTAGCCCACGTCCCCTGAACTAAGGTCCACGCTTATCTCTCCCTGCACCGGATGGCTTGCCTCTGTAATCTGAGTTCAGTTTGCAACCACAATGACCGCCTCTACGTCTAATAATGGGGCACAGAGATTTTAGGGGGCAAGGGGATGGGGCAGGCAAGGGTAAGTCCAGACTCGGGATACCAACCCACTGAACTCTACACAAATCCAAAAGGTGCTGGGACTTCAACCTTCGGCCAGCCTAATGCATTCCCTCCGCCAGTTATTTGGGACCCCGCCTGCGAGTCTCCCATCACTACTGCTCTGTGCACCACCACCTTCCGCTCCCGACCCGCTTCTACAAGAAAGAGCTGACGCCGCCCGAGGAGTCAGAAACTCGATTTCGCCCCTTTCCACTTCTCCTTTCTCACTTTTGCTCCGCCTTTCCTGCTCTCTCTCCCTTCATCGACTTCCTTTCTTCTTCCCGTCTTCGCCTCTCCCTCCTCCACGCCTACTTTCCACGCCTCGTCCCCGGGAGCAATTCCCCAGGCACCTCCTTTCCTCCAGCTCGGAGGCGCCCTCCTCCTGCCTCGTCGCCTCCCGGCTACCCCTCCGCCCGCGGCCCCGCCCGCAGCCAATCAGTGCGCGGCCTCCCGCGGCCCCGCCCTCCCCGGCTGTTCCGGGGTGGCCCGGCGGAGCCCAGGCCTCGGGAGCGGAGGGCGGCGCCGCGGCGTGGGGGCCGATGGGGCCTGGCGGTCGGGCGGCGCCGGCGCTGGGCTCGCCTGGACGCGGGTGTGCGGGGCTGTGAAGGGGTGAGGCGAGAGCTGCGGCTCGCCCGGGATGGGCCAGCCCCGGCCTGCCGGGGCCGAGCCGGAGGCGAGGGCGGCGCGCGGGACAGGCCTGCCGGGCGGGCGGCCCGGGGACTGAGGTAGAAGTGGGCGCGGAGGAAGGGGCCGAGCCAAGGCGGTGGGTGGAGCGGCGAGGGGGGCGGAGGCTGGGCCGCGGCGGGCGAGCGGAGCGGCGCGCCTGTCCGGAGCTCGGCGGCGGCGGCGGCGGCGCCGGAGGAGGCAGAGGCGGCGGCGGGCCCGGACGAGCGCCCGGAGGTGGCGGACGAGGCGCCGGGGGCCCCCATGGGCGGGTGTGTGGGCGCCCAGCACGACTCCTCGGGCAGCCTCAACGAGAACTCGGAGGGCACCGGAGGTAGGTGAGCGCCAGGGGGCAGCCTCGGCCCCCCATTGTTCCCGGCCAGGCCCGGCCACCTGTCCCGGCCCCTGCGGGCCCGCGGGCCGCGCGGCCGGGGTCCCCGTGCCCCTTTGTCATCCCCGCCTCCACGTCACTCCCCGCGCTCCGCTTCCGGCCGCCCCGCCGGCCGCGGGGTCGCCCCCTTTTCTCCCTGGCCCCCGATAAAGCCCTCAGCGCTCCGGGGACGTAGCCCTCGGCCTCTCGACCCCACCGCCTCGGCTCGGGAAACTCGGACCAGAAACTGCCTCTGGCCACCTTCACTCCCTCTCCAGCTGGTTTAATTATTCAGGAACAGGATGGCGGCGCTGGGGTTGCAGAAAAGCCAATTGATGGGGGGTGGGGGGGAGCCTGATGCCTTCCCTCCGACGCGCCCCGTCACATCTCTCCGCACCCGTCCTTGTTCAGCAGAGTTGGCTGGTCTCAGCTTTCCTGAGTTTCAGATGACAGCTGCCCTGGTTGGTTCCAGTTTGGCCTTTTAAACCTGCAAGTTTCTGGAGCTCGGCTGGGCAAGTCTCAAGCGGCCACAGGCATTACTTTAACGAGGGGTGGGGAAACGGTCTTCCCGAGTAAAACGTGGCTTCTTGCTACAGCCCGGGGGTGTTGGACCAGTGTCGGGGTGGGCTAGTCAAATTCCTGTCCGTCTTACGTAAAGGAAAATATGTAGGATAAAAGTACAAATGCCTGAGAGTCCGTTTACCCTAGCAGGATCGGTACTGTAAAAGTTTTTGTAACACGAAACGCACTTCTTATTTATTGTAAAAAGCAGTTTGCTGAGGAGAGTATTTTAATGCAATTGGTGTTGTAGTATAGCAGAAGAATAATACAGTTAATTCTACTTTTAGTTAAATGACCTCTTGCTGAGTCCATTCTATAGCTTGTGTAGAGGACAGAATGTTTTAAATAAGAAATCGCTTTTAGGAACAGCAAAGATGACAGTGTTGGTCTTGTTCCAACCTTGTGTTAGACGTCTCAAAATGTGGGGCATAAGTTCCTAGACTAAGTCGTTTGGGGATGGGTGGGTTTACAACTTTTTCTTAACATGCTAGCTAGCATTTAGACCAGCTGCTTGCCTGTCACTAAGCTCCATCTGTAAACCATGTACATGAATGGTTTGGCTGATGAATGTCCTGAATTGCCTGGTGTTTAGCCATGCCACTTCATTTAAAGTGTATGGGCATCCTGTATGTCTAAGTCCTGGGTAAATAGTTTGAGAGCTCAGCGAAGCGTGTCTTGAAAAAATCGTCCATGAAAACGGTACTTTATAGTGCATTTCAAGTCAGAGCATAATTACTCAGTGGCACATTAACAATGAGATTTGCCCTGAAAACAGGGCAGGAAGATAAAAAGGGCATGATTGAAAACACCCTTAGGTTAAGATCAACTTGGGGGTCAGATGATTCTTCCTGCGGGTTGAGGTGATAATTAATGGTACTGAACTATAGGTGGTGTTACTTTTTAGTAAGTATAGGTAGTGTGCTTGTTATAGGTAGTGTTTAGTTTTTATTAAAATTTTTCACACTTATTTTAATATTCTAATTCAACGTTTTTCTATTGGTAATGCACTTGAACCAATTTATGGTTTTATGGCCTTTTGGTAGTGTGACTTATGACGAGCCAGGCATTATTAGCATGGGCTTTTTAAAGCAAGAAGTATTAGCTTTTGGTAGTTTATTACCAATGGTATCTAGTTAGATAACTATAGTATCAGTTTCTTTGAGAACTGAGTTCTCTGGATCTTAAGCTGTGCTTTACCTTTTTGAAATAAAGTTTAGAAAAAAGGAACCTCAATCACCAAACCTCTTTATTTTTTTTCTGGAGCGAAGGCATGACCCTGATGTAACTGGGGTGAGGAATGAGCTGTGTGGCATAAAAGGATTACTTCTGGAATTTAATTAGGGAGGCCTTTATTCTTCATTGTCATGATAGTTAAAGAGTTAATTGTGGTTTAAAGGAATTAGCTCAGGTGAGTGTTTCAGGTTAACATGTTAAATAGTTTCATGCTTATTATGATAGATTTTTGTTGGGAAGGGAAAGACTTTTTCCTAAGGGCGTTGGCACAGATCCTTCACTTTTGAGACGTACAACAGTTGTTAGTAGTTTTAATCTGGACATATTGGCCTATGAAAATTTTTTTATCAGCATGGAGTAAAATACAGTTTCCGATGCTTTTCATGACAGATTTAATTACATCCACAGTGTTGTGCAAACATCACCGTTTTAGAATGGCTTCACTTTCTGAATATCAGCAGACTTAGTAAGATGACTTTAAAAAAAAACAAACTTTTTTGGCTCTTTGAGATACTGTACTTTCCCTTTCCCTCTGAATCTAAGTCTCTTAAGTATGCAAATAACTGTGTGTATATTGAGAAAAACTTCCTTTCTAGGTGGATTAGTTCTTTGAAGAAATTTTGAGAAATTTTTGTAAGAGGTTATAGAATATGGAAATGGCTTAATTCATGTTATAGGATTTGTGTTGTCTATTGTTTTGGAATCAGTAGCTGTATCTTCTGGCATACCGTGCCTAGAATTCAGCTTTTGAGTTTCAGCTACTTTGACCATTTTTTAAATGCCTAATTTTAATCAAGAAAGGTATATTACAGGAATTATGCAAGATTATTTAACAGGTCTCTCCAAGCTTCCACACTCCTGGAATTTCCAATTGTTTTGACATTTGTAGACAGCATATTTTGTATGGTTCTCCACCTTATTATGACATTGTGATGCTGAGGTTGGCACTTAGGTCCTCTAGACAAGGCTCTAGCCCAAGGCATTTGCTAAGTAATTAAATCTCTGAGGATTTTTAAAAATAAGAAATATGTGAAGAAAAAACAATAAAATGAAATTCATTGAAGACAGCCAGTTACCTTCTATTCATATTTTGATCATTTCTTTAATGAAAATAGTGATGTACAAAGTAGGTTCTCACTTTCTGGGTGTGTCATTTATTCTGTACATTCAATGATATCCCAAGATTACTGACCCAGGCGGTCACCAGTTTCCAGGTTTACAGGAGGATAACTCTGAATGCTGAACATTGACTTCTTTATTTCAGAGTGTCTTGAGAATATCATGGAATTCTTTCAGATATCCATTTATAGCAGCCTTAACACCTACTTGATGAGAACAATGGTTTTTGAGTAACAACAGCTACCATTTATCCAGTATTTATTATGTAACAGGTACTGTGATTATGTTCTCATTTAGTCTTCAACAACTCTGGGAGGTGGATAGTATCTCTGTTTCATAGATGGATTGAAGCTGGGAGAAATTAAATAACTTGCTTAACATGGCATAGCTTATAAACGGCAGAGTCAGAGCTTAAACTCAGGGCTATAATAAAGAATGCTAGTTCTTTTCTTTTTTTCTAGTTTTATGTTTTAAAAATTTTAGTAAAATACATATAAAACTCACCACCTTAACCACTTTTTTTTTTTTTTGGCTGTGTTGGGTCTTCATTTCTGTGCGAGGCCTTTCTCTAGTTGCGGCGAGTGGGGGCCACTCTTCATTGCGGTGCGCGGTCCTCTCACTGTTGTGGCCTCTCTTGTTGCGGAGCACAGGCTCCAGACGAGCAGGCTCAGTAGTTGTGGCTCACGGGCCCAGTTACTCCGCGGCATGTGGGATCTTCCCAGACCAGGGCTTGAACCCTTGTCCCCTGCATTGGCAGGCAGATTCTCAACCACTGCGCCACCAGGGAAGCCCCTTAACCACTTTTTTTTTTTTTTTTTAAAGGAAGTTTCTTACTTTTTTTTTTTTTTTTTTTTACATTTATAGCTACTTTATTTATTTATTTATTTATTTTTGGCTGTGTTGGGTCTTCGGTTCGTGCGAGGGCTTTCTCCAGTTGTGGCAAGCGGGGGCCACTCTTCATCGCGGTGCGGGGACCGCTCTTCATCGCGGTGTGCGGGCCTTTCACTATCGCGGCCCCTCCCGTTGCGGGGCACAGGCTCCAGATGCGCAGGCTCAGTAGTTGTGGCTCACGGGCCCAGCTGCTCCGTGGCATGTGGGATCTTCCCAGACCAGGGCTCGAACCCGTGTCCCCTGCATTAGCAGGCAGATTCTCAACCACTGCGCCACCAGGGAAGCCCCTTAACCACTTTTAAGTGTACAGTTCAGTGGCATTAATTATATTCACAACGTGCAACCATCATCACTGTATTTCCAGAGTTTTTTATCACTCCAAACAGACTCTGGATCCATTAAGCAGTATCTTTGCTCCCCTCTCCTCCCAACCTGTGGTAACCGCTGATCTATGTTTTGTCTCTGAATTTGCCTATTGTAGATATTTCATATAAAAAGGATCATACAATGTTTATTGTTTTGTTGGTGGTATATTTCACTTACATGTCTTCCAGGTTTATCCTGTTGTAGCAAGTATCAATACTAAATCCTTTTTATAGCTGAATAATATTTCATTGTATATATATACACCACATTTTGATTATCTCTTCATCCATTGATGACATTTGTATTGTCTCCACTTTTTGGCTGTTGTGAATAATACAGCTATGAACTTTGGTGTACACATAGCTGAATCCCTATTTTCAGTGCTTTTGGATATATACCTAGGAGAACCTAGGAATTGATAGGTCATGTGGTAATTCTGTGTTTACGTTTTTGAGGAACTGCCAAACTTTCCCACAGTGGCTGTACCATTTTATATTCCTACTAGCAGCATACAAGGGTTCCAGTTTCTCCACATTTTCACCAACACTTGTTATTTCCCGTTTTAAAAATTATAGCCTTTCTAGTGGGTGTGAAGTGAGTGGTATCTCATTGTAGTTTTGGCTTGCATTTTGTAATGGCTAGTGATGTTAATGTGCTCATTTGGCATTTGAATATCTTCTTTTAATAGATAGAAATGTCTACTTAAGTCCTTTGCCTATTTTTTAATTGGGTTGTTTGGGGTTTTGTTGTTGTTGAGTTGTAAGAGTTCTTTATATATTCTGTATATTAAACCCTTATCAAGCTACATGATTTGCAAATATTTTCTCCCATTCTGTAGGTTGTCTTTTCACTCTCTTGATGGTGTCTTTTTTTTTTTTTTTTAAAAACCCCACATCCTGGAAACTGTAAAGTAAGGTAACTAACTTCAATGGTTTATTTATTTATTTATTTATTTATTTATTTATGGCTGTGTTGGGTCTTCGTTTCTGTGCGAGGGCTTTCTCTAGTTGCGGCAAGCGGGGGTCACTCTTCATCACGGTGTGTGGGCCTCTCACTATCGCGGCCTCTCTTGTTGCGGAGCACAGGCTCCAGACGCACAGGCTCAGTAATTGTGGCTCACGGGCCTAGTTGCTCCGCGGCATGTGGGATCTTCCCAGACCAGGGCTCGAACCCGTGTCCCCTGCATTAGCAGGCAGATTCTCAACCACTGTGCCACCAGGGAAGCCCCCTTGATGGTGTCTTTTGATGCACAAAAGTTTAATGAAGTCTAGTATATCTATTTTTCCCTTTGTTGCCTGTGCTTATAGTTTCAGTTTTAAATATGTATTTCATGCTTCACTGATGGAGAAAGAATAAATCTATAACCAGTAATTTACAAATTAACATTTGCTTTCTTAACTATGAATAGAAAGCTGTTTGTTTTTTTGTTTTTAATCAGTCATCAATTTTATACACATCGGTGTATACATGTCAATCTAGAAAGCTGTTTTAAGCTTATTTCCTCTGTCAGATCTGGTGAAAAGGTTGATTTGCAGTGAAATGGTTTTTGTTTTATTTTATTTTATTTTTTATAACTCTATTTATTTATTTTTATTTTTGGCTGCATTGGGTCTTTGTTGCTGTGTGCGGGCTTCTCCTTGCAGTGGCTTCTCTTTTGCGGAGCAAGGCCTCTAGGTGCGCGGGCTTCAGTAGTTGCGGCACATGGGCTCTAGAGCTCAGGCTCAGTAGTTGTGGTTCATGGGCTTAGTTGCTCCGTGGCATGTGGGATCTTCCTGGACCAAGGGTCGAACCCTGTCCCCTGCATTGGCAGGTGGATTCTTAATCACTGCGCCACCAGGGAAGCACCTGCAGTGAAATGGCTTTTAAAAAGTTGACAAAGGTAATCCATAAACCTACTTCAACTTCGTAATCAAGAGCTGATTGTTGTATTTTCTGGGGAAGCATTTTAAAATCAACAAGCGCTGAGTACCTATAATATGCCCAACTTTGTATTGGTTGCTGTTGTTCCAAAAAAAGGAATCATTATCCTATTTCTTGAGTATGTCAGAATCCTTTTCTGGGAAAACGTAATAAAATATGCACACATGAAGCAACTATAAAACACTATTTAAACAGATAAAAATACCATTGAATAAATTGTGCACATGCTGAGGGAATAAAGGAAAACAAAGTGGCCTCAGCTGCTCAAAGGTGTGGTCCCTCAACCAGCAGCATTGCCATCACATGAGAGCATGTTAGAAACGCAGAATCTCAAGCCCTAGCTCTGAACTATTGAATCAGAATCTGCATTTTAACAAGATTCTCAAATGATTCTCATGCACGTTAAAGTTCGAGAAACATTGATAGAGGATTGCTTACAATGGGAAGAGACTGGAGTGAGGAACCCATTAGGGTAAAAAAAAAATGGCAGGACTTGGTGATTTATTGGATGTAGGGATGGATACAGAAGAGAAAAGAAAATACCATGTTTGTGAACCTATCTATCTATCTATCTATCTATTTATTTATTTATGGTTGTGTTGGGTCTTCGTTTCCGTGCGAGGGCTTTCTCTCGTTGCGGCAAGCGGGGGCCACTCTTCATCGCGGTGCGCGGGCCTCTCACTATCGCGGCCTCTCTTGTTGTGGAGCACAGCCTCCAGACGCACGGGCTCAGTAGTTGCAGCGCACGGGCCTAGTTGCTCTGCGGCATGTGGGATCTTCCCGGACCAGGGCTCGAACCCGTGTCCCCTGCATTGGCAGGCAGATTCTCACCCACTGCGCCACGAGGGAAGCCCCAGAAGAATTTTTAAGTTGAGATATCATTTAGGAATGTGCAGAAGTTTAGATATGGAACTCCTAAATGTTCAGGATTATGAATGTGGATTTTGGAATCACCTGGGGGATTGACTGAAGGTTTAAAAGCGAATGACTGCTATAAGTAAGTAAAAAGAGGAGGAAAGTACTAAGAATTGAGTCATGAAAATTTCACAAAAGGTAGAGAAATGAGAATCATCTCTCAGGACCTGACCATAGTAAGTACTTAGTTTACTGAATTTTGTTGAATTATTGGGAAATGGGAAAACAGGTCTGCCTGTGAAACTGATAGATCTGATTGTATTTGAACTTTTCATTCTAGTACGGTGGTTGCAGAAATTCTAGTTGTAGTTTGACTCATATCCTAATACAAGATAGACTTTTTAGGCATCCAGCCCCAGAATATACCAACAGCCCTTTTGAGGTTGGTGTACTTCAGAACAAACACATCCTCTACAAGACATCAGTTACTCTTTTTTTTTTTTTAATTAATTAATTTATTTGTTTTTATTTTTTTGGCTGTGTTGGGTCTTTGTTGCTGTGCATGGGTTTTCGGCGAGCGGGGGCTACCCTTTGTTGTGGTGCACAGACTTCTTATTGCGGTGACTTCTCTTGTTGCGGAGCACGGGCTCTAGGCGCGCGGGCTTCAGTAGTTGTGACACGCGGGCTCAGTAGTTGTGGCTCGTGAGCTCTAGAGCGCAGGCTCAGTATTTGTAGCACATGGGCTTAGTTGTTCCGCTGCATGTGAGATCTTCCTGGACCAGGGATTGAACCCGTGTCCCCTGCATTGGCAGGCGGATTCTTAACCACTGCGCCACCAGGGAAGCCTATCAGTTACTTTCTTCACCAAGAATATCATGCAAATCTATTCCTTATATATTTTCAGTGTCCCATATATTATTTATACACATCATCTAACTAGGTTGCTTATTGAATTTTCTTTTGCTTCTACTCTTAGGGCTGTGCCTATAGTAAAAAATGAAGCACACTGAACATGACTAGGACTAAAGATTAAGTCTCCTCCTTTTTTATCCCTAGTGTGACAGTAGAAGTAAAAATCTTTCATATTTTTTTTTGGGTTGGTGAGCTCTGGGGCTTTATGAGAGGGATGCATAAAATTTCGTACTATTTGGAGAGAGACGTACTGTGAAATAGGAGGCATTTATTTGATAAAGCAGAGGGTGGCTGATTTGACTAGGAGTGGAGTTGTGTGGAAAGAACCAAAAGGGACATCCACAGCAAGAAAACGCAGGTTGGAGATACAGTGAGTGGTACTGTGGGTGGGTAGGTAGGTTCAGGAGGTATGAGAACTGAAATTAGGCCAGGGAAGCTACAGTTGGAAAATACTGCCATATGGGGCAAGCTGAATCCTCTTTGAGAAAAGATTTTAAAACTCCAGTTTACATTAAAAACTGACATGGTATGTTGTAGCCCCCGCCTCATCAGCTACCTTCCACTGAGCTAGTCCCACTCGTTTTCAATTTTCTACTAAGTAGAGGGTTGAAAATTTTTCCCAGTCAAGATTATTTTGGAATTTATGTTGGAAAGACATTTTGAAAGAAGAGTCTCATCATGGATATTAAATGGGCTGTTTTTTTCATCTCTGGTTTTGTATTTAGGAATCAGTTGCTAGTGATACACAGTATGGACAGAAGATTTAAGCCACTAGAAATGATAGGAATTGTCATTCCTTTGATTTTTGATGGCCCTAGTCTATAATACCTGTCTTTCTTATGGAGAAATTGTAATCAGTGGATTTTATTTTTAAATCTGATTTTCTTACTGTAAATGCAAAGCTTTGGCAGCACCTTGCTAGTAGTACTATACCCAGGTGAGTCTTCTAATGTGAATGAGTATTGAGTGTTAATAACAGTAATAAGGAACTTTTGCCTTTATGATAATGAATTATCTCTCTTGGGGTTTTTGACTGAAACACATTCTTCTCTTGTTGCAAGGGAGCATTAGGTTGATTTTGGTAAACAACATGATCATGCTGATTTAGTGGTTCTCTCCTTTTTCCTTACTGCAGACCACTTGAATGGTTTATCTTCACTTGGTGGACCACTGCACCTGATTCTTCCCGCCACCCCTCACCATCCCTACCCAACTTTCTGCTTCTGCTTGTCGGGCAGTACTAGGCTACCAGCAGGCTCCTCATGATTCACTGGTAGTTCAAGGACCGTAGGTTGAGACTTTACTAATGCGTATGTACTTAAAGATGCATGTGTGTTGGCCAAGAACAATCAAGCATGTATTCATCTTGCATCAGCTACTTTGACTTGCAGGCAGCAAGAATCAAGCTTGGTTTTGAATATACTCCATATATTGAGCTGAGTGGTTAAATATTGCTGAGTATACATTGGGTATTGTAATGCCATATTTTTGCATGTTTGCAGTAAAACTTTTAGAAGTTTCCATTATAGCTCTGTTTTTAGAAATGAAATTTCTGTTGAAGGTAGCTGTCTAAGAAAAAGAGATCTTTACATGTGGAGGTAATTTTATATGAATTTTACTTGAGTGTGAAGTCTTAATGATATACATTTGCTCAAGACTTCAGTAAGTAATGAATTAGTGACTTTGGGACTTCTCTGTTTAAGTTCTTACCCTCACAAGAAACCCTTCAGATAATTTTATGCATTTATTATAATTGGCTTGTAGGTATAAGCAGGGTCAGATTGCTTCTTTGCATTTGTTCAGATAGTTTCCATGCTTGTGGGCTGTGTGACAAGAGTATCAAAGGGGCAGAGTAACAAATAGTCCAAGTCATTCAAGGTATGAATCTGCTTCATAATAAACTATCACTTTCAACTCAGGGCAAACACTTTATTTTTTAGGTTCTTCTTGAAAGGAAGAAAGCTGTCTTTTAAAAATAGACAGCTTCTGTTATTTCTAATTGCCAGCACTTGAAGCTAACTATAAGTAGAGATATAAATAAGGCTTGCTCTGTGAAATCAGGTTAGCTTATGGTCTAATGAAGGAATCATATGTTTAAATAATTAGGAAGAGTTTAAAAAGTCTCTATAGCAATGAAAAAAGTATTATGGAAATTCAAGGAGCAGTGTGGAGCACTGTCAGAAAACTTCATTGGAGAGGTGATATAAGAAGTTGGTCTTGAAAGAGGAGTAGATGAAGAAAAGGCAGAAGGGCATTCTGTGTGCAGAGGAAATTACTTGTATAGAAATATGAAAAAACATGGCATTTTGGGGGACTGGCAAGAAGCTTGTGGAGGGAATGGTGAAACATGAAGTTATTAGGGTATGTTGTCAGATTTTGGAAGGCATAATTGGCATAATCAATAGACAAAGTTGTGAGACAATATTATAGGCGATACTAGTTAAGTGGTTTAAAATTTTACTTTTTGTTTTTTTGTGCATCTAATGAACTAATTCCCATTTAATGCTGCATTCTGAAGTTATTTTGTACAAATTTCTGATGTACTAGGTTGTTATAGTCTTTAACAGATTTTTCTTCTTTTGTAGTTGTAATGGGATTATTACATATTAAACATAAAGACAAAACCGATATCGTATATTAACGCATATATGTGGAATCTGAAAAAACTGGTATGAACGATCTTATTTACAAAGCAGAAATGGAGCCACAGACGTAGAGAACAAATGTATGGATACCAAGGGGGAAAGGGGGATGTGGGATGAATTAGGAGATTGGGATTGACATATATACACTATTGATACTATGTATAAAATAGATAACTAATGAGAACCTGCTGTATAGCACAGGGAACTCTACTCAGTGCTCTGTGGTGACCTAAATGGGAAGGAAATCCAAAAAAGAGGGGATATATGTATACGTATAGCTGATTCACTTTGCTGTACAGTAGAAACTAACACAACATTGTAAAGCAACTATACTCCAATAAAAATTTTAAAAATTAAAAAAATAAAATAGAAAAAAACCCATAAAAAATATGTTTGGTTTTTACATATACATGTAGGTGTTTGTCCCAGATCAGTTGTTTTCTCTTGGGTTCCAGTTTCTGGCATATGTGAAGAGTTTGGGCTAAGATTCTGCAGATCTGCCTGAGTTTTAATCTCTATTGAGAAAAGGCCTGCATTAGCTGTGGTACTTTGGGCTCAGTTTCTTCTGAAGAAAAAAAAAATTGTTGAAAAACAGCGGATTAGTGGATTAGATCTTCTCTATCAAGATATCTCATTCTTTTTAAAACATTTTTAATGATAATTTTCAAACATGTTGAAAAGTTGAAAGACTCTGGTACAAACACTTGAATACCCATCAATTAGATTGAACAAATGTGTGTGTGTATGTATATATACATTTGCTTAACTGTTTGAAAGTGAGTACGGACATCATGACACTTCAACATGCATCTTTAAAAAATAAAGCTCTTCTCCTACATAACAATACTATTATCACTCCTAAGAAGATTAACTGTTATTCCCTAAGATCTAGTCCATAATCAGAATCTCCCAGTTGTCCCCCAAGTGTCTTTTATATCTGTTTTTTTCAAAATAGGATCTAATCTGCATTTAGACATTGCATTTGTTTGTCTCTTTAATCTTTTTTCTTTAGAAATTTATTCTTTTTTTTAAGATTTTTAAAGATTTATTTATTTATTTATTTATTTTAGGCTGCATCGATCTTAGTTGTGGCACGCAGGGTCAATGATGGGATCTTTCGTTGCGGCCCATGGGCTTCTCTAGTAGTGGGTTTCTCTCTGGTTGTGGCGGCGGGTTTTCTCTGGTTGTGGCGTGCAGGCTTCAGGGAGCATGGGCTCCAGAGCACATGGGCTCTGTAGTTTGCTGCATGCACACTCTCTAGTTGAGGTGTGCTAACTCAGTAGTTGTGGCACATGGGCTTATTTGCCCCACGGCATGTGGGATCTTAGTTCCCTGACCAGGGATCGAACCCACGTCCCCTGCATTGTAAGGCGGATTCTTTACCACTGGACCACCAGGGAAATCCCTCTTCAATCTTTTTAAATTTTTTTTTTTTTTAAAGGAATTCCTTTATTTTTATTATTTATTTATTTATTTATTTATTTTTGGCTGTGTTGGGTCCTCATTTCTGTGCGAGGGCCCTCTCTAGTTGCGGCAAGCGGGGGCCGCTCTTCATCGCGGTGCGCGGGCCTCTCACTATAGTGGCCTCTCCCGCTGCGGAGCACAAGCTCCAGACGCGCAGGCTCAGCAGTTGTGGCTCACGGGCCCAGTTGTTCTGCGGCACGTGGGATCTTCCCAGACCAGGGCTCGAACCCGTGTCCCCTGCATTGGCAGGCGGATTCTCAACCACTGCGCCACCAGGGAAGCCCCTCTTCAATCTTTTTAAATCTAGAAAACCTCCCCCCGCTTTTCTTCCCTATGATATTGACTTTTTGAAGAGTCTTATATTATGTACCACCATCTGGATTTGTCTGTTTCCCTGTGGTGTATTTAGTGAATTCTTATAGCCTCTGTATTTTCTTTAGACTGGAAATTAGGTAGATCTAATTCTTTTTTTTTTTTTAAGATTTAATTTTTATTTATTTTTGGCTGCGTTGGGTTTTCGTTGCTGCGTACAGGCTTTCTCTAGTTGTGGTGAGCGGGGGCTACTCTTTGTTGCTGTGCACGGGCTTCTCCTTGCGGTGGCTTCTCTTGTTGCAGAGCACGGGCTCTAGGCGTGCGGGCTTCAGTAGTTGTGGCATGCGGGCTGTAGAGCGCAGGCTTAGTAGTTGTGGCGCATGGGCTTAGTTGCTCTGCGGCATGTGGAATCTTCCCGGACCAGGGATCGAACCCGTGTCCCATGCATTGGCAGGTGGATTCTTATCCACTGCGCCACAGAGGAAGTCCCAGGTAGATCTAATTCTAACAAAATATGTATGATTCTTTATTTCCTAGACTATAGTAGATCCAAAATCCAAACTTTTCCTAGTTCTTTTCTGCTATCTAACTTCCAACACTGGGATAACCTTTCATTATGGAACAAGTATGAGCCTTTTTTTGTTTTTCATTTTTCCACGCAGAAATAATCCTGCCATCCTGAATATCGTAGTACTATTATTCTTTAGTGCTTAGTCTCCTTCTCTTGTTCTTTCCCCCAACTTTATTGAGGAATAATTGAAAACTATTGTTGTATATATTTAAAGTATACAATATCATGATTTCATATACATATACATTGTGAAACTATTACCCAAATCAAGATAATTAACACATTCTTGGTAATGAGAATCCTTAAGGTCTACTCTCAGCGACTTTAAAGTATAGAGTACTGTGTTATTAACAGTCACCATACTGAACATTAGATCTTCATAACTTTTGCTTCTTAAAACTGAAAGTTTGTACCCTTTGATCCACATCCCGTTCTCCCATTTTTACAAAGATCTATCATCGTTATTTTTGTACATTACTTATATTCTCACAATATAAGCTGCATTGGACCTGGGACAGAGACTTCAGTTTTCTCATAGTACTTTAGGTTCAGTTAACAATTGTGTGGAACACATCTTTGACTTTATCATGGCGTTAGGGAGAAAGTGATATTTTCTTGATAGAACATTATTTAATTCTAGAACGAAAACCTTGTTAAATAAGACCATACAGTGTAATGAAAAGATCTGGGAGTCAGAATTCTTCAGTTCTGGTTCCACCTCTTTTCCCTGTTTCAGTTACCTTAAATAAGTCACTTGACTTCCTGGTTTCTTAGTTTTTTTTCTCATCTATAAAATGAGCATGTTGGATGAGATCAGTAGACTCCAACTTTTTAGACAGTTGAATCTTCTTTTTTAGGTATGTATTACACTGAACACTAATATATCAGTCTCAGCATTTGATTTCTTTTTATTTTGATTGTGTATAGTCACTAAAAAATAAAAATAACTGATTTAGAGTCTCATAAAGTTCTATAGGAGATTTTTTAAAAGTTTGAATCACTAACACTATCAGCTGTACTCAGAACTTAAACACTAACATGTCATACAGTATTATGGTTTATGTTTTACTTTCACTAAGCATTCTTCAGTTAATTTTTAAGATGAGGGCATATACTGAGCAGATGCATATGAGATTGCTCTGACATTTAGTGAAGCCCAGACATCCATGTGCTGTATTAGTGTGTTCCCTGGTGCTGTGTTATATGTATGTGCTTGTATTAATAAAAGGCACATGCAGAGCTGTGGTTTTCCCAATCAGTGACACAGTTACAAGACGTTCCTTAAGTTTCATATATGCGTAGAGAAGGCAAGAGAAGCTTCATTTCAATGACTCTGTGATCATTTTGACCAAGCAGCATAAGCTAACATGTTTCATGATGGTCTTTATGTTTGAAATTTAACATTAGATGTGTGGTACTTTTTATTAGGGTTCTTAAAAAATAGCAAAAATATATTTTACAAAATAGTTTATGTTTATGGAATGCTGAAACACATGTTTGGTCTCTTGAATTCTTTAGAACCAGTTTAAAAAGTTGTGTGACTAGATCCTAGGGAAAGTCTTAACCTAACACACATAATTTCAATCAGGTTTTCTCTACTCTCAGGATCCGTGTACTGTGTTGGGCATTGTATTAGATATTTGGAGTTTCATAGAATTAATGAAAGAATAGTACTATATTAATTAAGAAGTTTACACAATTCAGAGAAATAATATGTTATCCAAATTAATTTTGATGCTAACTTCTAGAGGAAACAAAGGAAAGATAAAACATTAAAAATAGTGAAGAGATCAAGAAGATGGTGACTGTTGTAGCTATACCAGTAATTGCCATCTGGTTACAGATCTGGAAATTGGTTCACTTACTCCCTCTAATTGATTTGCTTTCACCAGGAATTAAAAGGATGGGGAACAAGCCCTCAGGGTGGTCTTTCTCTTCCAGAGCAACTTTTGGCTTAGAATGCACTCTGTAAGTGTAGGTATTTTATTATTCAAGATGTGAACTTCACCTCTCAGTTCATTTGAAGCTGGAAGTGCACCTTGGCATGGTTAGGCCTTTGCTTTTCCCTACCTCTGACGCCATGTCACTTTTCACTTTTCTCTTTTCTCTCTTGAGCATAAAATATTCCAACTCTTTGCCTACAATTGGGCAAACTTGTATTATGTTTAACCTTTGGAAGTTCAGACAGTGAGTACTTCATGGAAAAGGGATTGTTGGATGAGATCTTGTGTTTGTGATTTATGAAGGAGGAACTAGAATCAGAAGAGGTGCTGAGAAGGACCTGGAGGTGAGGTCTGGTGTCTGCCATGTTTGTGAGGGTCTGACTCTTGCTTATGAAGAATGGACTAGATTGAGATGAATCATAGAAGGGATGTCAGCGGAAGATCTTTGCATGTAGTGAATAAAGCTTAGCTTCTTCCCATTTCAGGGCCTTTGCCTTAATGTAAATAAATATTTGCTGTGTAGTGCTTTTTATTACAGTTCTTAAAAATAGCATGATCTTTCCCCATGTTTTATTTTTTTATATTGCTTTTGGAAATTATTTGTTTACTTGTTTATTTCCTGTCTTCTCCCACAATATTATAAGGTCTGTGAGGTCAGGGGCCTTTTCTGATTTCTTCTTTACTGTATGCCTAGTATCTAGTATAGTTACTGGTACATGTGCATTCAGTAGTTGCTGATTGAATAAATAAGTGAAATAATGAATGAATAGTTGTGACTATTTTATCATTTGGAGAATGAAAAGTTTACTACTTGCCTTTAGTTATTTCATTTGTTTTTTGGGTGAAATATATAGTAATAAAAACTATTGTAATGTTGTAATGTACAACTATGTCCTTGGTTGTACAAGGGCCTATTATCTTTAGTGATCTTCCTCATGATAATTAACTCTGGGATAGATTCTTATTTGCCTATTTGCTGAAAGGAGGGAGTGATCTGATTTGCTTGTTAAAGTCTCCCCACTTATTTTGTGTTTATTTGTGTATTATTCTGTCATCCTTAGCAAACTTAGTGGTGATTTGAATTGCTTTGCATATGAAAAGAGGGTTAATTATATTTAAAGCCCACCCAGCCCAGTAGCATTTATGTCAGGCTGTTTTTGAGCTGATTCTGTGCTTATGTTGAATGCAGCAGAAATCTAGGTCTCACATGCAGCCTGTAAACTATTATATTGACAAGGAATAATGAAGACACCCTTTAAGAATTCTCTGAATTTAGGTGTTTGGGGTTTTTCTGAGGAGACATTTTAGGGGATGTTGGAGAAGGGCAGAGCCTGGGGACAACTTGTAGGGTGGAACTGCTCTCTGAAGTACTTTACTAAAGACTGATTTCACTGTGGGGCTCAGAACTATTCGTCCTTTATTTATTTATTTTCTAAACCACATTCCTCCATATAAAAACTATTGAGTTGGCCAAAAAGTGCCTTCGGTTTTAAAGTGAAAATAAAAGACACATTTTTCATTTTCACCAAGAACTTTATTGAACAGCATATTCACCCTTTTGTTTCACTACCTTCTGCCATTTTTCAGGCAACTTAATAATTCCATCTTCCAACTTTTTATCTTTTTGAGCAAAGAACTGTTCCAGGTGCCTTTTACAGTCTTTCAGGGAATTGAAATTTTTTCCGTTAAGAGAATTTTGTAAAGACCGAAATCAATCGAAATCCGAAGGTGCAATGTCTGGCGAATACGGCGGAAATCAGAACTTCCCAGCCAAGCTGTAACAGTTTTTGCCTGGTCATCAAAGAAACATGCGGTCTTGCGTTATCCTGATGGAAGATTATGCGTTTTCTTTTGACTAATTCTGGACGCTTTTCGTCAAGTGCTGCTTTCATGTGGTCTAATTGGGAGCAGTACTTGTTGGAATTATCATTTGGTTTTCCGGAAGGAGCTTATAACAGAGGAATCTCTTCCAATCCCACCATATACACATCACCTTCTTTGGATGAAGACCAGCCTTTTGTGTGGTTGGTGGTGGTTCATTTCGCTTGCCCCACAATCTCTTCAGTTCCACATTATTGTACAATATCCACTTTTCATCGCCCGTCACAATTTGTTTTAAAAATGGAACGTTTTCATTATGTTTAAGTAGAGAATCACATGTGGAAATATGGTCAAGAAGGTTTTTTTCACCTGACTTATGTGGAACCCAAACATCAGAGCGATTCACATAACCAAACGGGTGCAAATGATTTTCAGTGCTTGATTTGGATATTCTGAGTATGTTGGCTATCTCCCGCATGGTATAATGTTGCTTGTTCTCAATTAATGTCTCGATTTGCTCGCTATCAACGTCAACTGGTCTGCCCGACTGTGGAGCATCATCCAACGAGAAATCTCCAGCATGAAACTTTGCAAACCACTTTTGACACGTTCGGTCAGTCATAGCACCTTCCCCGTACGCTGTACAAATCTTTTTTTGTGTTTCAGTTGCATTTTTACCTTTCTTGAAATAATAAAGCATGATGTACTGAAAATGTTTTTTTTTTTCTTCCACCTTCAATATTAAAATGGCTACACAAAAATTCACCAATTTGGATAAGTCATTTAAAAAATAAATTTATTTATTTATTTTTGGCTGTGTTGGGTCTTCGTTGCTGCGCGCAGGCTTTCTCTAGTTGCGGCGAGCGGGGGCCACTCTTCGTTGCAGTGCGCAGGCTTCTCATTGCAGTGGCTTCTCTTGTTGTGGAGCACGGGCTCTAGGCACCCAGGCTTCAGTAGTTGTGGCTCACGGGCTCTAGAGTGCAGGCTCAGTAGTTGTGGTGCACGGGCTTAGTTGCTCCGCGGCATGTGGGATCTTCCCAGCCCAGGGCTCGAACCTGTGTTCCCTGCATTGGCAGGCGGATTCTTAACCACTGTGCCATGAGGGAAGTCCCACATACATTTTCTTGATTCTTACAAGGAACCTTTGACTTTTAAGGAAGGCTGATATTAATATCGCCATTTTAGAAGGGAGGAAACTGAGGCACAGAGATGTTTTGATCTGATTAAGGGATAAAAAGAGTAGCCCAAACTGTAAGCTCTGTCTTCTGTTTTCTAATTCAGTATTCTCTCCACAGATGGTAAGGAAGGGTTTTGGTTGACTTTTCTATCCTTGGAGCAGAATGTGTGTGTGTGTGTGTGTGTGTGTGTGTGTGTGTGTGTGTGTGTGTGTGTGTGAGTGTTTTCATTCATGGCAGTAAACACAGTTGAGTTGAAGTTAATGAAATGTGGTTCTTAAGGACTCTTGTGTTCATACTCCAAAATGGAGATGGCAGCAGTAAGAAATGAGGTGGGTAATTGTCTTTGATCTTAGTCAACAAATTATATTGCATCTCACAAGATAGAAATTTTGAACTAAGATCTTAATTATCTAACTGGCTCAAATGGAAAAAAGTGATAATCTTGCTCATTTTCTTTTGTGCCCCTTTACTCAGTTACCTTCTTTTTCATCGTTACCTCTGCCTCCTATCCCAGACTGAATGTTTTCAGCTTAAAACTCAGTTTTATTCAAGCTTGACTTGAATTTAGCAGTTGAACTTTGTGGGGAAGCAAGTTTCCTTCAGGTCCTTAAAGTACAAGAAAAGAAGGCTTTGTCTAATTTGGAGAAAGCTTAAAAAGTCTTTTTAATAAAGGGTGCTCTTAAATCACCCTTAGTGGAGTATTAGAATATCTGTCTGCTTCAAATCATAGAGTGGTGATTGTCCTGAAGGGTGAGTTGAAGGAGGTTACATGAAAGTTCACTCTGATTAGTATATACAGAAATTTAAGGATGGGGCTTGGAACCCAGAAGTGAATGAGTGTCTGTGCTTATAATATCAGCATATGGACATTTGAAACCAACTCCTGGTTTTTATACCTGATAAAAGGAACTGAAACCATCCGTCACCTGGAGTGTCTCATTCAGAAGTGGGGAGGGGGGAACCTATGGTGGTCCCATAATATAGTTTCATTATCAGAGCTTGTACTTTTTCTGGCAGTCACCAATAAATTTCTTCCTTGACTTGGAAATAATAATTTTAACTTGATGTTGATTAAACAGCTTTTGGGCCTTTGATCATTGCTGTGTTGCAAAAATTAACACGCAGGGCCTGTTGAACAAACCCTTCTGTGAATTTGGCTTTTGTGGCTCTTGGTTTGTGATGATTGCATCTTGTCATGGATACTTCTCTCTTCCTAAATGACTCAAGAGTAGTTTATATACCCTTTAAATTCTCATAACTATGAAGTGAAAAATTGAGATGTGCCACTACATATAACAAGTAGGACATAATGAAAAGGAATTTGAGGAAACAATAAAATGATACCCAATATTTCTAGACTGAACCTTGAATAAGACACTTAAGCTGTAACAAGAGCTTTGAGAATGGGGAAAATTGCTTATCTGTAATAAAATGTAATAAATACTACTGGAGGCAAGAAGGAGACTATCTTTTTGCATTGGATCCATCATGGGGTAGAAAACAGGTTCCTGTGTGTGTTTGTATTTTTGTTTTCTATATACCAGCACTAAGTGTACTGACTAGAAATTACAGTGTAACTGTATAGGACAAGCAAATGACTGGAAAAAGAACCTTTTTCTTTTTCTGTCACAGATGATCTTTAACCATTTTAAGAAGGGAATAATAAATAGGGACAGAACTTACTTTTCAGTGGTAGAGGTAGGTTTTTCAGTTTGGGACAAGGATGTATACTAAAAGTCTTAGGTGTATGAAAGTTTCACCATTTATCAGAGGAGGGAAAAGACGTTTTCAGGCGAAACATTGAGGGAGATTAAAGAAAATTAAGACGTAGAATAAAATTCAGTTTCCGTTGAGAAATAATTCTGATAGTTCTGATTTAATAATAAATAGGAAGTATAAACAACATTGGTGAGTTATTTTTGTAGTAAAATCTTGGGGGGGGAATGCTATACAATTTTAAAATAGTTAAAGTATTGATTAACAATATCTTTGCATTTATTTCTAGATACAAGCTACAAGCTACTTATAACATTGCTAAACTAAATCAATACCTGTCCAGAAGTTCAGACTGGAGCACTTGTAAGATCACTTTTGCCTTCTAAGTAAGAAAAGAGAATAATTAAAGCTTTTGATTCCTATACATAGCATGCACACTCTTATACATATATGTTCATTATATATACAATATATATACAACATAAACACTATACACATATACAACGTATACGTAGATATATAGACATATACTATGCATATTATATACATTATTATATATAATCTCTTTGTTTTATATGAGAATTTGTGTAGGATGAATCCTTTTTTTACTAACTTATGGTCATTTTAAAATCTTTTTAAAAACTGAAAATTTTTTTAAATGTAAAAAGCAGGTTTAAGAAAAAATTTATCCTGTGACCTAACGTGAACATTTTCGTGTACATCCTTTCAGACTCAGAGTATATGGCTGTGTGTATAAAAGAGAGAGTGAAGCAAAAATGTGTTCATATGTTTAGAGAAATTGTGATGTGCTTTTTAAGGTCACAGCTACAGCTTCTAGAGTTTGACTTTACTGATGTGTTAGCTTTGGGATATAATGAGTATGTCATTGTTAGCTTTTCATTTTGGGAGTGTTGTCAGTATTTTTTCTAAAATTGAGCTGGCTGTTTTAAAAGTTAGGAATTAGTAGAGTCATCATAATGATGTGAGAGATGCACATTCCAGGACTTAATGTGAGGAGATGCAGTGTAAACTGGAGAAAGGAATACCACACTATAATTGGCAAGTTGCTTGATGCTTTTTTGTGGGCAGTTTGCAAGAATTTAGTATTTCTTTACTTCCTTCTGAAAAGTTAAATAAGCTGAAAGTAAAGCTTGGGATTTTGTAATGGTGATAGCCATAGATGCAATTTAAAAGGATTAAATGACATCCAAGATATATTTCTTTTCCCATGAATCTAACCCAAAGGCAATACACTTTCTAGTAGTTTTTCTGTCACTTTGATTGTTTGCATCAGATATCACTTTCTTTTTAACTTGATAGAGAATTTGATGTTTGAGCCCCAGTTCTGCTTTATGGATTTTGTGGCAAAATCTTAGACAAGCCAAAATATCATTATTTTCTATGGTTCTGCTGTACCTACTCTTGGATTCTTATCTGTTCTTAAAAGCAAGAGTTCTTTGCACTTAGAATCCCATTCAAGGAGAAGGACTTGGCAGAGGAACACAATTTCAAGTAAAGTATGTTTACCCACATCTTTGGCAGGCTCTTAAAAACATTAGAATTTCTCAAGCAAAGGAAACTTTTCAGATTGAAAAGGGAAACCATCTTGAATAAAGAATTGTATGGACTGCTAGTATCTTTCTCAGGAAACACTTAGTACTAATTTTGGCACTGGGCTTGGGACAGGCACCAACATGCTTTTAGTAATTAGTGTCTGGGAAATAGCATGTTGTTTGGGCACTTCAGATCAATGCCAACTTGCTATGCCATCTTAAGTACTGGTTCACAGCTTTGAAACCTCATGGAACCCCAAGACTTTAGAGATGGATTGATCATGTAGTTTCACTTTGTCGGTGAAAGTCTGGGACCATGCTGAACACTTATTCTAGTAATTCTTAAAACCACGAGACACCATAGTCCTAGTGGCTAAGAATATGAACCTTGGAGTTAGTCTAGGTTTAAATCCCAGCTATACCATTTAGCTGTATGATCTTTGGGATATTTTTTATATTTATTCATTTAACAGACATTTAGGTATTGTTTTTTATGTTCCAGGCACTGTTCTAATTTTGTGAGAAATATTACCTCATTAAATCTTTGTAACAATCCTGTGAAACAGATATTACTATTGTCATCTCCCTTATCCTCCTCCCCACCTAGATACTTTACCTTCTTAAGTTTGTTTCCTCATTTTAAGATAGAGATTACACTAGAGTTATTGAGAGGATTGAGTGGGATGGTATAGAGTGCACTCTGCACAGTGGCTGGACCACAGTATGCATTCTCTGTTGACTGTTGTTACTTTTTCTGAGAAAAGCAACATTTTTGGCAAACTGCTGCCTTCATCTGTGATGTAACAGTCAGAGTAGTAGGGATCATTCCCTGCAGGGTTTTTGAAATGCTTACAGGAACTTTTCTTCCTTTTCCTGAAGAATTTTGAGTTGGTCAAGGAAAGTCTCAAAGTGTCTAATTCTGTCTAGACACAATCAGCACCCTTAGGGTGTCGTGGGTTTTGGGGGCCAAGTGAGATCTAAGTTAATATCATGGTTGTTGTACCAAATCCAAATTATATCCACGTGATTATCAAAGGGTCACAGGTCTTTTTTTTTTCTTTTTTACTTTATTTAAAGATAACATCGGACTTCAGAAAAGTTGCAAAAACAGTACAAAGAAGTTCTGGTACCCTTCATCCGAATTTCCCCAAATGTTAACATTTTATCACAGTTGCTTTATCATACTCTTTATATATACATACATGTGTGTAAATACTTAAATTTTCTTGAGCTGTTTGATTAAGATGCACACAGTAAGCCCTTTTACCCCTAAATACTTTAGTGTGTATTTCCTAAGAAAAAGGACATTCATATAACCACAATATAATAATCAAAATCAAGAAATGAATATTGAAATAATATTTACTCTAGACTTTATTCAGATTTCCCCATTGTCTTCATTAATATTCAGAGAAAATCACCTAGGATCATTCATTGTGTTTTAAGTGTCATATCTCTTTAGTCTTCTTTAATCTGGAACGGTTCTGGAGACTTTGTCTTTTCACGACGTTGGCATTTTGAAAAGTACGTGCCAGTTATTTTGCAGAGTGTTCATCAATTGGAATTTGTCTGATGTTTCCTCATGCTTAGGTTCCTCCATTATTATGCAATCTGGGTAAGAATACCACAGAAGTGAGATTGTGTCCTTAGTGCATCATGTCAGGGGTCATATAATGTCTGCTTTTCCCGTTATTGGTGATGTTAACTTTAATCACTTACGGTGCCAGCCAAGATTCTTCCCTGCAAAGTTATTGTTTTTCCCTCTGCAAATAATAAATATCTAGTAGGAAGACTGAGTCTATGTAAATATTTTGTTTCTTATCAAACAGGCACTAGTTTTAGCATCCGTTGGTAATTCTTGCCTTAAATAATTATGGTGGTTTTCAAATTGTGATTTTTCTTTTTTTTTTTTTTTTTTTTTTTTTTTTATAAAGTCCTTTTTATTAGTCAAAATCACAATCACCTTGATTAAAAGGATAGGATATGCCATCCTCAGCAGAAAATGATACAGTTTATAGAAAACCTCCCCGCCCCCCCCAACACCTCCCAATTAAAAACTAGAAAAAAATCTGCCCTCCTTCCCTGCGATGTCACGGTAGGCTGACTCCCCAGTGGCACTGCGGCTCTGGGGTGGGCCAGCTCCCCGCAGCACCCTCCAGTACACCTTGGGGAGAGGAGGGATGCTGGTGGTCAAGGAGGTTGAAACAGTAGTTCCAGTAATACCAGTTCCCAAACATGCACTTCCTTCCTTTCCCCCAAAGCCTGGGACCAAGGGGAAAGCTGGATAGATATAAGCCCAGCCATAAGGAGCAATTTGAGGAGGGAAAACATAGTCCAAGGACGTTAGGAGAAGAATTCCAACATACTTCCTCCCTCCTCCCGCTCAAAAAAAAAAAGGCAATTTGGGGGTCTTTATCACACCAGAAATGGTTCCCCTCAGACCTGAGAAAAAGACTAAGATATCCAGTCTGGGGAGGGGGTACTGGGAAACTCAGAGCTCGTCTACCCTTGAACCTCCAATTGACTTCATCTCCACAGCAATGGCTAAACTAGGTCCCTTTTCTTGGCAACCTGCACTGTCCAGAACAGGAGATGGAGAAATACAGGGCGAGGAGATCAGGAGGGCACCCCAGGCCCAGGGGTCCCCCCCAAGGTTCCCTCAGTCCTCGGGTGGGATGCGCAGGGCAGAATACACCATCACCCGACTGTCCTCCTGCCGTCGGCCTGCAGAGGGGAATGGGGGTGAGTCTTGGGCAGGGTGAGAGCAGAGCACTGACACATGGGGAGTCCTGGACAACAAGGGGAGGGGGTCCCCAGATGGTGGGGATAAGTGCAGATTCAAACCCACCAGTCACTGACTGGCTGAACCCAGACTGCTCCTGGTAAAGCCTAGAGACTAAAGGTCATGAGTGGACAAAGCAAAACCCTGAAGGTGGTGGAATAGACCGACGAGGAGACAGAGAATGGTGGGCAATGGACCCGGGCTAGGGCTGGGCTCAGTCATGGGCAGTGGGCAGGCAGGTGGGATCTGTCAGGCGATCAGTCCAGGTAGTCAGTCCTTACACGAGAGACTGCGCTGGATACTTCGGAAGGACCCTCCAGCTGTGATGAAGGCCCAGAGCCCCATGGAAACAGTGACTGCATAGATGGGCAGCAGGCTGGCCTCGTACCAGGGGTTCAGGAATGTCAGTCCCGATGTCAGTAGGTGACTCCCAACCACCAGGCCCAAAGCCCAGTACCGTCTCCTCTCACAGGCATCAAAGAACACAACTCCCCAAAAGGTATGGAGCAGGATAATGGCTGCTGTCAGAAAGGCTGAAGTCAAGAAGTAATAGGGTGAGTCTCCATGGATCCCAACCACACCTGGCCCAAGTGCATCGGCCAAAATATTGATAACAGAGAAGACACCACTGATGATACCGAAGGAAAGACCAGAAACATAGGCCATCTGGCGGATGGAGATGGGTGATCTTCCGTCCTCACTCAGCGATGCTAACCCCTCATCTGCCTTCTTAAGCAGCTTGTAGTAGGCAAAGCGGAACACCTCCTGTAGAAGGACAGAGACTGCAGCACCAAAAATCAGGAGGCCATACTGGAGTCGGGCATCTGACCGGTCGGTCACATGGACCAAGATGAACCAGACCACAGAGGCCAAGAGCAGGGAGACCAGCCAGAAAAATGCCCCGGCGACCAAGATGATGACGCGAAGCGGGTCTCCTGCCACAGTGATCAAGAAAAGCGCAAAGGCCGGGCCGAAAGCGACGAAAGTGCATCCGAAAAACACTGCGGCCCCCATGGCTGGGCAGCTGGGGGCGAGGTGGGGGCCCGGCCAAGAGAGGCGAAGGGGTGAAGCACGCCAGCCAGGGAGTCCGCGTGGGGTGGCGACGCGACCCCGTGAGGGGCGCGGTGCAATGTCACCCCGGACCCCCGGGAAGGCGGGGACACCGAAACCCCAGATACAGGTCGGCGCGACTTCCTCTACGGAAGCCGAGGAGGGGACCAAATTGTGATTTTTCTAATTTCACTATTTGTTTTATATTTATTAATCAGCATTTTAATGTAAGAAAGAGCTCTCATCTCCCCTATTTGCTTACTTATTTACATTGGTATGGACTCATGGTTTTCTGTTTTATTCCATGGGGTATAATCTGTTACTATTGTTATTTATTTTGATGCTCAAATTGTACCAGATTGGCCAGTGGGAGCTCCGCCAAGCTGGCCTCTGCGTTCTTTTGACATGACTTCATTATTCTTGATCACTTCTTTGTTTTCTGACATAACAAGATGTTCCAGTTTCATTTTGTATTTTACCTGTCAGAGCCCTGGAATCAGCCAGGGACCCCTGGTTCCTTTTAGTGGAGAATGATATGTAGAAGCCAAAATCTAGAATCCAGGTGTGTTTGGTGCTATTGGAGTGTCTTTGCCTCTAGATCCTCATGGTGGAAAGAGCTAGGATATATATTTATATATAGCCTATATATCCCTAAGCTATATAGGAGATACAGATATATATGATATATACATGTGTATAACACACATCTGTACCTTTTTATATATTAAAAACAATGAGTTCATACTGATCTCTCTCATTCAGTCTAATGGTACAGGGTTCATTCTAGCCTTTCCCTGTCCATATTTATAATTCTCTTTCTAAGAATAAAGAAACCTGGCTCCCAATTTCCGCAGTGTATTTACTTGTTTACTCAGTCTGAGAATACACATAGAATAGTTTGGAATTGCTAATACATTTCATTGTGAAAAACAAAACTACTAACTAGAATTCAGTTACAGTTAAATTCATTGATTTCTAGTTGTGTTCCATTTTTAGTTTTCCCCCTCTTGTTGATTTTGTTTGTTTGCTTATTTGAGTATGTGTAATGTTAACATAGTTCTAAAAGTTAGAACTAGGCAAAAAGGTATACTCAGAAGTGTAACCCTTATTCATTTCTACCTCTTACCCATCTTTCCATTATTTCCATTCACCCTCTGTAAGTAACCAGTACCATTAGTTTCTGATTTATCCTTCTGTTTCCTTTTGTACAACTGAGCTGATACATGTCTGTCTGCTTTCCTTCCTTCCTTTTTTTTTTTTTTTTTAAATTTATTTATTTATTTTATTTATGGCTGTGTTGGGTCTTCGTTTCTCTGCGAGGGCTTTCTCTAGTTGTGGCAAGCGGGGGCCACTCTTCATCGCGGTGCGCGGGCCTCTCACTATCGTGGCCTCTCTTGTTGCGGAGCACAGGCTCCAGATGCGCAGGCTCAGTAATTGTGGCTCACGGGCCCAGTTGCTCTGCGGCATGTGGGATCTTCCCAGACCAGGGCTCAAACCCATGTCCCCTGCATTGGCAGGCAGATTCTCAACCACTGCGCCACCAGGGAAGACCCTCCTTCCTTCCTTTTTTTTTTGTTGTAGGACTTCTTTTGAATAGTGAAAATTTGGTTCTCCAAATTATGTTATACCTTTCAGTGTAGTTTTTGGCCTTACAGTGCCTCATCAGCAGTACCTACTCAGAATACATTTGTGTAAATACATGGTGATTATACATAACTTGTTTTAGGTGTGGCATTTGATAGACAGTCTCATTACTTTATAGTTATACCATCATGCACAGTGATAACTATGCTCTTAAGGTTTTGAATGTCTCATAGAACTCCTTGTTTGAAATGGGCTAGTTTCCTCCATTGTATGTAGTGCAGATATTTAATGATCGTCATCATTGCAGATATTTAAATGATGTTTTTGTATACGCTCTTATGTAATTCAAACATGTCTGAATTAAAAAGCTTTGAATTTCCAAAGAATAGGAACTTTTTTTGCTTGATTGTACAGTGAAGCACACCAGTACTTAGAGGGTCTCCCTCTCCCTCCCTCCCTCCCTCCCTCCCTCCCTCCCTCTCTCTCTCTCTCTCCCTCCCTCTCCCCCTCCCTCCCTCCCTCTCTCTCTCTCCCCCTCCCTCCCTCCCCCCCCCCCAACAGCAATAAGAGTTTCTTAGCTTGTCTTCTTGATCTTGGGGGGCAACTTTCAGTGTGTTTCTTCATTGAGTATGATGTTAGCTGTGAGTTTTCATAAAGACCTTTTATCATGTCACAGAAGTTCCTGTCTATTCCTAGCTTTATGAGTGTTTTATCATGAAAGAGTGTTGGGTTTTGTCAGCTGTTTTGTCTGCAGTCATGGAGATGATCACGTGAGTTTTTTCCTTTGTTTTTTAATTTTTTATTTTATTTATTTATTTTTTGGCCGTGCCATGCAGCTTGCAGGATCTTAGTTCCCCTACCAGGGATTGAACCCGGGCTCACGGCAGTGAAAGTGCTGAGTACTAACCACTGGACCACCAGGGAGTTCCCTCCTTTGTTTTATTAATATGGCATATTACAGTGATTTTCTATGCTGAATCAGTCTTGCATTCCTGGGATAAATTCCACTTGGTCATGGTGCATAATCTTTTTAATATGCTGTTGGATTCAGTTTACAAGTATTATGTTGAGGATTTTGCATCTGGCTTCTTAAGGATATTGGTCTGTAGGTTTTTTGTATTGTATTTGTCTGGCTTTGGTTAGGGAATGCTGGCTTCATAGAATGAGTTAGAAAGTGTTCCCTCCTCTTCTGTTGTTTTGGAAGCGTTTGAGAAGAATTGGTGTTAATTCTTCTTTAAATGTTTGGTAAAATGCACCAGTGAAGCCATCTGGTCCTGGGCTTTTCTTTGTTGGGAGGATTTTGGTTATTGATTCAGTCTCTTTACTTGTTATAAGTCTGTTGAGATTTTCTATTTCTTCTTAAGTCAGTTTTGATAATTTTGTGTTTCTAGGAACTTGTCCATTTCATCTAGGTTATTTAATTTGTTGGTGTACAACAATTCATACTATTCTAGTATTCTCTTATATTTTTTTATTTCTGTAAGGTCAGTAGTAATATTTGCACTTTCATTTCTGATTTTAGTTATTTGTGCCTTCTCTCTTATTCTTAGTCAGTTTAGCTAAAGGTTTGTCAGTTTTGTTCATATTTTAGAAGGACTAGCATTTGGTTTTGTTGAATCTCTGTTGTTTTTCTGTCCTTTATTTTGTTTATCTCCACTCTAATCTTTAATTATACCTTCTTTCTGCTAGCTTTGGGTTTACTTTACTCTTCCTTAAGGTGTAAAGTTGGGTTATTGATTAAGATCTGTCTTCTTTTTTAATGTAGATGTTTATAGTTGCAGATTTCCCTCCAAGCACTGTTTTTGCTGCATCCCATGAGGTGTTTTTCTTTCTTTTTTTTTTTTAATATTTATTTATTTATTTAGCCTGTGCTGGTTCTTAGTTGCAGCATGTGGGGTCTTCATTGCAGCATGTTTAGTTGTGGCATGCGGGATCTTTAGTTGCGGCGTGCGGGCTTAGTTGCGGCATGTGGACTCTTAGTTGCAGCATGCGTGTGAGATCTAGTTCCTCGACCAGGGACTGAACCTGGGCCCCTTGCATTGGAAGCACGGATTCTTACCCACTGGACCACCAGGGGAGTCCCTGCATCCCATGAGTTTTTGTATTTGCGTTTTTGTTTTCATTTGTCTTAATGTATTTTCTCATTTTCTTTTTGATATCTTATTTGGTCCATTGGTTGTATAAGAGTGTGTTGCTTAATTTCCATATATTTGTGAATTTTCCAGCTTTCTTTCTGTTATTAATTCCTAGCTATATTCCATTATGGTCAGAGAAGATATGTCGTATGATTTTATCTAAAGTTTATTGAGACTTGTTCTGTAACCTAACTTATTAGTCTGGGCAGAGTGTTCTATATATGTAGACCCTGAACAAGTGGGGGTTGATCTGTATATAATTTATAGTTGGTCCTCTGCATCTGTGGCTCCTTCACATCTGTGGATGCAACCAATCACAGACCATGTAGTACAGAGGTATTTTCTATTGAAAAATATCTGCATAAAGGTAGACCCGAGCATTGAAACCTGTGTTGGAATGCTCAGGTCAACTGTATATATGTATATTAGGTTTAACTGGTTTATAGTATTGAGTCCTCTCTGTTTCTGTATTGATATTCTGTCTAGATATTCTGTCCATTATTGAAAATTAGAGTATTGAAATTTCTAACTATTATTGTAGAACTATTTCTCCCTTTAGTTCTGTCAATATTTCCTTCACATATTCTGGAGCTCTGTTGTTATGTGCATATGTGTGTAATTGTTACGTCTTCCTGATGAATTGATGCATTTATTATAAATGTCCTTCTTTGTCTTTGTTAGTAAAAATTTTTGTCTTAAAGTCTATTTTGTCTGATATAAATATAGCCACTCCACTTTTGATAACTGCTTGCATGATATATCTTTTTCCATCCTTTTGCTTTTGACTTAAATGTGTTTTTTAATATAAAATGTCTCTTTGTAGACAGCATGTAGTTAGATTGTGTTTTTTGGTCCATTCTGCAAATTTCAACATTTTGATTGGAATGCTTAATATTTATATTTCATGTAATTACTAGTAAGATAGGATTTATACCTGCCATTTTGCTGTTTTTTTGCTGTATGTCTTATTCGTTTTTACTTCCATCTCTGCATTAGTGCCTTCTTTTGTGTTAAATAGATATTTTCTAGCATATCATTTTAATTCCTTTAAAATTTTTTTTTACTATATATTTTGAGTCATTTTCCTGTTTCTTGCTCTGGGGATTATAATTAATATCTTAATTTATAACAATTCAGTTCTGATTGAAACCAGCCTAATTTCAGTAGCATATAAAAACTTAGACAGCTCCATTCCCTCCCACCTTCTTTGGGCTGTTATTGATATACATATTACATCTTTAAACATTGTATGCTCATCAACACAAATTTTAAATTATTTTTTATGCAATTGTCTTTAAAATATTTATTTATTTAGTTTTGGCTGTGTTGGGTCTTCTGTGCGAGTTGGGTTTCTGTGCGAGGGCTTTCTCTAGTTGCGGCGAGTGGGGGCCACTCTTCATCACGGTGCGCGGGCCTCTCACTGTCGCGGCCTCTCCTGTTGCGGAGCACAAGCTCCAGATGCGCAGGCTCAGCAGCTGTGGCTCACGGGCCCAGTCGCCCCGCGGCATATGGGATCCTCCCAGACCAGGGCTCGAACCTGTGTCCCCTGCATTGGCAGGCAGATTCTCAACCACTGCGCCACCAGGGAAGCCCCTGCAATTGTCTTTAAAATCAAATAGGAGGAAACAAAAAGTTACAAAGAAAAAAATGCACATATGCTGTCTTTTATATTGACCTGTGTAATGTTACTGATTTTCTTTTCCTTCCTTCCTCCCTTCCTCCCTCCCTCCCTCCCTCCCTCCCTCCCTCCCTCCGTGTGGCATGTGGAATTTTAGTTCCTCGACCAGGGATCAAACCTGTGCCCCCTGCAGTGGAAGTGTGAAGCCCTAACCACTGGACTGCCAGGGGATTCCTGGTCTTTATTTCTTTTTTTGTTTTTTTTTTTAAATTTATTTATTTATTTATTTTATTTTTGGCTGTGTTGGGTCTTAGGTTCGTGCGAGGGCTTTCTCTAGTTGCGGCAAGCGGGGGCCACTCTTCATCGCGGTGCGGGGACCGCTCTTCATCGCGGTGCACGGGCCTTTCACTATCGCGGCCCCTCCCGTTGCGGGGCACAGGCTCCAGACGCGCAGGCTCAGTAGCTGTGGCTCATGGGCCCAGCTGCTCCGTGGCATGTGGGATCTTCCCAGACCAGGGCTCGAACCAGTGTCCCCTGCATTAGCAGGCAGATTCTCAACCACTGCGCCACCAGGGAAGCCCCTGGTCTTTATTTCTTAATGTGTATTCAAGTTACTGTCTAGTATCCTTTATTTCAGCCTGAAGACTCCCTGTTGTATTTTTTGCAGAGCTGGTCTGCTGCCAACAAATCCTTTCAGTTTTTGCTAATCTGGGAATGTTTTATTTTCTCTTTAATTTTCAAAGGATACTTTTTCCTGGATGTAGAATTCTTGGTTGACACACTCTTCCTTTCATTACTTTCAGTATGTTGTCCCAATGCCTTCTGTCCTCCATGGCTTCTGATAAGAAATCAGTTGTTAAACTTTTTGAGGATACTTGTATGTGATGAGTTGCTTCTTGTTCTTTCAAGATTCTTTTTTTTAAATGTTTTTTTAAAAATATTTATTTATTTATTTTGGTTGCACCGGGTCTTAGTTGCAGCACGTGGGGTCTTAGTTGCAGCATGTGGGACCTTTAGTTGCAGCATGTGGGCTCTTGGTTGCGGCATGTGGACTTCTTAGTTGCAGCATGCATGTGGGATCTAGTTCCTCAACCAGTGATAGAACTGGGCCCCCTGCACTGGGAGCACAGAGTCTTACCCACCGGACCACCAGGGAAGTCCCTCAAGATTCTTTATCTTTTACTTTTGACAGCTTAATTATGATGCGTCTAGGTGGTGATCTCTGAGTTTGTTGAGTTTCTTGCATGTGTAGATTGATCTTTTTCATGAAATATGAGTTTTCAGCCATTATTTCTTCCAATATTCTTTCTACCCCTTTCTCTCCCTTCTTCTAGGACTCTCATTGTGTGTATATTGGTAATCTTGATAGTGCCCCACTTGAGGCTGTTCATTTTCTTTCATTCGTTTTTTCTTTTATGTTCCTCAGACAAGGTCATCTCAGTTGACCTATCTTCAAGTTCACTGATTCTTTCTTCTGCCTGCTCAAATATACTATTGAGCCTTTGTAGTGAATTTTTCATTTGTTATTGTACTTTTCAACTCCATAATTTAAAAACTAATTTTCATCTCTTTGTTGAGACTTAATTCTCATTGCTTTGGTTCTTTACACATGATTTCCTTCAGGTTTTTGAACATATTTAAAATAGCTGATTTAAAATCTTTGGCTAATAAGTCCAATGCTTGGGCTTCCTCAGTGACAGTTTCTATTATCTGCCTTTTTTCCCATGTGTGGGCCATACTTTCTTGTTTGTTGGCATGCCTCATAATTTTTGGTTGAAAACTAGACATTTAATATATGGCAACCCTGGAAATCAGATTCTCCCTTTTCCCTCAGGGTTTGTTATTGTTGTTGCTTTTTGTTTACTGACTTTCCTGAACTTATCCTGTAAAGTTTATATTCTTTGTTAGGTGTAGCCACTGAAATCTCTGCTTAATTAGCTTAGTGGTAAGCTAACGATTGGACAGATTTCCTTAACAGCCTAGAATGAGTAAGTCTCCTATTCTTTGCTGAGTGGCCCTATGTTCAGATTAGGGCTTACTTTCAAAACTCAGGCAGTTTCCTTAGCTCTTACTTCCTTTGTGCACAGAGCCTCAATATTCAGTCATAAGTGGGAGTGTAGGACCTTCTCAGGTCTTTCCTGAATGCACGGCCCTGTGTATACACAGTTATATGCATATGTGTAACCTTTTAGATCCCCAGAAATATGTCATTTTTCCTGGACATCTCATTCTCCAGCTTTGATTAGCTTCTTGGTCCAAATTTTTCATTGCCCCATGCAGGTACAGTGTTTAACAATTGCTGCTGATTGTTTTTGACAAATGCCCCCAGGAAAAGGCTGTTCATACTGGGTTATCTCTAAGTCAGGTCAAATAAGGACAAGCCTTATGAGTAGTATTTTCTAAAGAACTTTCAGATAGGCCAAAAAATGACAATTCTCTGCAGATGGGGCTTTTAAAGAGTACCAACCCTGTTTTGACCCTTCCTATGGCTGCTGAGTTGGTGGCTTTCATTGTATTGCTATCTGTTGGTTTTCAAGGCTACCCTGGAGCTGAGGAGAGGGGGATGGGTCTAGGGTATGCTTAAATACCACATACAGTTTTTTTTTTTTTAATGTGTTATTTATTTATTTATTTATTTATGGCTGTGTTGGGTCTTCGTTTCTGTGCAAGGGCTTTCTCTAGTTGTGGCAAGCGGGGGCTACTCTTCATCGCGGTGCACGGGCCTCTCACTATCGCGGCCTCTCTTGTCTGGAGCACAGGCTCCAGACTCGCAGGCTCAGTAATTGTGGCTCACGGGCCCAGTTGCTCCACGGCATGTGGGATATTCCCAGACCAGGGCTCGAACCCGTGTCCCCTGCATTAGCAGGCAGATTCTCAACCACTGCACCACCAGGGAAGCCCCAGTTTTTTTTTGTTTTTTTTTTTACCAAAATTCAGCTATTTTTCTTGAATAAGAAAGAATAAATGTTCCCTGGATTGTTGCAGGTCTTTGGTTAATTTCCAAAATACTGAAGAAGTTTATTTTGAGTTTTTGCCAATGTTCTCATTGCATTACTGGAGGAGAAGATTTTTGGAAGTCCTTACTCTTCCTTTTCCGATGATATCACTCAGTTATTGGGTCGGCCAAAAAGTTAGTTCAGGTTTTTCTGTAACATCTTATGGAAAAACCTGAACAAAAGCTTTTGGCCAACCCAATATTTTTTTAAGGCGATATGAATAATAATGTTTTTATTCATGTAGTTATCCATTTCTGGTACTCCCCATTCCTTTATGTAGATTCATATTTCCATCTGTTATCATTTTATTTCTGCCCAAAGGATTTTTTAAAAAAAAATTTTTGGCTGCGTTGGATCTTTGCTTTGCACGGGCTTTCTCTAGTTGTGGCGAGCGGGGGCTGCTCTTCGTTGCGGTGCATGTGCTTCTCACTGCGGTGGCTTCTTTTGTTGCAGAGCACAGGCTCTAGGCACGCGGGCTTCAGTAGTTGTGGCATGCAGGCTCAGTAGTTGTGGCTCACAGGCTCTAGAGCGCAGGCTCAGTAGTTGTGGCGCACGGGCTTAGTTGCTCCGTGGCATGTGGGATCTTCCCGGACCAGGGATTGAACCCATGTCCCCTGCATTGGCAGGCGGATTCTTAACCACTGCGCCACCAGGGAAGTCCCCAAAGGACTTCTAATATTTCCTGTGGTGCAGGTATGTAGGTGATGAATTCTTTCAGTTCTTATATGATTGATAAGGTCTTTAAGCCATCTCTGCATGTATGTTTATGAGGCATATTTGTTGATAGTTTTCTTATATTTGTCTGGTGTTGTTATCAGTGCAGTCATGGCCTCATAAATTGACTTAGTGTTCCCTTCTCTTTTGTTTTCTGAAACTGATTGTGAGTAATTAGTATTATCTCTTCCTTGTATGTTGATAGAATTCAGTAATGAAACCATTTGGACTTGGAGTTTTCTTTGTTGAAACAATGCAATGTCTTTAGTATATAGACAGCTAGTATATACAGAGCTAGTCAAGTTATCGTTTTCTTCGTGAATAGATAGATATTCCTTTGTTATCCCTTTAGTGTCTGTTGGGTCTATAGTGATATTACCTCTTTCATTCCTGATATTGGTAGTACTTGTCTTCTTTTTTTCTTGATCAGTCTAGGTAGAGATTTATCAGTTAGATATTTTTAAAAAATCAGCTTTTACTTTTATGATTTTTCTGTATTTTTCTGTTTTCAATTTCTTTGGTTTCTGCTCTTTATTATTTTCTTCCTTAAGGTTACTTTGAGTTTAATTTGTTTATTTAGTCTTAAGGTAGAAGCCTGCTTTATTGATTTGAGACTTTTCTAATGGAAGCATTTTAATGCTATAAGTTTTTGTCTGAGCAGGTTTTTTAGCAGCATCCTAGAGTTTTTTTTTCTTCTTTTTTAAAAAACTATTTATTTATTTATATATTTTTGGCTGCGTTGGGTCTTCATTGCTGTGCACGGGCTTTCTCTAGTTGCGGCGAGTGGGGGCTACTCTTCGTTGTGGTGCGCAGGCTTCTCACTGCGGTGGCTTCTCTTGTTGCGGAGCACGGGCTCTAGGCACGCGGGCTTCAGTAGTGGTGGCATGCGGGCTCAGTAGTTGTGGCTCGTGGGCTCTACAGCACAAGTTCAGTAGCTGTGGCGCATGGGCTTAGCTGCTCCGCAGCATGTGGGATCTTCCCGGACCAGGGCTCGAACCCGTGTCCCCTGCATTGGCAGGCAGATTCATAACCACTGCGCCACCAGGGAAGTCCGTCCTAGAGTTTTGATATATTGTATTTTCATTTTCATTCCATTCAAGTTATTTTCTAATTTCCCTTTGACTCATGACTTATTTATATGTGTATTATTTAATTTATAGTTATTTGGGGATTTTCCATGTATCTTTATGTTATTAATTTCTAATTTAATTTAATTATGGTTGTAGAGCATACTTTGTATGACTTCTTTTAAGGTTTATATAATCTGTCTTGGTGAATGGCCCTGTATATGCACTTGGTAAGAACGTATGTTCTCTTTTTGTTGGGTGGGGTGTTGTATCATTGTCATTTAAGTCAAGTTTGTTGATAATGTTCAGGTCTTCTGTATTCTTGCTGATTTTCTGGCTTCTTGTTCTATGAGTTACTCAGAAGAATTTAACGTATTTAAGTATAATTGTAGGATGGTCTATTTCTCCTTTAATTCAATCAGTTTTTGCTTCATGCACTTTGAAACTCTATTGTTAGGTGCATACACATTTATGATTGTTATATCTTCTTGGTAAATTGGCCGTTTTTTTTTTTAAATTCTTATTTATTTATTTATTTATTTATTTATTTATGGCTGTGTTGGGTCTTTGTTGCAGTGCATGGGCTTTCTCTAGTTGCTGCGAGTGGGGGCTACTCTTTGTTGTGGTGCGCAGGCTTCTCATTGCAGCGGCTTCTCTTGTTGCGGAGCACGGGCTCTAGGCACACGGGCTTCAGTAGTTGTGGCGCACAGGCTTAGCCGCTCTGTGGCATGTGGGATCTTCCCGGCCTGGGGCTTGAACCCGTGTCCCCTGCATTGGCAGGCAGATTCTTAACCCCTGCACCACCAGGGAAGCCCTAAATTGGGTGTTTTTTCATTATTTAATGTTCTTTTAAAATGTTATTGCTGATTTATTAACTCTTTGTTCCAAATAAGCACTATCCCACAGATGAGAGTTTAAGTAATAACTGTTCAATACTTCTGTTGCTTTTGTTTTGAGTTTTCCAGATCTCCATTCAGTTGTTGTGTTCTAAATTGTAGATGGTCCCAACAAGCTTCAATGCTCAGGATTGGCGTTGGAATCCGGACATGGGGATATATGAGGATTAGGTATGTGCCTAAAAGCCATACCTAAAGAGAACTCTGAAAGTGGGAGTTTGAGTAGCAAGGATTCAGCTTGTGAATTATCTGCTTTGTATCTTAAATGTATAATTCCTTAATCTTTTATTAAAATCAAATATGGGGAGCTTCAACAGTTGTGTAAACATAATGGTAAATAAGTACACATGTACTTCCCATGTAAATTTGTAGCCAGCGTTTTGCTGTATTCACATTTTTTCTCTCTTTTGTATGTGTGTATATGTATGTTTTGTATATATACAGGCACACTCTCCATTTTAACAGCTGAACCAATGAAAGTTGTAGGCATCGTAACACTTATAAAAATTTCAGCATGCCTCTACTTTATGAATAAGGCTATTTTGCTGTGTCATTACGATACTTTTTCATACCTAGGAAAATTTTATATATATATTTTTAAATTGTACATTTTACTTATTTATTTATTAAAAAAATATTTTCTTTCTTTATTTATTTTGGCTGCGTTGGATCTTTGTTGCTGCACGCAGGCTTTCTCTACTTGGCGAATGGGGGCTACTCTTCGTTCTGGTGCTCAGGCTTCTCATTGTGGTGGCTTCTCTTGTTCCGGAGCGCGGGCTCTAGGCATGTGGGCTCAGTAGTTGTGGCTCGTGGGCTCTAGAGCGCAGACTCAGTAGTTGTGGCGCGTGGGCTTAGTTGCTCCGTGGCATGTGGGATCTTCCCGGACCAGGGCTCGAACCCATGTCTCCTGCATTGGCAGGCGGATTCTTAACCACTGCGCCACCAGGGGATTCCCCTAGGAAAATCTTAAAGTAATTTCTTAATGACATCTATTATCTATTCTTATTTAGATTTATCTAGTTGTCCCAGATTATCTTTTATAACTTTTTTCCATACCAGGTTCCAACCAAAGTTCATATTTTGTCTCATTTGGTGTAGACCAGTGTTTCTCAACTGGGGACAGTTTTGCCCTCCAGGGGATGTTTGGCAATGTCTGAAAATGTTTTAACTTTTTCCTTTAGTCTTTGTATTTCCTATAAATGAGAAGTTAGGTTTAGAAGTTTAATTAGAGTCAAGTTAAACATTTTGGGTAAGAACACTTCATCTTTGTCTTGTTTACTTCATATTGCAGCACATCAGGGGGCTAAGTTTGGTCACTTGGTTAAGGTAATGAATGTCAGGTATCTACAGTGTAATTTCTCCTTAGCAGTTCACAATATTTTGGGGTGATCCTCTGACACCCTGTGTATCCTGTTACCCATGATGCTTTAGTATATTTATTGATAATCCTTACCTGAATCAGTTATGGGGTTCTAAAGAATGATTCTTTTAAATATGTCATTCTTTTCTTTGTTTATTACCAGCATTTGTCAGTAAGAAAGAGCCTTTCTTCTCTTATTTTTCCCTTTTATTTATTTAAAAAAATTTTTATTTATTTAATTTTATTTATTTTTGGCTGCATTGGGTCTTCGTTGCTGCACGCAGGCTTTCTCTAGTTGTGGTGAGCGGGGGCTACTCTTCGTTGCGGTGCACGGGCTTCTCGTTGGGTGGCTTCTCCTGTTGCAGAGTATGGGCTCTAGGCACGCGGGCTTCAGTAGTTGTGGCACGCGGGCTTCAGTAGTTGTGGCACGCGGGCTCAGTAGTTGTGGCTCGTGGGCTCTAGGGCGCAGACTCAGTAGCTGTGGTGCATGGGCTTAGTTGCTCTGCAGCATGGGGGATCTTCCTGGACCAGGGCTCAAACCCACGTCCCCTGCATTAGCGGGCAGATTCTTAACCACTGTGCCACCAGGGAAGCCCTATTTTTCCCTTTTAGTATTAGTAGTGATTTATGAATTTTTATTTATTCAGTATTTTAAAGTCCATTTCAGTCATTATTTTTGATGCTGCAAAATTGATGCAGACATCTCCTTCAAACTGACTCCTTTGTGCCTTTGAAGTGATCTCATTAATATTAGTCTTTTGAGCACTTTCTTGCTTTCTTGGCACAACCAGATGTTCCAGCCTTGCTTTGAATTTTCCCAGCTCTAATTTTAGAAATAGCCGTTTCTCTGAATAGCCCTAGGACCTTTTCAGTGGGGAAAGGTGTTTAAAACTAAGATCTGGGAGCTAGGTATGCTCAGTGCTACTGGGTTGTTGTTCTTTCTAAGCCCTTTTAGTCAACAGAGCTATAAAATACTTTTTATCATTAGATTACAAGTTCCTATTGCTATTTCCAATTCAAAAAAATCTGTTTTCCTGTCTTTTTATTTTATATTTTATATTTAATTTTTTCTTCCCTTTCATAAAAAAATCTTTGTTTCTATTGATGTTAATGTAGTTCCTTACTTGCTTTATCCTACAGTAAACATCAAATGTTTTAGAATTATAGTAATTAGTATTGTACATGAATTCTTAGTATTTTAACATACAGAGTAAAGTTTAAGATATCTTTGTAGTATGTTTTTTCTTCCTTAGAATTTATCCCACTAAAGATGTATAGTCAGAGTATCATGTTCAAAATTAACTTGAAATCATTATTTTTTAATTTGTATAGTAATTTTTTTTAACCATATAGTACTGCATCTCAGTCATACTTTTTTTTTTTTTTTAACTTTTGGGTTTATTTATTTATTTATTTATTTATTTATTTGTGGCTGTGTTGGGTCTTCGTCTCTGTGCGAGGGCTTTCTCCAGCTGCAGCAAGTGGGGGCCACTCTTCATCGCGGTGCACGGGCCTCTCACTATCGCGGCCTCTCCCGTTGCGGAGCACAGGCTCCAGACGCGCAGGCTCAGCAATTGTGGCTCACGGGCCTAGTTGCTCCGCGGCACGTGGGATCCTCCCAGACCAGGGCTCCAACCCGCGTCTCCCGCACCGGCAGGCAGACTCTCAACCACTGTGCCACCAGGGAAGCCCTGTATAGTAATTTTAACACTTGGTATACAGTTAGGTTGATTTCTTTCTTTTAATTAATTAATTATTTGTTTATTTTTGTGTGTGTTGGGTCTTTGTTGCTGCGCGCAGGCTTTCTCTGGTTGCAGCAAGAGGGGGGGCCACTCTTCAATGAGGTGCACGGGCTTCTCACTGCGGTGACTTCTCTTTGTTGTGGAGCACGGGCTCTAGGCGCACGGGCTTCAGTAGTTGTGGCTCGCAGGCTCTAGAGCGCAGGCTCAGTAGTTGTGGTGCACAGGCTTAGTTGCTCCACGGCATGTGGGATCTTACTGGACCAGGTATCGCACCCGTGTCCCTTGCATTGCCAGGCGGATTCTTAACCATTGCGCCACCAGGGAAGTCCCACGTATGTATTTTAGTATCAACTCATCTAGCGTGAGAAAAAAGTTTTGAAAAAATTATTTTCACTGGAATCATGTTAAATGTAGGTGTTAACTTTAGAAGGATTGACATTTTTATAATGTCGAAGTCCAAGTACAAGAGATGTCTTCATTTTGTTCAAGTCTACTTTTGCATCTTTCAGGGGTTTTAAAAAAGTTTTCCTGAGTTGTTGCATTCCAAGTATTATATCTTTTATGTTTCTATGATATTTATTTATTTATTTTTGGCTGTGTTGGGTCTTTGTTTCTGTGCGAGGGCTTTCTCTAGTTGCGGTGAGCGGGGGCCACTCTTCATCGCGGTGCGCGGGCCTCTCACTGTCGCGGCCTCTTTTGTTGTGGAGCACAGGCTCCAGACACGCAGGCTCAGTAGTTGTGGCTCACGGGCCTAGTTGCTCCGCGGCATGTGGGATCTTCCCAGACCAGGGCTCGTACCCGTGTCCCCTGCATTGGCAGGCAGATTCTCAACCACTGCGCCACCAGGGAAGTCCCTATGTTTCTATTATAAACAGGACCTTTTCATCCATTGCATCTTCTCGCTGGGTAGTTTATGTATATAAGAAGGCCTACATTTTATATCCTGTTACTATGTTAATTTCTTTTATCATTTCATTTTAGCACTGATTTTCTTGTATTTTCCAGTCATGCCATCATATCATTTGCAGTTAGAGATGGTTTTCTTCCTTTCTGGTTCTTACACTTCTAATTGTTTTGTTCTGTCTGCTTGTGCTGGCTAGTACTTTCAACACAGTGTTAGATAGTAGTGGAAATTGTGGGCATCCTTGATTTGTGTGTGCTTCCCTCCCCCAAACTGCCCATAAATTGAGAGAAGAAAAGGCCCCTGCATTCCAAAGAATGTAATGCTGGATAAAGCCATTCCCCACCTCCCTACCCCCCAGTAGAATGAACCATCTGAAAATTTAATGTATTACTTAAAAGGTACAGTGTGCTGGTGTTAGGTGACCATATTCTTAGTCCCAATTTTATGTAATGTTGCCCTTTTTAATAAAGTTGTTTTGTGTGTGTGATTTAATTGTATGTTTTTGTAACATTTCTAATAAGGCTCATCCATTAAAAAAGTCTTTGAAACATTATGTTGCAGTTAGGCTTTCCTGTTGCCTGTTTGTGTGCTCAGACCATTGGTAAGTAGACTTATACTCTGAGAAACAGGGCCAGGAAGTCGATATGAGGTCATTATGTTGATTTTTTTTCCCCCTCAATAAAGGTAGCTCAAACAACATTAGAAATTATTATATATGCCTTTAAAATTATGCTCTAGTTGCTTAAGTTTTATAAACTTTAGGGTAGAAGTATAATCAAAGTTCTCATTTCTATTTATTATAAAATTGTAGCATTAAAAAATGATGTATCTAAGTTACTTAAGTAAGTATGCATACATGTGATCTTTAGTGCCTAATGTGGTATAGATGCTGAGTACTTTGTTAAGTTGAAGCTGACAGGCCAGAAAACTGCATTACCTCTTTCCTTATACGATTCTTCTTCGGTGAGCATATCTCCAAAGAAATGAATTAGGTGGTAAATTGGATGGAGTTGGGGAGCTGGTGCTGCTTGGTTAGTTTTTCCTTTGTCCTACCAGAGACATTCCATTGGTCATAATGAAGCCCGTGAAAGATGGATGAGTGATACTAGAAAAACAGCTCAACACATGCTTTATTTTGAGTGAACCTTCATAATTGATTTGGTTTGTACAAGAAAACACACTTCTCAGCTCTGGTAAGACATGGAGTGCTATAATGGAAAGAGAGCTCTGGCCTTTGAATCTAGTCATCTGGGTTCTGGTCTTGGCTCTTTTTGACCTTGAGCAAGTCATTTATCCTCGTTAGGTCTTCTGTCAAATAGTAAGGTTGCTCATACCATCTAAGGTCTCTTCCACCTCTAAATTCTCAGACAGTAGAGCAGATATGGGTTTGGTATTGACTGTTGGCATGTTGATGCTCGTATTTTAGGCATTTTAAGCCCCATATCCCTGTTTTTATTTTGGCAGTTAGTTGCCTTAGGGAATATATGTGTGCATATGTGTATATATAGTGTATTCTAAATTTACGTGAGAATAAAATATTTTACAACTATCCTTTTAGGCTAGCACAATCTGTTACAGAAGGGTTCTGTAGGATCTATTCTTAACTATTGAAGTGACAGAAAAATTTCCCTTTCATTTTCACGATGTTAAGACTCTAATCAATCTAAAATAGGTGCATTATCCCAGTCCTATACTGTGTTTCTTTAAAGTCTTCAGAATTCTTCTGAACAGCATTTTTCCCTTTGATTGTGATCTTTTTAAATATTCAGTTTTTTTCCCCTGAATGTTGTGTTAGGAAAACTCTTGGAGTTTTCAGTTTGTTAAAGCTATTATTTCTTGAGTCATATCTCGATATCTACAGTACCTGTGCATTAACGGCCTCTCCTTCCTTCATTTGAAGAGTCCCAATATTAAATCAGTTTTCAGAAGAGGAACCAAAAGCAGGAAAACAATTACAAACATACTTCACTTTGGAGATCATTGTTTTTTACCAATAAAATGTCAAAATGAGTTGCAAAATGCATTCAGTTGTGGAGTAAAAATATTTAAGATTGTGTTTCTTATCAATATTTAGCCCTGAGAAGCAAATCTTTCTTGGGGTTTTTACATGTTAGATCTATTTATTTGTCACATTTTTGGGAAGAAATGTTGAAAGGTTACAAGGAAAGAGAAGATAAGGAGTAGATGAATGTGATCAAGAGGCTTCTGAGAGGGTGAGTTTTTGGCAAAGTTTTGAAAGTAAATGTGTATTGATAGGGAAAAAAGGGTGTTTTCTGAAATAACTTAGATTTTTAAAAAAAAATTAATTGCTTTATTAATCTTTTGTTTCTTGTATGTTAAACCATGGAATTAAACTTAGTATGGTTGGATGCCTATAATTTAAAGATTTAGAAACAAATTTGGGGAATAAGAACTGTTTCCTGTCTTTCTTTTTTTGGCCACACCACGTGGCGTGTGGGATCTTAGTTCCTAGACCAGGGTTCAAACCCACGCCCCCTGCATTGGAAGGGTGGCATCGTAACCACTGGACCACCAGGGAAGTCCCTGTTTCCTGTCTTTAAATTTATTGTTAGAGCATAGTAGTTAGTTCCAGATAGTATGATTGATACTGAACATCTCTCTCTTGGTATCAGGAGTCAGAAGATGTGTGAAACGGATAAATCCGAAAGTGTCAGAGCATAAAATGTAATCCAATTGAGTATATACATTTTATGACTTATTTCATAATAATTGAAAATGATTGAGTTGGCGCAGACATAGCTACTTACCTGCTAGGCCGATTTCTGTGTTATAAGTATTTTAGAAATTCAGGTTTGTGATATCACCTAAAATCAAAGCACAGATTTGGTGAGCAAATTCCTAAAAAATGTACACTGATAAATTCATAGGAAGTACATGATAATCATAGAACAGTTCTTTTTTAAGTTAAGGAAGGTACTTTGTTTTATGGTCTCAGAATGTCAGGTTCTGTTCAGAAATCATGGAAAGAAAAAAGACTTAGTCTGTATATTTTTGCAAAAATGTTTGAAGATTTAAAAATTCATATATACTTCCAAAGTTATTTTTATTTAACAAGCACTTATTTGTAGTTTTATTATATATCTATCATTATTGTAAGTGCTATACAGTGTTAATTTATTAAATCCTCATAACAACCCTAAATGTTTTCATGAATATAAATATTTCAGGATGATAGTTTTGCTAAATTTTCATTTTCTTCCCCAGTTAGTTTATTTAACAAAAGTAACTTAGACAATAAACCACATTTAGTTTAACATGAAACTTTTAACCTCATATTTTGTAGTGAAAATTCTGTACTGCTCAGTGGTTTCACTAAAATAATATTTTATGTTGCAAAGATTTACGTATTTTTAAAAAATATTTATTTATTTATTTGGTTGTGCTGGGTTTTAGCTGCGGCACATGGGCTCCTTAGTTGTGGCACGCATGTGGGATCTAGTTCCCTGACCAGGGCTCGAACCCGGGCTCCCTGCATTGGGAGCACGGAGTCCTATCCAATGTGCCGCCAGGGAAGTCCCAAGACTTAAGTATTCTTATAGTGGACATTTGATAGGCAGATATTCTCCATTACATATGTTTGTGATATAGGGAAAGCAGAGACCTAGGCGGAAGTAAAAGTAAGCTTTACTTAGATGTCACAAGCATTCATTTTGTCTTATTTACTTTTACACAAAGTAATTACTTTGGAACTGTTGGCAGCATACAGATTTGAAAATGCATTTAGAGTAATGATTATCCCTAAGCAGCATAATGTATCATCTGTACTTTTTTTTTTTTTTTAATTTATTTATTTAGTTTTGGCTGCGTTGGGTCTTCATTGCTGCGTGTGGGCTTTCTCTAGTTGTGGCGAGCGGGGGCTACTCTTCGTTGTGGTGCACGGGCTTCTCATTGCAGTGGCTTCTCTTGTTGCGGAGCACGGGCTCTAGGCGCACGGGCTTCAGTAGTTGTGGCACGCGGGCTCAGTAGTTGTGACTCGCGGGCTCTAGAGCGCAGGCTCAGCAGTTGTGGCGCACAGGCTTAGTTGCTCCGCAGCACTTGGGATCTTCCCAGACCAGGGCTCGAACCCGTGTCCCCTGCATTGGCAGGCGGATTCTTAAGCACTGTGCCACCAGGGAAGTCCCATCTATACTTTTTATTTGACTTTATTCTTATGCCTTCTGCAGATGGGGGGAGATAAAATAAAGCTGTCATATTTGTAAGGAAGGTGCTTTTACTTTTTCCAAAGTATTTTCTACCTTTACTGTGAGCTAGTTTTTCTGTTGGGTTCTTCTCTTTGAGGGCCTTTCAGTTTCCTTTGCTTAAGTACCGCGATCGTGGAGGTTTTGTTGTTGCCTTTACCTTTGCGTTGCGATTCTTCCACAATGGCAGAATTATATGAACTTTCTCTCTCATACATTTAATACATATGACATTAGACAATTCTCTGGAACTATTCAAGTAGACATGAAATTTTATTCAAATAGGTATTTTATGTGAGTATTGAATTAGATACCTATTCAAATAGGTATACACTTGTGATGTCTTATCTTCCACTCCCTACTCAGTAAACTAATAGTGAATGTTGTCTTTAAACTGTTTCTGACTCATCTAAAGGTTAATGTAGCAGAAAATAAAATTTACCTTTAATTTTACCTTGTTGGTGGAATCAGTAGGGGGTGGAATATGATTATCTGACATATTCTGAACACCTTTGGGTGTTCTGAAGGTGAGGGGATGAGACCTGATGTGCTGCCTTGAAATAAGGTGGCCAGATTGGGTGAAGAGAGCATGGTTTACTCCAAGTGTCAAACCAGATACACTTTGCAGCATGAATTGGTCCCATCATCTTGAAATATAGCCTGGTATAGGATGTAGAGATTGCCTAGGGGCTAGAGTTATTTTGTTTTATTTCTGTTATGAGTAACCCAAATTTCATCTGGCCCTGGGCCAGTGAGGGAGTGGTTGATTTCAGGGATTCTTTAGAACCATTTTGAGAGTAATTTCTTTTAAATTAGTATTCTTCCTGCAATTAAATATAGAACATTGAATTTTGACATACACCCTCTCCCTCCTACCCACTCTGTCATTTATTTCACACCCACTCTTACCCAACACTCTATGGAGCTTCAGTTTTCTTTTTACCTGTTCTTCCATCTGTTTAACAATTTCTTATCTATGGCTCTGTGTAAGATAAGAATGTCTCTGTATGTCAGTATGAGATCAGTGATCATATGCCAGGTAAGTATCTGGGTGCAAAGAAGCTGCCTCAGACTCGTTATAGCACTACTTCTACATTCTCTAAGGAGCCATGCTGCCACTTAGAGCAAAAAAGGAGTGGACTCTTACCCTCTTTTTTCTTCTCCTCTTGGATTAAAACTAGAGTAGGGTGTTGTAGTTCTTCTCCTTGTGTTTGGGCACTTCTCCTTTGGCCCAGTATCAAGGATCGCCTGTTCCAATCCTGGTCCCTCCAAAGAGTAGAGCACTACCTCTCTCCCTCATCCCTTTCTAAATTAGCTCCTATATTTGAGTTTCAGAGAAAGATATTCACAGTTCTTAGACTCATGTCCAGAACAGGGTGCTAGAGGAAGCTTTTCTATGATCAGGTTTCCTTGTGGATCTGGTGGTTTGGCTGTTATTCCTTTGGATACCACAAAGTAGTCTTTTCCCTCTTTGAGATTTCTCAGTTCCTGCTTTCCGGCTTCATATGTTCAAGGGTCCTGAGATTCAAGGACCCTTGAACATATGCCATTTGGTTTCTCCTAGTGTCTCACCTCTCTTTTATGCTATCCTTTGACTCTTTTTAAATTCTGCCACTGCTGTCTGATGGAACACTTACTAGGATTTTTCTCGGTAATTTAAAAAATTCTCCTTTGGAGAAGGCAGACTGAATGGAAAAGAGCTACTAACTTGTCACTGGAAGATTTGGGTAGAGCCACCTAATGTCTCCATTTGCTCTTGTAGATCTAAAATAAAATAGGTTAGGGGAATTCAGAACACAAGAGTTAGCTAGTGGACCAACTTCCAGCTATAATTTTGATGAAAGAACCAAAGAAGAATGACCAGATAGCTATTAAAACATCTTTTATAAATTTTGGTTTTGATGTCAGCCTTTTATTTTTCTTCTCAGTCGCTTTAGGTCGTAACCAGCCTTTGAAAAAGGAGAAACCCAAATGGAAAAGCGATTATCCCATGACAGATGGACAACTGCGCAGCAAGAGAGATGAATTTTGGGATACTGCACCAGCTTTTGAAGGCCGTAAAGAGATTTGGGATGCCTTGAAGGCTGCAGCACATGCTTTTGAAAGCAACGATCATGAACTGGCGCAGGCAATCATTGATGGTGCGAACATAACGTTACCACATGGTAGGTTTGGTTGTTGTCAAGGACAAAGCGGGACATCATCAGCTCCTTTCTAATGGCACGAAACCAAATGGGAAGAGTTCATTTTCCTGCTATGCATTATTCAATTCTATTTTTTTTTTTTTTTTAATGTAGCAAAGAGGAACATTCCTCTTTACTTCTTGTATATCTTTTAGCTGGAGATAGGTTTACTCTGTGTGTGTGTGTGTTTGTGTGTGTGTGTGTGTGTATTTTTTAATATCAAGAAAGAGAACACTTGATAAACCTGTATTTTCTAACCTCCGTCTAATCTAGTTCTCCATCAAGGCCTCCCCCTGCCCCAGTCTTCTAGAGATTCTAGTACACTGGTTTCCTGCTAGCACTAGAGAAGTAGTCTCAAATTTAGATCTCAGAAGCCATGGAGACTCAGTGGACACACCTTTAGTCATTATCCTTTCTCATTAAGCCTGTTTTTAACATAATGAGCAAACCTAAACTTTGAAGTGAGTCTCACGTATTCTTAAGGACAGTTTTCTATGACTGTATCCCTGAGCTTTATTAGAAACCTCTCTCCTTTGCTTAGGAATGTGACTCTAAGGACCACCATAAGCTTTGAATGTTTCCAGGGACACATGTATGCTGGACGCATGCATATCCTCATGTTTAGTCTCCTTGATTAGAAACAGAAAAGTTTCATGCTATACTAAGACTTAGATGTTAATTTTACAGTATATTCTTCTGTTGATTACTATATTTATAAATTGACTTTTCAGTTTTTCAAGTTAATATTTTTCTAAGTTGTCTCTTTAGGCCCGATATAATCCTGTATTTCGTTGCATAGTTTACTATTTATTATTATACTTTCATTGTTTTGTTTGGAGTATCTTCCTTTTTTTTTCTTTTCTTCTTTCCTTTCTTTTTCCCCCCACGGGAATTTTTAGTAAAAGGCGAAAGATTCATATGATCTGAAGAGAAACATGAGTATCGATCAGTATCTTACTTTGTCTACAGTTTCAGAGGAACAGTGCTTTTCACTGTTTAATCATCTGCTTTGACTCTTTGTCAAATAAAAGATATTTAACTTAGTATCCTTCCCAGTTTTCCAAATCTCCATTAGTTTTCTGAATTAATTGTGCTTCCAAGAAACTTTTAAAAATATATATTCCATAGCTGTCCTGTTCTTTATTAATAAAACCTTATTAGGATGGGCTTGGGTTAATAACATTGAGCACCCACTATATATAGATCACTTTTTCTACGGAGGTGTAAAAATGATCTGTCCTACATTTGAAAAATGTATAATAGAATGCAGTTTTAGTATGACTCTTTAGTCCCATTTTCATGGATAGTCTCTGAATTCTTTACCTCTTACATGACTGGAGAGGACATCACCTTGTTCCATTACCTTTCTTAGTTCTATAATTTGTCTTCAAATACTACCTGTATATAATATAAGGGGAAGGGCCTTCCTTTACAGTTAGTTTTATCATCCATCTCTTTTTACTGCTTACATCCTATATTTTAAAAGCAGAATAGATTGGTATCTGTACAGGCCCGCGAGTGGGATGGGGGTGGCGTTTATCTGCGATTGTCTTTATTTAGGAACCCAAGGCCCAGAACCTTGGAACTTTGACTTCCTTACTTTGTACCTGTCATAGTTACCTATGGGAAAATCGAATTTTGTTCTGTACATTATGGCCTTGTTTACAAGTTCATGGAGGCATAACAGCTCTGTTACATTTAAGGTAGGGACCTACGCATATCCTATTAGAAATGGGCTCAGATCTCTAAAAACTCAAGTCCCTCATTTCTGCTTATCTGTGTGAACAGCAAAGTAATGATCCTGGCAGCCCCACCAACCAACAGACTGGGGAGAATTATTCTTGGAAATTTGAGAATATTGGATGAGCCTCTACTTGTCCCCTCTATGTTTAAGGAATATTTTCTGCTTTAGCATGAAAGAATCAAATTGACTTTCCTCAAGCTTTCCTCTTTGAAAGCTCTGTAATAACTTTGTGTGTATTAATATTATTGTCATTGGTACCCTTGATTGATTTCCCTTGTTCATACCTGAAACTTATCAATAATGTTTCTTGGGTGGACTTTTGAATTATATTTCGTCAGGTACTCTAACTCACCATCAGTTTATAACTTAGCTATTTAGTTACATGTTTTTACCTAGACCTCAGTGGTATTGGTGAAATCCCTTCCATCTTTTAGGTGTAATTACGTAATTGAAATTTTACTTTGGACACATTTTGTTGTGTTAAACCCTAAACATCCCAAAGTACTTCATATTTTGAGTTTAAAATATTGCATAGGCTTTAGCTCTTGTTTAGCTCAGGCATTGGTATCAGATCTAGCCTTACTTCTTGCCTCTAGTGTATTACTTACAGCTATGTGCCTTTGGGCAAATTGCTTCTTTTCTGTAAGCTTCAGTTCTCTCATCTGTAAAATATGGATTGTAAGTACCTACCTTGTAGGGTGGTTGTATTGATTAAATGTGATTATAAGACATGTAAATTGCTTACCATAGTCCAGAAAATACTTAGTAAATAGTAGTGCTGATGATTGTATCTTTTTTTTTTAATTTTATATATTTTTTTATACAGCAGGTTCTCATTAGTTATCCATTTTATACATATTAGTGTACACATGTCAATCCTAATCTCCCAATTCATCCCACCACCACCACCGCCCACCTGCCACTTTCCCCCCTTGGTGTCCATACGTCTGTTCATCTACATCTGTGTCTCAGTTTCTGCCCTGTAAACCGGTTCATCTGTACCATTTTTCTAGGTTCCACATATATGCGTAATATACGATATTTGTTTTTCTCTTTCTGACTTATTTCACTCTGTATGACAGTCTCTAGATCCATCCATGTCTCTACAAATGACCCAATTTCGTTCCTTTTTATGGCTGAGTAATATTCCATTGTATATATGTACCACATCTTCTTTATCCATTCGTCTGTCGATGGGCATTTAGGTTGCTTCCATGACCTGGCTATGGTAAATAGTGCTGCAATGAACATTGGGGTGCATGTGTCTTTTTGAATTATGGTTTTCTCTGGGTATATGCCCAGTAGTGGGATTGCTGGGTCATATGGTAATTCTGTTTTTAGTTTTTTAAGGAACCTCCATACTGTTCTCCATAGTGGCTGTATCAATTTACATTCCCACCAACAGTGCAAGAGGGTTCCCTTTTCAACACACCCTCTCCAGCATTTGTTGTTTGTAGATTTTCTGATGATGCCCATTCTGACCGGTGTGAGGGTCCTTTCTCTCTCTCTTCTCCTTCTGGGACCCGTATAATGCGAATGTTGTTATGTTTAATGTTGTCCCAGAGGTCTCTTAGGCTGTCTTCATTTCTTTTCATTCTTTTTTCTTTATTCTGTTCCACAGCAGTGAATTCCACCATTCTGTCTTCCAGGTCACTTATCCGTTTTTCTGCCTCAGTTATTCTGCTATTGATTCCTTCTAGTGTATTTTTCATTTCAGTTATTGTATTGTTCATCTCTGTTTGTTTGTTCTTTAATTCTTCTAGGTCTTTGCTAAACATTTCTTGCATCTTCTCTATCTTTGCCTCCATTCTTTTTCCGAGATCCTGGATCATCTTCACTATCATTATTCTGAATTCTTTTTCTGGAAGGTTGCCTGTCTCTACTTCATTTAATTGTTTTTCTGGGGTTTTATCTTGTTCCTTCATCTGGTACATAGCCCTCTGTCTTTTCATCTCGTCTTTCTTTCTGTGAATGTGGTTTTAGTTCCACAGGCTGCAGGATTTTAGTTCTTCTTGCTTCTGCTGTCTACCCTCTCGATGATTGTATTTCTTGAACTCTGACATTAACAAGTAAATTCCTTGCACCTAAATCTTAAATTATAGATTTCAATCATTTTCTGGGTGTATTGTCTACTGGTAACATCTTTCTTTGGCTTTTAGGATACCCTTCTTTTGGGCATATGCCTAATGGAATTTTGAGGTTATGTTGATTCAATAGCAACAATAGTGGCAGATTTATTTATTTTAAAATTTTATTTTATTTATTTATTTTTGACTGCATTGGGTCTTTGTTGCTGTGTGCGGCCTTTCTCTAGTTGCGGTGAGCGGGCTTCTCATTGTGGTGGCTTCTCTTGTTGCAGAGCATGGGCTGTAGGCGCCCAGGCTTCAGCAGTTGTGGCTCGCGGGCTCTACAGCACAAGTTCAGTAGTTGTGGTGCATGGGCTTAGCTGCTCCGTGGCATGTGGGATCTTCCCTGACCAAGGCTCAAACCCGTGCCCCCTGCATTGGCAGGCAGATTCTTAACCACTGTGCCACCAGGGAAGCCCAGTAGTAGATTTATTAATTAGATACCTAGCAGTGAGGAGGACATTGTTAGTTTAGCATCATCTCACACCTGATCCATGCCCATCCCCTTCATCTCCATCTATCAGTATTACCCATAAGGTTACTGAACTAATCATAGACTGACAGCCTGAAGAGATCCTAGGATATACACTCCTTTCTAAGTTTTCTTCCAAAAATCTCCTTTTTTGTTTTCATCTCATCCTCTCTTCTCTTCCCATAATCTTTTTGTTATCTCAACCTTATTCATATTATCTTCCCAGTATAAATATTATAAAAAGTTCTTTAAAGCTTGAAAACCATATGAAAATGTCTTTGTAAATGTTGTTTGTATCTGTGTTGTCTGTTATTTTAGATTGTATGCTCGAAGTAAGCAAGGATTATGCCCTTTTTGATTTAAATTGTATTTAGTGTCAGTGTTTTATGCATAAAAATTATGTATTTGTCAATGGCCTTTTTTCTTGTGATTATAGTTACCTTTTCTGTTGTTTCAAGGAAACAACAAAAAACCCTTTTCCCCATATTTTCTCTTTCTTTTCTTTCTCTTATAGTGGTTCCCTTGATAATTAATGTGTTTCATCTTAATTCCAGTCAGCAGGTCATATTTATTATATTCCTGCCTTGTCCAAGCACAAAATAATTCTGTGCTCTTTAATTATCTTCCTCTATTAATATCTGTGAGAAGTCTTTAGTTTGTTATTCTCAAATGGCAGTAGGGATTTTTAAGAGGGAAGTTGGTGTCATAACTACCTGGGGATTTTACATATGAACATATATTTTCACTTTGGAAATTATGACTCAGGTAGAGGATGATATGGACATGTGTAATAGTGTACTATTGTGGAAAAAGCTCCCTCAGTGATTCTAATGTCTGCTACTTCTTTTCCACAGCCTCCCCATCCTAGAAGAGCTTTATTTTTCTTTATTTACACAGCATTTTTTACTCATGGTCTTAAATTTCTTAAAGAGCTTATTTCCTTTTTCTAATTGAGTGCTATTTTGTCACTACCTAAAATTCCTAAAAACATTCCTAAATACAGTGTTTTGCCTGTGAAACCAGATTATAGATTAAGTGGCTTGCCCAAATTAGCATAAACAGGGTGAAAAGAAGGTGGTTTTTATTTTCATTTTTCACAGAGTCTGGTTCATAGTGGCTATTCAGATATTTTCGGTGAGAGCTCGTTCAGAAACAGTATCTGTTTATCTGGTAAAGAGGAGGATTTAATGCTTTTTTAAAATTATTATTCAGAAGATTTAAAAAGATTTTTAAAATTGCCTACTCCTTTCCCTACCTTCCAATTTTCTAGAAAGGTTGTTGTTTATTTCTTTAGCATCTACAATTAATGTGTTTTCCATCTCCCTGCAATTCACATGTAAAAGCTCCCTTCTTAATCTTCCCTGTATAGGAGGAGTAGCTGCTCACTATTACCCAAACACTTACTTTTCTCATATTTAAAGTCTTAACTCCAAGTTTATTCTTACTTCTCATGGCTAAACGTTACCAGTCATTCAGTTGGACTTTTGAAGGCCATTTTCTTTTGTCCTTTCTCATTCTTCAGGATATGGGAGGTAGAAAATAGTAATTCTTGAAAAAACTTTATTTTTTAGTCACCTTCAAAATCCAGGTGGGAAAGGAGTTGCCCAGAATTTTTTTTTTCTTTTTCCTGATCTTTCTTATCTCAGAATATATCAAATGTGAATAAATTAAATTATGTATAATGCAGTTTAAGTTGTTTAAAACTAAGGCACTTATAAATAGCGTAGATAGAGCATTTCTGTGTATAGGAAGCCAACATGATGAAAAGAACTCCTGGTCTGAGAATCAGAAATAATAAAATACTATCAATTCATGTTTTGAGTTGATGTTATTTAATTCTCATGCCTGTGATAATCACCTACAACAGTCCCCATTTTAAACAGATGAGAAAACTGAAGCACAAGGAAGTTAGATTATTTTTCCAAGGTAAAAGTCATGAAATTGGGTTTTGAACTCAAGTCCTAGATCTAACGGTAACTAAAGCAACTAAGTTACAAGGTCAAGTCATTTCATCTGTGTTTTCTGTAAAGTTACTAGACGAGTAATTTTCAATGTTAATTCCGTGTGTATCATTTTAGGTCTCTCCCACACTATATAGAATACTTTATTTGTTTTTTTATAAATTTATTTATTTTATTTGTTTATCTTTGGCTACATTGGGTCTTCGCTGCTGCTTGCAGGCTATCTCTAGTTGCGGTGAGCCGGTGCTACTCTTCGTTGCGGTGTGCGTGCTTCTCATTGTGGTGGCTTCTCTTGTTGCGGAGCACGGGCTCTAGGCGCACGGGCTTCAGCAGTTGTGGCTTGCAGGCTCTAGAGCATAGGCTCAGTAGTTGTGGTGCATGGGCTTAGTTGCTCCATGGCATGTGGGATCTTCCCGGACCAGGGCTCGAACCCGTGTCCCCTGCATTGGCAGGCGGATTCTTAACCACTGTGCCACCAGGGAAGTCCCTAGAATACTTTAAAATGATATACTTCTATTAATACAAAAGAGAAACAAGTGGATTCTCTCAGACATGGACAGATAGGAAATGCATATGTGTAGGCCTTGTTTCTCTTTCCTTTAAGTGTGTTAGACGCCCATTAAGAAGCAAGCCATGGGGCTTCCCTGGTGGCGCAGTGGTTAAGAATCTGCCTGCCAATGGAGGGGACACGGCTTCGAGCCCTGGTCCGGGAAGATCCCACATGCCACGGAGCAACTAAGCCCGTGCGCCACAACTACTGAGCCTGCGCTCTAGAGCCCGCGAGCCACAACTCCTGAAGCCCGGGCGCCTAGAGCCTGTGCTCTGCAACAAGAGAAGCCACCGCAAGAAGCCCGTGCACCGAGACAAAGAGTAGCCCCCGCTTACCACAACTAGAGAAAGCCCGCGCACAACAACGAAGACCCAATGCAGCCAAAAATAAATAAATAAATAAAATAAATTTTTTTTTTTAAAAAAAGCAAGCCATGAATTCTGATTCCTTTAAAGGTCCCTATAAGAATTTGTCATTTAATAAACTTAATTCATGAACATAAAGCTTAAGAACGAAAGCATGAAAATTGTACATACATGAGAGACAGAGGATTTTTATCAGACTTGTGTTTAGAAATGAAATGGGGCCTTAATAAAGGATCTGATGACTGACTAATCATAAATTAAATGTTATATCCTTTTCCTCTCTCTATCCTCAACGAAACAAAAATGATTTGGAGTTACACAGTGTAGCTTTATCCACTCCTCGGCTGCTGTCACCCTTTTTCTTCAGGTAGAGCAACAAAGCGCCTAAAATAGCTGAGGTGGGAGTTTGTTCCTGAGTCAGTAGGCTTGTCTCTGAAGAAGACCTCCTTTCTTTGCCATTCTGGGTGGTGGGGGTGGATGGAAAGCAGGGTTTCTGATGTGGTCCCAGGAAGTGTACTGCACCGACTTCCACTTCTGTAAAGCCAGGTCAGCTAAATAAACCAGTGCCCAAGTGCTGCTGGTCTGTTCCTCTGTTCATTTTAAAGAGTTGGAATTAAAGATCAGTGTCCCGTTAGAAATGTGACCAAATGTTACACAAGCTGTTAATCATGGTCTAACCATAGTAAGACTTTGGTAATACATCCAAACTAAGCCACTTTTCACCTGTGCTTGCTAGAAGAGATGATAGACTTGGTACTTCTGAATCCCAGTCTTAATAGCTAATTTGGTGGGATGAGACAACTGAACCTGCTTCTCCTAAAGCCTGACTATCAGACATAAGCTTAATATAATTCCCAGCAAAGTGTTTGCATGAGAGAGCCTGTAATTTGTTAGTCCTGAAAGACGGCTCATAATACCTGGATGAAGGGTCATTTCGATGGCCCTTTTGACATTATTGTGAGGTTTGTAAAGGACCCCATGAAGCATAAAGCAGTGGACTCAAACATTATGAAACTTTGATCCTTTGTGATATTGCTATTGGTGAGCTTTCCTCCATAAGTCTGGTTCTGAGATTTAAAACTCGTATGAGAAGGGAACTGACATTACTGAGTGTTTTCAATGGATTTATTATATGTACTAGTCAATTTTGCATGTGTTTTATTATTTAATCCTTACAACTACTTTGTGAGGTAGATAGTATAGTCCTTGAGGAAACAGACTGAATATGTCCAAGATTAGGATTCAAATTAAAATTTGGGTGCGATGGCTCCAAAGCCACTGTTCCTTCTATCAGATTTACTGCTTCTCCAGTCTTCTGTTCCTCTGTCAGGCTCAACAGTGGGCTGCCTGAATCATAGGTCTAACCCACTGTTTCTTTCCTTCCCATTCTTTCTGTTATTTCAGTGTTCTTTTCCTATTTAGCTGTGTCCAACTCACTTATGTGTTTAGGTCTTCTGTTGTCTTAGGAAGTCATGTTTTATGAAGAGTTCATGCCTTCTGGATCAGTTAGAAAAGTGAAGTCGAGAATAAAGACGTCCTTTCTCATCCTTGGAAGAAACCCCCAATGTGACAAAAGCCTTGAAGTTCTAGGATATTGCTTTCCTAATTTCTTAATTAATTTTGGGAGGACCGTTTTCTATATCAGATTGCTAGTATGTTTTAAATATTAAATGTTTTCAACTCTGTTGAGGTATATTGAAGAACACTAAACAGCACATACTTAAAGTGTACAGTTTGGTCAGCTTTGACATGTAAACACCCATGAAACCATCACTACAATCAAGGTAACATTTTAATATCCTCAAAAGTTTCCTTACATAAAAATTGATTTTTAACTTTTGCAGATTTGTTCATGTAACTCTGCAAGTCTCACGTGGTAAAAATTTTAAGACTGAGCTGCAATCTTGCAGGAGTGAACATAGAGGGAAAACCAGTGAGGCCTTTGAATGCTTAAAAAGACGTCTTTCTTTTTAACCTGAAAGACTACTTGAGAAAGAATAAAGTGTTAGACGTTCTGGCATTTAGTAAAGCTATTTTTATTATTTGGTATATAATTTAGTCTTATCTTTATAAGTTTCTTCTGAAATATTTTGAAGCCTAATTAAAAACAGCCATAGAAAAGAGTTGACCAAGAAAAATAGAACATCTGGGCCAGTCATCTAGATAGAAGATAAATAAAAACAACTTCAAAAAATTATGTATGAAATCAGAACAGAAGGTAGTCTTGGCAGCTTTCTTCCTACCCTGGGGAGCTTTCAGGGCTTCCTGACCTGGGGAAGCAGTGGCCTGGCAATCATTTATCCTGGTGGCCATCTGTCTCTGCTAGGACTTGAGTGAGGCCTATAATGGGTTTTTGAGGAGAAGGGGAAAAAAAGACAAGTGTACTTAGGTGAACAATCAAAGCAAGCCTGGCTAGAACGTCTTTAGAACTAGTGAAGAATTATTAGATGAACTGCACTGCCAGTGGCCAGTGGGTGATGATTAAAAACGTTTTGTAAATTGCAAATGCAAACGTAGCTAGGAGTGATTTTTGGAAACGTAAAAAAATCCTTATGTTTTCAACTTTTAGAGTGGTTCCTTCCCTTCTGTGTTTAAATACAGTGTTTCTTTAAGCAAAACTCTGTCTTCTAACCATGCCCTGTTTTTTACACATTGCTCTTAAATATCATAGGTGAGACAGTGATAGTAATAGGTCCGTTTTGTCACTACATGTGGTGGCTTCGCAGCACTGAAACTTCTTAGTCACTACTTTCTTTTGCCTCATCTTCCAGATCCTTCTTTGACCTGTCACTAACATCACTGGCAAACGTATTGTTGGGCTGCGTTTGGAGTGTTGGTTTCTTGCTCCTTGTGATTCACATTTGGTTCTTCATCCCTCTTGTATTTGTCCTCTGCCTTTTTCCAAGCACATTTCCTCCTCCCCTTAACAATATCATTAACCTGGGAGTCTTGTAGAGCTGTCACAAGCCCTATAGCCTTATCCCTATGTTACACATTTACTTCTTCAGGAATCAGATTATTTTACTGTGTTACTTAACTATCTCTGACCCTGGGCAAGCTACCTCTCTCTTTTTCAATTTTCCCATTTGTAAAATGAGTATGATAGACTTACTTTAGAGGGCTGTTGTGAGGATTAAGTGTTAATGTATGCAAAGTGCTTAGACAGAGCTAGTAAGCCCTCTTAAGTGTTTGCTTTTATGTTTAAACTAACACATTCGAGATTATTACTCTACAAACTGCTTTTACCCTTTTCCCAATATGCTTCTTCAGTTACCTTCAGATAACTCAATTGAAGTATCTCCCTGAACCTGAAGCAGTTAAGAATCCAAGCAGAGGGCTTCCCTGGTGGCACAGTGGTTGAGAATCCGCCTGCCAGTGCAGGGGACATGGGTTCGATCCCTGGTCCAGGAAGATCCCACATGCCGCAGACAGCTAAGTCCGTGTGTCACAACTACTGAGCCAGCACTCTAGAGCCTGCAAGCCACAACTACTGAGCCCGTGTGCCACAACTACTGAAGCCCGCACACCTAGAGCCTGTGCTCTGCAACAAGAGAAGCCACCGCAATGAGAATCCTGCGCACCGCAACGAAGAGTAGCCTCCGCTCGCCACAACTAGAGAAAGCCCGCGCGCAGCAACGAAGACCCAACGCAACCAAAAATAAATACATAAATAAATAAATTAAAAAGAAAGAATCCAAGTAGAGAATCTTGTAACCCTAAATTCTCTGTCACTCTCATTTCCTGGTTAGGTGATTCACCTTTCATAACCTATCATTAGGTCTCGCCCCTTACTACCAGTTCTCTCAGATCCATTTCTTTCCACTGTTAGTCAGCCAGTCATTTTAGCAGGGCCCCCTGATTCCAGTCAGTCACTCTCCCTTCATGCAAATAATAAAATAATCTTTAGGCTTTGTCTTCTTCACTAGCATAACCCTAGCACCTGAAACATTGCTTGGCATATAGTAGGCACTCAATATTTGTTGGATGAATGACTCATGGACCTATATTAGCCACATGTACCTATACTAGCCTCCTCTAGAAATTTCCTAGAGTATTAAGTCTAAACTCCTGAACCCTCCTATCAGGTTTTCACTATTGTTCTCTGTTTAGTAATTTCACACCATCGATTGTGTATTCCACCTCAGCAGAGCCACTTGTTATTCCCTAGTTATCTTGTACTAATTCTTTTTTTAAAAAAATATTTATTTATTTGGTTGCACTGGGTCTTAGTTGCGGCAAGTGGGCTCCTTAGTTGTGGCTCGAGGGCTCCTCAGTTGTGGCATGCGAACTCTTAGTTGCAGCATGTGGGATCTAGTTCCCTGGCCAGGGATTGAACCCGGGCCCCCTGCATTGGGAGTGTGGAGTCTCAACCACTGTACCACCAGCGAAGTCCCTCTTGTACTAATTCTTGTTTCCATATCATTCGTATTTCTTGGGATGCCCTACATTTGTATTCTGTCATGCCCAGAACACACTATTTCTACAGAATTTTTCCTTCTTGGCTCTGCCAACTCTAGTCACATTTCTATTGTGTGATATCTCAGCTCCTATGTTTGATTTTCAGTGTATCAATTTGTATTTAAATCTTTGGTGGGTATGCTGTGTCTGCTCACCTTGATTATAAGCTCCTGGGGGTCAAGGACAGTCTTGGCTCTCTTGTAACCTTCTCTACTTAGTGCCAGTGACATATCCTACAGACTTCCAGGTGTTTAGTAAGTGTTCATGTAGCAACTCTGGAACGCAAGAATTGTTTTCTAGTGATCTTTATTAAGTCCTAAAGAGATTGTGTGATAGAGACCACTATTAGCAGAGCAGTTTTGTCTTTAATAAAGAGATATGGGGCCATAAAGTGGTGGAGGATTTAGCAGTATATTATTCAAAAGAGTTTGAGCCTGCAGAGGAGTCATTTTGCTCTGAATAGGTAATTTTGGGGTAATATTCAGCTCTGGGCTATATTGATTATCTTTATTGATACTTTATGATCCCAGATATTAAATTTGGGGAGAGGGTAACCCATAAAACTGCAGCCTAAAAATGTAATTAAATAATATTTGACTTCATGGCCTGAATTCTTCCCCTATTTAGTTTTTCGTTTAATCTAAAACTAGAGCATATTTATAACTCAGATTACAGTATAATTTGACGGGTAGGAGTGAGGAAAGGAATAAACCAGAAAACTTCATGTTAAATAAATTGCAAGTTATCTTTCCCCAAAATATTGGAATATGGGAGCTTCTAAGCAACAGAGTCTGGATAGCTGATTTCCAGCCTCATGGATGGGAGGCTGCCTGAGCTAGAATAAGAAGGTATGCCATCTTCAGCTGTACCTCTTCAATGGAGTTTTTATTCTCACCCATTTGAGTCTGAAAACTGAACCCCTGACTTGCTGGGCTGAAGGGCAGAAGGGGAAAGACTCAGCTTTCTACTGTGATGAAAGGGTGAGTATTCAGATCTAGGAAGAGCCAAAGTGCCTGTTAGATTGTACATTTGTTTAAGCTTGGCATGCACTACTGTTTCAGCACTGTGCTAGAGGCTGCCATGGCACCTCTCGTCCTGGTTTCTAGGGAGGCTAAAAATACAGGCTGTCTTTCGGTCAAGACATTGTTCTGCCTGTAGTTTGACAGCTTTGGTTTGCACTTTTATTTTCTATCTCTTGTGGTGCATGAAGATGAAGCAGCATGTGCAAACCTGGAAGTCACTTTAGAGGTCATTTTTATCCTGCCTCATTTTGCTAATTGAGAGAAGTATTACAGGTTAAAGAATGTTGCTCAAGGTTGTACACCTAGTTAATAACAAGGCTGGGAATATCATCTTGGTCTCCTGATTCCAAAGGTAATGATTTAGAATGGTGCCTCTCTAAGAGAATGTTTTTCTAGCAGAACAGTTATGTAAGTATATATGTTCTTGTTCCTGTCAGGCTGACATTACTGATGCCCCAGTATCAGTGGGATATGTATTTGAAGGTATTTTCCTGAGAGAGATGATGAGTCTGTAGTGAACTCTCCACCTTCTCTTGGCTAGTTTCCTAATGGGCAGCCCACCTGAAAGGCACTGAGGTTTCTTTGCCTTAGGACAAGGCTATATCAAGTATATAAACAGTGAAGTTTGCACAACTGACTATAAATAATATTGATACTGCAGTGTGATGGTTACTAGTGTAGGGAACTGCTGGTGATCACAACTGGGCTTGAAGCATATCTATTTCTACAGTCATAGCAGTGTTCAGATTAGTGAATAACACAGAGGCTGAACATTATTTTTAAACACAGAGGAAAGAGGAGATCCGCGTGTATTAATGCTTGGTGCCTGAGTTCTCACCCCAGCGCATCTTATGTAACTTAGAAAGCAGGCCCAGTTCAACCCTTGGTGGATTGGTGACTGTTCCAGTCTCATTTGGGATGCTTTGGATTTTCAGCCTATTGATGGAGATCAGTTTATTAACTCATTTGTTCATTGGTAACCATTTCTCAGTGTCCACGCCCCATATTCATTAGCCTGTGTATGAGTGTTCTGAATATGGTAGATGTTTTTGGTTTTTATCCAAATTGATAATCAGCTGACGTTAATGTTCCAGTTTGAGCAAAAGACACATTATGAATAACCTTACAATAAAACATTCATTAAGTATGCTTTCAAGTTCCCCAAGGGAAGCTCTGGTAATTACAATGCAGTTTATACTTTATAAAGAAATTAACCATGAATACCTTCTTTTTTTTTTTTAAAGGAATTCCTTTATTTTTATTATTTAGTTATTTATTTATTTATTTTTGGCTGCGTTGGGTCCTCGTTTCTGTGCGAGGGCTTTCTCCAGTTGCGGCAAGCGGGGGCCACTCCTCATCGCGGTGCGCGAGCCTCTCATTATCGCGGCCTCTCTTGTTGCGGAGCACAGGCTCCAGACGCGCAGGCTCAGTAGTTGTGGCTCACGGGCCCAGTTGCTCCGCGGCATGTGGGATCTTCCCAGACCAGGGCTCGAACCCGTGTCCCCTGCATTAGCAAGCAGACTCTCAACCGCTGCGCCACCAGGAAAGTCCCATGAATACCTTCTTTTAAACCATAAACACTTTTTTCCCCCTCCCCTGAGCTAGCAAGTTATAAACTTCATGCCCCTTTTGTTCTTCCTTTTTAACTCAAAACTTCTCTGTAACAGATTGACTAATTAGGGTTAAATAAAACACCTCAGTCATTTCTGTGGTAGTTGTGCTAATGAGATCCATACATAAGCCATGAGACAGTGGCAGCTGGTAAGCTTGTCTTCTCTAGTTTGTTATCTCTTTGGACTGAGGACTTCTGGCCAAGTACTTCAACTTAGGAAGCCTAGGCACTAAGAGAACCACTGTGGAACACTGTGTTGTGGAGAATTGAGCTTAGGGATCTGGGGTTTTTTGCCTTTTTTTTTAACATTAGCTGATTCATTTCCTAAAAAGATATCCCAATGTAATTTTCATCTCCCATTAATTTGGTCTAAGCATTGATAATATTAGTAAATTGGAATTTTGTGTGTTTTCTTTTCCTTTTTTAACAAAAGTATGAATTAGGTATGAAATGACTTAGAAGAAGTGAGGGCAAGGAGCTAGGGTCCTGATTAATGTAAAATTTGATAAACACTGAAATATTTGGTCATGGGTCTTGATAATGATTATTGATGATCACTGACAGAGACTGGCCTTATTTTACATTTTTTTTCTCTACAGTGGCAAGCCAATGAGATGTTTGAGCATTTTGCAAGGTGTAAAGAAAAATGCATTCATTTAGATTAAACTCTTTTTCATATCTTCTCTTTCTGAAGGTGCACTTACAGAGTGCTATGATGAACTGGGGAATAGGTATCAGCTTCCAGTCTACTGCTTGGCACCACCAATCAACATGATAGAGGAAAAGAGCGACATAGAGACTCTGGATATTCCTGAGCCACCACCCAATTCGGGGTATGAATCTCAGCTCCGTTTGCGCCTTTCCACCGGCAAGGACCTCAAACTTGTGGTCCGCAGCACAGACACAGTGTACCACATGAAGAGGCGGCTACATGCAGCAGAAGGAGTGGAACCGGGTAGTCAGCGGTGGTTCTTTTCTGGCAGACCTCTCACCGACAAAATGAAGCTGGAAGAGCTGAAGATCCCAAAGGACTATGTTGTACAGGTTATAATGAGCCAACCTTTGCAAAACCCAACACCAGTTGAGAACTGAACTGGTCCTGTCGGCTGTCCCCAGATCCCTCCTGCTCCTTTTTATTGTTGTTGTTATCATTTCCTACTCTACGGCGTGAAATTTATTTTCACTGCTCTGAATTCCGTATGAATGGATTTAGTTCTGAGGAATTACCAGTGAAAACTTCCATCTGTGATGGAGACCAACGAAAATAATTAATAAAACACAAAGAGCCAGCCTTTGAGACTCATGTAATTACAGTTTCTAATTCAAGAGGCAGTTAAGAAATAGATAACCATTTATTTTAAAATACCCAACAACTATATAATGGCTGTATTTAAATGATTTGGACTGTAAATAGACCATTGCATCCATGCAGAACAGCACCAAGCACCTGTGAATACAGAATTCTTAAAAAATAAATCAAATACAAAAAAATACAATAACAGTTATAAAACTTGAGCTTTTTAAAATGGAAACTGAAAAGAGCAGTACTTGAGGTTCTCTTCTTTTCTGGTCTTAATTCCTTGCTCAATTAATATTTAGCCATAAAGGAGTAGAGACTGGCAAATTGTGTTTCAGTATTGCTTTCCCCATCCCCATATGTTGAGCTCCTTGTTTACATTCACACTAAATTTTGGTGCCTTCCAGCACGTTGGTGGCAGGCACCTTTCTGGAACACTAGGCAATAATTTGGTCAGTGCATTCAGATCTCTGACTTTCAACTGATAACTTAGTTGAAAAGTCTGTTGTCCTCTTGCTGCATAGGTATTTTGAAATGTCTATATAATGAAGCTGTTTCATATCCAGGCTTAGAAGGACACTACTATGTAATACCTTCATTGATCTACCTACTCTGCTTAGAACTTTTCAGAGCTAACTGTGCCCCCAAATGCATGTATATGCATGGAATCAAGTACAGCTGGGAATGTACTTGAATCATTCCAGGGATTCAAGGGAATCCCAGGGAATGCACGGAATCAAGTACAGCTGTTCCTACTGTAGGATAATAAAGTAATTATCTCTTCTCCCCCAATTTGCAGGAAGGGTGTAAGGAAAACCCATTCTGTCTGTGCCTGGGAGAATTGTGCCTGTCTTCAATCTTTTAGAAAAAATTTCAACTCATAATTTGCTAGTGTGAAAGAAAGATTTACTGACATCACGTAAACATCGACAGTGAGACCAAATGATGATACGTTGCTTTATGCTTTAGTGCTTTCCATAGTTCACTGTTACCTGTAGTTGTGGTGGATGAGAATTTTCCTCTCTCATCTTTCCTAGCAAAGAGGCAAATTAAGAAGCATCTGCAGATTATATTAGAGGACTGAAAAATTTGGTGAGATAACCTGATTCTTCTGTACTAGGACTGGATTAAACCTGCCAAGGATTATATTTAATTTGGAGCCTTTTCAAGGTTGGTTCCATAAGTGAGAAGGGGTCTACCACGTGATTTCTGAACCCCTGAGAATCCATGAGATGGAAAAGTAGAAGCAAGAAGGCACTTATGTTGTTCTCAAATGAGAAATAATCAAACCTTCACATGTATTTTGGATGTGAAGCACCATTATTAATTTTAATGGCAAAATGAAACTATTTAGTTTAAATGTAATGTTTAAAATACTATTAAATTTCCTATAGCCTGATTGCACATAATATCTATAATTGTAACATATGTTTCTGAGAGCTTTAACTACTTCTCTTTTTCATGCAATCATTTTAAAGACTGTGGCTACATTTAATTTAGGTTTACTGATAATTGAATCTAAATTCAAGAGGCAACAGCAGCATTAATTCCAAAGGAGTATTTTTATATATGGAGGTGGAGATATGCGAGGGTATTTCAATATAATGCCCTGTCATCAAAATGTTTCCTTATTAATTTGTGTGCCACATTGAACAGCAACATCTCTCAAAGTTTGTCAACTGGAGGACAAAAAAGTGTTCAAATCTATTTTTCTTAAGTAAATTTGGTGATATAATAATCTATAGTTGGTAGAAGTTTTTTTGTTGAGGATTTGAGCTCTCTTAATAGTTTATTTTAAAGGAACATGTACTTTGAATAACAATTTTCTGGGCATTTAACTAACCTAGGTGAGAAAACCATGGTGCTGTTTAATTGTAAATAGATTGATATAAGATTGGACCAATACTTGATGTGTACAATTTTAGTATGTAGGGTTTTTGTGCTTTTTTTTAAAAAAAAGTTCAATTTTTCTCTTTGTCTTTGCTTTTATTCTGGGTTTTTAATTATTATTACTCTCCACAATAAGGGTAATCTGCTTCATTCCGATAAAAACCTCTAAAAAGGTTTTTCCCCTTTTTAAAACCTCCCAGCTCAGTAACTAACAAGTTCATTACTAGCAAACTTAGGCTCTGCTATGTCAAACCATACATGGTCATTTATAGATATACTTTATTTGCTGCATTGAAATCTTGGTCTCAAATAGGTTGTTGTTTTTTTCTTTTAAGAATCATGCTGTAAACCAAAACCCATAATTCAGTTTTTCAGAAGCACTGAGCTCATTTCTTTATCCATTTTGGATCAAAGTGGTAGGCTTTGATTGTTAATTTTTATTTAAAATAAGTGATACATACACATGGGGAAAAAAATCCAAACATACCGAAGTGAAAAGTCTCTCTGAAGATGCCTGTTCTTCATCTCCCATTTCTTCTCCCCAGAGGTAACATCTGTTCCCAGTTTTCTAGATATCTTTAAAGATGCTCTACCACAGTGGTTCTCAAACTTCAGCATGCATCAGAATTACCTGGAAGGCTTATTAAAACACAGATGGCTGGGCTCTTCCCCCAGAGGTTCGGAGTTAGTAGGTCTGAGTGGGGTCCAATGATTTGCATTTCTACAAGTTCTCAGGTGCTGCTGCTACTAGTCAGGGGATCCCAATGTGAGAACCACCATTCTAGTGTATGTGAGTATATTTACCCGCCCTACCCTGTTTTTTCCATAAATATGCTGTTCTATACATTTGATTTTTCTCTAAAATGGTTAATCTTAGAGATTGTTCCATATATGTTGAGCTAGATCTGCTTCATTCCTCTTACAGGTGCAGTAGTATCCCATTGTCTGGAGTACCACAGGTCAGTCTGCCTGTTTCTAGTCTTTTGGTACTATAAACCATGCTACTGTGAAATGTCCTTTTCTATAGCTACATCTTTACATCTATGTACATTGCTATATCAAACAGTATATACATTTAGGGAGTAGATGCTGAATTGCCCTCCAAATAGATTTTTACCAATTTAATACTATAGCAATATGACTGCTCTTATTTTCCTATACCCTGACCAACTTTTTTTTTTTTTTTATAAATTTATTTATTTATTTTTGGCTGCATTGGGTCTTCGTTGCTGCCCACGGGCTTTCTCTAGTTGTGGTGAGCGGGGGCTACTCTTAGTGGCGGCGTTCAGGCTTCTCATTGCGGTGGCTTCCCTTGTTGTGGAGCACCAGCTCTAGGCGTGCATGCCCAGCTGTTGTGGCACTCAGGCTCAGTAGTTGTGGCTCGTGGGCTCCAGAGCACAGGCTTAGTAGTTGTGGCACACGGGCTTAGTTGCTCTGCGGCGTGTGGGATCCTCCTGGACCAGGGCTCGAACCCGTGCCCCCTGCATTGGCAGGCGGACTCTTAACCACTGCGCCACCAGGGAAGTCCCTGACCAACTTACTGATCTTTGACAGTCTAGGTGGAAACCTGTGTCATGTGGTTTTACTTTGTGTTATGGGATCTTAGTTCCCCAACCAGGGATTGAACCCGTGCCCTCAGCAGCAAAAGCACGGAGTCCTAACCACTGGACTGCCAGGGGATTCCCGCTAGGGGATTCCCGCTAGCTCCATTTAGTTTTTGTAGTAACCGTTGTGGGGAAGACAAAAGTTCTGGCTGCTAAGCATTACTCATAAGTGTGTTATCGAAATCTCATGACTATTAGAGTAAATATAGAGAATGTTCATAGTAATTAACATGATTTCAGTTATTACCTGTGACTTATGAATGACAGTCTTAGGCAGTATTCTTGTCTGTTGCACATTGACAAAGTGGTTTTTGATTATTAAGTACTCTGGAACTCACTGAATGCCTTACGGTCAGTTATACTGCATATATTGTTTCCTTAAGAAATTCTTGGTTTATAGTAAATGAGCTGTATTTCTTTAATCACCAAACATGTCCCTCAGAAATCTATGGTGGAAGGAGATGTGGTAATTAGCATTAGGTAGAAGGGGTTTCTGAGCCAGTGAAACGCCAGCTTAAAATTTAAACAGAATCTGCTAAGACTGAAGTGAGTTACTCAAATCACTTGTTCTCAGCACAAGCGTCTCATTGACCTTGAATTTGAACTCTGGTCCTGCCACTAGTGAGTCATTAAGAACCTTGGGTAAGGTTCTTAATCTTGACACCTCAATTTCCTCATCTGTAAATTGAGGATAACACTTAATTCGCAGGGTTAGGGGATAAATAAAGTCATGCGTCTAAAGCCCCTGCCTGACCCATTGCAAGCACTTACTCAGTGGTAGTTATCATTAACATCACAGTAGTCAGGGAGGATTCACAAATCCCATGCTAAAGACACTTAAAAATTATTCAAGGCATTAATTATACAAAAAAATAGAATTATACAAGGGCATGTAATAATTATTTTACCCTAGTAGATTTGGTATAGTTGCTTAAGCACTTAACACATCAAAGAGTAACTTAAATTCTAGGAAGAACACAGTCCCCATATCCTTAGAAGTCAGTTTCCCTTATGGTTGGAGGCGCTTCGCCATTTGCCAGTTTGAAGTTTGTTTTAGCCTAAGGAGTGGAAGAATTAGAATTCTGAAAGTATTGGACCACTAGTGACAAATGTTAGGAAAGCATCACCTTCCAACTGCTTGGCTCCAGTAAGAGTTGGTAATTATTTGGATACACAGGGACCTAATGGACAGAGTTGATCTGAAAAGCAGCAGCAGAGTTGGGACATGTCAACAAAGAGAAAGTTTTTACTTCACATTACATAATTGTGAGTCATTTGTGAGGTCTAAAGGTTATTAAAGTTAAGAATATGCTGATTGACGAGTGCTTATCTGAACCCCGCATGTGTAAAAATCAATTTAAAGATATCTACTTTGATGTTCTAAATTTATTTTTAGAGATGTTAACAATTGTAATTACTTTCAAAATCATTTATTCCAAGAAGACTCTCTCTTTGGCTCACATTAACTTGTGACACTTTATTTTTGGGCAGAGCTTTCTTTCTCCTCTTTCACTGCTTTCTGACTCTCCTGGTATTTGTCCATGGAGAAGATAGTAAACAGCTTAAATTCCTTGTAATTAAGACGCTTGTGTTGGGGGGCAAAAAGAAAAGTTATTTCAGGAAGGCTTTGATACTTTGTTTCAGATGACAGCAGGATTGTAATCATTTCTCATTTAAAACCTTGGAAACTTTATTAAAGAGGCCCAGTAATTAGGACATAATTATAGTCTAATTGTAGTCTAGGAGCCAGGAACAGAGAGTCTATTGTAGACTCTAAAGGCACCAAGGGTCACTTTCTTACTTCTGCTACTTCGAGTCCAGACTCCCTCAGGCTGCCATCTGAGCTTCTTCAGAGTATGAGCCATCTTTTTAAACTGTAAACCTTAGTTAGCTCTCATGTGCTTGTCAACATGGACTTCCTCTTTAAATAGGCAGGATCCACTGTCTTCTCCACAGTTGTTTTCTCTTGGGATTTAGCTCATGTGTTCCCATCTAAGAATTTCTTCCTTTCTGCTTATTAAAATCTATAAACCCTTCCCCTAAGACCAACTTCTGCCATATTAATGTATTTCCTTCTTTCAACTGAACTTCTAAACAAAGTTTCCTTCTCCAAACTTATATCATTTTATATCCACATTCTATGACGTAGCACTTAGTTATTCAGTCCTCTCTCTTTCACAGGCCTATATATCTCTTTAGTTTTTTATGATCCCAGAGCCATGACACGCTCCAGTAGGTTCTTCCCACCCTCTTCCTCCCCCGTCTCCACTGTAGGTAGCAGGCCATGCATGGTCCTCTACCTTTGGACAGAGGGGCTGCCGGGCCACACTTTAGGGATCTGCACTTACACAGTCACCTGTGATGTCAAAGTCATGGTACAGGTCTCTGAGTTGCTGTTTTTTAATATTGAAGAGAAAGTTGTACATGTGGAAGTTGGATGGGCCAATTTTCAGCTCCCCATCCAGGTCAAGCAGCTCAAAAACAGGCCGGGAATGGCGGAAAATAAATTGCTCTTCCAAATGGTTCTGCTTTGGGAGAAATATGTAAATATGTTGTTGGTGCTACTTTCTAAACTTGCGACATCAAGACTCATATATTCACTAATCCATTTCCTAGACAGCTAAAAGCAAAAGGCAGAATCATAGCAGCTCAGGGCTGAAAGGGTTCTATGGTCGATGTATCAGATCCTGCTTCAGCATCTGCGTTCAAGGGGGACTTAACGCCACCTGTAGTGATTGGTTCTGCTAGACAGAACTCTAGTCACTAGAATGTATTTCCTTATGTTCAGTGAAAATCTACTTAGAAAATTGTGGCACTGGCAGTAAAATGCTGACACAAGGTGCCTTTCCTCAAGGAGTGGGAAAGAGGTAAATACACACTAGGAGTGTGTACCAGGTAAGGTGGGAACCCAAAGAAGAGTGTGTCTTGTCTTTATCATTCATCCCTTTCAGAAAGTTCTCTGAGAAAAGGGATCACTGCGGAAGAGAGGCAGTTAGGATTACTGGTGATTATTTTAAGACCCACCAGCTAGAAGGGGCAAGGAAGGGCATGCCAAGGAGGGATGTGACAGGATGAGATTCGTTCTTTATAAAGGCAATGTGGGAGGGAGGCTGGATAACCTTTGGAAACTCCTAGGTTATAGATGGGCCATTTAGGAACCAAAAGTAGTTCTCCCCCCATTTTTTTTTCTTCCTGGTTCAAGTGAAAAGAAAAATTCTGATGCACTCTTAATTCGGTGCTACCTTTAGCAAAATGGTGGCAGCAGCCAAGCTGTGCCCCCTGTGCTCCACAGAGCCTGACTCGTTACTTGCCTCCTGTGCCAGCAATATGCAAACCAGCATGTAGAACTGGTCAAAACCAATCTCGCCCACAGCATTCCAGTCCAGCATGTTAAACACGATTGTGATCTGGTTCCGTTTCAGGTCAGTCACGTGATGAAGGAAGTGGTAGAATAGCACATCTGTTGGTAAGGAGATGAGATGGATTATTCTGAAACGGTTCCAAAATGTTAAACATCTGGGAACCACATAAATGGTTGTCATGTTGGAAGCTTGTTGACCTGGCCATAGTAACGATAATATTTTGTTTCCAGCTTTGCCACTGTACCTTCCACAATTTCTCAAACCTCAGTTGCCCTTGAGCTGTGTGGAAAAGCACTGTACCTGGACTTGTGGAGAAGGAGATAGTGGATAGGGCTTGGTTCCTGAGCCCAGCTTACACGCTCGACAGAGCAGACAGATGTGTATACGTAACCAATAAAAGTCTCAAAGTGCTCCTGGTACATAGAAGGAAGAGTTTAATTCTCACTGGGGACCTATGACACATTCTTGGAAAAGCTGACATTTCACCTGGGCCTTTCACTTGAGAGAATTAAAACAAGAGAAATTTAAAAATCATTCCTCTTCCGTAAAAGTATCACTTTTCCTCATGCTTACATAAAGCAAATGCATTCGGTGATGGGGGAAAGGAGCTATCACTGAGCACCTTAGATGCTGGGCGCTTTAAGTGCCACATGTCACTGAACCCTGAACCCTACACAGCCTTTTACAATAAACCTCAGGTAGTAACTAATCTCAGGGCTTCTTGAGCTATAATAGGCATACCAATCACTTGAGGATCTTGTAAAACACCAATTCTGATTAGGAACTCTGGCATGGGACTGAGTCTGCATTCTTAACAAGCTCCCAAGTGATGCGGCAGCTGCTGGTCAATGGACCACACTTTGAGTGGCAGAGCTGGGATTCAGATGTGGTCCGTCTGACTCCACAGCCTTGCTCTTTCCACAGTGAAGCCATATCTTTTGCACATTAGTTAATGCATATACAGTCATATACAATCAGAGAAAAAAATACTGTAATTTAAAGGACATGGAAGGTTTTTGCCTGAAATTCCACTCACTAATCATCTGTCTCAGGGAGTGTTAGATGGAAGAAACAAACATGGTGATAAGTTTACACAGTGATATATGGCTGTACAGGTTGTATGTACAAATCACCCAGGGGATTTCAGGGATTTTCAAGTGTAACTTTGTCTACATGTGATTTCTCCTTGCCCACTGATACAGAGACTACCTCCTGCACAAGACATGGCTCCACTAAATCCGTAAAGCACATCTGTGTGGTTTGGAGTCCTGGCTGAAGCTGGCTAAGTGCACAGTGAAACCAGTCGTCACAAAGTCATGATCTGGGGGTTTCTGATGGCCTCTTGATGTTCCTTCCCCACGTCCCACCAGGTATGAGTCCAACCAGGTACGAGCACTTGGGAACAACACACCATGTGTAAACACCGTGATGTTTGCTCCTTGAGAAATGTTTTATTGTGAGACTTAGTAGTTACTTAACAAATACTGTTTTTCAATCAGCTGGCTCTGGCCCACTCAAGTCTCCAAGGCTTTAAGTCACTACCTCCCTGGAAGGCAGAACTCAAGGCTATGCCTTCACTCTTTCAGGTCACCATCCAGTCCCTTGGTGACCAGAAGACACAAGTATGACTTTATCTCTTGGGTATTGCATCACCAGGGAGTGATTTAGTTACCAGGGAGATCAGATTCTGCTCAGCAAACGCTGGTGAGACTAAGAGTGTGGGCTTTGGGTTTTGGTCCCAGATCTTCTGTTTACATCTAGGCGTCCTACAGTTGCTTTATCTAGGACTGGGTTATTGTGAAGTTTTGGTGACATACTGTGTGTAAACTGGAGGCATGAAAGTATGAGAAAATAAAAGTATCTTTTTATTATTTTATAAAGATTGAATGAACTCTTTAAAATATCTTTATGGAAGAAACTCCTTATTGATAAATGACATCTTTCTCAGGTCACAATGAGTAGGGACACCTTATTTATACCCAGTCCTAAAAACAAAACAAAACAAACAAACGAAAAAAACCTAGGGGACTTCCCTGGTGGTCCAGTGGTTAAGAATGCGCCTTCCAATGCAGGGGACACAGGTTCGATCCCTGGTCTGGGAACTAAGATCCCACATGCTGTGGGGCAACTAAGCCCGTGCACCACAACTACTGAGCCTGCGCGCCACAACTGGAGAGAAGCCCACATGCCGCAATGAAGAGCCTGCACACCGCAACGAAAGTGCCCGCGTGCCACAACTAAGACCCGACGCAGCCAAAAATATATATAAATAAATAAATATTTAAAAAAAACCTAAAGTGTTTTAATTGGTCTTCTATTAGTTTGTGCACTCAAAGGCAGGGTCGAGATCATCAGCACTTTCTGGTCACTCACAAGTACCAAGAATTAGAAGGGATCTTGCAGATCATCTGATTCAAACCTCCCAATCGCTAGACGAGAAGTCTTGCTAAGGGAGCCTTGAGGGTTAATGCCTGAGTGGGGCTCAGTCCCCAGGAATAATTGTAATAATAAGGAACACTTATTAAACCCTTACAGTGTGCCAGGCACCATGCTAAGCATTTTCCATGCATTATCTCATTTATCTTTTTTTTTTCCAGCTGTGAGATGGACTCCATTATTAGAAGCCTCACTTACAGATGAGGAAAATGAGACTTAAAAGAGGATGATGTTGTTCTCCAAATCACCCAGGAATAATGGGTGGAGGACCTAACCCCAGAGCCTGCAGTTTTATCCTCCTCACAGAACTGCCTTCAAGTCTCTGTTGGCAATTTTTCTCTGTGCTTCATTTAGAAGATATGATGTATACATTAATGAAATAGTTTGTGGTTCTGTAAATTTTCCTGCACATTCGTTAAAAACCAGGTAATGACCCAGAGGAAGCATTTCTGAAAGTACTAACCATTCAAGGTTTTCTTGCGGTGCACATCAAGCAGGTGAAAATACTGCACCAAAGCCTTCACATTTCTCACGGATAATAAGCAATATAGTTTATCCAGATAGAGGTACCACAGAAACGATCCTTGCTTCAGTTTCATTATGGTGCCCTTTAAGCCGAAGACTCTGGCAACCTGAAGTAGAAGAGAGAATTCTGCCTCAGAATTAGAATGTTGGATAGAGAGAAGCTCTGGTAGTAAAGGTCTTCCTACGTCAAAGCATCATAGGAAACAGTCAATAAAAAAATTAGAATTGTGGGAATTCCCTGGCGGTCCAGTGGTTAGGACTCAGTGCTTTCACTGCCGTGGCCTGGGTTCAAGCCCTGGTTGTAAATAAGATCCCACAAGCCACTCGGAGCAGCCAAAAAAAAAATGGTTGAGAATTTTCCAAAACCATTGAAAGACACCCACCCACAGACTGTGCTCATCATCATTATCAAGGTGAACAGTTACATAACTACATGTTACATAGTAACATCTTACACTGTTCTAAGTGTATTAATATATTAACTCATTTAGTCTGAAGATTAATCATACAATCCTATGAGGTAGAGATTATTATACCTATTTTACAGATTAAGAAACAGGCTCAAGTTACAATCTATTATGTATAAAATAAATAAACAACAAGGATATATTGTACAGCAAATATAGCCAATATATATATATGTTTTTTTGGCCGTGCCCCATTGCACGAGGGATCTTAGTTTAGTTCCTGGACCAGGGATTGAACCCGCACCCTTGGCAGTGAAAACGCAAAGTCCTAACCACGGGACCGCCAGGGAATTCCCTAGCCAATATTTCATAGTGACTATAAATAGATTATAACCTTTAAAAATTGTGAACCACTATGTTGTACACCTGTAACTTGTATAATATTGTACATGAATTGTATCAATAAAAATTTTAAAAAGGCTCAGAAAAGTTAAGTAATTTTCCTAAAGTCACTAAGCTAATTAATAGTGAAGTCAGCATGTGAACCTAGTCTGGCAATAATCACTGCTTTTTAATAGCTATGCTATATTACCTCTCAAAAGACTGAAGTCCTAAGTAGTTGAGATAAGAAGAAATGTGTATGTACATATGTGTACATATATGTACACATCAGAGTGAAACTGCATTATACCAAAGACAAAGATTTTAAAGGCAATCAGAGAAGAAAGATTATCTTCAAAGGACTGATGATTAAACTTAACAATCAACTTCTTCACAACATGGAAACCAAAACATAATGTAATACTATTTCAATGTGTAAAAACAATCATAGCCAAGCTAAAATTATACACTCAGTAAAATCATCTTTCAAGACTGAAGGGAAGTTCCTTAAAGTTAAACATGAGGTTACCATATAACCTAGCATTTCCACTCCTAGATATATATCCAAAAGAACTGAAAACAAGTATTCAAACAGATACTTGTACAAAATGTTTATAGCAGCACTATTCATAATAGGCAAAAGGTGGAAACAACCCAAATGTCCATCAACTGATGAATGGACAAATGAAATGGTAGCACATCCATTCAGTGAAATACTTAGCCATGAAAGGGAATGATACATGTTACAGTGTAGATGAACCTTATAGTAAGTGAAAGAAGCCAGACACAGAAGGTCACATATTGTATAATTCCATTTATATTAAATATCCAGAAGAGGCAAAGCCATGGAGACAGAAAGCAGATCAGTCATTGCCAGGGGCTGGGGGCTGGGGGAGTGGGTGATGGGAAGTGACTGCTTACTGGATACAAAGATTCCCACTGGGGTGATGAAAATGTTTCAAACTGGACAGAGGTGATGGTTGAACAACACCATCAATGTACTAAATGCCACTGAATTGTACACTTTAAAATAGGTAATTTTATATTATGTGAATTCCACCTTCATTTAAAAGAATGAGGAGGAAAATCAAACCTGAATTTGATCGATTTATAGAAAATATAAATCAGGGAAATAGGACAGCAGAGGTCCATGTTAAATGACACTATGGGGACACAACCAACAAAACCCAGACTGTGGAAAGCTCTAAAAGAAAATGACTCCACTTCTTCAATAAACATTTACAAGAAAAGAAAAAGAGATGGAAGAGGGATCTATAGATTAATAGTTAAATTTCTTTCAAATCACATCAACCAATTACAGTGTATGGACTTATGAGGATCCTAATTCATATAGATTGTGTACGTAAAAACCCACAAAAACAAACAGCTTACCAAAAAGCATGAGATGATGGAGAACTATGAACACTGATTGGATGTAATATTAGGAATGACAGTGGATGTGGTGGTGGTTTAAAAAGATAAAATGGTAAGATGTCTGGAATTTGCTTCAAAATAATCCAGGCCCATGGGTGTTGGTATACATATAACAGGATTGTTCAAACATGAACTGACTGATGGGTATACAGGAGTACTAGCTTATACTATTTTTTCTACTTTGAATATGTTTGAAATTTTCTATAGTGAAAAGAAAAAAAAAATTAGGATGAGATAAAGCTGTATTCAGGCAAAAACAAACAACCAACCAAACAAGTAAGAATGATCACCAACGGACCCTCCCAAAAGAAATTCTAAAGGATCAACTTACGGTAGTTAGAGAATGATCACAGAGAGAAAATCCAAGATATCAGAAGGAATAGAGAGCAACAAAGTAGTAAAAATACATGGGTCAGTGCAAGTAAACAACCATGGAGTAAAATAATAACAATGTCATAGGGAGTTTAAAATGATAAAATTTAAATGCAATACAATTATGACAGAAGGAGGTAACTAACAAAATAAATCCATACACACAAAAACAGAAAATTAACAGCCATAAGTGAATTCTTCAGGCACAGGAAAATAATTCCATATGGAAACACAGAAATTCAGGAAGGAATGAAGAGTACCAGAAATTGAAAATATGTGAGTAAATCTAAATGAATATTGACTGTATAAAACACTAAAAATAATGTCACATGAAGAAGCAAGCTGTGGTGCCCTCAGAACTCACCAGGAGCTACGTAGGGAAAGATCTATTGCTGCTAGGGGAAGGGAGAAAAAATGGTGTAATATTTAACTGCATTTTCCCAGCGTATTAGGGTGAGTACTGCTAACTTCTGTAACAAACAATTCCCACAATGTCAGAACTCTCTTTTCCAGTGCCATAGTAGCAGTAACATTCAAGATGATGGTGTTCTGAGGGTGCCACAGTGTACACAGAGTAGAAATATAACGGTGTACGCGTGAAACTTATTTAATGTTACAAACCAATGTCACACCAATAAAAAATAAATTTAAAAAATAGATGATGGTTCCTTATCAGTCTTGAGTTCCTCAGTGACTACACGAAAAGACAGAGGATCTTTCCATGTCCTGGGGGTGAGAACCGTGGATTTTACCTGGACCTTGAGAGTGAGGGGTTCCCCTCTCCCAGCAGCAGAAAGCTATTGCTTTGAAGAATTTTGCTTTTGCTACTTCTGAGGAAGTAGATGAGACCTTATACTCATCCCCCGGCAGGCACCAACCACCCCTTCACTCCTGCATCAGCAAGAACTGGCAGTCTCCAGTCTGCTGCCCTGCCCCCAGTTTTTCTCACAGGCTCCCATTGGCGACCCATGGGAAGGAGTTTGCCAGTGTGTGTGATCGCCCCTTGTGTCTGGGAACTCCGGCTATTCCACACTGACATGGTATCCCAAACTTTGCCTCTAATGATCTGCTCAAACTGTAGTTGCTTTCTTCACTTGTACGGTGGCTGCCGTTTTCAGCCATGTTCTGCCAAAGGTCCAGTGGTTGGTGTGCCCTCTCTCTCCTTGCAGGGGCCTGTTCTTTCTTAGAATTCACTTTCCTTGGTTGCCTTGTGACCTCAGTTCTTTGATATGCTCAAGAACAGTTATAGTTTTGTAGATCATCCATCTTTTTTTCTCACTAAGATAGATGCTACATTCTTTGTAGCTTTCTATACAGTAAGAAACCATCTTTGTTGGGTTAAGCTACCAAGATGTTGAGGGTTTTATTGCAGCATAACAGCCTGCTCAAATGGATACAGTGGTTTTTATCTGCATTTCCCCGATGACTAATGAAGTTGAGCATGTTTACATGTGCATATTTGCCATCTGTATTTTGTTTCAAGACAGAGGCACAGATGTTGATGTAAGGATAGACATTTCCTGTCTTAGATCTAGAAAGACTTCTCCAAGGAGCCATAGTATCATTTTATGGAAAATTGTATTTGGAGACCACAATCTAGGCTCTGCTTAGCTTTTTGGTCCATGAGCCTATTGGCTTTCTGTTTGGTCTCGTGACCTCTTTCCCTAAGCTCTGTAGTTTAGGATTTGGCAAATGTCTTGAGGGCAAAAGCCTAGAGTAAGATAGCACTACATAGTCACTGGAATGGCTAGAGTTTTTAAAAACTGATGTTATCAGTGTGATTGGAGCAACATCACTTGTGGGAATGTAAAGTGATAGAACCACTTTGTAAAATACTTGGACAGCCTCTTAAAAAGTTAAGCATATACTTAGTGTATGATCCAGCAATTGCACTCCTAGGTGCATCTAGGAAAATGAAAATATATATCCGTACGAAGCCTTGTAAACAAATGTTCGTAGTAGCTTTATTCATGATAACAAGACTGGCAACTCAAATGTCCATCAACAGCTGAATGGATAAACAAATTGTGGTATAGCCATACACTACTCAGCAATTAGAACGAACCACAAATACATACAACAACATGATGAATCTCAAAAATATTATGCTGAGTGAAAAGGAGCCAGGCTTAAAAGAGCACTACTGTATGATTCCATTTATATGGTTAACTAGGAAAGATATTTCCAATATATGGTGACAAGAAACAGATTAGTGGTTGCCTGGGGTGAGGCGCGTGAATGGGGACTGACTTATGAAGAAGCATACCTTGGGAATGTTACTTAGCCCCCCTAGAGGGAGATAAAATATTTGCTTTCCAGGAATGCAAGAATGTTTCAATAAATGAAATTTACCATGTCTATAGGCTAGATGAGAAAACTCCTATGGTTAATCATATGATAAATGCAGAAAAAACATTTGATAAAGTTCTACAGCTATGAGAAAAACTTATTAGCAAATTAGGTATAGCAGGGAACTTTGTGTGAAGATCTTTTGCCACAATCTTTGGTAAACATCATACTTAAAGGAGAAACTTTAAACCCTTTTCCATTAAATACTGGACCAAGACAAGAATTCCTATTTTCACTGTTACTGTTTAACATAAAGCTAAAGATTCTAGCAAATGCTATAGGAAAGTAGAAGAAATTAAGAAGTGTAAGGATTGTTACCGCAGAAGCTGTACAAAGACCCGTGACATCTCTCAATTTACAGGTGTCCTCTAGGCCCTCTAGCAGGGCAGGCTAGAAGTGCCGCCCTAGGGAGCAGCCCTTGGCCAAGGACAGATGAGGTTTAGAGGAAAATTCCCCAGTGTCCTTGACTGTCAGATAGGCTGAGTCTGAAGTGTGTTGCATCCTGATCCCCAGAATTCCCCAGTGGGATTAAGCCCCAGTTGGCCACAGCAGTAATCATCTACAAAGTACACCCTTTACTGGCTTCAAGTGTCTCCTGTCTTAGCTTCCCACTCCCTACTGGTGCCTCCTGGCATCACCTCCCAAATAAACTATTTGCATTCAGATTCTTATCTTTGGGGAAATCTAGCCTAAGAATACAGTCAAATGCTTTTTCTGTGACTATCAAGAGTATACGATTTTCTTCTTTACTTTGTCAATCCAGTGTCTTACTTTAATGGTTTTTATTCCTAGATGGAACCATTCTTTTATTCCTGGATAAACCTTTCTTAGTCATGATGTTTTTATTAGCCTCTGGTTTCATCTTGCTTGTATTTCCCCCCACCCCCCCATCTATTTCCTAAGTGAAATTAGTCTATAATTTTCTTTTACTATTCCTACCTAATTGTAGTAAAGCTCATCTCATAAAAATGAGTCTGTTTTCTTTTTTTCTATCTTCCTAAAGTATTTATATAAAGGGAGAGATAATTTGTAAAACCACATAACCTGATGTCTTTCAGTGGGGGCAGACTTTAGATTTTTGATTCATTTCTTTATTGGTTATTAGCTTATTTAGGCTTTTTATTTCTTATTGAAATTATGTGTCTTTTATATATCATATCATATATTTATATATCATTTGTTTATATCATTTATATTTTCTTCTACATGGTTACCCATGTCACATTAAAATGTATTCACATAAAATTGTTTAAAATATTATGATATCAAAATCTCTACTGTACCTAATATTCTGTCTCTTTTTTCATTTTCATTGTCTTGGAGAATATTTTTCTTTCTGCAACTCTTTATTTAATCTTTTTGACCAGCCTTGTCTATTAGTTATCTCAGAGATATAGCTTTGGTTTTGTTGAACCTCTCTGTTTGATTTCTTACAACTGTACTTGAGTATAATTTACATATCATAAGATTCAGCCATTTCAAGTATACAATTCAGTGACTTTTAGTAAACTTGCCAAGTTATTATATCATCACCATAATCCAGTTTTAGAACATTTTCATCACCCCAATAAGACTCCTCATGTCCATTTCAGCCTAGTCCTTGGCAACCATTAATCTGCTTTCTGTCCCTATGGATTTGCCTTTTCTAGACATTTCATACAAATGGAATCATATAACGTGTGCTCTTTTGTGTCTGGCTTCTTTCACTTATAACATTTTTGAGTGAAGCTCTCCATTTTTGTTTCTCATTTCATTTTTTCTGGAGCTATCGCAGAGCCAGTCTCACAGAGTCCTGTGTGGCTTGGCCCGGCTTGGGGATGAACTGTCCCAGCCCCCCTAGACTGACCTGTGGTCAGAGCCCCCACCTCCCAGTGGGAAAGCCTCCCCCATTGTCCCCCCACCCCCCTTCACAGTGTTGGTCAAATGGACTGAAACTAATGAAAGACCGGCCTTCCAGCTTGTTCTGGGAGGTTTAAACTTGGGCTTACTTGGTGACAGCCCGGTCTTGTGCTGCATTTCCTTCTTTTAGTGATAAAGACCCTCTACAATTGCAACCACTCATTAAGTTGTGGGGACATTTCAAAGTGCTTGGCAACCTTTACTCAGGGCATCCTTTGTGCAGACCACCACCAGTACCCTAGGCTTCTGCATTTGGCTTTCCAAATTTAGAACTATACTTGGTGTTTGCATGCTGCTCAGGAAGGGGTGAAAACACCTCAACATGGACCTTCTCCGCAGGGACGTGGTCTATTGGAGTGTGACATTCCCCGAGACTCGATTTGCTTATGTGGGAGAGTTACCATAATAAGCTTTACAGGTTGCCCACCTGCCCACCCCTCAGCACTCGCTGTTTGGAACCCACTTAGATTTAGATACAAGTGTTAACTGTCCTAGAGACAGTTAACAGTGGCAGGTAGAAAACGGACAGGATCGAGGATGATGGTGGTCAAAGAAAACTTCAATTCTATGTATAATGAGCTTATTTTAAAAAATTGGAAAATTAAGAATAAGGACGTTTATTACCTAATATGCAGATATATCTGAAGATCCAGCAGGAAGCATGTGATAAGTAAGTCCCCAAGGAGCGCTCTCTCTTAGCCCTGTAATCCTGGCCGGTTGGTGGATCTCGGTGGGGCAGAGCCCCTGGGAAGCAGGAGGCGAGCCGGGGAGCCTGGGTCTTCAGGGACTGACCGCCGCCGCAAGGGCGCAGCATTTCCCGCGCTAGGAGGCAGCACCACGCCAAGCAATCCGCACCGGATCCGCCAGCAGGATGTGCAGCCCGGGGCTAGTGCCCTCGCCCGCCGGGCGCTCCCACCTTAAAAGTGGGCGCGAGCAGAGCAGCCGCGCGGGGCAGTTACGGGGCGGATTCAATGATTAATGCCGGTTCGCCTTTTTGGTCTTTGGACAGCAATCAGTGGGCGCTCGCGAATAACCAATCTGCTTCCCCTTTCGCTCCCGCAGAAATTTTGGGAGCCACGAGACACGGTGGGCCTCCCAGACCCGGTATGGTCCAGCCGTAGGGTCCCCTAAGCTCGCCAAAGCCTAGTCCGTGGCTCGCGGGCGTGCGGCGCGCGGGGGACTACAGTTTCCAGAGTGCCCTGCGGCGACGGGCGGAGCCGGGGAGCGCCCGCAGCCAATTAGGGGGTCTCCGGGCGCTGCCGGGGAGCGGCAGGTGGAGTCGGGGCGATGGGCGGGGGCGGGGCCGGGTCCCCGGAACGCGTCCCGGGGCTTGCGGGCTGGGTCTACATCGGGAGGCGGCCCGGAGATTGGACCGAGCGGGGGCGGGGACCGCGGCCGCCTGCGCTGTTCCGGGTGCTGCCGCCGCGCGCAGCCCAGGGCGCACTTGACCGTGGTCTGGCTGCGGGGAAGGGCGGGTCTGGGGAGAACCCCCGAGCGCTGCGGCGTCCTCCAGCCCCTCCCTCGCGACCGCCGGAGCCACAGCCCGAGCCGGAGCCGGCGCCACCTCGCCCCCCGGCTCGCGTGCCCCCAGCCATGGCTTTCGCCAATTTCCGCCGCATCCTGCGCCGGTCTACCTTCGAGAAGAGAAAGTCCCGCGAATATGAGCACGTCCGCCGGGACCTGGACCCCAACGAGGTGTGGGAGATCGTGGGCGAGCTGGGCGATGGTGCCTTCGGCAAGGTTTACAAGGTGAGGGCGCTGTGTTGTTGGTGGCTGGCTCGGGGCGCGTGGAGCGGCTCCGGAAGGAAGGGGCGCTGGCCCTGGTCAGTCTCGGCCACGGCTTGGGAGAACGCAGAGAGCTGCCCGGCCCTGAACTCGGAGTCCCGGGGTCCTGTCCTGGTGATCCTTGTTCTTCGTTGGGGTGGGGGTGGGGTATCCTCACACAGCCCGGCTGAGTCCCTGCGTGCCGGACGTCCCCTCCGGGCACGGCTGCTGCCCCCGAGCTAAGTTTCTGAGCACTTCCTGTGCGCCCCGCACGGCTCTCGGCGCCGCAGGGGGAGACAAAGGGGGCGCTTATAGGACTTTAGCATCCGAGACGAGGCATCCGCAGTAAAACTGATACTAGGCATACTTTTTTAAGGGAGGCCACTCAGATGCTGTGAGAGTGCCGAGGCGATGGGGACAGAGAAACTCGGCTGCGTCTGGAAGGGTTGAGTCCGATGAAGTTGGGGACACACCTGAAGACGAGCCAGAGACGGGAGAGACAGGAGGTGGGGGGGGGGTTGTCTAGAGTGAGAGGTTAGGCATGGAAATGTGGGCTGGGGCTGGGCAGAGGGGAAAGTCAGGGCCTCGTGAATCCTGCGCTTCGGGGGTCAGATTTGAGCATGTGGATGAGTCACAGCTGGGGAGTCTCCCAGTCTGCAGCCACCTTTCCCTAGAAGAATAAAAGGACAGAGAGCTTTTGCGGAGGGGTGGGTGGGGCAGAGCTGATTAATTGTAGTCACGTTTGCAGCGGGTCATTGGTTTCTGGTCCTGAGAACAAATTCTGAGTTGCTCAGTCGTATTGGGGACCCAAACACTTAGAGCTTGACTCCACGCTTTCCCTGATCTCCTTTCCCCCAGGAAACTATTTACTGAGAGAAACCCACATGTTAAGCTGGTGGTTTCTCCAGGAGGGCACCTCCTTCCTAAGCCACCATCACCTTCTTTGGGGCTCCTATAGCTTGTAGACCACCCTGACCCCAGGATTTCCCTTTTGGGAGCCTGGACCACAGAGAGAGCTTCTCTAGGCCACCCCTGGTCAAGACTTGCTCTCTTTGCCTTGAAAGTGGTGGAGAGCCTAATCACCAAAGTGTAGTCCCTGGAGGAGTAGCACCAGCATCACCTGGGAGCTCGTTAGAAATGCAGAATCTCAGGCCCCACCCTAGACCTAATAAATAATAAAGTAGGGTCTGCATTTTAACAGATGCCCAGATCCCCCTGATTAGAATCCCCCATGTTACGTGCGCATTAAGTTTGAGAAACATTGCTCTAGGGGCAATTTTGAAGTCACCGAGGCCCATCAGGGTGCCTGTTTTGTTACCTTACCACCTCCCCACGGAGCCAGCACTTCCTGTTACAGGGTGAAAGCCCCACTGGAGCAAAGGTTCTGTGGTTGGAAGGCTGGCCTCTGTGACACTCATACCTGTGGCTCTCAGCTGCCTTGATTTGCTGCCTTTCTCTGCCTGAGGGTTCTGCACGTATTCCGGGGCCGTCAGCACATACTTCACTCGCACATCTTTTCTTTCCCCTTCTCAGAGCTGCCTCTTCCTCCTAGCGGCACCAGGAAACTGTCCTCAGTCTTGTGGCCCCCATGGACACCCCGCCGGTGTACTTGCCTTCCCCTGACGGAGCCTGCTCTTCCAGGTGTGCTCTGACCACCATGACAACAGCTGGACCCTTGGTCAGCTCACCACATCCCCCGCTTTCTCCAGAAGGTTCAGTTGGTGTTTTCAGTGCATGCTGTTGGCTCTCGCTGATGTTGTTCTGTTAGGGGCTGACTTTCCATTGCAGTCTTGTCCCTGTCCCCTAATGAATCCTGGCTTCATGAGGTTCATTTTCTTTCAAACCTAAACGCAGAACTTTGCTTCTAGGCTGCTAAGATTTCCCCTTGTCAGTTTCGATTGTCATTTCCTCCTGCTTTAGCCCGGTAAAACTCCCTTACAACTGAAAGTTTCATACAAAGGAGCCCATCTGATTCACAAGTTATTTTGTCTCCTCCTGGTTCTCCAGAGCACGTGGGCCCTTTTAAAAGTGAGTCTAGTGCTCAAAGCTATGAGCCTGGCTGCACCGCAAGTCCCTCCCCACCACCTCCGAACCCATGATTTTCTCATAATTAAGACAAGGGAAAGGTAGATCAGGAGAGCTGTGTGATGGCTGACACACCTGGACATTTATTAGGTTCCCTGCCTGGCCTTAGTGTGTGACTCTCTGATCTAACCCAACCCCATGTTACACGCAGGAATACAGGGGCTCAGGGAAAGAAAGGGACTAGAACCCAAGGCTCTGGGCTTAGTTACCAGCTAAGGAAGACCTGTCTTGGATCAGAGATCCCTGTGACCTCGTCTCCTACCCTGGAGAAGTGCTGCTTAGTCAGCCCCATAGAGTTGAAGTTGAAGCAGGTATTGCTTTACTAAAGATTCTAATCAGAGACCATAACTCCTTCCCACTTCATTGTTCCCTGGCATGGCCATTTCAGCAGCACAGGCCAGAGGTTCCATCTAGGGTTTATGTCTGGGACCAGAACTTCCATTTTGACATGGCACCTTGGTAACCAGTTGGCTGCGAGCTGGCGAAGTGATGGCCAGCAGCATCTCCTCTCCCTGTCCTAGAACTAGCAGATTCTTCCCCTGGCAGCCTAGGTGGTGAAGGCCTTTCTGAGGATTTCGCTGGTTTAAGAAGACATAGGAATCCCAATTTGTCAAAGGCTTGTCAGAAGAGGACTCCAATTACAGATTTCCTGAGGAGTGTCTTGCAGAGGCTCAAAGCCTGATGTCTTGAGACATTAGTGTCTCAAGATAATGGAGCCTCTTTTTCCCTCTTCTCCCTGATAAATCATCAGTTGATCTCGGGAGAAAAAGAGGCTCGTAGGATTGATTTTTTGCACAGTCAAGTTCATGCTCACCTACTCCTTAAGCGATTTCAAATTGATTTCAAAAGAAAATCATTTCTAGTTCATTACTAGATACGAAGTAAAAGTCACAAGCTATATAGTTGCAAAATTCTTGCCCTTAATAATAATCTTTATTCTGAAGACAAGATGGAAAGGGAAGTGTTTGATATTGGGTTGAATGGAAGAAACTGCCTTCAGCAGGGTGTGCCCGCTGTCCTAGCTGTGGGTGAAACAGATACTTATGTGCTGAACAGAGACAGGGAGCGTGTGGGCATGAAGAGTTGGGTTAACAGGCTGAGATGATTTTTCTGCTTCTTGAAAATTGCTTTAGTTGTCATCTTATGTTGTCTTTAAGCTTTTAAAAGGTTTATGATTTTGCAAAATTAGGTGTGTAGTACAAATTTTTTTTTAATTAAAAAGAAAAACATTACCCTAAGTCCCATCAGTTGCTGTTGACATTTTGATATATTTCCTTCCAGACTTAATCGATTTTTATGGAGAAAAAAATTTTTTTAATGCAGGGTTGTAATAATACATACCTACAGTGTTTTATGTTATCTTTCATTCCTAAAGCCTCTTCCTGTGTTATTCTAAATGCTTCACACGTACCTTCTGGGATGGCTCAGTGCCCCCATGATTTTAATCTTATTGGATATTTAAGTAATTCCCCCCCCCATTTTCTTTTTACTATTAACAAGTTAAAATTGACTAAATGCTTATCATGTGCCAGGCGCTGTGCTAAGCCCTTTACACAATACAGTCAGGTCTGCTGTAATGTAAATATGCCTTCCTAAAAATCCCTGAATTGTGCAAAACATGCAACAAAAATCAGAGGCCTTGTGAGAAAAATGGGGCTAAGGGCACAACACTCAAAAACTTCATCGGTACATTAGAAAAAAATAAAGATAGGAACCTAGAAAACAAGTAGCACCGTTTTACACAAGTTTTGCAGATAAGAAATACAAAATTATCGCAATAAATACAGCACTGAACTGGGAAAGAGGTCTGCAAGGATGCTTGTGGCCGTGGGTGGGAAGCATTGCAGTACGTGAAGCTGTGGAAGGAGGGTTATCTGAAAAGAGGGTTATCTGAAATTAGGGGGCACGTTGGACCCCCAGATGGGGTGGGTGTGGCTTAAAGGTTGCTGACAGATGTTTGAGGTGCCTGTGCCATTTGTGCATTCCTTTGCTGCTCGGCTCACCTGGGTGAAGTTTTCTGCGTTCACCTAGTGTTTCTGGCAGACAGAACAGAACATAAGCAAATGTGAATTTAGCCTTTTGATAAAATTGTTCCCTAATACATCAGTGGTGTTGGAACAAAATTGGCATTTTTTTAAAGTAAACTTTATAGCAAAGCTGACTGTATATTTTTATTTATTTATTTTTGGCTGCATTGGGTCTTTGTTGCTGCACACGGGCTTTCTCTAGTTGCGGCGAGCGGGGGCTACTCTTCGTTGTGGTGTGCGGGCTTCTCATTGCGGTGGCTTCTCTTACTGTGGAGCATGGGCTCTAGGCATGCGGGCTTCAGTAGTTGTGGCTCGCGGGCTCTAGAGTGCAGGCTCAGTAGTTGTGGCGCACGGGCTTAGTTGCTCCGCGGCATGTGGGGTCTTCCCGGACCAGGGCTCGAACCCGTGTCCCCTGCATTGCACCACCAGGGAAGCCCTAAGCTGACTCTATATTGATGAACAGCTTTGCTTGTAAAGTTTTTATATTTTAAATCATTTTTTTATGCTAGACTCCTAGAAGGAAGTTACTCGGTTGAGGGAGTGATGCATGGCTCTTTGAGGGTGGTGTTTAAAAGAAAATGAGATAAATTAATAGAGGCCCCCTTTGCCCCTTGCCTTCGCTTAAGAGCCAATCCCCGAGTCCTCTGGGACCCTGCAGGAACCCGGGATCTTGGCAGCGGCTGCCCCACGGGTGGGGACCTCAGGTGCCCCCGGGCTCAGAGAGCCATTGTTAAGCCCCATCCTTCGGGTGCCATATCCTGCCCTGCCACCCAGTTCAGACAAAGCTTAGGTTCTGAGCCCTCCCCGGCCAGGCCGGCTCCTTTCCCCTCTTCTCTGCCTAAGAGTTTTTAAGCCTCGGTTTCCGCTCCTCCGCTTCCTCCTTCCTCCGGGGTCTGCCGAGGTCTCCCGTGCGCCTCCCCTCCTCCTCCGGAAAGAGCTCTGCCCCCAGGCAGTAACCTTATTTCCGCTCAGTCTAGTGTTTTTAAACACAAGTCCATGCTATTGTGAGTGGGTTCCTGGCTGGGTCCTAAAACCAAGGTGGCCGGAGTTTCCTGGGGATGTTGCCTGCCCAGGGGGTCTGCTTGGGTCTGGAGGGGCTGATTTAGCACTGGCCGCCCTGACTTGTTCTGGCTGGGTCTAGAGCAGGCCAGGGTGAAGTGAGCTAAACAACTAACTGTGCCCCCAGCCTTCACCTCCACCCAGGGTCCCCTGGCCTCCTGAGGTTACCCGGACTAGGGGGAAACCCCCAGGGGCTGCCGCACCACAGGCCCCCAGAAAACAGCCTGGGATGGTCACTCCCAGGCCCAGCTGCTGCTGAGGGCGGTGGAGCAGGGTGGTTAAGGGAAGCAGCTGGGGCTCAGGAGGATCTGGGTTGTAACCCCAGACAAGTGATCCCCCGCCTTCTGAGCCTCAGACTCTTTCGTCTGTAAAACGGAGGTGATAATTTGGAGGACAATGGAGGACGAGGTGAGCTAGGGAGGTGTAATACATTCAGCACCTGATCTCCACCCAGGAAGTGGGCAGGAAAGGATGATAGTTCATTATGGTTGATGCTCTTGCTATCAGATGGAGAAGGTCCTGGCCAGTTACTGCAGCTAAACTGGGGACAAGCAGAAGGACTTCAGTGTTTGTAGCTTGTCCGTGAAAACAGGCTCCCCACCTTGGCACTGTTGACGTTTGGGGCAGCTCATTCTTTGCTGTGGGGGCTGCCTGTGTGTTATAGGATGTTAGCGGCATCTCTGGCTTCTACCCACAAAAGTACCACCACTGCCGGCACCTCCCCCTCCACCCGCAGTTGCCAAAAATGTCTCTGGACAAGGCCACATGTCCCCTGGGGGGCAAGATCACTCCCGTGGCACACTGCTGCCTCATACAAATGAATGTGCCTCGATTCAGTTCAGCAAACAGGCCGCGTTCACCTGTGTGTATCACATCCCTGGGTGTGTGATGAAAGACTCGGGCCTCACAGCCAGGCAGACCAGGCTTTCAATCCTGGCTGCCCCACTTCGCCGCTGTGTGAAGTCAGGCGAGTGGCTTGTCTCTGAGCCTCAGTTTCCCCATGTGTCCGGTGGGGCTGAGACCAGTACTCACCCCACAGAGCAGCTGTGAGAATCAGACCAGTAGCTCAGAGGTGCTCAGGATGGGCCAGGTGCCTGCCTCCCCTGCTGCTTTCAGGGCCACACGGGGGAGGAAAAGAAAGCTCTGCCAGGGTGAGAGAGCTGTAGCAGGACCAAGATGGGGCTGGAGTGAGAAGGGACGGCTTCCACCGGGCAGGGCGGGTGGGACGGGATAGAAAGCTGGAGGGAAGGAAGTCTGGGCCAGGAGAGAGGCCGGACAGTGAGGCCTGAGGTTGTCCCCTGGTGGCCCTTGAGCCAGGAAGGGCCTGCAGACGGGTTTGTGTGGCTCCCATGGTGCCTGGACCAAATTCAAAGTGATTGCCAGCATTTTGAGATCAGGAGAGTTCACATAAGAGCCCTGATCCATGTCTTCTGTGGAAATATCATATATGCTGGTACCGCCCACGTGTACTCCTGCGGGGCCACATCTGCTGGAAGTGAGGGGCAGCCTCTGGGGCAGCGCTGTCCGAAGGGTATGTAACAGGAGCCGCGTGTGCAAATCACAATGTTCTAGTAGCCTCATTCAAACAAGGAAAAACACCAGGAGAAATGAATTTCAATAGTATATTTTAATTATCCCAGTATTTCCAAAGTATGATCATTTCAGCATATAATCAATACAAAGAAAGAGTTATTTAAAGTTCCCATTCCATACTAAGTCTTTGAAATTGGTGTGTGTTTGGCATTTACAGTGTGTCTTGGTGTGGACCAGCCACGGTTTAGGTGCTCGGTAGTGACCTTGGCTGCTATACTGGGCAGCGCAGATCTGGCCTCTCTGTCCGCCAGCACCTGGTGCCCTCCCCCTGCTCTACTGTACACATTTCAAATGCCTCCTCAAGCCCAGTGCTCAGTGGGTTTGGGAGCTGGGCTCGGCCTGGAGAGCTGGCCAGGGCGGGCCAGGTCTAGAACAGTGTGTGGGGGCCAAGTCAAGAGAGCCTTGAATGCCGAGTTGAGGGATTTGAATATGACGGTTACCGTCCTGCCTGCCCCAAGCCTCCGGGGCCTGACCAGGTCATGAGGTCAGCCTTGTGTGGTGTTAGAGAAGAGTGATCTTCGGATGGTCACCAGATGGGGAGTGGCTTGCCCACACAATTGGGGGATGCCAGAGCCAGGTATCCTGGCTTCCCAAGGTCAGGGTAGCCACTGATGAGTGAAGGCTGGGACAGAGTGGCCACGTCTTGGCGGCTGGAGCCGGTGGGGGTGCGAGGGAGGACCAGAGCTGTGGTCGGAGCTCAAGTTAGAGTCCAGGGAGGGGAAGTGACTGATGGAAGGGGACTAGCCCGAGAGGGAGATGTTGTACGCGGGTGAGCGGCATGGAGGGTTCTAGAGAACTAGGCCTGGTAGTCAGTAAGGAAAGAGAGCAGAGTCGGTGAGATGGGAAGGGAAGCTCACGTTTGCCAGGGACTAGAGATGGTCCGGGAACTTGGATGTGATCCTGGATCCTGGAGTTAAAGCCTGGCCTTCCCTCTTGCAGGTTATGTGATCCTGAGAAAAGTACTTACCTGTGCCTCGGTTTCTTTAGTTGCAGAAAGGTACTGCTTCATAGGGTTGTTGGAGTATGAAATAGCCCATGTAAACCACTTAGTTCAGGACTCCGGAAAAGCTCACATGGATGTTAGTCATTAGCATGATCAGCTGAACACCTCCTACGTGTCAGGCACTGTGGGTTCCAGGGTGAACAAGATAAATGAGTGGGGAGTTGACTTTTGCTCCATTCATTTTTTTTTGGCCTCACCACGTGGCATGCAGGATCCTAGTTCCCCAGCCAGGGATTGAGCCCGTGCCTGCTGCAGTGGAAGCACGGAGTCTTAACCACTGGACCACCAGGAAAGTCCCTCTCCGTTCTTATCTGTCCATCATTCTATCATATATTCTTCTACCAGCCCCATGAAAGGCAGGAGTTAGTATCCCCACCTGATGAAGCAGAAGCCCAGCGAGGTACAGTGACTTGCTCAGCATCACACAGCTCTTCTGTGGCAAAGTTGGGACTTAAACCCAGATATCTCTGGCCAGGAGCCTCTGCCTTTTCTGCTGTACAATACAGAGGGGAAGACAAAGGGGCTTATTGGGAGGAGAGGATCCAGGGTCCCTTCAGTGTGGTACCTCCTGTGGCCTTGGCATTTGTGAGCCCAGGAATGTGACCCTTCTTTGGGCCTGCCTCAGCCTCCACTGAATCTGAGCCCTGGGATGGCGATGGTGGCCTCAAATGCGGAGGAAGTGGTGATGGTCTTGGGCAGGGCTAGCAGAGGAAGTGGCAGGGGAACGGGGCGGTGTCAGGGTGGGGAAGCTGGGTGCTTCTGAGGCCCTTGTGGGTCCTAAGGTGCTGAGCACTCCTGTAGGCTGCCAGCAGGGAGGGAGGGACAGGCAGGGAGGAAGGGACTTGCAAAAGAGCTTCCTCCTTCTACCCCCTCCTCCCGCTCTCCATGTGCTCACTCTTCTTTCTCTTCCCCTTTCTCTCTGCTTTCCCCTTTGCTACAGTTTTTTTTCTTCCTTCTCCTATAGCTTATTTTTTCCTCCTAAGAACAGGCTGTACCAGAACCAGAATTCAAGCCCTAAGGGTGGCAGGTGGAGGGTTAACTACTCTGCTGGTGACTAAAGAGTTAACATTAGCCAGCCTCCAAGTCTAAGGAGGATGGGGGCCACTGAGAGCAGTTGAAGGAAGCACAGCCGTTTCTGCCTCAGGACCTTTGCACTTGCTGGTCCCTCTGCCTGCCACTCTCTTCCGATGACTGCACAGCTGGCTCCTTCTCATCCTCTGGGTCTCAACTCCCATGTTCCCTCCTGACCACAGTGACAGCTCCCTGCTGATTTCCTTCAAGGCTCCTGTCACAAACTGGGATTCTCTTGTGTGTCTCCTTGTTTATTTTCTTTCCTCTCTGGAGAACGTAAGGTCCTGGAGAGCAGGGAATTATCCATCTTTTGTGGATAACAGGTATGTGGTAGATACTGAGTTAATAACTGCTGAATGAATAAACGAATTGTAGTAAATGCCAGACCCCGGCTCCCCCCTCTCTTTAGGCAGAACAGCACTGTGGTGATGAGTGCAGGCACTGAAATCAGTTCTGAGCTTTCTCCTGGCTTTGCTGCCTGCTTGCTGTGTGACCTTGGGAAAGTCACCTCACCTCTCTGAGGCTCAGTATCTTGAGCTGTAAAATGAGGATCAAAATAGTGCTTCCCTCAGGGAATTTGTGAAGATGGAGACGTGTGGCCAACCCTAACACCGTGCCCAGCATGGAGGAAGGAGAAGTGAATGGGACGGTTGTCATTGTGATGATGATGATGTTCTCTGCGGGTTGACTAGATTGCCTGGCCTGGCTTTCTGATGATTGACAGGCAGATACCCTTGGGGCTCCTGGTCCACCTCCCCTTGCTTGTTACACTGGAGGCTGCTCCTGGGTAGACGCTGGTGTGTCAAGTCCCGGGGATCAGCCTAAAGCTTACGGCTGTGTTATGAGGTTGAACATGATTCAGTGACAGTAAAGAAGGCTCCGTCCAGCCTTTGAGAAGTTCCCTGCCCGGGGAGGGCAGTCTCAGCTCCATGCCCGCCGTGTGACCAGTTGATCCAGCATAGCCAAGGCCATCCTGGGTGGCTGGAAGAGCAGCACTCATGCCCTGGAGAGAGAAGCCAATGCCGGTGCCTCACTTCCCTTCGCCCCCCTTCCTGGAAAGCTCCAGCCTGTCTTGTCTGGCAGCCCAGACCCAATTCTTGGCCCTCTGAGGTGGTTGCCACAAAGCTGGCATTGTCGCCCTGAGGAATGACCCCATCAGAGCTGGCATGCCTCTCTGTTGGGCCTTGAGATTCTTTCTACCTTTGATTTGCATCTTGGTGGGCTCTGGTGCCAGATTGGGTAGGCCTAGTTCTTTCTCAAGCCTCCTTTTCCTTCGAGTGCCTTCAACACCCCTGCACCCACTTCGAGGTGACAGCTGGGGCTGAGGAGAGGTGACTGGTGTGCCTCCGTTCATGAGGAACCTGGAACCCCAAGCACCAGTGCCAGCCTCTGTCCCCCATCCCGACCTTCTGATCCGTCTGCAGGACCGCCTGCGGGGACCAGCGAGGTGCACCTCAGAAGACCCCTGAATCACCCCACACCTCCCACAAGAGTCCTCCTCACAGGCTCTGGACTTGGTGATGCCCTTCATCCCATGAGTCCCAGCAAGGCCGTTGTCTTTGCTTAGTGACCTTGGGCAAATGATGTCACCCTTCTGAGCCTTAGTTTCCTTCTCTGAAAAAGGGGGATAATACAGTCCCTTTCACAAGTGGGACCAAAGTGTCTTTACACCTGCCGTATTACAAGGCCAGTTCCTAAGGGCACACTGCAGAACTGACCCAGGCTTGGCCTCACATCTCAGTGCTCTCTAGGGTACCCACCTGTGTGACCCGTGAGGCCTGGAGTGACCCTGCCACTTGGAGACCTGTCTGGCAACCTGTAAATCAAGTCTCAGGCTTTTGGACACAGCACCCTGTGACCAGGGTAGAGAGCCCAACGACAGGGGATTGGTTAGATCTACGGTGGACCCACCATTCAGTCTGCAGTAGTTGGGGGGGATGCTGTGGTAGGTGTTTTGTTATCTGAAGGGCTGTTCATGGCATATTGCTAAGTAAAAAGGAGAATGACAAATCAATGTATATAGTTGAATCCCATTTTTATGAAGTATGCAAGGACACATTTGTGGAGAGCGAGAGACAAGCATGAGGGGGCAGTTGTGGGGCGTGCACTACGGCCCAGCCCTACTCTAAGCGTCTTTGACATATTCATCCACTGAATGCTCACGACAGCCCATGAGGCGGGAACTGCTAACATCTTTATTGTACCAAGCAGGAAAGTGAGGGACAGAGAGGTCACGTAAGTCCCCTGGGGTCACACAGCTGGGAAGTGTTAGGGTGGGGTCCCAGACAAGTCCAGGTACCTCTGTACTGTGGAATCCTGGGAGGAGGTGCTCCAAGATGCTTAAGGCGGTTATCTCTGGGACGATGCCTGGTTTGATTTTCTTCTTTGTACCAGTATATTTTGAAGATGCTCTTTAACGAGTGTGTAATGCTTTTGGAATAATAAAAAATAGCACAAAAAGTACTGTTGATTGAAAACACAGGGCAACCATAACTTCTCTGAGATTTGGGACTGACTAGAAAACAGGGTTGATAAGAGTACATGACCCCCAGTTTGTGGTGAAGATTGAGTGAGGTGAGGCTTAAAGGTGCCTGCGTGTGCAAGGAGTGGGTCGGGGGCGGCGGCCTGGATAAAGGTGCTTCCTTCCTCTGTGCCGTTGACCCCAGGCCACCCGCCCCCCGTGACTCAGCACCCAGTCCTCTCCCAGTCCTCTGGGTAGAGGGAGCCTGGGAAAGGTGGGAGCAGGAGCCTCCAGGAGGCAGAGCCCACGTCACCTGTCCCAACTGCTTTATCAGTGATGCGCGGGGTTGGATTCCCCAGAACTTTTGAAGAGCTGAGATCTGAAACCTCTCATATCCCCAGCCAAGTTGGACAGGTTGCCTGGGTTTTTGGCCAAGGCCGTGAGATGGTATCTTTGGGGCCAATCCTGTTCGGGTTTTACTTTTTTATTTGCTGGCCCAGAAGGATTTGGAGCCTCAGCATTTCCCTGCTGTGCCAGGATTGCGTGCCAGGCTTCTCCTCGCCAAGGGAGAGAGTATTAAATGCCCGTCTTTGGAAGCCATGTTACTCCTCTGCTTTTGTGCTTCATAATCTTTGCCATCCTTAAGTGTTACTTGTTCTGAAACTCAGCCGTTTCATTTGTCACTGAACTGAAACTTGGCCCGGCGATTATTGATCAGGAAGTGGTTTCCTCTCCTTAACTGTGTATGTCCTGGCCCAGTCAAAGGCTTTGGCTTTCCCAAGGTAAAGAGGGCCCATCTTCCCAAACCAGAGAACAGATTAGATTCAGGAATCTAAATGTGTTGAGGAGACAATGGACTTCGTGTCACTTTCCTTTCTTTTGTGTGGAGGGCCTCATTTCTCTCTGTTTACAAGGAGATACACATACCGATTCACTCCTCCATCCATCCATCCACCCACCCACCCATCCATCCATCCATTATTTTAAAATACTTATTGGCCAGATAGAATAACAGATACCTTGGTGAATGAGATAAACATGGTTTTAGGCTTTTGAAAACCAAAAATACACAGTCCCACTGAAGGCAGTAACAACCAATAGTCAACTGACTAACCCACGGTGGCTTATAAACTTTTTCATGTCACTGGTATTATCTCCATCTCCATCAGGAAACTAAAGTCTAGTTTCCTGTCTTCACCAAGGGCACGTAGCTGGTAAGTAGTAGAGTTGGAATTTGAACGTAGGTCCTGTGCTGTTTCCATTCCAGAAATCACTTGCTAGAAATTAGCCCATTTCTGGGACTTCCCTGGCGGTCCAGTGGTTAAGACTTGCGCTTCCAGTACAGGGGGTGCGGGTTCGATCCCTGGTCGGGGAACTAGGATCCTGTGTGCTGTGTGTTGAAGCCAAAAAAAAAAAGAAAGAAATTTGTCCATTTTTCAGTTTACTAAGTTGGGGATATTGGATGGAGTAGCATTGGTACTTGTAAAAAGAACTTTGTTGGCTGTGGTATAGAGGGAAGAAGAGAGGCTGGTTGTTCACAGAAGCCAGCAACAAGGTAGGCTCTGGTGCCTTTTGGGAAGAAAGGAAGACTTGATGATTGTCTGCTCCCTAGACATACCTTTCATTCCTTTATCCCTCTCTCACATTCATCTGTTCTCCCATCGAGCTATGCATCCTCCTGGTCACTCACTCTCCTATCCATCTGTCAATCCATCCATCCATCCATCAGCCCATTTACTCATCTTCCCATCCGTCCATCAGCCCATTTACTCATCTTCCCATCCATCCATCAGCCCACTTACCCATCTTCCCATCCACCCACCCATCTATCCATTCATCCTCCCACACACCCATCCTTCCATATGCCTTCCCTCCCACCCATCCTCCCATTCATCTAGCCACTTACCCATCTGCCTATCTGGCTAGCCATCCTCCCATCTTCCCACATACCCACCCTCCCGTGCTCCCATCCATCCACTGGCTGTTCTGTTCCAGGCTCTCTGGGGCAGAACAAGATGAATCAGACACGGGCTTAGCCTTTCAGAACTCATAGCCAGGTCAGAGAGAATTTGTGAACACAGATGACTATGGCACCAGGTGGTCTGGTGATGAAAGCCCTAATAAGGTGTGAAGAAGTTCTAGCAGGGGAGGGGGGCTGGGGTGCTGGGAACATTTCACGGAGCAGGCTGTGGTTGAGTTAGACTTTGTGGGATGGTTAAACACAGGTGTGGCAAAGGCACTCCAGGTGGAGGAAAGAGCATAAAGAAAAGCATGGACGTAGGAAGCAGTCAGGCACTGGCTGTAGCAGGAGGTGAACGCAGGGGAGCGGTGGGATCCTGGAAAAGTGAAAGGGGCAGGTCACCAAGGCTTTGGGCCAGGGAACTTGGGCTTGATCGTGTCAGCAGCAGGGAGCCATTGAGGGTTTGCCCTAAGAGGGTCTCTGGTTAAAGGCAATGGAGGGAGACGTGGGAAAGGGGGATTGGCACACACAGCGGTTGGGTGAGAGCCCCTGGAGATTTCCCTCTGGAGGGCTTCTGAGGGGAAAGAGCACTGGGCAGAGAGCTGGACCTGAGTCGAACCCTGGCAGCCACTTCCTAGCTGTGTGACCTGGGACAAGTCACCTTCTCTACCTGGGCCTTCGTTTTCTATAGGAGGAGGTGGCAGTACTTTGCATCCCTTGTGGACCCGTGCTGGCTAAGGTGGGGCGCTCCTTATCCTGCCTCAAGAGATCATAGGAAGCCTCAGCAGGCCTTTTTCATCTTGGCCCGTGGTGCCTATGGCTCCACTCTGCCCACCCACTCATGCCCACCAGCCCGGGGGCGGTGGCAGCATCTGAGCCCAAGGCCATATCTGCCACCCATCCTGTCCGCAGCCCTCAGACCACCCTGTTTGAGTTGATGTTGGGCCCTTCTCCTGCACGTAGCCGGTTCTGCTGTGACCCTGGTTTCCTCCGGGCCCCGATTTCCTCCTTCCTTAATAGAGTTGAAGCCTTTCCCGCGACTGGTAACCGTCATCACCATGCAAAGATTAAGTGTGTTCAGGCAGGGATACCACAGCTGTATACTGTGGGGCACAAACCAAGCCTCTTCTTGGTTCCAGTGGCCTGAACCTCATTTGACACATGCCTGGCCCAGCGTCCAGAGTCAATCAAGGGGATGGGGAAAACAGAAACCTTTCGCCTTGACTGCTCCATTCTTCAGCTCTGACCCACCCGCCTGGGCTGCTCCTCTGACAGGTCAGCTGGGAGCCTTTCCTCACGCCTGCTGCCCAGCCAGGTTGCTAGGCGACCTCACGAGCATAGGATCACCACCCAATGTTCTTCTACCCACTTTCTGCGCTCAAGCCCTTTGCTTCTTCCTAGAGAAAGAAATGCATGTTTCTGAGGCTGGATCTGGGAGTGTTTTAGATGCTCCCTCACCTCTGTGAGAATGCCTTTTCTGCCAGGTGCAGCCTTGAGTGCAGAGCTGCCCACTTACCAGAACTTCCTGCAGTGATAAGACTGTTCTGTATCTGCTCTATTCAGCATGGTAGCCACTAACCACATGTGGTTATTAAGCACTTGAAGTGTGGTTAATGTAACCGGGGAACTACATTTTAAATTTCATTTAATTTCAGGTAATTGAAATAGCCACATGGGGCTAGTAGCTACCATATTGGACAGCACAGCTCAAGTGGGTTCCCGAGAGGAGAGAGTGCCCATCTCTGGAAACATTTAAGGCAAGATCTGGATGAACTGGTCAATTTCTGTGCCCCAACCCCAGTCTGTCCTCACCGGGCCCCCTGTGGGTAATTGCCAGATGTCATTGGGTGAAAATAACCTTTAGAAACCACTTGCATTCCTCATGCTGTGTCTCAGCACCTCCCTGTCCGGAGGCACACACACTTTTCCCAGAGTTATAGCTTAGCTACAATTTTATCATCCAGCTTTGTTTACTTATTATGGCTTAATTATTTTTTCTCTTTATCATATTATTTTCCTAGTTATCATTTTAAAGGGTTGCTTAATATCCCACTAAGTTAACCATCATCCTATAGTTGAACATTTAGGTTACTTCCACTTTTTTGCCATAATTATGGGCTAATGTGAATGTGATCCTAGTACATGTCTTCTGTTGTCTTTTTTGGAATTATTTCCTGACCTTACATTCTCAGGAATGAGGGCTAATAGGCTTAAAAGTTATTTTCAAGGCTCTGGAAACCTATTGCCAGTTTTCATCTTTACAAGATTGAATCTGTTTATATTCTTGTCAGTAATCAGTTTATGCATTTTACCACTGGTTTGGTTACCAGCAGTAGAGGTGGTCATTTTTCCTTGCTTTTTTTTTTTTTTTTTTTGGCCACACCTTGTGGCATGTGGGATCTTAGTTCCCCGACCAGGGATCAAACCCGTGCCCCCTGCGTTGGAAGCGCAGAGTCTTAACCACTGGACTGCCAGGGAAGTCCCTTGCTTTGTTAATTTAAGAAGTGTAAAGTGATCTTCTCCGCTTTTTGGGAGGAGAGTCTTGGCAGAAGAATCCCATGGTTTCTGTCTGCCTGTGGCCCGTTAGTAACCACGTTTCCCATCTGGGTCCCTGATCCTAGATTATCAGTCAGGTCCTCCGAGAGGCCTCAGTGAAGGTCACTTTGTAGGTCATGGTGCTCTTGGGAGTGAAGAGCGCCTCGTTACACAGATGTTGGATGGTGAAGTATTTCCATAGGTGTCTGCTCTCTGCTGTAATAACCTCAGCGTTGGGGAGCTCATTTCCTTTTTGGTGCAAATGACAGTCATCCAAAGGAGAGTTTGTTGGCTCCCTGAGGAAAGTCTAAGGGCAGATCCTACCTTCAGGATCAGCTGGCTCCAGGTGTTCGCAGACCCTCAGCATCTGCCCTCCTCCATTTGTGGCTGGTCTCGTCTTCCCTGGTCTTGGCCTCACTCTCAAGCAGGCTCTTCAAAGGGGTGGCAAGGTGGGCTACGAGACCCTCCAGCCTTCTGTTCTGCCAGTTTAGCAACCCCAGAGAAAGAAAAAACTTATTTGCTGATAATTTTACAGAAAAAAAAAAACCCCAAAAGCAAACCAAAAGACCACTCAGGTACGACCCTGTTGGCCTGCCACTGGCTGTGACTGAGAGGGTCAGGACTGAGTGGCTGGGCTGGGCTGGGCTGTGTGCCAGGACCAGGTGGGCTCAGCAGCGCCTCATGAATCCCTGGCACTGAGACTGAAAGAGAGACGGCTCCCAAAGGGAACTGGAGTTGTGAATCCGCAAGGGCAAATGGATGCTGGCCAGTTCCCCTGCCGCCCCGCTTTAGGATTCATTTCCAGGCAGCTCCACCAGCTCCCAGGCCTGAAGTGAGCTGTGCCACAGCAACGCGCCCTCCCAGGCCCTTCTGCTTTTGTGCTCTCATTTACTCTGTTTTGGTTCTACAGATAAGGCAGCTGTCACAGATCAGACTCTGGGCACTGCATGACCTTCACAGACTCAGTTTCCCCATCTGCAGACTGGGAATTGGGAGTTGGGGCTTGGGAGGGGCGGCTAACGTTCCTTCTGGTCCCTGAGTTCTGTGATATCAGCCCTTTCCCTGGAGGAGGAGGGAGGGACACAGTGGTCAGCCTGCAGCCAGGAGGGAAGAGGAGGGCCTGGGGGCTGTGCCCAGTTGGCCGTCTCTGTGTGGTTGACTTTCAGGAAGCTCCCAGTCCCTGACTGGGCTGGCTGGGCCCTTTGGGTGGGGCAGGGCTTCTTCTGGGAGGGTTGTTCCCACCTCCTTCGGGCTGGGCCCCGCGCCGCACAAGGGGGAGGATTGTTCCCACAGAGGTGCCTGGGCAGGAAGCACAAGTGGCCACTGTGTGTGTGCTCTCAAGGGTGTGGGCTGAGGCGTTAGTCACTGCCGGCCAGCAGTGGAGGGCTGGGTGGGCGCTCCCCCCGTCTTTTGCTGGACCCCAGTCTTGCCTCAGCCGGTGGGAGAGACGGACGTCAGAGGCCACAGACGGCCACTTGTTCTTCATATGACTTCTTGCCTATCAGCTCCTGTGGGTGCCCCATCCACGTGGACCACCCTTAGGTTTCCAGTACCCACCCACTCCCCAAGATGCCCTCACATCAGACCCTGGAGAGAGCTTGGTTATCATTTCCCCTCTCTCCTACTGCACAGAGGGGGACACAGAGGCCCAGAAAGGACCTTGGCTGAATTTACAGGCACCTCTGGCAAAGCGGTCATGGACTTTGAAGTCACACAGGCCCCAATTCAACTCCCAGCCCTGCTACTTTACCTGCTGTGTGACCTTGAGCAAGTGACTTCACCTCTCTGAGCATCAGTTCTCTTGTATATATATAAAACGAGGCCCTTAATAATAACACCACCCTATTGTAAAAATTAATTGAGGGGATCTAGCAGCGTCCTCTCGGGCCCTGTCTAGGCTCTGCTACTTTGGAGCTAGTTTCATTTTCAGGCTCCCCTTGGGAGCACGATGACCTAGAAGCTCCAGGACTGTGGTAGGCAGTGCTGGAGGCTAGCAGTAAAGGAGGGCTTGGGGCAGCAACTGTTCTGAGGTTGCATTTCATTAGCTGACTTGATTACGTGTCTATCCCTGAACCAATCACTGTGGTTAGAGGGAATGCAGTGTTCTGATTGGCCGGCATAAGTCACCCGCCTGCTTCCAGATATGGTGGTGGAATCAGCCCCGTTACAGCTTAGGGACTGGGAATGAGAGTGGGTTGGCTCCTCTGAAGAAAAATCAGGGAAGAGTGAATTATGCTATGGGAGGACAATGATTCCAACCTGCTGATTCTCCCTCTAGGCAGAAACTCTTCACTGGAAAAGTGCCTCACACATAATATGGACTCAGTAAATAATGGCTGAATGAATGAATGAATAGAATAAAGCTGATTCCTGCCAGCCTAGTGTAGTAAAGAGAACACTGGACTGGGAGTCAGGAGACCACCACAGCTCACAATTCTGGGTGGGTCCTGATAGCTCTCTGAGCCTCAGTCTCCTCATCTGGGAAATGGACATGATGGCTGGCACCTGCCTTAATGACTCTTGGGCAGATTCAATCCTGGCAGTTTCAGTCCTCCGCAGCTGCCAAGCGCTCTGACGCTGAGAGGTTGCTATTGGCTTTAGCAAAGGGAGATGGAGCAGGGAACACTGGGCACTCGCCAGGAAGTGCGTGCTGGGAAGTGATTTGGAGCTCGGGCTCTTTGAGCCAGGCAGGCTTGAGTTTGTATTCAACCTTCACCTTCCCACTTGCTGTGTGACCTGAGACACTCACCGTGCCTCTCTGAATCTCAGTTTCCTCATCTGTAAATTGGGAATGCTGATATTTGTCTCTAAGGGCTGCCTTGAGGATGAAATGAGAAATTCCACTCAGGGCCTGTCGCAGCACACAGTGAGTGCTTAGACAGTGTTAGCTGTTTTTATCTTCAGCCATCATTACGTTCTCTGTGGCCTCAAGGTGATAGATTGCTGCTGTCACCTACAAATTGGCACTTGCCATCTACCTCTACAAGGATTAAATCATGAGCTGCTGCAGCTGCTGTCTTTCAACAGCCCCTGAAAGGAGTTCAGGGTGGAGAGCAGAGATGAGGCGCTCTGTGCACTGGAAAAAACTGGCAGAACAGGTCTTCAGATAGTTAGATATTTTCAGAAGACAATTTTATGAGCCCAATTCTTGTATCTCCTCATATCTAGAAAAGCACTAAAATCCTTCATGGTGACGTCTGCTCCTCGTGACTAGCAGTAGCTTTCATGAGACTAGCAGAAACCTGCAAAAAATATGTGTTTGATTGCATGTACTCCCCCTTCACCCAAATCACATGTATACTGACCTTCCCCCCTACCTCTTTAGGGCAGTTTCTCAGAGCTATCTGAAATGCTGTCTCCTGGGCTGTAGTCCTCGTTTTGCCCCAAATAAAACTTAGCCCACAACTCTCATGTTGTGCTTTTTTTTTTTTTTTTCAGTTGACACTGCCTTAACCAGGCTTTTAGAGAATTTAATTTGGCCAAGTCGCTTTATGTACCACGATTGCTACCAACCCCTTTCTGGCAGGCCCTGGGTCTCTGTGAAATCTGAGTGAGGTGCTGGGCAGTGGGTGATTCTCAATGTTGATGTTGGCACCCCGCCAGAGGCTGGGCCCCATGGTCAGTGCTGCCTTTCAGGATGGAGGGCAAAACAGGTTTTGTGCGCTCCTGGAAAACGGTCCCCGCCTGGGCCTCACCTACCTTCAGGAGAAAACAGTCCTTTTGAGGAAACCCAGGAAAAGGTGGCTGCAGCCTCCTTCACCAGCTCTCAGGAGTGAAAGGTGAACTCAGCTCTCCCTGTGCCGCTGTGGCTGGGGGCTGGGAGGGCATCTTCAGGGTGGTTGCCTTGGTCACCTGGCCCTAGCTCTGGCCACCCACTAAGCCCGCTCCTGTCTTCTCTGTAAAGGAGCAGAGTGGGCCTTAACTTCTCTCTGGATTTGGAGAGGAGGAGGAGAATGAGTACTGTACAATGTGAAAGGATACTTTGATGGTCCTCTAGTGGGACAGAAGAAAATCAGCTTTACAAGAAATGAAAAGGCAGGCACATCATCAGTTGTGTGTGTGTGTGTGTGTGTGTGTGTGTGTGTGTGTGTGTGTGTGAGTGTGAGAGAGAGAGAGACAAGCCCAAATGCTAAATCAATGAGTTTCTAAGGCATTCTGAACAAGCTTTCTAAACTGAGTTCAGGGGGGAGGACCCCACCCAGCTAGGGCCGAGTGAGCAGCGTGAATTCTAGGACAGGGACTGACCTCGGGGGAATGGCCCCGCATGAAATTCCCTTCCCCGAACGGAGCTCCTGGGCCAGATATGGAAGGTTCCATACACTGTGGCCGCCAAGAGTGCAGACCCGGGAGCAGGGCTGCCAGCGTTCCAGATCAGCTCTGTCACCCAAGTCGCTGGGACCCTGCCTCAGTCTCCTCATCTGTACGTGAGATAATAATTGCACCTACATGGTAGGGTGGTTGAGGAGATAAATGAGTTAGCACAGGTTGAAGTGTGGACCAGGGTCCCTTGCAGAGTGGGTCCTTGACAAATGTGAAACCATGATTGTCACTGCTTGGGACTTGGGGACTTTGCAGCTCAATTAGCAGAAACATTTACCTAAACTGGGAGTAAATTTACAAATGAGCGTATAAATTGCCTATTGGCATCACTCCCTTTGAGAAGGTTCCCTAGCGGGGCTTGGTGCCCCCTCTCAGTTTCCACCCCCCACCCCCCATAAGCTCACCGTCTCGCCACAGGCAGTAGAGGGGTGGGTCTCTCCAGCTGGCCCTTGAGCTCCTTGAGGCCAGGAGGAGGGTCACTGTGTCTCTGCATTGCGAGTGCCCCGTGCAGGGCTGGCCTGGGGGTGCTCTTGCCTGTTGGCATCTGGTCTCAGAGGCTTCTGAATTCTGGAGATGACAGGGGGACCTTGTGTGATAGTGGAAAGCGCTCGGAATCCGGGAAGTTAGAGGACCCAGATTCACATTTTGGTGCTGCCTCCCTAGTTCCAGTCCCGTCCCCTCTCTAAGTCTGTGGAATGGGGTGTCACATGAGCTGATGTGAATGCCGGTTGTCATCCACAGGGGTACTTGGGCATGCGGGAGCGACTCAGCCATTGGCGTTTCCAGCGGATCAGGTGGCAGAGTTGTCCTGTTAGGCGAGTGGCGTGCGGTGCCGTCCACAGGAAGGCACCACGGTGGAGTCCAGGGTGGCTCACTGTTTCCGTGCTTTCCACACCAGACTGCTGTTCAAAGGCTGCAGACGAGCAGCTGGCTTTTAGGCCCGTGTTGTAGGAAAGCATGCTCTCTTTTTAACACCAGGACACCTCTCATCACCAACAGCAGCATGGTGGGTGGGTGCTCCCAGCAGCAGCCCCCAGGGTTCACGGGACCACCTGGGAAACAGTGGGCCCTGCACCCTTTTCCTGGGCACCAGCTCATCGTGGGTGAAATTGCTTGCACTATTACACGGTTACTTCTTGCTCGCTCTCAGTTTTTAAAATCGTGGTGAAATACGCATAACATAAAATTGACTGTTTTAGCGAATTCTAACTGTACAATTCAGTGGCATTATGTATGTTCACAGTGTTTGTGCAGCCTTCCCCACTATCCATTTCCAGAACTTTCTCATCATCCCAAACAGAAACTCTGTACCCATTAAACACTAACTCCCCATTCCTGCTGGTAACCAGCCCCTGGTAGCCTCTATTCTACTTTCTGTCTCTATGAATTTGACTACTTTAGGGACTTCATTTAAGTGGAATAATGCAATATTTGTCCTTTTGTGACTGGCTTATTTCACTTAGCATAATGTCCTCCAGATTCATCCATGTTGTAGCTTGTGTCAGAATTTCCTTCCTTTTTTTTTTTTTTTTTTTAAATTTAGTTTCACAATTCTTATCTTTTTTTTTATTAATTAATTAATTAATTTATTTATTCATTTATTTATGGCTGTGTTGGATCTTCATTTCTGTGCGAGGGCTTCCTCTAGCTGCGGCAAGTGGGGGCCACTCTTCATTGTGGTGTGCGGGCCTCTCATTATCGCGGCCTCTCTCGTTGCTGAACACAGGCTCCAGACGCGCAGGCTCAGTAATTGTGGCTCACGGGCCTAGTTGCTCCGCGGCATGTGGGATCTTCCCAGACCAGGGCTCGAACCCGTGTCCCCTGCATTGGCAGGCAGATTCTCACCCACTGTGCCACCAGGGAAGCCCTCCTTCCTTTTTAAGACTGAATAATATTCCATTGGATGTATATATAGTCCTCCCTCGGTATCCCACGGGGATTGATTCTGGGACCCCCCGCAGATACCAAAATTCATGGATACACAAGTCCCTTATATAAAATGGCATAGTATTTGCATATAAGCTATGCACATCCTCCTGTATACTTTAAGTCATCTGTAGATTACTTATGATACCTAAGTCTATGTCAGTGCTATATAAATAGTTGCCAGGTACGTGGCAAATTCAAGCTTTGCTTTTTGGAACTTTCTGATTTTTTTTTTTCTGAATATTTTTGATCTGCAGTTGGTTGAATCTGAGGATGTGGAACCCAAGGATGCGGGAGGGCTGACTGTACCTCATTTTGTTTATTCATTCATCTGCTGATGGACACTTGGGTTGTTTCCACCTTTTGGCTCTTGTGAATAGTGCTGCTATGAACATTAGTGTACAGATACTGCTCAAATCCCTGCTTTCAGTTCTTTTGCAAACATACCTGAGTGGAACTGCTGGGCCATAGGGTAGTTCTATGTTTAACTTTTTGTGAAACTGCCAAATTCTTTTCCACAGTGGCTGCACCATTTTACATGTCCACTAGCAATGCACAAAGGTACCAATTTTTCCACATCCTCACCAACACTTATTTTCCGTTTTTAAAAAATTATAGCTATCCTCATACGTGTGAAATTCTCTTTTTCATCAAATAAGAAACTGTTGTTACGACCAGGTGAAATGCATCTAGGAACTACTTCCACTGTAACTGGTGGGCACTAAAAACCCTTTTCATTTTACTTTATTTATTTATTTTTGGCTGCCTTGGGTCTTTGTTGCTGCACGCAGGCTTTCTCTAGTTGCGGCGAGCGGGGCTACTCTTCGTTGTGGAGCATGGGCTCTAGGTGCGCGGGCTTCAGTAGTTGTGGTGCTTGGACTTAGTTGCTCTGTGGCATGTGGGATCTTCCCGGGCCGGGGCTCAAACCCAACCCCCTACATTGGCAGGCAGATTCTTAACCACTGTGTCACCAGGGAAGTCCCTCATTTTACTTTTAATGTATGTGAAATGATGCAAATAAATGCACGAAACATTCTATTAAAGTTTTAAAACAGTACAGAGAGAGTGAAAGTGTCCTTTGAATCTGTCCCCATTTCAGGCTCCTCCCCAGCCTGCTGTCAGGCAGTATCTCTCCAGAGTTTTCCATGCAATTATGTTCATGTGTGAGCATTTATAAAAGTAGTTTTCCATTTTTTTATATAAAAAGCATCATACCACTTTTTTTTTTTAAACATCTTTATTGGAGTATAATTGCTTTACAATGGTGTGTTAGTTTCTGCTTTATAACAAAGCACACCACTTTTATTGTTCAGTGACTTGGATCTTTTACTGAACAATAAACAATCTTTCCATGTTGTTGTTTCTAGATCTATGCTGCTCTTGTATTTTTATTTATCCTATAGTTGGGTGTATTGTACTTAAAATAATTTATTATTAACCACAGAACATTGTTCCTCATGCATGCCCTCCTGAGCTGACATAATGAGCGAGCACTGGCCATTGTTGAGAACAGCGTACCTCCTACTTCAGCCTCTCATCCGCATCTGGACATCTGGCCTCTGTTTCCCACTCACGTGGGCCTCTCTGAGCTGGCCTCCAGGGGTCAGCTTCCTGCCGACCATGGCTGCTGACCTTCCGTGTCTTCACTTTGCAGGCCAAGAACAAGGAGACAGGTGCCTTGGCTGCCGCCAAAGTAATTGAGACCAAGAATGAGGAGGAGCTGGAGGACTACATCGTGGAGATTGAGATCCTTGCCACCTGTGACCACCCCTACATCGTGAAGCTCCTGGGGGCCTACTACTATGACTGGAAGCTGTGGGTAAGCTACCACCGCCTGTCCCCTTTGGCTCCCATGGCCTGGCGCCACCGGACCCGGCCTGGTTCTAAGGGCCTCAACACTTTCTCAGCTTCTGCTTTGAGGGCAAGGGCTGGGGCGAGGACAAGGTGAAGCTGGGGGGCTCTGGTTCCCCTGCCCCCTCTTTCTGCAGAGCCTCCCCACTTTGGGGGCCAGGGGTAGTGATTTGGAGCGGGAAGGAACTCTGAGACTCTGCTGCCTGGCCTCGAATCCCAGCTCTGCTTGGATAACCCTAGGCAAGTTCTTAACGTCTCCTTGCCTCAGTTTCCCCATCTGTAAAATGGGGATGATAACAGTACCTAGCTCCCTGAGTTGTTCCTGGGATTAAATGAGCTAATTTATGATGGGTGCTTGGAAGAGTAGCTGGCACATGTCAAGAGTTCGCTGAGCGTGAGCTGTTTTATTATTTGTTGTGGTGGCATCGTTATTACTACTGCTGTGGCTGCTCCAAGGGGATGCCTTTCAATGGCAGCACTAAAGGGAACCCTTTAATAGCCCCCACTCTCCATCAGCAACCTCATATTTTGAGGTGCACAGTGCAGATACAGCTTCAATCCCCACCTTCCCAACTCAGCATCACCCTTGGAGGAATTCCAGGGTGCCCTGGTTTTCATAGAGCGTGCCCTGCAGAATGGCTCCCGCATTGATGTTCTCCTAGTATTAATGCCTCTCAGTTTATAAAACCCAAACTTCCTAGACGGTGCATGTTTCCAAACTCCATTTTCAGCCAATGTTGAGCCCGTAAAACATCATATTTACGTTCCTAAAACTCAGCATAACATTTGTAGCGAAATGATGTACAGGAAGTCTCGTGAATTCTAGATGTAACTGGAAGACTGTCAGAATCACATGTAGACGGTTTGCAAAGGGAGCGAGGGTCAGTGGGGCCTGGGCATCTCGGAATGTGCCGGATCTGAGAGAGAGGCCCAGGCTCGTGCTACTGCAGTTACCGGTTGTTAATAATGATTTGGTGGTCAGGAGGGGATTTTTTTTTTTTTTTTTTTTTTTTTTGGCGTGGCATGCAGGATCTTACTTCCCCGACCAGGGGTCAAACCTGGGCCCATGGCAGTGAAAGTGCCCAGTCTTAACCGCTGGACTACCAGGGGATTCCCAAGAGGGTATGTTTTAAGCATTGGACCTCCTATCACGATAGTTTATCATGTACAGGGAGAGTGTTACTATGTGTTAGTTACATTTTAGGAAATTAATGGGGAGTCTTGAGTTGACACGTCATGCTTTATAATTTTTCCCATTTGAAATAATGCGAAATAGGCTCCAAGTTGATTCTTTTTGCACAGAATGCCTGATTTTGAGGAACAGAGCTACTGATGCTTAATGGGGAAATCTGTGTTTCATTTGAGAAAAGGATCCTGTTATTTAAGAAAACCAAAGGAGTGGTTTAGAAACCACTGTCAAAGTTCATCCCTCTCATTTCACAGAAATGAAGGAAGCCAGTGTCCGAGGAGGGTGAGAACTTGGCGCCCCAGCTCCGCCCAGAGCTCTGTCCACTAAAACTGGGTGCCCCGCAGTGGAGGCCAGCTTTCTTTTGCTTCTCTGAGCATCTCCTTGGGGAGTCTTCTAGATGTCACTGGGGGGAATAAAACCACCATCACCTGACTGTCAGCTGTGGATTTCAAAGCCTTTCCTCATCCACTGTTTCTGGGCACCTTGGAAGGTGAGCCGGGCAGGGGACTGGTCACCCTTTTCCGAAGGGGAGGGGACAGACGCACAGAGAGGGCAGGCTCTTTGCTCATGGTCACATAGCTGAGGCCCAGGAAGCTGAGCCTATGCATTTCTTCTGTCTTGATTCATGGAGCTGCCTTTTAAAAAATTTTTCTTCTTTTAAGAAATTAAACAAATTTAAAAATATATGGCTATCAGAGGAAAATGAGAGTATACAGAAAAGCAAATACAAAAACAAAAAAGATTAATACTATCCAAATCTTTACACCAAAGATAACCACTGATAACATTTGGAATATATTTTTCTAGACTTTTTCTATATATACACACACTCATAATTATTAAAAAAAGATGAACTTACATCAGACTAGTTACTTCACTTTTTACCCTTTGTATTTAAGATATATTAAGAACAACTTTTCACGTCTTAGGGAAACAGCTGCATCTTCATTTTTTTCTTTTTCTGTAGAATTCCATCTTCTGACTATTGAGCATTTAGGCCATTGCTTTTTTGAAAAATTTTAATTGCTGTTATAAGCAACTCTGTGATGGACATCTTTGAATTTTTGTGTTCTTGCCTGAGAACCTCTTTAGGAGAATTTTTAAGATTTTTAAGTGTCTATTGCCAAGCCGGTCTCACAGAGCCACTTTTTTTTTTTTTTTTTTAATTAATTTATTTATTTTTGGCCGCATTGGGTCTTCGTTGCTGCGTGCGGGCTTTCTCTAGTTACGGTGAGGGTGGCTACTACTCTTCATGGTGTGCGGGCTTCTCATTGCAGTGGCTTCTCTTGTTGTGGAGCACGGGCTTCAGTAGTTGTGGCATGTGGGCTCAGTAGTTGTGGCTCGTGGGCTCTAGAGTGCACATTGAGTTGTTGTGTCACAGGGGCTTAGTTGCTCCATGGCATGTGGGATCTTCCCGGACCAGGGCTCGAACCCGTGTCCTTTGCATTGACAGGTGGATTCTTTTTTTTTTTTTTAATAAATTTATTTATTTGTTTATTTATTTATTTTTGGCTGCATTGAGTCTTCATTGTTTGGTCTTAGTTGCTGCACACGGGCATTCTCTAGTTGCAGCGAGCGGGGGCTACTCTTTGTTGAGGTGCACAGGCTTCTCATTGCAGTGGCTTCTCTTGTTGTGGAGCACGGGCTTCAGTAGTTGTGGCACGCGGGCTCCGTAGTTGTGGCTCATGGGCTCTAGAGCGCAGGCTCCAGTAGTTGTGGTGCATGGGCTTAGTTGCTCCGCGGCATGTGGGATACTCCAGGACCAGGGATCGAAGCTGTGTCCTCTGCATTGGCAGGCGGATTCTCAACCACTGCGCCACCAGGGAAGTCCTGGCAGGCGGATTCTTAACCACTACGCCACCAGGGAAGTCCCCAGGGCCACTTTTGATATTATACAAAATGAGTTTTTCCATCAAACCACCTACCTACAACACATACGCACACCCACCCACCCATCCATCCATCCATCTATCCTGCTATCCATCAACACAATCTTCATTGAATTGCTGATTAGGTACCCATTAAGAAAAACATGTTTTATGTGTCTGTTCCCATTATTGTTTGTGACTGGATACCAAGTTCATAACGTTCCCAAGTCCAAAGATAATACCAACAACAGCTAACATTTATTGAAGGCTTACTGTGTGCTGGGCCTTTTGCTGTGCATTTTACTTGCATTATGTCATTGAATCTTCATTCTTTGAGGTTGTTGCTTTATCCTCATCTTATAGATGAAAGTGAGAAACAAAGATACTAAGGAAGTTCCCCCCTGCCAGGCCACACAGCTAGAAAGTGGCAGAGCTGGAAAACCCGATGGAGAAAAAGGACAATTTATAACTGGCCAGTGGCTGTGATGAGGTTGTTTAAATAGATACACCAGAATTTTCTGTCCCAAAGTTGTCACTTTAGGCTGGTACTTTCTTATCCAGGGCTGCTGCTTTGGCTAAAATCATTTCTCACCCTCCTCTTTTGTACTTGCCCCTATAGCCTATATTTGTTACTTTGTAGACCCTTAAAGGTGCCATCTCCTCATTTTTGAAGATTTGGGTTTTAGACATTGTGAAATCAAGGACAGTGGCCCTGGAACTGGGTGGATCAAGACGGACAGAGGGTTTCAGGCAGGAGGATCAGCGTGGGCAGTGGTGTGCAGGCGGGAAAGGTGTGGCATGTTGGGATCACGGGTGGACTAGGTTTGGGGCAGCACGTGGTGAAAGATGAGGGCAGTCATAGGAGGCGATGTTGTGGAGAGCCTTGAATGCCCAGGTGAGGAGTTTGTACTTGATCTTTTTTTTTTTGGCTGTGTTGGGTCTTCATTTGTGTGTGAGGGCTTCCTCTAGTTGCGGCAAGTGGGGGCCACTCTTCATCGCGGTGCACGGGCCTCTCACTATCGTGGCCTCTCTTGTTGCGGAGCACAGGCTCCAGACACGCAGGCTTAGCAGTTGTGGCTCACGGGCCTAGTTGCTCCGCGGCATGTGGGATCTTCCCAGACCAGGGCTTGAACCCGTGTCCCCTGCATTAGCAGGCAGACTCTCAACCACTGCGCCACCAGGGAAGCCCCTGCACTTGATCTTTTAATAGATCAGTGGTTCTCAAACTACAGCCTCTCGGACCAGTAGTATCAGCAGTAGCACTTGGGACCTTGTTTGAAATGCAAAATATTAGGTCCCAGCCCAGACCTGCTGAATCAGAATCTCTAGAATAGGGCCCAGCCATCTGTGTTTTTTTTTGTTGTTGTTGTTTTGTTTTTTTTAAAGTTGTATTGGAGTATAGTTGATTTACAATGTTGTGTAGCCATCTGTTTTAAGGAGCTTTCTAGGTGACTCTGATGCTTGTTGAAGTTTGAGAACTGTTGCTTTAGGTAATAGGGACCCAGTGGCAGTCTCACAGGGAGAGACACAAATTTTGCGTTTTAGAAAGAAATCAGGTCTGAGGGGGCAAGAGTGAAAGCACCGAGACTGACCAGGAAGTGGTAAGAATAGACTAGGCCAGAAGTCCAAGGATGTGAGATGGGAACATCATTTGGTCAGGAAAGGATTCAGAGAAAGGAACATTTGAACTGGATCTCGAAGGATGCATAGCTCTCCAAGGGATGAGAGAAGGAGAGGCAGTCTGAGGGACAGCATGTACAGAAGTGTGTGGAAGGGAGGAGTCTCATTCTGAGATATAAGGTTGAAGGTGCGCCAACTTTTTGGTTCTTGCCTTCTGTGTGATGATTCTTGGCCCCATCTTGTGGCCAGGCCAGGCCTTCTGTGCGGCTCCAGGAGCCAGTTTTTCTGCGTGGGTGTCTTTGATAAAATCAGCCCTGGCCTGGGGTCCACTCTCAGGGGCTGGGCTTTGGGATGAGAAATTAACTGTTGCCCAAGTGTCCTGGGCCTCTTCCCCAGCCATGGCAGCCAGGGATGGACTTTCCCCAGATGGGGTGGAGGTCACTCACCAAACCACCCTACCTGCAATGTGACAAGATTAGCTCATTTTCTTCTAGAATTTGTAATCTTCGCAAAATCCTTCTAGTTTCTTATGACCACTTCTGCTTTTTTTTTTTTTAATTAATTTATTTATTTTATTATTTATTTTTGGCTGTGTTGGGTCTTCGTTTCTGTGCGAGGGCTTTCTCTAGTTGCAGCAAGCGGGGGCCACTCTTCATCGTGGTGCGCGGGCCTCTCACTGTCGCGGCCCCTCTCACTGTCGTGGCCCCTCTTGTTGCGGAGCACAGGCTCCAGATGCGCAGGCTCAGCAGTTGTGGCTCACGGGCCCAGTTGCTCCGCGGCATGTGGGATCTTCCCAGACCAGGGCTCGAACCCGTGTCCCCTGCATTGGCAGGCAGATTCTCAACCACTGCGCCACCAGGGAAGCCCCACACTTCTGCTTTTGAATATCAAATGGTGCAAGTGGGGGAAAAAAACAACCCCAAATATTCTAAACCAGCACCATCCAATAGAAATATAATGAGAGCCATATATGTAATTTAAAAAAGAAATTTTTTTTTTTTTTTTGGCCACGCTGCTCGGCTTGTGGAATCTTAGTTCCCCGACCAGGGATTGAACCCAGGCCCTTGGCAGTGAAAAATGTGGAGTCCTAACCACTGGACCGCCAGGGAGTTCCCTAAAAATTTTCTAATTGCCACATTAAAGCAAAAAGAAACTGATGAAATTAATTTAAATAATATAATTTATGTAACCTAGTATATAAAACATATTATCATTCTGACATGTCATCCATGTAAAAATTATTAATATTTTACCTTTTTTTCCTTCTAAGCCTTCAAATCCAGTATATGTTACACACTTACAGCACATCTCAATTCAGGAGCTAAATTTTCATTAGAAAATGCCTGATCTGTATTTAGATGTCATAAAATTTACAGGTGAAAAAGTAGATTCACATCCCTAGGTTGTTCCAATGTTCTTAAATGTATCCCAATAATAGAATCGAGTACCAGTTTGTTTGTTTTTTTTTTTTTTTTTTTTTTTTTTAAAGCTTTTTTTTTTTTTTTAATTAATTAATTAATTAATTTTATTTTTTTTGGCTGTGTTGGGTCTTCGTTTCTGTGCGAGGGCTTTCTCTAGTTGTGGCAAGTGGGGGCCACTCTTCATCACGGTGCGAGGGCCTCTCACTGTCGCGGCCTCTCTTGTTGCGGAGCACAGGCTCCAGACGCGCAGGCTCAGTAATTGTGGCTCACGGGCCCATTTGCTCCGTGGCATGTGGGATCTTCCCAGACCAGGGCTCGAACCCGTGTCCCCTGCATTGGCAGGCAGATTCTCAACCACTGCGCCACCAGGGAAGCCCGAGTACCAGTGTTTAAACTTAAATTAATTAAAAGTGAATAAAATGATACATGTTGTTCTACAGTAGCCACATTTCAAGTGCTCAATAGCCACATGTGTTTAGTGGCTCCTGCATTAGACAGTGTAGACAATGCAGCTCTGGATGTACACCAGGCCCTCCACGTAAGTGAATGTGGGAAACCCTGGGCTGAACTCATGAATTTCCTTTGGTTTATAACTGCCCCTCCCCATAACAATCCCATCCCCCCGACCCCCACCCCTAGCCCTGAGCCAGATTTTGCCCTCTGGGAAAGTCTTTCAAGGGTTAGGTCTCTTTTCCTACACGTCTTATGGGAGTGAGACAGAGACAGAGTAACATGATGGTAAATGTTTAACAATAAACTCTCTGGGAACAACAGCCCTGGTTTATAGCATCTGCCAGTTTCTGTGGTGTATTCCCACCATGGTCAATTTCAAGCTAAGACAAAATGTCACTAACACAGAGTTGGGAAGAGATGTGGTAGCACTCCATGATGAAGTTATTCCTGCCATACAGATACGATAGATGTAAATAACTTTAAGAGTAGAGAGAACACTAGAATGTGCTAAAATAATTAGGGAAGCGATGAGTTTTGAGTGTTTATCATCTTTGTTGTTTTTAATTCAATTTTTAAAATAATAAGGTTACATAACAATTTTAAACAATGGTTATGTTACCAGCTTACAAAAATTCCTGAAAATTTAACAATCAGTCCTCACAAGCCAGTGAAAGCTGGCTCTGGCACACCTCTGGAGCCACACCAGAGGAGTGTTGACTAAACCACAGAATGCTACAGCTGGATGTCATGCAGCCAACATCTCATTTGAAAGATGAGACAACTGCAGACCAGAGAGGGTCCGGAATTTACCCAAAGTCACACAGTGAATTAGTCACAAGCCCAGACATACAGATGTCAGAAACTGTGGATGAGAGGCCCTACTCATGTCACACTGCCCTATGAACAGCCCTTCCACAGCTCTCCAGAATACATTCCAAACCCGTTACCTGGTACACAGGCTAATTATAGTCCATCTGTCAGTATCTTCCCAGGCCTCTCTTCTCCAGCTGTTCTAAGCTACTTGCAGGTGGTACCTCCAGGCCTTTGTTCGTCTAGTGCCTTCTTCCAGGCAGGCCCTCCGCACTGTCATCTGCAGAGTCAGCAGGAGCATCGCTCCTTCCATGAGACCTTTTAAATTCTTCCCTGGTACCTCTAGGTGGAACTTACCTCCTCTTCCTCTTCTCTCTGCTCCTTAGTTTTCTCTTCTCCTACCAGTCACATTTTAGTGCCTCTGTGTCTTGGTGTCTCCCTCCTCCGGTAGACAGGACCCTGCCTTTGCTCCCCCAGGGCTGGTCCAGAGCAGGGGAAGGAGTGGAGGTCCAGGCAGACCCCCTCCCCTTTTGGGGCCAGCCCTGCCCTGGGGGGACTGAAGGCAGTGGGGCACCTGCAGCCCACAGACCATACCCTGGGGCCGACATTGCCCTTGCTTTTTTTTTTTTTTAAAACATCTTTATTGGAGTATAATTGCTTTACAGTGTTGTGTTAGTTTCTGCTGTATAACAGAGTGAATCAGCTATATGTATACATATATCCCCATATCCCCTCCCTCTTGTGCCTCCCTCCCACCCTCCCTATCCCACCCCTCTAGGTGGTCACAAAGCACAAAGCTGACCTCCCTGTGCTAGGCAGCTAAAACATAGGCAGAACACTCTATGATATAAATCACAGCAAGATCCTTTTTGACCCACCTCCTAGAGAAATGGAAATAAAAACAAAAATAAACAGATGGGACCTAATGAAACTTAAAACGTTTTGCACAGCAAAGGAAACCATAAACAAGACAAAAAGACAACCCTCAGAACGGGAGAAAATATTTGCAAATGAAGCAACTGACAAAGGATTAATCTCCAAAATATACAAGCAGCTCATGCAGCTCAATATCAAAAAAACAAACAACCCAATCCAAAAATGGGCAGAAGACCTAAATAGACATTTCTCCAAAGAAGACATGCAGATGGCCAACAAACTCATGAAAGGATGCGCTTGCTTTTGACCAAAGCAATTCTCCAGCTATTGGTAGCTTGCAGGGAGGAAAGGAGGAATCTTCCTGCCTCTGAAGCTCTTCCTTTCTGCTGAATCTGGCTGAGAAGTGAAGGTGGCTGTGGAGTCCTGCTTTGCAGGCTGTGAGGATTTTGAAAGCTCCTTCTGATTGGTTCCTGACCCCTCATTGCCCTCAGCCTTTTTGACAGGACAGCAAACCCTATGTCTTGATCTGTTACCTATTCACCCCGGGACTTCTGGCTCCTATCTCTAGAAGCTTGGGTCATAGTGGGGGAATTAAGCCTGCAGCCCTGTCAGACCATAGGGTTCTCCATTTATTCATGTAAACAAGTGTCTGTTGAATTCCTTCTTTGTGCCCAGCCCAGTTCAAGCCCTGAGGATACAGATCGGCCAGGTCCCGGGCCTCACTGGGCTCAGAGTCTTGTGGTAGAAGCAGATGATATGGAAGCGAATGAAGAAGTAAATGAGAGGACTTCAGCAAGTGATAAGTGTGTGAAAGAAAAATAAACCGGGAAATGGGATAGAGGTTCCCAGGGTAGGGTCAGGAACAGGTGCTTTAAATAGGATGGATAGGGAAGGCCTTTCTCGTGAGGTGACCTTTTAGCTGAGGCCCCAAAGGAAGGATGCAGGGCAGACCTGCAGAAAATTCGGAGGTGGAAAGTTCTAGGTAAAGGGAATAGGAAGTGCAAAGGCCCTGAGGCAGGAGCCAGTGAAGCCTCTAAAGGACCAGACAAAAGTTGTTGTGGCTGGAGGATGGCAAAGGAAGAGAGGCAGAGAACCATATGAAAGGAGACCAGATTGTCATGGCCTGCTGTGTGCTAGGCTCTGTTCTAGGGACTGGGGATTCAGTAGTGAACAAGAGTTACAATTCTCGTGCTCATGGAGCTTACAGTCTGGTGGGGAAGACGGCCACTAAGCACAGAAACACATAATTCAGGTAACGATAAGGACCATGATGGATATGAAATCAGAGATGTGGCTAGGGACAGGGCAAGCCACCTTCTGTGCATGGTCAGCAGGAGGCCTCTCTGAGGAGGTGACATTTGAGAAGGACCCAGTCAAGGGAGGGTCAAGGGGACAGCAAGTGCAAGGGCCCTGAGGTGAGAGCGTGCTTACTGCATTCAAAGGCAACGAGGGGCTGGTGTGCCTGGGATGGGGTGGGGGTGGTAGGAGATGGGGTCAGGGAGGTAGGGGTGGTGGTCTTATTGTAGGTGTTGGGAAACCTCTAGGAGGTTTCAAGCAGTCCAGCATCTGCCCTCTTCCTCGGCCATTAATCTGATTAGTTTCTGAGTCCCTTTGATTCTTCTCCATGTCTGTCTCATGCATTGTCTTCCCTACCCTGCAGTGGAGGAACTGGGACAAGTCCTGGCTCGTAACACCAGTTGAGATCTTAGCTAACCTCTGAGTCTCTAGCTCTTTATCCCTAAAATGGGGATGATGGTAGCAAAACCTATCCCATGGTAAGGATTAAGTGAGGTTGGGCATGGGCAGCAGTGTCTGGCACAAAGTGGGTGCTTAGTTAATGCCATTGCTTCTCTCTCCCCTCCTCTCACAGTCCTTTCATTCCATTCCCACTACACCCTCACCCCCTGGTTTGTGGCAGCCTCTTCTCTTCTGGCTTTTCTGCCTTTCACCTGATGAACCTACCCGAGGCTTCGCTGTGATCCATGTCACCCCCAGACAGTAAGAAAGGTGATGTCAGGGTGGATGAAGGAATCAGCACAGGGTGAGGAAAGCCCTTTCACGTGCACACAGCCAGGCCTGGCCACCACCCCTGGAGCCCTGGCACAGGAAAAGTTCAGAAGTCCCTCTGCCCCCAAGTTTTGTCTGGGCAGAAAGTTTTGCACAAGTTTATCTGCCCAGGAATCTCTTTGCTGACTACCAAACAAAGCATTGACTCCTTTGCTTGCATGGAAGGCGTCCACAGTTGGAAAGCCTCCCTGGATTTTCCCCCCAGGTATGAACTTGTCATTCTCGAAGCTAAAGAGCTGTAATATTTATGTAACACTGTCGGTAGGGCTGCCTCTCCCAAACCTCATTCATTCTCCTACCTCTGGAATAGTTAATATTTTTTTAAGGTGACTCACTTTTTAGAAATTAACTACATTAATTGAAAAAGAAAATTCCGTCTCATTACCCGAAATGGAAAATTAGGACCCACTTGCCGTAAATGGAAATAAAAGAAAATAAACCACTTCTGTTCCATCCTGGCACAATCCCTTTGCCTGCCAGAGCCCTCAGCCCAGGACCTGTGCTCCCTGTTAGGAGGAAGGTTGTCACCACGGGTCTCTTTAGCGCTTGGCAGTGACGGGGCTTGGCAGGAAGGACAAGCACGGTGGAGGAACTCCTCTCCCCCGGTGCCGTGCAGCGCCCCAGTCTCAGGACCTCTGCCTGGGGATGCGCCCAGGCCAGGGGTGTTTGGGTCTGGCCAAGCCTGGAAGGCCAGAGGTTGGGGACGGTCCTCTTAGGACTGAGGTGGGCAGGCTTGTCCAGGGACACTCAGGGGCCAGAGGCTAGGTTTGGACCCACCTCTCCTGACCCGAAGGCCAGTGGTCTTGCTCACCCAGCTCACGTCTCAACTCTCATTGTCTACACCTGGGCTTTCCCAGCATTCTTAGCTGTGGAATCCTCCTCTGTTGAAATCTTCACGGAAGTCCTGTGGCCACAGAGAAAATAGCAGCTGCCCTAAGCTGGGCAGGCCTCCTGTCACCCTCAGCCCCCCACTCCCATGGTGGTCCCCAGAGTAGCTTCCAAGTCTTTTGGACTCTGTTTGGTCTGCATCAGGGTTTGGGTCATTTACTGTGTGGCGGGGAGCTGTCCTGTACGTTGTAGGATGTTTAGCAATGTCCCTGCCTCTACCCACTAGATGCCAGCAGAACCCCCATCTCCCCACTCAGTGTGACAACCATAAACGTCTCCAGATGTTGCCAGATGTCCCCTGGGGGACAAAACCGCCCTCGGTTGAGAACTACGTGTCTCTGCCACTCATGGCCTCTTGTTGGGAGGAGGAGGGTGTCTGCTAGAACGGGCCTACAGACACATTTTGTTTGGCACACGAGATGGTTTTAGAAATTTGCTGCTAGCATTTGTCAGAAGATGGCACATAAAGTTCTGGCCTTTAGACTTTTCTTGAACAACCTGGAGATGTGGCAGCAGTTGCCTGGGGCTGAGCAGCAACAGCCCCTTGGGTGGAGATTTGCTCTCTGATTAGCCTCAGACCTCACTACTCCCTGCAGTCCCCAATACTCAGCCAAAGGGCTGTATGTTATTGGTGTGTGCCACTGTTTTTCATTTTTTTAAAAAAAATTTTATTTTATTGAAGTATAGTTGATTTACAATGTTGTGTTAATTTCTGCTGTACAGCAAAGTGATTTACGTTCTTCTTCATACTCTTTTCCATTCTGGTTTATCACAGGATGTTGAATATAGTTCCCTGTGCTATACAGTAGGACCTTGTTGTTTATCCATCCTATACATACTAGTTTGCATCTGCTAATACCAATCTCCCAATTCTTCCTTCCCCCTTGGCAACCACAAGTCTGTTCTCTATATCTGCCACTGTTTTTCTTTCTTTTTTTTTTTTTTCTTAAAGTAGAATTGAGAGGATATATTTCTCATTCCCATGTCTCTATTGAAACTGAGGAAAGTGCAGATAAGCAAGAGGACTGTGCTCTTAGAAAAGTGTGCAAGATGACATTTTTTCATACAGGCAGAGCTGCTTTGCCCCGTAAGTTAGCTCCTCAGACCTGGTGGCATTTAAGCCAGGACTCCTGGCCTAGGGAATGCAAAAATAGGTTTGTAAGGCGGCTGGGAATTTCCTGTACGTATATACCAAGTTTGTTTATGTGTGTGTGTGTGGGTGTGAGAGAGAGAGAAACTGAAGGAGTGACTGTAGGCTTTTCAGAGTGTGACTTCTTGTCAGAAAGTGAACATTCTACAAAGAGGAAGTGCAGGGCCCTGGGTCACAGAGCAGGGCGTGGGTGGGAGGGCCCCGCTGTCCACAAGTGTTCATATGACTACATGTCACTGGCCAGGGTTTCTGTGGCTTGTTACCTTGGGCTCAGAGGCTAGCTGTTGGTCACTGACAGAGATTGCATATCTGGCCTTAAAAAATACCAGAACTATAAGGAGAATGTGACATTAGAAAGTCACTAACCGCGCTGTGTGCATTTAGAAAGTCACTCAGCGTGGCAGAAGGAGCGCTGGCCTGGATGGAATCAGGGGACCTGAGATCTTCCCAGATCTGGGACCAACCCTCTGTGACCCTAGGAAGCACTGTCCCTTCCCTGCACCTCTGCTTCCTGGCCCCTAATGCCAGGGCCTTGGAAGGGATGATCTCAAGGAGGCCTTTTGGCCTGAGTCGGCTCAGTTTGTCCTAGCCTAGGTATCTCTCAAATCCTGAACTCCGGGTTCGTGGTCAGCTGTGTGGCCTGTGGTGGCCCTTCTCCGCAGTATTGTGGGCCAGGACCTCTTCCCATGGGCTCTGGGGTCCTGGTGCCCCTGGGCTTCCCTGGCGTTCACTGACTCCTGCTGTCCTTCTGGATTAGGCCTGTAGGGGCATCCACTCTGGGGACACACACGCACATCCATAATAGCACTTTGTGAAGCACTTGAAATTCTGTGCAGCCCTCTCAGTCCTCTGGGGTAAGTGTATTGTTACTTCTTACCGCTTCTGTTGTACAGATAGAGTGCCTTGAGGCTCAGGGTGGGGAAGCAGGTACAGAAGCTTGTGACTTCTTGGCCCAGAGGGTAAATCAGGAGGCGGGGTGGGGGGGGGTGGGGGTGGGGGCGGTGGGGGGGTGGGGTGGGGTGGGGGTGGGGGCGGGGGGCGGTGAAGGTGAGAGGGAAGAGTCAGCAAAAGAACACAAATAGCTGGCCTTTGCTGGGAACTTTCTCTGTGCTGGGCCCTTTTGTGATTATCTTGCCGAATCCTCACAATTCTATGGGATTGAGATGTTGTCACCCCCATTTTATGGATGTGAAGACTGAGGGTCAGAGACAGTGTCTCAGGGCTCACATCCAGGTTCCAACTCAGATCAGCCTGGCTCCCACCTCTGCGGTGCACCCCACGCCCCCCGGGTGCCAGCCCACACAGTCTGTGCCCCCCTCCTCCACTTGAGGACCCCGTTGTCCCGCAGACCATTTTCTGGCAGTGTCTGGTGGGGAGGGGCCTGTGGCTCGAGGATCCATCCAGCTTCTACCTTGGGTGCGGTGGCCTGTCAGCTACTAGCAGGTAGAATGGCAGTAGAATGGTGTAGCTTTGGATGGACAGGCCGGGATAATGTGGGGTTTTGCCTGGAATCCTGCTGTTGGAATGGCCGGGCCGGGGTCTCTGTGTCACATTCACAGGAGCGAGGGTGACTCTGTGGTCTGGGGATTTGCCTGCCGTGTTCCCAGGCATTTAGTTCAGCACCTGACCCCATCAGCCAGCGGTCATCCCCTCTGTGGCACTCCTGTGTGCTCCTCCCATCGCCACTCACCGCCCCCCACCCGCTGCCCCAGCTTCACTCACACCCTCGTTCCTTCGGTCCATCAAGCAGTGGCTTTGGAGTCAGCTGGACCTGGGTTGGAATCTTGCTGCCTCTGTGCTGCTGTGTGACCCCAGACACATCTCTGAGCCTCAGTTTCCCCATCTGGACATGAAGGGTGATGACACTGATCTCGCAGCTGTTGGCCCAGGATTAGAAACCCAGCTCATCCCAGCTCGCAAGACAGTAGGAGCCCCGTGCCAGGCACCCAGCTGACAGGTCACGTGTGTTTTTCAAAGTCTAGATTGGCAGATAACCGTGTAAACCCGGTCCACAGGCTGTACCTAAGGCAGACTTTTTCTAGTGTTTTGCAATAGTGTGGCCCTTTGTAAGCTGGTGTTTTTCATATAGGAATCCAAGTGTTTGGCTTGGCTTGAAGCAGCTCTCGCCACAGGGGCCCATATTCCCTTGCGGCATCTATGAGCTGGGCTGAGGGTTGCTACCCCATAGACGGCCACCTGCTCTCCCATCTGCCCTCACCCCCACCCTGGCCGCTTCCCTGCATTTATACCCTGTCTGGCCCTGATGGGAACAGATAATCCCAGTCCTGGGCAGGCAAAGTGGGGAAACAGAGGGATGAGCCGGGGGCTGAGGGGCTGTCTTCTGTCTTCCTTGGATAGCGAGGGCCACTTCTTCCTTCCTGGCTGTGTCCCTCCTGGTCTCTGTCTCAGGAGCCCTCAGACTTGTGTCATCACTGATGGAACCTTCAATACTCGCCACTGTGGCAATCTCTGCATCCCCGTCGTGATCACTCCTTCCTGTGTCTGGTGTTCCACATCCGCGATCTCATGTGACTGGACCCCCCTCCCCGGAGCACGTGGGGCAGCCATTATTCATTCATTCATGCGTTCACTCACTGACTCACTCATGCATTCATTTGTTCATCAACAAATGTTTCCAGAGCACCAACTGTGTGCCAGGCACTGTTTTAGTTGCTGAAGGCACAGACATAAAGCCCTGCCCTCTGGGAATTTACATTCTTTGGGGCAGCGGGGGTGGGGAGGCAGAGGATGGACAGAATAAGACTGTAGAGTGTATGGGCAAATAGATGCTTAGACTTGCCCAAGGCGCCCAGTGTTTTTGCCCTGCTCTCTGCTACTCTCAGATTGTTCCTTCAACCTTTCATGGGCAGCCACTGGCGCTGGGGGCTTGTCTCTGGGTGTGGGCTGGTCATTTCAGTTTCCCACGTGGATACAGCCTCTGGTGTTACTAACGGTTGGAGCACACTTGCCGAGTGCCGGGTCCTGAGCCGTGGGCTTTCCCCAAGTCATCCCATTGCTCACTACCCAGGTGGCAGATCCTATAGTTCCCCACACTTTATACATGAGCAAGCCGAGGCTCACATCTCTGCGCTTGTTCCGAGGTCTTTCCTTGTCCAAGGTTAGTCAGTGTCAGGGCTGGAATTGGAACCCAGGTGTATCTGACTCCAGAGTCAAAACCCGGGGCTCACCTTATTTACTCAGGTGTTTTGGTTCCTTGGAGACTTTGTCTCTTGGGTAATAAGTCAAGGAAGACTGGGGGTTGCCCTTGGGGATGTAATAGGACACGAACACCCTGCACCATCTTCCCTGCTCTGTGAGCAGCTCAGCGCTGGCTCTGCCTGCCATGCCCACCTCTCCACATCGCCACCCCTCTCCCCTTGGTTTCAAATCCTACTTGTCCCTCGAGGACCATCTCACATGCCACAAACCTTTAACGATTTTAGTTGAAAATGCCGTTTCCTACCAGTCAGGCAGGCCTTGCAGCTGTGTGTCTGTATTTCCTGTGACCCTGGTCACTCCTAGTCTTGTGGATTTGTGAGTCCATCTAATGAGGGGCATGGCCCTGGACCATTCCTCTCTATGGCGGCACGAGCCCTGCCACCCCTGGCTTTAGGTAATGGTGGCCAGACAGACAGATGGTCAAATAGATGAAAAATGTCTGTGCAGAGAACTGCTTGTGTCTCCCCTAGGGGCTGAAAATCCAGTTTGCATCTGCCTGAAGTCTGGTTCCAGCCCTGATTTCCTGGTGTGATGAGGAGAGTGGCGATGGTGATAATCATCATAGTGATGACAGTGACTGTCGTCTGTCACCCTCTGGCGAGGTGCCAGGCACTGTGCTTGTTGTTTTCACATGTGGTATCTCATTTACTCCCCTCAGGACCCCATCACGGTTGGAATGTGTTGTCCCCATTTTACAGATGAGCAAATAGAGGCTCAGAGAGGTGAAGCATGTTGCCTAAAGACACACAGTGGCAGCATTTGGACTCAAGCTCAGAGGACGGCACACTTGGATGTGGAGCCATCTCGGTCTCCTCATCTAGTAATCCTCCCCGCAGGGGTTGTGGCAGAGGTGCCATAGAATGTGCCAGACAGGCTTAGAGGCTCCCTGTTGCCTTGGTAGGACCCCATCCCCTCCCCTTTGGAACCCCAAGGTTATCCCTTGTGCCCTTCCTTCCTGCCAGGGGGCACTCAGTTCCCACAGTCTCGAGGGGAGCCCAGATTCCTTCCTCGGACTCTCTGTGACGTGGTGGGTGGAGCTGGAGGCGGAGGAGCAAGGCCCGGCGTTCTTGGGAGGCCTTGTGGGTGAGGGCTGCCCCGCTCAATGGCCGCATTGTTTGGCCTGGAGCTCAGAGGTGTGGAGGTTCTGGGACTCCACCTACGGGGACTGGCTGCTGAGAAGCTGGAGACATTTTTGTGTTCACTGTTGTGTTTTTTGGGGGGGGGGCCTTCTTTCTACAGGTCTCTGTTGAGTGACCAGAAGCCTCTGTCTTCTGCGCTGATGGGGTGTCCCCGTGCCCAGGAGACATTGCCTGTCAGGGTAGGGAGACCTGGGAAGGAAGGGGTGATTGCAGCACCTACCCCTCCTACCCCAAGAAGAAACAAGCCTGGAGAGGGAAAGGAGCTTGCCTGTGGCTGCACATTTCAGCAATCTTTGCATCTTAGAGTCAGACAGACCTGGATTTATACCCTCGTTCTCTCACCTAGGAACTGAGTGGCTTTGGGGAAGCCCTTTCCCCATCAAACCTCAGTTTCCCCATCTGTAAAATAGACATAAGTATAACTGCTCACAGGAGTAAGTAAAGGAATGCCTGTAGAATGCTTAGCACTCTAAGGTATGCATTAGGCACTCAGTAATGGTAGCCATCATCTCTATTCTCTTGGGTGGCAGAAGAGGGAGGGACTGGCTTGCTTTTGTCCAGCTTTCTTTGCAGAATCAGCTGTGTTAGTCTGTGTTGGCTGTTTTGCCCTGATTTCTGGGCATCTCAAAGCCACTGAAATGTTTCATTCATATTTCTTCATTCTTCATAAATTCATTCAGTGAACACTTACTATTCACATACCAGGTCCAGGCTCTGATAATGGATGATATGAATGGACTTTTATAAATATTAACTGCTTATTCAATGATAAAGTGATGTCCATCACCTTGGACCCTCAAATGTCAGTGTTGAAAATGACCTTACAGATGTTAAAAGCTTCATTTTCCAGGTAGGAAAACTGAGGCTCAAAGCAGGAAAGTGGTTCTGACAGCACTGTCACAGAAGGACAGGGGCAGATCTGGGACTATGTCCAGACCTATAGAAGAGGTTTAATTTTATTTAATTTTACTTCCAGGACTGTTGCCAACATTTATTTATTGAGCCCCTTCTGTGTACCCAGTACTCCTGCCGGCCTCAGGAAGGGCCAGGGAAAGGAGGGGACCCAGGCCCCGAGCACCGTGTGGTCTCCAGAGTATGGCTTGAGAGTCCCTCAGTTGTCCCCTGTGGACGGTCGGGCTGTGGCAGTGCTGACCCGTCCTGCTACTTGGCCCTGCTGCCTGTGGGCTGTACACGTTAATGTCTAAAACCCTGTGGGTGGTCCAGGCCCTCTCTTCTCTGGGCTGTGACATCCTGGCTCCCTTATCTCTGGGTGAGCGAGCTCACTTGGTGTGTGTGAGCTGACCAGTGGGGCCCAGTGAGGGCTGGAGCAGGGAGACAGAGGGGCCTTTTCTTCCACCACCTGGGGGCTGTGTCTCGAGCTTGTGGCTTCCTTCTTGAGGCACAAGGAAGGGAGGATGGGGTCACTAGGTCTCTTCCATCAGGGAGACAAACAGAGCTGACTTGGCACCCAAATACGTCCCAGTTCAGGTCCTGGCTCTGATACTTACTATTTATGTGACCTTAATCTCTTTGAACCTCAGTTTCCTCATATGTAAAATGGGAATAAAGTATCACCAAATGCTGATAATAATTGGTAACATTTATCAAGCATTTACTTACTGTGTGCCAGGTAATGTTCTAAGTGCCAGGCATCCATTATCCTGTTTAATCCTCCCAAAAACCCCATGAGGTAGAGGCATTTTTTAGGATACCCACTTCAAATGGTGCGTGTAAGATAATCCATGCAAAGGGGCCTGGCACAGAATAAACTCTCGATTCCTGTTAAATGTCATGGGTGGGGAAACTGAGACTGACCCGGGTTAACTGACCAGGCAACTGCTTACGTCCTGAGGAGGCTGAGGGTGTGGAGTGAGATTATATGGGGGAAGCAGTGCACAGGTGGTGTTTTCTGTGTGTGTTATTTAGAAGAGTGGAAATCAGCTTGGCATGGCACTGTGGGGTCAGTGTTTAGTCCTGAAGAGTCGATCAGGTAGAGAAGAGATTTTAAATTCTGGCTCTCTCAGTCCTAAGGAGTATTGAGCTGATTCTTCATTTGCAACAGCTGCAAAGAAGTTTTTTTATAGTAACCAGTCCCAGGGCAACTCTGAGAGGACACTGGTCTGAGAGGGAAGAGAGTACTTCTTGATTTGAGCTGTGCAGGTGCAGTGCTAAATTCCCATGGCTAAAATAGTACAGGAACAGGGTAGGTGCCTAATAAATGCATGAATGAATGAATGGATGAATGATAGGAGGGGTGATGTGGCCTGCCAGGATCATGTAGCAAGACCGTGACCCTTATGCTACACCATGACAGCTGCTTAATCTAAACTGATAGGGGATCGAGGTAAACACAGGTTTCCAGTTTCCTTTGGCCTCCAGCCAGAGTGGAAAGCCAGCAGGACTGCAGGCTGTCCCCTGTCGGGCACCCTCTGAACATGTTTATGGGCTGAGGTCTCCAGGGAAACAAAGAGCTCATAAGTACAAAGGCAAAAATATTTACTATCTGGTTCCTTACAGAAAAACTTTGGTGACCCTTGATCTAGAAAATGGAGATTATTACTGTCTTCATCTTATAGAACTGTGTGAGGATTAAATGAGAGACTGTGAATAAAGGGCCTGGGACAGGGCTTGGCACATAGTGTCAGCAGTTTTCTGAGCTGAAAAGCACTTGGGTCATATTTTCAGAGCCCACGGTCTCTTGCCCTGGGAGCCTTCCCCCAGGTACTGGCAACCACTAATCTCCTTTCTGTCTCTATGGATTTGCCTATTCTGGGCATTTCATACAAATGGAATCACATAATATGTGGCCTTTTGTGTCTGACTTTTTTCACTTAGCATAATGTTTTCAAGGTTCATTCATATGTATCAGTGCTTCATTCCTTTTTATGACTGAATAATATTCCATTGTATGGATATGCCATATTTTATTTTTCCATTCATCTCTTGATGTATACTTGGGTTGTTTCCATCTTTTAGCTATTGTGAGTAATGCTGCTCTGAACATTGGTATACAGACATCTGTTTGATACTCTGCTTTTAGTTCTTTTGGGTATATACCCAGAAGTGGAATGCCAGTTCATAAGGCAATTCCATTTTTAATTTTTTAATTCTAGTTTTAATTTTGAGGAACTGCCATACTCGCTTCCACAGTGGCCACACCATTTTACATACACTGGGTTCCCATTTCTGTACATCCTTGCCAACACTTGTTATTTTCTGTTTTTTTTTTTTTTTTAAATAGCCAGCCTAATGGATGTAAAGTGATATCTAACTGTGGTTTTGACTTGCATTTCCCTAATTAGTAATGCTGAGCATCTTTTCATGCATTTATTGCCCATTTGTATACCTGTAAATGTCTGTTCAAGTATTTTGCCCAATTTTTTTGTTTGTTATTGAGTTGAAAGAGTTCTTTATATATTCTTGATATTAGTCCCTTATCAGATATATGATTTGCAAGTAGTTTCTCCCATTCTGTGGGTTGCTTTTTCACTCTGTTGATAGTGTCCTTTGATGTCCAAAAGTTATCAAATTTGATGAAGTCCAGTTTATTTATTTTTTGTTGTTGTTGCCTGTGCTTTTGGTGTCATAACCAGGAAATCATGGCTAAATTCAATGTCATGAAGCTTTTCCCCCATTTTTTTCTTCTAAGAGTTTTGTAGTTTTACCTCTTACATTTATGTCTTTGATCCATTTTTAGTAAATTTTTGTATATGGTGTAAGGTAAGGGACCATCCTCATTCTCTTGCATATGGGTAATTCAGTTTTCCCAACAAAATTTGTTGAAAAGACTGTCCTTTTCCCATTGAATTGTCTTGACACCTTTGTTGAAAATCATTTGACTGCATATGCAAGGGTTTATTTCTGGGATCTCCTTCCATTGGTCTATATGTTTTTATGCTAGTACCTCACTGTTTTGATTATTGTAGCTTTGTAGTAAGTTTTGAAATCAAGAAATGTGAGACTTCCAACTTGCCATTCTGACAGGTGGGAAGTGATATCTCATTGTGGTTTTGATTTGCATTTCCCTGATGATTAGTGATGTTGCGCATCTTTTCATGTGCTTGTTGGCCATCCATATGTCTTCTTTGGAAAAATGTTTATTCAGATCCTCTGCCCATTTTTTAATCAGGTTGTTTGGTTTTTTTGTCATTGAGCTGTATGAATTCTTTATATATTTTGAATATTAACCCCTTTTTGGGTATATGGTTTGCAAATATCTTCTCCCATTCAGTAGATTGCCTTTTTATTTTGTTGATGGTTTCCTTTGCTGTGCAGATGCTTTATAGTTTGATGTAGTCCCATTTGTTTATTTTTGCTTTTGTTGCCATTACCTTTGGAGTCAGATCAAAAAAATATATTGCTAAGACTAGTGTCAAGACCGATGTCCACCTGTGTTTTCTCCTACGAGGTTTATGGTTTCTGGTCTAACATTCAAGTCTTTAATCTATTTTGAGTTGATTTTTATGTACAGTGTAAGATAGTGGGTTCAGTTTCATTCTTTTGCATGTAGCTATCTAGTTCTCCCAACACCATTTATTGAAGAGACCATCCTTTCCCCATTGTATATTCTTGCCTCCTTTGTTGTAGATTAATTGGCCATAATATACATGGGTTCATTTCTGGGCTCTCTATTCTGTTCCACTGATTTGTATGTCTGCTTTTATGCTGATACCAAACTGTTTTGATTAGTATAGCTTTTGTAATATAGTCTGAAATCAGGAAGTATAATGCCTCCAGCTTTGTCCTTTCTCAAGATTGTTTTGGCTATTTGGGATCTTTTGTGGAGTGAATATGTTGTTAATTGTCTTGGATATGTATCTAGGAGGGGAATTGTATGGATCATATTGTAATGCCACGTTTAACATTTTAAACTGTTAACATTTAGACTGTTTTCCAAAGTGCCTGCATCATTTTACTTTCCTACTGTGGGTGTATGAGGGTTCCTATTTGTCCATATTCCTGTCAACACTTACCATTGTCCATCTTTTTGATTCTAGGCATCCTAGCAGGCATGAAGTGGTATCTCATTGTGGCTTGGATTAACCTTTCCCTAATGACCAGTCATAGTGAGCATCTTTTCATGTGCTTATTGGCCATTTCTATATCTTTTTTGGAGAAACATCTATTCAAATCCTTTACCTATTTTTGAATAGGGTTATTTGTCCTTTTATTGTTTTATTTTAAGAATTCTTTATATATTCTGGATACTAGCCTGTTGTCAAATATATGATGTGCAGACATTTTTCCCATTCTGTGGGTTGTTTTTTCACTCTTTTGATAGTGTCCATTGACGCACAGAAGCTTTTAGTGTTGATGAAGTCCAGTGTATCTGTTTTTTCTTTTATTGCTTGTGCTTTTGGTGTCACTTCTACCCACCTGATCTTCATCATGCCCCTTGATACACACACACTCAAAGACCCTCAAATCTTTTTTTTAAAGATGAGAGGGTATTTAAATAATTATATTTATACTTATTTTTAGAAAAATACTCATTGAAATACTCCTCTGTTTCAATCTGACCATCTCTAATAAGGCAAATCCCTAAAGCCTCTTTGCCAATACCCAGGGCTTCTCAAACCATCATTTGGTAAAGGCTTACCAGGATGATCTTACATCCTCCCCAAGCCCCTAGCTCCTTGGTTAGAGGCAAGAAGTAAAGAAACACTGATGATGAAGTCAGGTTAATTAAGGACATAAAAGAATGGTAATTCCGCCAGTTTGTCCCCAAGATTTCTGTACCACCATCTTACATTATGTTTTTGCTAGGCGGAGGAGAGATGTGACTCCAGGGTCTAGACCTCTTGCTCTTTTGCGAATTCCTATAGAGCAGTGGTTCTTAAAGTATAGTCGGGGGGAGAAGCAGCAACATCCCTGGGGCATTTGTTCAAAATACAGATTCTTGGACCCTCCCCCAGACCTACTGAATCAGAAACTCTGGGGTGGGGCCCGATTATCTGTGTTTTATCAAGCTCTCCAGCTCCAGGCTGGGTTAACCACTGTGGCCACAGATTCTGGGTAATTATAGTCACGATGTGCCTGCACCATTCACCTCTGTCTGCGTCTGCCTCTGCCTGTGGTCTTAGGGCAGGGACCTGTGTGAATCGTCCTGGGTCCCCAGGCTTGTCATAGACTAGGAGCTCAGGTAGTGTTTGTTGATCAAATGCTTCTTTCGTGGCCCCCGCTTTGCCTAGCAGTGTGAGCCCTTTGGTAGTCTCTCAGTTGATAGTTGTTGACGAGTTAAGCTGATCACAAACCTCCCTTCACCAGATCCTGGGAAAAACCTGGGTCACAAGCTGCTTGCTGCCCTCTCGAGGAAGAGTGATGGATGAGCCTCTGATGGGTTCTAGGAGTCGGTCCTTGGTACTGGGAGCTGTTGGATTTTGGGCTTGGTGAGGGCTTAGAGGCCATCAGCTTTGTACCCAGGAACCCTGGATCCTGAGGAGCCTCCTTTCATCACAGGATGCCCTGGGCATGGTCCTGCTGGGGCCTTCATCGTGGATGGGCACAACCCCATCCCCCTTCAGATGAATAGATGCGTCTATAGCCATGGGTGATTTCAGGCCAGTACTTTCCATTAAAAAAAAGAGTACTTCTAATATAAAATTTTATGTTACATATTAGTTGAATAAAATATGGAAAATACATGAAAGTACAGGACAGCGGTAATCCTTCTGTGGGTATTGAGGTATGTTTCTTTTTTTTTTAACTCAAAATAGTCTTCTATTTATTCTTTCAATCACATCAGATGATAGTATCTTAATTCCATGCAATTTTTTTACTCCTATTTGTCAATTAGGGCTTTTAATGTTACAAGTAATCAAAAGGAAACAAATGCAAACAGTTTTAAACAAAAAAATAATTGAATTGAATTGCATTGCTCATAAAACTGTAAAGTCCATAGATAGGGAAAGCTTTGGGTTTGCTTTGATTTTGTACCTTCAGCTTGGCAAAGACCCAGTTTCTTTTCCTCTTCAGGTGTGACAGATATTTTTTTCTCCTAAGGCTATTCTCTTTTCTAAGTAGGCATATTTAGTAATTTCCTAAGGCATCAAGATGATTATTTTCTTTTTATTTACTGTTTTTATTGCATTTATTGAGATTATTATTTCATTAATTAAACCTCATGCATTTCTGTAAAAGCCCTGAGAAGTTTATAATATAAGCCCCCTGTGACCCTACCACTGACAAGCTGAAAGGTAAAGTGTTAAGATCCATGTAATGGAACCCAGTGAGAACCATGTCATGAAAGGGACATTTGTTTTTTTTTTGGCATCACATAAAAGGCACCAAGACGTGAAGCTTTTTAAACCAAAAGGACAAAAAAAAGCAACTTTAAAAAAAAAAGAAGAAAAATCAGACTTTATTTTGCCACATGTGAGAGTACAGTTGGGCAGAATTACAAAAAGTTAATTAATGGAACATCACTCTGATTAACTCCGAACAAGGACTGCTGTTTCAAAAAAAAGCTTCACAGTTTGAAGTGTGGGTTACAGCAGTGGTCCCCAACCTTTTTGGCACCAGGGACCAGTTTCGTGGAAGACGATTTTTCCATGGACTGGGGTGGGGGGGGTGGGAAGGTTTCAGGATGATTCAAGCGCATTACATTTTTTGTGCCTTTATTTCTGTTATTATATCAGCTCTACCTCACATCATCAGGCATTAGATCCCAGGGGTAGGGGACGCCTGTGTTACAGGGCAGTCATCTCCTAAAGATACTTCTCGGGGTCCATATGCAAATTGTGAAGTATTATAGGTTTAATCCTGGCATAGAATGAAAAGTCGGTACATTTATTCATGGGAATAAAACCAAAGCTAAGCTCAGAGCTTCCTAGCAGCCAAGGCAAAATAATAATAATAATAAGTAAAAAAATACGGGAAGGGCAAGGGGTCATGGAGCTCTCGAATTGCAGAAGAGGAAGCAAACCAGAATGGCACAATGCTCAAGCTTTCCTAGTGCTGGCGTCGGAGAGGAGGGGTCATGGGGGACCTTGAGTAAGGATGTTGTGTAAGGGACAGTTTCACTGAAAGATGCAGGAACTGCCTGGGTTTGACCACTTCTCATACTGACTTTTGATACGGGCAACGGGTGTGTTGATGAACTGTAGTTCTGGGAAGGCATATTTTTGTAGGAAGCCTAAATAACATGGTCTAAGTGTGACACTTTCTGGTGATTTCCTTTGCTAGATTCGACAAGTGCGTATTAGTTGGTGTGGCTTTTGTGTTGGGCATGTCATTGACTGTCTTGATGATGTTGGAGGGAGAGAAGATTAGTGCCATTTTACAGACGAAGAAATTGAGGCTCAGGGACATTAAGTGGCTTACCCAGGGTCACATAGCTAATTAAGAGGCACTACCACTTTTTTTTTTTTTTTTTTTTAAGATGTGGATATTTAATGGAATAGCAAATTTTATATTTTGCCAATTTTTTTTTTTTTATTAATTAATTAATTTACTTATTTATTTTTAGCTGTGTTGGGTCTTCGTTTCTGTGCGATTGCTTTCTCTAGTTGGGGCGAGCGGGGGCCACTCTTCATCGCGGTGCGCGGGCCTCTCACTATCGCGGCCTCTCTTGTTGCAGAGCACAGGCTCCAGACACGCAGGCTCAGTAGTTGTGGCTCACGGGCCCAGCCGCTCCGCGGCATGTGGGATCCTCCCAGACCAGGGCTCGAACCCGTGTCCCCTGCATTGGCAGGCAGATTCTCAACCACTGCGCCACCAGGGAAGCCCCCACTTTTTTTTTTTTAACATCTTTATTGCAGTATAATTGTTTTACAATGGTGTGTTAGTTTCTGCTTTATAACAAAGTGAATCAGTTATACATATACATATGTTCCCATATCTCTTCCCTCTTGCATGTCCCTCCCTCCCACCCTCCCTATCCCACCCCTCTAGGTGGTCACAAAGCACAGAGCTGATCTCCCTGTGCTATGCGACTGCTTCCCACTAGCTATCTATTTTACATTTGGTAGTGTATATATGTCCATGCCACTCTCTCACTTTGTCACAGCTTACCCTTCCCCCTCCCCATATCCTCAAGTCCGTTCTCTAGTAGGTCTGTGTCTTTATTCCCGTCTGAGGCACTACCACCTTTTCCTCTTCAGCTGCCCCCTGTTAGAGGAGGGAGTGGCTGAGCCTGTCCTGGGTCTGCTCTGTGTGAGGCTCAGGCTTGTTGCTTTATAAATACCACCTCATCCAATCATTACAGTAGTTCTGGGGGCATCCATAGTATTATCCCATTTTGCAGAGAGGTAGGTCATTGCCAAGGCCGCACAGATAGTAGCGGGTGAAGAGCAGGGGTTCCCAACCTGGGTCTGGTGGTGGGACTTCAGGGCGTGCAAGAAGTCAGTGGAATTACACACAAACATTTGTTGTATTTGCATTTTCTGTGTGAGAGGAGAGAGGGTGGCTTTCATGGGGTCTCAAAGGACAACACGAAAACCAAAAAAGCCTGAACCTCTGAGCTCAAGGAAGGAATCATAGGAATAGCTCATACTGACTGAGCCTCACCCGTCGCCCGGCAAGGCCCGGATGACTTTGTCACTCCTGTGGGGTTTGGGCGTGTATCCCACCATCTTACAGGCCACTTAACTAGTAAGTGGCCTGCTTGGTGACTAAATTTGGCTTCTTTTCCGCCACTGCCTCTTGTAGCTGGGTTTTTTCTAGCAATTAACAGGATTTGGGGTTCTCTTTTGTGGAGCTGAGGATTATTAAAAGGCAGAATGATACACTGAGCTTCGAGAGGTCAATGCCTGTGTCCAGGTCACCCTGACCCCTGGGAACAAGCCTGGTTGGTTGGTGGTTGGTTAAATGAACAGATGAATGAGTGAGTGAGTGGGAGAAAGAAGTACCACTTCCTCGTGTTCTGGGTTGCAGGACATTAATCCATCTCTGATGACTTTTATTTAGGACGACAGTCACCAAAGTGGTAGAGAGGTAGTCTGGGGGAGCTGGGGTCAGGCCTGATGTTCCGATGGCCAGGCAGGACCAGAGTGACCGTAGGAGCGTCAGAGGCCAGGTCTTTCCTCCCCGGCAGGGGTGGTGTGTGAGTGGGTGGGTGCCCCTTGCGTCGCTCCCTCCCATGGCGAGTAGCCTTGCACAGCGTGTGGCAGGCCTGCCTGCTGTCCTGGGCTGGGAGGGCGGTGGCAGTCTCGCTACCCCCCTGGTCCCAGTATCTCTGGTGTCCCTGGCCCAGCTTAAAGCCCCCTGCTTGACCTCCTTTGGTTTCTTGCCCCCAGGGGTGTCCTTCCCCTAAATATACTCAGAGCTGGGGCCCAGCTAAGAGGAATAGCATAGCAGCCCCATTTTATAGCTGAGAAAACGGGCTCACACGATTGAAGTGACTTGCCCGAGGTCACAACTAGTGAGCCGTGGGTTTGGGACTTGGGTCCAGCCATGCATCACCACATCCTCATATTTACATTGCCAGGAAGCCTCTGAAAGGTCGGCCACAAGCTTAGAGGCCTCATTGAAACTTTAAGGCTATTTCTCCGTCCTCTGGCTGGAGAGCTGCTCTGGCCCAGCTGGGGTCATGGGCTGAGGTTTTCTTTTCTATTTAGAGCGACGAGCCTTCTTGACCGCCCTGCAGGCACTGTGTCTGCCTCTGCTGAACTTGATTGGAGGGACTTTACAACAAGCAGGGGCCGGGAGCCCGGAGCTGGAGGAGATGCCGGGAGTGCCTTAAAGTTTGTGTCACTTTCTGCCTTCCCCACCCACCTCTATCCGCACTTTAAAAAACAGAGAAAGCATCTTCTCATATATGATAGGAGCCCAGAGTGGGGCAGGAAGTGTGGCGATGGGAGTGGACCAGAGAGGGAGGGCCTGTGTCAATACCCACGGCACTTTTTACTCTAATTGCCCTTTTCCATCCGCCGCGCTGGGCTGGGAGCCTCTTGAAGGCCTAGATCTGGTGGTTCTCTCAGGCTCCTGCTCATTGTTACTTTGCCTTGTATTTTCTGCAGATCATGATCGAGTTCTGTCCTGGGGGAGCTGTGGACGCCATCATGCTGGTGAGTTTTTTGCTTTTTGTTTTTTTCTTGCGGCGGCAATGCGGGATCTTAGTTCCCCGACCAGGGATCAAACCTGTGCCCCCTGCAGTGGAAGCATGGAGTCCTAACCACTGGCCCGCCAGGGAAGCCCCCTGAGTGAGTCTTCCTTGATGCATTGCAGTGGTGCTGGGGTTGGCGCTGCTTAGGACTGGTGTCCATCACTCCTCTGCCCCAGTAATGCCCGTGGCCTGTTTGAGTACCTCCCCACTCTGTCCCCTTTTGGGAGCAGGGGCTGGGTTACTGGAGAGGATGCAGGACACTTGGAAGACCAACACTTCCTGTTCAAAAAGCCATGTGACCTTGAGCGGGTCATTCGCTCCCTCAAGCCCTCGGCATAAGACAGGTGTGGTGCCCCCTTGCCGGACCCCACAGTACTCTTAGGAGGTGAAAATGAGACACCTGAGGGAGGTTCTTTGTAAAGTGGGGATCCCCACCCATTCTATAAGAGCTCAGTGGGGGAATTGTTGTTCTAGGCAAGCTTGAGCAGTAACAAAAAATATGTTAGTAATCACCTCTATTTTTTGAATGGCCACTATATGCCAGAGATTGTGGTAGCTGCTTTCATGTATATTATCCTCATGTATAAAATCAGAAAGAGCATCTCTGTTTTATTGACCAGACTGATGCTTAGAGAGGTTAAGGAGCTCGCCCAGAGTCACACAACAGAGCTGAGATGTGAACCCAGGTCTGGGGGATGCTGTTCCTAATTGCTGCCCGCCCTGCATTATCCTTTGCTTTTGCCAGCCTGGTGAGCAGTGAGTGAGGAGAGGTTGAGAGTCTTGGGCCCAGAAGGTTGAATAACATGTCCGGGATCCTGGGGCAGTTCGGGAGAGGAGAGGCCCTCAGTATAACATAGCACCATTCAGCCATGTTTTTATTGTGAAGAGGGTGTTTTCCCCCTCAGTTTATCTCAGGTATGTCTCAAATTTATGGCAGCCCTTTCCCATCCTGAGCTATAGAACGCTGGCCTTCCTTGCAGAGCCTCTTGCCACTCCCAGAGTTCCCAGGTGGGTAATGACAGTGGGGAACAGGATACGGGCACTTGTGATATGGCCCTTGGGTGTGCCTTCTCCCAGCAGAGATTGCCTTTGAAGATTTTCATTGTTCTGGGTAGAATCTGACAACATAAAAATGGTGGTCTTGTATGAGTTGAGATGCTCTAGGTTATAAGGGCTATTCAAACTGGTTTAGGAAAAAAAAAGTGGGGGATGTGGGAGGGGGAATTTATTTGCACTAATAACTGAAAAGTTTAAGAGTGTCAGGCTTCAGGTGCAGCTTGAGCTAGGGGTTTTAAAAACATTGTTGTAAGAACTTGGTTTCCTTCTCCAACTCTTGGCCCTACTTTCCTCTGTGTTGGCCCCATTCTCATGCTGATTTTCTGTTCTTGGTGACAAGATGGCTGTGGGAGCTCCAGCCATCACATCAGAATTCCAAATAGCAGAATAGAAGAAGGGAGGGTAGGACAGGTCCACAAAAACACATCCCACTGCCACTCTTTTAAGGAGACATCACAGAAGCCCCACATGACACCTCCATTTTCATCTCACTGGCTAGAAGATAGTAACACATAGCTGTAAGGAAGGCTGACAAATGTGGTCTTCTGGCTGGTTGGCCGTATGTTTGGATGTTTAAAAAAGAGGGGAGAATGGGAACCAACTAGCAGCCTGCCTCTCCCGATTTGCCGCTTAGCTGAATGAGACCTGGGGGAGGATATCAGAGAGGGAAGAGGCATTGATGAGTCCCAGGTCCTTGAGCTCATTCACAGCTGGGGAGTCACCCCAGGCTGTTGCTCAGCCATCAGGCAAACTCACCCTGGGCTCTCTGTCTCACTTCTCCTGGTGGAACCGACTGCTCCAGCCCCAAGTGGTTTGCTCCTTTTTGGTGGCAGCAGTTAAAGGAAAAGTGCCATCACCATTTTAGAAATCAAGGTGGGAGAAGAGAAGCTGGGACAGGGAGAGCCAGGTTCTGGCTGCAGCTCTGTGGTCAGGGGTTGACTCTCCCGCAGATGCCCGCCCTGCTCAGAGGGCCTTTCTGCCCTAGGTTGCCTCCCATCGCCTTGCAGAGTTGTGCAAAGTGATGAGCCTGGGCTTGGGGTCCAGGCTTCCTGAGGTCCATCCCAGGTTCCTTGGCTTGGTAGCTGTGGGGTGCTGGGCTGTCTCCTTTACGGCATGGGAAGAACATGCACGTGGCACATCACCACATGGCCATCTTAGTTTGTTCTGATCCTGTTGGCCACGCCTTGTTAGCTGCTAAACATTTTGGCTCTCAGCCCTCCTGAAGAACAGTAGGGTAAGGGGCAGGTCTGGATGTGATTTCAAAGGGGACTTAGACTCATTTGCAATGTTGCAACTTCTTTTATTAAGAAGAAAGTATTCATGTACTGCTGTGTAATCAAAAATTCATCTTAAAAATTTATCATACTGTATGATTCCAATTATATGCCTTTCTAGAAAAAGATGAAACTATAGGGACAGGAATCAAATTAGTGATTGCTTTGGGGCTGGAATGGGGGTGAAAGGGGCACAGGGGAATTTTGGGAAGTGATGGAAATATGTATTCTATTAATAAATTGTGGTGCTGTTTTTGTGACTACATACATTTGCCAAAGTTCATAGAACTCTATACCCAAAAAAGGTGAATATTACTGTATGTAAATTATATCTCAATAAGCTGAACTTTAAAAATGTGTCTTGTCTATCTACCTCACTGGATTATTGTAAAGATTAAATGAAATAATGTACCCAAATCCTTATCCCTGTGCCTAGTGCATTGTAAAGGCTCCAAAAATGGTGGCGTTGAGATCACGATCATCACATCATCACTTTGATTTTTCCTGTTTTATTTATGTAAGTAAATCAGACATGAGCCAGACTCATTTTTGACATTTAAAAAATTTGCTGCAGATAATCTGACATAATCTCAGGACCAGCGTAACAGCGATCACCTTTTATTGACTATACTCCATGCTGAGAAGTTAACATGCTTTATCTCTGGAGCCCTGCCTACATCTACCATCATACTCCCATTTTACAGACCAGGAAATGAAGATGCAGGGAGATAGAGCGACTTGCCAGAAACCACATAGCCAGTAAGAGGCAGCGCTGGGTTCAGGCGCAGTCTGTGTGGCCCTGAGGTCCCCTCAGGCTCTGAGCCTAGACCCCTGCTGGGGGAGGCGCAGGGGTTAAGGATGAGCAGTTGGGAAGGGGAGCAGTTGTGGACCCAGAGAGAGGGACCTCTGGTCCAGGAGCCCTGCTTTGGGGCCGGGCTTCCCAGGACAGTGCAGTTGGCGCCTCCACCCTGGCCCTGGCCCTGGGAAGTCAGAAGGGAGAGTGCTTCTCCAGCCAGAGGGAGGCCTCAGTGCAGTGCTCTGGCCCACCCGCCTGGGAGCCTGCAGCCTGAAGGCCCAGCAGGCAGGGCTGTGAGGCTCACCTCAGCACAGGGAGCTTGGGCGGCAGCAAAAACTCAACAATCACGGTGACCATCGGGGCAGAGAGCGGGGCATGTCGTCCTTGACTCTTCTCGCACCCCTCCTCCCCACTGCACCCACCTGGTCCCACACTCTGTCATTCCCCCCTCCCCGACCCAGGTCAGGAATCCTTCCTCTTCAAAGCGTTGGCCACCTTCTAGCCCTCCTGGACCACGGTGTGGCCCCCAGCCAAGCCCCCTGCCCACTCTTGTTCCCTGCAAGCTCTTCACTCGCTGCACCAGGAGGAATTTTTTAAACGCAAAACTCAGGTTGTATCTCTGTCCCGCTCAGAGCCTCTCCAAGACTGCCCATTGCATTTCAAAGAAAATGCAGCCTCCATAGCTCCTGCCAACCTCCGACCTCCACTTAACTTTCCCCGCCAGCCAAGCGGGGTCCTTTGCACATGCTGTGGAATACTCTTCTTTGCGCTCCTCACCTGCTCAGAAAAGAAGGCCCTGCTGTCTCTCAGTGGACGCTGGGTTGTATATAGTGGGTGTGTGTGTGTCTGTGTGTGCGTGTGTGCGCGCATGCATGGCCCCAACTAGCACACAAGAGGCTTTTGGTGACGGCCCCTCACCTTCCCCATCTCTGACACCACCACCACCGGCCAGTTAACATTTTTCAACACCAGCTCATGTCACCTCCAGGCCTTTGCTTCGGCTGGTTCTTTGACCTGGAATGCCCTGCCCCACTTTTCTCCTCTCAAACACCTGTTCTTCCTTCAAGACACAGCTCGAATGCCCTTTCCTCTGGGGAGCTTCCCGATTCCCCAGGCAGAAGGGGTTGCTGCCTGTCCTGCCCTCCCATGCCCCCCAACCCCACGGTGTTCCAAAAGTTGCTTGTCATTTCCATGCTCTTCTCTGTGTCCCCACACCCAGCACGGAGCCTGACACTCAGTGCCCGCTCACAGAATGGGTCTCTGCCCCTCAGAAAGGTTGTGTTTGCAAACCTGAGCTCTGAAGCCAGGCTGGCTGTTTTTAATCTCAGATCTGTGACTCCCTACTGTGTGACCCTGAGCAAGTGACTTGACCTCTCTGAGCCTCAGTTTCCTAACCTGTGAAATGATGGAACAATCGTGCCTGCTCCATAGGGTTACTGTGAGGACGAAGCAGGTACCATGTGAAGTGCTTAGAAGTGAACCTGGTATACAGTAAGTGCTCAACCACATTGGCGGCTTATGTATTTCTTGTACCTGGCATGGGCCTGACATGGAGTTACCTGCATTGAGCACTTGCTGAGTTAACAAGTTCTCTCTGTTTCCAGAGCTGGACAGAGGCCTTACTGAGCCCCAGATTCAGGTGGTTTGCCGCCAGATGCTGGAAGCCCTCACCTTCCTGCACGGCAAGAAGGTCATCCACCGGGATCTGAAAGCTGGCAACGTGCTGATGACGCTTGAGGGAGACATCAGGCTGGGTAAGGGGTGTCTGTGGGCGAGGCGGGAAAGCAGAGCCCTGCGCCACCTGCCTGGGGTGTCGGCCTGGCCTCTGCGGGCAGGAGGGAGTGAGTGTGGGTCTGCACTCCCACGGGATGTCGAGGTCCTCCCCGGTCTTCCCCGGGCTGCAGGGCCACAGTTCCCATCGTGCCTGCATCTAATCCAGCGTTCTCAACCGAGGGTGATTTTTGTCCCCTGGGGACAGTGGCAATGTCTGGAGACATCTTTGGTTGTCACAACTAAAGGTTGGGGGAGATCACTGACATCTGGCGGGTAGAGAGAGGGGTGCTCAGCACCCTACAGTGTACAGGACAGCCCCTTGCTACCAAGAGTGATCATGCCCATAGGCCAGCAGCGCTGCAAGGAGGCACTGGCCCAACCCCTTTTGCTCTTGCTTCTGACAGGCAGAATTTGAGAGATAGTGATGGACGGAAAGACCACCCTCATCCATTCCCAGACAGAAAATAGAACATCAGGGGCATATAGTGAAACCTTACTATTTTTTTTTTATGTCTCCTCTCTGTTTTTTTCTTTTCAATTGTGGTAAAATATACATAACAAAATTTATCATCTTAACTCTTTGTAAGTGTACAGTTCAGTGACATCAAGCACATTTGAATTGCTATGCAACCATCACCACCATCCATCTCCAGAACTTTTTCATCTTCCCAAACTGAAACTGTGTACCCATTAAACAGCATCTCCCCATCCCCTCTGCCCCCAGCTCCTGGCAACCACCATTCTCTCTCTCTCTTTTTTTAAATTTATTTTTATTTTATTTTTGGCTGCATCAGGTCTCAGTTGCGGTGCACGGGCTCTTTGTTGCAGCACGCCGCGGGCTTCTCTCTAGTTGTGGCGCGCGGGTTCCGGAGCACGTGGGCTCTGTAGTTTGCGGCATGCAGGCTCTCTAGTTGAGGCGCACGAGCTCAGTAGTTGTAGGCGCGCGGGCTTAGTTGCCCCTCGGCATGTGGGATCTAAGTCCCCTCCCCAGGGATCTAACCCACGTGCCCTGCATTGTAAGGCGGATTATTTACCACTGGACCACCAGGGAAGTCCCCAACCACCATTCTCTTTAATGTCTCTATGAATTTGACTACTCTAGGAATCTCATATAAATGCAGTAATTTGTGTTTTTGTGCCTATTTCACTTAGCATAATGTCCTCAAGTTTCGTCCATGTTGTAGCATGTGTCAGAATTTCTTTATATTTTTAATAAGTTTTTTTTTTTTTTAATTTATTTTTGACTGCGTTGGGTCTTCGCTGCTGCGCACGGGCTCTTCTCCAGTCATGGCGAGCAGGGGCCACTCCCCGTTGCTGTGCGCGGGCCTCCCACTGCGGCGGCCTCTCCCGCTGCAGAGCGTGGGCTCCAGGCACGTGGGCTTCGGCAGTTGCGGCCCGCGGGCTCCACAGTGCGCAGGCCCAGTAGTTGTGGCGCACGGACTCCAGAGCGCAGGCTCAGCAGTTGTGGCGCACGGGCTTAGCCGCTCTGCGGCATGTGGGATCTTCCCGGACCAGGGCTCAAACCCGTGTCCCCTGCATTGGCAGGCGGATTCTCAACCACTGTGCCACCAGGGAAGCCCTAATGAGTTTTTTTAACCAAAATAACGCATACATGTGTCCTCTACTCCTACCATCTCCTTTCCCTGTCCCTCCCCACAAGACAATCACTTTTAACTCTTCTCATATTTACCTCTGCATAAATGCAGGGGTAAATATGAGAAGAGTTAAAAGTGATAATAAAAATAAAAATAAAAAAATAAAATATAAAAAAAAAAGATAATAAAAATAACGCATATGTATCGGGTTTATGAAGCACCCTCTAGATGCCAGCCATCAGACAAGGCACTTTCTAGATGTCATCTGATTTAGTCAGCACTCCTGAGGACACTTGGGGGAGGGGAGGCGACTATGCCCATCACAGGTGAGGACGGTGAGGCCCGCAATGGAATGAGATGCCCGGGATGAGTCCATGAGGGGGGAGAAGCAGCAGGGTTTGTTTGGACTTGGGTCTCCCTGACTCTAGCTGCCAGTGGACTGGCTCTGTCACAGGTGGAGGGAGGTGGTCAGGGAAGGTCCAGGTCAGGGAGAGTCTGGGGACAGAAGAGTCTTATGTGCTCTGGGGAATTCAAGGCAAACCTTCGGCTCAGCCTTCAAGAACATAGCAAATGTATACCTATATCCCCTTCCTCTTGGACCTCCCTCCCACCCACCCCCCCATCCCACCCATCTAGGTCATCACAGAGTACCGAGCCGAGCTTCCTATGCTTTATGGCGTGTTCCCGCTAGCTATCTGTTTTAAGCTTGGTAATGTATAGATGTCAATCCTAATCTCCCAATTCGTCCCACCCTCCTCTTCCCCGCCGTGTCCACATGCCCGTTCTCTACGTCTGTGTCTCTATTCCTGCCCTGCAAATAGGTTCATCTGTACCATTTTTCTAGATTCCACAGATATGTGTTAACTGTACAGCAGAAACTAACACAGCATTGTAAAGCATTTATACGCCAATAAAAATTTTTTTTTAATTGAAAAAAATATGCAAAATACTAAAAAAAGTAAAATAAATAAAATAAAGTAAATACCTACTGTAATATCTAAAAAAAAGAACATATCAAATGGAGGAGACAGGACACAGACAGCCTGGGTCAGGAGCAGCCTGAGGGGCTGTCAGCACAGGGAAGCCCGGGAAGCCCTGGCTGGAGACAGGGATGGAGGGAGGGCCCCAGCAGTCTCGGGCTAAGATGTGCCCGGTGAGGGTCTCCTTCCCCTTGCTGACTTCCTCCACACACCCCTTCAATCGGGAGGGCGCTGACGTGCCGAGCTGACTCCAGAACCCCACTCGGAACCCAGCAGAAGCAGATGGGGGCATCAGCTTTCCAAATGACTTGGCAGATGCAGTTGAGAAAACCAGGAAGCCAATTAAGGAGGAAGAAAAGTTCAGGGAGAGCGCAATTACCGCTGGGCCCTGGGAGCCGTGGTGTGGATGCCTGCTGAGGCCTGATATTCTGCTTTGGAAAATCCTCCTTCCCCCTGGGGCTTGGAATCTGCCCGGTGAAGCAGTGGAGGAGGCCTGGGAGACGAGGTAGCAGTCTGTCTGCCTCTCCCTAGGTCCCTGGGACCATCTGGGGCCCCTGGAGGGGCATTATGCAACTCAGGGCTGCATAAGAGAATTGCTCAGCGGATCTTTCTCCCAAGCAGAGCTGTCACCTCGTCAGAGACAGTTTGTGTTTCTCGATGGAGTGGGAATAAATGGGAAGCAGCAGGATGAGCCGAGCAAAGCGTCGGCCCTAGACACAGACAAGCCTGGTTCAGATCCTGGCTCTGCCACTTCCGAGCTGGACAAACACATTTAACCATTCAGGCCTCAGTCTTTTCATCTGTGCAGTGGGTGTAACAACAGAACCTCCTCACAGGGTTGTGACCAGTGGGCTGACATACAAAGTACTGTCACAGGGAGGCTCAGGGTTCTGTCCCTCTCTGCTGCTAGGCATTTTGCTTCTTCCTTCTGTTAAATGTTTACTTCTGTCTAGGATTTCAAACTTCCTCTGAGATTCATTTGATAGTTGCCAAGCAGAGCACACGTTCCAGCTCTTGGTGGCTGTGAAGCAGTTCTTCATGGCCGGTGGGAATCCATTTGTGCAGAGGGGGAAACGAAGAGTGTCTGCCACCAGAGACAGTTCAGATATGAAGTGGGGTGAGGACTCTGAGGTCCGAAGATCTGTGCTCTTGTCCTGGACCTGCCTTTGGCCTTGGATGAGTCACCTAACCCTTTTGAACCTTACTTTCCTCAAACAGAGTGGGGTAGTAGTTCTTACCTCATGGAATTGGTATGATGATTTAATGAGACAATATATGCAAAGCATCTGTAGGTGCCCAGCCCATCAGAGAGGCCTGGCAAAGGTTGAGTTTCTTTCCTGGGCTGAGGAATGTCTCACAGTAGCTGTCGTGAGGAGGAATGTTCTTCATTCTCCAAAGAACCTGTGTTCCTCTCCCCAGAGATGCTTCTCTGAAGGTGGGAGGTGAATTTCACAACTTTTGGGGTCTTTCAAGTTCCGAGAAGAGGTCTGAACTGGCCTAAAAATCAAAGTGCCTAACACAGAGCCTGGCACATAGTAGGTGCTCAGTAAATAGTAGCGTCCAGCATTGCCATTACTTTATCAGTCCAAGTTATTACAGGATCTCTACTTCCCAAAGGCACCCTGATATTCAGGAGGCCTGGCAGGTAGGCCTGGTAGGGAACCAGTCACCTGCCTCGCACCCCCACCTGGACCCTAACCCAGAATTCCTGTTTGCTGCTGCCAGCAGGCTGGGGTCTTGGTTCTTTCATTGTGGCTACCAGGCACTGAGCCAGTGTTTGGTATGTAACTCACTGAATCCTCACAGACTACTGATAACATTTTACAGAGGAAGGATTTGGCACCTACAGAGGTTAATTAACTTACCCAAAGTCACACAGCTAGTAAGAGGAACAACTGGGGTTTAGACCAGTGCATCTGGTTTCAGAGCCCATGTGCTTAACCACTACCCTCCTTAGACTCTTTTGGTGGCAGGTGATAAAAACTGGTCTCACGCGACTTAAGGCAAGACAGGAGAATGTGTGTATATGGTGTATGGAACCGTGCTGGGGAAGATATGCAGCTGGACATGGAATTAGTTGGACCCTGGAAAGCGATGCTGCCAGGACTGTCTCTGGTTTCTGCCTTTGTGTGCATGTTGGTTAGGCTCTCAGTCCAACCCCTCACACACAGCTTCTGGCTGGGTTTAATTTTACTTTTCCCAGCATCACCTACTGCAGGATGAAGTGAACCTCATCATTTCAAGTCTCAGAGTCAATAATCCCAGTGAAGAGCTCTGACTGGCCTAGCGTGGCTTGGGTGCAGATCCCTGGACCAATCAAGGAGGCCCAGTAAGGAGGGCTTCTCTGATTGGCCCAGCTTGTCAGTCTATGAGAATGGAGGCGGGATCATGTAGCAGTATGGAAGTCCCCCTCGCCCTCCTGAAACAGTGGGGTTGGGGGTGGGCAAGATGGTTTTCTAGAAGGAGAAAAGATTTGGACTTGCCAGAAAAACAAATTGCTGTCCACCATAGACTGGCACAGCCTGCTGGAGTAATAGAGACCCAGAAGAGGGAGTGAGTGAGGCAGAAGTGGATGGAAAGCAAGAACAAAGCACTGAATTTGCAATTGAGGTTGAGAGAGAGAGAAAATACCAGAAAAATGCAGGGTTATGGGGGAGAAGAGAGAGTTGATGAAGATGGAGGGGAATGAATGGGAAAGCAAAGCCCTCATTAGTGGTCATGTGTACCTGGTTGCCTCAAAAACAAAAGAAAATAAAAATAGAAACAGAAAAATAGAGCAGATCTTTCAGTCTCACAGTTGGTTGCATAATATGACCCCCATTTAATAGATGAGGAAACTGAGGCTCAGAAACAGGAAGTAGTTTGTCTCAGATCACAGTAGACTCTTCTCACTTCCCTGCCTGGGACTGTTCCCATGATGCTCCTGGGAAGGCAGATGTCCTGATAATTAAGAGAGGTCACTTGGGTGACCGGTGGAAGCCTCCCTCTTTTGAGCCCAGGCATGCCTGCGGCTGCTCTAAGGAAGGAGACCCCTGGGATTCCAGGGCTGGGGATGGGAGCCTTTGATTCTCCTGTCACCACCCCAGTTTCCGCAGGTCCCAAACCCTCTAGAGAGGGTTCACTTTTCTGTCTGCACCATGAGGGCTGTGGCTAGTGTTTGCCCACAGGGCCACTGCTGGCTGGATGGGACACTTTTGCCGTGTAAGGAGATGCAGTGTCCCTGGCTCTTTCTCACTAAATGGCAGCAGTACTGTCTTTTGTTGTGGTAACCTGACTGACCCCATTCATTTCCAAATACTTCCTGGGGCACATGGCACGACCCCTGATTGAGGCCCACCTGGAAGCTTCTCAGACACCTAGAATTCGAGTGTAAGCCCTGACCAAGCTAGATTGTGGACTCCCCTGGTGTGGGGTGGAGGGTCCAGGAGAGGAGGACAGTTGGGCAGTGGTTTGCCTTTAATTGGCATTGTCTGGGGAAAGGCTCCTCTTATCTTGGATTCTTTTGGTTGCCTTCGGTTAAGGGGACAGATGAAAGATTCTCTTATATATCTTCGTACATTCTAAGTTCACTGCGTGCGTGTGTGTGTGTGTGTGTGTGTGTATAATATGTAATGCATTTTACACTGATGTAATTTTCTGATTATAAAAGTAATATGTGCTATTTATACATGTATAGAAAGATATGTACAGTGGTATTCATTGCAACAGTATTAGTAACAGCAAGAAATCAGAAATGATCCAATTTATTCCAGTAGAGAATTACCTAAGTAAGTTATGGTACTGTCATACAATGGAATCTTCTTCAGCTATTGAAAATTAAGTTGTAGAAAATGTGTAGTCTCTTGTAAAGATGTATATACATACTGTGAAGGGGGGAAAAACAAGTTGCAGAATAGTATGTTTAATCTGATTTCATTGTTAAAAGTAGCAAATACCTGAAAATGATCTATACATATAATTTTAATATATTTTTATTTACATATATGATTTTTATTTTTATAAATAAATCTGGAGCTCTATGCAGCAAACTCATAAGTGTTTATCTCTGCCAGGATTATGGAGACTTTTTATTCTGTAGATGTTTGAATTTTTGATAAGCAGTATTACCTTGGTAATAAGAAAATAAATATATGAATGAGTATATAGGTAGATATAGTCGTATAGACAGTTAGGAATAAGACCCACAAGGAAGGAAATTAAAGTCTCTTCTAATCTTGCCAAGATGCACTACTTCCTTCCTGTCTTTTTTCTGAGCTCAGAAAGACCAGAGAGTGGTAGAGCACAGGCTTAGCGTCACATTTGTCCTTAGATCTGGGTGACCATCTGCAAGTTACTTAATCTGTCTAAACTTCCTTGTCCTCATCTGTAAGATGGGGATGATACTTTTCCCTGCCCCGAAGGGTCATAGATATAAATGACATACATAGGAATATATATGCTGATGAGATGCAAAATGACATACAGAGGAAGGTAAATGATACGCATAAGCCTCTTTGTGTAGTGCTGCACACCTTATAAGTTCTCAGTAAATATTAGTTTTTATTAGATTAACATGTATTTTTTAAAAAAATTTGGATCATAGTATATATATATATATTTTTTTTTTCCAGTCAGCTTTTTAAAAAAATTGAATAATATCAGATAATTCCCCATATCCTTAAATATTCCTCGGAAACATGGTTATTCAATGTTTTTCTTTCGTTCCATCATGTGCACAAACCATAACTGACCTGTGAAACCCCCAGAGTTGGATATTTAGGCACCTCGTGAGCTCTCTCACGTTATCCTCGAACAAGCGTAGTGATGCTTGTTCACGGGTCTGCAAGTCTCTGTCTGTAATCACACCTTTAAGAGGGAGTCTTGGAATTAGGACTGTTGGGTGTGTGCAGCGTGTCGGGTGGTGTCGATACCTGTGGCCAGTGTGCCGTTCACGCTGGGTGCGCCAGTTCACACCCCCCAGTGGAGTGTGAAGTTCTTTCACCACATCCTGGCCCCCACTGAGCTTTACTTTAAAAAAGAAAAAACAAAAACAAAACCCCACAACCCTCACCCCAAACTTCGCCATATGCATCTCAGCTTTTCAAACCTGCTTTTCATAAAAGCGATGCGTACTCTCTGTCATAAACGTTTTAAAGAATAAAAGGTGTATTCAGTAAAAAATGTAAGGCCCCCTCAGCACACTGCCCCCAGCAAAATCCCACTTCCGGGGAGGTGGTCACAATTAAGTTTGACGTGCAGCCTTTCAGACTCTTTTCGGTGTTGGTGGACGTCTTTGTGTGCATGCAGTGTGCGTGGGTCATTCTTTTAAGATACAACTGGAATTCCTCCTGTTCATTCCACACAGTGCGTCGGTCTGTCAGCACCATGGTGGGGGCAGCGTGTTATGGACACACGTCCAAGTTAGTAGGTACAAAGGCAAATTCGTTCTTTTTTTTTTTTTTAAATAGAAATCCATTTTTAATTTATTTATTTTATTTGTTTATTTTTGGCTGTATTGGGTCTCCGCTGCCGCACGTGGGCCCCCTCCAGCTGCGGCGAGCGGAGGCCACTCATCGCTGCGGTGCGCGGGCCTCCCACTGCAGTGGCCTCTCCTGTTGCGGAGCACGGGCTCCAGGCACGTGGGCTCAGTAGTTGTGGCTCATGGGCTCCGGAGCGCAAGCTCAGTAGTTGTGGCTCACGGGCTCTAGAGCGCAGGCTCAGTAATTGTGGCTCATGGGCTCAGCCGCCCCGCGGCATGTGGGACCTTCCCGGACCAGGGCTCGAACCCGTGTCCCCTGCATTGGCAGGCGGACTCCCAACCACTGCGCCACCAGGGAAGCCCAAATTCGTTCTTTTTTAAGGGCTGCATGTTATCTCATGGTCCGCGTGAGCCCAAATTTACTGAACTATCTGCCAACCAGGCTCCAGCAGCAGCTTAGGTTTTTTTCTAATTTTTCACTCTTTTGAATAATGCTTTCAGAAGCTTCCATGTATATTTGAAATCTGTTTAGGGGGGATTTATTTCCAGAAATAGAATTGTTATCAAACATGTTTCTTAAAACCCAGTTTTGCCATTTTTTTTCCCGTCCGTTCATTTATTCTGTTGTTCATTTGATAGCCCTGTTGAGTGTTTCATGTGGCACATGTGGTGCTGGGATACTGCTGTGGACAAAGCAGAAATGGCCTCTTTCCATATGGAAATGATAATTTATGGAGTCCCCACCTGCCTGCTGCTTTGTCTCTGATTCTTGTTTTAAAATAGGAAAAGGGAAGGGAGGAGTGTTTTCAACAGAAGAGGCTGCCTGTTGAAAATCCCAGACTGCCTTTGAATTGTCCCAGGGCAGCCATCCACCTATCGGAGGATACGGCTTATAAACTCCATTCAGGGAGCAAACGGCTGTGGCCACCGCTGCCCAGGGACAGTGTGAGGGTTCTGGGCTGCAGGGAGGGGCCGCCCCACCCTCCTGGCTGGTCCCCAGAAGGGGAAGTAGCAGCCACCCAAAAAGCTGGCAGGCGCTTGCAACAGGGAGGGCCCTGGGGACCAACTGTGTGTCATTTTGAAAGTTGGTGGTTTCTGCTTTTCCTCTCCCTTCTCCGGAAGGGACCAGTGGGCGCTGTGGCATGGGAGTGGCCAGCTCCAGCCTCCCGCCTGGAAGCCTCACCCTGGGTCTGAGAGGCAGTCAGTCTCCTGCAAAGATGTGGTGGAATGGCGTGCCAGCCGTTGTTGGTGTTTACAGGATAGCCAGGCCCACGTGGGGCCCAGGCGGACCCAGCAGGAAGGAGGTGAGCCTGGGTCCCCATTCTTACCCAGGAGCCCAGTGATGGGGTGATGACTTGCCCAGGCCACAGGGTGGTCAGCAGCAGAGCTGGCTTCTCACCTGGGTTTCCTGGTTTTTGCATCTCACCCTGCAGCAGTAGCTGCTCCCACCCTGGAAGGCGACAGCCCCCCAACCCCCATAGCCAGACGGTCCCATGAGCACTGTCATCGGCTGATGGAGTAGCTGTTGTCCGGTTAGCACTGACTGGGGCTCAGAGACCAGCTTTCCTGACCATTCCCAGGAAGGGGTCTCAGTACAGCCTCGTCCTTTTCCCGACCTAAGGATCTCGAGGGTGCCAGCTCAAGTACCCATGGAATATTCACCATCATGACAGAGCATTTACCAAGAGCTGGGCTTGGAGCTGCTTGCTTTATGCGGCATTTAATTCTCACTGCAACCCTACAGAGTATTTCTACAGTCTCACCATCCCCATGTCACTGGTGGGGAAACTGAGGGTCAGAGATTTGGTAACTATCCTGGCCCCTGCCTATTTCCCCACTTATCCAAGTCCACCCCCTTCCAGCCATGCTGCCCTGCCCCTCCTCGGCCCTCCAGCCAGCTTGCTTCCTCTGCCTGGAAATAGTTTCCCCTAGACCTTGACCTCCTGTCTAAAATAGCCGCCCATCCATCCAGAACTCTCTGCCCCTTTGCCCTGCCTTATCCCTGCATGGCCCTTCTCATTACCAGGAATGATGTGGTGTGGAGAACCTGTTTCCACCACCAGAATAATGAGCCAATGAAGGTGAGGGTTTTGGTTCATCTCTGTGCCTAGAACAGTGCCTGGCCCGTGAGGGATGGTCAGTTAGTGCTTGTTGAATGAATGAATAGCCTGGTGGCACTTATCTGGACTTCCTCCAGGTCCTCCCTTCCCTGCTCTCTTGAGGTCACATCCCCCCGACTGTAGACCCTCCCAGCCCCGCAGCCCTAACTTTCCATCACTTTACATGGTTGTGAGTTGGTGCTTATCTGATTGCTGTCTGCCTCCACAACTAAGCTTTGAGCTGCCCGAGGGCAAGGACTTCATTTGCTTTTTCCCCACTGTATTCTCTGCCCTGGGCCTGTGTGTGGTTCCAGATGGTACCTGAATGAATAGATGAATGAACCTGGTGAAATAGAAGGGGCAAGACTGGAACCCACCTCTCTAGTGTTCAGGCCCATCTCTCAGCATTATGCTCCCTCCTGGTTTGAAATTGTGAGTCTGATTAAAGCACCCGATCGTGGCTTCCAGACCCAGGCGGAGGCTCCCGGGGGGGTGGCCAGCAGTTATATAACAATTTTGCAGTTTCTCGAAGCCAGGCTTCAGACTGAACATCGACAGTTCTCTCAAGGTGTTGCTTCCTCCTGAGTTTAGTTTTTAATGAAGATGAAACTTGGCCCCTGAAGGCCGGAGCACTGGAGAAAATAAATTCCTCTTCGTGGCGCTGGGCTCTTCCCTTAGCAGCGGGTGTGTGAAGCAAGACCGGTGGTGGTGGATGTGTGTGTAAAGAGAAATTATATTTATTTATTTTCTGTTAGTCCTGAAAGTCATACACGTTTCTCACAGCAAACTTCGGGAATTCAGAAAATAGAAGAAACCTCGTCTAGTCTTACCACCCACAGGCAACCATTTAAGCAGGCTGGTAGATTTCCTCCAATAATGCAAAATATATTTTTGCCCTTTTGTGGGGGAGGGAGTGGGGCATAATTCTGACCATACAATATACAGCCTCCCCCTTTCCCATTTAATCTATATAAATATACCAATAAAATATTTTAATATTCTATTAAATATTGAAATATTTAAATATATGTTATTTAAAATTTTTAATTTATTTTTACTTCCAGTTTTATTCAGATATAATTGACATTCAGCACCGTATCAGTTTAAGGTCACAGCATAATGATTGGACTTACATATATCATGAAATGATTATCACAATAAGTTTAGTGAACATCCATTTGTATAGTTACAAAATGAAAGAAAAAATTTTTTTCCTTGTGATGAGAACTCTTAGGATGTACTGTGTTACCAGCTTTCATATATAACACCCAGCAGTGTTAATTCTATTTATCATGTTGTACATTACCTCCCTAGGACTTATTATCTATATCTGCAAGTTTGTACCTTTGACCACCTTCATCCAATTCCCCCTCCCCCGAACCCCTACACATCTGATCTATTTTTCTATGAGTTTGTTTGTTTTGAAGTATAATTGACAACACTATGTTGATTTCTGGTGCATAGCATAGTGAGTCGATATTTCTACACATTACAAAATGATCACCATGATACGTCTAGTTACCATCTATCACCACACAAAGATAGTACATGATTATTGGCTATATTCCCCACACTGTACATTTCATCCCCGTGACTCATTTGTTTTGTAATGGGAAGTTTGTACCTCTTACCTTCCTCACCTATTATCATTATGAAATGTATGTTAAAATTTAATATTAATGTGTATAATTTAATATTAAAATATTGAATAAAGTACTTCAAAACTTTAATGACTACGAAATATTCCACTGTGTGTGTGTATCACATTTTTCTTAATCTGTTCAATTATTTACCCTTTACCTTCTTTCTTACTTCTCCTAATTTCCTAGTTCATCTTGCTCTGTGTGTGTGTGTGTGTGTGTGTGTATTTGATACACCATCTTAAATTCTTTTTTAAAAAAATATTTATTTACTGATTTATTTATTTGGCTGTGCCAGGTCTTAGTTGCGGCATGTGGGACCTTTAGTTGTGCCATGCTAACTCTTAGTTGCGGCATGCACGTGGGTCTAGTTTCCTGACCAGGGATCGAACCTGGGCCCCCTGCATTGGGACCGTGGAGTCTTAGCCACTGGACCACCAGGAGAGTCCCTTAAATTCTTTTGGAAAAGACAGAATATATTATATATTGCATGCAAGAAGTTTTAAAATCACTCCCTGAAAGCTAAGCAATTGTGGTTGTTTTTAACTCGTCTGTATTATGATGGCACTTTGGTGAATATCGTTACGCATAATTTTTTTTTAATATTTAAGATTATTTCGGGCTTCTCTGGTGGCGCAGTGGTTAAGAATCCGCCTGCCAATGCAGGGGACACAGGTTCGAGCCATGGGCCAGGTAGATCCCACATGCCGTGGAGCAACTAAGCCTGTGCGCCACAGCTACTGAGCCTCCACTCTGGAGCCCGCGAGCCACAACTACTGAGCCTGTGAGCCACAACTACTGAAACTCGTACGCCTAGAGCCCGTGCTTCACAACAAGAGAAGCCACTGCAATAAGAAGCCTGTGTGTACTGCAATGAAGAGTAGCCCCCACTGGCCGCAACTAGAGAAAGCCCACGCACAGCAACGAAGACCCAATGCAGCCAAAAATAATAAAAAATAAATAAAATAAATAATAAAAATTAAAACCCCCGATTATTCCATTAAGTTAGATTCCTAGATTTGGAATTACTGCACCAGAAGAGTATGGATGTTTGAAAGGTTCTTGCTGTTTATGCCAAACTGCTTTCCTAAAAGCCTCTTCAATTTATATTCTTTTTTTTTAAAAAATTATTATTTATTTATTGGCTGTGTTGGGTCTTAGCTGCGGCACCTGGGATCCATCATTGCGGCGCGTGGGCTTCTCTCTAGTTGCATCTTGCAGCATGTAGGATCTTAGTTCCTCGGCCAGGGATTGAACCCGCACCCCCTGCGTTGGAAGGTGGATTCTTAACCACTGGACCACCAGGGAAGTCCCCTTCAGTTTCTATTCTTATTAGCAAGTAGGAAAGTGCATGTCTCAATACATCTTACAGCAGTAGGTATTATTGTTTTTTAATGATCACTAGTTTGCTAGATAGAAAATGGCATCTGTTAGTTGATTTGGAACGTGTGTCTCTGAGTCCATGCCCCAGGGCTGTGGGTGGAGGAATGTCCATCCAGTACTCTATCTGAGATTCTTCCCTTGCAGCTGACTTTGGTGTGTCTGCCAAGAATCTGAAGACTCTGCAGAAACGAGATTCCTTCATAGGAACGCCTTACTGGTAAGTCGTGTAGCTTCTGGAAATGGGATGGTGGACTGAACGCTACACCTCCAACTCTCCATGGTTCCTCTGGCTGGTCTAGAGGAGAGAGGACAGAGGCAGGGGCTCCTGAGTCAGCCTACTGGGTCTGAGCCCAGATCCCCCCACTTACTAGCGCTGAGACCTTGGCCATGTTAGTCAGCTTCGTGTGCTTCAGTTTACTCACCTGTAAAATCAGGGGTATAATAGCACCTACATAATGGGCTATTGTGAGGCTTGAATGGGATGGTGCATGTAGAAAATGCTCCATTAATAAGAACTGACACCCCTGAAAAATGGTTCTTGATTGAGTGCCAGGCATAGGGCTAGGGCCATGAAGATGAACAATACAAGTTCAGTTCCTATGCTTATATGAAATCTCCCCAGACTTATCCAGTCCATTGTGTTTCCTTCTTTTCCAAAACTATTACTTTAAAAACAAGCAAACAAACAAAAAAACCTCTCTCAGTTTCATACCTAACTACTTTCTGTTTTACTTCCCATCGTGGAGTGAGTTTCCTTTCTTGCTTGCTTATTACTCACTCTTTCTTTCTCTCTCTGCCCTTTTATTCCTCTTTCTCCTTTTCTCTCCCATCCCTTCTCTATGTGCTGTTGTGTTCTCTTCACCCCCCTTCCCGCCCCCAGTTTTTCCTGGGTCCCTTCCCCACTGCTCCCACCCACCCCTTCCCCAGGACCCTGTGTTCTGGATTGTTGCTGCCATCTTGTGGTAGGAATCAGAACTGCAGCAGGACTTGGGCAGTGGAGCTGCTTGGAAGGCGTCTTTCTGTGAGAAAACGGTCCTAAGGAAGACAGTGGGATGGAAAGGAATGAAACTCATGACTCGGGAGTGCTGCCAACCCCCTGATGTTGGCTTGTGCTGGTCCTTGACCCTGAGTCTCTGAGAAGCGCCTGTGGAGGCCAGGGTCTGAGCCCTCTGTTGTCCCTTGGTTGGTTCAGGATGGCCCCCGAGGTGGTGATGTGTGAGACCATGAAGGACACCCCATACGACTACAAAGCCGACATCTGGTCCCTGGGCATCACTCTGATTGAGATGGCCCAGATCGAGCCCCCGCACCACGAGCTCAACCCCATGCGGGTCCTGCTCAAGATCGCCAAGTCAGACCCTCCCACGCTACTCATGCCTTCTAAGTGGTAAGTAGCCAGGAGGCCTGCCTGAGGGTGTTTGCTGGACGGCCAGCGGGCCTGGGATGCGGGGTGCCAGGGCTCTGCTGTCGCTGCTGGGCTCCGCAGTTGGGGAGCAGTTGGGCCTGGGGGTCTGCAGGCCTCTCTGAGCTCCCTGGACCCTCCTGGCTCTTTCCTCCCTCTGTGCTGCGGACATCGGCTCTCCATCAGGGAGACCGGGTAACCCAGATAAGCCGGATCCCACTGCAGGAGTAAGAGCCCACGTGAGCCCCAGCAGCCACGTGGCACAACCCTGGGCTGGGAATTGGGGCTTGAACCCCAGCACTGCTGTGTTTCACTGTGTGCCCTCGGGCAAGTCCCTGCTCCTCTGATTTCCACATCCTCTCTGTTGGCGATGTCTGTGACGAGAAGGGCATCTTGAAGGCCCCGTCGCCTCTGCCATTTAGCTTATAAAGGCACCCTTTGTCCTTTGAAGGGCGTGTTTGGGAAGCACGCGCCTCCCAGGAGAGTGGAGTCAGTGATGTGGGGAGTTTTCTCGGCTCTCGCCCGCTCCCAGCTTACCTGTCTGTCCTCCCAGGTCTGCGGAGTTCCGAGACTTCCTGAAGACGGCCCTGGATAAGAACCCGGAGACCCGGCCCAGCGCTGCACAGCTCCTGGAGGTGAGTGGTCCCCTCTCCCGGGTGGCCGCCTGTCCCTCTGCCCAGCCCTTCCTGTGGACAGATCACCCGTGACCTGGAAGCTGGGTTCGTCCTCCCCCAGCCCAGGCGATGGTGTGCACAACTGTTCACTCATCGGCCGACGTTCCCTGAGCACCTGCCATGGGCTGGCCCTCGTGCGGGGAAGACTGGCTGTGGTAAGGGAGCCCCCAGACTCCTGTCCTCAAGGACCTTACCTTCCAGCGGGGGAGACAGGCAGCTGGCGAGCAGATAGTGCACGTGGCAGGTGGAGAGCAGGGCTGTGGAGGAAAAGAGAACAGCACAGGGGAGGGGGGCCTGGGAGGGGTTGCTCTCCTATAAAAGGAGGACACGAGGGGCTCTGTGCACAGACACCCAAAGGAGGCCAGGGGGCCAGGCACATGGTGCTCAGGAGCAGAGGTGAAGGCCTAGGATGGGGGCACGATTGGTGCAGCCGGGAGAGCCAGGGGGCCAGGGTGCAGGAGCCGGGGTGAGGAGGGGGGCAGGGCTGGAGATGAGATCAGAGCGGTACGGGGGCGTGTCCACCCCCCAGGTCAGTGCTTCCATAACAGGACACTCGGGACGCAGCATCTAGTCGTACTCTCCACTGTGACTTATTACAGCAAAAAGAGACAGAGGAAAAGGCACCTGAGGGAAGCCAGGCAGGAGCTTCCAGAGTCCCCTGCCAGTGGAGTCACATGGTCTGTGCTTAGTTCCCCCAGCTGTGCGTTGTGGTGACACGTGTGGAGGTGTTGTTTACCTGGGAAGCATGTTGGAGAGCTCGGGGCCCAGGGTTTCACTGGGGGCTGGCCACGTGGGCAGCCTCTGCCTGGCACGGGCAGGGTTCCAGACTGCAGAAGGTTGGCAGGCGTTCAGCATGGGCCACGTCGCTTGCAGTTCAGGCAGAGCTGGCCCCTCTTTTCAGTTAATGGGGGGAACCCTCCCCAAATCCAAGTTCCTGGCGAAAGGCCAATGGTGGAAGCAGGCCTTTCAAAGAGGAGGGGGACCAGGTCATGGCGGGTCATGCAGGACCTCGGGAGGATGCAGGCTTCACCCTGTGTGCGATGGCGCACCCGTGAGGGTTTGGAGGAGGGAGACACCATCTGACATACAGTTACAAGGCTCCCTCTGGCTATTGGGTGTGGAATCTCCAAGACCAGCCAGGATGACAGCTGACTCAGGGAGCATCCCCTTGGCTGGCTGAACGGCCTCCAGGTGGGGAAGTGGATGACTGTTTCCTTGAACCTCTTTGAAATATTGGAGGTAGCTGCGAGCTGCCCTTGCCCGGGGCCGATGCCTCGTGTCCTGGCGGGGTGAGTGTTGGAGTGTTTGCAGCTGTGTTTGGAAACGCCCGGCCGTCTCTAGCGCGGCTGATCCCGGTCCCCGTGCCACCAATGCTGTTGGGAGGGGAGAGGAAGTGGGCCTGGGTGATGTGGAGGGGCTGCCCGCCGAGGCCATGTCCACTCTGGTCCTTCCACCTTCGTGTGGTGGGAGCAAAGGGGGCCGACGCTCCACCGCGCACTCGAGTCTTTCTTCACATTCAGCCGCTTCTCCCAAGCACCGACTTACTGTGCGCCAGGTGCTGGGGCTGTGGTTGGCACTCTGGGCTACAGTGCATCCCTCTGGGGTGTGTAGCACAGTGATTCAGTGTGTGGACTGGAAAAGTCCTGGGTTCAAATCCCAGCTCTGCCACTTACTGGCTGTGAGACCCTGCTCAGGGGGCTTAACCTCTCTGTGACCCTGTGCTCACTCTGAAGTGAGGATGATAGCCAGGGTTAAGTGAGAAGACACTGTAAAGTGCTTAGCTTAATTGTTAAGTGCTGTACGCAGTGAATAGTTGATGCATTGAATTGAATTATTAAAAAATGGAAAGAAGCGAGGATGCAGAATGCGGTCTGTCTGCTGGGGCTCATGATTGTTCCTTGTAGATTTCTGCATTGCATTTGAAAGCACACGGCTGGAGTTACCAGAGGCCTTCTTTTCGGGGTATTGCGGTGTTTGGTGGGTGGCGTCGGCAAGGGACTGGACCAGGCCAACCAGGGGTGGGGGTGCGTGGGCTTGCTGTCACTGTCAGATGCAAAAGCTCCAAGCTCCCGGGGCCAATTGTTTCCCGTGAGCAGGCACCTCCTGGCCTGATACATCCGGCCTCCAGGATATGCTGCCAGGAAGAGACCAGCTGTCCCTCATCCCCTCGTGGCAGCCCAGGAGCCTCAGCCAGAGCCAGGAATTTCCGTTCCATAGTGGAGAAAAAAACGTCCTGCCAGAGGACTCTTCGCTGAGACAGAAGGGTTGCAGAAGAAAGTAGAGATCCCTCTGGACAAAGAAAGCTCCTTTCAGAGCTTAGGCTGCCGTCAGTTTTTTCCACGTCTCTGAGTTAAGGAGGGTGGGGCATCGTTACCCCCTTAGGTGAGGACCCTGAGGCTCAGGCCAGGGAAGTGGCCTGCCGAGGTCACCTGACTTGGAGTGGCCACAGGTAAGCCCAGACCTTGACTTGCCAGCACACCCTCCAGAGCCTCACATCTGCCTGCGGCCCCCACGTTCCTCCCGGCCCCTCCTCCTGCCCTGCATCCCGCCTTCAGCTGACTGACTTATGCTGGTTTATGATCCATTCATTCGCTTGCACGGATATTTTGGTGGGACCGTATCACTTGGTGGTAACCTGGGCTCTGAAATCAGGCTCGCCCTCCTGAAACCCGAGTGGTCCTCACGCTGAGCCTCAGTTTCCTCCTCTGTAGGAGGTGGGTCGTGCTTGCGTCACGGAAGTGTGTGAGTGGATGCGATTCTGTGCCCGCCCGCTGTCTTCAGCATCGTGGCTGTCACACATCCGGTGCGCAGCGTGCACTTGTTGAATTTGCTCTCAAACCCACCCCGTTCTAGCACAGCATTCTTGTCAAGGTCGTTAGTACCTTCTGGACTTCGTGGTCAGCTCAGGCCTCAGTGCTGCTCTTGCTGGACTCAGCAGCAGCCGCAGGCGACCCTCTTCCCCTTTGCTGTCAATGCCTGATGTCAGGTCTCCACGCTCTCTTGGTTTCCTTCCTTCTCACTGGCCACTCGTCTGTCTCCTTCGCCTGCTCCTCTTTCTCCAGCTGATTAACGTGAAGTGCGCCAGGGCCTTTCCCTCCGTCTCCATCACCTTGATGGGCTCGTCTGTTCGCCATGACTCCCGCATTTCTGCCTGCAGCCCAGACTGCCCTCCTCGCCCACAGGCCCTTGTATCTGGCTGTTTACCCTCCACCCCTTTAGGTGTCTGTAGGTATCTCAAACTTAACACGTCTGCAACTGAGCGCCCCCATCTTTCCCCAAATATGCTCTAGCGATGGCTTTCCTGTCTCAGTCAATGGCAGCCTCACCTTGCCAGCAGTCAGGCCCCAAACCTCGCAAGCATCCTTAACCGCTCTTTCTCACACACTCTGTATCCATTCTACCAGGGAATCCTGTTGTCCCTGGCTTCAGAACATGCCCAGGATCCAGCCACTTCTCACCACCTCCCTTGCAGCCAGAGGGAAAAACATAAGTCAGCTCCTATACCTCCTGAGTCCAAAGCCCCTTAATGGCTCCCATCTTACTCAGGGTAAAATCCAGAGTCTCAGTGACCTGCAAGGTCCTGCAAGGTCTGCCCGCCCCACCTTGACTCCTCAGACTTCTCTTCCTCTTGCCCCCTCACTCTTCCCCAGCCAACCAGCCTCCTTGCTACTCTTCAGACACTCCAGGCACACTCCAACCTCAGGGCCTTTGCACTGCCTGTCCGCTATGCCAGGGATGCTCTTCCCCTAGACACCTCCATGGCTGACTCTTTCTCTTCAAGTCATTGCTCAAATGGCAGCTTCTCAGTGAGGCCTCCCCCAAGTACCCTGTTTAAAACTGCAAACCTACTGCACCCTCACATTCCTAATTCTCCTTCCCCTGCCCTACTTTTGATTTTTCCATGGCACATAGCACTTATAGTGTATAACTTACATGTTTATTAAGTTTATTGTTGATCTCCCTGACTAGCATGTCAGCTCCCTGGGGACAGCAGTCTTTGTTTTTGTTTTCGTTTTTGCTTTCACTGATGTGCCCCAGTCATCCAGAATAGTGCCTGGTATGGAGAGGGCCTTCGTTAAATACATTTACTTATTTTTACTTAACAAAGTGTTATGTAACCTCTTCTCCATGCCAGGTTCTATTCTAAATGCTTAGCAAATGTTAGCTAACTTAATCCTCATGACAGCCCTATGAAATAGGTACTGTTTGGATCTCTGTCAAACAGATGATAAAACTGAAGCACAGAGAGGTTACATAGCCTGCACAAAGTCACACAGTGTGTAAGTGACAGAGCTGATTTCTGATCCTGGTCATCTGGTTCCAAAGCCTATTCTTTTGACCAGTCTAGTAAGTTGCCTCTCTGAATGAATGAAGGAAAGAAAGAGAGATGGAATAAAGTTAGGAGGGAGGGAAGGAGGACTGAAGGAAGGATGCTGACACCTGAAAACTTGGAAGTGTTATTAGGCATTTTCTAAAGCCAGTCTTGGGGTGTAGGACACCCCGGCTGATGGTTTCTAAGCACACAGAGGAAAACTAGGCTCAAGTTCTTGGGAAGGATGACTGCGTAGATGGCAGGAGAGGCCCTGGCCGGAGGGTGGGTGCCAGCTGGCGAGCTCTGTGGCACCTTGGGGCTCCCTGCAGAGATAGCACAGAACAGCTTTTCCTCTTCTTGAAGGAGCAGACAGCTGAGTTTCCCTCTGATCTGGGTCTTCCACGGGGGTGACCGAGCACCTTTCTAGGGACCCATGTGCCCAGACCAGCCCGTCCCTGTGCAGGTGCACAGTGCACTGGCCACCCGGGAAGGTCCCGCACCCTTCTGTGCTGGGCTTTGTCTCTAATGGGCCTTGGCAGCTTGGCGGTTGAAACGTCTTTTCTAAACACAACCCTGGAAGTAACAGAGCTGATGCAGTGGAGGAGGGGGTCTGTGCTTTGTGTCCCAGAGCAGTTTACAGAACAGTGTTCCGGGCCTAATCAGACACAGGAGGGCCTGCTCCATCTGCCAGCCCCGCTCGCCCGGGGATTCCAGGAGCTTGGCGTCCAGGGGAATGGCCCTGCTCACCTGCCCCTCTGTCAGAGGTTTTCTTCCCCATGCCTCCCCCTCCGCTTCCTAAAGACCCCGGGGTGCTCAAGGGAGGCCATGCAGAAGACGTTCAGCCTCAAGAAAGCAAGGCTCCTGGCCAAGCTTAAGAGTCACTAATTTGGTCAATATGTGATATGGCCTGATGAAAACCTGGCATTTCCAGAAGCCTGTGTTTGCATTATTTGTTTCTGCCGCATCTGCTTCAGCAACTGCAGTGAAGTGTCCCGTGGCTTCTTGCTCAAGTTCACATGTGTGAGGTTGTGCAGTGTGAAGCTCGGGAAGCTTTGGGATCTGATTCTTACCTTCAGTTCCAGAAAGCTGCACTCTGGGGATGCAGGAGGGAATGGGGATGGCTGGGAGTGCAAACTGGTGCTTAAAGGCTTCTCTGGTTGTGGTTCTGCTGCTGGTGATGGTGGTGATGATAGTGGCAGTGGTAGCAATGGTAGCATGGTGATGGCAGGGGCAGTAGTGATGGTGGTGATGATGGTGGCTATAGTCATGATGGTGGTGGTGATGATGACGGTGGTGGTAGTGATGGGGATGGTGGTAATGGCAATGAGGATGATGGTGATGGTAGTGATGATGGTGGTGGTGGTGATGACGATGGTGGTGATGATGATGGTGGTGGTGGTGATGCTGACACTGATGATGGTGATGATGATGGTGGTGGTGGTAGCATTGATGATGATCGTGGTGGTGGTGGTGATGATGATGTTGATGATGATGGTGGTGATGTTGGTGGTGGTGAGGATGATGGTGGTGGTGGTGGTGCTGCTGCTGCTGATGGTGGTGATGATGATACAGATGATAGCTGCCGCATTTTGAGCTCTTACTACAATGCTGAGAACAGCCATACTATTATTCCCAGTATACAGATGAGCAAACTGAGGCTCAGAGAGGTTGAGTGAGTTGCCCGAGTTGGTGGAAGTGGGATTTTATTCCAGGCAGCCTGGCTCTTGAGTCTAGAGCCAGCAATCTTCACTGCTATACTCTCCTGCCTCTCGCGATTAGTACATCCTTATTAATATCCAATTCAAGACCCTTTGGAGCCACACAGCAGCCAGAGTGATACCTTCAAAGGGTAACTCTTTCTTTTTTTTTTTTTTTTTTATTTTTTTACAGAAGTTTATTCTTAAATGTACAATAGGTTCCAAGACAACACTTCATTCTAGCTATAGGTGGCAACAGATGTTATGGCAGGGAATCCAGATGTTTAATCCAGATGTTTAAACAGGAATGGAACTAAGGATCATCATTGCCTCAGGCACAAGGGACGGCTTACTTTTTGCCAGATTTCTTAATTCCACCTGTGGCCAGGGGGCCTTTCCCCGCGGCCTTCGCTTTTAGCTCCTCGAGTTTCTTTTGCTCCTCCTTCTGTTTCTGCTTGAATGCCTTATCTTCCTTGTCCATCTCCTTGGCTTGCTTCTTGGGCTGCTTCAGGGGCTTCTTCTTGCCACCTTCGCGGCCCGACATGGTGCCTGCCGCCCCTTCCCCAGACCCTGCCACCGGATGCCCAAAGGGTAACTCTTTATATCACTGCTCTGCTGCAGCCCTTGTACTTGCTGCTCCCCCTGCGTGGAATTCTCTGTGCCCAGATCTTTCCCTGGCCGGCCCCTTCACATCCCTCAGGGCTCAGCTTGAATGTCACCTCCCAAGGAGGGCCCTCTGCCCAAAGACCTAGGCAGACTCTCCCGCCACCCACCCACCGCACCAATCCAGGCCCATGTTCCTCCAGCCTATCCTATTACCTGGTCTGAAAAATGATCTTGTCGTTTGGTTACGTGCCCATTGTCTCTCCCGCTCAGCTGCGAGCCCCCAAGGCCAGGGAGCTTACCTGTCTGCTTGTTTGGCCTTATTTCAGCACCTGGCGCATCACTGGCCTCAACATGGGGCTGAGACGTGAATCAACGACTGAACAGGGGTGTGGGAGAGAAAGATAAGAAAATTCTTCACGTCTTTACTAGTTTGGACTAACTATAGAAAGTCAGCCTGGTTTAGGAAGATCTGAATGACGGGGCTCTTTAAAAGGAGTGAGGTGGGGCTTCCCTGGTGGCGCAGTGGTTGAGAATCTGCCCGCTAATGCAGGGGACATGGGTTCGAGCCCTGGTCTGGGAAGATCCCACATGCCGTGGAGCAACTAGGCCCGTGAGCCACAACTACTGAGCCTGTGCGTCTGGAGCCTGTGCTCCGCAACAAGAGAGGCCGCGATAGTGAGAGGCCCGCGCACCACGATGAAGAGTGGCCCCCGCTTGCCGCAACTAGAGAAAGCCCTCGCACAGAAACGAAGACCCAACACGGCCATAAATAATAAATTAATTAATTAATTAATTAATTTAAAAATAAATAAATAAATAAAAGGAGTGAGGTGTATTGTTTTCCCGTGTACAGAGTGGGGTGCCCAGGTTGAATAGGGTGTTGCCTCTGGCCTTCCACAAATGTACTAAACAGATAAGAAAGAACAAGCAGATAGGAATGATTTGTAGTGGACCTATCAGTTGTGAATATGTTTTCAAGGTGTTAGAAAATTTATTCTCGAAAATTTATTCTCTTTAGTCATTTAAATACTTCCCTGCAATCTTGTTGACACTGTTCCTCCGCTGATAACTGACAGTAAAAACAGTGAATTTCATCAGAGCCTTCCTGCGCATTTCAAATGAGCAAATTCCAATTTAACAACTGCCCCACCCCGCCCCTGCCAATGCCTTTCTAAGAGGCCCCGAGTGAGTGTGGGGAATTGAGGAATCCCATGTCGCTGTCCACAACCTGGTGGTGGGGACAAGATGCTCAGAGACAGACTTGTACCAGGGAGATCTTCGGGCTGATTTACCATCTGCCGAGGTCTTAAAAGCTTTGGTGGGGCTTCCCTGGTGGCGCAGTGGTTGAGAGTCTGCCTGCCGATGCAGGGGACGCGGGTTCGAGCCCTGGTCTGGGAAGATCCCACATGCTGTGGAGCGGCTAGGCCCATGAGCCACAACTACTGAGCCTGCACGTCTGGAACCTGTGCTCTGCAACAAGAGAGGCCACGACAGTGAGAGGCCTGCGCACTGCGATGAAGAGTGGCCCCCGCTCGCCGCAACTGGAGAAAGCCCTCGCACAGAAACGAAGACCCAACACAGCCAAAAATAAATAAATAAATAAATTTAAAAAGAGACGTTTAAAAAGAAAAACAACTAACTGATAATTAAGAAAAGTTTATAAAAAAAAAAGCTTTGGTGTTTTCCAAGGTCCGTGAAAGAGCCTTCACTTTTTAAAGATGTGGCATTTCTGTAAACGCCTAGGAATAGAACATACACTACTTGGCCTCAAGCTTTTGCAAACGCACACATCCACCCTGAGACCTATACGAGCATGTTCATAGCAGCTTTATTAATAGTTGCCCCAAATGGGAAACAACATAAATGGTCAGCACCAGCAGGAAGAATAAACAAACCGTGACAGAGTCATGTGGTAGAATACTGCACGGGAATCAAAAGGGAAGAGTTTACCGACATGTGCAACAGGGTAGGCGAATCTCATAGTCTCAGCTCAGCTCGTGTCGAGTGAAGAAAGCCAACCACAAAAGAATACGTACTCTATGATTCTGTTCAGATGAAGTTAAAGAGAAGGCAAACCTAGTCTCTGGAGCTGGGTGACTGTGGGGAGTGAGGTTGACTGCATGGGGAATGGGGACCTTCTCGAGGTGATGGAAATGGTCTGTATCTTTTTTTTTTTTTTTTAACTTAAGGTTTATTTATTTATTTGTTTATTTATTTATTTATTTATTTATGGCTGTGTTGGGTCTTCGTTTCTGTGCAAGGGCTTTCTCTAGTTGCGGCAAGCGGGGGCCACTCTTCATCGCGGTGCGCGGGCCTCTCACTATCGCGGCCTCTCTTGTTGCGGAGCACAGGCTCCAGACGCGCAGGCTCAGTAGTTGTGGCTCACGGGCCTAGTTGCTCCACGGCATGTGGGATCTTCCCAGACCAGGGCTCGAACCCGTGTCCCCTTCATTGGCAGGCAGATTCTCAACCACTGTACCACCAGGGAAGCCCAGTGGTCTGTATCTTAAGCTGGGTGGTGGTTACAGCAGGTGTGTATGTATGGAAAAAGTCCCTGAGCTTAATGATTTGTGAACTTTACTGTGTGTAAGTAATTCTTCAATAATGTATGTGTGTATATGCATGTATATACTGTATATATTATATTTTTTAAACCATATATGAAAACCTTTTAAAAAAGTAAATTAACAAATACACAAACAAACCTCCTGAAACATTACTTCTGCTCCCGCTTTGGGCTAAGCTCTTCCCTGTGCGTGATCTCATTCCATCCTCATGCCATCCCTGTGGGTCTGGCATTATTGTCTCCACTTCAGAGGTGAGAAGCCTGTAGCTCAGAGAGGGAAGGGGACTTGCTCAGTGTCACACAGCTGGTGAGTGGCAGAGCTGGCTCACTTTCCACCACACACAGGACTTTCTGAGCTGCCTCTGGGTCTGCCTGACCAAGTTCATGTTCACGTTTCGCTCAGGGATGCCGCTGGCCTTCTCCGCCTGGGGGATCGCCTCCCCCAGCTTTGGCTGCCCCTCCTCATCCTCCCAGCCCACAGTGGTTCTAATCCAGCTGTCTTGTCCCCCCTCAGCATCCCTTCGTCAGCAGCATCACCAGCAACAAGGCTCTGCGGGAACTGGTGGCCGAGGCCAAGGCTGAAGTGATGGAGGAGATTGAAGACGGCCGGGATGAGGCGGAAGAGGAGGACTCGGTGGATGCCACCTCTGTAAGGCCTGGAGGAACGGGGGTGGGGGCGGCGTGCTGGAGGGACGGGATCCCCGCAGGCCTTGACTGGTGTGGGACGGGCCCGGGAGGTGCAGGAAGGGTTCCTTTCTGTTTATCCCCAGCTCAGAGGTCACAGGCCCCCACGCCACCAGTTATGTAAGACAGCACATGGGCCAGGATGAGGCAGCAGGGTGTGTTGACCAAATCCTGTATGTTTTCAGGGAAGACCAGGAGTCAGATTTTTATATGAGATCTTCCAGTTTTTAAAAGTTGGTAGTTGACTCATTTTGCTTCCCAGCCTTTTTCCTGTTGTGGCTCACATACCAAATGAGGATGTGTGTAGCACACTGTGGGATCAACGCACATAAAGCCTGCACGTGATCAGAGGCAACGGGCCGAACAAAGGGCTCCAGCCACCCCAGACCCCGTCTGGCTGCCCTGAGTGCCCAGGGGACCCAGGTCTTGGCATATTCATAACACATCTGCAAGCTTCAGTGCTTGGCTGAGTGGAAATTTAAATGAAAGCTAATTTACATTTTTTTAAAACATTTGAGCCAAACAAAACATGTCTGTGGGCTGGATTCTGTCCTGAGCTTCTACTTTCGGATCCCTGGTGTAGTCATTTGGGGAGAGCCTCCCCCAGGAGGGGAGATTTGCTATCCAGATGGTGCCATGGACCTAGTGAGTGAGGGGCTGGACTGTTGGGGATGGACAATACAGCACTTTCTCAAGTTTAATTCCTTCCTGGGAGGAGCCTAAGCTGGTGTGAATCCTCACCAGGACGAGGAAGGGACGCCCCAAGGAGGACGAGTGGAATCAGCACAGTAACGACAGCCCTTACTGAGCCCCCGCTGGGTGCCGGGCATCCTGCAACTCAGACAGAGGAGAACCCAGGCTCCATTTTACAGATGGGAAAACTGAGGTTCGAGTGGTGCAGTCGCTGAGCTGATAGGTGGCAGGGCCAGGTGTGGGCTGGGAGTGGGAGTGGGAAGCAGCGTGTCTGGGGCCCGGTTCCAGGAGGGGGCAGACAGCGAGGATGGGGAAGAGGCAGAAAGTGTCACGTCCCACCTGGTTTCTCCACAGGCAGAAGGCTGACCTTTGTCATGAAGACAGTGGGGGCCATGATGGTTTCAGGCAGGGTTTGGGCGTTGTTGTGTGGATGTCAGGATCAGATCTGAATTTTTGAACCATCATTGCTCTGGGTGTTGAATAGAAGGTGGATTAGAGTTGCTTCTGAAGATTCCATATCCAAGGTTAAAAAAGCACAAGAGGGTGCTTATGGTATGATTCTGTTAGTATCAAGTTTAAAAGCAGACAAACTGACCTATAACACTTCGAGATCAAAGTCAGGACAATGATTGTGTCGGGGGAGGATGGACACAGGTCGGGGTCTCAGGACTGGGACAGTGTCCCACTCCTGACCTGGAAGGTGGCTATGTGGGTGCTCACCTTATTCATTAGGCTGGACATTGATGTTTCATCCACAGAAATCAGTGTTCTATTTCACAATAGCAACATTTTCAGTACTTTCTTCCCCTGAAAAGCTCTAAAAAACAAAAACAAAACAAAAAAAGTGGCTAATAGGCTGAATCTAGCCCCTGGATAGGTTTGGCTTGGCCTTTCTGTGATTTTTTTTAAAAATTTGACTTGCCATCTAAAAATTGGGAGATGTCATGTACAAGTCCACATTCGAGCTTGTCTTGAAAAATTGGAAGGTCTGGGCACAGGGGACCCATTTTCCCACGTTGTCACAATTGGCTGGAGCGGAGTAACCACTGCCCCCTTTCGACAGGGCATGAGCTGTCTAGCTGGCCACGGTTGCCTCCACTCCTAGGAGGAATACCTGTTCCTCAAAGCAAGTAGTACAATAATTTTATTGTTAGTTAGGCAATAAGGAGTGGGGAGGACTGTGGCTTACTAGAGAGGGATGCCTGTTGTACCTCCCTGGCCCACTTCACCTTGTGGGTGTCTGACTTTCTGACCTCACTGCATCTCTGACTCTTGCCTAGGACACACAGTAGCATGGCCTTGACTATGTTTTTTTTTCTCCTAGGCTCTGGGGAACCACACTCGGGACTCCTCTGAGGTGAGTCAGCTGAGCCTCGATGCTGACAAGCTTCTCAAAGAATCATCTTTCACCCCGCTGCCACCCAGCCAGCCTCAGGACATTGTGAATGGGCCCAACCAACCCTCTGGGGACACATCCCTCCAAGCCACCAGCCCCCCAGATGTGGCCCCTGGAAATGAGAACGGCCTAGCCGTGCCCGTGCCCCTCCGGAAGTCCCGACCGGTGTCCATGGATGCCAGGATTCAGGTATCCGAGGAGAAGCAAGCCACCGACCAGGGTGGGGACCTCAGTCCAGCAGCCAGCAGGTCCCAGAAAGCAAGCCAGAGCCGTCCCAACAGCAGCGCCCTGGAGACCTTGGGTGGCGAGAAGCTGGCCAACGGCAGCCTGGAGCTCCCTGCCCAGGGGGCTCTAGGCCCTTCCAAGAGGGACTCAGACTGTGGCAGCCTCTCCACCTCCGAGAGCATGGACTATGGCGCCTCCCTCTCAGCCGACCTGGCCCTGAACAGAGAGACGGGCTCCCTGTCTATCAAGGTAACGTTGCCCCTTGTGCCTCGGGCTTGGAGCAGGGGCACTGCAGAATGTGTTGCTGCCCGGTTTTGGTGTTTGAAAGCATGTGATGGCTGCCTTCCATTATAAGTAGTTCACGAGGCTGCTGTTTCTTTAAAGAGCTCTCCATTTGATTCGTAGTTAAAACCCCCAAACATCTGAGTTCGGTCTGGGATCTAGTCATGTCAGGCAATTAATTGGATTGGGTTTTAATTTCAGTTTGGGTTTCCATTTAAATTGGGTTTGGTTAAAGGCCCTGCTAAGATGGGGGAGAGACGATTCTAGAAGCGAAAGTTCTCTGGCTTGGAGGTCAGCCGTGTGGTCCAGCTGCCGACTGATTCAGTTAAAGGGAGTGGGCTCGAGGCTTCCTCCTGGCTCGTGGCTGTTCCGGAGGAGGTGGCATTGTGAATGACAGTAGCCACTGCACTTGAGAGCTCAGCACGAGGCCTGTACTGCAAAATGCTTAAAAGCAACCCCAGATGAGGCGCCTTCAATCATCCCAAAGTACAGCCCAGCAAACGGAGGCTCAGGTGGGAGGTGGGGAGCTGGTCAGACTCCGGACTCTGAGCTCTGAATCCCACATGCCATTCTGCCCTCGCGGTGGGAGCTTTGGCCTGCTTGTCCTCGGGAAGGGCAGACCGCATTCCCTGCCCATCTCACAAATCGTGAGGTATTCGTGAACTCACTGTTGGTCACCTGATTGGCCACACTGAGGACCTCATCCCCAACCAAGGCTGAAGTTAGGGAAGGTTCTGCATCTTTTTTGTTTTTTCCTTCCGTCACTTACTTGGTGAAAATGACACAGCAGAGACTCAAAAATATTGGCCAAATGAGAGGGAGCCGAAGGAGAGGCAGTCAGTCAGCACAGTTAGCTTTGGGAACAGAAAGAAGGCACAGTTTTAACAGGTCACCAGGACAAGCGGAGATGGCAGCAGCTTTGATGTATAATCATCTTCCTTAGGGTAGGGGGTCTGTCCCTTCTCTTCTTAAAAAGACACTAAGGGTTAAAAAAAAAAACAGTAATTTTTTTTTTCTTTTAAATAAAGGTTGACCCACCCAGAGCCGGGTCCCCACCTCTTCTCAAGGGTATTGAGAACATTCCTTTGCTGGCGGGCTGGCAGTGAGTCAGGGAGCGCGGCTGTCCTGATAAGAGTCCACGGCTGCGTCAGCACCCCTGGCTTGACGGGGAGCCTGTTACCCCCAGGCGGAGGCCCGGCGACCAGGAGCAAGCAGCTCTATTGTGAGGGCTGCACCCAGGCCTCCTTCCTCCCCCGCCATCTCCAGCCAGCCTGCATTTCTGGTTGCTAGTCTGACTCAGCTTGAACTGAGCCCTGGGACACGTGAGCTGGATGCTGTAGGGCGATGAGCTGCAGGGTGACCTTTCAGGGCCGAGAGCATCCAGAGCTGCTGGGTGAGGTGCCATGGGAAGAGGTGGGAGCCTGCGGGGGAGGGGAACCCAGACCTCAGGGCCAAGGACAGTCTGCTGGGCTCGACTGAGCGGGCACGGGGGTCAGCGGGGACCTTGAGGGCAGAGGCCTCCTGCTGGGCGCCACCCTGGCTCTCCCTGCACTTGCAGGGCTGGCAGGCCCTCGGAAAGGCCGGCCTGCACTGCACCAGGAGGGGCCTCGGAAAGCAGTGGAGAGGTCGGAGGGGAGAGGCCGTGATGCCTTCCTTGCAGGCCCGCAGGCCTCATCCGAATCAGGATGGAGGACTTTCAAAGGGTATTTAAATACCCTTAACTCCTCCTGGAGGAGTTCTGGCAGCACTGTGTATGCAACCACACGTGAAAGGCATGATTATTCATAGGAAAAAGTAAAGATAAAGATTATGAATAATCTCATGGTGGCTCTAGATGGGCGTGGCCTCCTGTGGAGTTCAGGTCAGGTCAGATTTGGCTGCCAAAGCAGTTATGAACTCTGGTTTTCCAGGCTCTCTGGATTTTGGCATTGAGGATAAGAGATCGTGGTCTGCAGTAATAACTGTCAAAAATAAATACCAAGTGTTGAACCCTTGCTATGAGCCGGGTGTTGTTGTATGCCCCACCCCCATCGCATCTTTGCAACCTCCTCTGACAGGTCGAGGAAGCTGAGGCTCGGACAGGACAAGGGACTTGCCCAGGGTCACAGAGCCAGTAGGTGGTAGAGGGACGATTGGAACCCAGCTCGCTCTTTCTGACGCCGTGTCTTTTGTGTGAGAGAGTGCTGGCTGCCAGCGGGCAGGGGATGGGCCGTGTCTGAAGGGCGAGATCAGGGAGAGGAAAGGGCCCAGCGTCAGACACTCAGGGCCCCCCTCCCCATTGAAAAGCTTGAGGCAAGAGGGGGACAATGGACGGTCGCCTCCTACCTGGACGGGGCTGAGGCTCTGGGGCCAGGAGGGCTGTGGGCTGCACCCTCTGTGTCGCCCATGGATTCTTAGCTGTGACGCTGAGCTTTGCCTGATGATCTTCCCCGGCCAGAACTCGAGGCTGCACAATAAGACCCTCAAGAGGACACGCAAGTTTGTGGTGGACGGCGTGGAGGTGAGCATCACCACCTCCAAGATCATCAGTGACGATGAGAAGAAGGACGAGGAGATGAGATTTCTCAGGTAAGCCTGGGAAGGGCCCTGATGGTGGTAATAGGGTGGGGACGCGGTGAGAGGGATGGGCGTGGGTCCTTCTGGTGCAAGAGCTGTTTGTCTGTCTACAGCATCAAGTGTGGGATCAAGGACACAAAAGCAAGCTGGCTTTGCCTGAGATCCTGCATTCTGTAACCCACCCAACCCCCCATCCACTAATGCATCCATCTACCCACCCACCTACCCACCTCTGCATCTGCTCACCCCTCCATTTACTCATCCATCCATCCACCCCTCTACCCACTCATTCACCCATCCATCCATTCATCTATCCATCCACACAGCCATCTCTCTGTCCACACACCCCTCTGCACACCCACCCTTCCATCCATCCATCCACCCTCCTACCCATCCATCACCTACCCACCTACCCACCCTCCACCCTCCCCTCCAGCCAGCCAGCCATTCACCCATGTATCCATACCCCCCAGCAGGCTGGGGGACATGGTGGTGACCCAGGTAGTTGAGGCTGTTGCCTTTGTAAAACTTACACCTCACGGGCCAACAAACAGCACACAAGATAATTCCCAACTGTGGTTCATGCTGTGAAGGGAATAATGGGTGATAGGATAGTGAGCCCCTGGGCCGGGGTCGGGGGACACTGCTCTGTGGGAAATCCCCTGAGCAGAGCCAGAAGGTTGAGAGGAGCTGGCCACGAGCAGAGCTGGGGATCACGGGGGGAACTGCAAGGCCAAGGCCTGAGGGTTGACCGCGTGGCTTGTTTAGGGACCTGAGAGGGCAGGGCTGGAGTGTGGAGTGTAGGGTGGGAGGGAAAGGATGGGGAGACGTCCCCGGGAACTGCAGGGCCAAGGTCATGTTGGCCCGTGGGCAGGGGTGGAAGAGTGTGGATTTCATCCCCAGTATAGCTGGAGTGAAGCAGCTGGAGAGTGACCAGCAGTGACATCCCTTTTGAAAGCCAGCTCCGCTGCCATATGAGTCTGGGCGTAGAGGGGGCAGGACTGATGCAGGGATCCAGGGAGACCCCGGCCAGGATGGTGGCCAGACAGAGGGAAGAAGTGGTTGGATGCAGCATGCATTTTGGAGGCAAAACCCATGAAACCGGAAGGGATTGGTGTGGGGAGGAGGGTGTGAGGCAAAGCTGTTTGCTAGGAACCATCTTTGCACTTTTACGGTGCTCAGGCGCCCTGACAGCCCTCCTCAGGGAGACCCTATCTCGGCCGTTCTGTAAATTAGGAAACTGTTTCTTGGTGGGAACTTACCTGCCTCAGGTCATCCAGGTGAGAAGCTCTGTCTGTGTGAGGATTCTACCCGGCTTCCACTGGACCAGGAAGCTTGCTGGGGGGCTGCCAGGGGCGGGGGTGAGGGGTTTTGCAGTTAGGGAGGGAGGCCTTGGACCCACAAATCTCCCTTGAGGCCAGGCCTTTGAAGGCTAAATTCATGATTGATTTGTAGGACACCTCTAACATATCACACACATTCATATCTTTAAAAAGCACAGGGACTTCCCTTGTGGTCCAGTGGTTAAGACTCCGCGCTCCCAATGCAGGGGGCCTGGGTTCAATCCCTGGTCGGGGAACTAGATCCCACATGCGTGCTGCAGCTAAGACCCAGTGCAGCCAAAAATAAATAAATAAATATTTTTTTAAAAAAAGAAAAAAAAGAAACAAGGCCTGATTTTCCTAGAGGGGTGGGATAGGGAGGGAGGGTGGGAGGGAGACACAAGAGGGAGGGGATATGGGGATATATGTATACATATAGCTGATTCACTTTGTTATACAGCAGAAACTAACACACCATTGTAAAGCAATTATTCTCCAATAAAGATGTAAAAATAAATAAATAAAATAAAATAAAAAGAAAAAAAAAAGCACAGACATTCCAAAGCCAAATAGAAGCAGTTTTGGATGCCTGGGGGCACTTTTCCCCTCTAGGAGCCAGGGGGATGAGAGGCAGACTTTTCGTTGGTGGTGTTTCTGCGTGCATGCATATGCGTGTACACACACGCACGCACGCACGCACTGGTGTCCTCATCTGTGTGCGCTGGAGAGGCTTGAGGCCAGGGGAGGGGTGGGTGTGGTTGCTCTTGGACGATGACACCACCTTCTGTTTTAATGGTCACCTGGGAGGTGACCTGTACTCCTCAATCTTCAGACCCCAAGGGCTCGGTTTCCTTTCTGTCACCTCCCCTCTGGGCAGTTTAGGTTCCTAGGGTTGAAATTCCAGACCCAGCACACCCCATCTAGAAGCAATGCCTCTGGCCCTGGCACTGGGCCCCCAAGCAGAGGAGTGGGTGCCACTTAGGTTTGAAAGGTGAGATTTAGCTGTGGTGGAGAAGAGGTGCTCACAGTGAAAGAACAAGGCTTTGCTTGTTTGCCTGCTGTGGTCTGAAGGTCCGCACGTCCTGTCAATGTCCGCACGTCCTGTCAATGTGGCCAGGCCACCAGGCTGCGAGCTGTGGCGGGCTCTGGCCCACGTCCCTGGTCGTACCTGGATCCTAGCATTTCCGGAGGACTGGGTGACACGTAGGCTTTTGAATGGTGTCACCGAATAGTTGCTCTCACAGATTGAGGCTGCTAGGTCAGAGTTCTTTCTGGTTTTGCCTAAAATTGGTGGTTCTTTCCTTCTTAAGCCTGTGTCTGCCTGCCTTTCCCTTGTGAGAACTCAGGTTGGTCAGGGAGGAAATGTCAGAACCTGGCTGCTTACCTTCTTCTCTGTTCGTGTTTTGGTCAGTTGTTCTCTGAGCCTTAGTCTCTCTTGTGTCAGGGTCTCCCTCTCTTTGTCAGCTCTCAGCAGTCACCTCCTGCCTCCTCTCTTCCCAAATGCAGAGGCTCCCAAGGAAGCTTTCTTCTGTGCCCCTAGAAAGCATTTCTGGCTTTTCCCAGAGACTGGGCAGCCTCTTCTTCCTCGTTATCATTCGAGAAGTTACCACTTGGGGAGTGATTGCCATGTGCCAGGCAGACACTACAGGTATCAGCTCATGTAACCTTAAAGAACCTGAGAGGTAGAGGTTATCTCCCCATTTTACAGATGCAGGAACAGAGCCTGCAAAGACTGGGCGACTGCCTAAGGGAAAGCGAGCTGAGCTAAGATTCAAATAAGGCCCCCCGACCCCTGAGAGCGTTCAGGCCTCTCCTCCTGCAGCTGTCGGTGGGCAGTTCCTGAGTAGCTCTACCCGCTCAGAGCTGTGAGGAAAGCCCCACAGCGGGGGTGCCCATGGTACAGGCTGCAGACGCGGGATTGGAATAGGACACAGGCTGCCAGGGAACCGCCCCCCGTTCACAGTCAGGAGGCCCAAGTTCTTTCTGCATCATTTTAATTTCTTTTCTGATTCCATAAATGATACATATCAATTTTTAATGGACTTGCCCGGAAAGAAACACAATTGGTGGGGTTTATCCCACCAGTATTTTTTCTGTGTACACACATATACACAGTGACAATAGGTATGTTACCAAATGAAGGTACACTGTGTGGTTGGGGTCAAAGTTTGATTGTATTTACATTTTGAATAGGTAATATCATGGTTCAAAACTCGACAAGAAAAAGAGGGTAAACAGCGAAAAATCTCCCTCTCTCACTTTTCTGCCAGCCATCCAGCTCCCCTCCTTGTGTTAATATTTTACAGTGTAATCCTTCCAGAAACACTCAGTGTTTAAATAGGAAAGTAAACACACACATGCACATGTGCACACACATATAGGGTCCTTTTTGTTTTTCACCCAGATGGTAGGTAGCATAAGAGACCCACACTCTTCAACAGCTTGCTTTTTTCATTCAGGGACCAATCCCTATCTGTTCATAAAGAATTGCTGCATTTTTCATAGATTTTTTCCATGTAATTCAATATCTCAAGCAAGAACTTGATTTTTTTAATGGTTGTATAAAATTACATCAGATGGACATATTTAGTTAGACTGTATTGATGGACATTTGTTTCTAATTTTGTACTATTATAAATAACGTTGTTATGAATATCCTTATTCAATTTTGTTGTGCATCTGTGAATATCTCTTTAGAATCAGTATCCAGATGTGGAACTACTATGTCAAAAGGCAGAGACTTATTGCATTGTCCTCCAGAAATGTGTCAATTTGTACATATCAGCAGTATATGAAAGTATCAATTTCCCCTATATTCTTGCCTATTTAATGAAGATGTTATTTCTTCTTAATTTGTATTTCATATCCACATAGCTAATTTAAAGATTTTGTCTTTTGTTTCATGTCTGTGCATGTTCTGTGCCACTTTTTAAAATTAGGATATTCCTGTTTTTCTTATTGATTTGGAAGCACTCTTTATATATTAAAATTATTAATGTTTTGTCTGTCAATAAACATCAAATAAAGTCTGAGTTCTAAGTTCGCATCATGCCTCTACCCCAGTCTTGTGTGACGCCTCTCCACGCCCCAGCCTTCAGTGTCCCTAGCTATGAGTTATATGATCACTGACGGCACTTTCTGACTGAAATGTCCTCATCCTTCCACCCTTCAGGCGCCAGGAACTCCGAGAACTTCGGCTGCTCCAGAAAGAAGAGCATCGGAACCAGACCCAGCTGAGCAGCAAGCATGAGCTGCAGCTGGAGCAGATGCACAAACGTTTTGAACAAGAAATCAATGTGAGCGTGAGAAAAGAGGGGTCCCTATAGGGCTTCTTGCTTCCATGTTTTCTTTAAGCGAAGTTGCAGAGTGAGGATGATTGGGCATGGAGAATAATTCACAACAATTGCCCAATTCCTCTGTTTCCTGATCTCATTAGGCATTGACTTATAAACACAGCATTGCATGAAGGTCACGATGCTCCTCTGAGTCACACAGGAGGATCTCTAGAGGGGACATAAACGTTGAGCCCCATGCAACAACCCTGCGAGGTAGATGGTCTGGTCTTCCTTTTGCATGTGAGAAAAAAAAACTCAGAGAGGTTCAGTGACTTGTCCTAGGTCACACAGCAAAGAGGTGATAGACCTGGGATTCAAACCCAGGTCTGAGCATGGGCTCTGGGCTTTCCCCATCTCCCTCCCAGGTATAAGGTGACTTCCCTGAATTTCCCTTTCTGCTCCTTCCAGGCCAAGAAGAAGTTCTTTGACACAGAGCTGGAGAACCTGGAGCGTCAGCAAAAGCAGCAAGTGGAGAAGATGGAGCAAGACCACGCTGTGCGCCGCCGGGAGGAGGCCAAGCGGATCCGCCTGGAGCAGGAGCGGGACCATGCCAGGTTCCAGGAGCAGCTCAAGCTGATGAAGAAGGAGGTGAGTACGTGCTGGGTGGAAGCAGGGGTGTCTAGGAGGATTAGGACCCTCTCAGCTGCAAGTAATCAAAACCCAACTCAACCTTGCCTCAGAAACAGAGGGAATTTTGGGGAGCTTGTATACATGAAAAGCTCACATCCAGCTATGTCTGGATCTACACCCTCCAGCTGTGCCATTAGGAGCCCCTTCCCCATCATTTGGGCTCTGCTTTCCTCTGTGTGGACTTGGTTTCAGGCAGGCCCTCGCCATGTGGCCTCAGGCAGCTTCCTGTACATCCCCCCAGCTTAGCAGCCCTCACTGAAAGAGAGCAGGGGGAAGGAAGGGATGGCAGTTCAGGGAAACTTGAGATGCTGTCTCCAGAGGGGCAGTGGGTGCTGGATGGGTGCACACACGTCCTCCATGCCCTACTCTCCCTTCTCCCAGAACAGCAGCCCCCTAGTTTGGACCTATGTGCCTGTTCTCCCTCTTTCCCCATCCAGCTGGAAGGGGAAGTGGGAGGTGGCAAAGAGGTAGATGGTCTGGAGACAAGGGAAGGGTGGCGTATTTCTCAGCCTGCCCAGGGAAGGGCATCTGGGTCCCAGAGACCAGCCCACACCTCCCCCTGTGGAGCCAGACACTGGGAAGCTGGGACAGACTTTCTTTCCTAAACTCTCAGGAGGAAAAAGGGGGACAAGGAGGGTAGAAGCCTTGGGGCAGCCGTACCAATCAAGGCTGCTTCCCAATCTCCAGATGGGAGCAGTAGGTGAACAGCTTCTATGGTGCTCGGGGACCTCAGAACCCAGCTCCTAGACTTTACTGTGACGGACATGACATTTGGTGTATCCAGGGGCCCTCCGGTGGCTGCCTGTGGGAACCGGGGCCACTGGCTGGCTGAGCAGGGCCAGGGCTGGGATGAGACAACTTGTCTAGGGCACAGAATTTAAGGAGGTGCCAAAAAACTCCATAATCAAGATAAAGAATATTCTGATGCAGTGTTTTAAAATAAAAATTCGTGTAAAATATTCATGATGAACAGAATATCAGCTATTTAAAACAGAGGCAGGGGACTTCCTTGGCGGTCCAGAGGTTAAGACTCCGCGCTTCCACTGCAGGGGGCGTGGGTTTGATCCCTGGTCGGGGAACTAAGATCCCATGTGCCGCGTGGTGCAACCAAAAATAAATGAAATGAAATAGAATAAAATAAAATAGGCAGGATCCGACAGGGCTGGGGTTAGTGTGAGGCGATGAGGCTGAGCCCTGCAAGTATAGGACTTGATCCTGTCTGTATTTGAATTTTGTTCATAATTTTTTTTTTGGCATGAATTTTGAGTTTTTAAAATTGTATTTATCTTGATTACTGAGTTTTTTGGCATTCCCTTTTGTGCCTGAGGTGAGTGCCTTGACTTACCCTGGTCCTGAACCTCCTGCTGAGAGATGGGCCAGTGGGCTGAGATGTGTTGGGGGAGGAGGGAAAAGCTGATACTAAGCACATCCCCAGCTCCAATGCCGGGAGCACAGACTTGGTTCCAAGTCTCGGCTGTGTGGCTCAAAGCAAACTGCTGGGCTTTGGACAAGCTACAGGCAGACCTTGTTTTAATGCACTTTGCAGATACTGTGTTTTCTTTTTTACAAATTGAAGGTTTGTGGCAACCCTGCGTTGAGCACGTCTTTCTGCACCATTTTTCCAACAGCATTTGCTCCCTTCCTGTCTCTGTGTCACATTTTGGTAATGCTTGCATATTTCAAACTTTATCATTATGATTATATTTGTCATGGTGATCTGTGATCAGTGATCTTTGATGTTACTTTTGCAAAAAGATTACAACTCGCTCAGATGATGATGAGCATTTTTTTAGCAATAAAATATTTTTTAAGTTATATACAATTGTGTTTTTTTAGACATAATGCTAATGCACACTTAACAGACTACAGTATAGTGTAAAGATAACTTTTTCTACACACTGGGAAACCAAGATAGTCACGTGACTTGCTTTATTGAGATGTTCGCCTTATTGTGGTGGTCTGGAACCGAGCCAGCAATATTTTTCGAGTTCTTGCCTGAGTTCTGGCTGCCTTCTGTCACAGTGAGAGTTATTCAGCTACTGTTGTATTGAATATCTACATGTGTGGCACTGTATGAGGTGCCAGGGATACTGTAATGAACAAAATAGATAGGGTCCCTACACTCAAGGAGTTGTTAATTGCCAGGAAAACCAGAAAAAAAAGCGCACAACATCAAATAAAAAAACACTTGCCCATTGCATGCTTGCTGTGAGAGCAAATAGGTTGGTTAACTAGAGAAGTTACGGAGAGATCAGTATGTGACATTTAGGCTGAGACCAGAAGGATGTTTCTAGGAGGGTGGAACGGCATGTGCAAACAACATTCCAGGAGGGTGGAACAGCATATGCAAAGGCCCTGAGGTGTGGGAAAGAGCTTGGAAGGAACTGAAAAAATGATCAGTGTGGTAGGAGCTTAGGAAGCGATTGGGAGATTCATACGAGATGAAATCAGACAGGTAGAGAGGGGCCAAATCATGGAGGGAGGTGAGTCAGAGGCAGGAGTTTGCTGTTTGATTCGGTGCTGTTTACCGTGCATTCCTCTCAGATATTTTGAGCATTAAGTGAGAAGCACCCAGTGTCTGCCCCAGAACAAGTACCCCGCGGATTCCAGTTTCCTCTTGGTTCCTCACCCCATCACGTACGTGCACCCTTTGTACGTGCAGGTGGGGGAAGGAGCTGTGGGGACTGTAAAAGTGGGAAAAAAGAGGAGGTGCCTGGGATGGGGAGGTGTGAGGGGTCCCCACGGAGTTCCTCGCCCTTGGCCGGCACCGACCTTTAACAAAGGTGGACGTTCTCGTTGTTGGCAGCATTCTGGGAGGGTTTTCAAGCCTGTCAGTGAATTCTGAGACAGTGCGTGGGATCTGGTACTTGGGCTTCTACTCAGATTCAGTTTTTAGATTTTCCTTTTTCCCTGGGTGTTTTTCTTCAAAAAGTTTTCATGGAAAGAAAAAGCTTGACCTCTTTGCGCTTCTGGCTTCTGCCGTTTGGTGGGACCGTGACCCTGTCACTCTCCTCCCATGAGGCATTCTTGCTGCCAGGACTCGGGCTCACTGCTGGCTTTAACCTGCTTCACGGTGGAGCCAGGCGAAGTGTAGGCTTGCGCTTGCTTCCGGTTCCCAGAGCTAGCTGCGGGGGTTTTGTTACTTAATTAATCAGTATATATTTTTAGAGCTCCTACTGTTTGTCACCCCTGTATTAGGCAGTGATGAGCAAATCATACACAGACCCTGTCCTCAGATTTGCCATTGTTGTAAGAGGCTGTCAGTATGGAAAGAGTTGCATGTTACATGGTTATAAGAAGTTTGAGAACGTACTACATTTTTATCAGAGGGAGTAAAGGGGGAAGATGGTCTTTTCCACTTGTAAAGAGAGAAGCAAGTTCTTTTAGGATGGCATCCTAGGGAAGTGGTTGTGTGGGCCTGGAGTCAAGAGACCCGAGTTTGAATCCCGACTCTGAACTCAGGCAAGCTGCTTAAACTCACGGAGCCTCTGTCTCCTCTGTGAAAGCAGATAATGACAGGATCACTCATGAAGCTGTTCTGGATAGAGACTAAATGACTTAATGCAGGCCAGGCACCTGGCACCTGGTAAGCATTTACTGCATGGTGGCCCTTTCGGTTATTCTTACCATTATCATTATTATCAGTTTCCAAAGTAAGGTCTAGAGATTCTTGCTGGTGGGGACCGGTGAAGGGCTTTGCTTCATGGTACGCCCCCAGGTGTCCCACGATTCCATGTCCTGCCATTGCCTACTCCACAGTCCGAAGACCTTTGATCACAAAGGTCACCTGTGTGAGGGCTGCTGGTGAAGCCCAGCAGGGAGGGGTACGCCCTTGGATTGCTGGTTAGGATGCACCAGCAGGGGTGAAGGACAAAAGTGGGAATGAGTAGGACCCCCAGCTGAGCAGGTTCTGAACTACCCACAGATGCATTAGCCAGCCCAGTGCTACATCAGAGAAATCCACACGTGGATGCTGGAGAAGAAGACCATACACAGACCCACGTGGACTTGACTTTCATCAGTTCAGAGCAAGGAAGGGCTCACCCTGTCCATCTCCCTGTGATCCACTGAATGTGAGAAAGCCAGTCGTGATGTGATCTCAGGCATAGAAAACATACAAAAATAACAGAGGGTAAAACTTGAGATGCCTCATGGGACCTCTGTCATGGTTACAGCAATTGTTATGAAATATCATACTAATGACCTTCCAGCATTTAGGAGGTATGCATATAGGAAAAATCATTATTAGTAAGCTAGTTGAATGGGGACGTATTTATTCTTCATTGTTGTTTCAAGTAATTAACTAAATCTAGTACTGTGTGTGTCTACATATAGAAACATAATAAATGTATAATAAGTGTGTTCTATGAGAATGGAATTGATGGTCTGCTCCTCAGTCCGCATGCACACAGTACACTTAACATCCACGAGAAACTCAGTGGACAATTGTAACTTACTTCTTAGATCATCTAAATTTGAAAACAAATTCAATCAGTCTTGAAGGAAATCTTTCCAGAACTCTTTGTTTTCCTGCCTTCCTAGGCAACACTCATTAAACGTAATTTAACTATTTCTTAAATCGTCTGGATCTCTATAACATCACAGAGTTATATTCCTGGAAGGACCCTAGAAGTTTTAGCTAAAGGCCAGATAATTTTTTCTGATGAGAAAATGGGAAACAAGTCCAGGGACTGTTCCAAAGATGTGCAGTTGGACCAGAAAGCAGGATTTCTGACATGTAGTAGAAAGCCTCTCTTTATAGACCTCAGCCAGAGTGGCGCTGGTACATCCCTGTCCTCAGGGGTTACTTATGAGCAGGTCCAGGTGTCCCTTTGCTAAGTAGCTCCATGTGACTCTACTCTGAATGTTCTTTTGCTTTCTCCCTCCATTGTCAGTGGTATAAGACTTCTTACTGTTTTCAGTGCCTTTAGCAGAAACCTCCAGACCCTCTTCTAAACTTCTGTTCCTCATCTTCCGTCCTGGAAAGCCACATCATCAAGCTTGAAAAGCACACTTCTAAGCTAATGCATCCTTTCAATTGTACGATGCCTCGAATGGGGCTGTCAGAGGCGTTTTGACGAACACCTGACTGGTGCTGAATTATGGTTATGTACCATATATCCAAGGGAGCCCTTGGAAATGGAAGGTGAAGTGGCACAAATGAGATTTTGGAGATATTTTATGAGGACTTCTAACACAGTGATTCTCAACCAGGGACTCTTGTGCTCACCAGGGGACATTTGGCAGTGTCTAGAAACATTTTTATTGTCACAACTGGGGAGAGGGTGCTACGGCATCTAGTGGGTAAGGGCAGCGATGCTATTAACATCCTGCATAGTGCGTAGGACATCCCTCGCAACAAAGAATTATCTGCTCCCAAAGTCAATAGGGCCAAGGTTGAGAAACCCTAATTCAAGACCATTAAAGCTAAAGAACAAAGGGGCCGAATTCAGATTACAAACCTAAAACCATGAAAGAAAACACCCAAGAACTGGAAGAAGAGACAATAAAGAATAGCTGGTAGGATTTTGGGGTCAGGTGACAGTGTATGTTTAACTTTAGGAGAGGCCGCCAAACTTTCCCAAAAGAGTCTGTATTATTTTACGTCTCCAAGACAATGTGTGAGAGTTCCCGTTGCTCCGCATCCTCACCAGTACTTGGTATTATCAGTTTTATTTTTTCTGTTTTAGCCATTCTGATAGGAGGTGGTAGCTCATTGTGGCTTTTTATTTGCATTTCATTAGTGACTAAAGTTGAGTATCTTTTCCTGTGCTTTTTTGCTATCTATATATCTTTTTTGGTGAGGTACCTGTTTAAACCTATTACCCATTTATTTAACTGGGTGATTTGTTTTTTTTATTACTGAATTGTGACAGTTATTTTTACATTCTGAATACAAGTACTTTGTCAGTTATATATTTTGCAAATGTTTGCTCCCAGTCCGTGGCTTGTGTTTTGATTCTCCTAACAGTGTCTTGCATAGAGCAGAAGCAGTTAATTTTGGTGAAGTCCAGCTTATCATTTTTTCTTAGGGATCGTGCTTTTAGCGGCTTATCTAAGAAATCTTTGCATAACACAAGGTCACATGTTTTAATTATTATTTATTTATTTATTTATTTATTTATTTTTGGCTGTGTTGGGTCTTCGTTTCTGTGCGAGGGCTTCCTCTAGTTGTGGCAAGCGGGGGCCACTCTTCATCGCGGTGCGCAGGCCTCTCACTATTGCGGCCTCTCTTGTTGTGGAGCACGGGCTCCAGACGCGCAGGCTCAGTAGTTGTGGCTCACGGGCCTAGTTGCTCCGCGGCATGTGGGATCTTCCCAGACCAGGGCTCGAACCCATGTCCCCTGCATTAGCAGGCAGATTCTCAACCACTGCGCCACCAGAGAAGCCTGGTCTGGTGGGTTTTTTACCTTGCTCCTTCATCTGCTGCACATTTCTCTGTCTTCTCACTTTGCCTAACTTGCTGTGTTTGGGGTCTCCTTTTCACAGGCTGCAGGTTCATAGTTCCCATTGTTTTTGGTGTCTGCCCCAGTGGGTAAGGTTGGCTTGTGTAGGCTTCCTGGTGGAGGGGACTGGTGCCTGTGTTCTGGTGGGTGGGGCTGGATCTTGTCTTTCTGGTGGGCAGGGCTGCATTTGGTGGTGTGTTTTGGGGTGTCTGTGAACTTAGCATGATTTTAGGCAGCCTCTCTGCTAATGCATGGGGTTGTATTCCTGTCTTGCTAGTTGTTTGGCATGGGCTGTCCAGCACTGGAGTTTGCTGGCCGTTGGGTGGAGCTGGGTCTTAGCATTGAGATGGAGATCTCTGGGAGAGCTCTCGTCGATTGATATTACATGGGGCCAGGAGGTCTCTGGTGGTCCAATGTCCTGAACTCGTCTCGTCCACCTCAGAGGCTCAGGCCTGACACCAGGCCAGTGCACCAAGACCCTGACAGCCACATGGCTCAGAAGAAAGGGTAGAAAAAAATAGAAAAAAAATTTTTTTAATAAAAAAATAAAAAATAAATAAAATAAAATAATTAAAATTAAAAAATAAAAAATAATCAAAATTAAAAAATTAAAAAGTACTAAAAAAAAGAAAAGAAAAAGAAGAGAGCAACCAAACCAATAAACAAATCCAGCAATGATAACAAGCGCTAAAAACTATACTAAGATAAACATAAAAATCACAAGTCAGTTGCAGACAGCAAACCCCAAGTCTACAGTTGCTCCCAAAGTCCACCGCCTCAATTTTGGGATGATTCGTTGTCTATTCAGGTATTCCAGAGATGCAGGGTACCTCAAGTTGATTGTGGGGATTTAATCCGCTGCTCCTGAGGCTGCTGGGAGAGATTTCCCTTTCTCTTCTTTGTTGGCACAGCTCCTGGGGTTCAGCTTTGGTTTTGGCCCCGCCTCTGCGTGTAGGTTGCCCTCAGGCTTCTGTTCTCACCCAGACAGGATGGGGTTAAAGCAACGGCTTATTAGGGTACTCTGGCTCATTCATGCCAGTGCGGGGGAGAGGAAGGGGTACAGTAGTTATAATGGGAATGCGGGGCGAGCCTTTGGCGGCAGAGGCTGGCGTGACGTTGCAACAGCCACGTGTTCTCCTGGGGAAGTTGTCCCTGGATCACGGGACCCTGGCAGTGGCAGGCTGCACAGGCTCGCGGGGGGGTGGGGGGTGGGCATGTGGATAGTGACCTGTGCTTGCACACAGGATTCTTGGTGGCTGCAGCAGCAGCGTTAGTGTTTCACACCTGTCTCTGGTGTCCGAGCTGATAGCTGTGGCTCGCGCCCGTCTCTGGAGCTCGTTTAGGCGTTGCTTTACCTTCTGTGGGCAGACGGGGAAGGAATCCCCTCTCCTCGGGCACCCCGAAACAATGGTCTTTTGCCTCTTAGGCAGGTCCAGAGTTTTTCCTGGACTCCCTCCCAGCTAGCTGTGTTGCACTAGCCCCCTTCAGGCTGTGTTAATGCAGCCAACCCCAGTCCTCTTCCTGGGACCAGACCACCGAAGCCTGAGCCTCAGCTCCCAGCCCCCACCTGCCCCGGCGGGTGAGCAGACAAGCCTCTCAGGCTGGTGAGTGCTGGTCGGCACCGATCCTCTGTGCAGGAATCTCTCCACTTTGCCCTCTGCACCCCTGTTGCTGCGCTCTCCTCCGTGGCTCCAAAGCTTCCCCCCCACCCCCCACCCCATCTCCGCCCGTGAAGGGGCTTCCTAGTGTGTGGAAACTTTTCCTCCTTCACAGCTCCCTTCCAGAGGTGCAGGTCCTGTCCCTATTCTTTTGTCTTTCTTTTTTCTTTTTTCTTTTGCCCTACCCAGGTATGTGGGGATTTTCTTCCCTTTTGGGAAGTCTGAGGTCTTCTGCTAGTGTTCAGTAGGTGTTCTGTAGGAGTTGTTCCACATTTAGATGTATTTTTGTTGTGTTTGTGGGTAGGAAGGTGATCTCCACAGCTTACTCCTCTGCCATCTTGAAGGTCCCCCTTAATGTCAATTTCTAATGTCAGTGCTAGAGTATAGAAAATATTGGTATATTGATCTTGTATATTGACCTCACTAAACTCACTTACCAGTTCTACTACTTTTTAAAAAATAGATTTCTTGGGATTTTCTACATAGACAATAATGTCTGCAAACAGAGTTTTATTTCTTCCTTTTTAATCTATATGCTTTTTGTTTCTTTTTCTTGCTTTATCATGCTGGCAAGGACCTCTAGTGGGATGCTGAATAGGAATAGTAGAGTGGACATCCTTGCCTTGTTTCCAGTCTTAAGGGGAAAACATTTAGTATTTCATAGTTAAGTATGATGTTAGCATTAGGGTTTTTTTGTAGATGCCCTCTTTCAGATTAAGGAAGTTCCCTTCTATTCCTAGTTTGCTAATAGATTTTGTCATAAATGGATGTTGCATTTTGTCAGATGTTTTTCCTATATCAATTGATGTGATCATATAGTTTTTCTTCTTTATTGATATTGTGAATTACATTGCTTTGTCTTCAAATATTGAATGAGCTTTACATTCCTGGGATAAAGTCCACTTGGTCATTATGTAGTTTACTTTTTATATATTACTAGATTGAATTTGCTAATATTTTGATGAGGACTTTTGAGTCTATGTTTACGAAAAGGATTTGGTTGGTGGTTTTCTTGTAATGTCACTCTGGTTTTAGTTATCTATTTTTTCTTGAATGAGCTTTGGTAGTTTCTTTCAAGGAATTTGTCTATTTCACCTAAGTGGCTGAATTTATTGACATAAAGCTGTTCATAGAATTCCTTTAGTATCCTTTTTAATGACTAGGATCTGTAGTGATTTCTCTTTCACCCTTCATACTGGTAATTTGTGTTGTAGTACCCTCTTCCTCTCCCTCCTCCTTTTCCTTCTCCACTTCCTCCTACTTCTCTGTCAATCTGACTAAAGGTTTATTAATTTTATTGACTTTTGCCTGATTCTTTGGCCAGAAACACAATGTTTCTTACAGTTTTAGCCACTGCATCACTGTCTAGGACAGGGGCAAAGCCAGGAGAGCAAAAGGAAAAAAAAAAAATCCCAGGAAACTCACCCCCGGTACCAGCCCCTTCTATAAGTTTTGACTCCCTTTCATAGCCACCTGATTTTGTTTGAGTCCTCAGTTAGTTGCTTTTTGTATTTTATCCAGAGTTTTTCACTGTAATCAGCAGGAATGAGAGGCTGCATTGGCTTACCTCACCATGCCAGAAGTAGAACTCTCCTGGAGTGCTCTTTTTTGATCATGGACAGTATGGAAAAATCCTTCACTACCTGCTCCTAAGAGCCCTGTCAGTGAGTGCATGTTTTGGGGTGTCAGGTAACTGTGAAGGTATGGGTTACTCAGAGAAAACTGTTTGAGGAACTCTAGCTTCCTTACAGTGAAGTGTCATGAATCTCTTCTTCTTCTGTCATAAAAAACAGAAAGCCAGTTCCAGCTGGCTTGAGAATACTATTAGTTCACCATCTGCCCACCTGGCATCTTTTGGAGTCTCAAAGACATCAAACCCAGAACTCCTGTCTCTGACCAGGAGGGCAGAAGTGTCACCAGGAATCCTTCATCTCTTAACATTGCTTCCATGCATTGATTCTGTCTCAGGCAGACCCCTCCAGGGTGGTCCACCATGGCCTACATCCTCCCAGCTCAGCAACCCCAAAGGACAGAGAGTGGCTTTCCCCAATAATTCCAGCACCCATCCTGAAGCTCTCACTAGCCCAGCGAAGATCACACGCTCATCTCTGAACCAATCCCAGATGCCAAGGCATGGAATATGCTGATTGACAGCTTGGATCATATGCCCAGCCTAGAGTCAGACGGGGCTGGGGGCGTCAGCCACACCTGAACCTCGGAGACTGAGCAGGGGCTACCTAATGCGTGCATTCTCAGCCGGGGTGATATCACCCCCAAGGAGTTAAAAACATCTTAGATATTACAATGATCTAACAGATTGACAGTATATCTGTGGGATTAAAGTTGCATGGTATTGGGTAATTAGGGAAAAAATGTCTAAAAGGGCTTTTGAGGGGGCAATAATTTAAAAAGAGGTTGAGAAACACTGTCCTAAAGGAAACTGAGGTGCTGTCATCAGAAGAAGGGGGATGGATACCAAACAGCAAAAACAGCATCTGTCTGCTCTGAAGGAGTCTGGAAACTGGAGCCAGCAGCAGACAGGTGGCCAGTAGGTGCCGTCTGTCAGCGGAGTGGGGAGCAGAGCCGGGGCCAGTGCCTAGAAAGCTGAGCCTCATCTTCAGTCTCCCTGGCCCAGGAGTTCTGGGATTGAAGGCTTATTCAGTATGAAGTGTGGAGGTACCCTGACCCAGCCATTCTCTGCTGTCTCTGGTGCAGGTGAAGAATGAGGTGGAGAAGCTCCCCAGGCAGCAGCGGAAGGAGAGCATGAAGCAGAAGATGGAGGAGCACGCACAGAAGAAGCAGCTTCTCGTGAGTCCTCGCCCCTCAGCTGGGGAGTGGAGGGGTTGGGGAGTCTCAGGTTTGAGTCCCTGAATGGTGACCAGAGCTCTTCTCTGTCTATGCCCATGCCCTGCCCTTTGAATACTCACCTATCTCTCATTCTGAGTAAATCAGACCATCCTGATTATCATCCCTGTTATCATCTCCCCCATGCAGCCTTCCTTGATTGCCCTTGCTCCAGCTGGAAGTGAGCTCTCCCATCTCTAGGAGATACCACAGACCTTTACATCCACCGCTCCCAAAGCCTTTAGCGCTTCCTGCCTTGTTTTATAGCTGTTTGTACATCACATCTCCTTGACCAACCCAGTACATCCCTCTGCCCACTTGACATCTTTTGGAGTCTCAAAGACACCAAACCCAGATCTCCCTGACCTGGTCCTGTTCTCATGTTCTGAGGGGACACCGTCCTCCACTGTGTTGTCAGGCCAGAAGCCTTGTCATTCCTGACACCTCTTTTCCCTGCAATCCTTCATCACCTCTTGAAGCTTGGTTTTTGTTTTTTTTTTAATCTCCAAACTCTCTCTGGATCCATCAACTTGTCAACATCTCTGTGACTCCCTAGCCATTCTTGTCTTTTGCCTGGACTACTGCAGTAGCCTCCCAGCTAGTTTCCCTCCAGTTCTTGCAGTTCTTTCTCTCATACCAGTTGTTGTGATCAATACGAATTCCAAATCTGATCATGGCACCCTTCCCCAACAGCCCTGGGCCTTTAAAACCTTCAGTGGCTCCCACTTTGTCCATAAGATCAGATCAGCCTTCTCACATGCTTTCAAGGCCCTATAGGTCTGGCTCTTGTCAGCCTCTCCCAGCTACACTCAGTCCCCTCTACCCCAGCCTCAGTAGCCTTCTTTTCACTTCATGCTCTCATTTTGTCCCACTTCCTCTGCCCCCAAATGCAAAGAAAATTAGAGTCTCCAATTACAAATGTTTTGTATATTATCTGGTTTAGCATTCATGGCTTACCAGGATAGGTGCTGTTTGTTTTCCCCTTTACAGAGGAAGAAGCTAAGGCTCACGGAGGTGACACTGCACAGTTAACAGTGGGGTCCAAGGCCTCAAGCTGAGTCTGACTCCAGGACACCATCATACTTTCCTCCAACCTGTCCCTTGACAGGTTGATTAGAAAAAGAATGCAGGGCTAGGGAGGGTTGGGGAGACAGGCCCTAGTCCCCACAGAGGGAGAGCAGACTGGCCCTTTTAGGAGGCCACTCTGGCAACTGCATCAAGAGCTTCAAAAATGTACACATCCTTTGGGCTAGATTTTCTGCTTCTAGGACTAATCTTGAAGATGAATCATCACAGAGGTTAAAGGACATTTAGCTACCAGACTGTGAAGAGCAGCAGTATCTAAAATAAAGAAAACCTGTAAACAACTATTATATATATTGGGTAGATAAGTTGGGTATAGCTAGCTATACCATGAAATATTTTCAGCCATTAAAACTTAGTTTTGATAGAAGATTATTACATTATGACATGGAAAGGTCTTTTTAATAATGTTTAAAAGTTGTGGTAAAATAGACATAACATAAAATTTGCTATCATCTTACCCATTTTTAAGTGTGCAGTTCAGTGATATTAAGTACATTCACATCACTGTGAGTACCATCACCATGATCCATCTCCACAACTCTTCATCTTGCAAAACAGAAACTCTGTACCCATTAAGCAGTAATTCCCCATGACACCCTGCCTTTAGTCCCTGGCAACCACCATTCTACTTTCTGTCTCTACAAATTTGACCTCATATAAGTGGAATCATACAGTGTTTGTCCCTTTGTGTCTGGTTTATTTCACTTACCTTGTCCTCAAGATTCATTCGTGTTGTAGCATATATAAGAATTTCCTTCCTTTTAAAGGCTGAATAATATTTCATTGTATGTATATACCACATTGTGTTTATGCACTCATCTGTTTATGGACACTTGAGTGGTCTCCAATCCCTTGGCTGTTGTGAATAATGCTGCCATGAATATGGGTGTACAAATATTTCTTCAAGTCTTTTAAAATAATTTTTGTGAAACAACAACAGACGTAAATACATTTATATAGGTACACCAAAACCAGTTGCTAGCATTGAGTGATAAAATTAGTGCAAATTTTTAGTTTCTTAACATGTTTCCTAAAAATTTTATTTAAAAGAAAAATTTTAATTTATTATATTTTTATTGAAGTATAGTTGATTTACAATGTTGTGTTAGTTTTGGTTGTACAGTGCAGTGATTTAGTGATACATATATATATAAATATATATATATATATATATATATTCTTTTTCAGATTCTTTTCCCTTATAGGTTTTTTTGTTTGTTTGGTTTTGGTTTTTTTTGGCTGTGCCCGACGCGCAGCTTGCGGGATCTTAGTTCCCTGACCACGGATCAAACCTGGGCCCTCAGCAGTGAAAGCTCCAAGTCCTAACCACTGGACCACCAGGGAATTCCCCCTTATAGGTTATTACAAAATATTGAGTATAGTTCCCTGTGCTATACAGTAGATCCTTGTTGGTTATCTACTTCATGTATAGTAGCTAAAACTTTTAAATTTAAATTTCAGTTTTTTACTCTTTATTAAGGAAAATTAAAAACATAGGCAGAAACAGGTATAATAGTATAATGAATCCCCATATACCCATCACCTGTTCTCAGTAATTATCAACTCCTGTCCACTCACTGCCCCACTCTACTGTATTATTTTGAATCAAATCCCAGACATTGTATCATGTCACCTGTTAATATCTCAATATGTATCTCTAAAAAAAATAACCACAATACCATAAACACGCCTAAAATTTTAAATACTTAATAGGACCGGGACTTCCTCTCCAAGCAGAAGGAGGACCTGGAGTTGGCGATGAAGAGGATCACGGCCGACAACAGGCGGGAGATCTGTGACAAGGAGCGCGAGTGCCTCACTAGGAAGCAGGAGCTCCTTCGAGGTGGGTGCCCGAGAGCGGGGCGTGCATGTTGGCCCAGACTCTCCATGAACGTACATCCCAGCCCCGGGCAAGGAAGAGCTGCTAGGTCTTCTCCACCCTAAGACCAAACATCGGCCTTTATGGTGAAACATGAGGAAAATCCCCACTGAAGTCAGGACTGAGGCAGAGATACCGGTTAGCAACAACACTACCTGACATTATTGTGGATGTCAAGGAAAGGAGAAAAAAAAAAAAGGAAGCAATGTAGAGTGGGTGGAAATTGCACGTGAGCTGGGTTAACGGGGGTCGGGGGGCCGTACTGAGAGCCGCTCCTAGCAGCCATCACGTATTGAGCAACTCCTCTGCCGAGCCACGTGCCTTAATCTTACACCTTAGTCACACTGCATCCTATCCGTAACCCTGCACGGCAGGCCCTACCATTCTCCCCGTTTTTATAGATGAGGAAATTGAGGCTTGGAGACTGACTCTTCTTCGGCCTGGGGTGCACAGTTAATGAGTGGTAGAGTGGGCCTTGGATGCAGACCTTATCTTGAAGCCAAGCTCTCAACTACCCTTGTGTGGTGGCGCTTTGGCAGGTTTGCATGCTGGCGAGTCCCTCCCAGCATTAGACTCTCCAGAGACAACAGTGTGAGCCACCACCCAGAGGGAGGAGGGCGGGTGAAATCCTGGGGAAGAAGGGGATCAGAGAGGGGGCTTATGTATCTGGATGCTGTCACTCAGCAGGGGGAGCTCAGCTGAGGCGGCTCTGGGGTAGAGAGCTCTGGAGGGTGCAGGGCTTGGGGTCTGTATATAGCCCCCAGGCTATCTAATTTATGGCTAGCAGATGTTGGGTACAATTTTATGGGGTATGCAAAGCAAGCAGGCTCCAAATGGCTAGAAGTCTGTTGTTTGAACTGCACTTAAAACAACTGGATGGGTGAAGATTAGAGTTTGGTGCCTGTGGGCTTTGGAGCTAATGGTCCCTGTCTGTTGTAAAGATGTAAACATAGGACTAATATACGAGTGCTGTCTCTGGCTCATTATTATAACAGGGGCCACAGCCAGGACTCTGATGGCCAGGGCAGTTAAACAGTATAAACCACTCAGTACTTGATGTGGGCCAAGAACAATGGGGTCCTTGGTATTCCGACTTTCTGAATAGAGCCACAGATGTTTCAGAAAAGCCCTTGTTTCCTTTTCTTATCATGTGATGGTCTGTAAGAACCATCCTACATGTGGGACTGGGGTTCTGATTTTGGTTTGGAAGCCAAATCACTGTTTTGATGTTCTGTGGATAGATGCTGGCTTTCATGGAACAGGAGTGCAGTGAAATAAACAACTTCGCAGTGGGCTGAGCATGACCAGCTGTATCTTGCAGGGCGTGAGGTTCTCCATCTGACACCAGCTCCCTGCCCTGTCCTGACCACAGGGTCGGTTAATAGACTTCCAGTGATAAAATGCCAGATAACTGTTTCAGTAATGCATATATGGGACATGAAGGGTCTCACCTATTTTTTAAAGGAGGAAATAGTGACAAGAGGCTGTCTTCTTCATGGGGTTTCCACGTGAGCCCTTCCTATTTGCCCATTAGGAAAGCAGAGGTGCAATGTAGATTGAACATAAAAGTATCTTCCAAGGACATTTTCCCTCCATGGTATGGTTGTGCCCATTTGGCAGAGATGGAAGGTGAGGCCTGGAGAGGATTTTGTGTTCATCTCAAATCCCAGTGATGCAGCTGGGTTTTAGCCTCTGGTTTCTCTGGCTCCTGACTCCAAACACTTCCTGCTGTACCGTGCTGCTGGGTGCTGTCATCCCTGCAAGTTTCTAGGAGTTGGCTCAGCCCACATAGTCTAAGGACGTGGCACAGTTACCAGCCAGTGTGAGGAGACCTGGCTCGGGGCAGTGGAGGGGAGGGCCTGGCGGGGCTGTGGCCACCTGCACCTCACCGGGTGACATGTCCTCCGCAGACCGGGAGGCGGCGCTGTGGGAGATGGAGGAGCATCACCTGCAGGAGAGGCACCAGCTGGTGAAGCAGCAGCTCAAGGACCAGTACTTCCTCCAGCGGCACGAGCTGGTGCGCAAGCATGAGAAGGTGAGGCTCCTAGTCAGCTTGGGTTCGGGGGCTGCCACTGGGAGACCTGGGAGACCCGTGAGGCTGCCCCCTCAGTGGGGCATCACTTGCTCCTGAGAGCAGCCAAGTTGGCCACAGTGAGGCTTGAGAGGTTCTTGGGCGATGTCCTGCCTCAGGACAGGGGCTAGGAATTGGGGAAACTGTGCAGGGAAGCAGATGGCCCAAGCAGCTCCCTCGCTGACTCTGACACCTGGTGTACATGTCTCTCTCACTTTTTTCCTCTTTTCCCTTTTTTGGTCCTGCCTTTCTTTCCATTTTCATTTTATATCTCTTTCCCATGCATTCCCTCAGAATACTTTTTAAATTGAAGTATAGTTGCTTTACAATGTTGTGCTAATTTCTGTAGTACAGCAAAGTGACTCAGTTATATGCGTACATACATTCTTTTTAAAATATTCTTTTCCGTTATGGTTTATCTGAGGAGATTGGACACAGTTCCCTGTGCTGTACAGTAGGACCTTGATGTTTATCCATTCTAAATGTAATAGTTTGTATCTACTAATTCCAAACCCCCAGTTCATCCCTCTCCCTCCCCACCTGGCCTTGGCAACCACAAGTCTGTTCTCTATGTCTGTGAGTCTGTTTCTGTTTCATAGTTAGGTTCATTTGTGCCATATTTTAGATTCCACATATAAGTGACATAATTTGGTATTTGTCTTTCTCTTTCTGACATACTTCACTATGTATGACCATCTCTAGTTGCAACCAGGTTGCTGCAAATGGCATTATTTTGTTCTTTTTTATGGCTGAGTAGTATTCCATTGTGTATATGTACCACATCTTCTTTATCCAGTCATCCGTTTATAGACATTTAGGTTGCGTCCATGTCTTGGCTATTGTGAATAGCGCTGCTATGATCATAGGGGTGCATGTATCTTTTTGAATTATAGTTTTGTCCGGGTATATGCCCAGGAGTGGGATTGCTGGATCATATGGTAACTCTATTTTTAGTTTTCTGAGGAACCTCCCATACTGTTTTCCGTAGTGGCTGCACCAACTTACATTCCCACCAACAGTGTAGGAGGGTTCCCTTTTCTCCACACCCTCACCAGCATTTGTTATGTGTAGACTTTTTAATGATGGCCATTCTGACCAGTGTGAGGTGGTACCTCATTGTAGTTTTGATTTGCATTTCTCTAATAATTAGTGATGTTGAGCATCTTTTCACGTGCCTACTGGCCATCTGTATGTCTTCTTTGGATAAATGTCTATTAAGGTCTTCTGCCCATTTTTCGATTGGGTTGCTTGGGGTTTTTTTTTTTTTGATAAGTCGTATGAGCTGTTTGCATATTTTGGAGATTAAGAAGGCATTTAGAAGGTAAGAAGGTAAGGTTACTAACGGTAAGTTTAAGGTGAGAAGAGAAAGTGTTATTTAAGAGCAGTAGTGAAATGACACGAGCCTTGCTCTGCTGAGCATTCTGGACCACGCAGGTCCTGGGCTCCTGAGTTGCGTGTGGCAGCCTTGGCATCTGACCACACCCGCGTGCGTGGAACGCAGCTGACCTTGGCCCCGGCTGGGTGTCCCCCTCAGGAGTGCGAGCAGATGCAGCGCTACAACCAGCGCATGATGGAGCAGCTGAAGGTGCGGCAGCAGCAGGAAAAGGCGCGGCTGCCCAAGATTCAGAGGAGCGAGGGCAAGACGCGCATGGCCATGTACAAGAAGAGCCTCCACATCAACGGGGCGGGCAGTGCCGCTGAGCAGCGCGAGAAGATCAAGCAGGTGGGGGCCGGGGGTGCACTGGAGTGGGGCCAGATCCAGGTTTGGTGCGGCCTGAATCTTCTGTGGTTGGGGGAGTATAGAATATAAGACGCAGCACGGGGTCTTGGAAGGAGGAATGGAATGGAAGCCAGAAGTCACAGCCCGGAAGCCTAAAAGCCTCACGTTGACTCCCCCTCTGGTGGACAGGGGAGGAGGCTTGGCGGCGTTGCTTTCTCATGCGCGTTCCCTGTCACACTCAGGGTGTCTATCCTGCAGCTGCTTCTGCTGGTAAACTCCTTCCTCTCCTCTACTGAGACCCTGCTCACAAGTCACCCATGTGGCTCGGGGACAGAGTTGGTGGCCGTGGGCTCCTGTGATTCCTGCTTACTACATACGCTGTCCTAGCATGTCCCAGCGTCCTCGCCAATCTGGGGACTCCTTGAGGGCAGGGGCTGGGTCTCAGCTCAGGGGGGAGGACTTCAGATGGGGGGGCACAGCCTGAGTGGTGCAGGGCACTGTGGCTCTGTACAAAGCAGCCCCTCAGATGGGGTCTCCCTGGGACAGGGCTGAGCTGGGCCCCCAGCCAGGCCCGTGGCCCGCTGAGGCGCCTCACCTGTTCTCTGTTGCAGTTCTCCCAGCAGGAGGAGAAGAGGCAGAAGTCAGAGCGGCTGCAGCAGCAGCAAAAACATGAGAGCCAGATGCGGGACATGGCGGCACAGTGCGAGAGCAACATGGGCGAGCTGCAGCAGCTGCAGGTACTGCCCTTCTGCCCCGCCCCTGCTTGCCTCACCGCCCCCGAGGCAGTCAGCTCCCTGGGGGCCCAAAGACCCTACAAACGGGGAAGGTGTCTGAAGCTCAGGGTGGAATGGTTTCCATCCTGCCGTTCTGTGTGATGTTGGCCAAATCACATCACCCTCCCAGGCCATAGTTTCCACATTCGTAAAATAGGCAGGGGGTAAGGATGATAATTCCTATTCTGCAGAACTGGAGTGAGGCTTTGTAAATGAGATGACTGACAGAGCTGAGCTGAACATGCCATGCCCGGGGCCTGGCAGTGGGCGTGCTGCTGGATTTCTCGGTCACCACTGTGTCTTGGGAAAAGGTGTCCCAATTACCCTAATACCAAAACCAGACGTTACAAGGAGGAAAACTACAGACCTGTATCTATCTCTCATGAACACAGATGCACAAATCCCCAATGAAACGTGGCCAAATAGAATTTAAAAATGTATAAAAAGTAGTATACACCATGACCAGGTGGGATTTATCCCAGGGCTCGTGCAATATATGAAAATGAGTTAATGTAATCCATGACATCAACAGGCTAAAGAAGAAACATCACATGATCGTATCATCAACAGATACAGAAAAAGTACTTGACAGAAGCTGACCCCTGCTCATGATAAACACTCAGTAAACTAGGAATAGAGGGGAACTTCCTCAACTTGATAAAGGGTATCTATAAAAACCTACAGCTACCTACCATCATCCTTAATGGTGAGAAGCTCAAAGCTTTCCCACTGAAGTCAGGAAAAGGTATCCTGATATTGACAAGCCCCTTTGTGACCCCTTTCCCTGGGGAGATCCTTGACCTTTTGTTCGCCTCACAAAAGGTTTGCCTCACCCTAAGGGTCCCCGCCTGGGAGCTGGTACTTGGAGCCCCCTTGTGGTGGAGCGAGGCATTGCCATACCTGACAGATGGGCTGACACAAACCTCTGTGACCTCAGGAAATTCTCTAGGCTATTGGATCCATCTGGCAATTTCTGGAAAGGCAGGGAGGTGTGGAGGAAACATTGCAGGTATTGAAGCCTGTCAGGTAGGGGCTCTGCTGCTTGTTGCTGTGTGAATTTTAGCCAGGCCACTCACCTTCTGTATCTATGTTACCAACCCTGCCTCGTGGGTTTACAGTGAGGATGAACTGAGAAAACCCGTAAAGAGTGCTGGGAGCCCAGCTATGGGCAGGCCAGAGGTACTCAGGGCTGCTGTAAGTATTATTCCCAACCAAGGCAATTTCTAAATTCCCAGAACCCTTGAGCTTGAAACCCCAAATAAAATCCCCAAGGGGTTCTACTCTTCCAGTCCAGTAGGGTTGAGGTATATGGATAAAGGCACTTTCCCCCTGCTTATACACTCCTTATAAACCACAAGATTCCCTGTGAGGAATCAACAGGGAACTGTCACTTTTGCCTATGAGAGATCCCAGGGTAAGTTTTGTGAGGCAGGTAACTTACCTCAGCAAGAGAACAGTGAGGTTGGTTGGCAAGCCTCAGCCAGGTCCATGGCCCTTACCCCTGTCACAAATCTCTCCTGGAGAAATGGTATGTGATGCAGAAAATTATATAATTTATATAAATACAAAATATTTATACACACAGATTATCTTAGCTCACACTGCCGTAACAAAATACCACAGACTGGGTGGCTTAAACAACAGAAGTTTATTTTCTTACAGTTTTGGAGCCTGGAAATCCAAGATCAGCTTTGCCAGCATGGCTGGGTTCTGGTGAAGTCTCTCTCTCTGGCTTGCGGACGGATGCCTTCTTGCTGTGTCCTCACATGGCAGAGAGAGAGAGGAGAGAAAAGGAGAGGGGGAGAGAGGGAGATGGGGAGAGGGAGAAAAGGAGGGAAGGAGACAGGGAGGGAGCACTCTAGCATGTGAGCTCTCTGGTCTCTTCTTATAAGGGCACTAATCCCGCCATGAGGGCCCTACCCTCTTGACCTCATCTAAACCTGTTTATCTCCTAAAGGCCCCATATCTCCAAATACCATCACATTGGGCATTAGGGCTTCAAAATATGAATTTTGGGGAGACACAATTCAGTACATAGCACAGATGTTTAACACAATGCTATTTGTAACAGTGAAGATTAAGAGCAACCTAGTGGCCAAAAATAGGGAAATGTTTAAATAAATTAAACCATACTGTGGGATATTTTGTAGGAATTAAAATGACGATTATAAAAAATGTTAATTCTTTGTAGAAATGTTTACATTATAATGTTAAGAGGAGAGGGAGGCAGGTTTCAGAATTGTGTATACAGGGTGAGCTAAACAATGCACCGGACAGAGCCTGACAGGAAATATATCTAAAATTCTGTGGTGGTTGCCTCTGTGTGGTGGGATTAGGGCACAGATTTATTGTTATTAGTTTTATACATTCATGTTGAAAAATTCAAACAATGCAGAAAGCCCAAAGAAGAAAGTTGCAAAATTGCTGCAGATTCCACTACTCAATAAGAATTATTAATGTTAAGATTCTGGAATAGTCTTCCAGGCATCTTTTGGTGCATGTGTATTTACATGTAGAGCGTTTTGTATAAATGGAGTTTATAATCAAGGAGAAGTAATAAATGAATGATGCTGGTACCTTCATGGTATATCTCAGCCCTCTGTGCTTCTTACCTGTACTTCCTGGAATATATTGCAGAATGAAAAGTGTCACCTCCTGGTAGAGCATGAAACCCAGAAACTGAAGGCTCTGGACGAAAGCCATAACCAGAACCTAAAGGAATGGCGGGACAAGCTTCGGCCACGCAAAAAGGTAACCCTGTCTGGGCTGGTGGGCTCTGCTTCGTGTTGTGCCATCGGTGTCTGCCTGGGGTATGGATATAGACACAGATATGGATAAGGTACAGATTTATGGATTTATTTGAAGGAACTGGCTCACCCAATTGTTGGGACTGTTAAGCCTGAAATCTGCAGGGCAGACGGTAGGCTGGAGAGCCAGGGAAGAGTTGATGTTGCAGCGCTGAGCCCCAGGGCAGTGTGGAGGCCCAATCCCTCTTTCTTTAGCGGGACCTCAGTCTTTCCTCTTAAGGCCTGCAACTGAGTGAGGCCCAACCACATTTTGGAGGGTAAGCTGCTTTATTCAGTCTACTGAGTTAAATGTTAATCACATCTAAAAAATTCCTTCTCAGTGACATCTAGTGTTTGACCAAACAACTGGTTACCATGGCTTTGCCAGGTTGACAAATAAATTAACCATCACAGGGCCTCAGTGTGGTCATTTGTAAAGTGAAGATAATATTGTATAGTGTTATGCAGAAAGCCACCAGCCCACAGTATAGGCCAAGGACGTACTCATGTCCTTCCACTCTCCTAAACTCTCTGAGGAGACAGCTGCCCTAATTACCCTTGATCATGTGTCCTGAGCCCTGACGTTTGTTCTGCCGTCGTACTTGAGCTCTGCTTGCTGTAACTGTGATCTGCCCAGGAGGCAGTTGCCCACCTCAGCCATGTAACGGCCTTGGGAGTCCTTGAATAGAGGCTTCCCTCCCTGTGCTAATGGAGCTTTCTAGCTGGAAGCTGGCCAGGGTCCCAGACCTTCCTGTTAATAGGCCCACACTTATCTGTAACCACGCACGGTCCGCTAGGACTTTTGATACTTGACACTCAAATCAATAATACTCCTGCTGACACAGGCTGATCTGGCATCAGGAAATAGATGTTCACCTGGTTCTCTTACCTAGGGCTCCTGCACCCTTGGCATATCCTGAGAGTCTGAAAATGAATCATCATCTTGCCTCTAGCAACTGCCCAGATTGCTTCTTGGGGGTGCTTGGGCTTAGGGGAGGTGCCGCAAGTGTGTATTTGGAGAGCTGGCACTGGATTTTGCTGGTGCGGGCTGCCTCTTCCCAGAATTCTTTGTAGGATCACCCTATCCTTAGTCACCTGGGTTGCTGCTGGAACACTGACCCAGAGGTGATGATTTGCATCCTGGAATAAACGTTCTTTTACACTCTTGCATTTCAGTCAGCAGCTTTGAGCTGCTGCCCATGTATATGGGGGCAGGGGAGATGACTGTACATCGTGGAATATTTTTAGACAAATTCAGATTTCTTTCTTTCAGTAAGTATAGAATATCTAGTAAGGTCAATAAGGTGTTGCTTGGGTCATAGTTGACACAGAATGTGGCCTCAGACAGGTCTTCCCTCCTGAACCTTGCTTGCTTTTTGGGGCCATAAGATGAAGATAACATTTCTTCCCTTAAAAGAGGTGTTAGTAAACTATTGCCCATGGGCCAAATCTGACTCACCACCTGTATTTGTAAATAAAGTTTTATTGGAACACAGCCATGCTCGTTCATTTACGTATCGTCTCTGGCTGATTTTACACCAAACAGCAGTTGAGTAGTTGCAACAGAGACCTTAAGGTTTGCAAAGCCAAAAATATTTACCATCTGGCTCTTTACAGAAAAAAGACTGCTGACTCCTGCCGTAGGTTATATAGAGGAATATATAGGTTATATAGAGGTAAAATAGAGTAGTGCTTAAGAGCATAGCCTTTGAAGGAAGACAGACGTGGGAGAAAGTCCTAGCTCCCCCATTACTAGCTGTGAGACCCTGGGCAAGTTATTAAACCTCTCTGTGCTCAAAAAAGTGGTAGCTAATTATAATGAAATCGGTATTCCTATAGCAGAAGTTACAAACTGATGGCCCACAGGCTGAAATTGGCTTAGAGGCATTAGGTATGGCCAACATACAGCAATTCCAAAAAATTTTTTAAGTTGCCAGTTTTTTAAGTATAAGGAAATTTTACATAAAAATCTAGATTTCCAGTATCTTTTGAATATGGATATCTTACAACAGACTGGAAAAACTGGCATTGTGATTCAGTGTCCCTTCCCCATTTTTCCTTAGAGGTAGAGCTCACTAGAATTTAGTACTGTTGAAGGAATGAGAGCTTAAGGGGATATCTAGTAATTAAGTTGTTTGTTGCGACTATTTCAGGGCATCAAATAATAGTTTTAAAAAGAGAGACATAATAGAATGCTGGTCAAATCCTGTGAAAGTGGTTACTTCTACAGTGAAAGTAAGTAATAAAGAAGCCACATTTACTGAGTAACTCACGTGTGCCTGGCTTTGCAGATGGTGGCGCACAGTGTTTCAGAGCTTGAACTCTGAAGTTAGATCCATCTTGGCTCTGCTTCCAGCTAGCTGAATGACCTTGGGCAAGTGACCTAAGCTCTCTGAGCCTCAGTTTCTCCATCGTTAAGATGGGGATAGTGGTATCTATCTCATAGGGTGGAGTTTAAATAAGATGTAATGCACTTAGCATAGTGCCTGACATGTAAGAAGTACTAAGTAATTATAGCCCATTAGTTTTTAATTTAATCTCTGCAGTAGCCTGGCCAGGCAGGTAGTGATATTGCCATGTTACACGAGAGGAAACAGGCTTGGAGAGGAAAGGTAGCATGCAGAGGCCCACCCAGCTGGTAATGGAGCTGAATCCTATTTGACTGTAAAGCCCCTGCTCTTTCCTCTGCACTCTGCTTCCTTTCTTAATTGAATAATTATTTATTTTTGGAGAACCCTCAAGAAATTTTTCTGGTAGGACACAATTTAGCTAGATAAACTTGCATGTGCCCAAGGGAAGCTCCTGCAGTGCTTGTCGTCTAGATGCTCCCCTTGCAGTTATCTGATGTGCTTTTACAATGTAGAGAACCCCTGTCCCACCACAGACGTTCAGAATTAGGATCTCAGGGGGGTGGCATGACTGCACGTATATTTTGAAAAGAAGTCCCCTGATTCTGCAGGACGGTGCCCTGGTTAGGAACACCATGTAACTCGGACATCTCTGTTTCCTCTGCTGTTAAACCTCTTGCTCCATTTTCTACCTCAGGTTTTTCTCCATTCTTTTGGTTGTTTTCCTGCCAGCTGATGTGCATCTGCTTCTCCCTCACATGCCATCTAGATTGGCATTTCCCCAAAGCAGAGCCCTTGGTCCATAGGAAACTCCTGCGCGGCTGTGGCACGAGGAAGGAGGAGGTGGTACCTACCTTCTGGGTGATGGGCGCTGGGACAGGAGCGAGGGAAGACCAAGTTACCCGAGCACTGAGGCCTGGGAGGGGAACTTCCAGAGAAGGCCACTTCGGTGGGGGTCCTGTGGTTGGGGGAGACTTGTGTCCTAGGGGATCCAAACGAGCTCCGTCTGCCCTCTGTCCTAGGCTCTGGAAGAAGAGCTGAACCAGAAGAAGCGAGAGCAGGAGATGTTCTTCAAAATGAACGAGGAGGCAGAGTGCCTGAGCCCCACCACCCCAAACAAGGCCACCAGGTTCTTCCCCTACAGCTCTGCGGATGCTTCGTAACAGCCGCCCGGGGCTGTGGCTGGCAGGCCGGCGGGCCTCGGGCCCCTCCCATTCTCTGTGAACAAGTAACTCAGGAGCCCCTTCCCTCTTGCTTCCATGCCGGCTCGAGTCCAGCCCCTTGCCTTGTGCCACCCCAGCTGTGCCTGACAGACCCACCCGGCGTTTCTGACTTCTCGCTTGTCGTGGAGGGAGAGGTTTTACGATCCTAACGTGCTGCCTGATCCTAACGTGCATTCCATTTGAGCCCCAGGTTCCTTTGAGCTGTCAGCGATTTGGGCAGTTGGGGGGGCCAGGGACCAGGAGGAATAGGTGTTCTGTGGCCTCGAGGCCCCTCCTGTTTGCCAAAACACCAGCTCTGCTGTCTGTGGGCACAAAGTGCTACTGCTGAAGTCACCGTGGGCGCGCCCTATTGTGATTGTCGGTGGCTTTTCAGCCATTCCCTGCAGTGTCAGACCAAGAACCACGGCTTCTAACAGCCATTTTGGTCCCCAGTGGAGCCTGGTCTGCAGCCAGCTGCTCAGGGGGTGCCCTCCTTCCTCCAGGTCCCCCAGCCTGCTTTCTTCTTGAGACAGCGTCTACAGCGCTGGGATGGGGAGAGGCTGAACGCTTCACCCTGATCGCAAGTGTTTCGTGCCATCTTGTACTCCCCCTTCCTGCACACACACGCCTACACACACGCACGCACACACACACCCACCCACCCCTTGGCCCCCTGGGCCTCTTGTGCCAGGTGGATTGGAACATGTTCGCTGCCTGAGCCCGTGCCACTGAACACGTGAGGGGAGCCGTTGGGCGTGCTGGGGGTTGGCACCAGAGGCACAGGCTGAACCGCCAGCCTGCGATTCCTTTTGGCCCTGCACGGGATCCTGTGTTCAGGGATACATTCCTCATCCCACAAGACTTTCCCACCCCAGTCATTCTGTCTCACACTTGCCCATCCTGTCTGCAGGTGATACGGGAAGGCTGCTTGCCTCTGCTCTCTGTCCCTCCTAGTTCAGAGTCCGGCCTTACACTTCAGACCGAGGCTAGCAGTCACTGGAACTTCTGTTCAGGGAGAAAAAGCATCAGGGAGAAATGCAGTGCTTCCTGCCCCCAGGAACCTGGCAAAAGCAAAGCTTCTGTATCTCAGATGGAATGCTGGGCCTTTGGATGACTCAGCTGGCCTCCCACAGATTCTGATCCCCACAGGCTGCAGAGCGTAGATAACCCAGTAAAAGCAAATGCTCAACCCAGCATTCGGTTTATTTACAAAGAAAACTTTTTTTTGCCTTTATGTCTAACTTGAAAAAAATATAAATGAATGGCTTCCTTAGGAAAATACCTGCTTTAAAAAAACAAAACGGAAAACTGAAGGTGATTTTGAGGAATCAAATGGGTGTATTGAGTCTGGGTACTATTTTGGTGGTGATGGGGTGGTTGACACACCCTGGGAGGACTTCCTCTTTCTTCACTCCTATAGGTAAGGGTTCAGTGCTTTGTCTTTCTAAAGCAATTCCCTGGGGTTTTCTGGGCACTGGCTGTAAATGGATCTTGGGAAAGTAGGGTAACCATTCAATAGGAAAAAGGACTTGGGGTTCCAAAGACTTACATAGGCAGTAAAGATGCACTGGGGGCCATGGGAAGGCACTGGTCCACTTCGGTTAGTGAGCACTCAGCTTGCCTGATTCAGTATTTGACCCAGAAGGGACAATTTTCAGGTCTCACACAAATGAGACAAGTGAAACAATTATCCCCTTTGATTGTCTTTGGTGCACACGTGCTGGGAAAACATGAACTAACAGTGTAACTACAGAACACAGACCCAGTTCCACCAGGCGAGGCCAGCACTGGCGAATGGTCAGGTGATGGCCAGTGGCAGGGCTGACTTGTGCTTTATTTACAGTACTGCCTTTTGTAGCCTGGGGTGTGAGAATGAGTATTAGGTGAAATGCCAGTTTCATGGTGTAGGTGAAAGTCTTTGATCATTTCCTTCTTTGGTTTGTCGTTCACATTGGAATCTCATTCAGGGAGCTGCTGCTTCCTGCTCAGTGCTGCCCTAGCCTTAACACCTCCCCTGTCCTTTCTGGATGGGGTCTGGTTGGGTCTCCCAGTCTCACAATTGAGCCAGCGTGCGATGCCCAACATTGAGAAGGCCCATGCAGTATTCTTTGTGTTCTGTGCTAATGTTTTCTCTGGAAGGGACAGACGGAACTGTTTCTCATTTACAGTCAATTTTTAGCAGAGTAAATAGAACTAACTTATATTTTCCCCTTTATGAAGAATAGAAGTTATTTTTATGTAGTTTCCAAACTTTATATAAAAAACTTTTGTTAAATGTTCTCTGCAAAGTTAACTGCGAGAGTGTAAATATGCTTCTAATAAAATAACAAGGTGAGAAACTCTTTGCATTTGGGTTTGTTCTCTTGGATTGGGGTGGGAAAAGCAGGGCAGACTTAACCAAGAAAGGGTTTCCCCTGCAGCTGTATCCTGATGCTGCATGGCACTTATCTTGTGTGGTCCTAAATTGGTTCGTGTAAAATAGTTCTACTTCCTCAAGAGGTACCACTGACAATGTTGCAGATGCTGCAGTTGCCCTTCAAACCAGATGTGTATTTAACTCTGTGTTATAGAACTTCTGGTTCCTTTAGCGAAGATGCCTAGTCCAACTTTTTTTCTCCAATTAATCACATTCTGGGATTGATTATAAATCCAGTGTTGCATGTCTTGTGCATAACAAGACATTGTTATGTCTTGTTCTAAAGAATCTTATGTACTATATGTATCAGAATAGTATACATTGCCATGTAATGTAAAAAGGAAAAATCAACATAAATAATGCAGCCAACTATCTGTTATACCAACTAAAACAATAAATAAACCTTGAACGGTGAAAAAAAAAAAAAAAAAAGAAAGGGTTTCCTATCGTCTGAGTACACTGGTGCCTCCCAGGTTGTACAGCAGGTCAGACGTTGGGGTTTCTGTTCTGAAAGAAGTTACGCTTGGCTGTGTGTGTGTTTTCTCTACAGACATTTATATCATTCTCATTTAACAGTGAACATTTGACCCCAGGAGTTTTTACATGTTAACTTACTGAATCCTTTCAACAACCCACGAGGAAGACACTGTCATTCTCGTTTTATAGACGAGGAAACATGCTGGGTAAGGGGAGAGTCAGGCGAAAGCTCAGAGCACTGGTAAGTGCTGATAAAGTGCCTGTGGCTTCAAAGTTTGAACTGCACTGTCTCCTCCACAGCTCCTCTCCCGCCAACTGCGCCCATTACATTCAGCAAGAGTCAAACACACTTAACCACCAGCATCTCTGCCATGTTCAAAAGTGTCGGCCAGGGCTTCCCTGGTGGCGCAGTGGTTGAGAATCTGCCTGCTAATGCAGGGGACACGGGTTTGAGCCCTGGTCTGGGAGGATCCCACATGCCGCAGAGCAATTAGGCCCGTGAGCCACAGCTGCTGAGCCTGCGCGTCTGGAGCCTGTGCTCCGCAACAAGAGAGGCCATGATAGTGAGAGGGCCGTGCACCGTGATGAAGAGTGGCCCCCGCTTGCTGCAACTAGAGAAAGCCCTAGCACAGAAACGAAGACCCAACATAGCAATCAATCAATCAATCAATCAATAAATCTTTAAAAAAAAAAAAAAGTGTCGGCCATGGGCTTCCTTGGTGTCGCAGAGGTTAAGAATCCGCCTGCCAATGCAGGGGACACGGGTTCGAGCCCTGGTCCGGGAAGATCCCACATGCCACGGAGAAACTAAGCCCGTGGGCCACAACTACTGAGCCTGTGCTCTAGAGCCCGTGAGCCACAACTGCTGAGGCCACGTGCCACAACTACTGAAGCCCGCGTGCCTAGGGCCTGTGCTCCGCAACAAGAGAAGCCACCGCAATGAGAAGCCTGCGCGCCGCAACGAAGAGTAGCCCCCGCTCGCCCCAACTGGAGAAAGCCCGCGCGCAGCAACAAAGACCCAACACAGCCAAAAAAATGTCAGCCATGCCTCTAAAACCTCATTCAGGGGTTCTTAACCTGGAGTCCATGGACCCCCCTCAAACACACACAAGGGATCCATGGGTAGAATTCAGGGTATCTTTGTACCTGGATGGGAAATATTTGGTCTTTAGTTTCACTAACCTCTAACTGAAATTCAGCATTTCCTTTCCTTATGGGTATAGGCAACAAACTCTAATATTATTAGCAGTACTTGTGACTATGTCAGCAGTAGAAATCACAGAGGCTGCATCTCACATTACAGCTGTTGCAGACATCTTCAGTTATCATTTTCGTTCATCATTTTGAAATTATAGTAGTTATTGGACCTATTACTGGATCTTGTTATTTAATGAGACACAAATACATATAACATATATCACACATAGTATATATATTTTCTAATATTTTGACACCCCTATTTCATTATGACTGGTTTCACTTGTAATCTATGTGCTTTATACTGTGCATTTGAAAATACTATTCTGAGAAGGGGTTTATATTGTTTGTGGAATGCCTTAAGAACCCCTCCTCTGTCTGTAGCCCTGAGTTGTCATTGGCCTAGAAACTTTCCTGTCACTGGCCAAGAAACCTTCTCACCAGCAGGTGGCAGTCCACTGTCACAGTGTCCCACAGGTCTGTGAACTCGACGTGTCTGGGGGATGCAGGCGGATAAGCAGCTGGCATGCCTCCCATTAAGGAGTAGAAATTGACTGAGGTTCCCAGAGAAAAAGGTTCATTCGACTGGTGGAAAAGACAATGCGTTAGGGGATGCGTGGCACTTTTCCCAAGTTCCCATGAGATTTCCCATGAGATCCTTCCACATTAATTGACACCTCTTAAATGCCAAGTGCTAGAGACGCTGAAATGAATAAGACATTGACACTGGCTTCAAAATGCTTGTCCTCCTGGGGAAACAGACCTGGTGAAGCAGAGTGTTAGTTCAGGCTGATGTAGCTCGGGAGAATCAGGGAAGACTTCCCAGTGGAGGTGATACTGAGTCTAGGAGGCCAAACTTGTATGTGCCAAAACACATGCGTTCAGAGACTGGGCTATAGTTGAGAGTGAATGGTTTATGCTCCATGAGGCTGAGAAAAGGACAGGGCCAGACCTGCATGCCAGGCTCAGGCTGACCTTTACTGCCCCGAGAGCAGTACGAAGACTGGGAAAGAGTTTACTCAGAGGGAGGACAGTTGAAATCATGAGTGTAGCAACTCAAGAGATGGGCCGAGAAGAACAGAGACAAAATCAAATGGGAATATTGGCCCACAAAGGTTGGAGACTTTAGGAAGGAAAGGGCAGACTGCAGGCTTCATGAGGGCAGGGAGTAAGACCTTAGCTGACCCCTAAACACCCAGAATCCAGCACGCTGCAACACCAAGATACCCAGTCTGGGCTTCTCATGCCATAAAGGGAGCAGTAGGGATCTGGGGGCTGTAGATTGGATGTATATTAACTCACTGTGCTACCATGCATGTTCACTAGGTCTCATTAACAAGTATGTCTTTAGTTAAAAATGAAACAGAGGGGGGCTTCCCTGTTGGCGCAGTGGTTGAGAATCTGCCTACTAATGCAGGGGACACGGGTTCGAGCCCTGGTCTGGGAAGATCCCACATGCCGCGGAGCAACTGGGACCGTGAGCCACAATTACTGAGCCTGCGCGTCTGGAGCCTGTGCTCCGCAACAAGAGAGGCCGTGAGAGTGAGAGGCCCGCGCACCGCGATGAAGAGTGGCCCCCGCTTGCCACAACTAGAGAAAGCCCTCGCACAGAAACGAAGACCCAACACAGTCAAAAATAAATAAATAAATAAATAAATTTAAAAAAATATATAAACAGTGTTTGGACAGGGAGTCCATATTGGATATGAACAACCTGTACTCCCATTCATCTATTAAGAATAAATAAAATCCTTTCAAAATCTGTTTAAAAAAAAAAAAAGAGAAACAGAGAACTTTCAATTCCAGTGATGGCAGACTAGGTCATCCTGATCAGTCCTGACACTGAGGACAATTAGAAAATCTGGACAAAAATACTGAACATGAGACAGGCTGGGACCTGGGACCCTTTGCTGCAGTGCTTGCGCCTGGGCAAATGTCTCTTCGAGCAACAGAACACAAAGAAACTACAAGGGACTAAAAACAACTGCGTACATGAGCAGACGGGGCAAGTTATGCGCAACAGGATACACAGAGGCCAAAAGAACCCACCTCTCATTTCTGAAGAGCTGGGAGCAAAAGCAGGGTACTATGTATGCCCCCTCCACACAGCACCACCAAAGGGCTGGGCACACCACCTAAGCCACCCCTCCAGGCCGGTCCTTGGACACACCCCTACCCTCACCCCATACAAGGAACCAGCGCATGCCCACCCCCCCTTCCCTGGGAGCAAGCAAGGGAAAAGCCTTGCCTGAATTTCTTGTCTAGCCTCTTATCAATATCTATTGATTAAGGAGGCCAAGAACCCTGGTTGGTAACGGATTTATGGCACCCAATGTGGGGCAGTTGTCCCCTTCCCGGGAGGGGATCCGGGCACCTCTGGGACCACCAAATGCAGCTTCCCCATGGGTGACAAGTGGCCATCTGAACGTCTTGTTTCAGCATCACCATGTTTGGTAAGTCTGCCTTCTTGGCCCCTGGGGGCCTCAGTACCCTCATTCAGGCAATGCTTTCCCCCTCTCCCTTGTCCCTTTCCCTCTCCTGATAGCTCTCTACCTCTCCTCTCTCTGTCCTCTCCTACTTCTGGCCTATCCTTCCGAGTGGACGTCGGGCAGCTACAGCATCACTCCTCTCAGCTAGTGAGACCATGCTCCCTCTGGCTGGCAATGGCTCACCTTGACAGGTGACGAGCAGAGGTGGGAGAGGTGGGAGAGGCTTGCCTCACAATGTGCAGATCCTGGTCCAGCGGGCTCTCTCTGAAGGGAGATTTATGAGAGTGATAGAGGCTCAAACCTCATACTGTGTAGTGGCTGGAAGTCCTATTGTCCTGATATTCTCACCTTTATCTTCCTGCTGTCTCTTTCTCTTTTCCAGTCTTTTCTGTCCCTCCTCCCTTTATCTCTCCCTTGATCCTTATACCTGCACTCCGGTCCCCTTTATCCTGAAAACTTCTTGTTTGTGTCTTTAAGTTTTTGTCATTGGTATCTTTGTTTTATATAGTTTTGTCTGTCCAACGGCTCCTACAAGTCTCCGCTGACATTGTGGGCATAGTGGAGCACTTAAGCCTTGAAATACAAACACAGCCCACGTTGCCTGAGACTCCAGCCTTGGGCTACTTACTGGGATTTTAAAGAAAAAAAAGGCAGTTGCGGGGGGGAGAGGAGCTTGCATCTTTCTCCTCTGCCTTTGCAATGTAACTATTCTATCTGAGCTCAAGGAGTTTGCATTTCTCTCCTCTGCTTCTGCAATGTAATTATTCTGCCTGGGCTCTCAGGAACTACCTGATCTATCTGTAGTCCCCCAAATTGAGAAGAGAAAAAAAAAAAAAGTCTTTTAAATTCAAGTGGGGTGGGAATGTAAATTGGTACAACCATTATGGAGAACAGTATGGAGGTTCCTTAAAAAACTAAATATAGAACTACCATATGATCCAGCAAGCCCACTCCTGGGCATATATCCGGAGAAAACCATAATTCAAAAAGATAAATGCACCCCAATGCACCACTATGTACAACAGCCAAGACATGGAAGCAACCTAAATGTCCTTCGACAGAGGAATGGATGAAGAAGATGTGGTACATATATACACAATGGAATATTACTCAGCCATAAAAAAGAATGAAATAATGCCATCTGCAGCAACATGGATGGACCTAGAGATGATCATACTGAGTGAAGTAAATCAGAGAAAGACAAATATCATATGATACCACTTATATGTGGAATCCACAAAAAACATGATACAAATGAACTTACTTACAAAACAGAAACAGACTCACAGATCTAGAAATCAAATTTATGGTTACCAAAGGGGAAACGTGGAGGGAAGTGATAAATTAGGAGACTGGGATTAACATATACACAATACTATATATAAAATAGATAAACAGCAGGATCTACTGTATAGCACAGGGAACTCTACTCAATACTCTGTAATAACCTATATGGGAAAAGAATCTGAAAAACAATGGATATATATATTGGGCTGGACAAAATGTTGGGTTTTTCCATAATATATGTATACTTTTCCCAATATATGTATAACTGATTCACTTTGTTGTACACCTGAAACTAACACAGCATTGTGAATCAACTATACTCCAATACAAATTTAAAAAAAATTTAAAAAATACATTCAAGTGGGAAAACTATGAGACATTCTGTCTTTATGTAAAAATTAACTTGTCTAGCTTAAGTCTCTGGGTTTAATTAATACAGACATGTCTTTAGAGTCATTAACATTAAGTATAATATCAATACTTTTATTGTACCTAAGGTTACTGGAAGTCAATAAGTGCATATTGTTTCTGTTATAAAATCTGTCAACAAGTAGAATAACCTGATATAATTAAACTTTTAAGTAAATATAACTGGGATAAGAGCTTTTTGGTAAACTCTATAGGAATAATTATGTTTTGGAAATGTCCATCTAAATAGTCCCTCCAAATTTTGGTAACTTGAAACTAAACTAAGTTGAATGATAGGAATCCACTGAGTATCCAGGCCATTTCAAATAAGATGAAATATTGGAACATTAATTGCTAAACAGGTCTAAATTTACCTACTACTGTCTTCTTGCAAGAGGGAAACTAAAAATGTTTGGGGTCATTAGACACATGTCTTGCACCACATTAACGAAAGAAATTGTGCTTTGGGAAGACAGAAGTTTCTAGAGGTTATGGGATATTCCAATCAAGGAATGCTACTGTAAAAGACAGTTCATGGTTGCTTAAGGAAAGTAGGATGTGTGTTTTCAGAAAAGAAGGTATGAGGAACGAAAATATATTTTGTTAAAAGGAAAAAGGTGATTTTGTCCTAGATCTGGTTATTTCTGAATGGGAAAAGAATAAGGGACAAAATATGGCTACAGAAATTTGCAGTAGATTTGTGGAAAAGGAACAATTGAAAAAGAATTTTGTATGTGGTCAGGACTTTCTAAGGCTGGATTAAATTTAATTAGGTAAATGGATTTTAAGAGTAGGCTGATGCAAGTCTGGATTTGGTTTCTCTCTCTCATAAGAGGACAAAGTTTTCCTGGAATGCTGCTTTTGATAACAGATCATGTGAGTTTCTGTGCCTTTAAGTGATCTGTATTTATTTTTGAAATCTTTTTTCCACCTTAGCTCAAGAAATAAGTACTGTTTCACAGCAACCTATGATCCTGTCTGACCAGGTGTTTTAAAACTTCTTGAAATTTTTGACAGGCTTCCCAAATATCAAATTCTAATTGAAATTCTTTTGACCTCCAGCTAACTTTGGGGTGCTTCAAGGGACCCCTGGAGCATCCCAAAGAGAAATCCTAAACTAATTGGGTTCATTTGATATGTTAAATTACATGGGAAACACTGTCCAAACTCGCTGTTGCCTGTGTCAGATGGAATCATCAGGCTCTCCCCAATTTTATTGTAGCCACCAAACAGATAGAGGAAAGGGTTCTGGGTTCTTCTGCTGCCTAGACTCTCACCTTACTCTATGTCCAAAAGAAAAAAAAAAACGGAAAAAACAGTCCCCTGGGGGAATACTCCCACCTCTAGGCCCTCAGGTCCTGACCCCTGTGGCATTTTCCGTTGTGCCTAACTCCAATTCCTCCAGGAGTTCCTTTTTGCACCTCTAGGACCCCCATCACTCCAGGCCTTGGCAGCCCACTGTTACAGATTACATATTGGGCTGGCCACTTCCAAGTAGCCCGCATCGTAGGCTTTACAGATGCTCAATCTCAAGGAATACATCCCAGCATAGGGAAACTTATAGGAACATTCTCTCTTACTTGTCAGCACGTCATGGTTATTCTGGCCCACTGGTGCACCCTGGATGAAAAGAAGGGTATACTAAAAAAGGCCAGGGAACATGCAGATGGCCTACTGGCCACCAATCTACCCCACCAAATTTATCAGGTGGGTGGGGATGCAGTCCCAGAACATGACCCACACTGGGACTATGAAGATCGTGTAGGCCAGGCTAGGATGAGACATTATATTACTTGTCTATCAGAAGGAATGAAAAGGTGCATGGTGAAGCCTGTAAATTTTGATAAGGTCTGAGAGGTTACACAAGAAAAAGATGAAAACCTGGCAGTCTTCCTGACCCGGGTGACAGAGGCATTCAGGAAGTACACCAATACAGACCCTGAGCCCACAAAAGGAAGGACACTGTTGGCCATGCATTTTATCACCCAGGCTACTCTTGATATCAGGAGAAAATTACAAAAGCCTGAGGCTTGGCCCCAAACCCCGTTGTCAACCTTGGTAGAGGAGGCCTTCAAGGTCTAAAATAACCAAGACTTAACGGAGGAAGCCAAGAAGGATAAGAGGCTAATAAAGAAAACGCAGCTTTTGGCTGCTCTGATTCACCCACCACCTCCAGGGGATCCTGGAGGGCCGAGAAGGCTAGACAGACCGCCAAGAAGCCCAAACCAGTGTGCCTTTTGTTGGAAGGAGGGGCACTGGAAGGGGGAATGTCCTGTGGGACGCTGGAGGGGCAACCCCGACCGGCCCCAGGTCCCCAGGAATGTCTCAGATGAGAGACTCCCACACATGGACTGACGGGGCCCAAGCGCCTGCCGGGCTCCAGATCCCACTCAGTCCATCCTCGTCACTCCAGCGAAGCCTCGGGTCACCCTCGATGTGGCAGGTAGGAGAACTGAATTTCCTGTAGACACTGGAGCCGCCTGCTCTGTTCTGACTTGGCCGGCTGGCCTCTCCATCCATGACTGTACTGTGACGGGAGTTGATGGACAGCCAAAGGTAAGGCGATTTACGTCTCCCCTTGCCTGCAGAGTCGGGTCCGTTATTATTACTCACTCCTTTCTGTATATGCCAGAATGCCCTGTCCCCCTCCTCAGGAGAGATGTGCTAAGTAAGTTAGGAGCTAGTAGGACAGCTTAGGAGAGGGTGAAGTCCAAGGAGGTAGAGAATTCAAACAGAGAATGCATCTATTAGTAGCCCCAGATGACCCACCTGCTGGTCATCAAAATATTCCCCCAAGACATCCCCCAAGAAATCAGAGAACAAGTAGATCCTGCAGTTTGGGATACCTCGGTGCCAGGAAGGGCAAAATGTGTTCCCCCGATACAAATAAGGTTAAGGCCTGGGGAAAAATACCCCTGGAAAAGACAATATCCTTTAAAGCCTGAGGCCCTGAGGGGAATCCAACCTCTGCTCACCAAATTCCTAAAACACGGACCCATTAGGTCCTGCCAATCCCCCTGCAATACCCCCGATCCTCCCCATTCAGAACCCTAACGGGGAGTATCGGTCTGGGCAAGACTTAACAAGCAGTGAATGAGGCAGTCACTCCTATTCACCTACTGGTGCCAAACAAACCCTTACACCCTCCTCACCCAAGTGCCAGGGAGCACTCAGTATTTCTCTGTTTCGGACCTCAAAAATGCATTTTTCTGTATCCACCTACATCCAAACTCAATACCTTTTTGCCTTTGAATGGAGGGACCCTGACCTCCTGCAGGCTACCCAATACACCTGGACAGTGCTTCCGCAGGGTTTTCGGGACAGCCCCATCTTTTTGGAAATGTGTTAGCTACGGAACTGAGGGAACTGAGCCTTGAGAAGGGAACTCTGCTACAATATGTTGATGATTTATTGATAAGTAGTGAGACCAAATAAGATTCAGATCAAAATACTGTTAGGGTCCTAAATTTTCTGGCAAAAAGGGGATATAAAGTCTCTCCAACCAAGGCTCAGATCTCACAACAAGGGTTCAATATTTAGGATTTGTTTTGACCCCAGGGGCACGACCCCTGGCCATAGATCGAAAAACAGCAATTAGTGTATAACCACCCCCAACCACAAAGAGGCAGCTCCGAGGCTTTCTCGGGATGGCTGGGTTCTGTCGTATCTGGATTCCAAATTATGGCCTTACAGCAAAACCCCTATATGAGGTTCTAAAGGGAGAAGAAAGGGAAAACCTTCAATGAAATAGGGACCACCAGCGGGGCTTTGAGACTCTGAAGACTGAGTTGAGGGACTTCCCTGGTGGTCCAGTGGGTAAGACTCTGCTCTCCCAATGCAGGAGGCCCGGGTTCGATCCCTGGTCGGCGAACTAGATCCCACATGCTGCAACAAAGAGCCGGTGCAGCCAAAATTAAAAAAAAAAAAAAGACTGAGTTGAGCAGAGCACCAGCACGGGGGCTTCCAAATTTGGACAAGCCCTTTACCCTATACATTCACGAGAGGTCAGGGATAGCACTAGGACTCGTAACCCAAAAGCTGGGACCAGATCAGAGACCAGTGGTTGACTTTTCAGAACAACTGGACTCAGTGGCCCTGGGATGGCCAAGCTGCCTGCGGGCAGTAGCAGCCACAAACCTGTTGGTTAATGAGGCTTCCAAGCTCACCCTGGGACAACACTTAGATGTATTAACGCCTCATCAGGTACAATCTGTGCTGGAAGTCAAAGGACATCATTGGTTGACTGGAGGAAGGTTAACAACATGTCAGGCCCTCCTAACGGACACCCCAGACATTGCCTTAAAGGTGTGCCAAACCCTGAACCCAGCAACCCTGCATTCAGAGGTCGAGAGTGGAGACTTACTGCATCAGTGTATACAGACCAGAGAACAAACTTACTCCAGCAGGCCTGATCTTCTAGATGAACCTCCTGACAGCTCTGAGGTCGAACGGTTTACTGATAGGAGCAGTTTTCTAGAAATGGTAACCTGGAAGGCGGGGTATGCCATAGTTGGTCTAGATGAAGTCATAGAAGCCAAGGCCCTGCCACCCCAGACATCAGCCCAGAAGGCTGAACTAACTGCATTAATGAGAGCTTTGCAATTAGGGAAGGATAAGAAATTAAATATTTTTACTGACTCTAAATATGGGTTCCACGTGCTACATGCTCATGCTGCCATTTGGAAAGAAAGGGGAATGTTAACCGCTAGAAATTCCCCCATAAAACATAAAGATTTGATCTTGGATCTTTTAGAAGCGGTGCAGCTCCCGACCCAGGTGGCAGTAATCCACTGTAGGGGCCATCAGAGGGATGGATCCTTTGTGAGCCAAGGGAACAGCAAAGCTGATCAAATTGCAAAACAGGCAGCTCGACTGTAGGAACCCGAACAAGTTATGGCCCTAGTGATTGGCCCCCGTGAACTCCCTAGCCTCCCCCAGTATTCCCCATAGGAACAGGAAAATGCTGAGAACTGGGGCTATGAGAAAGGAAGCACAGGCTGGTACAAAAAGGAGGATAAGGTTCTAATCCCTGAGGCCCAACCATGGAAACTCACTAAGAGCTTACATGACGCCACCCACTATGGGAGGGATGCACTGTGGAACTTGATGCAAAAGACTCTTTCAGGGACGGGGCTTAAAAGAACAGTAAAACAAGTAACGCTTGCCTGTGGTTTATGTGCCCGGAATAACCCACAGGCCCATCCAATCCCCTCTTCGTTACTCAGGCCAATTCAACACGGAGGGACATATCCGGGGGAAGACTGGCAGATAGATTTCACCCAAATGCCCCCGCGATCAGGATATAAATATCTTTTGCTGTTTGTTGATACTTTCACAGGATGGGCTGAAGCCTTCCCCACGCAATCTGAAAAGGCTATGGAAGTCTGTAAGTCCCAATTAAAAGGAATAATTCTTTGGTTTGGACTTCCAAAGTCCCTCTAAAGCGAAAATGGGTCTGCTTTTATAGCCAAAATCACACAGGGGTTCACAACCGCCCTAGGGATAGACTACAAGCTACACATCTCTTAGCACCCACAGTCTTCAGGGAAGGTAGAGAAAATGAACCATCCTTTAAAGAAAACCTTAGCAAAGCTCTACCAAGAAACTCATGAACCCTGGACCAACTTCTTCCTATTGCACTCCTCGGGGTCTGTGTAGCTCCCAGGAGTGGTCTGAGTCTTAGCCCATTTGAAATGACCTATGGGAGGCCTTTTCTAACTACTGACATTCTACTGGATGAGGAAGTGAACCAGGCCCTGAGATACATTATTAATCTAGGACAAGTTCAGAAGGCAATCCAAGACTATGCCCACAGGGCACTGCCAGCTCCCACTAAAAATATAGAGGAAGGAGCAATTCCTTCACAAATAAACCCTGGGGACCAAGTTCTTCCTAAAGCCTGGAAAGAGGGGTCCCCCGAAGGCCAACTATTGCCAAAATGGACGGGCCCCTATAAAGTAACTTTAACCACCCCCACTGCTGTCAACCTGCAAGGGACAGCTAGTTGGGTACATTTGTCCAGACCAAAGCTTTTACATCCAGAAATCCCGCAGGTCGCAAAAGAAGAACAATACACCTGTGAGCCAGTGGAAAATCTGAGATACCCATTCAGAAGACAGGCACCATCGACAAGATACTTTGTGTGATAACTAATACTTCCTACCGCACCTGGAAATACACGCCCAGGCAGAGTGGCTTCATAATTTTGGTAGGGGTGATATCTCCTCCACTGTCTGGTCAGCAGTTAAAGAAGTCCTCCAGAAGTTAAGCTGGTTCCTTGCCTTTCTAGGCCCTTTAATGGCTATCGTTGTCCTTCCCCTTTTTGGCCCTTGTTTATTTAACTTTTTGGTTAAGTTTGTGTCTTCTAGTCTCCAACAGTTTCAAGTAAGACTCATAATGGCTTAAGGAATTCAGCCCATTCCAGCGGAGGATGGCCCAGGTCCCTACAGGTCCTTGGAACAGTCAGCAACTGTACCTCTAGGGTAGGCTAGGGCCTACAGCCCCTGTCCAGCAAGAAGAAGTTTCAGAAGAACAGACCTTTGGCTCCTTACCCCTTAAGAATAAGGGGTGTAGAATCCCTTAGGGGGGGGAGAGACAGGGGATGAGACAAGGGACCTGGGACCCTTTGCTACAGTGCTGCAATGCTTGCACCTGGACAAATGTCTCCTCAAGCAACAAAAAACAAAGAAACTATAAGGAACTAAAAATAACTGCATGCATGCCCACGCAGTTGGGGCAAATTATGGACAACAAGATACAAAGAGACCAAAAAAACCCAACTGCCACTTCTGAAGAGCCGGGAGCAAAAGCAGGGAGACAGGAGCAAAAGAAGGGTACTGTGCACACCCCCTCCACACAACACCACCTAAGGGGTGGGCAAACCACAGTTTGGGCCCCGACCGTTGGACACACCCCTACCCTCACCCCATATAAGGAACCAGCTCGGTCCCCGCTCAGCAAGCGAGCGAGAGAGCAAGGGAACCTGTTATTTGTTTTCACTCTCCCCCTGCTGCAGCAGGGGCCCCAATAAAGCCTGGCCTAAATTTCTTGTCTGGCCTCTTATCAATTTCTATTGATTAAGGAAGGCCAAGGACCCTGGTCAGTAACAAACACATCTGCTTGAAGGCATATGAGAACTACAAGATAGTGAAGAATTACCAGGCTAGGATTCAAGCAAGGATGGAGAGCCAGAGGGATGATGCTGGTATTTTACCCTGGGAGCATTTGCTGATCCCAGAGTGGATAACAGAAATGTGGAGGTGAGCTTTTGACAACCTCCCAGGGCCAAGAGCACAAGGATTAGAAGCCTGATAAGGGCAGGGCAGAGGGGACCCAAGTGAAACCATTGCCTCTGTAGGGCCCTCAAAGGCTACACCCATGAATAACAGTAAACCTGATGTTAACAGGCCTCATAGGTACTATAGTTCTCCTTCAAATAATCAAAACCCCTAAAATTGGCCTCGGGTGATGCAGTATTGCTAGTGCTCACAAGCTCCAGGCAGAAGCAAAGGTGAATCCTCTCTGAAGGGGAACAACATCTTAGGTTTCAATGATTTCTGCAAACAATTTTACAAATAAAATGTCTAGCACACAATTAAAAAATAACTAGGCACATAGGAAAATATTAAAGCTAAAGCTGGCAGAAACAATGAACATTAGAAGTTGACCAACAGGGGTGCCAGATACTGGAGTAATCTGAGTATAAAATCACTGTGTTTACTGTCTTTGAGGAGACAGAGGACGTGATTCGAAATTTTCAGCAGAGAGCTAAAAACAGAAGTTTAAAAAGGAACCAAGTGTTCTAAAACGAGGTAGTGGTAATGGTTGTGTAACTCTGAATATACTAAAAAACAAACAAACAAATCCACTGGTTGTACAGGCATACCTTATTTTATTGTGCTTCGCTTTATTGCACTTTGCAGATACTGTGTTTTTTACAACTTGAAGGTTTGTGGCAACCCTGGATTGAGCAAGTCTAGAGGCACCATTTTTCCAAGAGCATTTGCTCACTTCGTGTCTCTGCTTCACATTTGGGTAATTCTCACACTACTTCAAATTTTTTCACTGTTATTGTATTTGTTATGGTGATCTGTGATAAGTGATCTTGGATGTTACTATTGTAATTGTTTTTTAATTTTCAGCAAGAAAAGTATTTTTAATTAAGGTTTAATTAAGCATTTTTAGATATAATGCTGCTGCACATTTCACAGATGACAGTATAGTGTAAACATAACTTTTATATGCACTGGGAAGCCACAAAATTCATGTGACTCACTTTATTGTGATATTCACTTTATTGCAGTCTGGAACTGAACCCACAATATCTCTGAGATTTGCCTGTATAATTTTAAAGGGTGAATTTTATGGTATATGAATTATATCTCAAGAAAAGTTTTATTAAGAAAAAAAAGAAACAAGTAAAAAGTCTAGACATGAAACAAGAATAACTGAAATGAAATATTCAGTGTATAGGCACAATAGTGGATGTTGTCATAAGCCTCCAACAATCATTAAATTAGTTTGGAGCTCTATCCTTCCTACCTCTACTTGTCCATGTCTTCTCACTTTGGATGAGACTTTGAAAATTTTGCAAAACCTTTTTCTTACCAATTCCAAGAGAGAGGAAACATGCTAAAAAATTGATGAAACGGTAGAACCAGTAAGATGGGTTGACTCTTCCTTCAGGACATCAAAAAACTAGTAGAGACAAAGCTGAATCAACTGGAATCTCTCTCTTAGTGATTTGAACTGGGGTATACTCAGAGAACAACCAGTTAGAAATGGAAATTGAGAGGCTGAAATACCATGACATAGCGAGGGATCAGAGAGACCATGAGGGTCCAAGTGCAAGCTGAAGTTGGAAAGGAGCTGAAACTCAAGGGTGATTCCTGAATTTCTGGCTTTGGTGACCGGGTAGATAGAGGTAGCATTTACAGAGTTAGAAAAGATGGGCACAGGACACTGGTGTACTGAAGAGAGGGAATCAAAAGTTCAATTTTAAAGTGAGACCTCCAAAAAAACCAAGTTTAATTTTGCACATGTTAAATTTGAGATGCCTATGACACAACCAAAGAGGGATGTTGCTTGTCTACATACATCTGGGGCTCGGAGGAAATGTCCGGGCTGGGGATATAAATTTGAGAATAGGGTATGAAGTGGGTAGTTGAGAAAAATGAAGTAGGAGAGACAGACCAGAGAGATATATGTAAACTATGAAAAGAAACAGAGATTTTATCCTGAAGGTCATGTGTGACATCGGCTTTATGTTGGAGACAGGTGACTGCTGCAACATAAAGAACATACTGGAGCAGCAGAAGGGTGGTAAGTAGGGCCTTTACAGTAATCCAGGTAAGAGATGGGAATTCTCATATGCAGTTTTATATCCTAACTTTTTCCCCTTACATCATAAGCATTTTAACACCACCACTAAAAGTTCTCGGGAAACACATAGTTTGAAATGGCTAAGTAACCTACCCACCTGTGAATGTACATAATCTATGTATAACCACTATTATATAGTTAGGCATTTTGGCTATTTTCAGTTTTTTGTTAGGAACCTTAATTCTTTCACATCCTCTGTGCTAGGTAAAACCATTTTCCCCTGCCTTGGTGACAAAATCTCTGGCAAATATCATTGTTTTTCTAAAATTATTTTGGCAAGTCTAGTTACCAAGTTTTACTTTCACGTTTGATTTAAACTTTTTCTCATCCAGCTCAAGCTTAAACTAGACTTAGAAGCTTGCAGTGAAAGAGACAGGAATGGTCGGGATGATACTCACCAACTGCACCATTTGATTCCCTATATTTCAAATATTTTCAAGTGATATGACCAATCAGGGGTTACTATTCAACATATATAAACAGCTAATACAACATCAAAAAAACAAACAACCTGATTAAAAAATGCGCAGAAGAACTGAATAGATATTTTTCCAAAGAGGAAATGCAGATGGCCAACAGGCACATGAAAAGATGCTCAACATCACTAATCATCAGGGAAATGCAAATCAAAACCACGATGAGGTATCACCTCACACCTGTCAGAATGGCTAAAGAACACAAATAACAAACGTTGGTGAGGATGTGGAGAAAGAGAACCCTTGTACACTGCTGGGGGGAATGGAAATTGGTGCAGCCACTGTGGAAAACAGTATGGAAGTTTCTCAAAAAACTAAAAATAGAACTACCATATGATCCAGCAGTTCTACTCCTTGGGTACATACCCAGAAAATACAAAAACACTAATTTGAAAAGATACATATACCCCAGTTTTCATAGCAGCATTATGTACAACAGCCAAGATATGGAAGCAATCTAAGTGTCTGTCAACAGATGAATGGATAAAGAAGATGTGGTGTGTATGTATATGTGTGTGTGTATATATATGTATATACACACACACATATACATACATGCACACACACACACACACAATGGAAAAGAATTAAATTCTGCCATTTGCAGCAACATGGAAGGACTTGGAGGGCATTATGCTAAGTGAAAGAAGTCAGAGAAAGACAAATACTGTATGATATCACATATACGGAATCTAAAAAAATACAACAAACTAGTGAATATAACAAAAAAGAAGCAGACTCACAGACATAGAGAACAAAGTAGTAGTTACCAGTGGGGAGAGGGAAGGAGGGAGAGGCAATACAGGGTTAGGGGATTAAGAGGTACAAGCTATTAGGTATAAAATAAACCACAAGGATATACTGTACAACACGGGGAATACAGCAAGTATTTTATAATAACTATAAGTGGAGTATAACCTTAAAAAATTGTGAACCACTGTATTATATACCTGTAACATATAATATTATACATCAACTATACTTCAATTAAAAGAAAAAAAAAATCACCCAGGAAGCTGTGTGTTCAAGATATTGCAGAACAAGACGGTGGATCCTCTAATGACTTTAGCCCCCAGTGACCATGTGGAGCACAGCCCTCTGTCAATCCACACAGGACATGAGGCATAAGAAATCATAAACTTTATTGTGATAAGCTGCTGAGATTTTAGGGTTGTTTGCTAGTACAGTATAACCTAGCCTGTCCCAACTAATCTGCCTCTTCATCATTTCTGCCACGTGGCTCTTCTCTTCTTCCCCACGCACTATGTTGTGCCTGGCTCCTCCAGGACTGGAGGAGTAAAAGAGGAGTTAAGGGGGGAAGGAAAGGTAAGCACTTATAGTGGATACCCCTGGTGCTCCACCCAGATCCCCCTTAAAGGTTTCTCTTTGCCCCTCCCCCAGCTTGTGTCTTTTGCTTCTAACAGCCCACACCTGAGACTCTTCAAAGGCCTACTCAAGGGCTACTGGAGCCACTGTGCCCACAGGCAGAGTCAGAAGTGCTCGGGGAATTTACATCCACCCACCCTGAGACGGGCCTTAGCCAGTGACTGACTGGTGTGGGAGTATGAAAGCCCAGCTTCCTGGCAACAGTCAGGACAAAAACTCTGAGGCCCAATTTATGTTCCAAAGTTCCCCTGCGGCATCAAGCTGAAGCTACCCTCTATGGGACTTTGAGATCACACACTTGCTTTGCTTTGCTTTTCCCCTCCTGTATCCTGCTTCTCCTATTCATTTTCCAGTTTTTCCTGGGAGCATTTCCTAAATAGATTACTTGCACACAAAGTCCCATTTCATAGTCTGCTTCTGAAGAACCCTACCTAAGACATTTGGAACTCGTAGTGGTCACAGGAAACAGACTCTAAGGACGAGATTTTGGAATCTGATCACTTGCTGGTCAGATGGCAATAAAGATGCCATCACTGATGGTAAGTGCAGTGTTATTATCACCTGATATGCCATAACACTGACATTACTAAAATATGTACCTGTGGTAAACTGGAATCAGATACAACTGAAAAGAGTTGTATGGGCTTGTGCAATACAAAGGAAACAATAACTTAAAGGACTATGGAATTAGTTCATTATTGCTGGATGCTACTGATGCATGGAAGAGAGAAAACGACAAGCTCAGGGCAGACAATTACCAACTTAAGGCAAGATGTGAAAATCAGAAGGTCTCACTAACAGCTTTCAAAAAAGACTGTCATCTACTGTAGCTGGAAGGTAAATTGTGCTAAAGACCAGGCACAAGACTATGCTGTAAGAATAGTAGAATTTCAGCAGTGGCTAACTTTACAGCCTCAATAAGTCTCCTACACCAAAGTTAGGCCCCTGATAGGGATGAAGTGGGATGCTGAGACTTGGGATAGGGATATCCAGAAAGATGCACTTGAGAATATTGAACCTGAGATCCATTTGAACATTCTGGGCATGCAAAAGTGAATTACTTCCCCTCACTAGAAGACAACAGCAGCACCCCTCCTTGCAGGAACTATGCAGAGGTCTTACCTGAGGCAGATGTCCTGCAAAACAGTACCTGCCTTCCTCAAGATCTTCCTCCACATCCCCTTCTGGACCCTAGGCCAATAACTAGGGTTAAGTCTCAGCACGACCCAACTGGGGAAGTGCTGGCCTGTTAAGGGTGGAAAAGAATTATTCACCAAAGGAGCTACAGGACCAGGCTAATATGTAGCAGCAAAAGCCAGGAGTGCTTGCCTGCAAAGGTACTGAGGACGCTGAACCAGGGTCAGGGGTGGTGGACTATTAGTCTGATTAAAGGAGTGTTTGTTGACATGGAGATACTTTTCCAGGACTCAATGTTTAATATGCTGACAAGAGGCCTTGGAACTGATCCTAATAGTAAGATAGTGTTTAGATACTTGGAAAGCTGATGCCCACGTTAAGTGAGGTACTATGATGGAACTACCATGACAGTGCTGAGAAGGGGAGTAAAAGTTCCAAAACTAAAGCACATCAAAGACTCATCATTAAAGCAGGGATTCTGGAGGTCAGGTAATATATGTAGTCCTGGCTCCGGACTTTGTTACAGTGGGTCCGAAGTCTTCACAGATATATCTGATAATCATTTCCTCAGTACCTAAATGTATAATCAGGTTGTACATACTTAGCATCTGGAAGAACCCTCACATTAGTTCCTTGACCTATGTAATAAGGACTATTATAGTAGAAAAGGCCAAATGAAAGCCCCTGAACTGTTATCTTCCTCCCCATCACTCCGAATCTGGCTAAGATAGTAAATCACTAACAATACTGCCTCTTGGGTCAAATGCTGTGCTAACCTAAAAAACTTAAAGGATGCAAGGATGGTAGTCCCCATTATATCTTATTTTTTATTATTATTATTATTTTTTAAAAGTATTTGTTTATTTATTTATTTATGGTTGTGTTGGGTCTTCGTTTCTGTGCGAGGGCTTTCTCTAGTTGTGGCAAGCAGGGGCCACTCTTCATCGCGGTGTGCGGGCCTTTCACTATCGCGGCCTCTCTTGTTGCGGAGCACAGGCTCCAGACGCGAAGGCTCAGCAATTGTGGCTCACGGGCCCAGCTGCTCCGCGGCATGTGGGATCTTCCCAGACCAGGGCTCGAACCTGCGTCCCCTGCATTGGCAGGCAGATTCTCAACCACTGCGCCACCAGGGAAGCCCTATATCTTATTTTAATTTACCAGTCTGGTCCCTGTCAAAACCAGATAGATATGGCAGATGACAGAGGTCTATGCAAACTTAGCTAAGGGGCAGCCACACGGCAACTGCTATGCTGGATTGGTATCTATACTGGAAGGAAGCAACACAGCCTCTCTTACACAGTATGTGGCTATTGACCTAATATTCCAATATTGATCAGAAAGGAAGATCAGAAACAATTTGCATTTACAGATGGACAACAGTATATATCGACAATCTTACCTCAGGGCTCTCCTGTGAACTCTCCTGTTCTCTGTCAAAACACAGTCCAAATGGACCTTGATCTTCTGGACCTTCCATGTATCATCACAGTGGTCCATTATATGGATACATAATATTAATTGGACCTGATGAGCAAGAAGTGGCCATTACTCTCTATGTCCCAGTAAGACCATGTGCTCCAAGAGGCTGGGAGATAAAAATCTTACTATGCAAGTGGAGTTTTGAAGTGCTCAATGATCCAGGGCATGTTATGCCAGGACATCCCCTTTAGGGTATAGGTATTATTATTGCACCTTGCAACTCCTAATGCTAAGAAAGAAGCACCATGCTTGCCAAGCCTCTTCCAGTTTCAGAGATGGCACATTCTGCCCTTGAGAATATTGCTCCAACCCATTCACTGAGTTACTTAATAGGCTACCAGTTTTGAGCCCCATTAATGCCTCTCCTTCAGCTGATATCTATGGCTTCATTGGGAGAGGAAGGTTCTCTCCACCAGCTGATGGAGAAGGAAAAAACCTAGGTATACTCTGAGTGATGAGTAAATCTGACCTTCCCACAGATAACAACTACAAACTCTGGACCAATATGGAAAATAAAAACAAAAACACAACAACAACAAATGATGACCTGAAGACACTAGAGAGTATATAAAAGCAGGTGTATACTGGAGGGGAGTTGGAACTTGAAAGAAGAGAATAGTATGAGATGAGTTTCCAATATTTGTGGCTTTTAGCCTGAGGGTAGGGTGCAGTTGGTGCTATGCAAGGCAGCTCAAACCCTGAAAGAAAATTCTCAGTCTTTTTGGCCTTAAAAACCAGAGAACAAACTTCAGGACAATTATGTGGCTGTAAAGTGAGGACGGATATCCCAGAAAGGAGAGGGTGAGAGAGGAGAAGCCCCAGATTGTGTGTATAAGCTTTGTCCAAACTCTAGTTGACCCCTAAACTATGCATGCACAGGGCTGACTGCAAGCAGCCCAGCCAAGAATAAAAGAACTGAACTGAGATGTGAGCTGATGTCCAGCAGACAGAGTTTACTGCCCCAAATTACTTAACATACAAACAGGGAAATGTGACCCACTCTGTGGAGAAAAGACAGGCCATAGAGACCAATTTTAAGATGACCAGATGTTGAAATTTGCAAAGATCTTAAAATGTTTATTATAACAATACTCGATGGCATGAAGGAAAACAGATTTGCAACGAATGAGAGTTAGGAGAATGAATATTTAAAAAAAAATAAATTCTAGAATTGAAAAAAACACAATATCTGAAGTAAAAAATTCACTGGATGGAGTTAACAGCACAATGGAGGTGACAGAGGAAAGACTCAGTAAAAGAAATTACCCAATCAGAAGAGAGAGAGAAGAAAGATGAGGAAAAAAGTGAACAGAGACTCAGGGACCTGTAGGACAATCTCCAGAAAGAGGAGACAGAGAAAGGCCTGAAAAATATTTGCAGAAATGACTGATATTGCCCCAAGTCTGGTGAAGGATATAAATTTAAAGATTCAAGGTCAGCAGATCTTAAGCAGAATAAGCATGAAGAAAACCATGCCCAGGCACATCATAGTCAAATTGTTGAAACCGAAGATTAAAAAAAAGTCTTGAAAGCAGCCAGAGAAAAATGTGACAAATTACATACAGGAGAACAACAACCTGAATGAGTACTGACTTCTCATCAGAAAAGATGGAGGCCAGAAGACAAATGGAGTGGGTTGAAGTGTGGTCCCAAAAAAGATGTGTCTGGGATTTGGTTCAAGACAGCAATGTAGGAGGATCCTGTACTCACCTCTTCCCACAGACACCAATTCTACAGCTACACATGGAAAAATTTCCTCTGTAAGAGACCAATACTAGCTGAGTGATGGCTACACATCAGGTGAACAAGAAAAAACCCACATCAAAGCAGGTAGGAGAGGCTGAGACACGATTTTGCCATAAACTCCACCCTTGGCTTACAAATCCACAATTAGGAGGTATCTCAAAACCCCAAGCTTCTCCCTGAGGAGCGAAGGCTTTGAACCCCACATCTGGCACCCCAATATTTAAGACCTGCACCTGAGAGACAAGCCCTTCAAAAATCTGGCTTTGAAAGCCAACAGGGCTTGCCTTCATGAGACCCACAAGTCTTCAGCAAACTGAGAAATCATTCTTGAAGGGTTCACACTGGCAGACTCACCCACCCCAGGGCCCAGCACAGAGGCAGCTGATTGAAAAGCACACAGACTTTCTGTGAAAGAGGCTTATTTGCTTATCTTAAAGCATCGGCCGGAAAGAAAGGCATCTAATTTAACACACATGGAGGGGTTTGCTGAGATATTTTCCAAAGGTAGAGGCTGATGGTTACCATCTCTGCACCCTCCTCTGCCCTGTTCCAGCTTGCCTGTGACTCCCAGAAAGAAGCTTACACCCTCATTTGGCACCATGAATTTGCTGCTGCCACCCACCCTGGGTACACCTCAAGGTTGCCTGGCTCTGGTGGCCAGGGGGATTTATGCTCAAGGGTCCCACAGGACTGTAAAAACAAATAAAGAGTTCTTAACCAGCTATACCCCAGGGCACAGCAGAGAGGCAACAGACTGAGGCACCTAGTCTTTCTGTGAAATAGGTCTAGTAGTTTATCTTCATAGCTGTAGCCTGAAGAACAGGCTTCTTATTAAACACACATCTAAGGGCTGGCTGTAATTTTCTTCAGAGACCTTGGAGGGCAGGTATATCTTCCTGCTCTCCCTCTACCATGCTCCAGAGGGCCAGTATTCCCCAGAGGGGAGCTTGTACATGCATCTGGTATCCCAGACTTTACACTGGGTGCCCCGTTTTTGTGGCTGCTGCCCGGGGTATGGCCTGTGATCACCTGGCTGTCAAGGCCAGTGGAATGGCGCTTGTTTCTGGGTCCCATGGGGCTATAACAGTCAGAGATAGTTCTTGAGCACCTACCACTTCCAGCGTACAGTGCAGACAACAGACTGAAACAGACCTCCAGTTTTTCTGTGAAAGAGGCCTGTTTGCTTCTCCTGGAGCTCTGGTCTGAGGGGCAGGCTTCTGGTTTGGCACGCATCTCAGAGCCTACTGAGGTGCTCTCCTGGAATGAACGCTGGTGGACAGTATCTTTGTGTTCCCCCTCTGCCTCACTTTAGGTCATCAGTATCTCCCAGAAAGGAGCTTATACACTTGTCTGGCACCCTAATTTTTGCAGCTTCTGCCCAGGGACACTTCTAGATCACCTGGTCCTGGTGGTCAGTGGGGTTTACACTCACAGTCCCAAAGGACAGCATATACCTGCATACTTTAAAAGCTGCTGGCTGAGGGTCTGACTTCCAATCAGCCTGAATCTAGGTGCTGACTGAGATCCTTCCCTTTGGGACACTGACAGGTCTTGGCAGGTCCCTCAACTACAGGGAGCCACTAGAAATAATGTAGGTTGCTTGGACAATCACAAAGGTTTGGGGAGACAACCAAGAGCTAGCGCAAAGTTGAACAATAAATTTCATCGCTATATAAGGCCACTCCTTCAAGACTGGTAGAGGTAGCTGTTTTATCTAATGCACAGAAACCAACACTGAGAGTGTAGAAAAATGAAGATACAGAGAAATATGTTCCAAACAAAAGAACAAGATAAAAACCTCAGAAAAAGGGGACTTCCCTGGTGGCACAGTGGTTAAGAATCTGCCTGCCAATGCAGGGGACACGGGTTTGAGCCCTGGTCTGGGAAGATCCCACATGCCGCGGAGCAACTAAGCCCATGCACCACAACTACTGAGCCTGCGCTCTAGAGCCCACGAGCCACAACTACTGAAGCCCGCGCGCCTAGAGCCCGTGCTCTGCAACAAGAGAAGCCACTGCAATGAGAAGCCCGCGCACCATAACGAAGAGTAGCCCCTGCTCGCCGCAACTAGAGAAAGCCCGCATGCAGCAATGAAGACCCAATGCAGTCATAAATAAATAAATAAATTTATTTTTAAAAAAACCTCATAAAAAGACCTTAAGGAAGTGGAGATAAGCGATTTCCCTGATAAAGAGTTCAAAGTAATGGTAATAAAGATTCTCACTGATTTCAGGAGAGGAATGGATGAACAAAGTAAGAATTTCAACAAAGAGGTAGAAAATATAAGAAAGTACCAAACAGAAGTCACAGAACTGAAGAATACAATAACCGAACTGAAAAACACAATAGATGAGTTCAAAAACAGACTAGATGAAGCAGAAGAAAGGATCAGTGAACTTGAAGACAGGGCAGTGGAACTCGCCTAATCAGAGCAGAGAGAAAAAAAAAAGAACGGGGGGGAGGGATAGTTACGGAGTTTGGGATTGACATGTACACACTGCTTCATTTAAAATGGATAACCAACAAGGACCTTCTGTATAGCATGGGGAACTCTGCTCAATATTATGTAACAACCTAAATGGGAAAAGAATTTGAAAAAGAATAGATACATGTATATGCATAACTGAATCACCTTGCTGTACACCTAAAACTAACACAACACTGTTAATCAACTATACTCCAATATATAATAAAAAGTTAAAAAAAAAGAATGAAAAAAAGTGAAGATAGCTTAAGGGACAACATCAAGCAGACTAGCATTTGCATTATAAGGATCTCAGAAGGAGAAGAGAGAGAGAAAGGAGTAGAAAACTTATTTGAAGAAATAATGGCCAAGAACTTTTCTAACCTGGGGAAGGAAACAGACATCCAGTTCCAGGAAGCCTGAAGAGTTCCAAAGACGACGAACCCAAAGAGACCCACACCAAGACACATAATTAGCGTCAAAAGTTAAAGACAAGGAAAGAATCTTAAAAGCAGCAAGAGAAAAACAACTTGTTACATACAAGAGAACCCCCATAAGCCTGTGAGCAGATTTTTCAGCAGAAACCTTGTAGGCCTGAAAGAAGTGGCATGGGACATTCAAAGGGCCAAAAGAGAAGAAAAGCCAACCAAGAATACTCTACTTGGCAAAGATTTCATTAGAATTGAAGAAGAGATAAAGAGTTTTCCAAATATGCAAAAGCTAAAGGAGTTCATCACCACTAAACTGGCCTTACAAGAAATATTAAAGGGACTTCTTTAAGCTGAAATGAAAGGGTATAATTAGTAACAAGAAAACATATGAAAGTATAAACCTCACTGGCAAAGGTAAATATAGAGTAAAATTCAGAATAATCTAATCTTGTGAAGGTGGTGGGTTAATCACTTATAAAGCTAGTATAAAGGTTAAAAGACAAAAGTAGTAAAAATAACTATAACTACGATAAATTGTTAAGGGATACACAAGATAAAAAGGTGTAAACTGTGACATCAAAAACATGAAAAATGGTGGGGGAGAGTAAAACTGCAGAGCTTTAGAATGCATTCAAACTTAAGTTGCTATTAACTTGAAATAGACTGTCGTAAATATAATTAGTTATTCTGTGTAAGACTCACGATAACCAGAAAGCAAAAACCTATAGTAGATACACAAAAGATAAAGGAATTTAAGCATACCACTACAGAAAACCATCAAATCACAAAAGAAGAGAGCAAGAGAAGAAGAAAAACACAGAAGAATTACAAAAAAGACAGAAAGCAATTAACAAAATGGCAATAAGTACATATGTCAATAATTAGTTTAAATGGAAATGGACCAAATTCTCCAACTAAAAGTCACAGAATGGCTGAATGGATAAAAAAGCAATACCCATCTATATGCAGCCTACAAGAGACTCACTTCAGATGTAAGGACACACACAAACTGAAAGTGAAGGGATGGAAAAAGATATTCCACGTAAATGGAAACCAAAAGAAAGCGGAGGGTAGCTATACTTATATCTGACAAGATAGACTTTTAAGACAAAGACTACTAAGAGACAAAGAAGGATAAAGGGGTCAATCCAAAAAGAGGATATAACATTTGTAAATATTTATGCACCCAACAATGGAGTACCTAAAAATATAAAGCAAATATTAACAGACCTAAAAGGAGAAATGGAAAGCAATACAATAAGAGTAGGGGACTTTAATACTCCACTTGCATCATTGGATAGATCATCAATATCATACACCATATTAACAAACTGAATAATAAAAACCATATGATCATCTCAATAGATGCAGAAAAAGCTTTTGACAAAATTCAACACCCATTTATGATAAAAACTCTCCAGAAAGTGGGCACAGAGGGAACCTACCTCAACATAATACAGGCCATATATGACAAACCCACAACAAACATTATTCTCAATGGTGAAAAACTGAAAGCATTTCCTCTAAAACCAGGAACAAGGGACTTCCCTGGTGGTCCAGTGGTAAAGAATCCACCTCACGATGCAGGGGACACGGGTTCAATCCCTGGTCAGGGAACTAAGATCCCACATGCCGTGGGGCAACTAAGCCTGCGCGCCACAACTACTGAGCTCGTGCGCCTCAACTAGAGAGTCTGTGTGCCGCAAACTACAGAACCCATGCGTTCTGCAGCCCGCATGCCACAACTACAGAGCCCATGTGCACTGGAGCCCACACACCACACTAGAGAAGAGAAAACCTGCATGCCACAACTAGAGAGAAGCCCGCGTGCCTCAATGAAGATCCTGCGTGCTGCAACTAAGACCTGACACAGCCAAAAATAAAAATAAAATAAATAAAAAATAAATCTTAAAAAAAAATAAAATCAGGAACAAGACAAGGGTGCCCACTTTCACCACTATTATTCAACACAGTTTTGGAAGTCCTAGCCACGGCAATCAGAGAAGAAAAAGAAATAAAAGGAATCCAAATTGGCAAAGAAGAAGTAAAACTGTCACTGCAGATGACATGACACTATACATAGAAAATCCTAAAGATGCCACCAGAAAACTACTAGAGCTAATCAATGAATTTAATAAAGTCACAGGATACAAAAATTAATACACAGAAATTTCTTGAATTCTTATACACTAACAACGAAAGATCAGAAAGAGAAATTAAGGAAACAATCCCATTTACCATTGCAACAAAAAGAATAAAATACCTCGGAATAAACCTACTTAAGGAGGCAAAAGACCTGTATGCAGAAAACTATAAGATACTGATGAAAGAAATCAAAGATGACACAAACAGACGGAGAGATATACCATGTTCCTGGATTGGAAGAATCAATATTGTGAAAATGACTGTACTACCCAAAGCAATCTACAGATTCAATGCAATCCCTATCAAATTACCAATGGCATTTTCCACAGAACTAAAAAATTTTTTTACAATTTTGTGTATGGAAACACAAAAGATCTCGAATAGACTGAGCTCTGACAGCCACAGCAACAGTCAGCTCTACCCACCACCAGAGCCTCCCATCAAACCTCTTAGATAGCCTCAACCACCAGAGGGCAGACAGCAGAAGCAAGAAAAACTACAATCCTGCAGCCTGTGGACCAAAAACCAGTTACAGAAAGATAGACAAGATGAAAAGGCAGAGGGCTATGTACCAGATGAAGGAACAAGAAAAAACCCCAGAAAAACAACTAAATGAAGTGGAGATAGGCAACCTTCCAGAAAAAGAATTCAGAATAATGATAGTGAAGATGATCCAGGACCTCGGAATAAGAATGGAGGCAAAGATTGAGAAGATGCAAGAAATGATTAACAAAGACCTAGAAGAATTAAAGAACAAACAAACAGAGATCACCAATACAATAACTGAAATGAAAACTACACTAGAAGGAATCAATAGCAGAATAACTGAGGCAGAAGAACGGATAAGTGACCTGGAAGACAGAATGGTGGAATTCACTGCTGCGGCACAGACTAAAGAAAAAAGAATGAAAAGAAATGAAGACAGCCTAAGAGACCTCTGGGACAACATCAAACGCAACAACATTCGCATTATAGGGGTCCCAGAAGGAGAAGAGAGAGAGAAAGGACCAGAGAAAATATTTGAAGAGATTATAGTCGAAAACTTCCCTAACATGGGAAAGGAAATAGCCACCCAAGTCCAGGAAGCGCAGAGAGTCCCATACAGGATAAACCCAAGGAGAAACACGCCGAGACACATAGTAATCAAAGTGGCAAAAATTAAAGACAAAGAAAAATTATTGAAAGCAGCAAGGGAAAAACGACAAATAACATACAAGGGAACTCCCATAAGGTTAACAGCTGATTTCTCAGCAGAAACTCTACAAGCCAGAAGGGAGTGGCATGATATACTTAAAGTGATGAAAGGGAAGAACCTACAACCAAGATTACTCTACCCGGCAAGGATCTCATTTAGATTTGATGGAGAAATCAAAAGCTTTACAGACAAGCAAAAGCTACGAGAATTCAGCACCACCAAACCAGCTCTACAACAAATGCTAAAGGAACTTCTCTAAGTGGGAAACACAAGAGAAGAAAAGGACCTACAAAAACAAACCCAAAACAATTAAGAAAATGGTCATAGGAACATACATATCGATAATTACCTTAAATGTGAATGGATTAAATGCCCCAACCAAAAGACACAGACTGGCTGAATGGATACAACAACAAGACCCATATATATGCTGTCTACAAGAGACCCACTTTAGACCTAGGGACACATACAGACTGAAAGTGAGGGGATGGAAAAAGATATTCCATGCAAATGGAAATCAAAAGAAAGCTGGAGTAGCTATACTCATATCAGATAAAATAGACTTTAAAATAAAGAATGTTACAAGAGACAAGGAAGGACACTACATAATGATCAAGGGATCAATCCAAGAAGAAGATATAACAATTATAAATATATATGCACCCAACATAGGAGCACCTCAATACATAAGGCAACTGCTAACAGCTATAAAAGAGGAGATCGACAGTAACACAATAATAGTGGGGGACTTTAACACCTCACTTACACCAATGGACAGATCATCCAAAATGAAAATGAATAAGGAAACAGAAGCTTTAAATGACACAATAGACCAGACAGATTTAATTGATATTTATAGGACATTCCATCCAAAAACAGCAGATTACACGTTCTTCTCAAGTGCGCACGGAGCATTCTCCAGGATAGATCACATCTTGGGTCACAAATCAAGCCTCAGTAAATTTAAGAAAATTGAAATCATATCAAGCATCTTTTCGGACCACAACCCTATGAGATTAGAAATGAATTACAGGGAAAAAAAACGTAAAACAGACAAACCCATGGAGGCTAAACAATATGTTACTAAATAACCAAGAGATCACTGAAGAAATCAGAGAGGAAATCAAAAAATACCTAGAGACAAATGACAATGAAAACACGACGACCCAAAACCTATGGGATGCAGCAAAAGCAGTTCTAAGAGGGAAGTTTATAGCTATACAAGCCTATCTCAAGAAACAAGAAAAATCTCAAGTAAACAATCTAACCTTACACCTAAAGAAACTAGAGAAAGAAGAACAAACAAAACCCAAAGTTAGCAGAAGGAAAGAAATCATAAAGATCAGAGCAGAAATAAATGAAATAGAAACAAAGAAAACAATAGCAAAGATCAATAAAACTAAAAGTTGGTTCTTTGAGAAGATAAACCAAATTGATAAGCCATTAGCCAGACTCATCAAGAAAAAGAGGGAGAGGACTCAAATCAATAAAATCAGAAATGAAAAAGGAGAAGTTACAACAGACACCGCAGAAATACAAAGCATCCTAAGAGACTACTACAAGCAACTTTATGCCAATAAAATGGACAACCGGGAAGAAATGGACACATTTTTAGAAAGGTATAACCTTCCAAGACTGAACCAGAAAGAAACAGAAAATATGAACAGACAAATCTCAACTAATGAAATTGAAACTGTGATTAAAAATCTTCCAACAAACAAAAGTCCAGGACCAGATGGCTTCACAGGTGAATTCTATCAAACATTTAGAGAAGAGCTAACACCTATCCTTCTCAAACTCTTCCAAAAAATTGCAGAGGAAGGAACACTCCCAAACTCATTCTATGAGGCCAGCATCACCCTGATACCAAAACCAGACAAAGACACTACAAAAAAAGAAAATTACAGACCAATATCACTGATGAATATAGATGCAAAAATCCTCAACAAAATACTAGCAAACAGAATCCAACAACACATTAAAAGGATCATACACCACGATCAAGTGGGATTTATCCCAGGGATGCAAGGATTCTTCAATATACGCAAATCAATCAATGTGATACACCATATTAACAAATGGAAGAATAAAAACCATATGATCATCTCAATAGATGCAGAAAAAGCTTTCGACAAAATTCAACACCCATTTATGATAAAAACGCTCCAGAAAGTGGGCATAGAGGGAACCTACCTCAACATAATAAAGGCCATATATGACAAACCCACAGCAAACATCATTCTCAATGGTGAAAAACTGAAAGCATTTCCTCTAAGATCAGGAACGAGACAAGGATGTCCACTCTCACCACTATTATTCAACATAGTTCTGGAAGTCCTAGCCACGGCAATCAGAGAAGAAAAAGAAATAAAAGGAATACAAATTGGAAAAGAAGAAGTAAAACTGTCACTGTTTGCGGATGACATGATACTATACATACAGAATCCTAAAACTGCCACCAGAAAACTGCTAGAGCTAATGAATGAATATGGTAAAGTTGCAGGATACAAAATGAATGCACAGAAATCTCTTGCATTCCTATACACTAATGATGAAAAATCTGAAAGAGAAATTATGGAAACACTCCCATTTACCATTGCAACAAAAAGAATAAAAAAAAAAAAAAAAGATCTCGAATAGCAAAAGCAATCTTGAGAAAAAAAAAAATGGAGCTGGAGGAATCAGGCTCCCTGACTTCAGACTACACTACAAAGCTACAGTAATCAAGACAGTATGGTACTGGCACAAAAACAGAAATATAGATCAATGGAGCAGAATAGAAAGCCCAGAGATAAACTCACACACCTATGGTCACCTAATCTATGACAAAGGAGGCCAGAGTATACAATGGATCAAAAACAGCCTTTTCAATAAGCGGTACTGGGAAAACTGGACAGCTACATGTAAAAGAATGAAATTAGGACACTCCCTAACACCATACACAAAAATAAACTCAAAATCGATTAAAGACCTAAATGTAAGGCCAGACACTATAAAACTCTTAGGGAAAAACACAGGCAGAACACTCTTTGACATAAATCACAGCAAGATCTTTTTTGACCCACCTCCTAGAGTAATGAGAATAAAAACAGAAATAAACAAATGGGACCTAATTAAACTTAAAAGCTTTTGCACAGCAAAGGAAACCATAAACAAGACAAAAAGACAACCCTCAGAATAGAAGAAAATATCTGCAAACGAAGCAACTGACAAAGGATTAATCTCCAAAATATACAAGCAGCTTATGCAGCTCAATATCAAAAAAACAAACAACCCAATCAAAAAATGGGTGGAAGACCTACATAGACATTTCTCCAAAGAAGACATACAGATGGCCAAAAAACACATGAAAAGATGCTCAACATCACTAATTATTAGAGAAATGCAAATCAAAACTACAATGAAGTATCACCTCACACTGGTCAGAATGGCCATCATCAAAAAATCTACGAACAACAGACGCTGGAGAGGGTGTGGAGAAAAGGGAACCCTCATACATTGTTGGTGGGAATGTAAATTGATACAGCCACTATGGAGAACAGTATGGAGGCTCCTTAAAAAACTAAAAATAGGGCTTCCCTGGTGGCGCAGTGGTTGAGAATCTGCCTGCCAATGCAGGGCACACGGGTTTGAGCCCTGGTCTGGGAAGATCCCACATGCCACGGAGCAACTAGGCCCGTGAGCCACAACTACTGAGCCTGCGCGTCTGGAGCCTGTGCTCCGCAACAAGAGAGGCCGCGATAGTGAGAGGCCCGCGCACCGCGATGAAGAGTGGCCCCCGCTTGCCACAACTAGAGGAAGCCCTCGCACAGAAACGAAGACCCAACACAGCCATAAATAAATAAATAAATAAATTTATATTAAAAAAAAAACAACTAAAAATAGAACTACCATATGACCCAGCAATCCCATTACTGGGCATATACCCAGAGAAAACCATAACTCAAAAAGACACTTGTACCCCAATGTTCATTGCAGCACTATTTACAATAGCCAGGTCATGGAAGCAACCTAAATGTCCATCAACAGAGGAATGGATAAAGAAGATGTGGTACATATATACAATGGAGTATTACTCAGCCATAAAAAGGAACAAAACTGCATCATTTGTAGAGACATGGATGGACCTAGAGACCGTCATACACAGTGAAGTAAGTCAGAAAGAGAAAGACAAATATCGTATATTAACGCATATATGTAGAATTTGAAAAAACCGGTATAGACAATCTTATTTACAAAGCAGAAATAGAGACACAGATATAGAAAACAAATGTATGAATACCAAGAAGGGGGTGGGATGAATTGTGAGATTGGGATTGACATATATACACTACTGATAGTATGTATAAAATAGATAACTAATGAGAACTTACTGTATAGCTCAGGGAACTCTACTCAGTGCTCTGTGGAGACCTAAATGGGAAGGAAATCCAAAAAAGAGGGGATATAGGTATACATATAGTTGATTCCCTATGCTGTACAGCAGAAACTAACACAATATTATAAAGCAACTATACTTCAATAAAAATTAATAATAAAACAAACTCTTACTTCCATCACTGGATAGATCATCCAGACAGAAAATCAATACGGAAACAGTAGATTTGAACACTATCAAATGGACCTGACAGATATACACAGAACATTCTATCTGACAACAGCAGAATACAAATACAAATACAAATACAACAGCAGAATACACAGAACATTTTCTAGGACAGACCATATGTTAGGCCAAAAAACAAGTCTTATCATATTCAAGAAGTCTGAAATCATACCAAGTATCTTCTCTGACCACAATGGCATGAAAGTAGAAAATAACAAGTGAAAAACTGGAAAATTCATGAATACATGGAAATTAACACTTTACTGAACAAGCAATGGATCAAAGAAGAAATTAAAGAGGAAATTAAAAAGTATCTTGAGACAAACAAAAATGGAAACACAACATACCAAACCTTACGGGATGCAGCAGAAGCAGTTCTAAGAGGGAAGTTCTTAGAAACAATAAATGCCTATATTAAGAAGCAAGAAAGATCCCAAAAAAACAACCTAACTCTATGTGTTAAGGAACTAGAAAAAGAACAAACTGAGCCCAAAGTTAGCAGAAGAAAGGAAATAAAGACTAGAGCAGAAATAAATGAAACAGAGACTAAAAAGACAATAGAAAATGAAACTAAGAGCTGTTTTTTTAGAAAACATAAACAAAGTTGACAAACCTTTAGTTAGACTCACCAAGAAGAGAGAACTCAAATAAATAAAATCAGAAATAAAAGAGGAGACATTATAACTGACACCACAGAAATACAAAGGATCATTAGAGACTACTATGAACAATTATACAGCAAAAAATTGTACAACCTAGAAGAAATGGATAAATTCCTAGAAACATGCAACCTAACAAGAATGAATCATGAAGAAACACAAAATCTCAACAGAGATGGAATCAGTAATCAAAAACCTCCCAAGAACCAAGTCCACAACCAGATAACTTCACTTGTGAGTTCTACCAAACATTCAAAGAAGAATTAATGCCAATCCTTCTCAAACCCTTACAAAAAATCAAAGAAGAGGGAACACTCCCAAACTTTGGCCAGCATCACCTTGGCCAAAACCAGAAAAGGACACTATCAGAGAAGGAAACTACAAACCAATATCCCTGATGAATACAGATGCAAAAATTCTCAATAAAATACTAGCAAACCGAATTCAGCAGCGCATTAAAAGGGTCATTCATCATAATCAAATGAGATTTATATTTGGGATGTAAGGATGCTTCAACACATACAAATCAATTCAAGTGATACATCACATTAATAGAATTGAAGAAAAATCATATTAACATCTCTATAGACACAGAAAAAGCATTTGACAAAATTTAATATCTGTTCATGATAAACCCTCTTAACAAATTACATACGGGAAGAATGTACCTAAACATAATAAAGGCTATATATGATAAACCTACAGCTAATACACTCAATGGTGAAAGTTTCTCCTCTAAGATCAGGAACAAGACAAGGGTACCTAATCTCACCACTCCTATTCAACAGAGCACTGGAAGTCCCTGACAGAGCAAGCTGGTAAGAAAAATAAATAAAAGGTATCAGAAACGGAAAGGAAGAAGTGAAATTATCTCTCTGCAGATGACATTTTATATATAGAAAATCCTAAAGACTCCACCAAAAAACTGTTAAATCCAATCAATGAATTCAGTAAAGATGCAGGATACAAAATTCATGTGCCAAAAGTAGTAGTGTTTTTATACAGTAAAAAGGAGTTATCTGAAAAATAAAACAATCCCATTTACAGAGGCATCAAAAACAATAAAATAGTTAGGAATAAACTTAACCAAGGAGATGAAAGGGCTCTAATCTGAGAACTACAAGACACTGATGTAAGAAGTTGAAGAAGACACAGATAAATGGAAAGATATCCTGTGTTCACTGATTGGAAGATTAATATTGTTAAAATGTTCATACTACCAAAAGTCATCTATAGATTCAACGCAATCCCTATCAAGATTCCAATGGCATTTTTTACAGAAGTCGAAAAAAAAATTTGTAAGGAACCACAAAAGACCCCAAATAGCCAAGCAGTCCTGAGAAAGAAGAACAAAATGAAAGGCATCACACTGTCTGATTTCAAACTATAGTATAAAGCTATAGTAATCAAAACAGTATGATATTGGCATAAAAACAAACACATAGATCAATGGAACAGAATTGAGAAATTAGAAATAAACCCAACCATACACAGTCAACTAATATTTGATAAAGGAGCCAAGAATAGTCAATGGAGGAAAGAGAGTCTTTTTAATTAATGGTGCTGGGAAAATTCACATGTAAAAGAATGAATCTAGATCCCTGTGTTATACTACTCACAACAATTAACTTAAAATGGATTAAAGACTTAACATATGACCTGAAGCCACAAAACTCTTAGAAGAGAACATAAGGAAAAAGCTCCTTGACATGGGTCTTGGCAATGATTTTTTGGATATGACACCTAAAGCATAATCAACAAAATAAAAACCAAACAAGTGGGACTTCATCAAACTAAAAAAGCTTCCGCGTGGCAAAAGAAACAATCAACAAAATGAAAAGATAACGTATAGAATGGGAAAAAATATTTGTAAACCATATATCTGATAAGGGATAAATATCCAAAATAAAGAACTCATATAACTCGATAGCAAAAAAAACAATCCAATTAAAAAATGGGTGAGGGAATTCCCTGGAGGTCCAGTGGTTAGGACTCTGCACTTTCATTGCCGAGGGCCCAGGTTCAATGCCTGATCGGGGAACTAAGATCCCGCAAGCTGCATGGCATGTCCAAAAAAAAAAAAAAAAATTAAATACGGGCAAAAAACGACAATGAGATATCACCTGTTAGAATTGTTATCATCAAAAAGATAAGAGATAAATGCTGGTGAGGATGTAAAGAAGTGGGAACCCTTGTGTATTGCTGGCAAGACTGTAAACTGGTATAGCCACTATGGAAAACAGTATGGAGGATCCACCCCCCCCCCCCCAAATAAAAACTGAACTACCAATGATCCAGCAATTCCACTTCTGGGAATATATCCAAAGGAAACGAAAACACTAACTCAAAAAGACATCTGCACCCCAATGTTCATAGCAGCATTATTTAAAATAGCCAAGACATGGAGAAACCTAAATGTCAATTAATGAATGAATGGATAAAGAAGTTTTGATACATGCGCACACACGCGCGCGCACACACACACACACACACACACACACACACTGAAATATTATTCAGCCATAAAAAATGAGAAAATCCTTCCATTTGTGACAACATGGATGGACCTTGAAGGCATTAGGCTAACTGATATAAGTCAGACAGAGAAAGACAAATATCATATAATCATGTGGAATCTAAAAAATTACAAAGAACTGAACACAAGATACAGAGAACAGATTGGCAGTTACCAGAGGCAGGGGTTGAAGGATAGGCAAAATGGGGTGAAGATGGGCAAGAGGTACAAACTTCCAGTTCTAAAATAAATCATGAGATGTAACGTACAGCATGGTGACTATAATTGTATTGTGTATCTGAAAGTTGCTAAGAGAGTAGATCTTAAAAGTTCTCATCACAAGAAAAAAAATTGTAATTATGTGTGGTTTAACTAGTCTTATTGTGGTTATCATTCTGCAATAAATACAAATATTGAATTATGTTGTAAACCTGAAACTAATATATTTTATATGTTATCATATCTCAGTTAAAAAAAATGTGTCTAAGTCCTAACCCCTGGGTACTTGCAAATGTGAACTTATTTGGAAAAGGGTCTTTACAGATACAATTAAGGATCTTGAGATGAGATCACTGTGGATTAACCAGGTGGGACCTAAATCCAATGACAAGTGTCCTTATAAGAAGAGCAGAAACACAGAAGGGCATGTAAAGAGGGAGGCAGAGATTGGAGTTATGAAACTACAAGCCAAACAATGCCTGGAACAACCAGAAGCTAGAAGAGGGACAGAAGGATGCTTCTCTAGAGCCTTTGGAGGGAGTGTGGCCCTGCCCACACCTTGATTTTGAACTTCTGGGCTTCAAAACTGTGAAAGAATAAATTTCTGTTGGTCTAAGTCATGAAGTTTGTGGTAATTTGTTATAGGAGCCCCAGGAACCTAATATAATAGAAGACCAACATCTTTAAGGGTGGAAAGAAAAACTTCTTAACCTAGAATTCTAAATCTAGCTAAAATATCCTTCAAGAAATGATGAATAAAGGCATTTTCAGATAAAAGAAAAACCAAAAGAATTCATTGTCAGCAGGGAGGTACTGCGAAAAATGGTAAAGGAAGTCTTCAGACTGAAAGGAAATGACACCAGATGGAAAACTGGATATGCAGGAAATAAAGAGAATCACAAATGGTAAATAACTGGGTAACACATAAAAGACTATTTTTTTCCCTCTGACTTTTAAAAGAAATACATAATACTGCTTAAAGCAAAATGTATAGCTTTGCCTTGTGAGGTTTATAATGTATGTAGACATAATACCTATGACATCTATGGCATAAAAGATGGGAAGGGATAAATGGATGCATACAGTTGCCAGGTTTCTATATTTTAGGTGAAGTGTTAAAATATTAATTCTAAGTAAATTGAAAAGTTAAGGAGGTATATTGCAATCTGTGGAACAACCACTAAGAAAATAATGAATAGATATAGCTAAAAAGCCAATAGATCAGGACTTGGTGCTCACTGGGTTGAGTGGAGTGCTTTAAGTGGGATGTGCCAGAGGATGCTAAAGATTGTTCTAAGGAAAAGTAACAAAAGGATTGGTAATAAAATTGCTTATAGCAAAGGAGATTAGAATGGACATTGTAGTGGGTTGAAGAGTGTCCTCCCCAAAATATTCCTACCCAGAATCTCAGAATGTGACCTTATTTGGAATCGTGTCTTTGTAGATGCAATTAAATTAAAGATCTCAAGCTAAGATCATCTTGGATTAGGGTGGGCCAATGATGGGTTTCTTACAAGATACAGACACAGAGGAGAAACACAGAGACAAAGAGAAGAAGGCCATGTGAAGACAGAGATAGAAACTGGAATTACGCTGCCACAAGAAAAGGAACCAGGAACCACCAGAAACTGGAAGAGGTAAAAAAGGCAAAAGAATGAGGTTGGACCCTTACCTTACACCATATACAAAAATGAACTGAAAACAGATCAAAGACCTAAATTTAAGAGCTAAAACTATACAACTCTTAGAAGGAAACAGGGAAGAAGCTTCATGAGATTGGATTTGGCAGTAATGTCTTGGCTATGACACCAAAAGTACAGGCAACAAAAGAAAAATATTTACATAAAATTTATAACTTTTGTGCATCAAAGGATACTATCAACAGAGTGAAAATATTGGAGAAAATATTTTAAAATCATATATTTGATAAGAAATTAATATCCAAAATATATAAAGAACTCTTACTCTGAGGGAATACGGTACTGCCCACACCTTGATTTCAGACTTCTGGTCTCCAGAACGGTGAGAGGATAAATTTCTGTTGTTTTAAGCCACCAAGTTTATGGTCATTTGTTGTGATAGCCACAGGAAACTAATATGGATACACTGAGACTGCAGAAGTGAAATAAGACAGAAATGGAAACAGAAGACTCAGAAAGAGAAGACCCGGTAGATGCGATACATCATTACAAAGAGCTAGAGCAGGACTTTGTCCAGTTCTCCTGTGGGAACTGGGGGCCGTGTATGGTCCCTTAGAGGTACTAGCTCAGTGAGATCTTGTACTCCCAGGCCAGGTGTAATGGTGAATGGCCAATCACAGCAATCCCAGCTTCATAAAGGCATGGGTATCCAGGGCCTCAGACCTCTCAGGGACGAAGGTGTGGGACACCCTTCAATGCAAGCCACCTACAACAGCAAAAGCATTACGGTCAAGGGTAAAGGAGGAAATCTAGAACACAGAGAGAGGAAGATGACAAATTATTATTTACAGCCTTGGCAACAACTGCAGCAGCGGGGGCTGTTGCTCATCCCTCTAACATTCTTCTTCTAAATTTTCTCCTAGACATTGTGACCAATCCCAATCTTGAAGCAGTTGGGACGAGGTGAACTTAATGTAAAATATTACAAGTAGATCTGAGCAGTCTGCAGGATGATCTGTAGCACATGGTGATAGTGTTCAAACCTAGATTCCTTTAATCTCCTCTCCTGGCTTCTGTGTGCTTTCCTTTCTAAAGGCCCACACCAACTACTCTTTGGAGGATGGTCCTCCTGCTGGTGATGCTTTGCACAGTCAGAAGTGCCTGGGGGCAGACTGACTGATCTAGGACTAGGAAAGCCAAGCTCTCACCTCTCAAGTCAGGACAGACTCTGAGGAGTAATTTACATTTTGGAGCACCACACAGGATCAGCCTGCAGCTCAAACTCCTCTCTACGGAACTCTGCCTGAGAGCACAAGTTCCCTTTTTTGCTTTCCTCACTCTCTAACAGGTTTCTCCTTGGAGCACTTCTTAATAAAGCCCTTTACAGTATCCTCGATTCAGGGTCTGCTTCTGGGGAACCCAAGCTGAGGCAGGGGAAAAGATGTCTTGACTTGCCCAGTTATAATGTGGTACATGTATGTCCTAGGTATTTCATGTCAAAGTGCTCTCATGGGGCACTTTTTGGGGTTGTTATTCTCAGATGAGAGATAACACCTCCTCTGGCTAGCTACCTGAAATCCCCCTCCTCTCTTAATCTAGGGCTTCCTGTGGTGTACTCCCCCAACAAGGCATGCCTGTCGAGACCACCCTGACCCTCCAGATGGTCCTCTTGGTCAACAACTATTTCAAACCAATCTTTTTGTGGTATCTACAGCTGGTCCCCACAAACCAGGCATCTTTGCCCCTCAGAACTTGGGAAGTATGAGCCCTTCCCAAGACAGGTATGTCCCCTCTGTGGCCACAGGCTGCCCCCACTCAGCCTTTGGCCCCCATGCTTACTTTTTCAGACATGAATGAGGAACCAGTGCCCATGGTCAGTACTAAGAAGACTTGTTCATATAAGAATGAACATTTCTCATAGCAATGGTATGCAACTTTGAACATTAATTCCAAGTTATTATGTCAAATATTACATAGTGGTCTGTTAGCAAAATTATTTTAAATTATCATTAAAATTCAATTCAATCTTCCTTCAGTTTTTTTGAAAGCAAAGTTTTGGAAACCACCTGACTAGTAAAATGATTTTTTTGAATATTCACTGGAGAAATTCACTTTCTCAATTTCTGGGAAATATACCAAAAAGTCTTTACCAAGATTTATTAAATGAATATTAATTTTACTGGTATAGCACACATCATCTACCAAAATTCCTTTGTGTTCACCAAATTCAGCCTCCCTTGCAGTTTCTTAGGGCCTCGTGATTAGGCACTGACCAATTAATAGTGAGCAGGAATAATGTGCTTCTGAGTATGCTGGTGAGCTTCCCCTCTGCCCCAGCAATACTGGAGACCATGAATTCTAGATGGTTTAACTATAAGATGGAGGGCTAGCTGACTCCATTAGACCTTGTATGAACAAAACATGTATATAAAGTCACTATGTTTCCAGGGTGTGGACACTTAGTAATATGTCAGCTTGACTAAGCTAAATGACATTTCCCTGAAGTCTGTTCCTCTACGTTTCTGATCAGGGTGGGCCACCAGACAGTCTGCTGCGGGGATTTGGAAGGTGGAAGTGAAAGTGTAGTCATTTTGCAGCCCATATACATTGTCACTGATCTGCTTGCTCACTCACCTCCTTGGCGTGAGGAAAGGCCCTGCCTGCAATCACTCCACCTTCCCCTAAAGCCTCTTTCAGCTTCTCTAATTCCTGGGCAGGCGTGTGTGTTCAGTTCTCTGGCAAAGGGCTCCGGCCTCTGCAGGACGTCCATACCATCAAGGTCGGGGGCAATAAGAACTGACACAGGTTTCATCTGTCCTCATGGACTCCAGTTTGGCTTATGCCTGCTCTCCCCCACCTTACATCTATCTTCTCGTCCTGACTGCCTGCCCTGTGGACTTGAAGATCCAGCATCGACTGCAAAGATTGCAACCTTACAGAGATTGCTTGGACAATTACATGAGGTCAACTCCTTGTAAAAAAAAAAAAAGCCCCTTAATAACACCCTTAGTGGTTCTGCTTCTCTGACTGAATTCTGAATGATACACAGGGTTAATTTGCCATGGTGGCACAGTGTATTCTATTCTAATACAACCTTTTTTTACTCTTTCACTTGGTGGTCTTAAGTAACCTGATAAGTTAAAGAAAAAAAAAAAGCACTGGGAAGATACAAATATTAATTTTAATACATGTTTGCCAATAAATTAATTGATGAAATGTTTTTCCTCATGTGCTTTAAATGTATTTTCCTAAAAATTATAGAACTAAAGATTCACCTCATCTAACATTTATTATTGTTATGCCACCTATCAAACCAGTCAGCCAAGTTAGACTCTCAGAAAAAGTCTGGCTTTTGTTTTTCAGTTCAAATAAATGTGCTCATATGTATTTCATGATAAGTATCTTTTTTTCTAGATTCTATACATAGATGGATAAGGCATGGAACCGTGCCATGTGGATAAAACAGGGAGCTGCTACCTTCAATACTTCTTCCCAACATCCTCTTTCCTTTGGTTTCACAAGATTTTCCTTCAAGAGAATTTTGTTCTTTACGTTAGCTGGGAATGAGTTAAGTCAAAATTTCACTGCACTATCCTTCTCTACAATGTATTTGAATTCAGAAAACCCAACACAGGTCAAAATATACCATTTTAAAATGCCACCCTTGGGACTTCCCTGGTGGTCCAATGGTAAAGAATCTGCCTACCAATGCAGGGAACACGGGTTTGATCCCTGGTTGGGGAACGAAGATCCCACAGGCCACGCCCATGTGCTGCAAACTACAGAGCCCACGTGCTCTGGAGCCTACGCGCCACAACTAGAGAGAGATAACCCACATGCCACAACTAGAGAGAAACCCACACGCCGCAACGAAGAGCCCGCATGCTGCAACTAAGACCCGACACAGCCAAAAAAAAAAATGTCACCCTTTATCTTCGAAAGTATTTGTAAGAAAGGGAAAGACACAAAGCCCTACCAAGTGTTAGGTGCCTTGATTAAAAGTGCCTTGATTAAAAGAGAACTGAGGGACCTCCCTGGTGGCGCACTGGTTAAGAATCCACCTGCCAATGCAGAGGACACGGGTTCCAGCCCTGGTCCGGGAAGATCCCACATGCCGCAAAGCAACTAAGCCTGTATGCCATAACTACTGAGCCTGCGCTCTACAGCTCGCGAGCCACAACTACTGAGCCCGTGTGCCACAGCTACTGAAGCCCGCATGCCTAGAGCCTGTGCTCTGCAACGAGAAGCCACCACAATGAGAAGCCCGTGTACTGCAACAAAGAGTAGCCCACGCTCACCAAAACTAGAGAAAGCCCGCGTGTAGCAACGAAGACCCAACAGAGCCAAAAATAAATAAATAAATTAATTAAATTTAAAAAAAAAAAGAGAGAACTGAGTTCATGACTTCCCTGGTGGTCCAGTGGCTAAGGCTCTGTGCTTCCAAGTGGGCACAGTTTGGATCCCTGGTTGGGGAACTAGGATCCCCACCCCCCCCAAAAAAAGAGAGAACTGAGTTCAGTATTTTGAACTAGCTCTTTTTTTGGGGGTACCTCTGTTAGTTATCTGTTGCTGCGTAACAAATTATCTCAAAATTTAGCACCTTAAAAATAATGAACATTTATTAGCTCACACAGTCTCTGTGGGACAGGGGTCCAAGAATGGCTTGGATGGGTAGTCCTGGCTCCGGGTCTCTCATGAGGTCAAGATTTGAATGGTGCTAGTCATCCGAAGGATTAACTGGGGCAGGAGGAGATGGCTTCCAAGATGGCTCACTCACAGGTCTGCAAAGTTAGTGCTGGTTGTTGGCAGGTGGTCTCAGTTCCTTACCACATGGACATCCCATAGGGCTGCTTAAGTGTCATCATAACACGGCAGCTTGCTTCCTCCAGAGTGAGTAACCCAAGAGAGAAAGAGCAAGGAGGAACCCACGACTCCTACGATCTAGTTGTGGAAGTCACACACCCTCACATCTGCCACACTCGCTTTTGGGAAAATTTAATATAAAAAATTATTAACTAGTAACAAGGTATTAAGTACTAAGGGGGTAAAGACAACTCTAAAGAATACAGAAATAGCAGTTATAGGGAGAAGCTACTACCTTTGGGGCTGAGGCAGAGTACTCAAAGAAGGAACAAACTTGGAAGAACCCTCCCACCCCCACTGCTAGGATGAGATTCAGATCTCACTAGAGAGAGGATAGTTATGGCCCATTGCATGATGTTGCTGAGGGGCTACAGGTTGGGGCTGGCAAGCAGGAAACTGCCCGCTAAGGTGCCACTGAACTCACTGGGAAGCACTCTCTGGATGTTCTAGCCACACGTGTGTGTGTGTGAGTGTGTGTATGTAGAGAGAGGGATACGGTTCTGCAAACCATCTGCTACTGTGTGCCACAAAGGCAAGAAGGAAAAGAAAGTATTCTGGAACAAGGAAGAGAAGACCCTTCCTTTGGCTGTTCTCCTCTAGGGCTCTCTATTGACAAAGTTAAGCACTGTGCCAGCTGGCAGGGGAGAAATATTTACAGGGTCCCACTCCAGTATTTCAAAGCATGGAAAAGAAGGCTGGATTTGGAACTGAGAGGCTATAAATTGATAACAGGCACTCATATGCTCTGCTGCAGAAAAAAAAATGTATTTGATTATGAAATGCTGTCTTAGACCCCAGTGGGAGTGTTACATTATATATACAGTATGTACATCATACTACCTTTGTACAATCTGAACAATTCTGAATTCTGAAGCACATCGCGACCTCAGGGTTTTGGTTAAGGGATTGTGGACCTGTACCAGTTTGCTGTTAGCATGTCATATAAACCCCAGTGCAGATCTATCTGAAAAACTGGGGGGAAAATAGGCCTCAAGGTCTTCTGCCTTTATCTATGACCAAATCTAATTGCCAGCCAGCATCAAGCCTAAAGCAATAAAAATACCCGAGGGTCTGAGTTCTTGTTTGAGAAGAGGAGAGAGCAAAGTGATAAGCCTAGGCTCAGCTTGCCTCTTAAACAGCTTGGGAATGACTTCTATCATATACATAACTTTTTCATCTTACTGAGCTCCTGGAATTTGACCCAATAATATCAGTATTTTTTTCCTCTTAAGGTGGGATATGGTTCTAATAAAAGGAGAGAAACCTTGAGTTATCTCCATTACAGTTCCAATGCCAAAGGTTGCAAACTCAAATATCTATATGGGTTAAGCATACAACTTAAATGAGTAAAGCTTGCAGATATAAGGCAACAGGGAGCAGTGGTAACAGTGGCAATCTATAGAGTAAATGCTTTATATAAAGAAGGTAATTGCTACTTAACCCCTGCATACTGTTGCCATGCAGATCCAGTACAGCAAGATAGTCTAACTTTTCAAGAGAAATTAGAAATTTGGATTTTAAATTGTGAGGGTGTTAACTTTTGAAACAATAAAAAAGACAGTGCAGGATAAACATACATACTGGGGGTTCATACTCAGCTTGTGACTCCTACCCTAGCCCTACGTGCTAGGTCCGTGGCAAGTGCTGGCACTTTAGAGGTCTTGATTGGCTGTTACGTTAGAGGCCCCCAATGAACCATGACACTCTGTATTCACAACCTTGTGTAGTCCCTTCCCACACTGACTCTGGGCTTTGCCATATGGCTTGTTTTAGCCAATGGGACATTAGCAAGTGGGGTGCAACCAAAGGCTTGATAAGCCTTTGTTCACCGGGGCTTGTCCTCTTGGAAGCTAGTCAGCATGCAGAAGCCTGAATGGTAAGAAACCAGGTAAAGAGAGAGGCCCTCGAGGATAACCCGTTTTGATGAGCTCCCAGCTGATCGTAATCCCATGAGTAACCTCAGCTTTTACTATGTGGGTCCAGCTGAGTCCAGTTAACCCCCACAATTGTAAAGAATAATAAAACACTGTTATTTTAAGCTACTAAGTCTTGGAGGTGGTTTATTATGATGCAATAGGTAACTGAAACAGAGGTCATTTATTTCAGCCTGTTTATTTTACTAATGAATGTCTCAAGGCCCAGACAGGCAAAAGGACATGGTGAAATTCAGACAGCAAATTAGTGGCAATAACTTTCCAGTTCTGTGCTCTTTCTTCCTATTGCTTTTCTTTCAATTACTCTGGTGGAAAGCATCAGATAAGGACTATAAAACTTAAAAACTCTATGTACACGGAACTTACACTGTGTCCTGCATGCATACAAATTACTGTAATAACTTGGTCCTTGGAAATGGAAAGATTTCTAGGTCATCTTGTCCCTTCACTCTACAGGTGCAGAGAATGCAAAACACTTGAGAAAGAAAAGCAGACATTTGGAAGCTGGCTTGATAAAATCAGACAGGCAGTAATGTTACTAGATGATAGCCTGGCCCTCTTAGCTAGGCCTCGTGTTCCCCTGTTGAACATAATTTCACGGAACATAAATGTTAGATGAAGCCATTCTGTGACCATGATAGATCAATACAAAAGCAAGACAGCTCCTTAATTACATTTGAACACAGATAAAACATGACATTGTCCAAACCACAAAAAATGACCAAACATCCCCCATCCTGGCTAATGATGGACGCCTGCTTCTCTACCAATTAGAGCTTCAGCCTCAGTCTAGCATTCCTTCCTTCTAGGTAAGATTTATCGAGATACCCAATCATAGAATTACCCCCACTTCCTGACAGCATCTTATCCAGAGTAAAGCTCCACTTCCTTAAACCCTCTTCCAAATGACCTGACAACTCCTACTGAGATGACCCACAGTTCTTCATGGTGTGTGATCTCCCTTCCTGCAACCAGTCAGAAACCCAACTTGTTCAACTATCAGTGTGCCCCCTGGTCGTCTTTGGTTAGAGGGTACTGACAGACCTGACAAAGTTCACATAGAGCTGGAGGCAGAATTCACCAGGAGTCTCCAGATCTCCAGTTGTGTTCCTTCTTAGCACCTATCACTCTTGTGGTTAATGCCTGTCTTTCCCCCCACCCGCCCCCCACTAGAATTAAGCTCCATGAGAAGGGAGCCCTTGTCTGTAAGGTTCAGAGCTGATTCCCAGTGCCTAGACTGGTACCCGGCAGAGGCTGGAAGTTTAAAAAACATTTTCTGAACAAATGAATAAGAGGGGCTCAATATACACAGGCTCCCTTTCACCCCTCAGCTCCTCCCAGTACGTGGTGCATACACACCATAAACCTCCTCTTCCCCAACTGAATTTCCAAACCCCTCCCTCCTGGGACGCCCATACTCTCAGAGCTTTGCCCGAGCTTCTCTCTTTCGCTGGCCCCCTCCCACACCTGAGCCCCAAAACCATCCCCTCCAAAAGTATCTAGAACCCACCTGTCGCCAACACCTCACTCTACCACAGAGGACAGCGGACCAGCCGCTCCGCTGCCTAGGCGTCGCGGGCCCTGCAGACACCGACCGCGCATGTGCGGAAATCAGTCGCGCACGCAGGATATCTGTCAAGCGAAGAGTTGCCTCCGAGTTTCCGTCCGGGTCTGGGTAGCCTTGGGCTGCCAGGAAGTCAGGAGAAACTAGCCGGAAAGAGAACCCGAGCGCAAGGCTTTCTGGGACATGTAGTCGTATCGCTCCCGAGGCCCCACCTTGGGGCAGCCCTTAATTCTTTAGGTCTGCACGTGTCGCATTCACAGTCCAGTGCTACTTTCGGCTCAGAATTCAGCTTCGAGCTGTCAGGAGAGATTGGCCTGGTGTCGGCTTCTCGTTCCCACAACGCTCTACAGGGCCTGCGGCGCCTGCTGGGAGCTGTAGTCCTAGCTCTGCGTACTGCGTTCGCCGAGGGGAGAGGCGGAGCTGCCGGCGGCCCGGCGGGCTGGCAGCTAGAGTGGGTGCGATAGCCGCCTCCGCCTCTGCCGCCTCTGCCGTCGCCTCCTCCGCCCGGGCTGTTCGCTGCTGCGCGGGGAGAGCGAGGCGGGGCCGCCGGGGCCGCCATGGAGCCCGACTCGGTGATTGAGGACAAGACCATCGAGCTCATGGTGAGTGCGGGCCGTTGGACCGTCCGTTCTTCCGTCCGTCCGGCTCCGGGCGGGCCTGCCCATCTCAGCGTCCGGCGCGAGGTCGGCCCTGGCCCTTCCTCGCTGCCTCGGCCGGGACCTGGGCCCCCCGCCTTCCCTGGCCTCCGGCCCGGCGCGGTTCCTCCGGATCCCTCGAGATTTCACGCCGGACCTGGCCCGGCCCCCTCCATGCCCCTCGTTTTTCCTCCCTCCCTTCCTCCTGTCTCTGGGCCCATGTCTCGAACGACCCTCGCTCGCTTATGCTGTGGCCTTAGCTCGCACTCGCTTTAGCATCTCATTCCCCTTTAGAAGGGATTTTTTTCTTTTTTTCTTTTTTTTCTCTGTTTCTCCGGTCCAGGCCTGCATCGCTCTTGCCAGCCCCACTCAGGCCGAGTGAGATGCTGTTGGGAGAGGGTACTGAGAAGATCGGTTAGGGCCTCGGCCTCCGCGTCCTAGAAGGGGTCTCAGCACCCTCTCTTCAACCTAGGGCTGTGAGGATGCCGGCATAGGCCCTACAGGGGTGGAGGTGGAGAGCTCTCGGACTTGAAGATGTGGCCGATAAGGGGTCTCTTTCCCGGCCCCCTGTGGTGTCCGGCTTCTCGGACAAAGGGTTTCTTACTCGGCCGAGAGGGATGTTTGCATAGCAAGGCCCCAGGTACTCTGGATTCCATCTCCCAGGAAAGAGAAACTGTAACTTCACGTTTTCCAAAGCTGCTTTGGGAAATTGGGGAGGAGGGGGGAGGGGTTGTCCTCATCACTGCCGCCAGTTCTTTCTTCTAGAAAAGGGGGGGGGGGGGGGTGTCCTAGGGCCCTGGGGCGGCGATCACTCTTCTGTTAGAAACCTTTGGTAGCTAGGCCAGACTCCCTGGCCCCGCGAACAACCCAGCCCCCTTCCGCCTTAGGACTTTGAGTCAGAACGGGTTTTTAGAAACAGGACCACGACAGAGTGGCTAGTAGAAATGAAGAATTTCCTACTTGGTGGATGATTTGGTGGAAGAAGTAAAATATGGCAGCTATTACCTGCCAATTTGAGCGTTAGGGAAATCAAACTGGGCTCTGGAGAGTTGGGAGGGGGAAGTCTTTGCCTCAGCAAACGGACATGCTCAGGTTTTCCTCCTGTGGAAACCTTGACAGTTTCTTTGTACCTCTCCTAACACAGTAACAACTTCTACCCCAGGGTTGAAAGGAAAGATGAAAGACTCTACTTAACACAGCAAAATGTTTTCCTAGCCAGATTTTCTCCAGTGTGAAAATGTTTATTGAGTCAGTGATTCCACTGGGTAGGGTCGGTGACATCAGAGCCACTTCCCCCATTTAATGCTATAAATAATAAATGGTGACCCTGAAAGTCTGTTGGATATATGCATGGTTTCTGTGGATGATGGTATCTGGGAAGTTGAGATGCATGTTTTAAAAATGGAAGTACAGTAGCATAAATACAGAGGCAGCTTAATGTTTGCTGTCCTTTGCATAATTCACTAGACTTCTCCAGCAGTCTTGAAAACTAGAGGGGAAAAAAGCTCTGGTAGTTTCTGATTTGTGTGTGTGTGTGTGTGTGTGTGTGTATGTGTGTGTGCACTTATGGTTGCTTTCTAAGGGATACTGATACTTATGAGTTTTTGATATTCATTTATTAAGTAATTTTTCCTTTCAGTACAATTTATCAAACTTTTGAGGTCAAGCCTTTGATATTCTTCAAATTTTGTATGGGGTTATTTTGGTAAAATATCTTAATTGGAGTTAAATACATAGTACATATTCTTATGTATGTATAATACATGTACTTACAACAGGAGGAGTACTGCATAGCAAAAAATTGTAACTTGGTACCTCTTTGAAATTGGCTGTTCAGTGCTCCTTCCATTTCCATTCATTTAAAAAATAACTAGGGACTTCCCTGGTGGTCCAGTGGTTAGGACTCAGTGCTTTCACTGCCAAGGGCCCTGGCTCGATCCCTGGTCAGGGAACTAAGATCTCACAAACCACACCGTGTGGCCTAAATAAATAAATAGTATTTGTTTGTGAAAGAATTAGAGTAAGTACAGTGTATCCATTTAATGTCTTTGAATGGATGTAGAAAAAAATTTCTGTGGCCTAAATATACTGACTTCCAGTGCTCATAAGTTTTGATTTTACATGATTGTACTTGTCTATGATCTGAAAAGATATTTCCAGCCTTTTCAAGGACGTTATAAACTGGGATTCTTAGAAAATTTAACAAAAAATTTAACAAGAGTAGTTCTCTAGATCAGTTTACAATGGCTTTTTTTTTTCTTTTTCTTTTTTTTTTTTTCAACAATGGCTTTTTTATATACGGATTTTGATATTCCCTCAAAGGGCTACCAGTTAAGCATTAAGACTCTTAGGCAACTCTTTTCATAAACATATATGTATTTATTTTAGTGTAGTAGATAGCACAGGTACTTAACAACTGATTTACTAAATCCAGGATCAGATGTAGGAATGATAATGCCTTGAAATCTAATTGCATGTGGCTTTCTGTATTCACTGAATTTTAATTAGAGTTTCCAGAACTAGGTTAAAAACATTTACATTTCAAAATAACATGATGGAAGGAGGGGGAGGGGTTAAACTGATGGTATTTTGAAAGCCTAAAGCATGAAATATTTTTAGAGTTTATGAGTCAGCTTCAGTACTCAATATTTGTGATTGTGCTGCCTGTACCAGTTCGGTACTTAATGGTTAACAGGATAACTTTCGTTTGATATTCCAGAGCTTGCTGTTTCAAAGAAAGGAAACAGAGTTCTTGGGTTTCACCAATTTCTTAATCTTCATTCCTCTACTTTCTTTGATTTGATTCTTCCTTTTTTCTTGCAGTTTTAGTTTACTAGGAAGTAAAACTGGTGATAGCAGAATAATTAAATCTTCAAAATATAACCCCCGTTGTGACTCCTACCCCTGCCTGTGGCCAGGTCCACAAAAAGTGCTCCTCAGCTGACCTACCTCGTAGGATTCAGTCTTTAATATAGACTATAAAACTCTTGATCGAGACAACTGAATTACGATAGCTGATAGTGAATAATTTAGCCACCAATGACTTTCATGGCTTTATGTGGGCCCAATACTGTACCTAGTTTGTGGGACTGTTTTTCAAACTTCTGACTTTGGTAAAATTAGCTTTATTATTAATGAGGTAGAAAGTAGTAATCCATTTGGAATACACAAAAGTTCACCAGACTTTGTCTAGTGTGATGGACTTCACTGGAAACAATGAAAACTGTGCGTTGTGTATCACATGGTATTTAACACTTGAGTTAGAAGTATGAGTTTATGTTCAGGCACTTATTACTAGAAAGCACTCACAGAGCTGCTAATTGGAAAAAGATGGTTAGTCCTGCCTATTAGAAGATAGCAGAAGTTAATGTTAAAAGTTTGGGAAAGATAATCCTGCTTCCTCTGTGGGTGTGAGCATACCCCTTCCCCCATTTACACAAGTAATGGGTAGTTTATACTCTGTTGTTAGCCTCTGAATGGTTCCCCTCTTTGCTAAGTGACCTTAAGTGAGTCATTCCCCTCTGTGTTATCTCTAAACGGCTATATTACTTGTTGAATGTAGTGATATAGGTAAAGTATATTGGATCTTATTAAGAAGTTGTAATAGCAAATCTATTTTTAGAGCTATTGAAGTACAGGCCACAAGGCCAAGGAGATGAAAGAAACTAAGTGACGTTATTGGAAATATTTATCTTTTTATCTTTTTGTGTCCCCCCGTCCCGCCTTGTCATTGGCTTTCTAAGTGGAATAAGTGGGATTGTTTAGTGACTACTTTAAGAAATTGGGTCTCACTTTGTCACCGTCACTTACCCTCATTTGCCTCTAGCCATGTGTTGATTTACCAAATGCAGATAAAGTAGACAGAAGTTTAAGTAGGGTCCAAATGAAATAAATCACATGCATATGCATAGACCTCACTGACCTGCCTCAAGAGGCTGTGGCTCAAATATTATCAATTTTTACTCCTGATTTTGGAGTAGGTTAGATGTCCTTTCAGATTTGACAAGGATAAACATGATCCTGCTCACAAGTCTTGGTACTCTTTGGCCCCTGACTGCTGTCCCCTGAAAACTGCGAGTTCTGTATAGCACAGAAGAATCGCTAACCCATTACATAGGTTTACAGGACAGCACATGTATTTCTCTGAGTAGTACCGTTTGGTTCCATGAATTCTAGAAACAAACTTTTCTGCACTGTGAGGTACCTGGGATCTTGGCTTCCATCTGGTGCTATTTACAGTTTAAGGGAAAGAAAGCATTTCAAGTCCTAGTAATTCAAATTCCAGCCTCTCTTCAGCTTTTTCTTCTCACATTCCTCACTTATTCTATATTCCAGCCAAAGCGTGGGGGTCTGTGGTTCTTCAGATTCTGCTCACTGTTTCCTTTGTCAGCACTGATATGAACTGACCTAAACCCATGTATTTAAGGCTACTGATGTTTATGGGAAGGACCTAATAGTTGGTGCTCTGGCCAAATTGGTTTAGGTCGGATCTCAACAATCCTCTCTTCCACCTATGCTGATAAAGTACTATCCCCTCAGAACACAGTTTAGATGCCTTCTCTTTTTGATGTCAGTTTATATTATGGTGGCAGATACCATTTTGGTTTTTTATCTATAGCACTGCCTATATGATAATCATTGTTAAATGAAATGAATGAGTTCTGACACTTTGTCTTTATCTCATGGCAGTTAACATATTCTGGGCTTGTATTATAGTTTCCTGTGTGTGTCCCCTATTAAATGGTAAACTGCTCACAGTGCCCCTTGTAGTAGGTGTTCAGTAAATGTTGAGTTGAACTTTCCTGTTGATTGCTTACGTGTATTATTGCTGTCTGCCTGTATCTTAGCCATCTTCTTTTCTGGAAATTCTCACCTATATCACTAGTTTTTATGATAATTTGTTCCTAACTCTTATGGGACTTATCAGACCTTCCTGTGTATCATAAAAGTTTGATAATGTCTAAGCTTCTTTTCCAGAGGCCATATCTGATTGTCCTTTGAATCCTTCACTACACTTAGCACTTGGGTGTGCAGTAGATATTGATATAAATTAATGTTAGGGGTTTTTTTTTTCCATGCTGTGAAAACTTTTTAAGATTTCCTTTTGATAATCTTAAGACAAAGGTGGAGATGGATAGAGGAGAAAGACTGCTAAGGGGAAAAGGAGGGTGGGATGTGGTACACAGACATTCATATACATTTTAACCATTATTTGCAGACTTTTATACACATACAGATTGATTTATATACATCCTAGAGAGTGGTTGATAGAAGTGCTGAGGAAACCAAACTCCTTTTATATCTGTTGATGTGAACTTGCCAAACAGTCGATAAGTTCTAAGGATCCTGTGACCTTAGAGAAGCGTGATTTAGCATAAAGGGCATGGACTCTAGAGTGAAACACCTGAGTTTGTATCTTAGCTGTCACTTTCTGACTGTGTGACCTTAAGAAAGTTAACGTTTCTCTGGTATGATTTCATTATGTGTAAAAATAAGAAAATGTAGGTATTGTTGCTGGGAGGATTATGAGAGATGCATGTGAAAGGACCTTGCAAAGGCTTGTCTCTCAGCAACTGCCTGCCAAGCTAACCCTCCCCACAAGTACAGGGACCATATTTTGTAAAGCACAATCAAGACAGATGATGTGAGGAAAGAAAGTTTTAATTTTCCCCCCTGATTTGTGTGTGTATTTAATTGTGAAGCTTTACAGAGGCCTAAAATTCAGTTGCTTTTAGCCATGCATTTCACGAGGCATCTTTGGGGGAGATGATGAAATCATACAGAATTAGTACTGTCTTGGAAATCTGGGAAGTACTGTTACAATTACTAAGGACTACCAATTAGCCATAATTAGACTTGTACTCTGTCTGTGGAGAGAACCCGCTTAACCCTGTTTTAGGTATCCTGGTAGAAAGAGACTGGTAACTGTTCATATTAACATTGAGCATTGTGATTTATGTTTGATCAATTTAGTTTAGACAAGGAAATTAGGATTTTCAAATTCTTATTCTTGTTTTAGCTAAGCTGGTGATTTTTGACCTTTAACAGAATAAGTGGTGACTATCCTACAAGATTTCCTCCTGAGTTGTATTGTTGTTCATTGAGTTAGTTGAGAAAAGGGGAAAAACCTGTTGGTCAAGAAAGTGCTTGTTACCCTCAGTTCAGTTTCTGCTGATCGCAATTGCCTAACAGGAAGCTTGTCTTTGTAGGCAAATGAGAGACCAGCCAGGAAGACCTGACAGTCCAGTAGGGTATCTCTAACCTGGATCTTATTATTGTTTTAACAAAATTCAAAGATTGCAGAGTTCAGTGATGTCAGCAGGAAACATTTTTTAGGAAATTCCCTCTCAGGGTTAGTCAACAATGAAAACCTTCACAGAATGGAAAGCAGTGAAGTAGAAACAGGACATTAACATGTAAATTAAAAAAGATGACTGAGTAGAGGGATGTGCAAATACCTAAGTACAATGAATATAGGAAACCATTCTCTAATAGCAAACCTCTGATCCACGGAAGAAAAAGAAAAATTAAGTGAGAGCTCTGCTGTTAGGAAAAGGGAACCTGAGTATTTTTTTTGGGGGGGGGGGGAGTTAAATTCAGAACACTTAACCAGTTTTGGGAACTAATAATAAAATATGTTTTGGTTCTGTGAAATGATTGCTTAGGAGACTCAGAGAGAAAGGGGCAGGGGACAGGAAGAAGTCAGTCCTTACATTCCTGGTCTGGCATCTATTAATCTTTGTTTCTCTAGCATAAGGCCTGCCACCAATTAGGCATTCAGTAAATGTTTATTTGAAGGGAAGGGGGGAAAATTAACTCACTAATACAAGAAAAAGCCCTGACTACGCAAGAGGTTCAGAAATGAGTCCGTTAGTCAAATTGTTGTGGCTGTGTTTTGCTATAATTTTTCGGTATTTTGGTTATAGCAGTGAGTTATACTTTGAAAAGCAGAGTATATTGCTCTAGCAGTTAACTACTAGCCATAGCCCACTAGCAGCTTTTGTCAAAATTGGGTTTTTAGTTTATTCTTAGGCTCTAGAGTAATGAGAAGAGCTTGAGCAATTATTCTTTGCTTGTGATTTTACTCATATAATGCCTTTAAGTTGAGGGTATTAAGATATTTCCACCCATTTGTTATGAAGAGGTTAATCTTAGACTTGTACTTCAGTCAGTCACCTCAGTTGCTTTGCCTATAACATGAAAAATCAGAACATCTTTAGTCTTTGCCTGTGGACTATTTATTGACCTTGGAATTTAAAAATTCCTTGGTTTCAACTGGGTTTGGGATTCTTTGTCACAGACACATCTTTGCCGCTAAACACAAAGTCTACTTGGGCAACGTTTTAATGTGTTTTGTTATAAAGTTAATATTGTGGGCCTTAGAATTGCATGGCTTTTTGTTACTGAAATGCTTTTAAGTGGCTAGATCAGGGGAGTTAGCCCTTTCAGGATGGCTCAACAAGTTCAGTTGTATTTTAGTTCAGCTAGGCTGAAATACTGAACTCTTCTGTATTTTTGTGGTTCTCCCTTCTGACGTCAATTAGCTTAAAGCTTGGTTTCTTCTGCCCCAGGAATCATGGTCTTTCTGATCCACGGACTGTGGACTTGGGAGGCCACAGTATTCTGTGAAAAGGGCATGGGCTCTACCACCTAGTAGATGTGGGACTGTGGGCAAGTTATTTCTTCTCATATTTTTTGAGAATTAAATATGAGTAATGAATGTAAAAGGCCTGGCCCATTAGTAACCCTTCAATAAAGGTAGGTATTATAATTACTGCCGGAACATTTTGGCAGTAGTGTGGCAGTTGAGGAAGTAGCAAATTTATGTGCAAGCAGCTTCACAGTCTTTGGATTTTCAAGTTTTTATCTATGTCATCCTGTTGAATGTCTTTTTCTCTCTCCCTTGTAGTTTGTTTAGAGTTTACAGTCTAATGGAAGAGTTGGTATGGTAATAAAAGCATGTTGATATAATGTGGAGTGGGCTTATGTATTTAAAGGTGTTATGTAGTAAATTGTTTATTAGTGTTCTTTATTATTTTCCCTAATTTACCCAGTGACTGGCCATTGTGGGGGATTGGCCTTTATTGAGCCAGAAGTTTACTCTTAAAGTTATGTCACATGTCTTAAAATGTCCTGTATTTCAGCTGAGGGTGGAAGATTTGAGAGATGTGAAGATTTGATTTCTTATATGTGGCAAACCAAAAGATTTCTTGTTAGGTGCTTAAATAAATATTTTTATTGGTAGACATTTGAGCCCTCCTATATTAACTTTGGCTGACAAAGTTTCTGTAATAGTAAAGGAGCTGTCTTAGAAAATGGATAAAATTCATTGTAGCTGAATGATCTGGGACAATTTATGTGCATAATAGAAGAAATTTTTATCATGCATTTGGAAATTGCATGATATTTATCATGAACAAATAATAGTATTAGGGATGTTTCCTTCTTTGTTATGTAGAATTTCTTATTCTTCTCTCAACACAGAGGTGAGCAGTGCTACTGCAGACCTTTTATACCAAATAGCTGACTCAGGGGTTGTAACTCTTTCTGTGCTTCAGATCCACCACTCCATTGACCCTTCCATTTCTTGGTGGCTATCCTTTGCCGCTGGTGCCATGGTGGGTGTATGGATTGCTTTCTGTCTTTCAACAGTTACCGAAGTGCATGTTTGGGATTTTGTTGAAGAAAGCTGGATACAGTAAGCGGAAAGAATCTTGGAAGCTGCTTGACTGCTGTCTTTTCTCAGACTAGTCTGAAAGGGAATACCCCCATTCATTCTGGATTGGTGGATCTGAAGTACAAAATATTGTCCAGGTAAGCAATTACCCTGTATTGTTTTGTTATGTAGAACTCAACTCACTGAGAGAAACTTAAAATTTCTTTACTTTTTTCCATTATAATAGAGAAAGGAAGAAATGTTAGACATTTATTCATAGTGTTCATGTTTGGGTGTGGTTTAGTGAAGGTATTTGGTAGTAAAAACTTTGTTTCAGTGTAAGAAATGCAGTTATTTTTATTAAATAGGCCCAAAAGTTTTGTAGTCATAGCCTAACAGGGAATACAGTACAGTAAACAAGGGACATTTGTTTGAGGAATAGGTTATAAAATATGGAAAGCAAATGATAATTTTGTGGCATTATCTCATGATTTATAGTTATTACCTGGTCAGAATAATTTTTGTAGTTACCATGTAAAGTAGTGGTCTTTTATTCTTAGGACTCCTGGAGGGTCTTCTCAGGACGATTTACTAACTGTAGCTGCTGTTTACTGGGCATCTACTAAGTGCCAGGCGCTATTGTAAGCTCTTTACACATATTTCTTATTTAGTTGGCACATGCTTTACGTGTATATTGCAGATTGTAAAATGAGGCTCAGGAGCATCAAGTACAGTTTGCCCAGGGTCATACAGCTCGTACATGGCAGAGCCAAGCTTAAGCGTGAGCCTGTGTGTCTCCAGAGCTCTGGCTCTTTCCATCTGACTACATTTGCTGAAGTTTGTACTTCAACTTCAGGATTTTTATATTGTCTATATACTGTTAGAGTAAGATGCCGTTTTCTACAGTGGGTTTCCACTTGGAGAACACATGATGGATCGTTTTTTGGCATGGTATCTTAATTGTATCTGGTGCTCTCCCTTCTAAATGAAAAGATTAGAAGATTAGAAGTCAGTTCACCAAGTGAACCTAAAGGTAACTTAGGAAGTATAAGAGAGGCTATACATTTACATGTCAAAATGTGTTTTATACAGGGAAGTATCATTTGGCCTAGTGAACTCAAACCTGTATCTTCTCAGTTCCTCCTTACTTTTTATTGGTTATTTAAATAGCTCAGTAGCTTATTATGTAGACTTCTTCTTCTTCTTCTTCTTTTTTTGTTAACAGTGACATTCTTAGCATTTTTTTTTTTTTTTTTTAGTATTTATTTATTTGGCTGTGCCGGGTCTTAGTTGAGGCACGCGTGATCTTCATTGCAGTATGTGGGCTCTTTAGTTGTGGCATGTGGGCTCTTCTAGTTGCAGCATGTGGGATCTAGTTGCCTGACCAGGGATCGAACTTGGGCCCCCTGCTTGGGAGCATGGAGTCTTAACCACTGGACCACCAGGGAAGTCTCTGTGTAGACTTCTTTTGATCTGTGGTTTGTCAGCCTTACAAGTAAGATGTTGTCAGGCAACTCATGACTTTTTCTGGTATTTAATCACTCCAGATTACCCATTTCCTTTACCCTTAAAAAAAAACACAACTTTTTTATCATAGACTGACACTCTGGCTTTGTGATCCATGTTTTATTTTTTATATTTGTTAGTATTTCTTCTAGTTGAGCGTTTTTCACGCTTGTCACGTGAAGAGCTCTCAGGGTGGTGGTAGTAGGAAAAGTAGTAGTAGTTTACACTTAATGGGCAGTTACTCTGTATTGAGCACAATTCTGAACACTCTACATGTATGAACTCATTTTCATAATGACCCAATGAGGTAGGTACCCTTATTTCCACTTTACTTATGAGGAAACTGAAGGATAGAGTAGTTAAGGAACATGTTCAAGGTCACACATCTAGTAAGAGACAAAGATGAGATATGAATCTAGGCAGTTTGGTTTCAGAGAATGTGCTTCTAATGTCTGTGCCTCAAGTTTAAAACACCATCCAGTGATAAAAAGAGGGGCAGAAATCCTGAAGACTAAAACTGTATTCTGATTTCAAGAAATCATTGCAAAGGGAAAGGAAACAATTGTTGCTGAGTATCTATTTCGTACCTTCTGTAGAAAATAGTCTAGATCTCAGATTCTGTGTTAGCCATCCAAGACTATCTACCAGCCTGTTTCCCGAGAGGACTCACAGTAGGGTTAGTTTAAGGTTGTGTTCCAGAACAGTGCCGTCCAGTTAGAACTTTCTGGATAATGGAAATGTTCATTATCTGTGCTGTTCAATACGGTAGTCGCTAGCCACTTGTGGCTATTTTGAAATGTGGCTCTGTTAACTGAAGAACTGAATTTTAAATTTTAAGTAATTTTAATAGCCACAAATACAGTTATAGAATTTACCTTCAGCCTAGGTCTGGTCCTGGATTTAACACCCTTAGAAATCTGTTCTTGTCAGCATGCTGAAAGCCAGCACCTTATCCCACGGTTAGACTTAAATTCATTAACCAGCTGTGCAAGACTGATGTGTAAAGCCAGAATTCCAGTTTATTAATTTATAATGATATGTGCTTGTTGGCATGATTAATATAAACTTTTCTGATAGGTAGGCTTCCTTACTAGATCCTACTTAACATGCCAGTTTAAGTTTTTCAAATGAGAAGAGATATTTAGAGGGACCTGAAGACTCAAGCCAAATGACCGAAATACTCTTGTCCAGTGGGTAGACTTTACCTACCAGGTCAGATCATAGTCAGGTGGCTTAGTTAGCATGGACTTGGCCAGGGAAGTGACGTATTTGCTGGCCTGGGACTGAGACAACCTCATTCAGCTTTTACTTTAGGGATGGGTGGTTTTTCTGTCTTCCTTCAGCTTCTCTGCTTGTTTTTACTTCCCAAATCCTTTTCTGATTACGGCATTCATTTTAAGCATGTTAATATTTACATTCAGCTTGAACGCACTCTTGTTCTTTAGGTCTGGGAAGCTCTTTGTTTTCCTTAAGTCACCTTTATCACTGTAAGGATCCATTTTGTGTTCATTTTTGACTCTTAAGAAGGCAGTTGAATTTTCCTTGCTTCCCTGAGGCCTCTTTCTACTGAAACACACTTAATAGCTTATTTAATTTTGTCATATAGTGTGGGGTAGAATAGGAATATACTCATAAAAAATATGCCTGGTAGTACATTCTCTTTGCATTACGTCATGTTATTAAATGAGCTTGTGTTTAGCTTACTGTATCATTACTTTGGGACTTGTTCTTGATCCTTCTGTTCTTAAAATAGAAAGAGTGATGTAACCAAATTTGCATTTTAAGAAGTTAACTTTTCAGGTGTCTGTAAGATGGATTGAAGAGACTCAAGGCAGGGAGACCAGTTAGTTCAAGTGAGCAATGATGAAGGCAAACCAAAGCATTGACAGTGGGCATGGTGGAGATGGGGCGGGCTTAAAAGAGATGTAGGTAGCAGGACCTACCAAACTTGGGAATTGGTTATAGGAGAAAGAGATGGATGGAATATAGTATAAATTTTAGATTTTTGCCTTGGGCGCCAGAATGGTTGTTTGTTCTCTCTTCCAAGATAGGGAATACTAGAAGAACAGACTGGGAGGAGTGGAGGGAGGAGAAAGAATGAGTTCAGTTTATAGTGACTTTGAGTAGCCTATGGGTGAATCCTCTAAAAGGAGAAGTATCTAGTAGGAATACTGATTTGGAGCTCACCAGAGAGAGCAGGGATAGAAAGATTTGGGAGTTTTTATTTAGCTTCAGTGGTAGCTAACTTTACTTACTGGAGTTAGAAGATAACTCGGAGTAAAGATTGAAGAATTCATATCTGTATGGAAATACTAATATAAAGGAATGGGCTACAGCTCAGATTATGATATCATATGTGATGTCGCTCAAGAGGTGTTACTACTCTGTCCTTCTCACATTGATCTGGGGATTGTTACAGCCTGTTCCCAATCAGCAAATTAGTCCATTATATTTGGATTGTGATATTTTTTCCACTGTAGTGGTTTGTTTAATTAATAGAGGTACAGTTTTTGAAATGTATTTTAGAAAGCACCATGTTGTCACTACACATCTTACGTACATTTATCAAATTCATTTCTTTACATCTGGTGACAAAAACAAGGGAAAACTAACCTAAACAGTGAACATTCTGGACCAAACGTGAAATGGGGAATGGAAATTTGCTCTTCTCTCAGCCTGTCTCAATTCCTGAATGCTTCTCATCTAGCTGTGATGAGTGTGATTATGGTATTTTAAAGAAACATTTTTAACATCACAACATGAGGCCTAAGTACAAGACAGCTATTTAATCTACTAGTCAGTTGAAGAAACAGCAAACTGTTCAAGTGCTGGTATGAAAATTAGCTTTGTAGGAATTATTGAGATGGTGTGTTGGTCCAGTGTGGCATTTATTTAAGAGATTTTTAAGGCAGATTTTTACTATATGCTGTTTTCACCTTATGTACTGACTTCAGACCCTAATTCCCAGGTGTGCTATAACTCCACTGTAATTAGGTTTTAGTAATGAAAGCATGGAGATATGAAGACTTCATTACAGCTAAAGTCAATCAATACTTAACAAAAAACTTTTTTGAATACATTATATATGTCTATGGTACAAAATTCCTAAGGTGCAAAAAGGAGTACACAGTAAGGAAAAAAAAGTCTCACTTCTCTTTAGCTCCAGCTACTCAACCACATTCTTGTGTAGCTTTCATATATGTGTGTGTGTGCTATACACATTATTCTGCACCTTGATTTTTTTTTTTATGTAAAATATGACATGGTCATCTTTCATATCAGTTCCCAAAGAACTCTCATGTTTTTTGAAGAGATAATTTAAAAGATGCACGCTGACTTATTATATGTGCTATAATTTGTGAAACCAGTCTGGGCTGTTACAGATAGAGGCTATTTCCAGTCTTTTGCTGTTATACATAATGCTGTAAAAAATAACTTGACGTGTATGTCATTTCACATGTGGAGGAGTATATCTTCAGGACAGATTCCTGGGAGTAAGTGTCACTGGATGGGTGCTTTAAAAAATCTGATAGACATTGCCACGTTGTCCTCCAGTCACATGGCAACAATTTACACTCTCACAGGCTTTGCTTGAGAGTACTCTTATTTCCTGACACTCTCAAGGTGTTACATTGGTTTTAAGCAGGTTGCTTTTTCAATTGTTCTTCTCTCTTTTCCCCCATAACTTTTTATTATGAAGAATTTCATATATATAAGAGTTGGGGAAGAAAGCAGTACAACAAACACCTGTATACTCTCTCCACTTAGACTCAACAGTTGTTAACATTTTGCCATATTTGGATCATTTCTCTGCTCCCCCCCCCCCCCCCCCCGTGGTCATCCCTTCCCTCCCTTTTTCCCGCCTTCTTCCTCTGTCCCTCTCCTCCCTTTTCTGTCCTTCCCTCCCCAAATAAGTACCCTTTTTTGTTGTTAAACAATTTGAAAGTAAGTTGCAGACATGATACCTCATCCTCTAAACATTTCAGCATGTATCTCTTAAGAATAAGGATAGTCTCTCTCTAAAAGCGAGCGTGCATACACACACACAATGTTTATAGTATACATCTCCATATATAACCAAATATTAAATATAGTCATATGTATTTTATACATATATAAAGCCACAGTACTATTTTTATATCTAAGAAAATGAAAGTAATTCCATAATATAATAACAAATATTCAGTTCAATTTAAATTTTCCCAGTTGACCCAAGAGTGCCTTTTCTAGCACTCCCTCTTTAAAAAACAAAAACCAAGTTCCAAATAAAACACACCTTTTATATTTGGTTGTAGATGTCTTTTTAATTTCTTTTTGTTTTAACTGTCCCTCTGCCCTTTTCCCTCTCCTGGAATTGATTTTTTTTTTTTTTTTTTTAAGAGTCCAGCTCAGTTAGTTGTCCTGTAGGGTGTGCAGCATTCTTCACTTGTTTGAATATTTCTTCATGGTGTTATTTAACTCATTTCTCTAGCTCCTATACTTGCTGTAAACTGGAAGTTATGTGAGAGGCTTGATTGCAGCCCATTTAACAAGAATGACAAGAATGCTTCATCATAGGTGAAGTGTACTTTGCATTGAGTCATGTCGGGAGGCACTTAATGACAGGTTATCCCATTATGAGCTATGCTAAATTTGATCCCTTCACTAAGGTGGCAGCAGCCAGACCTCTCCATTAAGGTACAGTTTTATCCTCTATTATTACAAAGGACTATGGGGTAATATTTTGGCACCTTGTAAATATCCTGTAACATTACAGCCTTTCACCCAGTGGTTTTAGCATCCTGAGCCTGAAATCAGTTATTACAATGTAAGTTACAAAATTGTGGTTTTCTGTCATTTCATCTATATTTGTTAGCTAGCATTCACAGAGGCCATCTCGTTTCTCCTCCTTCCTTTTGTGTATCACCGTACTCTCATGGATTTTATTTATTCACTGTGTTAACAGTCAATTACAGTCTTTATTGATGTTCAGATTTGGCTAATGAGCGCCCCTTCAAGGTAGCTCCTGCTTCCTTTTTAACATGAGCCCGTCAGTTTTGGTGTGTTTCTTGGTTTTCTACTTTTCCCTGCATATCAGGAATCAACCATTTCTCCAAGACGCTCTGGTTCCTTTTAGTGGGGAATGGTGTTTAGAAACAAAATCAGTACTGTTGGGTTGTTGTTGCTTCTAGACCTTTTCAGTGGACAGACCTAAGAAGTATATTTAAAATGAACCATGTGTTCATGTTAGTTCTGAGTCAAACTTAATATTACAGGGATATTTTTCTGAACCTGTTAGCCTTTTGATTTTCAAAATCTAAGGGATCATACTGTGTAATGGCCGTCTATTTGAGGTACTAATTGTTATGCAAATAGGCAGATAAATAGCTTTATTCATTTATTATTGAGCATGTAATCGAACAGGTACTGTTTGGTAATGTGGGGAATACAGAACAGAATCAGATGTGTACCTTGCTTCCAGAATCTTAGTCTTTTACGTAAAAAAGTATAGTTCAATGTGAGAACTGCTAAGGATCATGAGAGGTGGACATACGTTGTGTGGGAGCTAGAAAAGGAAGGAAATCTCATAAAGGAAATTTTTAAAAAGTTACCCTTTGGGGCTTGAGCAAAAATTAGACATGGATGTGGATGTGTTGGGGTAGAGGAGGGATATCATAGCAAAGGTAACCAAATGAACAGTAGCTGGCAGGCAGTGGTGTGTATTGTCTCTTGGGAGTAAGTAGTTCTGTGGATTGTTGGAATGTAGTTTGTGTGAAGGGATTGAGGTAGATAAATTTGTAAAGAGATTATAACCAAATCTTGGGTCATCCTTTAGGTCATAAGTTACAGACAAGTAGCCTGTAGATAGAGATCCACAGATGTATTTTATTTGATCTGCATAGATTTTTTAAAATTAGACATTTCATATCAAAACACTCTGGTTTTGCCTGAAAACTGGAGCTGAGTAGTGGCTGCCCTTTTTTATTTATTTATTTATTTATTTATTTATTTATTTATTTATGGCTGTGTTGGGTCTTCATTTCTGTGCGAGGGCTTTCTCTAGTTGCGGCGAGTGGGGGCCACTCTTCATCGCGGTGCGCAGGCCTCTCACTGTTGCGGCCTCTCCCGTTGCGGAGTACAGGCTCCAGACGCGCAGGCTCAGTAGTTGTGGCTCACGGGCTTAGTTGCTCCGTGGCATGTGGGATCTTCCCAGACCAGGACTTGAACCCGTGTCCCCTGCATTGGCAGGCGGATTCTTAACCACTGCGCCACCAGGGAAGCCCAGTGGCTGCCTTTTTGAGTCAAGTCTTGTACTTTCCTGGTCACCATAGCTCCTGTAAGGCCTTCTTTACTTTTGAGCTTGTCATCCCTGCAGGAGAGGAAGGGTGAGGGTAGTGGGTGTGGTTTGAGATGAGAGATAACTTGAAAGTTTGAGCAAAATCTATGCTTTAGAAAGATCACTCTGGCAGTCAGTTTGGAGGATGCAATGGAGCAGGGAGACCAATTAATAGACTGTTGTAATGTTCCAGGGAAGAAATCACAAGATAGTAACAGATGGTGTGGAAGAGGAGGAGATGAGACATTTTAAATGTAGAATGGGTAGATTGTATTGATAGATATGAGTATGTATGTGTATGTATTGAAGAGAATGTAAATCAGACTCTCTTAAAACATGAAGTCCTGTCTCTAAAAAGCTTTGCATTCATAAATCAGTTATGAATTAACTGATTATGAATGAATTAATTACAGTTTCTGGAACTTAACCACATATTTTTTAATCTGTTGGTTAATTTTGGAAGACAGCAGTAATAGTTTCATGCGTTGTCACTGTGTTTAGTTTTGCAATATGCAAATGACATGCTTCAACAAAGTCTAACTCTGACATGGCTTTATTTCTGAAAGTTGTTTATAAAGTGAATATTTATATTATGATTTTAAAAGTCACTTTCCTTATAATTGTGGAGCTAAACTTTCAAGCAAAAATATTAGCAATGCTAGTACTTATTTTCAGAATGTTGGCTGCTTGTATTTAATTTTCCCCACAATCTCTGCAAGAACTTAATCAAAAGGATAATCAAGGGACTGTACCGTAGACTTGAAATTACACCTTTATTAAAACCATATACACTGTTAATAAGTATTTTGGACATCTTCCCTGTCTGGTTAGGGCATGACTTTATCCAGTCCCATTTCCAGTGCCATTACTCCAGATATTTAGTAGCACCACCAGCTCAGATAATCTGAGGGAGGTGGACATGAAGAACATGTAAATGAGTAGACTGGGAATGAGAGTTACTCACACTGACAGAGGCCACACCTGGATACTGTGTAAAAAGCATCCAGCTTCAAGGGATGAACAAAGATAGATTAAAGGGCATTTGCATATATTTTTTTTTATTGCTTTTAGCTTACATACAGTATAGAACACAAATATTAAGTGTACAGCTTAATGATTTTTTTTACATATGTGTATACTACACTGTGTAACTACTACCCAAATCAAGATAGAAAACATGCTAGAGCCACTTGAGGGCTTTCTTGTCTGTGCCTCACCCAGTCAATAGACCCTCCCAAAGGTCTATTCTGACCTCTTTTATTATAGGTTAGTTATGGCTGTTTTTGGATTTTATATAAATGGAGTTATACAGCATATATATGTACTCTTGTGTTCCCCCCCCCTGTTACTGTATCCATGAAATTCATCCATTTTGTTGTGTATAACAGTATTTTTCCCTCCGTGCATTATTCCATTGTATATATAGTCCATGGTTCATTTATTTTACTGTTGATAAATTAGTTGGTTTGTTTCCAATTTTTGGCTGTTATTATGAATAACACTTCTAAGGTGGACATAAACACTTGGTTCTCTCAGTTGTGAAAACCCCAGAGTGGAATTACTGGGTCAGAGGATAGACATATGTTTAGTTTCAGTAGATTCTGCTAAACTGTTTTCCAAGCACTTGTGACAATTTAGACACCTACCTGTAATGTGGAGAGTTCCAGTTATCTCTTGGCTTTGCCAATCCTTTTCATTTTAGCCATTCTGATGAGTGTGTACTGGTATCTATATTGTAGTTTTGGTGTTTTTTTTGTTTAATCAGCTTATTGATGTATAGTTTACATGCAATAAAATGTACTTATTTCAAGTATACTGTTTGAGTTTTGAAAACTATATATACTCATGTAACCACTACCACAATCAAGATATAGAACATTTCTACCCCAAAAAACTTCCCTCATTACCCTTTGCAGTTCCCTCAACAGCATCCTCGGCCTCAGGTAACTTGCTTTCTATTACTGTAGATTAGTTGTGCGTGTTCTAGAATTTCATATAGATGGGATGGGTACAGCATGCGTATACTGCATGTACTCTTACTATGTTTGGCTTATTTTGCCTAACATGTTTTTGAGATTCATTCTTGTATCAGTTGTTTGTGCCTTTTCATCGCTTAGCAGTGTTACATTATACGAGTATACACAGTTTTGCTTATCCATTCGCCAGCTGATGAATATCTGGGTTGTTTCCAGTGTTTGGCTATTATGAATAAAGCTTGCGTGAACATTTGTGTTCAGGTTTTAGTTTGGACATTTCTTTTGTCTTGTGTATACCTAGGAGTGGAATTGCTGGGGTAGAGTGTAGATGTATGTTTAGTTTTTCAAGAAACTGCCAGATCTTTTCACAAAGTGGCTGTACATTCTTAGAGTTCCTCTGACAGTGTATGAGAATTCCAGTTGATCTACATCCTCATCAGCACTTGACATTGTCATTCAGTTTTAGCCATTCTAATAGTTGTGAAATAGTATCTCATTGTGGTTTTATTTTACAGTTCCCTAACGACTAATGATGTTGAGCATTTTTTTCTTGTGCCCATTGATCATTTAGCTATCTTGTTTAGAGAAATGCTTATTCAAATCTTTTGACCCTTTAAAAAAATTGAGTTGTCTTTTTTCTTACTGATTTGTGGGAGTTCTTTATTATAGTCTGGAAACGAGTTCTTTGTCAGACATACATATTGCAGACACCTCCTGTTCTGTGGCTTGCATTTCCAATATCTTAATATTGTCTTTTGATGGACAGAAGGTCTTAATACTAATGAAGTCTAATTAATCAATTTTTTCTTTCATAGTTACTAGTTTTTGTGTCCTGTTTATGAAATTTTTGCCTACTCTAAGGTCTTAAAGATACTCTGTGTCTTCTTCTAGAAGCGGTATGTTTTTACCATCTCACAATAATTGTTTTTTATGGTTGAGATAGGGATCAAGATTCATTTTTACTTCCCATGGTTACCCAATTAGCCCAGTACTGTTATTGACACATACGTTAAAAAACTGTTGAAAAAATGTTAAGTAAGAAACTTACATTTTCTTTTTACAGAGGTAATTTATATTTATTATAGGAAAATTGAAAATAAAAATTATGTAAAATAAGAAACAAAAAGAATAAAAAGTTCCACTGATAACTGCTGTTAATATTTGGTATACTTCTCTGCCTTCATATACATATTTTTTTCTTTCATGTATGTTTCATATTTGTTTTTCACACATAAAATTATTTTGCAAACTGCCTTTAAAACTCAACAATATTTGTGACATCTTTCTGAACCGTCATATATTTCTTTATAACATTTTGAAGGGGTGCCGAATATGCATGAATATGCAAATGGATAAATAGTTAAACCACTCCTTTATTAGACATTTAAGTTATTTCTAATTTATAGCAACTTAAAGCTGGTGCTCTTTCTTGAAGTTTAATCTTTGAACAAATCTGTGAGTATTACCTTGGGGTAAGTTTTAAGAGGTGGAATTGTTGAGTCAAATAGTGTACACAAAAAATGTGCATGTGTATTTTATATAGCCAAAGGTTTTACCCACTTTCTGTTATTTATATGAACATGACATATCAGACTGACCATAGTCTATGAAAGTGCTCTTTTCTCCATGTTTATGCCATTTTAAGGTATTAATAATTTTTTTAAATCCCAATTTGGTTAAAGAATTTAAAATTTTATTTTTTTTAATTACTAGTGATATTGGACATATTTTTCTTAGGTTTGTGGCTATTTATGTTTCTTTCGTGAAGAAAGGGAAATATGTAGATTAGCTGTCTTCACTGCTGATTCTAGATCCAGGTGCATTTGGGGAGTGGCAGAAGGAAGTCACCAGGGTGAGGAACTTCTGAGTTTGTTGTGGCTGGGGCAGTGCCGCCCTTTTGTGATTGAAATGGCCATTTTTGTTAGAAGCCAGCTGCAGGAGTATCTGCTTTATTCAGCAGACTGTCTGTGGCAAGCTTAAGCCAGGTCACTGCTCTGGCTTGCCCCTGGCTCCCGGTGCTCTTTATGAAGCACGTTAGGATCCGTCTCGACTGGCCTCACTGACAGCTTCAGGGACACTCACTCCTACTAGCCTTTGCTGCTTTGACCTAGGAAGTGAGGTTCTGCTGGGAATTCTTCTGCTTTTCAGGTAGACTTTTCTTTGTTTACGTGCAGTGAACCCTGTTTCCACAGAAACCGCAGCCTTGGCACCTCTGTCTTCCTCCTGAGTCTTGTCTATTTTTGCTCTTTTTCACCCTAGCTTTCCATACTTCAGTCACAGTGATTTTCTCCCACCCCTTCCTCCAGTGCACCAGATTCTGTCTTGACCTAACAAGCATTAACGTCTATTATTTGTTATCAGGGAGGCTTCACCCTTAACTCCTTTCTTGCCCATTTAACCTCTGCTTGTCCTTTAGAGCTGAGTTCAAGCATCAATTCCTCAGGGGTTGTGTCTGGGCCCCCTAGGTACCCCTACAGGTTAGATTCCCTTTGTCATATTATTACAGCATTCAGTTCTTTTTCTTCACAGCTGTTAACATAATTGTAATTGATAAATGTATTGCATAATCCCCCACTAGACAGTCAGCTTCTTTATTAAGAAGGTAACCTCCATGGGGACAAGGATCATGTCTGTCATGTCATATTCAGTTCATAGCATATTCCCAGCATCTAGCACAGTGCATGCCATACAATTGCCCAGTTGATTGAATGAAGGAATAAATTTAGGAGGGCAAATGAGAATTAACCATCTTGTATCAGAAGTTTATATGTACTTTTAAAATGAATACATGCACTCCATTTAATGCTTGGTGTTTTCTGTTTCACTATCATCTCTTAGTTTTAAATGACTTGGTCATGAAAATTAAGCTGTTGGCATCAGTGACTCCTTTCAGAAGATCAAAAAGCATCCCTTCTCTCCCTCTCTGCCTCTAAACCAGACATTGACTTCTGATCTGTCCAGATAGTAATACTGCAGCTGTCATTTTGAAGGATTTGTCAGCTGCTGTAAACTGCTAACCTTTCCTTTCCTCCCCCCTCCCTTTTTATTTTCGTGTGTGTGTGTGTGTGTGTGTGTGTGTGTGTGTGTGTGTGATTAATAGGATCACTATTACTGGGAGTTGCTTCCTTAGGTCAAGTAAATTTAGTAAATGCTGCATGTAATCTCCTCCTCTTAGAAATTCTCTTGGTAATTGTCATTTTAATAATATGTTTCCCAGCATTTCCCAAACTTTCTGACTCCAGAATCCTTCTCCTCCTTTATTTTGGTTCAAAACTGATACAACCCAAGTCTCTTTACTATTCTTGTGTATTTCACCCCAACTTCTTTTATTCACCAAGGGTTCTCTTATCACTCTGCCAAAGTAAGGAGGGAGGGAACTAACACTCGTTAAATGCCAGATTTATATCTACTATTCCTTTTAATCTTCACCATAACCTTGAAAGATAGGCTTATTTTCCACATTTTAGCATGTGAGGAAATGGAGACTGGAGAAGAGAATTATTTTTTTGCTCAAGGTCACATAGTGATTCTTTCCCTCTCTTTCTTTCTCTTGTCCTCCCTCCCTCCCTCCCTCCCTCCCTCCCTCCTTTCCTTCCTCCCTTCCTCCCTTCCTCCCTTCCTCCCTTCCTCCCTTCCTCCCTCCCTTCCTCCCTTCCTTCCTTCCTTCCTTCCTTCCTTCCTTCCTTCCTTCCTTCCTTCCTTCCTCCCTCCCTCCCTCCCTCCCTTCCTCCCTTCCTTTTTATCTCTACAAAGCCTTGTGCTCTTTCCCATCCCTGCCTGGGGTAAGAAAAGAAAAACTCTTCTGATTATTTTAGATTCCGCACCTCTAGCTATCACCTTAGTTTGAGGAGTGTTAGGTGGCAGCTTGGGACTCTTAAAAGTGCCAGAGACTCTGGAGCAGCAGGTTTTCCAGGTTGTAGGTGGGCAGCAGTAGATTGTCAGTATTTGGGGAGATTGAGAAGAACAGGGGAAGCCTTGCCTTCCCCTGCCCAAATTGCCTCTGTAAGCCCTCATGCTTCCTTTCCTCCCTCATTCTGTGCTTAACTCATTCTCCCCAGTTCCAGTCTTTTCTCCTTTGTTGGAGTTCTGTTGATAGATTAGCTTTTTATCAATAGTGCAGTAGTTAATATTTATTGAGTGCCTGCTTTGGATGTAGCAGGTGCTGTACTCCTCGAAACAGCTGGCTTGCTTAAGGTCACATAGTGTGAATCTAGAATCTTAACCTACCTCTGCCTAAGTTTTTTTTTTTAGTCTTAATAATTTTTTTCCTAAGGGAAACCTACCCTAAGCAATGAAAATCTGTGAAATCATGGGTTTGATGTGCTAGCTGTATATTTGTTATAATGTATTTAAATTAAATGTATAGCTATTAAACATTAAAACACCCTTACGTGTCACCAGAAATCACCTTGAATACTAAACCTTGGGAAACATTGCTGTGGTCTACCCTTTTAACTTTATTCATTCATCCATCCATGAATAGTTCAGTATGTATCTGTAAAAGATGTGGACTTAAAAACAAAAAACTGATAAAAGCAAACACATATAGAGCACATAGTTCCATTATTATACCTAAAAAACTAACAATAATTCCTTCATATCAAATAGTGTTTATATTTGCTTAATTGTCTCACAAATAATTTTTAAATTAATCGTCGTTACTTTTTAGAACAGTTTTAGATTTGCAAAACAATTGAGCAGGTAGTACAGAATTGTCATATACACCCCCTTCCCCTGCATAGTGTCCTCCATTATTAACATCTTACATTAGCATGGTCATGGGCTGCTATTGACGCATTATTATTAACTATAGTCCATAGTGTATTCAGCTGTCTAGTTTTTACCTCATGTCTTTTTTCTGCTCCAGGATTTCATCCAGGATCCCACCTTACATTCAGTTGTCGTGTGTTCTTAGGCTCCTCTTGGCTCTGTCATTTTCTCAGACTTTGTTTTTGATGACCTTGACAGTTTTTCGGAGCACTGGTCAGGTATATTGTATTGCCCTCTGTTGGAATTTGTCTTGTTTTTCTCATAAAGTCTCTTAGTAGTTGGTTTTTTCAGTTCAGGAGACAGAGTTGGTTCACACATTGCATATAGTTAATAGTCTCTCAAATCTCTTTTAATCTATAAAAATTGCCTCTCCCATCTTTTTTTCTTGCTATATATTTATTGAAGAAACTGGATTGGTCATTTGTTCTGTGTAACTTCCCCAAATTTGGATTTTGCTAATTATGTTCTTATTAGGTCTACATATTCTGATCTCATTTGTATTTCTTATAAATTGGTAATCACATCCAGAGGTTTGTTGGATTTAGGTTTAGTGTGTTTCTCTATCAATTAACAAAATAAAACAAAAATCAAAATTCATGCTGTGTCCACTGTGCTATGGTGCTTTCTTATTTTTGTGATATTCTCTCTCCTTTCCAAGTAAGTGATTCTTGAAGAAATACAGAACTTCTTGCATTTGCATTTTTCTGAGTTAAAAACTGCATAATTTATTGAGAGCTGATAGAGAAGCAGTAACCTGGCTGCAGGAATATCCACATGTGGTTGTCAGTTTTGCCAAGGACAGTGATGACACATTTTATGGTATTGACTATCAGTATTAGAGTTTTATTCCTATAGTTTTTAAAATTTTCAACTTTTTTCTTTTTCTCAGTTCAGAAATGTAATGACTTTTGCTATTGTTAGTATATACTTAAACCTTACTTTATTTCAAAAAAAAAAAAGAATTTGAGTGATTACAATGACCCATACAGTGTAGGAAGATAAAAAGAAAATAAGTGGATAAATGAAGATGAAAGGAAAAAATAAATGTAGTAAAATAAGATAGAGGAAGGGTTAAAGTTATGCAAAAATGCATAGAATAAGGTTAGTTGTTACAGGAGGGGCACAGGTTAGGCGCTGCTTGTAAATAGTAATATTCTGTGTCTGTAGCAGTTTGCAGGACTTTTGTAATCTTAGATGATAAATATATTCCTTGCTCTAAGGTTATTTATTTATTTGGTGCTTGTACTTGGTACTACCAACCTCATTGCTTATTTGGAATTAAATGCCTATAAAGCGGTGGGTCAGGTTTCTCAGTATTGGGTATCAGAGCTCCTTGGAAAATCAGGACTCGTTTTTTCTGTTATACTTTCTTTCTGCATTCTTCTTAGTGTTTTGTTTAGTTTACCCTGTTACATATTTTTTTCTTTCTCTAGTATCTGTGTTATAGCAGGAATGGGATATTCTTAGAACTTTTTGTTTTGAATACTTTTAGTAGCATAAAATGACTTCCTAGGAAAATAAATATAAATTTAAGAATGTTTCATCCGCAGAATGTTCTTTGTCTTTAAGACCTTGGCCATGTCAAATACGTTTTTGGCTTTTGCCTGTTTTATTTGAACTAAATATTTAAGGTTTGTTATGATTTTTTTCCAGTAGAAAGTGTCAGAAAACCCAACTCAAACTGGTTTAAGCTGAAACAGGGAATTTATAATTTGAAAAATCCAGAGGTAGATGTGGATTCAGGTTTCTTCCTCAGAGTGAATGTAGTACCTCCTAGAACCAGCTGTCCCTTGTGGTAGCATGAGGGCAGTTCCAGCTTTCATCCTCTTATGTTCATGCTCAGTGGGGAAAGAGATTTCTTGTGGCTCCCGTAGAAGTCCTGGATTCAACTTGGAGTATGTGCTTATTCCTGAATCAATTACTGTGATTAGGTGATGTAGTCAAAAAACAAGTGTCCACCATCAGCCCTTTAAAATTACAACATTACATTCTTCTCTAGCCTCTGAATCAAATTTTTGCTTTACATGTAACCTTCTGGACTTTACATGTTAATTATTTGATAAATTAGCAAATATTTATTGAGTTCCTACTCTGTACAAGTGCTGTGAGGACCTGAAAGCATTACATTGTAAATTGGTAAATTGTCTTATCAATTGCTAGTATTACTTTATTTTTTATAAATTATTTTGGAAATACAACACCTAGTTTATTTGGAAATAAAGTACAAATTTTATAGGAAAATTTAGTACTTTGTGTTTTCCTGTGGTTTATAGACCAATTTTTGGTTTTTGAATTTGATTATTTTCAAAGTAAAAGTAAATATCACCCTTTCAACCTTTTTTCCTTGCATCCCAATCTTGGTAGCTGTTTTTATTGTTTCTCTTTAGACTTTTAATTCGTCGATTAAAAGAAATGTGGATCATGGAATATTTTTTTTGTCTTAAATGCAGCAAAAAAATGCCCAGATGAGATTCGTCTTCTGATCCTCCTCTCAATTCTGTATTTTCTCAGAGTTAATAAAAAATTTATTATGATGGTGACATCTGTGTTCTGGGCTTTGTAGAACACCTTGACTGACCACTTATAGCTGAGTCATACATAAAGTTATTAAAACAATGGAGCTTAATAGCGTTTTTGACAAAGAAGTCCAGTATCTCTTAAATTGATATTGGGCCTTTACATCTTGACTTCATTACTTCCTTTGTGTGAGAACTTCCAGAGTGTTGTAGTCTACCTGTGTTCATACGTACTCCTGCACAAAGGTCTGTAACATATAGGTTGACCTTATCGTAGCATGTGTCTCGCAGCAATTATCTGCTGTTGAGACTAGGTACTTTCAAGGGGGTACATACCAAAAGCACCTCGTGAGATATTTAGAAGACCTGGGCTAGAAAAACATTTTAAGAAGATGGACAAAATGCTCTCTATAAGGTCCCTTTCAGCTCCAGAATTTAATGAAATCTCTGGCTTCAAGCGGTAAGAACTCCCCTTAACCAGTTGCCTGCAGAAAACAGTGTGAAGGGAATCAAAGACAGCCTTGCTGTGCAGCAGGCAGCAGGAATCCTTACTAAGGCAGTCCTAGCCCCCGGCTGAAAGACAGATTCATTTGTTCTTAGAGCCCAGTGGATTGTGAGGCACAAAACTTCATTCTTATTTGAAACCAAGGTCTGCTTAGGATATGAGAACAATGGGGATTAGATGAGAAAGTAGAGCAAATGCAAAGTTTACTATACATTTAATTAAGGGTTGATAAATCCCTGTATATCTATTAGCTTGGACCACTCACTTTCATGCTATTCCTAGCTTAAAGAAGCAAACTTTTGATTACGATCTTTTTCTAGATCCATCCCTCTGTGTGTGTGTGTGTGTGTGTGTGTGTGTGTGTGTGTGTATAAAATTCTAAACATTGAGACTCTCCTAACTTGGAATATGTGTTTCTTTGGAATGGGGGCTGGGTTAGGTCTCTGAAAATAAATGGGTATTCTAGAAATGAGCAATGTTTAGAAAATATTAGAGGGCTTGTTTAAATGGTGCAAGGTTTGATTTCAAAAGATTTCTTAGCAGGACCAACTTTCGTTCGATAGGTACAGTGAGACAGGAAGCATGTTAGATAGTGGAAGCTTTGAAAGTCTTTGGAAGTGATTTTTAAAATACCATTAGTTAGTGGAGGTTTAGTTTTAATACTCTTGAAAGCAGTGAAACTGCATTTCTTTGAAATATTTTATACTTTAGGAATTTAGCCATTTATCTCCCTTTAGTGAACTGGGAAATAATATAGCTTAATTTCCAGAAATAATTTTGATACCAGAATATTTGGTTTTCAGAATTCTTGTGTTGTCTGTTGAAGCATTTAGTATATTGGCATGTTCAGTAAACTTTTTGAATGAATAATCAGTTTAAATGAAAGAGTTAAAGTAGGATTATGATGTGGTCTGACTATAATTGTCAGACCTATTGAGAGTAGATGCAGTAACATTCCTTAAGCCATCTTTCTGAAAGTGATATTTCTTCCTAGAAAAAATGAGAGTGTCCATTATATCAGGGGAAAAAAAGTTTCCACTTTCTGTATGTTCTAATTTTTTTTTTTTGGCTATGCCGAGCGGCTTGTGGGGTCTTAGTTCCCTGGCCAGGGATCGAACCTGTGCCCCCTGCAGTGGAAGCATGGAGTCCTAACCACAAGACTGCCAGGAAATAAACTCTAATGTTCTTTTTTTTTTTTTTTTTTTAAAGGAATTCCTTTATTTTTATTATTTATTTATTTATTTTTGGCTGTGTTGGGTCTTCGTTTCTGTGCAAGGGCTTTCTCTAGTTGCGGCAAGCGGGGGCCACTCTTCATCGCGGTGCGCGGGCCTCTCACTATCGCGGCCTCTCTTGTTGCGGAGCACAAGCTCCAGATGCGCAGGCTCAGTAGTTGTGGCTCACGGGCCCAGTTGCTCCGTGGCATGTGGGATCTTCCCAGACCAGGGCTCGAACCCGTGTCCCCTGCATTAGCAGGCAGACTCTCAACCACTGCGCCACCAGGGAAGCCCAACTCTAATGTTCTTTATAAAACATGATAAACTTTGCACTCTCTTACATGAAAGTAGGGTAAGGATTTTGGATCAGTACTGATATTATAGGGTAGTCAGATCTTGTTGTGTAGGCACTTCCAGAAATTCTCTGATTAAAGCTTTTTGGCTTGTGAGAGTTGGTAGAAGGACGAGGAAGGGGTGCTGCCAGCACCTGTGTCTGGAATGGTAAAGAAGGGAGGTTGGACTGACTCAGGGTGGGGCTGGTGCCCTGGTATAGATAATGAGAGCAGATGTCTCTTGGTTCTCAGATGATGTCTACAAAACAAGGTGAGTTTTTAGTTCTTGCACCTGGAATTCTTTTCAGGTGTCATGCAGTGTGGAGTATGGATTGTCAGATGTTTAGAAGTGGTAGCCTCCTAAGACAACACTGTTGGTGAAGAGTTTTCTCTGGCTGGGTATCCTCAGCTATTAGGGTAATGTCTTTGTCACCTCAGAGTGCAACCAAACTCTGATAGCTAGCTTAACCCCACCTGCTCTCCACATTCATTGGAGAATGGGCTTGAACCAAGGGAAAAGTTGCTAGGACCAGAACTCCAAGTAATAGTGTGGAAATGCCAGTTACTGTGTTTTGAGGTGGCCTGGAGGAGAAAGGAGTGAGAAACTTGAATACTATATTGCCAGTTTTATATTGGCTGCATCTGAAAAACTATGGTAGACAAAAAGAGTAAAATAAAAATCACCTGTATTTAATTCTGTATCCTATATGTGTTTTATTAAATAAAATGAGATCATAATATCATTTAAGTCCTGATTTTGTAGCCTTTATTCACTTAAGTTTTCTTGAACTTTTTTCATTGTATTGTAACTTCCTTTTCTTATGTAACTTACTTCTAGGTCAATAAATATACTCCTATAAAAATGATTTTTATTTGGTGGAAACATTCTGTCTTCTGGATGATCTGTAATTTATTTAACCAGTCTATTGTTGGGCATTTTTTCCTTTGCTATTATGACAGTCATGTGATGAACATCTTCTTAGCTATATTTTTGGACATATCTTTATTTTTTCCTGTAGTATAATTCCCTACATATGAAATTGCTGAGTCAATGATGTGCACTTTTTTCAAGTCTTGAGTATGTATTGATAAGTTGCACACGAGAGGTTGTACCAGTTACGCTCCCGTCAGCAGTATAGATGAGTGACAAGCGGATAAAATTTGAAAGTAAATCAGAGGAAAACTGCTGCTTTAGGGAGTTTAATGTCTAGCAAAGGAAGTGACAGGTAGTATAATTCAGGGAAGAAAGTAGGGATTTTGGAGTCAGAGTTGCAAGTCTGCTACTTTTGACCTCTGGCAAGCGGTTTGATGTCTCTGATCCTTAGTTTCTTCCTCTTTAAAGCTAAGATACCTGTCTGTCCAGAGGTGGTGTGACAGTTAATGAGATCACGATAGCTGTACAGTGTCTGGCACATAGTAGGCACTCTGAAAATACAAATTTGCATCTCCTTCCCAAATTATCCTTTTTTGTAAATTTCATTTACATTTAACATTTTTTATTGAAAATGATATTAAATTTATAGTTTATTGGTCTCCCCTAGTCCTGAAAAATGTTCCTAATTGGACCAGAGATGCTAACTGCCTAAAGGCTCAGATGTACTTAATTTAACTGTTGTTTAATTCTCTGCTGTCTCAGGATTTGTGGATCTTGGATAAACCCCATTAGGATTGGGTTCAAGCTGATCTGACCTGGAGCTTGCTAGGGGAATCTGTTCCTTATTGGCAACTGAACCTCAGACAGGTCCTAGTACAATTGAGGACCCATGTGGCTATGCCGGAAATAGATTATTTTGTTACATCCTGTTCTCTGTCATGCTGCTTCGAATAGAGATTCTGCTTCCCCCTTCATACATCTAATCCTTCCTCTCCCCAGCTTCTGTTAGAGTGCTGAAAAAACGTGGTGACAGTTTTGAGTCATGAGTGGTAGTTGTGAAGTGGACAAGGATGATTTTTTTTCATTTGAAATTACGCAGGAATAAGCTGTTACCGTTTTGATGCTCACAGCTGTTTCTGAAGGTCACTAGGTAAAATATTTTTCTAGCACTCAGCATTTTAACGCATTTTAAACCACAGGTATTTGAGATAGACTCAATTAATTCTTGGGAAAAGAATTTGTTTTTATTTAAATTGTCAAGTTACTATTTGTAACTTATAACAACTTATATAACTAGTTATATAATTAAACAAAAATAAAACATCACTTAAAATTATACAATGTAGTATTAAAATATTATTATAAGTACTAGATGTTCATTGGAGAAAAATTAGAAAATATGGATGAATAGAAATTATAAAAGAAAAATTAGAGGGCTTCCCTGGTGGTGCAGTGGTTGAGAATCTGCCTGCCAATGCAGGGGACGCGGGTTCGAGCCCTGGTCTGGGAGGATCCCACACGCCGCGGAGTGACTAGGCCCATGAGCCACAATTGCTGAGCCTGCGCGTCTGGAGCCTGTGCTCCGCAACAAGAGAGGCCGCGATAGTGAGAGGCCCGCGCACTGCGATGAAGAGTGGCCCCCGCTTGCCACAACTAGAGAAAGCCCGCGCACAGAAACGAAGACCCAACACAGCCATAAATAAATAAATAAATAAGAAAGAAAGAAAGAAAGAAAGAAAAGAAAGAAAAGAAAAGAAAAATTACCCTTCATCCCTCTACCAAAGAAAACTGTGAAGATCCATTTTAGTTTTGGGTTCTGGTATCTTATTTTAGATAATCATATAAGATGAGATATTTGGACATTGAAAGTTTTGGTTTTTTGTTTTGTTTTTAGTAGTAGGATCTAAGGAAAGTTTGGGCTCTGGCTTTGAATCCTGATTCCACTACAATTTGGTTGGGTTTGCATCTCTAAAACTTGGCAGAAAGTAAATTTCAGTTTTCCTCATTCTTATCCTTTTTTCTTTTCTCATTCCACTGCCTCCTTCTCCCCATTCCCTTTTCTTCCTTTAACATATATCCCAGCCTGAAAATACCCTGTGGTGCCTTATCTATAAATATGTAGTTCTACAGTACAGTTGCTAAGAATTAAAGCATTAACGTTCTTGGTTACATGTCACATGGTTACTATCAAATTCTGTTATAATAAAATACCATTATAAGGAGATGAGAGCCTTTCACACATGGAGGCATGGACCAGTGTTCAGTTCTTTAAAACACTTTGGAAAATAGCTTTAAACTATGAATTAACAAAAGTTAATCAGGTTGTAGAATTTATAATTCTACAACCTGATTATTATGGTTCTTAGTTTTAAAAACAATACAGTTATTTGGTGAGAGTTTGCTATTTCTTGTAGGCTGCCATCAAACATTATAAGAGCAGAAACCTACATTGTGACTCTTAGAAGACACTTTTAAAAGCTTTGTGGCCCTGTTTTCATTACAACTACTGTAGCTTCTTGAAAAGCAACAGTCTGAGAATTCAGACACAATAGGATAGTTCCTAATTTGGATTAACTTTAATTCTTGCTTTATTTGCTTTGAGATGAGGACAGCCTCCAGCAGAAACTGAATGGATACTCTGTAGCTTTCACATCTAGGTTTAGAGGGCTGGAGTTTCATAATCTCCTTGAGCCCACCTACTGTATCATTCTTCAGGACCAAATCCCCACTCCTGGATAGAGATTCCCAGTGGAGAGCGTGTTATCGCCAAGTGATTACTATGAAATAGATCTTTTCTCTCATTCCTTCTGTATTTGGTAGCTCCCATTTCATTATCATGGCACTCTTTGTATTATGGTGGGAGTTTTATTGGAAAACAATTGACTTTAGACATGTACTTCCAAAGGTAAGTGTTGGCCCTTGTTTCTACTCTTTGTAGCCCAGCTGAAAGAAATTTGCATTAGTTGTAAAATAAAAATGAGGGGCTGTCTTTAGGCTCTCTAATAGACTTATCTTTCTAACTTCTCTTTAATGTTATGCTTCACTCCAGCTGCCAAAGGTCATTCCTCTGCTTAAAAGTTTAATAGTTGTCTCATCATTGTCTCTAGCAATGGTTTGAATGTTAAAGTTTTTGATGTCTCATTTGAAGGACTTAAACCATTCTAAACACTCTGATTTCACAATATTTATAAAAACATATACAGTTTTTGTATACTGTTTACTTCCTTTCTTTATCATTGGGTTACTATTGAGCCAGCTTCTTTTTTCCCTATTCTTGCATGTGGCAAATGTTCCCCACATGTTCTAGAGAGCAGCATCTTTCTTTGATGCTTGCTTGAATTGGCTTGGCTTTGGCTTGATATTATGCTTTATCTCCTACCTCTTAGTCTAAGAACCTCACCCCCACACTTGCCAGTGTGTTGCATGACCTGCTTCTGTTCCTCTGACACATATTGTTGAAGCAGTAGGTATACTGAATTGCAGGGGGAAAAAAAAATCTCATACACGTTGATAAAAAATTGGACCACACACCTGGGAAGGATTGGCTGTTTACTGGTGAGCTATAGCATGCAGCCTAAGAGTTGTTTTCCTGCAGGATGAAGTCTCAAGTTCGATAGAATGGTATAGGGGAGTCCTCTGTGATTTGGCCCCTCTTTATCAGGCTTTCCTCATCTCACACTTAAATACTTTAGTCATGCTAAATTAATTGCAGATACTTGAATAGGACTGCCATTTCTTAGCTATTTGGCTTTGCTTAATGCTGTTTATTTTGCCGGAAATGTGTCTCTCTCTCTTTTTCCTTGGCTGCCTCCTACTCATCCTTTATGGCTTAGTTCAGGCATTTTCCTCCTTTGGGTGTGTTAAGACTGTGTGTGTGTGTGTTTGTGTGTGTGTGTGTGTGTGTGTATTTACATGGCACATTCTCAAAATTCCCTCCTGTAAGCTGCTGGAGGAGAGAGAGAATGTCTTCATTGCATTTCTGTCTGCAGATATAAGGTCAGGTAAGTTTTTTGTTGAATGGAATAGTATTTAAGCCCCTCAACTTGTTTATCTCAATCGTGATGATAGAAGAAGCTGGTAATGGTTCTGTGGAAAGAAAAAAATTGGGATTTATAGGGCATATTTCTAAATCAGAGTGACATTAGAGAGACGATTAACATAAAATACCTCTTTGAGTAGCTTTTAAAAGAATTGCCTCTTTGAGAAGGAATCAGGGCAAGATATTCAAAACAATTCCATCTAGACACAGACCAAAGTTAGCTTTTGTGAGTTCTTCTTAAAGCTAGCCAATCAGAGGCAAGGTGCTTGCAGCCACTTTTCCCTTTTGATTTGTGGTTCCTATGGCAATAGGAAGAGAGCCTAGGACATTTCCCTCCTACCTCTTTTAATAACTTTTTGCTTTTGAAAAATGCCAAAAGCTATTATTCTTTTTGTCTTATAGTGTTTCTCAGCATGGTGGCCCTGATTTTGGTTTTTGATTATACAGTGGGTATGACAAAATTAATAAACACTATCAGTTTCCTTGATTAATGTTATTTTCTTTGGCTATAGAACATACAAATATAATCAGTCTAATTGGGTATTTGCTGTTAATGTTAGAATCCCATGTGAATCATTTCCTGTTCTCTGTGAACAACCCTAAATTAGAATATTGGTCATTACAAGCAGCTAAATGTGAAATTAAAACAAACATTTCTTAGGGGTTTTCTACCCCTGAAAGGCCTCTCTTAAGCATCCCCATTGTGATCCCTCTGGGTTTCTCTTGAGCTCCAGGCTGAAGTCTCAAGAGGAAAGAGGCTTAGTTTGTATTGTTGTTAGCTTAATACGTAGTCAATAAGTGTTTGTTAAAATTGGTAAATACCCACGGTATCAGGGTAAATTCTTCAGACATATTTTAACAATGAGATAGTGTTCCAGAAGTTTAAAGATAGACCACTGTTAGCTTAAAAAAAAAAAAAAAAAGAAAAAGAGAGATAATAGTCTGCACTGTGATTATAGCTTATATGAAGAAATCTTTACATTATTCAGTTAAAGAGTGATGGATAATAGTTATTCCACAATAGTCAACATGGATTTTCAACCAGGTCCCAAAGTTTAAAATTAGCAGCTTTAAGAATCAATTACTGCTTGTGGTCAGAGCTGTATTTTAATGCTCTTAGGTTGATAAATATGGAACTTTTATGTTTAGCCATTATTTTCAAATTAGATCAATGTCCTCTTGGACCATTAGACCTAAGAGGAGCCTTATTTAGATGAGCAGGTATAGACTTTATTAAAAGATGGATGAATTTCCTAGAGTGGCATTTTCTGTTGAGTAAAGACTATTTTTCAGCACTGTGCTTGGTTGTTTAGCTTCAGGGTAATTGAGTGTGAAAGTAGGGCAGTTCTAATACTTGTTATGAACACTGGCATCACTCTCTTTACCCCGAAGTATCTTCCATGGATGTTATAAAGATAAGTTCTTGGAAACTGGACCCTCGAAGGGTCCTTTAAAAATCTTTTTCTGGCTATACAGGTTCAATATCAAGTTTTAAAAAATACTTGTAATAAACGTTTAATATTTTGAAATTAAGTTCTTAGAAGTTTTTCTTTATGTTGTTTTCCATATTCTTATAAGTATTAATTCGATCATTAGATGATTAGGAAACCTTGGGAAGATCATTACTTTTCTTCTTTGGGCTTTAGTTTCTTCACTTCTGAAATAAGGGGTGGAAGTTTGAACTAATTGGTCTTCCAGTTTTCACAGTCTATGATTCTTTGATTTATTGAATGTGAAAATTGGTCCTTTTTTTTTTTTTTTTAAGTTCTGGATCTCAAGTTATTAGCAGAATCTAATCAGGGTACAGTACGTTATGCCTTCATGGTTTTTACCCTTTGAGGCAAATACATGTTAAACCTTGCAGAGGGAATCTGTTTTTAGTGAATAAATGAAAATTGATTTGCAGATGAGCTTTGGTGTTAATTTGGTATTAGTTGCTGAATACAAGTATAATCCTTAAACTCTATTCTCAGATCTGAGTGATTCTGTGATTTGGATAACTACAAAGATTCCAAAAAAGAAACTTAACTGGAGCTATGAGGATGTTGGAAGTTTATTTAAATTAAATAATGTGTGTAATCTGTGTATACATACGTAATGTGTTTGGGCCTTTTCGCTGCCCTAAACATTTTGCTAGGTATCTCTGGATAGAGAGAGTTTGTTGTAGTAAAAAGAAAACATGTTTGCTTAAAGTCAGACAGGATTAACTTCTAGTCCTAATTCTGCCATCAATTAGCCCTTGTTTTCTTGTACCTTGGACAAGTTGCTGTTTCAACAAATCAAGCTCTCCTTTCCTGATCTTTGGTTTCCTCATCTGTAAAATGGAATAATACTTGTCTTACAAGGGTTTTTGTGAGGGTTTACTATGTCAGCTGTCTAGCATATAACAAGAGCTTGATAAATGGCAGCTATTTTCATTATATTATACAAACATTTATTCAGCATCTTTTATGGCACTCTATGAAAGTGTTGGAGTGGCAGAATATGTGTGACTGGAGTATCAGTGATATACTTTACTATATTGGCTATGGGAAGCTTTGAAATGAAAGCACACTATTGGAAATGTATGGCATGTTCATTGTTACCAAAAACCTGCTCAGTTTTTTTATTCCATTTGAGTCTTCTGGTTTTGTATTCTTTAAATACCTTTTCTAAATAATCTCAATACTCTAGTTACATTATAGGTGAGATATAACTAGAAAGTACAGATGCTGGATAGGAAGGAATCAGGTCTATCTGATTTCAAGCATAGTGGACTTTGTTTATATTATTTATAGTTGGGGTAACCATAGAATTTATCTACCAAACCAGAATACTTTGAGAGTGAAAGTTATGCTGAGACCAGTGTAAACCTGGACTGTCCCAGGAAAGTGAGTATATTTAACCATCCTAATTATAGCTAGAATAAACAAGTTTATGAGGTTGGGTCTGAGGCTTCTGCAGTATTTTGGTTGAACCCAAACACCCACCTTCAGGTTTGGTTTTTTTTTTTTTTTTTTTGGCATGATTATTGATTTTGCCAGAGTAAGTTAATTGACCTTAGGTCTGAAAAAGTACTTATTGAATACCATAAATAATCTAATGGTTTAAAAATACTAGCCATAATGCATATGTTTATATTTTACTTTTTTTCTTAATTCCCTTAAAACCAGCAAGCTCTTGAAAGAGGAATAGGAATGGGTAAATGAAAGAAGCTTTTAATTCTTACTTGTGTCAAATGAACTTTGTAAGCAAAGTCCAAAATGAAAATCATGATTATTCTAAAGTGTTTTCCTTTGGGAAGGCAGAGATGTGGATGACACTCAAAATCAGATGCGTTTTTATCAGCTCTTTTATTTCCTGTATCTATCAGTCAATCTATCGCTTATCTTTCTTGTTCTTTTTGCCTTATGTCTCTAGGTCTCCTGTAATTTTATTTAGGGATGTGCAAAAGTGTACGCAGATGATAAAATTTCAGGTGATCAATGATAATAGAGGCATCATAGTCTTGTGGAATGAATGTGGGCTTTAGTAGCAGCCATCAAGGTTTGAAGTTCTGACTCTCCCCTCCTTTGCTGTTTGTCCTTGTGCAAATGACTAACCTGTGAGCCTCAGTTTCCTGACACTGTGGTGTGGGAATTAGAGAACACATTTAAAGTGCCTGGCACATGGTAGGTGATGTAATGATAGCAATTATAATTACATAACATAGACCAAAAACCATTACTTTTATGAAGTTAGAGTGACAATCTCACCATAATCTTGTTTTGCACTCAAACTTTACAGTTCCCTTTAGTGGTTTTCATTTAAACATTCTTTCTCTCCCTCTTGATTCTGTTCACTGTATCCTGAGGAGTTAGTGGTTGGCAGCAGAAACCTCCTTTCCGTAGGACAGAAAGTGGGCCCTCTCCCAAGGTTTCAGTAAGTTTTGTTGGACTACCACCCCTGACCTCCAAGCTGCCAAGGGTGCACCCCCTGCCCAACTAACATTCAAGTTGCCTGTGTGAAGGAGTGATTTGTTGCGGCCTCTAACTGCTTCTTCTCTTCCTTCCTTTTTGTCATCCTGCAGTGTTCTGTGCCAAGGTCTTTGTGGCTAGGCTGCGCCAACCTGGTAGAGAGCATGTGCGCACTGAGTTGCCTGCAGAGCATGCCCAGTGTCAGATGTCTCCAGGTGCCTCTCTTCTTTCTTGTTGTAAATGTGTTTTTTACGTATACCATGAACATTTGTTGAAACTTGCAGTAGTGTGTTTAATCCAATGTTAAGTCTGCTAAATGTTCTGTGTAACCCTCTGCTTTCCTCCAGCCTGGGTGCCCCACATGGAGGAGTTCATGCCAGGAGGGGCCCTTCTGAGCAAATGGGTCTTTGGCTGGGCCCTGTTCTGCTCCTCTTTTCCTGCTCCTGCTTTTTATCCCCCCAACCCCCACCTTGAAGCTGTGATTCTCATGTTTAATAGCTGTGCATGTACCCAAACAACCTTGACATTTTCCATTTGGCTACTTTCAACAGTTCTTTGTTGAGTTGGGAGGATTTCATAATTCAAGTGGTGATTTTTCTATTTTGAAACTCATCTTTTTGGCTTGCTTTCTCTCCCTCCTTCCATAAAGGAGTGGAGAAAGAATCACTAATGGTACAAAGCCTCAAATTGAAGCTTATAAAGATCACGGCTTTATGCTGGCAATAACTATCAGTTTGGGCCACCTCCCACACCTGTCCTTAGGGTACACCCAGTTTTCCAGGCCGAGGCTGGCAGAGAATTCCACAGATAAAAGTAAAACTCTTTTTGGGTGTGGGAGGGGTTGCTCCAGAAAAAAGCTATTAGCAGGAGTGCAGCTGGACTGACCTCACTTGTTGGGATGGATTGTAAGAGAGCCAAGGCAGAAAACATTGTGACTTTATTGGGGAAGCTCTGTTTAGAGAAAGCATGTATTTAATTTAGTATGGTTTCAGTAGCAGTATTCAGTTTTCATCACTGTATATTCCAGACAGTTTGATATATCTTTAAAAAGCAATATTGAATTCCTGGCATCCTGTTGAGACTGCCCTGTTTTAGGAAAACACTGTAGAATCAGGAAATGAATTAGAGGGATATTATTGATGGTATGGGTGACTTTACTGTTCTCAAGGTTATCTTTCTATTCATGTTTACAGTCTTTAAATGGAGCTGGGGGGGCCAGGAAGGAGAAAAATTTCCTTCATATTGGGATCATGCTTTTTATTTACTTATGAGCAAACATTCTGAGCAGCATTGGTGTGGTTATTGATTCAGATTGCTTTCTTTAGAAAACTGTGCTGGAACCTCACTAACACAGTTAACTAGAGAGTGAATTTAATGTAAGATCCAGCTGTCTTAGGGTCAGTATAAAAAGTTGGGTTAGAACTCTTAGGGTCCAGGGATTGGGTGTTTCAGCGATGCTGCAGGGTTATGTATGTTTATCCTTGGAAAAGCGGCTTCCCTGCATGTGATGTACCTTTAACAAAAATGTTCTTGAAATAGCAGACATTATTGCATGTGATCTCCTTGGTGCTAAATAATGGATATTTGCATTATAGTAATAGTGTACATCTTTGTCTCTGTTTCTCTGAAGATGCTTACTTGAATGTTACAGTTTGCTTTTTAGTGGACTGCTCTAGTTTTTTTTTCCAGAAATTTAAGCAGGCGAAGAATTGTAGCTGTTAATGAGGTCTGGATGTGCAGATTATTTTTATTGCATTCAGTTAAAAGTAATTGACCGATGGAAGGCATTATTCAATATATTTTAGTAACAGTATTGTGAATTCTCTGGAGGTGGGGTGAGTGGGAGGAAATATGGGTTCCTACCTTGTTGAAAATGGAAACCCAAATGTGTTAAAAGTTCTTCTTTGACTCATCCCTCCCAGTGAAAATCATTTAAGAGAAAAAATGTAAACTTTGCCTTGATTGGACCTTGAAATAAGGTGAAATATTGAATGATATTCACTGAAATGTGAATGGAACAAATATTGTCTTCAGAGGTGTATTAGGGAGTTTTATTTACTTAGGTTTTTATTTTCTTTAGTTTATGATAGAGTATGCAGCACAGTAAAGTGAAATATGTACTCAGCTGATTGGAATTAGCAAATCATTACTCTATTTTGTTCCATTTGTGAATGGAAAGTAAACATATGTATATGAACCCGGAAGACTTCCTTTCTCTCTCCCACTTGGTTTTACATATTATTTTAACACTAGTGTTTCTCCTTTCTACCTCCAGTATCCAAACAAGTGCTAAAACTTAGTGATTAAAATTTAATTTGGGTATGAGCTTTTTCAAAGAATGCCTTTTGTTTATTTGCTACATCTTAGGTTTATCACAAAGATGTCTTTTGCTTCACATTGCATGCCTCTCAGCAAGCCCATATTAAGAAGAGAAGGAACAGGCTACCCAAAGGGCCTGGTTGACTTTGCTGGGGCTCTGGAGTTGCATGAAAGGGCCTCCCTTAAAATTACCACATTGGACCCATGAACAGTTGCATCTTTAGCCAGTTAGCCTATCTATTGATATATGGCTGAATTAGTGTACCTTCTGAAAAGCAGGAGTAAAGATAGTACTGTAGTTCCCTTTAGGCATAGTTTCTGCCACCTGTGAGAGGGGAAAAGGAATAGTAAAGACTTAAAAAATTAAAATCACTCATTCACCTCAATAAAACTGTTAAAAAAAATCACCACCAATTGTACTTGGGGCTTCACATATATTAGCTTTGTGACAACCCTATGAGATAGGTATTATTATTCCCATTTTTTCAGATGTAGAAACTGGGTCTCAGAGGTGATATGTGTGATTGGACCCAAGTTAATCTTTACATATCTGTGAAGTGGTGGAGCTAGCATTTGAACCCAAGATTTGCATGATACCAAAATTGGTTTTCTTTCCTCTACACTGGAATGCTACTATTTCTAGAGTTTTCCATTTTAGTTTTGTTTGTGAAAACTTTACTATTGCGATATCCAGTGTGTGGCTTGTTTAGTCATTATCTGAAAATAAAAAAAGAAAACCTGCCAAATATCTATAGTGGGGGAAATTGCATTCCCTTTGCCAAGCTGAGCCCTCCTGAATCCTAAAGCTAGAGAGTTTCCTGAGTGGCTTTTCTGAAAATTCAATTCCATGAATATTTACTGAACAGTTGGTATGTGCCAGGGCCTGTACTGGTGCTGGGTATATAAAAAGATGAGCAATACAGACTTGTTCCCTGTTCTCAAGGAACCCATTGTAGTAAGCAGACCTGTGAACAAAAATCTAGACTGAACCACAAATGAAGTCCCTGTATGTGTGTGTGTGTGTGAGAGATGAAATTCTGAAGTTAGCCACATATACACACACACACACACACACACACGGAAATATACACACACATACATACATACTTTTAAAAAATGTGAAACGCTTTGGGCTTCCCTGGTGGCGCAGTGGTTAAGAATCCGCCTACCAATGCAGGGGACACGGGTTCGAGCCCTAGTCCGGGAAGATCCCACAAGCCGCGGAGCAACTAAGCCCATGCACCACAACTACTGAGCCTGCACTCTGGAGCTCGTGAGCCACAACTACCAAAGCCTGCGCGCCTAGAGCCCCTGCTCCACACCAAGAGAAGCCACCGCAATGAAGAGTAGCCCCCGCTCGCCGCAACTAGAGAAAACCCGTGTACAGCAATGAAGACCCAGTGCAGCCAAAATAAAAAAAAAAGTGAAACACTTTGAACTAGGACTAACCCTCAACATTTTTTAGAACAGTTGAACTAGAATATCTTGTTGTCTCTGAACTAAGCTGAACTGAATCAATATTTTAGTTGGTTCAGATAACCAGATTCAACCAGTTGATTGTTACATCATATAATCAAGAGTTCAGACCATGTATGTATGTATCATATATATGATAATATAATTATCATATAGGTATCATATATATATGACTATAGATGTATTATTTATATATATGTATCATTTATTTCCCACCTTCTTTTTAAGTGTTGGGCCCTAGGTACTAGGTTATCTCATTTAATCCTTTATGGAGAAGTTATCTATCTTGGCTTCTTTGTATATGAAGTTATGGAATTGAATTGACTTGCCTAAGGTTACACATTTATTTAAGTGGCAGAACTAAGTTATGAACCTAGGTCTGGATGGATAACTGCAAAGCCAGTGTTCTGGTCACCATGCTGTAGTGACCTTAACCTGGCAACTGCTATTTTTGGGTAGAAACAATTACCCTTTATTTATTTATTTACTTTTAAAATACATTTATCTATCTGTCTGTCCATCTATCTATTTATGGCTGCGTTGGGTCTTCGTTGCTGCTCGCGGGCTTTCTCTAGTTGCGACGAGTGGGAGCTACTCTTCATCGTGGTGTGCGGGCTTCTCATTGCGGTGGCTTCTCTTGTTGTGGAGCATGGACCCTAGAGTACGTGGGCTTCAGTAGTTGTGGCACGCAGGCTCAGTAGTTGTGGCTTGCAGGGTCTAGAGCACAGGCCCAGTAGTTGTGGCACACGGGCTTAGTTGCTCCGCGGCATGTGGGATCTTCCCGGACCAGGGCTCGAACCTGTGTCCCCTGCATTGGCAGGCGGATTCTTAACCACTGCGCCACCAGGGAAGTTCCTCCTCTTTATTTTTTTTTTTTTATTTTTATTTTTTTAAATTTTATTTATTTATTTATTTATTTATGGCTGTGTTGGATCTTCGTTTCTGTGCGAGGGCTTTCTCTAGTTGCGGCAAGTGGGGGCCACTCTTCACTGCGGTGCGCGGGCCTCTCACTATCGCGGCCTCTCCCGCTGCGGAGCACAGACTCCAGATGCGCAGGCTCAGTAATTGTGGCTCACGGGCCTAGTCGCTCCGTGGCATGTGGGATCTTCCCAGACCAGGGCTCGAACCCGTGTCCCTTGCATTGGCAGGCAGACTCTCAACCACTGTGCCACCAGGGAAGCCCCTTCCTCTTTATATTTAACATTAAAAAGTTGAAAGCTAATGCACCTGGAATGTAGAGGTTCCATGTAGTGAACTGACAAGTTTTCTTGGGAATGCCATTTGCAAGCTCTCAGTTGGGAAGAGTGTTAGTGATAAGCTTTTTTAAAGAGTTGGACTGATTGCTTGAAATGACAGCAGAGGTCATGTGAATCAAGTTTTAGTGCCTCTCGTCTAGCTCCATTGTGGGTAGTGTTGGGCAGTTATTAATAGAACTTCTTGACATTTGCCTTTCTTGTTTCTTTTCTTTTCAATATGTATAGTGAGACACACTGGTTTGAGAACACTACAGCTGGAACTTAACAGCTACCAACGTAAGAGAATATTTTTTAGAGAAGGGAGATAGCTTGGTAGAAAGAATCCTGATTCTGGAGAAGACAAACTTCAATTCTAGTCTTCTGCCTGATGCTTAATAGCTTTGTGACACTAGGCAAGTTACTTAATTTTCCTGACCCACGGTTTCCTCATCCTTTACATGGAGATAGTTATATCTGTCTGTCTGAGGTAGAGGGGAGATAACAGCTACACCTTACCAATTGCTTGCTGTTGAGGAACGAAAATCCATTTCTTTCATTGCTTGCCCCTGGTTCCCTATTCAAGAAGAGGGAATTCCAGTCTTAGAGTCCAGGGCAAGATAAGAATAAGATAAAAGACTGGGCATATGATATGATATGGCCCCTGCTGTCAGGTGTTCTTGTTTTGTTCAGGGCTGTCTCCTAAGGTCACACATGGCTGTTCCAACTCAATGTCTCTGTCTTTTTTTTAATGAGCGTTGGGGATTTATTATTTCTTGTTCATTATTCTGTTGCACTCTAGGGCCAATAATGTGAAGGTGTGGAGTAACCTTTCAGTGGTAGAGTGTAGTATTTTATGATCGTTAAAAAACACATTTTTTTCCCTGTATAAGAAAATTTACAAATATAGTTATTTAAGGAAAAAAAAAAGAATCCATTGGTAACCTCACCACCCAGAGAGAACATTTGTTGCTGTTTTAAGGTCTGTCTTCCTCCTGCCTATTGGGCAGGGAGGAATTCATCAAATTGTGCAGGTTCTCTTTGTTATTGTGGTGATGAAAATGATTATAAGAATGGTGTTTTAATGTCCCATGGAACCCCAGAGTGTGACTTTGGAGTCACTAGAAGGATAATGCCTCTCTCACTTACTCACCTGGAATAGCTCTGGATTTATCTGTATTATATAGCAAAACTCTTAGTAAGATTTTATGTGAAAAATTCTATGGAAATTTCTAAACACACAAAAAAGTAAAGCGATCCATTCAACTCAGCCTTGAACAGTTTTCAAAATTATGCTATTCTTAGTCCAACTTTCTCTTTCTTGAACTTTGTTTTTTTCTGGGGCATTTTAAAACAAATCTAAGATAGCTTTAAAAAAAAGGAGTTTGACAAATCACTGTTTTATGTCAGAGAAAAAAAAAATATAAAAAAGTTTCAAAGAATAAAAAAATAGTACAACTGGTACCGAAGGTTATAAAAGACATGTAAAGTTTCCTTTGAACCCAGGTCTCACTTCCCAAAGTATCACTTCTGAGTTTCCCATTATCCTTTAGACAGAAACTTAAAAAAATAGAAATAGAACCATATTATACATATTATTTTTCAATTAATAACTTTTTCAATTAGTAAGATACATTGCCCATCTTTCCATATCAGCATATAAAATCATATAAACCCTGTTCTTTTTTATGGATGCAATAATATTTCATCATATTGGCTTTATCATTTAAAAATATATGTATATCCCGTTCCCTATTAATGGAACTTTAGGCTTCAGTTTTTTTTCTGTTATGGCACTTTGCTAATTTCAGTGAACATATACCTTTAGGCTTGCATGATTATGTCTGTAGAATAAATTCCTAGAAGTACAGTTGCTTGGTCAAGGAGTATCAGTGTTTTATTATTAAATTGTCTGTATACAGAAAAGTAATAATCTCTCCTTTCCATCCCCCCCGCAACAAATGTTAACAGTTAATGTTGTCTACCGTTGCATGTTTTGGTTTTTTGTTCATAGGATGATGATGTAGCCAACAATTACTGGGATTTTCCCTCTTTATTTACTTACTGTCATATTGCAGACATGTCCCCAGGTTTTGTAAAGTCTGACTCTTTCACCAGTGGAAATTTCACCAACTTTTATCATCCATAGATTTGGGGGCAGTGAGGGCGAGGAGTACATTTTTTTTTTCTTCTTTGAATTATAATATATGTGTAGAAAGTACAGAAACCTTAACTATATAGCTCAGTGATTTGTTACAAAACGGGCAGTGATTTATTTTGATAGGTGAGGCTAAATCATTTTCATGGAGGGTGAACCAGTTTATAATCTAGTTTATTTCTATAAGCTCTGGATATCATTTAAAAATGTTTAAGGTTTACTTTAAAAATATTATTAAAAACAACCTATACTTGTTCCAATTTAAACTAATAATAAAAAGTGACAAATAGTAACATGATAAATTAAGACTTTCTACCATCATTTAAAAATCACTGCGTAATATTCCATTTAATATATATATTACTGATTTTAAGAAACCTTCCCTTCCTTGTCAAGACTGCTTCCAATTTTTGAGACATCCATGTTGAGAAGAACATCACTGTAGCTAAGTGTTTGTATACTTCTGTGATTATTTCTTTAGGTGAAAGAATGTGCACATTGAAACACTTAAGGTTGCTAAATTGTACTTTTGACAGGCTGGCTCAGATTATACTCCTAAAAGCAGCGGATGAGAGAGTCCCTTTTTATATGCCTTAGCTGGCATTGGATAATTTAATTTTGTATTTTTTTGCCATTCTGATAAATGAAAATGTTAAAATACGTATTTATTTATTGGCCATTTCTACTTCTTGTTTTATGAGTTACCTCTTCATACCTTTTCTCCATTTTTCTAAAATGACTTTTTAAAAAAAAATCTTAGTTGTAGGAATTCTTTATATATTAAATACAGTAACTCTGTCACTTATTGCAAGTGTTTTCTCTAGTTTTACATTTGCCTTTCAGTTTTGTTTATAATGCTTTGTGCTTTGAAGAAGGTTTTGAAAGAAATTTTTACTCTTTATATAATCATACTTATTCTTTTTTCTTTTTTCAATGTATTTTTTATTGAAGTACAGTTGATTTATAATGTGTTAATTTCTGCTGTACAGCACAGTGACTCAGTTATACACATTTATACATTCTTTTTTATATTCTTTTACATTATGGTTTATCCCAAGATATTGAACGTATAGTTCCCTGTGCTATACAGTAGGACCTTGTTGTTTATCCATTCTGTATGTAATAGTTTGCATCTACCAATCTCAAACTCTCAGTCCATCCCTCCCCCAACCCCCTCCCCATTGGTAACCACAAGTCTGTTCTCTATGTCTGTGAGTCTGTTTCTGTTTCATAGATAGATTCATTTGTGCCATATTTTAGATTCCACATGTAAGTGATATCATATGGTATTTGTCTTTCTCTTTCTGACTTACTTCACTTAGTATGATCATCTCTATGTCCATCCATGTTGCTGCTAATGGCATTATTTCATTCTTCTTTATGGCTGAGTAGTATTCCATTGTATATATGTACCACATCTTCTTTATCCATTCATCTGTCGATGGACATTTAGGTTGTTTCCATGTCTTGGCTATTGTGAATAGTGCTACTATGAACATAGGGGTGCATGTATCTTTTTGAATTATAGTTTTGTCCAGGTATATGCCCAGGAGTGGGATTGCTGGATCATATGGTAACTCTATTTTTAGTTTTCTGAGGAACCTCCCATACTGTTTTCCACAGTGACTGCACCAACTTACATTCCCACCAACAGTGTAGGAGGGTTCCCTTTTCTCCACACCCTCTCCAGCGTTTGTTATGTGTAGACTTTTTATTATTTATTTATTTATTTATTTATGACTGTGTTGAGTCTTCGTTTCTGTGCGAGGGCTTTCTCTAGTTGCGGCAAGTGGGGACCACTCTTCATCGCGGTGCGCGGGCCTCTCACCATCGCGGCCTCTCTTGTTGCGGAGCACAGGCTACAGACGCGCAGGCTCAGTAATTGTGGCTCACGGGCCCAGTTGCTCCGTGGCATGTGGGATCTTCCCAGACCAGGGCTCGAACCCGTGTCCCCTGCATTGGCAGGCAGATTCTCAACCACTGCGCCACCAGGGAAGCCCCATGTGTAGACTTTTTAATGATGGCCATTCTGACCGATGTGAGGTGGTACCTCATTGTAGTTTTGATTTGCATTTCTCTAATAATTAGCATTGTTGAGCATCTTTTCATGTGCCTGTTGGCCATCTGTAGTCATTCTTTTCCTTTACCATTCTTCTAGTGGTTCATGGCTTTATGTTTTATATTTAAATCTTTCCGTTTCTCTGTAATTTATTTTGGTATATGCTATGAATCAGGAATCCACATTCTTTCTAAATGGCCACACTGTTTTCTGCATACTATTTACTGATCTCGCCTTTCCCCCATTGGTTTGAGATCATATGCTCATGTTTCATTTCCTTGTATCTGATGATGCCCACTCACAGAAATCTCTTTCAAGCTTTTGTTCTTCTTTACTTCTCAAGTATCATCATCAGTTATTAACCTCTTTAGGCTTGTCATGGTCCGGGGTGTATCATGCTGTCTTTCATACATACAATGCTGGTTTCAAAGTGTCCTGTTAATGATGATAAGCTTTGAAAGTTCAAAGTGCCAAACAGAAAGATTCATTTTAGCATTTTTCTAAAGAAGTGATGTTTCCTGTTTTTACTGTGAATTGAAATTGTTGGGTTTTTTTTTTTTTTTTTTTTTTTAGTGATTTCCATGTCATATTTTCTGAATATAGGGTGACTTGGTGATCTCAGAATTTGAAGCAACAAGTAAATTCATATTTTGGAGAAAGTTTTAATGATAGCACAATGCCTGGCACATAGTACTAGCCCTCAAGAAATAGCACTTTATTAATTTCATTGATCATATACATATTTTTAGGCACTCAAGAAATCACATATATTTTCCATGGAAGAGAGCCTCTGCTATGGGAAAATGAAAACTACGCCTTGTTTTACTAACACTTTTAATTTATGGTTTCCAAAACAGTGTGCGTGATGGATAAGGTAGTGTGCATGTTGAGTAAGGTTTAACAGTATACGTAATTTGAGGATAGGGCGGTGGGTAAATGGGATTCAGGCCACATTAAAAAATGCCTTTTGGGCTTCCCTGGTGGCGCAGTGGTTGAGAATCTGCCTGCCAATGCAGGGGACACGGGTTCGAGCCCTGGTCTGGGAAGATCCCACATGCCACGGAGCAACTGGGCCCGTGAGCCACAATTACTGAGCCTGCGCGTCTGGAGCCTGTGCTCCGCAACAAGAGAGGCCGCGATGGTGAGAGGCCCGCGCACCGCGATGAAGAGTGGTCCCCACTTGCCGCAACTAGAGAAAGCCCTCACACAGAAACGAAGATTCAACACAGTCATAAATAAATAAATAAAAGAGCGTGAATTTCTAAAAAAAAAAAAAAACACATACAATAAAATTTGCATTCAATTTAAAAAAAAAAAAAAAAAAAAAGAAGAAAGAAAAAATGCCTTTTTACTTTTTCAACAAAAATGACACAATATACCTCATACTACAGACTTTTATTTTATTGCTTGTAAGAATTCTGGTTTTATGTATTTCTGTTGATTTATTTTTATTGTTCTGTTTATGAAAGTAACACTTTTTCACTGCAAAAATTTTGGACAGTAGAGGAGTATAAAGAAGAAATTAATCATTCAGCCATAATCTCACTTCATTTTAGTGCCCATTCATTGTTTTTTCTTCTTGACATTTTATTTTTATGTATGTGTGTATTTGTGTATGTTTTGTTTAGTTTAGTTTATAAATAGGCTTATACTCTATGTATACTGAATTATAACCCCATTTTTACCAATATGATTCACATTAGTAAACTTAGGTCTACATTTTTAATAAATGACTATGTAGAGTTTAATTGTCTGGATGTACAATAATTTAATCATTCTTCTACTGATGGACATTAAGGTTATTAAATTTTAGTCTATACTTATTTCTTAGGTTGTATTATTCATTGGAGAAATTCTGAGTCAAAGGATATGAACTTTCTTAAGGCTTTTAAACATTGACCGAGGGCTTCCCTGGTGGAACAGTGGTTAAGAATCTGCCTGCCAATGCTGGGGACAAGGGTTTGAGCCCTGGCCCGGGAAGATCCCACATGCCGCGGAGCAACTAAGCCCGTGTGCCACACTACTGACCCTGCGCTCTAGAGCTTGCGTGCCACAACTACGGAGCCCGTGTGCCACAACTACTGAAGCCCGCGCGCCTAGAGCCCGTGCTCCGCAACAAGAGAAGTCACCGCAGTGAGAAGCCTGTGCACCGCAACGAAGAGTAGCCCCTGCTTGCCGCAACCAGAGAAAGCCCGTGCGCGGCAACAAAGACCCAACACAGCCAAAAATTAAAAATTAAAAAATTAATTAATTAATTTTAAAAAACCCAAAAAAACATTGACCTATCCTCCACCAAAATGGTTATTCTAATTTATATTATTCTCAGCATATGATAGTATACTATCTCAGTATCATTATCTCAGTATATGATAGCACAAATAAATGCCCGGTGTAGAAAACTGGAAAACATAGGAAAGCCCAAAGAATACATTAAAAAAAATCACACTTTGTTTACTCATTTGCTTATTCTTCAAGCAACAAATGTTTATGATGCTCCTACTGTGTACCAGGGATTATTGTAGGGGCTGGGAATACAAGAGTGCACAAAATAGACAAAAAGCCACTCTGTCTTAGAACCTAAATTTTAGTGGGAAAAGAAAGAAAATAAGTGAAACACATGGTATTTTAGGTAGTAAGAAGTGCTATGGAGAAAGTGGGGGCGGGGGGTAGGGCACCCCAAGGGTTGGGGCTTTTATTCTGCATGAGATGGGAAGTCATTAGAGAATTTTGACGACAGGTGTAATTTATCTGACTAATGTGTTAATAGGACCTCTGGCTGCTGTATAGATAATAGAATGAAGAGAGGAAGCAGGGGGACCAACTCGTAAGGTTGACCAGTGTATTAGCGTTCTCCAGAGAGACAGAACCAGTAGTAGATAGATAAATGGATAGATGGATAATTTACAGAATTGGCTCACATGATTGTGGGGACTGGCAAATTTGAAATTTGTGTGGCAGAGAAGCAGAAATGCAGGCAAGATTTATCTTTTACAGTCTTGAGGCAGCATCTTTGCTCTTAAGGCCTTCAACTTACTACATGAGGCCCCACCTGCATTTTGGAGGGTAATCTGCTTTACTCAAAGTCTACTGATTATAAATGTTAATCACATCTACAAAATACCTTCAGAGCAACATGTAGACTAATGCTTGACCACACAGCTGGCCAAGTTTGTTGTGGCCAAGCTGACACATAAAATTAACCATTACAACTGTGAATGAAAAGAGGCCAATCTTTGGAGTTAGGGATACAAATGGGAACAGAGGTAGTCCATGACCAAATGAAGAAAGAAAAGGTGAGTGTGACATTATTAAAAATGATACCAGTCTTATCAAGCCAATATCATTTATATCACCAATATCTAATAACCATTTAGTCAGAGGTGATTTGGACTTTGGAGTCCATGGTACGGGAAGATAAAAATATGATATGTGTCTACTTGCAATAATGAAATGCTTCAGTAATGATTCTTCATAAAGAGTCATTCAGTACATAGTACTCATTTTATGGAAGAACCATAAGTGTGTAGGGAACTCACAGTTAACACTTAACACTAGACACATTACTAAGCCCTTTCCCATATATTGTCGTTTTTAATCCTCTGAACAAATTTTATGAACTAGGTTTTGTTATGTCTGTTTTATACATGAGGAAACTGAGAAAGAAAGCTTGCGACTTGCCTAAGGGCACACACCTACTAAGTGGCAAAGCCAGGATTTAAACCTAGTCTCTCTGGTTCCAATACACCTTATTGCCTCTTAAAGTAGAAACTATTTTCATAGAGACGATTATCTGTATTTTAAGTTGTAAATAGGGTTTTCTAGGACAATTACGCAATAGGAATGCTATTTATGTTGTTATACCAGTAGTGTGCATGATCAAATATCTCTTCTTTAGAGGCCTTCTCTGGCCACCCAATCTAAAATAGCTTCCTGCTTTTCACTCCGTTCCTTTACCCTACTTTATTTTTTCTTCATAGCACTTAGCACTGCCTGAAATTACATTCCATGTTTGTTTTTTTCCTCCTGTCTGTTGTCTTTTTTCCCCCATCAGAATCCGAAGTTCCATGAGAAAAGGGTCATGTCTTACTGTTCACTGAATGACAAATTCACCTGTTTCTAAAATAGTTCCTGGACAGACAGAATAAACTGGAGTGTGAAGGAATGGCTGTCTCTAAGCTTTGTTGGGATTATATGGGGTAGTGGTATTTGCTGTCATAGCCAGAACTACTTTGGACTTAGTTCTCTGAGTTCTTTGAATCCAGGTATTCAAGTGAGTTGAAGGGAGTTCCTTGAGTAAAAATTGATTTTTCTTTGAAAGATAGCTTATTGTATTGTTGTTTTGCTTAAAAAATCTTTTCTGATTATAAAAGTAGTACATGCATATTGTAGAATGTTGGGATAAAAGTGGAAAGAAAAATGAGAAATAATCCTCAATTTAGGGAGTGCCATTCTTAGTATTTTGGCATATTGTCTTTGAGTTTTTAGTCTTTGCATATGCTTTACATAGTTGAGAATTATATATATATATGATTATATATATAACTTTATATGCTTTATTTTACTTTACATGCTTTGTACACTTATTCAGAATTATTGTGTTAATGTTTTCCTATCATTAAAAATTCTCATAATTTGAAATTACCATATTTCATGAACAGCCCATAATTTGACATTTTTCTGGGTGCTTAAACTCTTCACTTTTAGTTATTAAAAACAAATCTCCATCTTTTTGCATAAATCTTTGCTGTCATTTTTAATTACCTAGGATATATTCCTAGGAGATGTACTGTATATATCCTGTCAAATTGTTTTCCAGAGGGTTTGCATATCATTGTACCCTCACTGGGATTGAACATTATTATTCTAAACAAATTTAACAAGGCTGATTTGTGTGATTCAGTAGGATACTCTAAATTCACAGGCCTCTTCACAAGTGGCAGCTCTCCTCTCTGAGCAGTTTGAGTATATGTTGAGTCAGCTAAGGCATGGCCTACTAAAATAAGATCTAATAATACTGGATATGCTTGGCCAAGAATAAAAGACTTGAGAGACATTTTCCAACTTCTTATTGAATTGCCTGGGTGCTCTGACTAGAATTCAAAATTGAGATTATTCAGTTTAGATGAGGTTATTCAGAAAATACAGAAAGTATAGAATCACCCATACATTTTGTACATTTTTACTGACTGCCTGCTGTGTGCCATGCACTGTGCTATGACCCGGTAGTACAAAGAACCAGCTGCCAATCTTTGTAGATAGATGGCATATGAAAACTGTTTACCCTAGTAAAGGAAGGTTCTTTCTACCCCATTCTCCCTTTAGAAAACCAGGAGTCGCTTACCGAAGTCCTTGTAAAATCTCTTATATTATAGCATGCTTCCATCTTTTTAAATTCGGAGTAAAAGGCAAATGTTAAATCCTTCATCTATAAGACAACAGGAAATGAAAAATTAAGGATTAGAGTAATGGTAACCAGAAGAAACCATCACCTAATTAATTTCAAAGTAAAAACTTTGCCAGAAGAAACATTTCCCAGAGGGATCTGGTAGAGTTCGCAGGAAAGAGACGGATGGATGAATCCCTGTCAACTAGTAGTGAATGGCTTGGGGAAGACACTGAGCCTGTAGTGTCCTCAGTCAGTACTGGTTTGAGATGTTTACTAAAGTCATCTGACAGTGGTGGTGAAAAAGGCACAAAACATTTCAGCACAATTTTTTCCTAGGGTTATGATCCCACAGTTCGAAGTGTTGGGTATTAGTTATTGCAAACCCCATTGAAAGATTTATTCTTATTGATTTTGAGACAATCTTGAGCTCAATTGTAAGTACAGTACTAAGAACTTTTTGTTTCTCAAACTGTGTGAAAGTAAAGCTGACTGAATGCTCCGTCATGCTCTAGTGTTTTAGTGTATATTTCTTACAAAGGAGGATGTTCTACATAATCATAATATGAGAATCAAATCAGTAAATTAACATTGGATACATTACTACCATCCAGTCCTCAGTCTCTTGAGTTTCATCAAAGGTCCAATAATGTCCTTTGTAGCAAAGGTATCCAGTTCAGAATGATAAGCCGCCTTTAGTTGTCATACTTCTTTAGTTTCTTTCAATCTGGAACATTTTCTCAGGCTTTCCTGGACTTCTGTGACCTTGGCACTTTTGAAGATTACAGATCAGTTATTTTGTAGTATGTCTGTCAATGGAGGTTTGTCTGTTTCAGTATGATTAAATTTAGTTTATACATCTTGGAAAGGAATATCACAGAAGTGACGCTGTGTTCTTTATCTTTGCATCTTATTAGGTAGTACATGATTTTGATTTCTCTTGTTACTAATGGTGGTCATCTTGATTATTTGAGGAAGGTGGTATCTAGGAGCTTTCTTCACTATAAAGTTACCCTTTTTCTCTCTGTAATTAAGTATTTTGTGGAGAGGTACTTTGAAACTGTATAAATGTCCTCTTTTCATTAGAATCTCAGTTTATTCACTTACAGACTTGTGGTTTCTTATTTTTTTCAGTGGGTTATAATCTGTTATTATGATTATGTATTTTGATGGTCAGATTGTTCAAAGCTTGGCCATTGCATGCCCTTTCAAGCTGGGTCCTGTATCCTTTTGATCTGTCCTCATAATTCTTTAAGCACTTCTTGCTTTCTGGGGCAAAAAAAATTTTCCAGGCTCATCTTGTATTTTCCCATAGTCAGCCCTGGAATTAGTCAATTCTGTAAGGAGCCTTGGTTTCTTTTTGTGAAGAATGGTATTTAGATCTGGTTGGTAAGTGTGCTTAGTGCTATTGGGATGTCATTGCTTCTATAGGCTCTCTCAGCCAACAGTGTTAGGTAATATATGTATAATTTTGTCTCTGTGAAAAAAACTCCCTCCTTTTCTATGTATTAAAAAACCACGAGTTCGCAGTGATAGTTCTAGTCCAGTCTTACAGATTTCATTCTAGTTTTCTAAGGTAGCCCTTTTCATATTTGTAACTCCCTTCTCTAACAGTGAGAAACAGTGACTCCTGTTTTCCACAGTATATTTACTCACTTGCTCAGTTCTAGAATGCATATTCAGTAGTTTTAGAATTGCTTACCTATATCACTGAAAAATAAATTTACTAACCATACTGAATATTTCTTTACAATTAACTTTTGTTTTTGGCTATATATTCTAACTGCTGAGTTCCAGAGTCACTTGGGTTAATTTTTTCCTCACCATTAAGTATGATTATGTTATTCAATTGAAATGTATTTAGGTTCGTTTGTTTCTGTTGATATTCCATCTCTCTCTCCCAATCGTTGTTGATTTTATTTTTTTGAGTATGTAAAGCATGTATTGCGGTTCTAAGAGTAGAAACAATACAGAAAGGTCATCCTTTCTGTCCTGTTCCCATTCCTCTGTTCTTTCCATCCTGTTTCCATTGGGTAACCAATTTTTTTAGTTACTGGCTTATCCTTCCTGGGTTTCTTTATGCACTAAGGAACAGGTACACACATGTATATTTTCTTACTTCTGTTTATTTCTTATGCAAAGGGTAGTATATAGGTAGATACTATTTTGCACTTTGCTTTTTTCACCTAAAAATGTACCCTGAAAATTAGTCTGTATTAGCCCATAGAGGCCTTTCTTATTCTTGCATAAGGCTGCATACTGTGTGTTGATACACCATAGTATATTCGGCTAGAATCTTACGTATGAGCATGCAGGTTGTTTTGTTTTTGTTTTTTTTTAAATTGCAAACAGGGCTCCAGTGCATATGTTTACCTTGTGCATATGTGTTTTCATAGTATTTAATTATAGTGTATCTTCAGGGAAAATTCCTAGAAATGTGTTACTGGATCAAAAGGGATGAATTGGGAAATTGGGATTGACATATATACACTAATATGTATTAAAAAGATAACTAATAAGAACCTGCTGTATAAAAAAAATAAATAAAATAAAATTCAAAAAAAGAACCCCCCAAAAAACCAAAAATGAACAAACAAAAAAAAAGGTTGATACAGGATCAAAGGTAATGCCGGATGAAAACATCAAGCTACTTACGTATTTTTGTTAGATATTGCCAAATTCTCCTCCAGAAGGGTTGTACACATTTGCCTTCCCACCAGAAGTATATGAGAGTGCCTGTTTCCTTACTCTTTTACTGACAGAATGTCTTGTCATACTTGTGAATATTTGCCAGTGTTAGGTGAGAAATGTGTAGCTTTAATTTGCATCTCTTTAATTATGAGTAAGTCTGAACATCTTTTCTTATTTAAGGGTTGTTTTTATATCTTTTAAAAAGTCTGTCCATGTCCTTTCCTCATTTTCCTATTGGGATTTTGGTAATTTTTATCCCCCTCAATTTAAAAGAAAAATTTAGGTATATAAGTCCTTTTACCTGTGACATACGTTGTAAATATTTTTTCTAGTGTTCTAATTTTATCTTTTTCCAAATGGCTTACCAGTTGTCCCAGCACTTATTAAAAAGTTCTGCAGTTTAGCAAATGCAAACTAATATAGAATGCATAAACAACAAGGTCCTACTGTATAGCACAGGGAACTATATTCAATATCCTATGATTAAACCATGATGGAAAAGAATATAAAAAAGAATGTATTACATATGTATAACTGAATCACTTTGCTGTACAGCAGAAACCAACACAACATTGAAGTTCCCCAGTGATTTGAGAAGCCACTTTTATCATGTACTAAATTTCCATATGTACCTGGGTCTATTTCTGAACATTTTATTCCATTAGGCCAGGATGTGGCAAACTATGGCCCTCTGGCCAAACCCAGCCCTATTTTTGTAAGTAATGTTATATTGGATCACAGCCCCACTCGTTTATTTACTTATCGTCTATGGCTGCATTTGTGCTACAACAGAAGAGTCAAGAAGTTGTGACAGAAACTTGCAAAGCTTGAAATATTCACCTCTCACCCTTTACAGAAGCTTGCTGACCCCTACATCAGGGTAATTATCTATGCATATGCCATAAAAGAACCTTGTTTTTAACTAGAGAGACTTACAGTATGTTTAAATGTCTGGTGGGGCTAATCGCACCTTGTAGCTTTTCTTTTTGCATGTTGTTTTCTGAGTATTCTTATAAGTTTTTCCACATGAATTTGAGTACCAACTTGTCTGGCTCCACAAGAAGCTTTTTATGTGATACTGGGGTGTTTTAAAATTATAAATTAGGGTGAACTGTTATCTTTATAATGTTGAGTTGTCTTATCCAAGAACTAGTTTTGCAGAAAAGAATAGAGAAACTTATCAAAGAACCAAGGCACAAAAATGCATCAGACCAACATGGTTTCACAGGGCAAGTCTACCAAATCTTCAAAGCATGTGTAGGCCAGAAGCTTCATAAATTGCTTCATAGCATTGATTTTGAAAGAAAACATTTCTTCTGGGGGGAGTTATTTCTAGTTTTATATCTTTTTGATCAGAGGCTATTATTATCTGATTTTTTTTCTTTTGTAGAACTTATTTCTTTGTGATCAAATATATGATGAGTCTTCATAAATATTTCATGTGTGCTTGAAAAACAGATTAGTCTATTTATAGGGTGTAAGGTTTGATATCTCTAATATTTGCCTTCTTGATTATGTTTATTCTTCTGAACTTTATTTTTTGGTCCTCTTGATCTGCTTTGTATTGGGAGTAGTGTGTATTAGTGTATTTTTAATCCATGTCTCTTTGCATATCTTTTAGTTTCTTCTTAAGATGTGTTTTCTTTGCTCTTTTATTTTTGAAATTTCTATTTAAACTTAGAAAGGTGTATATTTTTGTTCTATTGATTACCCTTTACTTACAACTTTTAAAATGCTTGTAATTCTTGGGATTTTATTTAATATTTTATTAACAAGTTTATTCTTTTTAATGGAATTCTTTAACTGCCACCTGTTCACTGTACAACAGTCAGGACTTGTTCTTTCCTCTTCTGATCCCTTCTCCTTTTAAGCTGCATTATTTCTGCTTTTCAGAATGTATCACATATTCTTCAGCCCTCATCATCTTCATCTTTGTTTTATTCTTATATCCATACTGTAATTATTTTATTTATTTATTTTTTTAAAATTTTTTATTTATTTATGGCTGTGTTGGGTCTTCATTTCTGTGCGAGGGCTTTCTCCAGTTGTGGCAAGCGGGATGCCACCCTTCATTGCGGTGCGCTGGCCTCTCACTATCGTGGCCTCTCGTTGCGGAGCACAGGCTCCAGACGCGCAGGCTCAGTAATTGTGGCTCACGGGCTAGTTGCTCCGCGGCATGTGGGATCTTCCCAGACCAGGGCTTGAACCCGTGTTCCCTGCATTAGCAGGCAGATTCTCAACCACTGCGCCACCAGGGAAGCCCCATACTGTAATTATTTTAAAATGTTTGCCATTAATCTTTTTGCTAAAGTTTTCTGAGTCATCTCTTGGTTGCTCAAGGATACAGAATTCCCTGACCTGTTACCTGTTTAAAACTATTTTCCTATTGTCTTTGGTTAGAAAATCTTTATCTTACCCTTTCTTTTCTACTGTTTTTGGAAAATGCTGTTCCACTGATGTGTTGCTTGGTACATTGTTTTTAAGATATTTGATGCCAGTCTAATTCATGCTCTTTCTGTTGTAAGTTTTCTTTTAATTTAAAAAAATTTTTGGACTGGAGACTGAGAAATTTTTTCTTTATCTTAAAGTCTAATAATTTTACTAGGGTATCTCTAGGAGTTTAATGCTGTGGGCCAATTTTCCCTAGTATCTGGAGACCCTGTTAACGTGCAGTTCAGATTTCCTTTTATTTCTGGAAAGTTTTCTTGAATTATAGTGTTACCAACCAAACTTGGGTCCACCCACCTGCACGCAGTAAAGCCAGTCTGTTGACACCAGGTTATGGTGAAAGAAAGTGCAGCGTTTATTGCAGGGCACCAAGCAAGGAGTCCAGGACAGCTAGTACTCAAAACACCTGAACTCCCCAGTGGGTTTCAGGAAAACCCTTTTAAAGGCAAGGTGAGGGAGAGGAGTCCCAGGGTATGTGGTCAGCTCATGCATAGTTCTTTGGTTGATGGTGCGGTAACAGGGCCGTGTCACAGGGGTGAACATTATCAGTTCTTAGCCTCTAGTAGGCCTGTGGGGGCTGTGTGCTCATGGTCAGCAAGTAGTTAATGTTTTCCATTTGGTGGGCGTTTTAACATCTGTAAGACAGCTCAGGAAATGATACTAATATCTAGGTACTTCAGAGAGAAGCTAAAGCAGAGGATATTGGGGAGGGGTCTGTCCCTGAAAGGTTTCCTCTTTTTCTTCCATTTCAGCTACTTCTCTGTCCTGTTTTGTTTCTTTCTTTATCTCACTTTCATTCTCTTAGATTATTTTCCTGCTTTTCTTTAATGCCTATTATTACATTTTTCATTTGAATTTATCATTTGGGGGCATTGTAATTTACTTTCATTTCTATTATAATCTTGATTTTATTTCTTTCCTGAGTTAAATCTTGTTTCATTTCTTTCTGCTTTTGGTATGTTTTCCTTCTTGAGTTTTGACTTTCTGATTCAAGGCATTTAAAAAATAACATCAAATATTTGTTGAAGCATATTGAGTTCAGTTTGGAGTACTCTTTTCAGGCACATTCCATAAGCGCAGTATGCCATAATGCACTAAGGCGTACGTAGTATATAATAAATTTACTTTTCTTATGTATAACTAGAATGATAGTATCTATGTACTATCCTTAGGAAAATTAAGTGAACAATTACCAAAATCACTCTCAGTAGGGCTTAATTATCTTGTAGAACCCCAGTTAGGAAAGACTGATTTGAGGTTTTCATTTTCTTCTGCCCCTCCCTGTCCTTTCTTCTTTTATGTGTGGGGATTTCATTAGCTGAATTTTTGTGTGTGTGTAGATAAAGATTTGCTTATGTCACTACATTTTGGGGGGCAGGACTGGCAGTTTGAGGTTAATTTTATGAGTCCTAGTTTAAGAACATCTTCTGTCAGTGTAACAAAACATAGTTTCTTTCTTTCTTTCTTTTTTTGGCTGCGCCACACGGCATGTGGGATCTTATTTCCCAGACCAGGGATCGAACCCGCGTCCCCTTCAATGGAAGCACAGAGTCTTAACCACTGGATCGCCAGGGAAGTCCCCAAAACATAGTTTCTTTACTGGGTGTCTTGTTTTGGGTTAGGGAGGAGGAGATTGAGGAGGAAGGGCTTTGCATCCTTTGAATGTTTCAAAAAATTCTTTAATCTTGCAGGATCTTAAAATCTCTCCCCTGCCATTTCTTTTTCCCTTAATTGTATGGTTTCCAAAAGACAACTGGCTTTTCCTTTCCTTTTTTTTTTTTTTTTTAAATTAATAAACTTAATTTTTTAGGGCAGTTTTATCCTGAAACTGAGTAGAAAGTATAGAGGGTTCCCAGTTCCCATATATCTCTCTTTTTATTTTTTTCCTTTAGAATTATTTTATTAAATCGTAAATGTACAACAGCTTCTTAACTGTACACACAGACTTAAATTTTTTTAAAGGAAAAACGTTACATCTTATTACACCATGATCCTGGCTAGTAGCTTTTCAAAACGTTGAGAAAAATCTTAAAAAAGGTTTCACGTCACCTGAAACTTACAAATTTAACATTATCAAAGAAGGAGTGCTTCTACACTCTTACAAAGACCACTAGAAAGAAACAATTAAAGAGCTAAGAAACTGTCTCAAAGGCTTTTTTTTTTTTTACAGTCCTTCCTCTACAGTAAGGTAATGTTATTAAATAATCCAATCCATTCACAAAATGGTTCTCTGCATCTGCTCTGGTGTCTTCTGCCATATCACTGCGTATTTATGCATGACTGAGATAAGAGTTTCCTTAACATTGTTACTTCGGTAACCTGAAGCTGTTCTGTTACCTCTGGGCTCTCATCCTCTCCTATTTATACAGTGAAGCCCATGGTAAATAGGAAGAAGCCCAATATTGGCTTCTCCCTCCATAACCCCCACTTCCCCCACTGCCTCCTGGACCATAGTTTCCTCCACCATATGGTCCCCCATGTTCCTGCTACCACCAAAGTTTCCACTCTTCGTAGTTAGAAGGTTGCTGGTTATAATTTCCACTTCCATAATTTCCTCCTCCATAGTTGTCATAACCACCTCCGTAGCCCCCACCCTGGTTGCCATATCCAGGTCCTCCACCACCATATCCTCCTCTTCCTCGTCCATAACCAGGGCTACCTTCAAAATTGCCACCTCCAGGCCCTCCTCCATACCCATTATAGCCATCCCCAAATCCACGACCACTTCCATATCCATCAGATCCTCCTCTGGAGTTACTTCCTGGTCCTGGTCCAAAATTTCCACCACCACCACGAGAATCTCCAAAACCAAAGTGGCCTCCTGTTCCACTTTTAGAACTTTGGACTTCCTGCATTCCTTGTCTAGACAAAGCCTTTCTTACTTCTGCATTATGACCATTGATAGTATGGTATTTCTGCAACACAGTCTTATCCACAGGATCACAGTCATCAAAAGTAACAAACCCAAAGCCTCTTTTCTTTCCAGACTGCCTATCAGTAATTATCTCAATGGTCTCAATTTTTCCATATTCCTCAAAGTAATCTCTAAGATGATGTTCCTCAGTGTCTTCTTTAATTCCACCTACAGATATCTTCTTCACAGTGACATGAGCCCCTGGCTTTCCAGAGTCCTCTCTTGCAACAGCACGTTTTGGCTCAACTACTCTCCCATCAATTGAATGAGGTCTTGCAGCCATGGCGGCATCAACCTCAGCCATGGATGAAAAAGTTACAAAACCAAAGCCTCTTGATCTTTTGCTTGCAGGATCCCTCTTTACCACACGGTCTGTAAGTTCTCCCCATTGCTCGTAGTAGTTCCTCAAACCTTCTTCTGTAGTTTCAAAGCTCAAGCCACAATAAAGAGTTTATGGAATTGTTCCTTTTCTCTCTCCATCGCGGACTCAGTTGCTTCAGCCTGATTGGCCGCAGCCGAGGGAGATGAGAGAGATCTCCGCAGACGAACACGAACTGGCCTTGTCCTGGCGCTGTAGTGAGAACTGCCGCAGCTTGGGAAACAGCACCGCTAGGAGCACCTCCACTTGCGACCCGGCGCTGCTGCCACTGCCGCTTGAGCCGCTGCCGCCACTTTTCTAGAACCTTACCCGTGACTAACGCGTCTTCCCTACGTCAGGCTGTTGCGTACCCATGTATCTCTTGTCCTTACACAGGCGCGACCTCCCCAACTATTGACATCCTGCACCCGAGTGGTATATTTGTTACAATCCATGGACCTACACCATCATCGGTTTTAACACATGTATAATAACATGAATCTACCATTATAGTGCCATACAGAATAGTTGCACTGCCCTAAAAATCCTCTGTGCCCTGCCTATTCTTCCCTCTCTCCTGCTAACCCCTGGCAACCACTATTATTTTTACTGTCTCCATAGTTTTACCTTTTCCAGAATGTCATATAACGGGAATCATATAGTATGTAGCCATTTCACATTGGCTTTTTTCACTTACTAATACTTACCTGAGTTTCTTTCATGTCTTTTTATGGCTTGAAAGCTCCTTTCTGTTTAGTGCCAAATAATATTTCATTGTCTGTCTATATCACAGTTTATCCATTCACCTACGGAAGGACATCCTGGTTGCTTCCAAATTTTGGCTATTATCAATAAAGCCGCTGTAAACATCACTGAGCAGGTTTTTGTGTGGACATAAGTTTTCAATTTATTTGGGTAAATACCGAAAAGCGTGATTGCTGGATCGGATAAGAGTATGTTTAGTTTTGTAAGAAACTGCTGAATTTCCAAAGTAGTTGTACCATTTTGCATTCCCGTTAGTAGTGAATGAGAATTCCTGTTGCTCCATATCCTCACCAGCATTTGGTGTTGTCCATGTTTTGGATTTTGGCCATTCTGATAGGTGTGTAGTGGTGTCTCATTGTTTTTTTTTTTTTTTTTTTTTTAAATAAGCATTTATTTTATTTTATAGCTACTTTATTTATTTATTTATTTATTTTTGGCTGTGTTGGGTCTTCGGTTCGTGCGAGGGCTTTCTCCAGTTACGGCAAGTGGGGGCCACTCTTCATCGCGGTGCGGGGACCGCTCTTCATCGCAGTGCGCGGGCCTTTCACTATCGCGGCCCCTCCCTTTGCGGGGCACAGGCTCCAGACGCGCAGGCTCAGTAGTTGTGGCTCACGGGCCCAGCTGCTCCGTGGCATGTGGGATCTTCCCAGACCAGGGCTCGAACCCGTGTCCCCTGCATTAGCAGGCAGATTCTCAACCACTGCGCCACCAGGGAAGCCCTGTCTCATTGTTTTAATTTGATATATGATGACATATGATGTGAACATCTTTTCATATGCTTACTGCCATTTGTATATATTCTTTGCTGAGGTGTCTGTTCATGTCTTGCCCATTTTAAAATTTGCGTTGTTCATCTTATTATTAAGTTTTAAGGGGGTTTTTTTGGTATTATTTTGGCTAACAGTCCTTTATCAGATTTGTCTTTTGAAAATATTTTCTTCAAGTCTGTGGCTTCTCTCTCTCTTTTTTTTTTTCATTCTCTTTTGATATTGTCTTTCACAGAGCAGAAGTTTTTAATTTTAATGAAGTCCAGCTTATCAATTATTTCTTTCATGGACTGTGCCTTTGGTGTTGTATCTAAAAAGTCATCACTATACCCAAGGTCACCTAGATTTTCTCCTATGTTATTCCAGTACCGTTTGTTGAAAAGATTATCTTTGCTCCATTGTATCGCCTTTGCTTCTCTGTCAAAGATCAGCTGATTATATGGGTCTGTTTCTGGGCTCTCTCTTCTGTTTTCTTGATCTGTTTGTCTGTTCTTTCAGCAGTACCACACACTATCTTGATTAGTGTTACTTTATAGTAATTCCTGAAGTTAGGAAGTGTCAGTTCTTTGACTTTCTTCTATTCCTTTAACATTGTGTTCTCTATTCTAGATCTTTTACCTCTTCATGTAAACTTGAGAATTAGCTTGTTTGAGAGTCATAAAATAACTTGCTAGAATTTTGATTGGGATTGCATTGAATATTTAGATCAAGGTGGGAAGAACTGACATCTTGACAATAATGAGTCTTACCATCTATGAACATGGAATATCTCCTTTATTTCGTTCTTTAATATCTTTCATCAGAGTTTTATAGTTTTCCTCGTATAGATCTTACACATATTTTGTTAACTTTATACCTAAATACTTCATTTTGGTGGGGTCCTAATGTAAATGGTAATATATTCTTAATTTTAAGTTCCACTTGTTCATTGCTGGTATATATGAAATGTGATTGACTTTATATTAACCTTGCATCCTGCAACCTTGCTACAATTGATTACTAGTTCCAGGAGTTTGGGGGTCATTTTTTTTTTTTTTTTTCTACATAGATGATGATGGCATCTGTGAACAAAGATAGTTTTCTTCCTTCCTGATATGTATTCTTTTTATTTCCTTGTTGTGTCATATTGCATTAGCTAGGACTCCCACTACAATGTTGAAAAACAGTGATGAGAGGGGACATCCTTGCATTGTTCCTTAGCATGAAAACTTCAAGTTTTTTGCCATTAGGTATGATGTCAGCTATGGGTTTTTTGTAGATGTTCTTTATCAAGTTGAAGTGCTCCCTCCATTTGCCTTTCCTTTTACACTCTTTTTCCTTAAAGAGTGGTGCCTGGAAGACAATTTCTTTGCATCTCGAATCCTCTTGAGTCCCAAATTTGTAATCAACTCTGACCTATCAAAACTCTTTCTCAGTATTTTCACGCTTAATGGGATTTTATGTCAGTCTTCAGTCTGCTGCTTGTTTCCCTCTTTTTTTTCTTTTGCACAGTTATCCTGGACTACTCTTGCTCTTCATGAAGGCTTATGGTAGGAACATATGGGCGTCCTAGGATCTAAGTATTTCTTTTTCTACTTATTTTCTGTTCCTTCTACTTATGCTGAGGGCTTGAGTTTTGTGTAGCTTTGTTCGTTCTTTTTATTTTTTTTATCCTGTGACTTTGCCAACATCGCATATTAGTTCTACTTGTTTTGTTTTGTACACTCTTTGGATTTTCTGTCTAGATAGTCATGCCATCTGGATGCTTTCTGATATTTATGCTTTTTATTTCTTTTTCTTGATTTATTGCACTGGCTATAACTAGTGAAATTTGTATTGAATAGAAGTGTGACAATGGATATTCTACTTTTGTTTTTGAGTACAGTGGAAAGTGTTTCATTTTTGACCATTAAGTATGATATTAGCTATAGGTTTTTAAAATATATGTCCTTTATCACATCGGGGAAGTTACGTGAGAGTTTTTTAATCATGAGCGCATTTTGAATTTTGTTATATGCCCTAAATGCATCTATTGAAATCATCATATAACTTTTCTTATTCTCTTAATATGGTGTATTACATTGATTTTTTTGAATGTTCAGCTAATCTTTAATTCTGGGAAAGCCCCAACTGATCATGATGTATTATCATTTTTATATAATTTTATATTTGATTTGCTAATATTCGGTTGAGGGTATTTTAATCTTTTTACCTGAAGCTAATTGGTCAATACTTCCTTTTTTGATAATGTATTTTCTCAGGTTTTAGCATTATGATTAGCCTAATAAAATGAATTACCCTCTCTATATCTAAAAAGAGTTTGGGAAAGATTACTGTTATTTCTTCCTTAAATGTTTGATAGTATTTATCAATAAAGCCATTTAGGGCTTGAGTTTGCTTTGTGGGAAAGTTTTTGTTTTTGTGTAGCGCTTAAACTTTTTAAAAAGTTAACTTTTTTGATGTGTAGTTTATATATAATAAAATTCACCAATTTTAAGTTTCTAGTTCAGATGAATGTAGTATAATATCTACAACAATCATGTACTGGTCTTTTTTTTCTTCTTGTGATATTGATAGATTTTTTTTTTTGAATTTTATTTATTTTCTTATACAGGTTCTTATTAGTCATCCATTTTATACACATCAGTGTATACATGTCAATCCCAATCTCCCAATTCATCACACCACCACCCCCACCCCCCACTGCTTTCCTCCCTTGGTGTCCATACGTTTGTTCTCTACGTCTGTGTCTCAATTTCTGCTGCAAATCGGTTCATCTGTACCATTTTTCTAGATTCCACATATGTGTTAATATACGATATTTGTTTTTCTCTTTCTGACTTACTTCACTCTGTATGACAGTCTCTACATCCATCCACCTCTCTACAAATGACCCCATTTCGTTCCTTTTTATGGCTGAGTAATATTCCATTGTATATATGTACCACACCTTCTTTATCCATTCGTCTGTTGATGGGCATTTAGGTTGATTCCATGACGTGGCTATTGTAAATAGTGCTGCAGTGAACGTTGAGGTGCATGTGTCTTTTTGAATTTGGTTTTCCCTTGGTATATGCCCAGTAGTGGGATTGCTGGGTCATATGGTAATTCTATTTTTAGGTTTTTTAAGGAACCTCCATACTGTTCTCCATAGTGGTTGTATCAATTTACATTCCCACCAACAATGCAAGAGGGTTCCCTTTTCTCCAAACCCTCTCCAGCATTTGTTGTTTGTAGATTTTCTGATGATGCCCATTCTAACTGGTGTAACGTGATACCTCATTGTAGTTTTGATTTGCATTTCTCTAATAATTAGTGATGTTGAGCATCTTTTCATGTGCTTCTTGGCCATCTGTATGTCTTCTTTGGAGAAATGTCTATTTAGGTCTTCTGCCCATTTTTGGATTGGGTTGTTTGTTTTTTTAATATTGAGCTGCATGAGCTGTTTATATATTTTGGAGATTAATCCTTTGTCCGTTGATTCGTTTGCAAATATTTTTTCCCATTCTGAGGGTTGTCTTTTCATCTTGTTTATGGTTTCCTTAGCTGTGCAAAAGCTTTGAAGTTTCATTAGGTCCCATTTGTTTATTTTTGTTTTTATTTCCATTACTCTAGGAGGTGGATCAAAAAAGATCTTGCTGTGATTGATGTCAAAGAGTGTTCTTCCTATGTTTTCCTCTAAGAGTTTTATAGTATCTTGTCTTACATTTAGGTCTCTAATCCATTTTGAGTTTATTTTTGTGTATGGTGTTAGGGAGTGTTCTAATTTCATTCTTTAACATGTAGCTGTCCAGTTTTCCCAGCACCACTTATTGAAGAGACTGTATTTTCTCCATTGTATATCCTTGCCTCCTTTGTCATAGATTAGTTGACCGTAGGTGCGTGGGTTTATCACTGGGCTTTGTATCCTGTTCCATTGATCTATATTTCTGTTTTTGTGCCAGTACCATATTGTCTTGATTACTGTAGCTTTGTAGTATAGTCTGAAGTCAGGGAGTCTGATTCCTCCAGCTCCGTTTTTTTCCCTCAAGACCACTTTGGCTATTCGGGGTCTTTTGTGTCTCCATACAAATTTTAAGACTTTTTGTTCTAGTTCTGTAAAAAATGCCATTGGCAATTTGATAGGGATTGCATTGAATGTGTAGATTGCTTTGGGTAGTACAGTCATTTTCACAATATTGATTCTTCCAATCCAGGAACGTGGTATATCTCTCCATCTGTTTGTATCATCTTTAATTTCTTTCATCAGTGTCTTATAGTTTTCTGCATACAGGTCTTTTGTCTCGCTAGGTAGGTTTATTCCTAGGTATTTTATTCTTTCTGTTGCAGTGGTGAATGGGAATGTTTCCTTAATTTCTCTTTCAGATTTTTCATCATTAGTGTATAGGAATGCAAGAGATTTCTGTGCATTCATTTTGTATCCTGCTACTTTACCAAATTCATTGATTAGCTCTAGTAGTTTTCTGGTGGCATCTTCAGGATTCTGTGTATAGTATCATGTCATCCGCAAACAGTGACAGTTTTACTTTTTCTTTTCCAATTTGTATTCCTTTTATTTCTTTTTCTTCTCTGATTGCCGTGGCTAGGAATTCCAAAACTATGTTGAATAATAGTGGAGATAGTGGACATCCTTGTCTTGTTCCTGATCTTAGAGGAAATGCTTTCAATTTTTCACCATTGAGAATGATGTTTGCTGTGGGTTTGTCGTATATGGCCTTTATTATGTTGAGGTAGGTTCCCTCTATGCCCACTTTCTGGAGAGTTTTTATCATAAATGGGTGTTGAATTTTGTCAAAAGCTTTTTCTGCATCTATTGAGATGATCATATGGTTTTTATTCTTCAATTTGTTAATATGGTGTATCACATTGATTGATTTGCGTATATTGAAGAATCCTTGCGTCCCTGGGATAAATCTCACTTGATCATGGTGTATGATTCCTTTAATGTGTTCTTGGATTCTGTTTGCTAGTATTTTGTGGAGGATTTTTGCATCAATATTCATCAGTGATATTGGTCTGTAATCTTTTTTTGTAGTATCTTTGTCTGGTTTTGGTAGCAGGATGATGGTGGCCTCATAGAATGAGTTTGGGAGTGTTCCTTCCTCTGCATTTTTTGGGAAGAGTTTGAGAAGGATGGGTGTTAGCTCTTCTCTAAATGTTTGATAGAATTCACCTGTGAAGCTATCTGGTCCTGGACTTCTGTTTGTTGGAAGATTTTTAATCACAGTTTCAATTTCATTACTTATGATTGGTCTGTTCATATTTTCTATTTCTTCCTGGTTCAGTCTTGGAAGGTTATACCTTTCTAAGAATTTGTCCATTTCTTCCAGGTTGTCCATTTTATTGGCATACAGTTGCTTGTAGTAGTCTCTTAGGATGCTTTGTATTTCTGCGGTGTCCGTTGTAACTTCTCCTTTTTCATTTCTAATTTTATTGATTTGAGTTTGTTCCCTCTTTTTCTTGATGAGTCTGGCTAATGGCTTATCAATTTTGTTTATCTTCTCAAAGAACCAGCTTTTAGTTTTATTGATCTTTGTCATTGTTTTCTTTGTTTCTGTTTCATTTATTTCTGCTCTGCTCTTTATGATTTCTTTCCTTCTGCTAACTTTGGGTTTTGTTTGTTCTTCTTTCTCCAGTTCCTTTAGGTGTAAGGTTAGATTGTTTATTTGAGATTTTTCTTGTTTCTTGAGGTAGGCTTGTATAGCTATACACTTCCCTCTTAGAACTGCTTTTGCCGCATCCCATAGGTTTTGGATCATCGTGTTTTCATTGTCATTTGTCTCTAGGTATTTTTTGATTTCCTCTTTGATTTCTTCAGTGATGTCTTGATTATTTAGTAACGTATTGTTTATCCTCCATGTGTTTGTGTTTTTTACGGTTTTTTCCCCTGTAGTTCATTTCTAATCTCATAGCGTTGTGGTCAGAAAAGATGCTTGATATGATTTCAATTTTCTTAAATTTACTGAGGCTTGATTTGTGACCCAAGATGTGATCTATCCTGGAGAATGTTCCGTGCGCACTTGAGAAGAACGTGTAATCTGCTGGTTTTGGATGGAATGTCCTATAAATATCAATTAAATCTGTCTGGTCTATTGTGTCATTTAAAGCTTCTGTTTCCTTATTTATTTTCATTTTGGATGATCTTTCCATTGGTGTAAGTGAGGTGTTAAAGTCCCCCAGTATTATTGTGTTACTGTCGATTTCTTCTTTTATAGCTGTTAGCAGTTGCCTTATGTATTGAGATGCTCCTATGTTGGGTGCATATATATTTATAATTGTTATATCTTCTTCTTGGATTGATCCCTTGATCATTATGTAGTGTCCTTCCTTGTCTCTTGTAACATTCTTTATTTTAAAGTCTATTTTATCTGATATGAGTATAGCTACTCCAGCTTTCTTTTGATTTCCGTTTGCATGGAATATCTTTTTCCATCCCCTCACTTTCAGTCTGTATGTGTCCCTAGGTCTGAAGTGGGTCTCTTGTAGACAGCATATATATGGGTCTTGTTTTTGTATCCATTCAGCAAGCCTGTGTCTTTTGGTTGGAGCATTTAATCCATTGACGTTTAAGGTAATTATCGATATGTATGTTCCTATGACCATTTTCTTAATTGTTTTGGGTTTGTTTTTGTAGGTCCTTTTCTTCTCTTGTGTTTCCCACTTAGAGAAGTTCCTTTAGCATTTGTTGTAGAGCTGGTTTGGTGGTGCTGAATTCTTGTAGCTTTTGCTTGTCTGTAAAGCTTTTGATTTCTCCATCGAATCTGAATGAGATCCTTGCCGGGTAGAGTAATCTTGGTTGTATGTTCTTCCCTTTCATCACTTTAAGTATATCATGCCACTCCCTTCTGGCTTGTAGAGTTTCTGCTGAGTTTCTTTCTGAGTTTCCCTTGTATGTTATTTGTCGTTTTTCCCTTGCTGCTTTCAAGAATTTTTCTTTGTCTTTAATTTTTGCCACTTTGATTACTATGTGTCTTGGCATGTTTCTCCTTGGGTTTATCCTGTATGGGATTCTCTGCGCTTCCTAGACTCGGGTGGCTATTTCCTTTCCCATGTTAGGGAAGTTTTCGACTATAATCTCTTCAAATATTTTCTCTGGTCCTTTCTCTCTCTCTTCTCCTTCTGGGACCCCTATAATGCGAATGTTGTTGCGTTTAATGTTGTCCCAGAGGTCTCTTAGGCTGTCTTCATTTCTTTTCATTCTTTTTTCTTTAGTCTGTTCCGCAGCAGTGAATTCCACCATTCTGTCTTCCAGGTCACTTATCCGTTCTTCTGCCTCAGTTATTCTGCTATTGATTCCTTCTAGTGTAGTTTTCGTTTCAGTTATTGTATTGGTCATCTCTGTTTGTTTGTTCTTTAATTCTTCTAGGTCTTTGTTAATCATTTCTTGCGTCTTCTCAATCTTTGCCTCTGTTCTTATTCCGAGGTCCTGGATCATCTTCACTATCATTATTCTGAATTCTTTTTCTGGAAGGTTGCCTATCTCCACTTCATTTAGTTGTTTTTCTGGGGTTTTTTCTTGTTCCTTCATCTGGTACATAGCCCTCTGCCTTTTCATCTTGTCTGTCTTTCTGTAAATGTGGTTTTTGTTCCACAGGCTGCAGGATTGTAGTTTTTCTTGCTTCTGCTGTCTGTCCTCTGGTGGTTGAGGCTCTCTAAGAGGCTTGATGGGAGGCTCTGGTGGTGGGTAGAGCTGACTGTTGCTGTGGCGGTCAGAGCTCCATAAAACTTTAATCCACTTGACTGTTGATGGGTGGGGCTGGGTTCCCTCCCTGTTGGTTGTTTTGCCTGAGGCAACCCAACACTGGAGCCTACCTGGGCTCTTTGGTGGGGCTCATGGCAGACTCTGGGAGGGCTCACGCCAAGGAGTACTTCCCAGAACCTCCACTGCCAGTGTCCTTGTCCCCACGGTGAAACAGAGCCACTCCCCACCTCTGCAGGAGACCCTCCAACACTAGCAGGTAGGTCTGGTTCAGTCTCCCCCAGGGTCACTGCTCCTTCCCCCAGGTCCCGATGCGCACACTATTCCGTGTGCGCCCTCCAAGAGTGGGGTCTCTGTTTCCCCCAGTCCTGTCGAAGTCCTGCAGTCAATTCCCACTAGGCTTCAAAGTCTGATTTTCTATGAATTCCTCCTCCCGTTGCCGGACCCCCAGGTTGGGAAGCCTGACATGGGGCTCAGAACCTTCACTCCAGTGGGTGGACTTCTGTGGTATAAGTGTTCGCCAGTCTGTGAGTCACCCACCCAGCAGTTATGGGATTTGATTTTACTGTGATTGTGCCCCTCCTACCGTCTCACTGTGGCTTCTCCTCTGTCCTTGGACGTGGGGGTATCCTCCTTGGTGAAGTCCAGTGTCTTCCTGTCGATGATTGTCCAGCAGCCAGTTGTGATTCTGGTGCTCTTGCAAGAGGGAGTGAGAGCACGTCCTTCTACTCCGCCATCTTGGTTAATCTCCTCCCTTGTATTTTTTTTGTCATTTATCCCTTGCTACTTTCAATAATTTTTGTTTGTCTTTAATTTTTGCCAGTTTGATTACTGTGTGTCTCAGCGTGTTTCTCCTTGGGTTTATTCTGTATGGGACCCTGCACTTCCTGGACTTGGGTGGCTCTTTCCTTTCCCATGTTAGGGAAGTTTTCAACTATAATCTCTTCAAATATTTTCTTGGGTCGTTTCTTTCTCTCTTCTCCTTCTGGGACCCTATAATACAAATGTTGTTGCGTTTAATGTTGTCCCAGAGGTCTCTTAGGCTGTCTTCATTTCTTTTCATTCTTTTTTCTTTAGTCTGTTCCGCAGCAGTGAATTCCACCATTCTGTCTTCCAGGTCACTTATCCGTTCTTCTGCCTCAGTTATTCTGCTATTGATTCCTTCTAGTGTATTTCTCATTTCAGTTATTGTATTGTTCATCTCTGTTTGTGTGTTCTTTAATTCTTCTAGGTCTTTGTTAAACATTTCTTGCATCTTCTCAATCTTTGCCTCCATTCTTTTTCCGAGGTCCTGGATCATCTTCACTATCATTATTCTGAATTCTTTTTCTGGAAGGTTGCCTATCTCCACTTCATTTAGTTGTTCTTCTAGGGTTTTATCTTGTTCCTTCATCTGGTACATATCCCTCTGCCTTTTCATCTCGTCTGTCTTTTTGTGAATGTGGTTTTTGCTCCACAGGCTGCAGGATTGTAGTTCTTCTTGCTTCTGCTGTCTGCCCTCTGGTGGATGACGCTATCTAAGAGGCTTGTGCAAGTTTCCTGATGGAAGGGACTGGTCATTGGCAGATGTTTGTTATCAAGGTAATCTGACCTCAAAATATAGTTGGGGATGTTCCCTTTTCATCTGCTCTTTGGAAGAGTTTATATAGAATTGATACTGTTTCTTCCTTAAATACTAAATAAAATTCACCACTGAAACCAGTTTCTTTTATAGCTATAGGGCTATTGAGGTTTTCCATTTCTTCTTGTGTGAGTATTTGTGTATCTTTTAAGGACTTTGTCCCTCTTATCTGAGTTGTGAAATGTATTAGTACAAATTTGTAATATTTCCTTGTTTTCCTTTAATGTTTATAGGATCTGTATTCATGTTCCCACTTTTATTTCTGAGATTGGAAATGATTCTTATATAATTTTCTCCTTATCAGTCTAGCTAGAAGTTTGTCAATTTTGTTGATTGTTTCAAAGACATGACTTTTGGTTTCACTAATTTTTTTCCTTATTGTTTTTCTGTTTTCTAGTGTACTAATTTTGAATTTCATCTTTATTGTTTCCTTCCTGCTGCTTAGTTTGGGTTTAATTCACTAATTTTCTAGTTTTTTTATGGGGGAAGCTTAGATTATTGCTTTGAAGACCATTTTTTTCTTTTCTAATACATGCATTTAATGCTGTCAGTCTCTCTAAGCACCACTTTAGTTATATCCCACAGTGTTTAATATGTTGAGTTTTCATTTTCATTTACTTCACAGTATTTTCTAATTTTCCTTGTGATTTCTTTTTTGACCCATGTGTTGTTTAGTAATGCATTGTTTAGTTTCCAAACATTTAGGGATTTTCTGTTAGATTAATTTTGGATTAATTCTTTGTCATCTCAGTACATATTTTGCATGATTTCAGTCGTTTTAAATTTATTGAAACCTGTTTTATGGCCTAGAATAGCACTTATCTTGTTGAATGTTTGGTCTGTACTTGGAAAGAATGTGTTCCCTTGTTGGGCAGAGTGTTCTATAAATGTCAGGTTAAGTTAGCTGATGGTGTTATTCATGCCCTGCATATCTTTACTCTTTTCTGTCTACTTGTTGTATGCATAACTAAGAGAGGAGTGTTGAAGTGTCCAAATATAAATTTGGGTTTGTCTTTTTCTCCTTTGAGTATGTTATTGTTTTCTCCCCGACATGTATTTTAAAACTGTTAGCCAAGGCCATATACATTTAGGATTATTATATTGTTTTAATAAATTGATCCCTTTAACATTATGAAAATATGTCACTTCATCCCTGGTTACATTCCTTCTTCTAAAATCTATTTTGTTCAATAATAACATAGCCACTCTAGATGTCCTTTGATTAGTCATTGGATGTTATTTATCTTTTTCTGTCCTTTTAGGTTTAGCCAGTGTTCCTTTGTGTTTAAAGTGGGTTTCTTGTAGATAGCATATAGTTATCTCCAATTCCACAGTCTCTGTCTTTTATTTGGGTATTTTGACCACTTACATTTAACTAATTATTAAGATGTTTGGTGTTAAATCTACCCCCTTGTTATTGTTTTCTATTTGTCCCACCTGCTCTTTATTCCCTTTTTACACTATTTTTCTGCCTTCTTTTGGATTAATTTAGTTTTTGAGTGATTCCATTTTCATCTTTACCATTGGCTTATTAGTTAAACCTCTATTGCTTAATTTTTTTTCTCATGGTTGTTGTAGGGTTTACAGTTCATGCCTTTAACTTGTCACAGCCTGTCTTGAAATGATAAGATACTGCTTCACGTATGTGGAAGAAAGAACTTACATCTATATATTCAATACTTCCCCTTCCTTCCTCCCCTCCTTGGTGCTATTGTTGTCTTACATTTTATTTCTACAAAGGCTATAAACTCCATTATATGTTGTTATTATTTTTGCTTTAACTACTGAGTCATATGTATGTGTATAAATGCATAACTTCAGAAGCTGTTTATTTACTTATTTTTAGTGTTGTAGGTCAGTTATACTTAAAAACAAACAAACAGACTTACAGAAAACATGATCAGATTTGTGGTTACCAGAGGCAAGGGTATGGAGAGGGAGAATGTGGTCAAAAGGTACAAACTGCCAGTGGTCAGAAGGTACAGACTGCCAGTTATAAGATAAATAAGTACTAGGAATGTAATTATAACATGATTAATATAATTAACACTGCTGTATGTTATATATGCAAGTGGTTAAGAGAGTAAATCCTGAGAGTTCTCATCACAAGGAAAAAATATTTTTTCTTTTTCCTTTATTTTGTATGAGATGATGGATTTTCACTAAACTTATTGTGGTAATCATTTCATGATGTATATAAGTCAAATCATTATGCTGTACACTTAAACTTACACATTGCTATATGTCAGTTATATCTCAAAACTGAAAGAAAATATTGGTAAAGTCATTTTCAGTCAACACTTAAAAAGGTTTTTTAAAAACTGTGGTAAAATACAGCATACATTTTACCATTTTTAACTGTTTTTAAGTATATAGTTCAGTAATGTTATACAATGTTATGCATTGCAACCAATCTTGAGAACTTTTTCCTATTCATTAAATAACCACTTCTCATTTCCCCTGGCAAAGCAGGCACAACCATTCTACTTTCTGTTTCTATGAATCTGACTGCTCTAGATACTGCACATAAGTGGAATTGTACAGTATTTGTCTTTTTATAACTGACTTATTTCACTTAGCATAATGTCCTTAAGATTCATCCACGTTATAGCATGTATAAGAATTTCCTTTCTTCTTAAGGCTGAATAATATTCTACTGCATGTTTATACAGTATTTTGTTTAGTATTTCATTCTTCAATGGACATTTGGGTTGTTTCCACGTTTTGGCTATTGTGAATAATGCTGCTATATGAACATAAGTGTATAAATATTTCTTTGAGACCCTTCTTTTAATTCTTTTGGATATAGACCCAGAAGTGGTCTTGCTGGATCATGTGGTAATTCTATTTTTAATTTTTTGAGGAACCACCATTCAGTTTTCCATAGCAGCTATACCATTTTACATTCCTATCAGCAATGTACAAGGGTTCCAGTTTCTCCACATCCTTGTCAGCACTTGTTATTTTCTGATTTTTTGATAGTAGTCATTCTGATAGGTGTGAGGTGATATCTCATAGTGGTTTTGATTGGCATTTCCTTAATCATTAGTGATGTTGAGTATCTTTTCATAAGCTTTTTGGCCATTAGTATATCTTCTTGGAGAAGTGTCTGTTCAAGTCTTTTGCCCATTTTGAATCAGTTTGTTTGTTTTTGCTGTTTAGTTGTAGGAGTTCTTTATATATTCTGGATCTTAATCCCTTATCAGATATATGACTTGCAAATATTTTTTCCCATTTCATAGGTTGCCTTTTCACTCTTTTGATTGTACTCTTTGATGCACAGCAGTTTTAAATTTTGATATAGTCTGATTTATATATTTTTATGTTTGTTGCCTGTGCTTTTGGTATCATGTGCAGGAAATCATTGCCAAATCCAATGTCATGAAGCTTTTCCTTTATCTTTTCTTCTAAGAGGTTTGCAGTTTTAGCTCTTACATTTGGATCTTTGACCCATTTTGAGTTAATTTTTATATATGTTACCAAGTAAGGGCCCAACTTTATTCTTTGGCATGTGTATATCTAGTTTTTCCAATAGTGTTTGTTGAGAAGACTGTTCTTTCCCCATAGAATGATCTTGGTACCTTTGTCAAAAATCATTTGACCTTGTATGTGAGGATTTATTTCTGGGCTCTCTACTGCAGTTGGTCTGTATGTCTGTCTTTATGCCAGTACCATGCTGTTTCGAGTACTATAGCTTTGTAATAAGTTTTGAAATCAGAAAATGTGAGGCCGCCAATGTTGTTTTTCAAGATTACTTCGGCTATTCGGAGTCCCTTGAGATTCTGTATGAATTTTAGAATGGGCTTTCCTATATCTGCAAAACATTCTGTTGGAATTTTGATAGGGATTGCATTGAATCTGTAGATTGCTTTGGGTAGTATTGACATCTTAACAATATTAAGTCTTGAAATTCATGGCTAAAAGATGCCTTTCCATTTATTTGTGGTTTGTTTAATATCATTCAGCGGCATTTTGAACTTCTCAGGTAGTCAATCATATTTTAAAGAAATTTAAAAAGGAAAAAATTATTTTATAAATATTGTCATTTTTACCATTTTTCTCTTCATTTATCTCTGCATCCCTTCATTAGAATCAAGTTTTCTTCTGGTTTCATTTTTCTTCTGTCTGAAAATCTTTAACGTTTCTTGTGGTGAATGAACTAGGTGAATGCAGAGTCCTGGAAGCCAAGTGATTGAGGTATATCACGAAGGAGGGAATGCTCAATCTTGTTGATAGGTCCAGAAATGTGAGCAATGAGAATTGACCATTAGATTTAATAACTTGTAATATGAAGTCTATTCTGATGAAAAGAAATGATTAAACAAAGGAAATTAAATTCTGTTCAGACATCCATTTATTAAATACACATTCTCATGGATTCACCAATCCTAGGAATTTGATCGAAAGAGGCAGTTATTCAAAGTAGGCATAAAGGTTAATTGTAGTGTTGCATGTGACAGTAAAAAGTTTAGATGTTCATTACTTACCTGTATTGAGTAAATAAATTATAAGATGATGTAAACTGTTGGCATTAAAAATGAAAATAAAGGTCTACAGTGACATGGAAAGATATCTATGACACATGTGAAAAGCAGTTCTACTGGAAAGCATGCTTCAAACAGTTTTCTTTTATATATCTATAGTTTTCAACCTGTGTTCCAAAATGCAAATGGTTGTCTCTGGATGACAGCACTTTGGTTGAATTTTCATTTTTTAACTTAATTTGGATATTTTCTTTTGTGAAGTGCTCGTATAAGTGTTTCACCTTTTTTTAGCGGGGTGGGGGGGGCGGGTGTATGTGCTTGCTTTCCTTATTGATTTGAAGTGAGGGTTTGTTTGTTTTTTAATGTTCTGGATATATAATCAATCTCTCACTTTGTGGGTTGCCTTTTTTCTTTTAAATTTAATTCCTTAAAAAAATTGAGATATATTTTGCATATCATAAAATTCGTCCATTTCAAGTATGCAGTTCAGTGTTGTACCATCACCATAAATCAGTTTTAGAACATTTTAATCTTCTTTTCAGTCTCTTAATGGTGCTTTCAGTGAAGAGAAATTCCTCATTATAATCCAATTTATCAGATTTTTCTTTCTGGTTAGCAGTTGCTTTGTCCTGTTTACGAAAGCTTTAGCTATTCCAAGGTCATGAAGATGTTCTGTGGTTTCTTCTAAAAGCTTACCTTTTACATTTAGATCTGCAGTCTATCTAGAATAGATTTTTTTCCCCCTTGGTGAGAGAATGGGGCTCAAAATATAAGGATATCTGGTTGCTACGGTCTTTTATTGAAAAGAGCATTTTTTCTCCACTGCACTGAAGTGTTGCCTTAGTGTTTAGTCAAGTGAACTCATATGTGTGAATCTGAGTTTGGATGCTATTTTGTTCTGTTGATCAATTTGTCTACTTTTATTCCTATATAACACTCTCTTTGTTACAATAGCTACATTTTAGATCTTGATATTTCGTAGTGTAAATTCTCTTACTTCGTTCTTCCAGATTGCCTTCACTCTGTATATTTCCATATGAATTTTAAAATCAGCTCATTTTGCTGGGGGGGGGTGGGGTGGGGTGGGTGGGGTGGTGGTAAAGCCTGCTGGAGTTTTGATTGGTATTGTGTTACATTCATCATCTCTTACGTTTAAGTTTTTGGTGGTTTTGGTTTTCTTTCCCCAGTTTTCATTAAATGATATAATCTCTAAAGTGTACTCAATAAGTGGTAGCTACTTTTATTATAACTATTCAGTATAATTCATTGCTTTACAATTTCTTGGGTAGATTTCATGTTTGAAATCTTTGCTGAGTCTGTTAAGTTACCCTTGAACACAGTAATATGAGAAATGATTGTGATGTGGGATGATATTTCTCTAGCTTTGCCTGACATCACTGATAGATGCTTTCATGTTTCTTTTAAAATGATTTATAGTAGAAGCAAAAGAGTAAAAATGTTTTTCTGGTGTATTATTTTTCCCCCTCTGAGCAATGTTATGTTGTAGGTACTTTGCACATGTTATTTCTATTCCTGCAACATAGGCAATATTATCCCTGTCCTATAAAAGAGGAAACCGAATCTGAGAGAGAAGTCAAGTGACTTACCGGAAGTCACAGTTTGTAATTGGCAGAGCCTGGGATTTGCACTGGGGACTCCTGGCTCTGAAGGCCTGCTCTTTACACTTCAGCAGACTGACGCCTTCCGCCATTCTTCACAACTCAGGATCTGTTGGCCATTCTTCTGTTACCGCTTCTAAAGCACCTTCTTTTTCTGGCTTCCTTTAGTGCATATGAAACATTTTACAAGTTTTACTTTAAAGTTCTCTACAAAGTGTTAAGCCCTAGGAAGCATTTAAGTGCACATGCTGCCACTCCTTGTCTGCTTTCTTAGGGAGACCCAGCAGACTTGTGTCTGTGCTTCTTTTGGACCTTTTTAAACAGTCAAATAATTAATGAGATGTTCTTCTTTTACCTAGGTAAATGAACACTTTGGAGGCGATAAGGGTGACTGCCTTTCTGAAAATAGATTTTATTTCTTGCTACTTTCTGTGAGGACCAGAAATGGTGTTGCATGTTTTTCTTCCCCTACATTTTGAATCCTTGCTCATTGTAGACAGTTTGGAAAATATGGAAAAGGAGTAAGCAGAAACAAAATTACAGTTTTGGCCTTTACAATTAACAAGAAGATTGTTATAACTATAGATAATATTATTAGTAGATATTTATTATACTTCTGTACTTAAGTAGTGTGTCAGGAATTATTCTAAATGCTAAGAATACAGAATGAATAAAACAGTCAAACACCTCTGTCCTGTGGAGGTTAAATTTGAAATAATGGAGCCAAAGGAGCCCATATTAAGTGCCAGGATTATCTTTTTAAATTTTCTGTCAGGGAGGCCCTGTTTTCACTTCAGTTTTATGGATCAGGAAACAGGCATAGAGAGGTCAGATGACATGCAGCAGCATCTGACTCTGCTGGAAGTTTCAGTGACTAGTTTCTCTTTCTTTAAACTAGAGCATATAGATCTGGGGTCTTGATGTAGATCTTTTACTTTTTTAAGTTTCATTTTGAAAAAAATCACTGTTCATTGTTATTGAAAAGAGATGTGTCTTTAAGGAAGATTTAGATGGGCTATATAAGGAAAAAGAAAATAAAAATTAGAGATAGTATTGTTAGCATTTTAACACACTTTTTCTAGTTGCTTTTCTAAATAAATAAATAGATTGATAGATAAAATTTTATTTGTAAAGATGGGGTCATACAGACATATTTTGACTCGCTTTTTTTTCCATTTAATATAGTTTAGACCATTTTTCATGTCACTATTCTTTTTAGATAGTATTTCACCAGTTTTCGACAGGTGACTGCAGCCTTCACAGCTTTTGATATATGCATAACATTTGTTCTTTTGTTCTACTTCACATATTTTGAAAATCTGCTTTCTTTGAAAAATCAGAAAAGGGAACTATGCATCACTGCAACTTATGCATCACTGTAAGTTGCCATGAAATAATGGCAACATACTGAGATAGGTTACTGTAAAAATAAATACCGTTAAAAACAAAACCTATAATGAAATTCTAGCCAGATACTGTTTGTTACAGTAAACTGAACAGGAGACCAGCTCTTTTTGTTAAGAACAGACAATTGGAGGTATTAGAGAGATATGAAAATATCGTTTGATATAATTAGGAGAACTGAAAGAAAACTGAAAAGGTGGTAAGTTTTGCAGTATGGGATTCATTGTACTCTAATACCTTAACCAGGGGTTTTCAGTGTTTTTACAGTAAGAAATAAAATTTACATCTAGACCTTATATACATGAGCATATGTGTTTATGTGTGTGTAATATATGTGTGTGTATATGTATATATATGTATTTATATATGTATGTTATGTATATGTATTATGCTTCAATAGAAAAGTTTTTTGAAAGAACTTAAATTTTCTCCTGTTGTATCATATATTTAAATGATGTCCAAACCCTCTTGTTAGACATTTACATTGTTTTCTATTTTTCTATGTTATAAATTGTTGTAGCTACAATTTTGTGTAGGTCTACAATTCCTTAGGATAAATTTCTGTAAGTTAAATTATGTCCAGTGTTATGTAGTAATTTTTGAAGTTATATGTTGATAAATACTCTCTGAAAGGTAACGATTTATAATCCTACCAAAGAGCCCAGTTCCTATAAAGTATATAAAAATAAAGTTACTAATTTGATAGGTGAAAAATTACATCTTTCTTTGTTATGTACATGTTCATTTTTGACAGCCATTTAAATTTCTTGTTTTGCAATATTGGTAGTTACTCTTTGCTTATTTGCCTATTAAAGTATTAATTTTGGTTTCCTAACTAATTTATAAGAGATCTTTATATGGTAAGTTATTTACCATATGCCAAAATATTTCCCCCAATGTATTTGTCTTTAAAATTTGATTATGAACATTCCTGAGCTAAAAAAATTTTTTAGTCAAATCTAAATTTTATTTCTGTTTGGTAGCTGCTTTTAGTCATTTTATGGTTTTAGAGTTTTTCACACTTGATTCTTTTTATCCATAGTATATATTGGTATGTGACATGAGGTAGCATTTAACTTTTATTTTTAATACTTCCTTAAATGATCCCTTTCTCCCCTATTTGAAGTTCTAACTTCATCATACACAAATTATAAGTGTAAATGAATCTGTTTCTCGACTTCCTGTTTTGTTTCATTGGTCTTGCTTTGTTAGTACCACACTAATTATTATAGTTTTTAAGAAAAATTTTTAATATCTAATAACATAAGCATTCCCCTCTTTTAAAAAAATAATTGGTGTTGAGGAAAGGAAGAAAAACTCTCTGATATTTATTCTTCCAGATACCTTAGTATAATCTTGTCATGTAATGTTAATAGCAGCCAAATACTTGTTAAAAATTTGAGTGGAACTACAGGTTAGGTAAGTTGGAAGGAAACTTACTACATTGGAAATAGCATGTAGCAGTGATTTCAGTCAAACTCCCAATGGATTTAAAATTTTTTATTACTTTTTAGTGTAGAAAGAAAACAGCTAGTTTGTTTCTACATTTTAGTGTTTGTGTGGAGGAGGAGAAGGTTTCTGATTAAGTTGTGCTTACTGGTGGCCGGAGTCATTGTATTAAAAAGTCATGTATGCATAGATGTATTTATTCATGGCTTTCTTCCTTCTGAGTTGCAAGAGTGGTAGGAGAGATAGGGGCTGCTTTTTTGGACAAGCTTGTCTCTTCTTTTTCCAAATAAATGCTTCTGGCTTTCCATTGATCTCATTTCCCAACAACGTGTTGGTAAGATTTAGGTTTAAGGGGGAAGAATTGTAGGCTAGATTAGGGGCCAAGATGGCATTAACAATAACAACTCAAAGGTGTTTGGTTTGCCTGTGCCAGTCATTGTTCCATGTATTTACCTTTGGAATTTATGCAAGTAATAATTGGCAAACTAAATCTAGACTTTTCTGCTTGGCCTGCTCTCTCAAATGTATATAATCTCTTCCTGCTTTCTAACTGTATTTGAGATTTCTTCTGTGGCCTAGGATTCTCTATCAGTTTTTTGTTCCGTTCCATGGAAAATCAAGTGTTGTTTGTTGGTTGGTCTGCTTGATCTGTCGAAGATGAAAAGGTGCTTAAAAAATTTTAAAAATATTTCTAACTGTTTTGTACTTTGTGGAATTTTATTCAGTATATAAAAGCACACATTATCCTCTTTACAGATTTTTGCTTTTTAGAGAGTTTTAAAGCTCTTTATGTTATTCAGTGGTTTGACTTGAATATTGCTCTCCTTGCAATAATGACTTTTACTTTCCTTTTAATTTGAATTTTCCTGTTATGTTTTTGCTTATTGCTTTTAGCCTTTCTGTGTGTTTTTTGTTATGCTTACCCTTGTGGGCAGGGGAATGCCCGGATTCAATTTTGCTTTTTATTTTAAAAGTGCTGGTTACAGCCCATTAAATTGATTTCATAGGCTACAACCAGCAGTTGGAAAACACCTGAGCTGTATTTTTCTGTATAGAAAGTACATTGATTTCTGAGTAGAACAGACCTAGATCTGAGCCAGTTACTTACTTCTCTGGTCCTCAATTTCTTCTGTAAAATTGGAATGTCTACTTACATATTTTTTCTGAAGATTAAAAGACAATGTGTGCCTACTTTATAGCACAGGGAACTCTATTCAATATCCTGTGATAAATCATAATGGAAAAGAATATGAAAAAGAATGCATATATATGTATAACTGAATCACTTTGCTGTACAGCAGAAATTAACACAACATTGTAAATCAGCTATACTTCAATAAAATAAATTTTTTTAAATGTTAAGAAAAAGACAATGTGTGAAATAAGCCTAGTACAGAGACTAAAGTTATCTAATAACATTTTGCACAATGTGTCTGTTATCCTTAATTTCTTAAATCCAAACATTTAAAAACACGAGAAAATGGCAAAATGCCCGCATGTTTTCTAGATCATTTGTAAGGTTTTTGTTTTTGTTTTCGCTTCCTCTCAGGAGTAAAGATGTTTTTGATAAGAAAACCTTACATTGTATAAGCATTTCTCATCATGAAAGCCAAAATGCAGAATTTGTAGGATTTTTAAAGTAGGAAATTGATTCCTCTTACATAACTCTTAAAGTAGGGAATTTTCCAAGTGAAATATATTCTGTGTTAGTTGGTGGCACCTACTGGCAAAGATATATCACTGCTTAGAGCCTGCTGTGCTTTTACACAGACTAACCCTATATAGCAGACTGGGAAAGATGATGGGGAAATAGGAGAGGAATATATTGTGTTTACCAAAGTGGGCATTTCCTTGGCCCTCCCTGCCCACCCCCCCCCCCAAAGTATTTGTCCGGTGAATTGGGAGGAGGAAGGAGTCATGCCATTCTATTGCTCTAGTCCTGTGTTTGCCAGTATGTGCTGAGCTCTTATTAAGAGAGTGTGAAAGGGGGGTGGCCATATCCGGCAAACTTGGGAAAGCTAGGTTAAACTAACCTAGCCTGATTTTTAAATTATGAGATGTTACAGAGCCTTTAGTATCTTAATGAAGTGTATCGTAACCCCTGGGAGCGGAGTGGGGGGAACACTCATGCAGTGCACCACATTTGTCAAACTCAATTAGACCTCAGAACCCTTTTTTCTCTGAACATCTCTTGTGTTACCTGGAATACTCTTTGGAAGTTATCCTCTGATCAGTGTAGCTTGAGAGCATCATTTTCCCTTCGGCATCTTCTCCTGAAGGCTTTATAAGAGAAGGAACAAGCATTAGATTCTCATGGTATTTGGTAGTTCTGAAAAAGCACATATTGGGATGGAGTCTGTCATGACGGTATCAGTGCAATTTCCTTAGGATGGTGGTACTACATGGACCACATCATTTTGCCATAGCAGTGATTTTAAAGCAGAGACATACATAGAAATTACCTGGAGAACTTTAAAGCAAAGCAAAACACGTATACCTAGGCTCCATCCACCCTGGCCACCTATTTGGTCAAAGACATGCTTTGCTGTTTTATTACATTTGGGACACCTTTGAGATCTAATGAAAGCTCTGGATCTTCTTTCTGGAGGACTGTATACACAGTAACTTTTATATATGACTTCATGATATTTATCACCCTCATCCACACCCCCAAGCCCATGGATCTCTAGTAAAGAACTCCTTATATCAAGTTTTCCTGGATAGGCATTGAATGGCAAGCAGGATTTACTCCAGAATTTAGATATCTATGTACTCTATGAATTACTTGACCATGGTGTGGCCAGGCTGTATTTGAAGAAATCACATACTGTCACAGGGGTTAAAGGAAAAGAAGCCTGAAGAGAAAGAAAGAAAGGCCAGGTCTGAGATGGCGGTGATTTTTAGTTTATTTTCCTAAGGAAGCGAGTTTAGGAGCTCACACCCCTAGAGCAGTGGCTCTCAAGTGGAGGGGGCAGTTTTGTTGCCCCGCACCCCCAATCCCCACCCCTGACATTTGGCAATCTGGAGACATTTTTGGTTATCACAGTTAGGGCAGGGGAAGGGGTTGCTACTGGCAACTAGCAGGGAAAAGCCAGGGATGCTGCCTGACATCCTACATTGTACAGGACAGCCACCCCCCCCCCACACCACGGAATTAATCTGGCCCCAAATGTCACTAGTACTAAGGTTGATCTGCCCTAGAGTCTAGCTGCTGCTTCCTCGATGGTATCTTCCATTGGTAGTAGGAAGGTCTACGTTTTTTGTTTGTTTGCATGTGATGCTTCTTGGTAGGTGTAGGAGGAAAGAGATGATGATGAGAAGAGTAGGAAGTGATTAAGCCAGGTTGGTATTTCAAAGAACTTTCCTTTCCCAGAAGTGTTGGAGACTTAGAAGAGGATTTCAGCTCTCAGATTGGCTTACCTCATGGTTTCATCTGAGAGCTTGGATGTAGGAAACCACCTTCCTTTTCTCCTGGAAGGAAGGCTCATTGTTTTTTCTTACCTCACCCTTGAACTTGTGACCTTTTGTCTATTAAACCTTTAAGGAATAAAAGTCAAAATGATTATTTATTTATTTATTTTTGGCTGCGCTGGGTCTTCATTGCTGTGTGCAGGCTTTTCTCTAGTTGGGGCGAGCGGGGGCTACTCTTCATTGTGATGCACGGGCTTCTCATTGCGGTGGCTTCTTTTGTTGTGGAGCATGGGCTCTAGGTGCACAGGCCTTAGTAGTTGTGGACTGTGGGCTTCAGTAGTTGTGGCTCACGGGCTCTAGAGCGCAGGCTCAGTAGTTGTGGTGCACGGTCTTAGTTGTACCACGGCATGTGGGATCTTCCCGGACCAGGGCTCGAACCCGTGTCCCCTGCATTGGCAGGTGGGTTCTCAAGCACTGTGCCACCCGGGAAGCCCAGTCAAAGTGACTAAAAAGTAAAACCTGTGGCTCTTAGAATTTTCGATGCTTGCCACCCATTCCTATCCCCACATAAGATATTGAGGGATAGGAGAGGTGTATATTGTGTTTACCAAAAGTGGGCATTTCCTTTGTCTCCCAGCAGTATTCATGTAGTGAAGTGGGAGGAGGAAGGAATTGTGCCATGCTACTGCCCTAGTCCACTGTTTGCCAGTGTGCTGAGCTCTTATTGAGAGAGTGTAAAAGGGGGGTGGCCATATCCAACAAATTAGGGATAGCTGTGTTAAACTAATCTAACCTGATTTGTTAAATTATGAGATGTCAGAGCCTTTAGTATCTTAACGAAGTGCATTGTGGGGGGTGTGTGTGTGTAGGAAAGGAAGAAGGGTGGCAGGGGAGAGCACACGCGTGAGCATGCAGCATTTGTCAAACTTAACTAGACCCCAGGACCCTTTTTCCTCTGAGCACCTCTTGTGTCACCTGGATTACTCTTTGGAAATGATCCTCTGATCAGTGTAGCTCGAGGGCAGCGTTTTCCCTTTGGCATCTTTTCCTGAAGGCTTTGTAAGAGAAATTGAAAAAACTATGTATTCCAGCCCCCACAGGGCTCTATTAAATACAGTTTTACTAAATTGTATGTCTTTATCCACTTTCATCAAGCCTTAAGAGAGTAGTTGCTATTTTTATCAGAGGGGTTGTTTCCTTCTCAGCTATGTAAATAAACACCATTTCTCTGTTTTGGATGACTGAAAGGAAGAATTAAATTTTCTTACTGGAAAGATGGTTGTTTCTTGTGTAGTCTGCAGGAACTTCTGACGTTTTTTTGTTTCCTCCCTGAGTGAGGAAAGTATTGAGGTAGCTTACGTCAGAATAGCTCTGGTGTATTCAGACTCCTGTGTTTTAAAAGTTTGGAGTTCAAAACCCTGTGCACATATACCTCCTTCACACATTTCCTGGGCTGCCTGGAGACAAGGGAGCAGGAACTTACTTCCCATCTCTCTTCCATTTGGCACGCTCACCTCTCTGTGTTCCCAGCCATTCTTTCTTCTTGCCACTCTCTCAGAACCCAGGACATTGTGATGTTGCAAGGATGCCTTTGTAACTACCAGTCAGATCCAGGTGATATACTGAGTCACTGTTCCCACTTTGTTCATTCCCCTAAGGAAACCTGCCAGCTTTATTAATCCCTAAGCCCTTCAAGATAGCAGTAAAAGGAAAATTTGAGGGAGGAATACTACTTGTGTTTCCCTATTCTTCATCCCCCCCTTTCCCATTCAGGATCATTTATTGCTGCCACCACTTTAGACCTGCTTTGGACACTTGGACACACTTCCTTCCTCTCTAGTCATGGTTGACTTTAACATATGGAGCCCTGCCCTCCTGTCCCCCTTCCCCATTGCAGACCTCGGTGTTGTGCAGCTTATAAGGTTTTATCAAGGAAGCCAGTGGGTTTTCCCTATTAGGCAACCATCTGGAGTCTTTCTGTCAAAGTCTGAGGTTAGAAAAGCATGAGAAGATAACACTTGGGGGAAAGTAGTATCTTCAAAGCAGGGCATAAACAGAGTTTTTGAATACCCACTATACACCAAGCACTGTGCTGCTAGTCTCAATCTCCACAACTTTGTGTGGTTTGTGTTTGTCCATGGGTAGAACAACTTGCTCAGGATCTCTCTCTCTCTCTCTCTCTCTCTCTCTCTCTCTCTCTCTCTCTCTCTCACACACACACACACACACACACACACAGAGTTAAGTGACCAAATCTGGATTCCTACTTCTCTCTTTGGTTTCAAAGCCTTTGGCTTTTCTACTATATCATTCTACATCTCTTTCTTTTTTTTTTAATTTATTTTATTTTATTCATTTATTTAAATTTTGACTGCCTTGGGTCTTTGCTGCTGTACGCGGGTTTTTTCTCTAGTTGCTGAGAGCAGGGGTTACTCTTCGTGGTGGTGTGCAGGCTTTCTCATTGCGGTGGCTTCTCTTGTTGTGGAGCGCAGGCTCTAGGTGTGTGGGCTTCAGTAGTTGTGGCTTGCGGGCTCTAGAGCGCAGGCTCAGTAGTTGCGGCGCACGGGCTTAGTTGCTCCGCGGCATGTGGGATCTTCCCGGACCAGGGCTCGAACCCGTGTCCCCTGCATTGGCAGGCAGATTCTTAACCACTGTGCCACTAGGGAAGCCCTCATTCTACATATCTGATCAGAGCCTGCTGTGAGACCTGCAGAGCACTAGTGTCCAATGGTGATTCTTCTGCCATCACCTACGTTGGGTATTTTCAAATGGAGTGTTAGGAAATACTGTATATGCCCAAATATGTAACAACTTGAAGAACATAAAGGAAAAACAGGGAAAATTTGAGAGGTAGGCTTATTCCCTATAGGCAGTAAACAAGCTCTTGTAAACACTGATGACTTAAATAGATCTATAGGATCTTTTTGACTAATACTATGGGACAAATGTTATAGTTTAAATTTTGTACCCCAATCTTGGAATTTTAGGTTTGGGAAGGAATCTTAGCGAGACTGCTATCCATAAATGAGTTGTTATTCCTTTCAGAACACAACTCTCCCACTTCCCCTTCTCATTAAGTTTCCATTTAGCTATTAGGTAGGAGCTTCAAAAGGGAAAATCCAATCATGTATAATCTCCAGTTAATGGGCATCTATTGAGCGACTAGGTCACCAGAAAGAATACACAGTGCCTCTTTGTGCAGTAAACACAAAAATCAAAAGCTAATGCATTCCCAAGGCAAGCCAGATTGTTGCTGGCTAACAGCATCCTCCTCTTAAGGGAAAAGATTGGGGCACCCACCATGCTTGCTAGGGGAGATTGCAAAGCCATTCCAGAGAAACAAGGCCATCAAGGGAGGAAAAAGAAAGGCAGGGGGGCTTCCAGGGCTTTGTCACTTCTAATTGCTGATGGCTGGGGTGGGCTACTGAATAGCAGACATTCTAGTAAATGTTTTGTGCAATCATCAGGAACTTAGTGGGTCTCTGGGGCTTCTTTCTTCAGGTTAAAAGAATAACAGGGATGATTGAGGTAGAGCTTCAGCCCCACTCCCATAATTTAGCCTGTTTTCTAAGTACACCCAACCTTCATAAAGACTTTATGCTTACTTTTGTCCAACCACTAACTAATGATTGATGAAAGATGAAAACACCCCTGTTGACCCAAAATGGCATGTGTTTAGCCACAAGCCAAACAGCTCTTGGGTTGGTGTTGGTACACTCCAGTTTGGGTTTTCAAAACTATATTTTGGTGTAGTTATTTAGGATTTGCAAAACTCGGCATAATTCAAATAACCTGTTTTTCCCCCCTTAGAACACTTCAGTTATGGAGGATCAAAATGAAGATGAGTCCCCAAAGAAAAATACTCTTTGGCAGGTAGGAATGACGGCGCACAGATAAGATAGCAATTGACTTACTGTAGATAAGATGCTCCCTCAGCTCCTGTCCTCAGTGAAACTAAGAGCCAAGTACTTCTGTTTTCTTTTGTGCAATTCTGCTAGTTTCAGGATCCACCCTGGGACTTCCCTGGCGGTCCAGTGGTTAAGACTTCACCTTCCAATGCAGGGGGTGGGGGTTCGATCCCTAGTCGGGGAACTAAGAGCCCACATGCCTCAGGGCCAAAAAACCAAGACATAAAACAGAAGCAATATTGTAACTAATTCAATGAAGACTTTTAAAATGGTCCACATAAAAAAAAAAAAAAAAGAATTCACCCTAATTTATCTTCTTTTCCTTAGGGAAGTGTCATTATGAATAGTAAAGAATTTAGGAATTCTCACCAAGATTCTGAAGTTGGCTGCAGCCCAAAATATTCCGTCTCTGGGGCCACTGTCTAAGCCAAAGATGGACAGTGGTGGTGTCCTTTGTCACCAGAATGGCACCATGCCGCATACCAGTGTATGCACTGACCTTTTCTCCCAACCGTCACCCTTCTCTCCCATTTCCTATTTGTTTGCCTTTTCCTTTTAAATTCAGTTTCCTTCTCTCCTAGCTCTATTTTAGTTTTCCAGTTTTCCTTCCAATCCCCCAGTTTTTTTGTAAGGCGCGGGATGGAGAGCATATAAAGTTTCATGATTTCGTGTTTTCATCAACCATTATGGTACACATAATTTTTCCCTTCATGAAGATATAATTAAAGGCAAAACAAATCTAAATCTGAAGAGAATAATGATAAAAAAACATTCTCTGGGTTCATTTGATTTGAAGCAAAGGCGTTAGCAAGAATAAAGTGTCCCCAACAAATTTACGATGAAAAGAAACAAAGCAGTGCAATTCCAGGAAGATCTTTCTGGGCCAAGCAGGTGGTTAGAAATAGAAATGGAAAATGTGCTGTAGAATTGGGCACATACTGTTATTTTAGGGGGAACTTTGTGCAGACTGACTTCTGTTCCCTCCACGTCTGGTATTTGCAACAGGATTCTCTTAATTTACTACTGATTTTCAATTCACAGTGGTTCTTAACACTTTAGCTTTCAGGTTTTTTTTTTTTTTTCTTTCATCTGTCTTTCAGTCAACTAGTTAATGGTATACCGATGCTCTAAGGAGGCTAGATGGTTAGGAACCCTTCTGTAAATGAAATAATAACCCTTTTGTTTATCAAGTGAGATAATGGGTGTGAAAGTATTTTATAAATAGTAAAGCACTACACAAATTCAAGTTGTCACCATAATTATATTTAACTTGTTACGAAAGCAATTATTTTGGCAAGTTATTATGAAAAAAATGTAGAAAGAAAAGGGGAAGGAAAAAATATGTAGCTTTCTCTCTCAAGATTAGGCACTTTTAACATTTTCATTTATATTCTTTACTTTTTCTTGGCATGTTCCCCTTCACACAAATTATTGTGATCATATGCTGTATAAAATTCTTTTGTTCCTAATACTATTTCATAAACATGTTCTCTTGTTATTAAAATCTTACTTTATAAACCTAATTCTAATGGCTGCATTGTAGTACTTTGTGTAGATGTATTATAATTCACTTTAACCAGTTGCCTGTAACTGGGTAGTTTTTTCTGAATTTTATTATAACATTATGGTGAACATCCTTATGCTTAGAAGTAGCAAAGGTGCTCCTTATGCTAGCTGATATTCACCACAGCAAAGAATTTTTACTTCATCTGACTGTTCTTAATGCTGATGTTTTTGGTTCTGTTTGATAATGAATGTTTTACTACAAGCAACATCAAAAATCTCTGTTCAATGCTGCCCCCTGGTGGTGCCCGGTGTCAGTGAGCTCTCCCTCACCCAAATTATAAGGGAAAAAACGTTCTCAGACAAGGAAGTGGTTAACATAAGTGAGGTGGGAGATTAATGCCTTCCAGGTTTATACCTCTAAATGTCGACATAAGAACTCACTTCAGATATGAAGGATTTTTAAGATTTTACCAAGGAAGGCCAAAGACTCCTTTGGATATTTACAAAGAATGTCTTCTTTCTGGGATGGGTTCAGTTCACTTTAAGTTAGGGGATATACTGATAACAAAAGCTCTTGGTTCTTCCCATGTAAGACTTCTGAAATAAGCTCCTAATGGAATTAATGGATGTTTGTGATGCAACTCTTCAGTTTTCAAAATTCTCTTATATGTTATTCCTTCTAGTGTTACACATGAAGGGGCGTTCAGAATAGTGATGGACAGATGGCTTGGCAAATGTTTGACAGAAGTATTGAGGTTCTTTTGTTTGTAAACAGGGAAATTACTGAGCCTCATAATATCAGTAGCAGTTGTGGCTTCAGTCTAGGGATTTAGATTTTTTTGGATATTGTTGTCCAGATGCAGTGTATGTAGTTTCAGTTTTTAAAAAGTATACTGATTTTATGCAAGGACCATGTAGATTTGATGAGAGATGCAACTATTAGTATAGGAGTCTGTGGGATATCCATAAACCAACTAAATAAGATGAGGAACTTTTCAGGCATATGTGGTTTACCTTGGGTCACTTTCTGAGTAGGTGACTGAAAGAGGGAGTGAAAGTCTGTAAACTATTTTGTCAGCAGTTAGCAGCCCTGGAAATAATACGGAGGAGATTGAAACTGTTAGGTAAAATGAAGCTTTTTCGATTGAATTGCTCTCTGATTTCTCCGTTACATAGACCAGTGGTTTTCAGAGTGAGGTCCCTGAAGTGCAGTCTCTAGACCAGCAGCATCAGCATCACGTGAGGACTTGCTGGAAGAGCTCAGGCTCTACTCCAGACCTGTAGAATCAGAACCTCCGCGGCGGCCCGGCAGTCTGTGTGTTAACAAGCTCTTTTGTTATTCTGATGCACGCACAAGTGTGAGAACTATTTGCATAGATGAATATAGCTTTACCTTCCAACTTTGAGGAAGGAAAACAAACCATCAATAATCAATCATTTGCCACTTTGCCAAGTTGAACAGTTTTTCTAAGATGGTCTTCTCCAACATTAGTTAACTGATAACAGCACGGTTTTGGAATAAGCATTGGAGAATGATGATTTAAGACACCATTTAGCTTTAGATAGAACTCTGACTTTATCATTACTTTAGTGACTAATTCGAGTACATGGGCCCTGAATACATTTTTAATTATTTCCTGAATTAATTAATAAAGGAGTGAGTTTGGCTTTAGGGTAAAACTGCCATTTTAAGAATAAATACACAGGGCAAAAAGTGTTTCTGATGATATGCTCTTAAGATTTATTTTCCTTGTCAAACTAATTACTTTTTTGTTTTTCTAAAATAGATAAGTAATGGAACATCATCAGTGATCGTCTCCAGAAAGAGGCCATCAGAAGGAAACTATCAAAAAGAAAAAGACTTGTGTATTAAATATTTTGACCAGTGGTCTGAATCAGATCAAGTGGAATTTGTGGAACACCTTATTTCACGAATGTGTCATTACCAGCATGGACATATTAACTCTTACCTGAAGCCCATGTTGCAGCGGGACTTTATTACCGCTTTACCAGGTAACCATGCTTGTTTTTTAAAAAGCTGAGAAGTGGAAGAGTGCCCAGCCCAAGAGCCTAGACGGACCCGAGTAGGTGTTTGTGAAATGAATGAATGAGTACAGTGTGAGACAGCATTTCTTTGGGACACATACTGTACTTTAATATGTGGTACTTGAAGAGGAGTTATAATTTAGCATCTATCTAGGAACTGTAGGCAGTTTCTGTGATTAATAGTGTTGATCATTGGTCAATACTATTGCTACATTAGTGAATTAATGCTGTACTTTTTATTTTGATGTGGTGTCTATAGAATCTGCATTTTGCCTTTATAAGTATTTTTTTTTAATATGGGACAATTTTTCCTACAGTGTTTGGGAAGTGTCCCCAAATTTAAGATGTTCATTTATATCTGAAGTGACACTTAGGGAATGGCAGAAAAGTATTGGGGAAATTGATAACATGTCTTATTACATTTCTTAAAACTTATTTCTGCATCCTCTCCCTCACTATCCTACCCCTGCATGAGTGTGTTCTTCTCTCCCTTTTCTCTTTCTCTCTCTCTCCCTCCTCACCCCCCAGTTAAATTTACTTTGGTTTAAAAAAAAAAAAAAGACTACTTTTACAACAGTTTTAGGTTCACAGCAAAATTGGGCAGAAAGTACAGTTTCTATATCCTCCCCCTCACCCACAACAACCCCCAGCACAGCCTCCCTGCTATCAACATCCTACACTAGAGTGGTACATTTGTTACAGTACATGAACCTACACTGACACATCACTATCACTCAAAGTACATACTTTAAGGTTCACTCTTGGTGTTGTACATTCTGTGGCTTTTGACAAATGAATAGTGACATGTATCTACCATTATAGTGTCACACAGAACAGTTTCACTGCTCTAAAAACCTGCTGTGCTCTGCCTGTTCATCCCCCTTTGATTTTTTTTTTAAGTTATTTATTTATTTATTTTTGGCTGCGTTGGGTCTTCGTTGCTGCGTGCGGGCTTTCTCTAGTTGTGGCGAGCAGGGGCTACTCTTCATTGCGGTGCACGGGCTTCTCATTGCGGTGGCTTCTCTTGTTGCAGAGCACAGGCTCTAGGCGTGTGGGCTTCAGTAGTTGTGGCACGCGGGCTCAGCAGTTGTGGCTCACGGGCTCTAGAACGCAGGCTCAGTAGTTGTGGCGCACGGGCTTAGTTTCTCCGTGGCATGTGGGATCTTCCCAGACCAGGGATTGAACCTGTGTCCCCTGCATTGGCAGATGGATTCTTAACCACGGCGCCACCAGGGAAGTCCCCCTCTTTGATTTTTGGTCACTCGTTAATTCTTTTCTCTCTGTGTTCTTTTTTAAATTTTTTATTTTAAGTGTGTCTAGGTAACATAGAGAGATTTCACTCTTGAAGAGAATGTGAGACTGCTGGCCAGAACATTCTCCTCTAACGTGGTCAGGGTAACCTGGAGGTTACAGCTGCTGTGCCAGGGTATGCCTAGAAATAGCCAGGGATAAACCAGTAGCATTGCCACCAGCCCTACCCTTTTTTCAGAGCTTCTGGATGGCTCCTCAAAGAGTAGCTTCTCTCTTAGCCTGTCTGTGATTTACAGTGCATCACGACTCCATAGTCTAAGTATTTCCACAGTAGACAGGACCTGGGCTCATGCCTCAGGCCTGAAACCTGGGGCTGCAAAGTGACATGCCAGCCTCTGATTCCTAATCCCTCTTCTAGAACTTGTAAGTTTACTTTCTACAAAGGGAGTGTTTTAAGGATATTTGAGAGTTAGCTTAGAAAATTTTGACCCTACTGTTCTTTTTATGCTGAGATGTAGCATTATTTTCCTCATTTTTTGAATTAGTATTTCTAGAAAAGCAAAACATGAACCCTCTTTTTCTAGAATCATAGTATTTAATTGCTGAAAGGGATCTTAGCCGTCACTTAGTGCTGTTTCTCATTGGGTAGATTATGAAGCCAAGGATCAGAGAATTGGGTGAAATGCCTAAGATCGTACATCTTGGTTATTGTGATTTTGCGGGTGATGGCGGGGGTTGGTGCAAAAGCTGAAATCACTTCCAGTTAAGATTACTCTGGACAGTGCCTTAAACTGGCCTCAAGTACAGACTACATGGTTTACACCCCAATTCAGCAAAATTTACTTTTAATTATAAGAGAGAGAGAGTGGGAGAGAAGAGCTATGCTTCTAATTGCGTAAGAGAGAATTATAGGTGAATTTGAGTAAGATGAGTGCGCATGTGCTGCAGCTCCTCTGTATGTGCAGCCCAGAACTCAGAACCCCCCTCATCCAAGGCTTTCTACTGACTCATGCTACATTTCACACCAAGAAAAGACAGGGTAGTTTTTAAAGTTGACAATTATACTTGTTCCTCTTAAGTGCTTTTAAATAAATGAAACTATGCTCCCATTTTTTGAGGCAAATCCATTCTGTTTGCTTTCTGTTGTTTTGGTTTATTTTTATTTTTTCCCTATAATTTGCCTCTCAAACATTTTAGAGCACCAGGGAACTCAACTTATATTTACAGAATATCCACGAGGTGGCACTGTTGTAGTTCTCTTGATTTGCAGAGTATAGTTCAGAGGCAACCCCTTCTCTTGGGGAGTGTACAGAATTGGAGAAGAGACAGAACAGATGAACATGTGTTATGTATATAAATATGGTTAGTATAATTGCATACAATTCAGTTTTCATTACAGCGAATTTTAAGGCATTGTCCATATCTCTGTTAAAGTGGAATTTTGTGGTATCGAGTATTACATGAAATGAACGGACCATTGGCTGGGACATGGAAATATTTTTGTTAAAATGCTATTTGTTTTAACAGGATTTGATCTGAACATATATACATATGTCAGTATATATCATACATATGAATCTAATAGCTGGGGACAAGCTGGCCAAGTTGATTGTGTTAGTTAGTGTCTAGTAGACTTGGATTAAATCTGGCATTAGTTCCTTAGCACAGATCTTGCCTTAAGAGCATTAGGGGAGAAACAGGTCCATGTGTTTGTTCATACTTAGATTTAATAATGTGTGGAACAACTTACTAATCATTATCCTGGTTTGGTGTTTAACTTTTACTGTAGATGATCCTTAGTTTGAATTTTTACTTTGTTGAAATTGACAGTCTACTTAAGACTTCTTTTGATTGTGAAAACCATTAATTCTATAAAAACTGTCTATAGTTTTGACTTTTTAATGCTTACTGTGAATATCGTACCTGTCAGTATAGGGAAAATGGAAAATGTTTGTGGTCTCTGGCTCCTTTTGGTTCAGTGGAAAAAGTGATAATTATGATATGCTTTTCTAAAAATCATGGTAAATGTTTAGTCTGCAATGTCAATTTCTGCAGGCTAAGTTTGTGGTTTGTAAGAACTGTTGTTAAAGGGAAAATTTATACCATTTGAAGTAGAGACAGATTGTACTTCAAGAAGGACGATAAGCATTGGTGATCTGTTTGGTGAGGTGTCTAAGCAATTAAGAATTTTAAAAACACTTACCTTCCTGGCCATGGTTTATTCTTTTGTCTCATCCTCAAGTAAGGATGATAAACCATTATGGACTGTGAATGTGACAGAGATTAGATCAGAGGTCTTGGGAGATGTGGAAGAACCAGAGTGTAGGCTTTAGGCTGGATGCAGGGCCAGAGATCCAGCATGACAGAGTGGAAAGATGATGGATGTTGGATTTGACAGCCCCTCCATTTGAATCCCAGCCCCTGCACCTAATAGTTATGTGAGCTCACTTTTTGGAGCCTCAGTTTCCTTATCTGTGTGGGAATGATAATAATACTTTATAGGATATTGTGAAGATTAAAGACAGTGTATATAATATGCCTAGCATCTGGTGGGTATTCTGAGGATGGCAGTTAAAAAAAAAAAAAAAGCCCAGAGAGGCAGGAAGCACCTGCAATACGATTTATTGCCAGGAAGTTTTAATTATTCACCCACTGATTTCCGAATTGATTCATCCTGACATCATTTAGGTAGGTGTGTGTGCCACTTTGTTGGCATAACAAAATGTTGGACTTTGTGACCTGAGCATTTGTGTCTGAATCCTTAGGTCAGTATATTCCAAGTTAAAGGCATCCACTGACAGACTATTGCTGTCAGGAAAGAAAGTTTCTAACTTCAGATTTTACCACTAGATCTGTGACTAGGGAGGGGGAAGGGACAGCAGGGGTGGGTGGGGAAGGAAATTTCTTTGCAGCTGCTCTTTGAAATGTGTTTCTAAAATAATAAAAGTTTCTGTAATTGTATGATCTAAGCAGCTGTCTTAAAACTGGCTATAGTCAAGGGCATTGAACTGACATTACACATTTGAGTTTCATTTTGGTACAATGTTATTTACATATTGAGCTTTGAAAATTTTGCCTTTTAATTGTTTTAATTTATTATTGAAAAATTTCCAGACCTTCATCTGGTGCCTATAATTAGCAACAGCAGCACTTCTTCAGCACTGTGTGTGCAGTATTCTGGACTCATTTTCTGAGGCCATAATGTGTCCTCTTATTGCCTTGGGAAGGGGGGTGGCAGGAGATGGGGGCGTCTCAGCACCATTGAGTAAATGAGAGCCAGATATTGATACTTAAGAAAATGCTTAGCTTTAACACCTCAGAGCACTTTCTAGCCCAGGCAAATGGACCACCTTATTCAGTAACCTCTTTGTTCTGAATAGTCTTGAAACCAGAAAGTTATAAGGTCTGCATGGCTCCTGGGGCTAGCTACTCCAAGGTGCCCAAAATAGAGGTTGTGTGATTCCTATTCTTCTTTAAATATTTAAGGGGTATGAGACTTACTCCAAGCTATTAGTGAGGAATTAGTGATTTGCTAGGGGAGGTGTGTCAGATTGTCTCTGCAGAAAGTAACAAGGAAGGGGACTACTGCTTAGCTTCCTTGACCAGTGATATCAGCTAAAGTGATTTCTGGAAGAGGGAAGAAGAGAGACTGACATTTATCGAGTACCTGCTCTGTATCTGGCTCCTGAATAACCTCCCCTTATTAACCTTTCCAACAAGATTAAGAAGTTCCTTCTCTATAAAATGAGGCTATTTATAGCCTATCTCAGAGGGTTATCATTGCAGATTATACGAGATGATCCTTCTTAGGCTTTTAATATCATTCCTATTTTATGGAAGACTGAGATCCAAAAAGGAAAACTGATTTGCTTCAACCCAGATTATATGGCTCTATAGCCAGTGCATTTTCCGAGAGACTAAAACATGCTGCCCCCTAGAAGGAAGAAGTGAATTTAAAGTATTACCAAAAGGAAATAAATCAAATCTCATGGATTTCACTGAGATGTTGCCGAATTGGACCAGTGGCATTTGAAAGAGTAGGAAGTACCTGTCTAATAATGAGCTTTTTTATGCAGAATCTCATTGATAGCCCAGTGGTGTGAGATATTGAGGTGACGGGAAATCAGTGAGGACTAAAAGGGATATTATTGCTATGAAGCAGTAGTTCCCAGCATGTCAGAATTATCTGGTAGTAATTCTTAAGAATACAGATTCCTGGGCCCCACCATCTAGAGATTGTGATTCAGTGGATCAGGAGGATATTTAGGAAGCTGTTTCTGCTGCTGTTGTTTCTCAGATCAGTAACCCTAAGTGATTCAAGTATAACCACACAGGCTTCTGAGAACCAGCTCATAGACTGCCCAGCCAGGTGGAGGATTTGGATGCAGCTTTCCCAGTTCATATATAGACCATGGGGATGTGACAGCCACTGAGGCCTGAAAAGACAGCTATATAATGTGTTCTTGTCTGTTCATTTCCTCTCTCAGCAGAGGATTTGAGAGGGGAATTGGTTAGGGGTGTATTTATAACCAATTAGGAGGATTTGGTTAGTGATTAGAATTAACATAAACCTTGGAAAGTGACTGTGTTCTCATATTAAGTGTAGAAACTAGAAGATAGTCAGATAAGTACCCCAGAATTAGAAGAATTCAGAGAAGAGCTAAGTTTATTAGGCCATGGCCAGAGACTGTAAAAGAAAATATGATTAAAGATGGTAGAGAGATTCTGAAATTTAAAGTTCTGATTAATAATTTGGTAATCCTATCAGTGGATAGGCACAAGTAGAACCCCATGTGATTATCCATGAATTTCCCTGATTTTAAATACACTTGGGCAGGAGATGGAAGAAAGGGGCATGGAGATACACAAAAAGGTAGCCTGAACCTTTGAAAATGGTATCAAGAAGGCCAAGCCCCAAATAATGTGAAATTGTCCAAAATGGTTAAGGAATTTGGGAGAGTTAAAAACAAATAAAATAATCAACTGTTTGGAGCAAGAGCATGAAGAATGAAGGGACAGTGTACTTGGAATAGATGCTGTAGTGGTAATAGGAAGAAACAGCATATTTTCACTCCTCATTTAACTTATCCTTTTTTATTTCCCCAGTAAGAATAATGGTTTTAAAACCAGAAAGGACAGAAAAATTGTAGTCCAAGAAAGATATGAAGATGTCTTTAACATAGCTCCTATAACAAGTAGAGCTAAAAATGTTGTGTGCCAGGATAGTGACAGAACCTAAGGCTGTGATTTTCAGAATTGTGGAACATTGAGAAGTAATTGAAAACCAGTAGGCAGAGCTACTGGGTACAATTTTGCACATACAGCTTGTACAACTGTGTTTGGTAATCCTGCATGATAGTACCCAGAGATGATTGATGAGCAGATTTCCTGGTCTTAAGAACGGGAGAACTAGAGAAGGTGTATTTGGGAGCTATTGGCTATTGAATTTGATGTTCCATTCTAGCCTAATTCTCAAATGGATTATCAAAAGTTAATCAGCTGTTGAAAAGACTATGTAGGATTGTGTAATCCTAGAAAGATATAGTATACAGAATGTTAAAAGCCATTATCTCTGAGAGGTGGGGTTTAGGGATTTAAAGGTATTTGCTTATATGCATTTTATAGTTTTTCTATAATGAACATGGGTTATATATGTTTAAAAGTGACACAAAGCAGCTAGTGCCAACTTGTAAACAAAAAATTGCAATACCAACTTTATGTAGTAAGCACCAGCAAGGAAACATGGAGAGTAACCATACCAAATTCACTTGATTTCCTTTTTGGATCAAGTTATGAGACTAGCAAGTCAGAAACATGGTATAAATAAAGATGGTAGTGTCTTCATGGGGCAAAGTTTCTCCAAATATCCTTGAGGACTGAATAGAGAGATATGGGCTGGATAATAGTAGTATAAAATCCAGGTGATTTAGAACTGGTGGCTCAGTGTTGGTACCTTGTGAGTATTTAATGAATGGGTGTATGATAGCTTGAAGGGAAATATAGAATCACGGGTGCTGTCCTTGGTTCTGACCCATTTAACATGTTTGCCAGCAACTTGGGATAAAGACTTACTGCATTTGCCCACCATGCAGATCTGGTGTGGAATATCCACTTTTCTGTATGACAGAATCAGAATTGTAGAGACTGAAATGGAAGGGTCAGATAAAGCTTTGAAGGTGAATTATAGAGAGGATAACTGTAGACTTCCCTGTGAGCTGCCCTCCCCCTTCTAAACTACCCATACAAATACAGAAATTAGGGGGAATTGTTTTTTGGGTTTTTGGTTTTTTTTTTTAAATTTTTTGGCCGTGCCACACGGCATGCGGAATCCTAGCTCCCCAACCAGGGATTGAACCCGCGCCCCCTGCAGTGGGAGCGCGGTGTCGTAACCACTGGACCACTGGGGAAGGCCCAGGGGGAATTGTTTTAATAGATGTTTTTGGGGGAAGGGCCTAAGATTTTAATTCAGCTTACTACCATCTTAGGAGTCTACTGTGATATGACTGTTAGATGAAGGCAATATAATCTTTGATGGCCTTAACTCTTAATATAATGACATGTGCAGGAAAAGATAGTGGTCCCAGTGTAGTTAGTCTTCATTATCACATCATAACTTGGGTATTAGACCTACTATAGAGTAGAACTAGTATATGAAGGGCCTGTAAACCATAATCAACAGTGTAAATAGTCATTCTTAGAGTTGGAAAAAACCTTAGTTTGTAAAGCATTTTTTATGTATCATCTCACTGTGATATTTTCAAAATAAGGCAGAGATTATTATCCCTGTTTTATACAGATGAGGAAATTGAGGTTCTGAAAGTTTAACTATTTACCTATACCCTGCCAAGTTAGTATGACTATACTCCTTCTGTTTATCTTGAAAAAGAGAACAAATATTAACCCCAAATGGTACTTTGTTGTCTTTAAAATCTTTCTGTAAAACTTTTTTGATTCATACAGATAGTGTGAGAAAGGACAGTTGTTACTGGCCATTACCATGTTATTTGGTAAAAAACCAAGGGGCAGGGATGTTTCAGTATTAAGTATTTGTTTCATGTCATAGAAGTTCTAGGTGGTGAACCTAGACTTGAAATTGGAATTTTCCGACTGTGTGTTTAGTGTTCCCACCCCAACACAGAGGTGGCCTGGGGATGAGCTTTATTTCTTGTAGTTGCAGAGGACATGCCCAGAACCACAGGATGGGAGTGTACAGGTGGCAACAGCATTGACCATAGTGATCTTCTTACCTTTGTGAATGTCAGGCAAAGGCTGAATCTTGGTTGTCTTTGAGAGGATACTTGCATTGTGTAGGATAAACGTCTTAAGGTTCTAGAATTTTTAGGCATGTGGTTCATGGTTTTGAGGATTTTACCTCCATAAGGAGATGGAGAAATGATTGACAAAAATACATCTAAGTGCACCTGACTTAATTCTTGGATTGTCGTTTAACTTTTCATAAACTTTTTCAGGTAAGTCAGTGTTTCTCACCTTTTTGTCTCCTTAGCCCCAAGGGATTCACATAGGTCATGTATTAATAGGATGATTTGTTACGAGAAACAGTAAATCAGAGGGGAAAGAATGCAGACTTCGGAGCAAGAGATCGGAGTCCAGTCTTGGCTTCACTACCCTATAATTGTAAAACCTTGAATCCTTTTACCTCTTTCTGCCTCGTCTGTAAAATTCGGGGTGTCGTTACCCCATAGAGTTATGTAAAAGAAAATGAAAAGAAATCATTTATTATAATATCTGACAAATATAGAACTGTCCAGGGTTGGCTTTTACACACAGGAACTGGTGCCATCAATTGTTTTATCTTAAAAAATCAGAACCAAAAAGAAGTGTATATGTTTATGTACTCATGCACTTGTATATCTGAAGAGCTTTTGATATTACTCAGGTATGTTTCCTGGTTCAGGATTTCTTTGTTCCTCTTATCTTTAAGGAAATGGTAACTGATACATTTCCATCTCCCTTCCTATTCCTTCATTGCCTTTTCTATTTTGTAGAGCAAGGTTTAGATCACATAGCAGAAAACATTCTTTCCTACCTGGATGCCAGGTCTCTGTGTGCAGCAGAGCTGGTATGTAAGGAATGGCAGCGAGTGATCTCCGAAGGAATGCTTTGGAAGAAGCTGATTGAACGAATGGTCCGCACTGACCCTCTATGGAAGGGACTTTCAGAAAGAAGAGGGTGGTAAGTATTTAGGTTGGTTGTTCCCTTGAAAAAAGTTTATTTGACCTAGGGTCAGTTTAATTACTAAAAAATGCAATTATACTTGCCAAATGTGTTGGCCTATTTTAAACAAGTGGGAAAAGATGTGTAGTCAAGAGTTGGGGGGAAAAAAAGTTAAAGCTGTTAGAATAACCCCTTCTGAAATGCATATTTCCTTTATATTTATTAACTATTAAGGTGTATTGTACAGTTTGAGCAATTTGGCTTTTCAAAGCTATGTGTTTATGCTTTTCCTTTCACATTTTCCTTAGGTGATGACACCATTACCAAAAGATAGATAAGAAAAAGGAAAATATGAGAAAGTCAAATAATGCCATTTTGCTCTTAGATATTGATCCTGGTTGAAGATGGAAGGTACAGCAGGCAGGATTTTTCAGAGACAACCTGTTATCTGAAATACAGCTTTATAGCTCTGTACATGTCAGTACCCTGACAGCACAGAGAAAGAGAGTGCCACAGCTAGGACAGATAGGTGGTGGTGTGAGTGATGGTTAGGGCTGTGCTTTCTTTATGGGGAATAGTTAGTTATGTGCTCAGTTAGCTTTTTCACAAAGCTACATTAACACTTTTTATTGAACTGTAGAATGAAAGGCTAGATTATTGTGTTGGGTAGTCAGAAAATGAAAGGTTAGGATCATGCTAAAGAACTGTAAGTTGAAGTAAACTTGTGCCTAACATGTACACTTAATTGTCAGAAATCCTGCTTTTGAACTGTTAAAGCTCAATGCAAGTCAAAAGACTTGAAAGATACATCTTTGTAACCACCATGTTTAAATAAAATTCACCCTTTTATGCGCAAAAATGTAACATCTGTTTGTTTTTATTTGCCAGGGACCAGTACCTGTTTAAAAACAGACCAACAGATGGCCCTCCCAATTCATTTTATAGGTCATTATACCCAAAGATTATCCAGGATATAGAGGTAATTTTATGATTTATCTGTTTTATGGGCTCTTTGTGTCTTGTTCTCAACTTTGTTGTCTTAGTGTTCTTAGTTGTCTAGTTCTAAAATCATAGAACTGTTGTTTTTTTTTTTTAAGTTGAAGTCTTACAGCAATTATGTCACAATCAATGTGTAATCTGCAGCTATCCTTCAGAGTAGATAGTGCCTTTTTGTAAAAAATAATCTAACTTTTCTAAAACATGAAATGCTTCTGCAAGGCTACCAGTTAATTAAAACCTTAATCCAAAATTAACTTTTTATTTTAATTTGATGAAATTTCCTAAATCCAAGGCCCAATTTTTCAGGTAAGCATAGTTTTACATTTTTTGAGCCATCTCTAGAGAACTAGAGAAGGCACAGTCTCAGTTTCCTCTGTACATTTCCCATACTTTTTCATTAAAAGGACTCAAATATGATTCTAAGCAATAGTTAAGTGGCCTTTATAGAGCAAATTATGCTCGTGGACCATTTTGGATTTGAGTGTAACTTCCCCAGACCAGTAAAACTCTGTGAACTTGACGAGAAACATTGGAGATGTTTGATATTGTTCATGTGTTCTAATTAGTTCAGTTTTATTATTTAGCCCTTTTCCTTGAACCAAGAAAGACATGCACAGGCATTTCTGATTAACTCTTTCACATGTGTTCTTGGCAGGTCTTGGTTACTTCACTATTTCCTCCTTGACAAAAAAGTTCAGCCTTTGCTAGGCAATGCTGTATCACCCATAAAGTTATACTCAGTTTCCCAAACATGAAGTAATCCTCACCCCCAGGTGATAGCCATAAAAGTTATTGTGCCAAAATTCATTAATGGAGAAACATGTGCTTTTTTTTGAGGCCCCTCCTCACTGCCTTCTTTTTAAGGCAGATGTGAACTAATGGAATCGCTTTGTTAACAGTAAATCTGAATATGACTGGAATATCATTATTTCAAATGCAAACCATTGTCTTGAGTATTCTGTTCCCTAAAATGAGCTATAAAGTAACCTTTTAGGGAAGGTTAAATGATTTAAAACTTCTGCCATACAAATCCTAAAGTTTAGGAATTAATTGATCCACTGGCAGTTCAAAACTTAGAATAAGTTGCTCCTACAGTTTTAGTAGCTGAAACATAGTGTTAACTTGAACCTTAGGTTGGTGTATGTGTGTTTCAGGTTAGAGGGATTGTCTTTTACCCCATGTAGTTTTACTAAGACACTGCTTATGCATAGATCTTAGAAACTATATTACTTGTTACTTTTTTCCTCCCAACTATTCTTTATAAAGTATCTCCACATTTCCTTGAATAATTTCAGCAAGTCCTTTATTATAAGAAGGATGATGTCTAAGGTCAATCATTAATAAATAGGAACTCTGGAAGAACTTTGATCAGGTTGAAGATTTGGTGACATATATTATTTTATTTAATTCCCATTAGTACTGTTATAATCGACAGTATGAACTCAGTTTTCTATGGCATGACAGTATGTGACACCACCTAACATAACCATTTCCTCAGGCTGAAATAATATTTTAAAGTTAGGAAGAGGCAGATGTGAGGGAAAATAGAGCTATGGGGGAAAACCCTTTTTGACACAAACCCTCTATATCATGGTGGTCTACCCAGTGGTTCTTAAAGTGTGGTTTAGGAAAACCCACTGGTTGGCCACAAGAGTCTCCTCCAGATTTTTGTGGGCTAGATCTCTTAGTTTAAGGGATGATGTTTTATACTTTGGTACTTTCACTCATAGTAATAATAATAAAAATAATGTACCACGTATAGAGTGTTTACTTGTCCTAGATACTTTCAGCATTTTATAATGCATTTTCTCATTTAACACTCTGGACAATACTTGAAAGGTAGGCCCTGTCCATATTTAAAATTGAGGAACCTGAGGCTCACCCCGGTTAAATAGCTTGCCCATGGTCATACAGCCAGTGAGTAGTTGAGTCTGTGATCAACCTTATATTCTTCTGCACTTAATGCAACTTTTTGTGTGCTATAGATCACTGGTATTTCATCAAAATAGAGTTCTTTACCTCTGTTTTGTGAGTGTGTTTTATTCTGTCCTGAGTAGACACACAAAGCAGAGAGTTGTGTCAGTGATCCGTGGGTCAAACAAATGAGAGACTCACAGGCTTGGCTGTTACCCATGTGCCTGGTACAAAACCCTCACAAGCAGACTATAATAATTACAAGTACTCTCTTTTGAGCCCTTGCAGTATACTCATGAACCATGTTGTGTGACTTACATAGATTATTAATTGCATTTAATTCTTACAACAAGCTACCTGTCATCCTCATCTGTAAGGAGGGGAAACTGAGACTAAGAGAAATTTTAGAACTTCCTACATAGTTAAGTAGAAGAGAAGGGATTTTAACTGAGGTCTGGCCAGCTCTAGGCTTAGTGTTGTTGTTTGTCATTTTCAAAGTAGAAAATTCCAGAAGAGAAGGAGAAAGAGGTATGTTGTTAAATGCCTACAGACGTTTCAAGGTGATCTTCTCATCTTTGTCCAATTGCGTGAAAACTCAGTGTCCTTTACTCTTAGTTGAAAAAAGCGTATGAGTTAAGATAAGATTAGTTGGCCTTGTTTTAGTCCAGTTACGGCAAAGGTAGTGCTTTATAGGGTTTTAAACCTATTGCCAAAAGATAAATTACACCCTGAACATCAAGTGGATGTTTTTGTCCCTCTCCCTGGTTGCCCATACACAGCCTTGGAGTCTCTTGTGTTTTTTCCCATATGCTTTGCAGGGTTGCCAGTTCACAGCACCTTTTGCTTTCTATCCTTCTTGCTCTGCCTTGACAGCTCCAGTTCATGTGCTGGCTCCTGTCATCTATCCATTCCCGTATTTGGCTCTGACAAGCAGATGACCTTGCCCTTCCACATTGACCTGACAGAAATTGGCTAATGTTTAAGAAAAAAGTAGCGAACCTGGCTTAGTGTGGTCAACCCCTATTATTCAGGAAATGAGACTGTGAGAAATGAAGTCTGGAGAGAATAAGAATTCTTAGTTCTCTGCAAAGGTTCATCTCTCATGGGTGCTCTTGCCATACACACACACATACACACACAGGGGGAGGGAGAAGGAGAGGGGCTAGGGTGGGAGGGAGAGAATTTAGAGTGCCTCTGAATTGAGAAGGAATTCCTGGAAAACCCGAGGCACAGTCCTAAAAGAAGCAGCCATATTTCCTTTGCTATCTAGAGTCTTAATTGTTATTATCATCATCATCATCATTATTATTAATGATGAGGTTACTGTTAGGTACTTTGCCACAGTAATTTAATTTAGTCCTCAAATTGTCAAAACTGAGACTCTTAGTCCAAAGTCCATGCTCTTTTCGCCCTACCATGCCCTCAGATGTCCCTCAACAGAGAGATGGGAGTTGTTATAATAGACTCGAGCAGTCAGAGTTCTGATGTCCTGAACTTGGATTTTTCTCTTTTGCCATCTCAGAGTAGTGGCAAACTCTTTCATGTAATATACCCTTTTCCTTTTTTTATTCACTGGATTAAAGCCTTTGAAGCACTCTCCTTGGAACAGACCACTAGTAAAATGATGGTGTGTTGTATCGCACCTTTTAATAAACCACATTTTATTCAGGGAAAGTGGGGAGCTTTTTTGTGGTTTGCAAACTTGATATTAACATTGTCCTAACCAGAAAATGCTGAAATTTGCCCACCCACCCAGTTGTGTTTAGGCTTCTAAAAATAATGTTATTCCTTCATACTCAGACATCTGTTTTCACTCTATTGCCAATTTAAATGCTGCTGTATACTCTGTGTATCATGGCTACTTTCCCAGTATTTTGAAAATTTGCACAGGGTAAGGGGATTTTACAAGTTCTCAAAAACATGAAATATTCCTCTACAGTAGCCACACCACATGATGTCTAAGTGAAATGGCAGGTATCTGCATCATTAAAGAGGTGCACCTGTGTATGCCCTGTATTCCTACTGCTGAAGTTAAGATGATTGTTGAATTGCATTTGCAGGCTGAGCCCCTTCCTGGGAATGGTTGGGGAGGGCTCAGGGCTATCAGCATTGAAGATCAGCCTAGACTGAGACAACAGTTCCCGGCAATTTGGTGAGATTTTTTTTGGTCACAGCCTACTCCTTTTGGTCAGTGTTCTCCACAAATGAGAAAGAGCGTCACTGCTACCGTTTGTAGGCACTGTGATAAGCACTGTATGTACGTAATCTCATTTGATCCTTCCAACAGATTTGAGAAAGTATATATTATCTTTTACAGAGGAGGAGACTGCAACTCAAACAGTCCAAGTCATTTGCTAAAGCTGCTAATTGACCTAGGTATTTTCTACTACAATGGGCTGCCTTCCATTTTTAAAGGTCTAGTTTTTCTGAAAAAGTCCTGGCTTATATAAGCCAGTTGACGTCGTCAAATATGGTGGTAGGTAGTATTTTGGGCAGGCACAGTCAGCAGGAAGTGTTGCTTTCTTTTGTGGGTGGCCTTGAGAATTGAGAAGAGTAAAGTCTTAGGAATTACACCCGGTTGGTGTGTAACAAAGTAGTCAGCTCCCTGATCTCATTTAGTGTCCCTTTCCTGGCGTTTTGAAACAAACTATACCTGTTTTGGGATTCAGGAACCTAATAATTTTTAAAACAGCCCTAGATGGGAACTTCCTAAAATGACCCATCAAAAATGATTTGGTAAGCCTTTTTCTTTTAAAATTCAGAAATGTATTTTAGAAAATAGGCTCGTTCTAAGTGTTGAGAAGCTAAGCCATTTCCTAACTTCTACTTGACTTAGAATGAAAGCCTGTTATCTAGCAGAGCTTTTGAGAGGTCCTGACCTCTGGCTCTTGTTTAAGGGCTGGAGATAGAGGGTATGGCTTGGCCTTTTATGTTGGGTAGTGTTCTCTGTCCAGACACCTTAGGGGATGGGTGTATCACAGGCTGATCGTGTTGCCTTACCCAGCTTCTCTCGGCTGTGTCCTCAGGGCTTTAGGTACAATAGTAGATTATAACCAAGTTTCTTGGTTCTCAAAAACATTTTAGAGTAGTGGGAGAGCATGTAGGAAATTCTTTTTGGTATGGGGATTCCCATACGAAAGTTAAAAAAAATTTTTTCAAGCTCCCATGTGATAGTAAATAAATGTGCTTTTTCTATTCATTGAAATATTATACAGAGTAGCAAAGCTGCTTACTGATTCAATAATATTTTAAAGCAATTGTGTATGTTTTAAAACTAAGAACAACGATATGAATTTTGAAAATAACACCATATATATTGACAAGACAGGTTATGTATTCGCCTTTGTAATACTTTGGGTTTATGTGGAGTCACATTTAGCAGCAACCTTCTGGGCCCCCAGGGTGTAGCCTGAACGTTGGTAACCACTGCCAGGATCACTGGCCATGTATAAGACTTGTTACCAGTAGGCCTGCCTCCTAAGTCAGCATTTTCCTGGTATGCTTATTAGCATGCTGACGTGGCTCAGTCACTCTCTAAAAATACATTATTTCTCTAAATGATTCCAAACATTGAGTTCAATTTAAGAAATTCTTTATATTCTGAATCCCTTTTTAAAAAGTTGCTTACAGACATATCTGTTGTCTACCCTTGGTAGCGGTAGCCACAGTGGGGTAAATTTTTGTTTTTGTTTTGTTGTTTGTTTGATTTTTTGTTTCTGAAATGTGGTTCTATGTCTGACATTTTACAAACTCAGTAGAGATGGCGATGCTGGCTAAGAAGCTCTGATTTGGTAGCAGAGGGACAGATGAGCTATTTCTCGCTCATGGCACCTCCATGGCACCTCTTTGCATCCCCTGGATGTTGGAAATATGTGATCCTGCCCTCTCTCAAGGCTATGTATGGGAACTCTTTGAGGGCAGAGCTTATATTTCCAGGCTCCTGTGCTAAGTACTGAGGCCACAAATGAGGAAACAGTTTTCCTGTTTAAGTATACATGTATCAGTGTCTCCAATCCTCCATTTCTTTTTCCGTAAAATGAGGACAATAATTTTGGCTTCAGAATTGTGATGATTAAATTAACTGTAAACTATATAAAACACATAGCATAGTGTTATGGAAGCGTGGTACCTGGCATAACATTCAGTAAATTTTAACATTTTAGAGCATACAGAAGCATGTTGCCTTCAAAATAAGAGGAAACATGGTTTGTTAGATGTCAACAGAACCATTAATTAAGTGCTTATTGTGAATAAAGATGAGATTTATCTCCTTTCTTCACTAAAGCAACTAATTAAACTTTTAGCTACTCACATAATTAGCTACTCAGATATGTCTTTTGAACTAGATCCTGAACTCTCAGGTATAGCCAATTGTAGTCCCTATTGTCCCCTAAATTCAAGGATCAGGAATTTATACTTTGGTTATTCTTAGTGTATCTTTTGATCCTGAAAATCCTTGACATCCACAACCAAAGGTTAGGTCTTCTAGTGCTCTGGGCATGACCCACTTCCTCTTTAAACTTTGCCCACTGGTCTCAGGCTATCGCACTGTTTAAGATCCCTTTAGTCCTGCAGTGCTTACAGTTTTTAATCACTCATTTGGCACTGATATTTTATCTGGAGTTGTTACTGATCTTTTTATGTGTTCACTGCCACAGTAGCTAGGGCTATACTTTCTTTGTAGACACTGCATATTTTAGTAGAAAAAGCATGGGCTCAGAGTCAGGAAGAACTGGGTGTGATTTCCAACTCATCCAGTTACTAGTTTTGTGGCCTCAGGCAAGTTAAACTCTTGTTTCCTTGTTTGTAAAAGGGAAGTAAGGAGAACTTCCTTCCAAGGTTAATGTGTGGATCATTTAACCAAATAAACATATGATTAGAGTATATCCAATTCCAGTTACTGCGTGCCTGTGTATTGCAGTTGCATCCTTTGAAAGCAGTATGCTTCCTGTCAGTCTTTTCATCCCCATGCCTGGCACAGTCAGTACCTGGAATATACTAACATCTCAGTAAGTGTTGTATGAATGATGAAAGAATGAGAATCCAGGGCTGAAATGTGCCATTCTTATCCTAAAGGAGCTTCAGTCTGGTAGAAGATTAAAAATGGATAATAAAATTCTTTCTATAGTAGTTGGCAGGTAGTAGTTGTCAGTATCTTTTCTCAATGATCAGGACGATCGGTGCTCTGGATGGCTACACGGATTGTTAGTATATGCTTAATGTTAGTGGTGGTCTTCTGCCAGATATTTAAACTGGCATTAGAGAGTGACCCAATGAGTTACTATTTATTTGTATGTTTTGGGTACAAATGGCATTCTTTAAACATATTGAATTCTGTCTAGGCCATTTTTTTCAAACCCAACCCAAACTCATTGGAAATCCTGTGACAGTTGCCAGATGGGCAGGGAACATTTGAGGAAAAATACTGTTGGGCTAATGTCTTACTTGGAAAAGAGTGTGATTCCTGTCCACAGACAGTTATGCAAACCAAGATGGAGTATCAGTGGTATGCTGTTTCTGGAACCCCAAAGTCTGAACCCTAATAGAATAGTTGATTCACAAAAACTCATCTGTTGCCTCCTTTTTCCCTTAGACTATAGAATCTAACTGGCGATGTGGACGACACAACCTGCAGAGGATTCAGTGCCGCTCTGAAAATAGTAAAGGTGTCTACTGTTTACAGTATGATGATGAAAAAATTATCAGTGGCCTTCGAGATAATTCTATTAAGGTGAATGACTGCATTTTGTATGTATTATTTTTAGAATTGTGGTTACATGTCAGACATTAGATGTAACAGTCTCTCCATTTCCTCCTGATTGGTTTTTATCTGTTCCACTCAATCTTGGCAGCTGTCTGCGTGGTTCTAAAGAACTAGAGCCAGAGCGTTTCCCTCTACTAACACTGGACCCTTGGATTTTCTCGCTTCTTACCCTTCTCTAAGCACATTCACTTTCTGTATTCTGTATTTAGGTGCAAGTAGAAAATATCTCAGTATCCACAGGGCTCTTGATTTCTTGGCTAGCTGGTAAAAGTGTTGCTGACTTGCATATAAATGAAAGTCACTACCTTTTATGGTTTCTGTGAAAGGCTCAGTTGATAACACAAAAGAATGATAGAGCAATTTATATTGTTTTTATTTACTTTTCAATAGTAGATAAACTGGATCATTTCTCTGTGTTTAATGTTTAATGGCTCTAATAGATTTTGTTTCACATTGTTTGTAGCTTATTTTCTCATATTTAAGAAAACATTGTGGGATAATTTTACTTTTAGTTATAATTTACAGGCACTCTTTTTGGTGTAAAGTTCCGTGAGTTTTGACAAGCACAAAGAATTGTGCAACCATAACAATTATTATCAAGATCCAGAATAGTTCCGTCATCCGCCAGATTCCTTTGTCCTGCTGCTTTGCGTTTACCCATTTTCCCCCCCGGGTCCTGACAACCACTGATCTTTTTTTCTGTCCCTATAATTTTGCCTTTTCAAGAATGTCCTGTAAATGGACTCACACAGTATGTAGCCTTTTGAGTCTGGCTTTTTATGCTTAGCATTGTGCATTTGAGATTCTTCTACATTGTTGCACATAACAATAGTTAGTTCCTTTTTATTGGTGAGTAGCATTCTGCTTTATGGTTACACCACAGTGTGTTTATCCATTTACCTATTGGAGGACATTTGTGTTTACAGTTTTTCACAATTATGAATAAAGACACTGTAAACATATGCATGCACATTTTTGCGAGAACGTAAGTTTTCAGTTCACTTGGATAAAAACCTGGGAGTGGGATTGCTAACTCATATGGTAAGTGTACGTTTTACCTGTGAAGAAACGGCCAAGCTGTTTTTTCAAGTGGCTATACCATTTTACATTCCCATCAACGATGTATGAGAATTCCTTTTGTTCTGCATCCTTGTCAGCCCTTGGTAGTCTCAGGGCTTTTTTTTTGGATATTAGCCATTTGAATAGGTATCCATTTGAATAGGTATGTAGACATATCTCATTTTGGTTTAAAGTTACGTTTCTCCAGTGATCAGTGATAATGAGCATCTTTTCACATGCTTATTTGCCATCTGTATATTTATTGGTGAAGTTTCTATTCAGATCTTTTGTACAATTTTAAAATGGGTACTCTGTTTTCGTATTAATTGGGTTTTGAGAGCTCTTTATATATTATGGATACAAGTCCTTTTTTAGATATGTCTTGCAAATATTTTCTTCCATTCTGTGACTTGTCTTTTCACTTTCTCAATGATGTCTTAAGTAGAGCAGAAGATTTTAATTTGTCTGGTCTAGTTTGCCAGTGTTTTCCTTTATGCCTCATACTTTTGATGTCATATCTAAGAATTCTTTCACTGAGCTTTTTGAATCTGTAAATTTATGTCTTTCACCAAATTTCAGAAGTTTTGGCCATTATTTATTCAATTTTGTTTCTGCACCAATTTCTTTCTCCTCTCCTTCTGAGACTCTAATTACACAAATATTAGATCTTTTGATATTGTCTTACTTTTTTCCAGTCTTTTTTCCCTCTCTTTTCTGGATAATCTCTCTTAGCCTGTCTTCAAGTTGACTGAATTTTTCATCTGTATTCTGCTATTTTCCCCCATTAAGTGAATTTTAAGATTTCAGATATTATATTTTATAGTTTCTATTTCTCTACTGAGAACTTCTCTCTTTTCATTCATATCAAGCATGTTTATCTTTACTTCATGGAGTATAGTTACAACAACTGCTTTGAAGTCTTTGACCATGACAACATTTGGGTAATCTCTAGCTTGTCATGTGTTGATTGTCTGTTCCCCTGAGAATGATCACTTTTCTTGGCTTTTGAATGTCAAGTAATTTTGGATTGTATCTTGTACATTATGGATGTTGTATTGTAAAGTCTGTGGATCCTGTTAATAATCCTCTAGAGAATATGTGTGAGTGAGTATTTTTTTAAGCAGGTGGTCAACCTAGTTAGGGGGGTTGGTTCTAATCTCTTTTCTGCTTTTTGCCATGCTACTTTGGGTCTGTCTTGGGCGTGCACTACTCAGAGTTTAGTCTGAGACTTCAGTTTAAATATCAGGGCGCTTTTTACGGCCTTTGCTGTGCTGGTTTAGTCTGTCCTGTGCATGCACTGCTTAAGAGCAAGCCCAAGTCATGTGTTGTGTGGGTTCTCATATACAATTAGGGAAGCCTTTTTCTTTTTTCCAGCTCTTTCCTGTTTTGGATTTCCCTAAGTGCCTACAGCCCACAAGGATCCTTTCTTCATTTTCCTTTGGCCAGAAAAATGGGGTTTCTTTTAGAATTTTAGTTACCTGTTCCACTGCTCTGCAGTACATCTCCATGACTGGGCTTGTCCTTTGGATCAAAGCCGTTTGAGAAAAGAGAAAAAGAAAATAGGGTCTTTTGCACATTCTTTGGTCCCCAAAGATTCCTTTTTCAGCCTTTCTGTCCAGAAAGACTAGTTTCTCAGATTGTAGCTGCCTGTGCTGCTGTTTCACTGTGCAGTTCCTTGATCTGGACCTGCCTTTGGGTCAAGACCACAAAAGAAGGAAATGAGAAAACAGAAAACAGAAAGAATGGTAAACTCACCCCATGTGGATCCTGTCTCCAAACTCTTAGCCCTTGCTACAATGTATTCAATATAATACTTGCTTTCTCCTGGCTGCCCTTCCCCTCACAGTTTTCAGAGTCCTCAGCTAGTTGTTTTTGTATTTTTTCTAGAGTTTTTAGTTACAATCAACTGGGAAGATAGGTTGTAGTGGGCTTTCTGCCCTTGGCCTGGTTTTCTATATTGTTTTACTTTGGGTGACTTAAAAGGTATTTTTGCTTGTGTGTTTTTTGTTTTATAAAATAGTGGAATTTCAAGAATTCCAATAACTAGGGCAAAAAAATCACTGAATTATAGAATATAAAGAAACTGTTTTGTTGGTTTCCTATATGTATTATAGTGTTTCCCAAAAGGTATTCTGTGGATGTGAATCCAAAGGATATTGCTTTGAATAGTAATTCCCTTCAAAGAAATTTAGAAAACACTGCATGCTGTATCCCTTTCTTAGAAATTTACAGGTTACAGTAGCATATAAAGGCTCTGAGAAGACATACAGGAGAGACACCCAGAGTTTTCCAACTTTGAAAACATATTTGACCACAGAACTCTATTTTTATGTAATACTTATTGATAGTCCTAACCTGTGGCCACAAATACGCTCTTGAAAGAGTGTTATTATTTAATTTTGGCAGTTCTCCTTTAAGGAGTCGGTAAGAATGGTTTATAATGACCTTGTCACAAAGCATGGGCTGGCCATGGGCTTGCATTTCACTTACACTGGATGTTTCTAAAGAATTCTCTTAATAGAGGCACACCCATGCCTAAATTAGGCCTACACTTGATTTATAAGACACGGAACAATGGAGCAGAAATAGGCTTTAGGGAGCTCATCTAGACCAATGGTTGGAAACTTTCTGTACTTCATTCTGCTTCAGTCCTTGATCAGCTCACACTTTCAAAATAGCTGTGGTTCTACTAGGTCAGAAATTAGAAGCAAGCCTTACTATTATAGAAGGACACTTAACTGTCTGTAGTGCTTGTAATATCTTGGCCATTTGTAGTAAACGTTAGGGACACTGCAAATTATGATAGTATTTTTACAAGGGAAGAAATAGTTCCATAGACTCTATTTTTAACAAAACAGTCTTTGAAAAAAATCACTTTCCATCCCCCCATTATTTTGGGACATTATTGAAAACTTGGAAAACACTGGAAAGATCAAAAGAGAGGAGAAAAACGGCATTCAGAGTACAAAGCCAACTATCAACATTTTACTTCCTTTTAATCTTTTTTTTTTAAATATACATAATGTTTATGTAACTATAGAGATGACTTTTATTCTGATTTTTTTTAAAAAAGTAACTATAATAAAGCAGTGTGTTTTCTCATTAAAAACTCTTCATAATTTACTTTGAAGTTATTCTGAGATGCTGAACATTTTTCATTTTTAAACTTTCGTAAACAAATGTAATGGGTTAAGGGGTATGCATTTTTAAAGGCTCTTAATAGATACTGTCACATTGTTTTCCAGAGGGTGAGCCAACTCTTTTCACAGAGTTTATTTAAAAATTCTCTTTATAAAGCTGTTAAGTATAATGGGCACAGTAGTTATGGGGACAAAGTAAACAAAGTAGTATATCTATGCTGGAAGTTATTCAGTATTGCCTCTTCTTCCCCTCTTGTCATTTACCACCTGTTTGATGTTTACTGCTCTTATTTACTATAACACAGCTTTGTTTTGTTTTATGATTCAGAAAATAAGGTACGATAAAAACATTTATCAGAATGTGATATACTAAATTACTGTTTGTGTTTGATTTTGTCTCAATAGATTTGGGATAAAACCAGCTTGGAATGTTTGAAAGTGTTAACAGGACACACTGGCTCTGTCCTTTGTCTCCAGTATGATGAACGTGTCATTGTGACTGGCTCTTCTGACTCTACAGTGAGGTGAGTGATTTGATCTCACTGGCCTGAACTTGTATACCTTCCACAAGGAGACAGATTCACCTCCTCTTCTGTGATAAAGTACACACATGCTCTGTATATGTTTTTGTATGCTATATTTCAAAACCACTTTTGGTGTAGGTACATTTGCGCAAAGTAGGCAGAAAAGCCAACTTTTGTTAAGTAGGTCCTATTCCCATTACCATACATTCTAGAGATGGCCACATGCCTTCCTGTAAAAGCACAGTACCTAATAGTATCAGGGTAGCTTTCTCGTGGGAGACCACGCTCTAGAGGAGAGAGGAAGGAAGCAGGTGTTCTAGGAGTGTGGTGGATACTAACCTACAAATACCAAAAGAATCAGAAGCAGAGATTTGCAGCACTTTGTGAGGGACACAAATAATGTGCCCGATATTTTGTATAATGTTATTCTATTGAATTCTCACATCAACCTCTCTAAGGTAAGTAGTATCTTCTTTTTTATAGATGTAGTATTGGGGAATGGAGGCCAGAGAGGCGAATAATTTACTCAGTCACATAGTTAGTTAATTTCGAGCCTTGAATTTATAGCACTGAAGACTATCTTGATATTATGTAGCTTTGCCAGTAATAGAGACACTAGTTTTCAGATGCCACCCCAGGGGCAGAGTGATGAAGATGGAAGTGGCAGTGTTCTACAGTAGAAGGGAAGCAGTGACTGCTGGTTGGGAATTGAGAGTAGAAAGGAAACATTATTGGGATCTACTCCTAAAGCACTGGGACAAGGATGTTTTTCCATACCAGATGGCTTTGGATTTTGCTGTAGTGATGAGTTCACCAGAGCCTAGAGATAATACAGTAAAGCCTCAGCTGGACTGCTGGTAGCCTGAGGAAGGCATGGCATGGGGAGGAAAGGAAATGCCTCTTCTAGAGTGAGTCAGAGATTTGAAAAGGATTGCTTTACAGGCACACCTAAGAGATTGAAATAGTCACCAGCATGCCTAGTATCCTTTCCCTGACTCAGTGCTTCCAGGCTGCTGCTTCCACCATAGGTCATGTCTCGGCCTTAGAAGCCCGAGTCTCTCTTCGTCTGCTCTGCACGAACTTGTCCCCTTAGGAGATTGGGGTTACAGAAAAGCTATGACGTGAAAGGGCTGCCCCTAAGAAACCTGTATCTCAAGGGTGAAGCAATTGGAGACACGCGCTTTGTCCATAAAGTGGTTGGGTAAATAGATGGGTGTGGTGATTGATGAGACACTGTGACTTACAGTCTCCAGTTTGCAGTGGATAAATAATAGACTCGAAAGCTTGTCAGAGGTCAAAAAGAACCTTAAGCTTGGAACCCAGCCACCAAGCCATCTTCTCTCTGTCATCTCAAACTCACTGCAAAGCCCACTTCCTTGCTTTTTTTTTTTGCCATCAGCACAAGCCTGCAAACACCATCCCTGAATACCTGGGCAGGAGTCAGAATTGGCCTTCTTTTTTGAAACAATCTTACCATTTCTTCACAAATAGAAAAATTGCTTCTGGGGGCTCCTTTTAAGCATGGTGTCAGGTCCCAGTCACCAGATACATGTGAAGTCCACACCTCCCCAGCCTACTACTAAAAATGGGCCCAGAGCACAGACACAGGAGTCTTTTCCTGGTTGTCTCGATAATTAAGCATTGTGCTTTTCTGTTCTCTAGAGTCTGGGATGTGAACACGGGCGAAGTTCTGAACACGTTGATCCACCACAACGAGGCTGTACTGCACTTACGCTTCAGCAATGGACTGATGGTGACCTGTTCCAAGGACCGCTCCATCGCAGTGTGGGACATGGCTTCTGCCACTGATATCACTTTACGCCGTGTCCTGGTTGGCCACCGTGCTGCTGTCAATGTAGTAGACTTTGACGATAAGTACATAGTGTCTGCCTCTGGGGACAGGACCATCAAAGTAAGTGTGTCTGCAGTCATAACTCTGCTTGTTCCCATCCCTTTTAGAGCATAGAGAAAGCAGAGGTGGCTTATACCAACCTCGCATCTGGCAAGATCTTTATTCTCCTCCACTTGTGCTTATGAGACCTCAAGGCATGCTCATTCTTTATGCTTCTCAAGTCATAAGCAAGGTCGTAGAAAAGGGTCATGGGGTCCGGACCGAGAGCAGTCCTCTATTTCGTGAAAGGACATTGTTGATAACCTTTTTAAGGGGAAGAGAACTAACCTATGGGACATATACCATGTGCCAGAAGCTTCCCATTACTGCCTCACTCCACCCTCCCAGCACTCTGTTGAGCCACATTTTACAGATGTGGCACAGAGGACTGTGCTGGAGACCACATTAGCTAGTTAGTGGCAGAGTTGAGATTTGATTTATTCACCTAATCTTGAGAGCCTGCCATGCCATAGACCCTGGGCTGGATGCTCGAGAGATGATGATGAACAAGACATGTCCCTGCCTCCACGGAGCTCAACATGTGGTGTGAGGCAGACGTGTGACAAGCACTTGTAGTCTAGGGTGATCCATCGGGTATGGTAAATGCAGTGCTGGTTCCAATGTACATGTTAACTTATTAAAATTTTAGCTTTCCTTATATTTTTATAACAGCCTTATTGAGATATAATTCACATACCATAAGATTCATCATTTTAAAGCATACCATTCAGTGGTTTCGTATATTCACAGTGTTGTATGGTTGTCACTAGTTTCAGAACATCTTCATCACCCTCTGAAAAAACCTCATACCCATTAGCAGTTCAACCCCCATTCTCTCCCCCCAGTCCCTGGCAATCACTAATCTACTTTCTATGGATTTGCCTGTTTGAGACTTTTCAGATAAATGTTATCATATATATGTGGCCTTTTGTGTCTGGCTTCTTTCACTTAGTGTAGTGTTTTCAAGGTTCATCCATGTACCTTGTAGCATGAATCAGTACTTCATTCCTTCTGTTGACTAGAAAAATTCTATGTGTGGATGCACCACATTTTGTTTATCCATTCATCAGTTCATGGACATTTTGATTGTTTGCACATTCTATCTGTTATAAATAATGCTGCCATAAATATTTGTGTACAAATTTTGCATGGACATATACTTTTAATTCTCTTGGGATAGTAACTCTGTGTTGAACATCTTGAGGAACTGCCAAACTGTTTTCCAAAATGGCTTCACCATTTAACAATCCCACCAGCAGTGTATGGGCTCAGAAACCTTCCTTTTATGACCCGTACTGGCCAGCATTCTAGTATCTAGCCCCACAGATCACAGACTAGATAGCATCAGACTTTTAGATAGGATAGTCTGGAAGCTGAAAAACTAGGATTTTTTGGCACCTCACTCACCACTCAGTCACACCAATTTGTACGAGACCAGTGCCTGGAAGTCAAGAGGGTTTGGGCCTTTGTACAAAAACAGATGTTGCATAATATCAGCCCAGATATTTCTCCATATCCTTGCCAACCCTTGTTAGTGTGTGTGTGTGTGTGTGTGTGTGTGTGTGTCTTTTTTATTATAGCCATCCTGGTAGGTATTTAGTGGTATCTCTGCAGTTTTGCTTTCGATTTCCCTAATGACCAATGATGCTGAGCATCTGTTCATGTGCTTATTGGCCATTTTTATAACTTCTTTGAAGAGACATCTACTTAAATCTTTTGCCCTTTTCAAAACTTAGATTATTTGTCTCTTTATTATTTAGTTGCAAAAGTTCTTTACATATTCTGGTTGCAAGTCCCTTATCAGGTAAATGATTTGCAAATATTTTCTTCCTGTGGGTTGTCTTTTCACTTTCTTGATGGTGTCCTTTGAAACACAAATAATTTTAACTTTGATGAAGTCCAGTTTATCAATTTTTTTTTGTTACTTGTGCTTTTATTATCATATCTAAGAAACAGTTGCCTAATACAAGGTCACAAAGATTTACTCTTATGTTTTCTTCTGAGAGTTACAGTTTCAGCTCCTACTTTTAGATCATTGATCCATGTTGAATTAAATTTTTGTATACAGTGTGACACAGGGATCCAACTTCATCCTTTTGCCTCTGGATATCTGGTTGTCCCATTCAACTACAAATGCAGCTAATGAAATGATTCAGGGCACATTGGTTGCTTTGTGTCTCCTTATTTGGCTGGTATTAAGTGTGTCTGTGGACATCTAAGTCTTGCAGACAGCTTCACAAAAGAGGGGTTATTTATTCCACATACATAATATTAGGAGTGATGTGTCAAAACAAATGGAGCTGTTCGAGAAACTATGCTGGAAAAGAAGAGGATGCAAAAGGTGAAGCCCTTTCACGTCAGTTACATTGGGTTTGACGTGTCACCTGGCATAAAAACATAAAATCTGGCCCAGATCCTTCCCTCTAGGCAAATGAATATCTGAACCATCCAGGAGATGTTCTCTTTGTGAAGATCTCAAGGTTTGGAGACTTCACAATTTCCCTCTGTATTTCATTCCAGTTTTATCACTCAGCAGCTAAGGAAATGTTATGCTGTCCAATCTGTTCCCCAACCTCCCCAGCGTATTTCATAATCAAGTATTGTGGTCATTCTTAGAAGTTCTGATTTTTTTTTTAAAGGTATATTGTGCAAGGGCTTTTCTGCATTTATTCTTAAACGTATTGCTAATTTGTTGTACAGGTCTGGAGCACGAGCACCTGTGAATTTGTTCGTACTCTGAATGGGCACAAGCGAGGCATTGCCTGTCTCCAGTACAGGGATCGGCTGGTTGTCAGTGGATCATCGGATAATACCATAAGGTGGGTAGAAGTTGGTGTGCTGACAGAGTGGGCTCATTGTTGCCATAGTGTTGACTTATCTCCAGTCCTGATTGCTCAAAAGACTCAGTTTTGGGGGCTGCTTCAGATAAGAAAACTTTAGATAACTTTTATTTATCTCCCTGGTTCTGCATACTAAAGTGGGTAAATTGTGTATGCCCTGGGTATTCTTCCAAGATTCCCCCAGTGCACAAGGTTTTATAACCTCAACTCCACCCAAGATCACTTTAATACTACCCTAGTGCCTCAGAACAGAGGATGCTCCAGCCTGATGCTCTCCTTTCCCTTACCAGTGAGCTCCTGCCTCTCTCCCTAACAGAGGGGAGTGTACTTTATTTCTCTCTCCCAACACTGTCATCAATTCCTGTTTGGTCATTTATCTTATCTCCCTTTTTTCTTCCCAACACTCATTGTCCTTGCTTTCTCATAAATATGAATATCTTTAAACACTTTTTATCTTATTAAGAACTTCCCTTAAATATCTGTTTAATTACCCCAAGTCATTTTTCCAACTGTCCCAACATATTCTAGTAGCTTTTTTATAATCAAATTGCCTGTTTGGGCAAAATAAGGATTGGGTTCAAGATTATTTTTTTAGAAAAAGAAAGAAAGAAAGCAAACACAATGTAGCTTAAACTGCCAAAAGTTTTCTTTATCATTTTAAGTTTTAAGGTATCATAAAAGTCAGTTGAGAACTTGAATCTTGGTTCTGTTGCATTCTTTATGCTTGGTATTACTTAATATTTAAGCAATAAACAATTCTTAACTTCCTCATTGGAATCTCTGAGCTTCTACAAAATAATAATGTGTACTGCTGAATAGTTTATGGAAGGGAACCACTTTGGTTATAGTGGCAGTGTTCTCTTCACAGTAGATTAGAGAAGCCATCATCACTGACACTGATGAGAGCATTTGCTGAGGGTAGAATATTCACTGGATGTATGATAGGTACTAGTGGGGAGGCTAAGAAAATGTCATTATAGAATTAATTTGCTAACTTTGTTTTGTACATGTTAGTTTGCTGTGGTTTCTTTTTGCAAATAATGTAGTTAAATCAGTGATAATAAAAAAAAAATCTCTATTTCCAGAATTGTTACATAAATCATATACAGAGAAAAAGGCTGGATGGTAGTCACTGGGTTTATATTTCTAAGACACTGCATATGCCTAATGAGAGGCTCCCACTCTGACCTTGTAAACCTAGACAGCCCTAGGATGCAGTCTGTATCTAGGAAGGGGAATCCCTAAGCCTCATCAGGAGAGGGAGACCATTGTGCTGGTCCACCGGTTCTAACCTTGGTGGTGGAAGCCTAACCCCCTGGGCTGTATTTATTACCTTCCCCACACCTACATCCTTTTTCTTCTTTACGGCCTGCAATCCCTGTCTCCCCCTAAAAATTCTTCCTAGACCATTTGGCTACTTGGTTTCATCAACTCAGACATCAAGAGCATGCCTACAAACTAAATGTAATTGAAATTTCTTTGTTGGTATTATTTAAATAATAACAACATGCATGTGATTTTTAAAAGTTTCAAACTATGTAAAAGGAAATAAAATGAAAAGTAAGCCTTTCTCCCAAGTTAGTTCTTAAAAAACACATGAATGGTACAAATGTACACACATATCTTCACATGTGTATAATGTGAACTGGGAGTGAGATAGAAATAAAGATTCCCAGGGTAGAGAAGATCACGTATGGATAGTTTGAATCATGCGTAGGAAGTTGATTCACAGAAATCTGTTTTTCATTCAAGGCTGTGGGATATTGAATGTGGCGCCTGTTTAAGAGTCCTAGAGGGACATGAAGAATTGGTCCGATGCATCCGGTTTGATAACAAGAGGATTGTCAGTGGGGCCTATGATGGGTACGTGTTTCAAATTTTCAAATGCACAGCCATAACTATATGAAGAGGAAAAATAAGTACTGCATATTAAGCAGCTGTGTATGTGCTAGGTCCCATGCTAGGTATTTCCTATGTAATGGTGGATGGCAGGTATTATTATACCACTTGATCAAGTGGGGACACTCAGACCCAGAAGGATGAATTAATAAGCTTATGCTTTTAACCATTATTGTAAACTCAGGGAGTAGCTTAGGCTTTGCAGGAATTCAGTTCCTTGTCCCAGTGCTAAATTAAACCAGGCTTTTTTTTTTTTTTTTTTTGGTGAGTTCAATGATAAATTTCTTTTCCCCTTTTGGTGAATTGAACACATCCTCTTTAAAAAGCCTCATGACTTTTAAAATGAGCAAATGGCAACCGTAAACCTTTCAAGATGACCTTATATATACTTCACAGACGGGTTAGTTGGTCTGTTCATACTCCTATTATTAACTTTCAGCATTTGCTTAGTTTGGAGAAAGGTATCCTTGGAATTTCACAGAGAGCCCTAGCTTCTGTCAGCGGCACCTACTCAGCCCTAGAGAGCCCCCTGATTAATGAATTTGGTGACATAGATTATCAAGTCAGGAATTGAATTTAGATAATGTGAAGTTGTTTTCTTGTCTCCCTTCAAATAATATTTCTTCACAATTTCAGCAATTCTGAGAATGTGTAGGTCCTTATTTTTTCCAAATCAAGTGTAATTGGTTTAAATACCTTGTCAAAACATCAGCAGGTTCCCCATTAGCTTTTAAAATAGGCAGTTCGAACGCACTCCTTTCTGTCGAGGAAATGCTTGACAATATATAAAATGTTGACTTTTCCACTAATTGTGATTTCATTTTCCTTTCTAGGAAAATCAAAGTTTGGGACTTGCAGGCTGCTCTCGACCCCCGAGCCCCAGCAAGCACGTTGTGTCTGCGCACATTGGTGGTATGTGATCTGTTGAAAGGGAAGTGCTTCCCTGTGCTGGCGGTTGGCCACCTGCAGATAGACCTCCCTGAGCCTATCACTGGAAAGCTTCTGTACCTCACAGCGTGCCTTCTGAGAAATGCACTGTTCTGTTAATTTTGTTTAGTCAAAATCAGAGAATATTTGACATTCATATTTCTGTGAGCTCTTTTATAAAGAGTATTAACACAACTTAAAATATGAAAGCAGGCTTCCTCATTTGTAGGTGGACTGGTTTCCTCCTAGAACATAAAGTATTTCCTGTCTGCAAGTTTGGGAGATTTCCTAATATGGGTATCTGTAGTTGTGTTGTGTTTTATAACTCAGCACATTTTTGTACTATTATGGTGGACTTTCCCCTCAATCTGTATTCTACGGATTATTGCTTGGCATATAGGAATACTTTATTTTTATATATTAATCTTGTTTTAGCAACTTTACCAAGCTCATTATTTCTAACAGTCTGTTTACTTTTGTTGTATTTTTGAGGAGACAGTTGTTTGAAAATATTGATAGAGTTTTCTTATTTTCAGTAGTTTTACCTTCTATTTCTATTTTTTCTCTCCTTTCATTGACTAGAACATGCAGAACTTGAGTCAAGGCCATTCTTGTTTTCTTCTTGATTTTAATAGGAAGACTTCTGGTACTTCACCATTAATTTTGATGTTAGCTGTAGTTTGAGATAGATATGCTTGGTGGTGTTAAAAACACTATTCTTCTGGTCCTAGTTTTTACAGTGTATCAAGAATGGGTATTAAATATTGTGGCTTACCTTCTTAAGACCCTTTGTAAGATGATCACATAGTTTTTCTTCTTTGACATATTAATGGGCCAGGATCTAGGATACAAAGTTAAATTAAAGAAAAAGCCAGAAGGGAAGGCAGAATCTGTATTCCTAGGGTGAAGGACAAAGCTCAATAAAGCTCTGGAAACTTATTTAGGAATCCTGGATAAGGAGCTGTATTTTCAGCCTGTGCCAACTCCCTGGTAGTGAGATAGGAGGGATTGTAAAGATTTCGTTTTATGCATCAAGCTGTTATGTTTCACAGGAACATTCTGGACGTGTGTTTCGGCTACAGTTTGATGAATTTCAGATCATCAGCAGCTCCCATGATGACACAATTTTGATTTGGGATTTCTTAAATGTGCCTCCCAGTGCCCAGAATGAGACCCGTTCTCCCTCCAGAACATACACTTACATCTCCAGATAACAGTCTGCACTTTACCTGTTTCAGGTGAGTACTTCCCCCACTTTTAATTTTGCTGATTGAATTCACCTTCCCTTTGGGGAAATTTTATGATTTGGGTTCCTTTCTCAGTAATAGGAACATTAGATGCATCAACTTTGCAGAGTTCTAGCATAAGGCTAGATCTTTATGGTCACATCAAAATAAGATATAAATCGGAATCCTGCTTATTGTGGGTTTTCATATTGGTGGACACCATGGTTCCTGTTTTTTAAAACTTTTCCCAGGTCATACCAATTTAGTACCAGTAAAGCCCTCCAAATTCTGTTCTGTGGTGCAGGGATCTCCTTTTTCTCTTTCTTTCCTGTCTTTCAGTTCTATCTTTTATTTTTAAAAAAATCACCATCAGGCAAACACTTAAAACGACCTCCCCTCCCCGCCCCCCCATTACAATCCACCCACCACCACCATTCCCTAGGGTAGGAATCAAAGAAGGGTGTTTGCTGAGAGAGCCCCTAAAACTCGTTCTTCATCCATTAGACACAACAGGTACCCTGGAAGCCAAGTCCTTTGCTCCGGTTACAGGAAGACTTAGGGCCATAATAACACTGATGATGGCATGTTTTGATTACTAAGGGTGTCCAGCTAGAGGATGAGAAGCCTTACTTGGCAGTGTCCTTGGAACTGATTACCATGTTCATCTGGAGCAGTATTCCCAACTCTTGAGAATTTTGCGAGGGGGCCTGTGAATTCTGTGCACATGAAACTTTGTAGATTGAATAAATAATATTTGTGCATATTTGTACTATCATGTATATATGTATGTAAAGACTGTGTTAATAAAATTCATATTTATGTAAAAACATTACTTAATGCTTAGTAGCTTTTTGTCATTGTATATTTTCCTGTTCATTGAATATTAAAAATGTAAAGAAAGTCCATGTGTAGAATCGTGACATTTCTTTGGGTGAAAAGATAGGGAATCACTGGTTTCTAGATCACTAAGTTGACATCTTTTCAGATACTCCTTATTTCTGCTCCAGGAAGTTTGTCTTATTCAGGGTCGGCAGACTACAGCTGGAGGCCAAATTTGACCCACTGCCTAATTTTTTTTATCCTTACCATAGCAATCTAAGAATAGTTTTTTACACTTTTAAATACTTTGAAACAATTAAAAGAAGAATATTATTTTAGAACATGTGAAAATTATATAAAATTCAAATTCCAGTGCCCATAAATAGTTTTATTGGAACACAGCCACAGTTCATCTGTTTACGTATTGTCTGTGGCTGTTTTCGTGCTTCAGTGGCAGAGCTGAGTAGTTGCAAAGAGACTGTGTGGCCTAAAATATGTACAGTCTGGCCCTTTAAGAAGAAGCATGCGGACCTCTGGTCTTGCCCCTGTTCCATCTATTAGTGATAAAGCAAGGATCTGCATCAGGAATGGCAAATGCATTGTTTCTTCCTGCCAACTCAGTTTGATCCGTAGTGACTGGCTTGCGTACTGCCTTTGGAAGGGTGATGGGACCCCACGTGGACCCAGAGGACTAAGTGCCTCGATGGCTTGGCTGTGCCTCCCTGGCTATAGGAGCTGAGCCACAGTAGTGACCTGTAAGCCACATAAATAGTTGCCGTTCCTGGTCTCAAGTGTGTTCATACTGGCTCTTGTGACAGTGGCCGTCTCCCTTGCTGCTTTCTCTCTGGATAGATTCTTCACAAGTCAGTTGAGAAATTCACATGGCAGAATTTTTATGTTTATTGAATTATAGGAAATTACAGAGGAAGAAGGCCAGGATCTCTTTTTTTTGGCAGGGGGTGGTGGCGCTGCATTTGATCTTCGTTGCTGCGTGCGGGCTTTCTCTGGTTGTGGCGAGCGGGGGCTACTCTTCGTTGCGGTGCAGGGGCTTCTCATTGCGGTGGCTTCTCTTGTTGCGGAGCACAGGCTCTAGGCGCGCAGGCTTCAGTAGTTGTGGCTCACGGGCTTCCGTAGTTGTGGCTTACGGGCTGTAGAGTGCAGGCTCAGCAGTTGTGGCGCACGGGCTTAGTTGCTCTGCGGCCTGTGGGATCCTCCCGGACCAGGGCTCAAACCCGCGTCCCCTGCATTGGCAGGCTGATTCGTAACCACTGAACCACCAGGGAAGCCCGGCAAGGATTTCTTGAGTGATTGCTCTTCCCCGCCTCAACCTCCCTTCGCCCCAAACCAAAGAAATACATAAGGAAGGAGGAAGGGACCCAAATTTCCTCCTTCCTGGTCTCTTCTTCTCCCTCTTCAGCCCACCCTTCATCCTGCTACCAACTATGGTCATCTTAGCCCTGCCTCTGCCGTACTCCTCTTCACTAGCTTCCTGTTGTTTTCAGGAACAAGGCTTAGCTAAGATTAGCTAACAGAAATTTCAATATCTAGCTCTTACCTTCTGTCCTCTCTACCCTCCCCAACCCCAGCCTTGCATTCTTCCCTCCCAAAAATCTGGGGCTCCAACCAGACTGAATTCTGTTTAATTTCCCTAATTACACTTCAGTAGTACAGACCTCTGCCACCTCCCTCCCCTTGCTTGTGTTGTTAGGGTTTTGTAGATACCACCACACCCCCACTCCTTTACTTCATCTGACTTAATTTATTATTTGGTATTGAAATGATTTGCATGCCTGTCTCTCTTACAAGGCGTGGAGCTCCTTTTATTTTGGAGCCCCAGTATCTAATAGAGCGCACAGTGTATTATGAGTGCTTGTTGACGTTTGTTGGTCAAGTGACACCCGGGGCCAACATGACGTCTTTGTGCTCTTTCTCCTGGGCCAACAAGAATTTGCCCATAAATAAATATGTGTGAAACTGCAGTGTATTCATACGCCTTCCACAAACATAAAGATAATAGCTCAGTAAGAAATTGGAATAACTTGTCTAAAGTGGCATAGTCAAGTACTAGATATATTCCTTACATATAGACAGGTACCTAGATGTACACATCTCCCTCTGCCCTGCCCCCTTCACCTTCGCTAAGCCCCATTGCTGTTCTTGAATCAATTTTATTGAGGTATGATTTTTGTAAAACAGATTGTACCCATTTAAAATATACTGTTTTGTGACAAGTTTTTACGAATGTATACACCCCTGCAACTTCCTCCACACTCCAGGTAAGAACATTTTTATCACCCCCCCAAGAAGTTCCCTTGTGTCCTCTGTAGTCAGAGCCTGATCCCATCACAGCCTTAGCAAACACTGACCTGCTTCCTTTCACTAGATTAGTTTACATTTTCTACAGCTGCACTGTCCACTTTGTGGGGTTTTTTTTTAAAATTTATTTAATTAATTTATTTTTGGCTGTGTTGGGTCTTCGTTGCTGCGTGTGAGCTTTCTCTAGTTGCGGTGAGCCAGGGTTGCTCTTCACTGCGGTGCGCGGGCTTCTCACTGTGGTGGCTTCTCTTGTTGTGGAGAACAGGCTCTAGGCACGCGGGCTTCAGTAGTTGTGGCACACGGGCTTAGTTGCTCCGCGGCATGCGGGATCCTCCCGGACCAGGGCTCGAACCCGTGTCCCCTGCATGGGCAGGTGTATTCTTAACCACTGTGCCACCAGGGAAGCCCCTGCACTGTCCACTTTGGTAGTCACGAGCCATATGTGGCTATTAAGCTCATGAAATGTGTCCGGTTTGATTTAGGAACTGAAGTTTTAATTATATTTGAATTGAATTGAATTGGATTTTTAATTGTATTTAATTATACTTCATTTAAACTTAAATTTAAATAGCTACATGCAGCGGGCTTCCCTGGTGGTGCAGTGGTTGGGAATCTGCCGGCCAGAGCAGGGGACGTGGGTTCGAGCCCTGGTCCGGGAAGGTCCCACGTGCCGCGGAGCAACCGGGCCTGTGCGCCACGGCTGCTGGGCTTGAGAGCTCTGGAGACCGCGAGCTGCGGCTGCTGGGCCTGCGTACCACAACTACTGAACCCTGTGCACCTGGAGCCTGTGCTCCGCAGCGGGAGAGGCCACCGCAGTGAGGGGTCCCCGCTCACTGCAGCTGGAGGGAGCCCGCGTGCAGCAATAGAGACCCAACACAGCCAAAAATTTTTTAAAATAAAAAATAAAAAAATAAATAGCTACATGTAGCTAGTGACTACCGTGTTTGGACCAGCATCATTGTAAGAGTTCTATATGCTTAGCTTTTACATTTAGGTCTTTGATCCATTTAGAATTAATATTTGTGTGTGTGTGTTTTTTATACAGCCTTCTAGTTGTTCCAGCTCTTTTGGGTTAAAAGACTGTCCTCTTCCCATCGAATTGTCATAGCACTCCGTCAAAAACTCAGTTGACCACTTGTTTGTAGTTCTTTTTCTGGCCTCTATTCTGTTCTGTGATCTATGGCTATCCTTTTACCAATACCACGCTGTGTAATAAGTCAACTTTAAAAAAATTGTTTTGACTCTTCTGGGTCCTTTTGGTTTTCATACTCATTTTTGAATGAAATTGTCAAATTCTATGAAGATTATGGGATTATGATCAGGACTGCATTGAATCTAAAGGTCATCTTGGGGAGAATTTCTATCTTTAACAAATGTTGAGTCTTCTAATCCATAAACCCAGTATATCTCTTTATTATTTAGGTCTTCTTCAGTTTCTCTTCAGCAGTGTTTTGCAGTTTTTTTTTTTTTTTAATATACTTTTGTTAATTTCCTTTTTCTTTTTTTTTTTAAATTTTATTTATTTATTTATGGCTGTGTTGGGTCCTCGTTTCTGTGTGAGGGCTTTCTCTAGTTGTGGCAAGTGGGGGCCACTCTTCATCGCGGTGCACGGGCCTCTCACCACCGCAGCCTCACTTGTTGCGGAGCACAGGCTCCAGACGCGCAGGCTCAGTAACTGTGGCTTACGGGCCCAGCTGCTCTGCAGCATGTGGGATCTTCCCAGACCAGGGCTCGAACCCGTGTCCCCTGCATTGGCAGGCAGACTCTCAACCACTGCGCCACCAGGGAAGCCCTGCAGTTTTTAGTGTAGAAATCTCGCACATCTTTTGTTAAGTTTATTCTGTTCTTAATTTTTTATTTTCTAGGCTATACATTTCTCTCTCTGCATTGCTTTGACTATATCCCAATGCTTCTGCTTCTATTTTCCCACATAAGAGAAATAGATAAAATAGAACACAGACAACTACAATTGTGGCTGAGCTTCTGGAATGGATAGGGTCAGGGGAGTAGGTATATCATACAACAACTTAAGTATATCTCTTTTGTAGTTTTGATATGTGTTTGTGTCTTTCCACTCTGCTAAAGAAGCACATGATAAAATCTAAGACATCTGTAGTATGTTTTCTCCCCCTCTGGCGAATTTGATAGATGAATTATAGAACATAGTAAACTTTCACAAATTGGACAACTTTTATATACTACTTTAAAATGCCGTGAAATTAGATTCCTTTGATTGAGAGATGAAATGATCACCAATGCCGTTTCTCTCATTGGCTGTGGTGGAAAGGAAACTGTAGTGTTACTTCTTCCAGGCCCTCCTCTCGCCCCCTTTTTGGGAACCTAAGAACAACTGCCTTGTTATGATCCACAATTATAAATCAGTGGAAAAATCTTATCTGCTTTTTAAGCAGCACAAGCAATGAAACCTCAAATGTGTTTGTCTCTTCAAAGTGAATTACTTTTGACAACCTTGGCAGTCAACTTTATAGATTTTATTGCTCTTTTCCAAATTCTTTTCATTTATTGTAACATGAAAAAAATTATTACCATGTGATGCTGTAAAATTTATGCATAATAAGAAACACTACCCTAATGATGATTTAACCTTGCAGTAAAATATTTACCCCTAAAATATAAGGTAAGAGTATTTCTATGTCGAGAAATTTAGCAATAGAGTTTTTTGCTGAGTCATTTTTTTAAAAAATTACTAACTCCCAAGAGCTATGTATACAGTAGCTCTCTTTTTTATTATGAGACAATATAAGAGCACTATTAGGAAATTAGTAAAAGATAGATAACTCCTCTTCTTGGTTCACCATTATTAACTCCTTTGTATGTAGCCTTTCAGGCTTTTAAAAATTATGGTTGATAACCGTGCTTTTTTTTTTCTCTTTATTGTGAAATTGTTGCCTGTCAGTAATGTCACTCTTTGTCTAAATTATCGTTCCTAATAGCAAAATCATATTTGATTGTTTGGATATGCACCTGTTATATATTTATATTTCCCCCCCCCCCATATTATAAAACACATTGCCATGGTTCTTTCAGCTTAATCTTTGCCCAATCTTTTATTACCTTTGGATAGAATTCTAGAAATGTCTGCAGTGTCTAGGTTGAAAGGTATGATGTTTAAAGAGGTTTGATACTTAAGAGTTGTGTTACCCTCCAGAAGAGTTACATCAGTTGACATTCCCACCAGCAGCGTTTGAGAGTGCTGACTTCTTATCTCTGGGTGTTAATATTTTTAAAATAATTCAAATACTCTTACATATCTTTCATGGGAAAACAGTGGCAGATGAAATTGTGAATCTGTCTTGCATTCGTTTGGAAGCTTATTAGGATTCTTGTGAAATTAGGATTTTGTGAAAATTAACAACCTTTTAGGAAAATTGCCTTTAAAAAAATATATACAAGCTTTAAAAGCAAAACAAAACCAAACAACCACCCCCACGCCCCCTTTCTTTTTCTCTCTCTTTTTGGCCATAGAATTTTAGACCTAAAGGTGACTTAGATCTTCCAGGCCAAGGTTTAGTGCAGTGTTTGGAAAGGATTGTAACTTATTAGTGGTTGTGAAATCATTTTAATGGATTTTGACTTTGGGTGAAATTTAGGATATAAAATGTCAGCCTGCATTGTCCATAGTAATGATTAGTGTTGTTTCCTGAATGTTCTGCGTAGGGGTTTGTGTGTGTATCTACATACACGGATGAATGTAGAGATTGTGATTAAAATGTGTTCCTGACTCAAGGTCATGGTCAAAAATATATAGAACATTCAGTTGTCTTCCCCTCTACATCGTGTTGTCCTTTTATAAATGATTTATTTCAAAAAGAAGTAATTTCTGACTGTTGGCATTCTGTTTAGAAGGTGTACTCTGTTTCCTAGATTTTATGTATTTTTGTTTCACAGTGATAGATGAAGACTCTTGGTTGGTCATGAGAGAGGTCCTGGTGGCCTCTGGATGGCGTAAATTTAAGATTATGCTAAATATAAAATCTAACATTAAGCATATTTTGTTACATGCATAACTTTTAGCAGCAGCATGAAAGATGATAGGTTATAGGGTCAGTCATCTCTTAGAATCCCCTCTCTGTCACTTAACGGCTAATGCTTGCTTTTTTTTTTTTTTTTTTGAAGCATAGTTGATTTACAATGTTGTGTTAATTTCTGCTGTACAGCAAACTGACTCAGTAATACACACATAAATACATTCTTTTTTATATTCTTTTCCATTATGGTTTATCCCAGGATATAATGGCTAATGCTTTAAACCAAATAATGTTTCTGAGCCTCAGTTCTCTTATTTGTAAAGTAGGCATAATAGTTTCTACCTCATAAAGTTCTTGAGAGGTTGAAATAAACCTGATACCTGGTATGTAGTATGCGCAAAACAACTTGCAGCTTCTATTTTGATGCTGATTATTTAAAAATCAGTGTTATGTGTGCGCAAGTACATACATGCCTGTGTGGATGTGGATGGGCTGTGGTGTATATCTCCATGTCTAACCAGAATATCCATCCATACTCCCTTTGTTTTTTTGTTTTTTCAGGGTTTCCTAGTCTTGAACTACTGGCTACATGGCTACCAAATGCCTAAGGGAGTTCTTCACAGCTGAGTTATGAAGCTGGAATTGGTTCTAGACGCTGGGTAGATGCAAAGCAGCCTAACTCTTCAAGTACCGACGTTTCTCACCTCCGATTCCGGCCTCTACTTTGAGAAGGATACCTTAGCTTCCCCGACTTTCAGTAGTGCAGAAGCCCATTTCCTCCCCCCACCAGTGAAAAGAAATCTATCGCTTCAAATGTAAATTGTTCATATAAAAGGAACGTACAGTCTGTTTTACAGAAGTAAATCGACCGTCAAGAGAAGACTTGGCCTCTAATTTATATTGCTTTGCACTTTGGTCTGATACTAAGAAACAGCATTCTTCGGTGAAATTTTGGGTGCCAAACACCTACCCAGAATGTCCAGGGCTTTCCTTTTCAGAAGTTAGCATTCTCCTTTTGACCGTCCAAGTCATTATGAATTGTGACTTGTATTAGGAACATGTTGGACAATGGAAACATTTCTCTGGATTGTTTTAGTAATATTTTTTGGATTATACTTCCTTTCTGTACCAATTTCTTTTAATTTAAAGAACTGTAAGCCAGGTTATATTATCTCCCAACAGGTAATATAGCTCTTTTCTTTTATTAACTGTTCTCTGTACCCGCAACCATCTCCTGATATTTGGTAGAGTAACACCCTTTACATGTGTGCTTGCCTCCTAATTTAAAATACTGTATCCGCATGTAGATATAATGTACATAACAGTTTAACCTCAAGGTTGCTCGAGTCAGGGCCCCCGTGCCTGAGACACTAATGCAGAGTGTGTTCACCCTTAGCCGTGGGCTAGGCTCAAGAACCCGCTACCAGGGTTGATGTGGATTACCTAGAACCCTTCCTGCAGTATTCATATGGTGTTCTTATTTTGTCATTGTCATTGTCATTGTGCGTGTGGTGTGTGTGTGTGTTTTAATGGGAATCTTGTTTTAAGATGTAATTTCTAAAGTTTAACACAAAATGTTTTATTCGTTGTGCAGTATATACAATAGAGAGGTACCTTAAATACTTTTGTTGTTCTTTTCCTCATCAGTACTCCTAAGTACTCGTGGTCACTTCCCATAGCATTCATTTAACTTCACCGTCACAGGTCACACTCTGTGTGTTAGTAACCCTGGGAAGGGAAGAGCGAGAAGGCCCCGCTGACTGGCTCTCCCGGCTCTGGCGTTCGTGCGTCCTGCCCTTGTCAGGTGGTAGCAGGGCCCACTTGTGTGTTGGAGCCCGGGACCCGGGTCAGGCTGGTTCAGGGGCCTGTCTTGAGTGGAAGGGTCCTCCCAGGTGGTGTGAAGCCTCAGGCTCATGATCCCATCCCTGTCATCTCTGGTGTCGCCTGCTGCCGTGGCCCCGGCAAGCTCTCCTGGCTCCCGAGCGCTCCGCAGCCCGAATGTGTGAACGGCACCATCATGCTGACGTGCGTGGAAAGGACTTTGGCATCTGGTTGGCACTCCTTTTCCTTTGTTCAATATTAGGTTTTGATTTGCCCCTTGCCATTGTTTCCAAAGATCAAGGAATGTTGCTAACATTTTAAAGGACCAATGACAACTTCCAGTAACTAAACCTCTTCCCGTGGAAGCACACTCTCCCACTGAGGGGGAGGTGCCTGGGCTCTTGCTTTGTCCTTTACATTGAGAATGGTGTGGGAATCAATGTGTGTGTCTGTGGTTGTTTATTGGGTTGGTTTGCTTTTTTGTTTTCCTTTCTCCTTTTTAAAAAATACATCCTTCCCTCCTACATGTTAGTAAATTAATTTCTGTTCTTGAAAAGTTGAGTCTCAAAGTGTTAAAAAAAAGAAATCTCCGTTCAGCGGGTGGATGTTGTAACCCTGACAGCGGTTGTGAAAGTGACTTAACTTTGACCACTCTTACCTTACAGCTTTAATATCAGATTGGTTAGGAGAGCCCAGGGGGCAGGGCAGGGAGGAGCAGGGGAGGAGGCAATTCTTCTGAACGAATGGACTTTCCGTGGTTGTTTTTGCATGTTTAATATAGAAATTCTGGTTCCTTGGGAGATCATGGCCTTTGAATATGCACACAACCTTTGAATTGTGCCTACTAAATTATAGCAGGGGACTTTGGCACCCGAGGAATTCTGACTTTCTGGGATTATAGTAGTAATTCCCAGCTGTACTCTGGACTTTATTTTGCTAACCATAATTGAGAAACTGTAAATTACTGCTATATTAATGTTTTAAAGCACTGGGATAGTCTAATTCTAACTTGTAATTAATTATGTTTGCCAATAACTGTTTGAAATAAATTTGTGTCTGAACAGCTATTGAAACTGTTAAATTGTACAGATATTATTCACGACAGCTTTGTACTGTGGAATGTGCTTAATAAAAAACAAAAAGTTTGACCTTTGTCCAATAAATTGCGAAGTAATGTCAATAAATCAAGTATGAGTATTATGCAGTACACCTGATCTGGCTTCATGCAATTGTTACTTCAGCTACTAATTCAAAGCCAATACTCTTAATAAAGTGTTGCAATACTCTGATGTTCTGTTAAGAAATTTTTCAAAAAAAACTGTTAACGTGCTGTCAGTAATTCAGTGACATACAATTAAAGTTTGTAGATTGAAAAAATCATCTGCTCTGTACAGTGAGGTTGAAGGCAAAGTACTTTTTCTGGTGTGTGAGAACTGCTATGAGATAATGCCAGTCCATGCCCTGGGGCTGGTTCAGAACTCCTCCCCAGCAAATCTGCTTTCCACAAGTGCTTAATTGCCTCGCAAGGTACTGTGAAAATGGCCCCTTAAACGTGCCAAATGGCTCGGGGCGGGAGTGGATCCTCTGCTTCTCGAAGGGGTGGGGGGGGGCCGTGTGAGAAGTGCAGCTGCAGTCCTCTCCTCACACGTCGGACGTGAAATTGTTGTCTTTCTTTTTGGCAGATTGACACATCGCTGGTTGAGGACTAGAGCAGGAGGAATACAGTTAGTATCTGCAGGATTCTGTTCAGGAGGCCTGAGTAGTAGCAGAGTTTTCCTGATAACTAGATTCCGCCAGCCCTTAGCCGAATTGGTAATGTAGACTTCTGAGATGAAATTAGAGTAATTCTATACTCTATGAGTTTAATTCTAAAATTCTGTGAGTTTTGCCCCCGCTCATTTTTCTTGTAAAAAAAAAATGTTTTAGAAATAGGTAGTATGCATACGGTTAAGAAAACCAATTTACAAGCCATAAAAGATAGTGTACAAAGTGGTTCTCCCTTTCACTCTTGACCCTCTGTCCTCCAATCCTTGTTAACCAGTTTTTTGCATATCCTCTGACGGATAGTAGTCTGTGTATGGAAGGGGGTGTGTATGTATGTGTCTATGCATATATGCCTACCTACCTGCCATACAAACATAGATACTGTCCCCACGCCCTGTAACATTAATGGTAGCATGCTGTACTGCACCTTCTCATCTAGTCTTCTTGAGATTGTATCCTATGTCAGTACATGTAATTCTACCTCATCCTTGCTGATGGCTGCCTAGTATTTGGTTATAAGGATATTCCATAAGTTATTTAGTTCCTTGAGCGTCGGGTTGAGGTGGTTTCTTGTCTATTCCTGTGATGGCTCTCCATTTTCACAGGTCTTTCTATCCCTGCCTGTGCTAAACAGAATAAACTGTTCTTGGTGATTTGGGCTAATCATTATGAACAGCAGATGTTGAACCCAAACTGTGCTGCAGGGTGGAAGAGCCTCAGGTGTCGGACTGGATCTTCACCCCTGCAGGAGGTGTCGTCTCCTGCCCTCACACGTAGGTGTTCAGTCCATAACTTCAGTCAATACAAAGCAGTCAATACTAGTTTCTCTTTTCCTTGACAGGTGAGGTGTTACTGCAAGAAATTCACAGCTGCGAAAGCACAGAGATTCTCAGATTTTGGTAGAACTCCTTGGATATACAATCAGACGAAGTGGTGCTTTGCCGCCTCAACCTGTTTGTTTTCTAGTTAACAAGGAGAAGGGAAATTAGGGAGACTGGCTGATCATCCTGTTACTAATTAGCTGTGTGGCAATACCCCCTTTTGGATCTCAGCTTTCCCATGTATAAGAGAAGGTTTCACTAGTCCAAGTCCTGGAGGGTGCGTGCTCTAGCTCTGGATCATCTGTTGCTGGAATGCAGACCCAGTGATGCCGGGTGTAGATTTTCAAGAAAAGCTGAAAATCCAGGTCATGAAGAGACCCAATTTATCAAAGTTGAGAACTGATTTTTTTTTTTTTTAAGTCAATTGCTGGAGTATCAGTTTGCTGTCTCTGAACTAAAACCATCTTAAGCTTTTCTAGCAGTGACCTGTTGAAGCATCGTATCCAAGGTTGGCGACTGAATTCCTGAAGAATGAAAGAGATTCCAGAGAAAAGGGACAAATTAAGTGATGAGCTTTGTGGCAAAGTGACCAGCACACAGTAGTCAATACATGTGGGTTAATAAAAAATGACCCAAAAAGGGAGGTGTTTGAAAAGACAAGAGGAGGAGGAGGAAGGAGCGAAGAGCTGGCAGCCACTGTCCTCAATCGCATTTAACATCGAAGGTAGCGTGCTTGTACATGCTACACGTTGCGTGCACACCAGCTGCCTGCTTTTGTGCTGGGGTTGAGTTTGCGCTAAAGCAAAGCAGGATTTAGGCCTAAGGTTGACTTGGTCTTCCAGCTGGGGAAGACTCTGGGAGCTCCAAGACCTCCAGACTCCTGCTTGTCTGTTGCACAGAGCTGGGTCCAACACCTCATAGACACTCAATCAGCATCTGTAGGATAATTGAGAACAGGGCCATCTTCAGGTGTTTACCTGCCCAAATGCACTGAAATCCTCATTCAAGTGTTGTAAAATTTTTATTGGTTGTATGAAGCCACGTGGAAGAATTGTAGTGCAGATCAGAAGACACTATTTCCTCTGTGCATGCAGGGTGACCTGGAAAGCATACTCCTATAAATGGATTTGTATTGTTCCATTGCTTTCAACTTTATGGCCACCTATTCATCCTGTCTCCAAGAATCACTTAATTGTATTACTCAGAGTAGACATGTTATTGTTGGGTTGGTCTGGGAAAACCGGGAAGTGACCACACCAAAGACTTACAATCTGTGGTGGGCCATGCCTTAGGAACAGCAGCTCAAAGCCGATGTTCTGGGGAGGTATCAGTGACTACAACTTAAGCTCCCTCCACCCTTCACCACCATTTTTGGATCCAAGGGACCATTCTGTGCTCATGGGCTGTGTTTGTTCTCCCAAATATCCCGCAGCTCTGGGGACTGGGAAGAAATGCTCTTAGAACACCACAGCCTTTGGATCTTGATGGAGACTATCCACGGGGGTCACTGGTCTACTGGATGGCAGAGAGGAAAGAGCATGCATGAACTTTGGGGCCAACAGACCTAGGTTGGTATTGGAGCTCTGCCAGCTAACTGACAGCAGGCCCTCTGGGCAAGGGCATTCCCTGCCTTGAACCTGAGCTGCTTCATCTGGGAAGTGGAGACAGTATTTTAAAATCAAGGATTTTAAAATAAGGATTTTAAAGTAAGGATCAGATGACATATTCTAAAGTGCCTAGCACAGTGCCTGGTACATAATAGGTTTTTGGTGCCAGCTCTTTTTGGTAGCTTCAACTGTGGCATTTAAACAGATGGTACAGAATTCCCAGAGCAGAGAAAAGTATAAGGGTTAGAGTTTGGGAGGGTGTGAGATGAGACAAATTTAAATGTGCACAGGCAGACTGAAGCCTACCTGGGCCTCTTGAAGGGGAAAGATGAAGAAGCATGCTGACCGTCCCCTGTGAGGACTGGTCCCGGTGAGGACTTGAGTTTGTAACCAGTAGTCTGGGCTATTCAGTGGGTGGAACAGAGGGAGATGGACCAGGTGAATCATGTTTACACCAAGTTATTTTTGTTAATTTTTTTTTTTTTATTAAGAATAACTCCGCTTTAAAAGCAGTCAGCCTATATATCCTATCTGCAGGGGATGTTTCTGGAAAATGAATGAGACCTCAACGTGCCAGTATCCTCAGCTCGTTGTAGCGTCTCCAAGTGGACAGGAGACAATATCAGGTCCTCAGTGTGCGTGTAGGTGGCAGGGCTGGGGGTGGTGGGTGACGCAGGGGAGAGAGTGATTAACACCAACTGCAACGACAGCAAGAATAGAAATGACCACCATTAGTGCGTGCCAGGACCGCTGTTAAGGACTTTACTCTAATCCTCACAATAACCCTGTGTGGTTATATTATTAACATTAAAGAAACCGAGGCTCAGGTGTGTCTCCCTAGCGAGCCCTGGGCTTGATTCCAGTCTGTCTTGACTGCCACGGCTGAGCTCTCACCACGCTGCCTAGCCTTTCCCTCTCGCCATGGGGCGAGAGTGGGCACCATGATGCCAGCAGTCTCCCCACGGAGCCAGGCCTCACGCTGTGCAGTCCCCCTGCATTAACAGACCCTCTGCACATCTCTTTTCCCTCCCACTCGTACCTGTGCAGCTGTTCTTCAGTCGTTAACAAATGTGCGTGGTGTGCCTTCAACGAGGCACGGTGGGTGGGGGAGTGCTTGGAGCTGGACGGGATGGGTGCCAGGGGCCCAGCCGAGGAGGGGGCTATATCCTGGGGGCAGTAGGCAGCCATGGCGGGGTTTGAAACTGGTAGTGTCCAGTTAGAAGGCTAGTGTTGAGATTCAGGAGAGAAAGGTTGAGGTCTGGAATAGGGCAGAACCCTGAGGGCAGTTTTGAGGGGTATTGAGACAGAAAGTACGGACCTTGGCTGGGGGGGGTGGGCACTGACAGTGGCACCCGTGTTCCCTGTGTGTGCCACAAAGTGCCGCTCTAATGGAAAGGAGACATGGTCCCTGCTCTCAGGAAACTTACATTCCCCAAGAAGAAATTGACAACACACAGTGAAAACTACCTGCTCATATATGCATGAGTTCACAAGATAAATTCAGACCCTGATAAGTGCTCTGAAGAGATCACACAGGGCAGTGGGGGGCAGAGGCCTGGGAGACATTTGAGCCACGACCTCAACAATAAGCAGGAGCCCACCATGCAGTGTTCCAGGCTAGTGGGGGCAGAGATGCAAAGGCCTTGAGGTGGGAAACCCCTGCACGCCCTGCACCAAACTAGCCGGCGGGGCGCTTGGTCCCCCAGATAAGGGAAGGAGCAGTCAGGCTGAGGGGGTGGGAGGGCGTTTGGACTCGGACATTGCAGGTGCCTGGGAGATATTCAAGTGGTGCGGACTCGGGCTGTGGAGAAGAGAGAGGCCTGCCACGGAGTCCGGAAGCACATGGCACTTAGGAGAGGGCACAGGAGGACAAGCCAGCAACCACGGCGGAGAAGAAGCCACCGGAAAGGTAGGGGCGTGATAACCAGCAGGCTTGGCAGGGCCCGGAGGACGTGCCCAGAACTTGGAAAACCTTCTTCTCCAAACACTGCGTCCGTCCGAGCTGCCCAGGCCTCCCAGGGAACAATGCCTGTCCACTAATCACGCCACAGGACACCTAATCCTGTTTCCTGCTCCGTCCAAGACAGGGCCGCGCTCTCCCGACGGCAAGGGCTTGGGTGGCCAGAGCCAGCGGGCGCAGGGGAGCAGACTCTCGCTCCGGCCCGGGCTCTCGGGGCCTTGGGAGTGTTCCCCGTGGCCCATCTGCACAAACAGACGGGGGCCAGGTCTGCACCTCAGGAATGAGGAGATAAAAGGGACCATCGGGGCTTTTTCCACCAAAGGAGAAAGCATTTTATAGAACGGGCTGCGAGTTTTTGTTTCAGGAAATTTCATCATGTCTCCAAGAAGGGGAGGGGAGAAAAAGAGAGAGGGAGAGGGAGAGAGAGGGAGGGAGAGAGAGAAGTTAATTGGCCTCAGATTTTCTCACTCCCTTTTCATGTTGGTAACAGGAGGCAGCCCAGGTCAGCCTCAGGTCAGCGACGTTTGGGCTCTTTAGTGCCCCTCTGTGAATACCTCATTTCTGTAATAGTTTTTCCTTTAAAAACAGCTCTGCCTTCTTTGGCAGATGGTGACATTCCATTAGCATATGGAATATTTTTCAAAACACATCCGAAAGCGTGTCTCTTACGGAGGAGACTGGGCAAAAGCAAACGAATGTTTGAAAAGTATGTTGGGAGCAGCTCAACATTGAACAGAAGGCTCCTACTCCACCCGCCCCGCACCCTACACCTCCCCACCGTGACTCCTGGATTGTTACTGTAACCAAAAAGGGGAGGGGGTTTTCCTCCAAAGCTTAGCCTGTTGGCTTTATTATGACCATCACAGTACACAGAGGGTAGCTAGAGAGAGCCTGAACCCAGAGGATAAAGAGCACATTCTTGGCCTGGAATGGACACTGGCGAGCCTTTGTAGATGTGGCATTAGGGGTCGTGAAGGATGCTTCTTGTTCGCTGAGCACCTATTGTGTGCCGCATGCTGTGTGTGACATACATTATTGTCTTTCCTGCTGAGTTTCAGCTACCACACAGCGGGCAGGGAGAGCTCTTGAACACATAAGTCAGATCATGTCCCTGCCCTGTCCAGGACTCTCCAATGGCTGTCCACTGTGCTTAGTTCAGGTTCAAACTCCTTGTTTACGGTCAGCAGTGATCAAGCCCCTGCCGGCCTCTCCAACATCAGCTTCCCTCTGTCACTCCCACTGGAACTACATGGCTTTCTTTCCGGTCTTGATTTCTGCCCCGGGACCTTTGCACATGCTGTTCGCTCTGCCTAGCAGGCATTTCTCCAGCTTCTTCATATGGCTGTTTGCTCGCCATTCAGGTCTCAGCTCAAATACCCTCTTCTCTGAGAAGCCTCCCCTGACCAGGTCGTCTAAACTATCCCATGTCACTCTCTGTCACATCCTGTATTCTATTTACTGTACAGTCCTTACCATTTTATTACTTTATTTGTTCACTCGTATTTATTCAAGACTTATTTTTTGAAGGCCTACCACGTGCTAGGTACTGAGCTAGGCAGTGATAAAACAAACCTCCCCATGCCCTGGAGCCTACAGGATGAGATGGGAAGGCAGATGATGAACAAACTGTGTATTTCCTGACTTCCCTGACCCGAAACGTAACCTTTCTGAGGCCCGCCGAGAACCTGGTTTGTCTTCTTCAGAGGCCATTTCGGGGTGTGGTCATCAGAGAGCTCAGGGACTCATAGTTCAATGAAGGACTGAACCCTCTTTTATAAACCATGGCATTCAGGCACAGAACAGGATGTGGCTTTCAAGATCACTCTGCTAATAAAACAGCAGATCAAGGATGTGACTCCAGTTCTGTCTGATCCTGAACTGGCTCTCCACAAGGCCTGCCCAGCCCGAGGCCTCTTGCCAGGTGCCTTGCCCACTGCTTCCTTCTTCCAGCCCACCTCTAGCTCCTCCACCCTCCGCCCATCCAAGCCCACCTATCCAAGACTGTTTCCTCAGCATCTCGCTCTCTATGGGGCTACTCGCTCTCTGCCCCACTGTGTGCCATGTCCTTCAGCTCTCTGAGCCCTCGTTTCCTTGTCCAAATGAGAATTTGAACCACAGTACATCTGCTAAAGCTCTTGAGAGTCTATTACCCTGATTTCTGATCAAGCAACCTGTAAATTGTGCTCCAGCAAAGGTTACAAAGAAGTTTTGATTTCTGCATCCCCAGCTGAAGAGTAATGTCAAGGTCCAACATAGTTTCAGCACTATTATTCTCAGACTATTATTTCTACTCTGCTCACTCTATTGACCCAAGGATGGAAGCCCAATTCAAACTGGTTTCCTCACGGAAGGGCATTTACTGGCTCATATACACATAAGCCCAGGGATGGGGTAGCTTCAGGCATGGCCTCAAACGATGTCATCTCCTCTTGGGACTCTCCCTACCTGCCCAGCTCTCCTCTCTCATGGTCTCCTTGGAAGACAGGCTCTCTCCTCGCAAGGTGGCCAGGTAGCTCCAAGCAACCCCAGGAGCACATCCTAGCCTCTTAGTGTCTCTGATGGAGCAAAATCCCTCTTCCTGGCGGGCCCAAAGAGTCCTGGCATTCATCTCCTTGGCTCAGATTCGGTCATGTGCCCACCCTGAAACCCCTCACTGTGGTCAGAGAAATAAGATGCTCTGATCGGCCAGGACTGGATCACGTAGCCACCCTGGAGCCAGGGGCTGGGGTCCACCCCACACAAACCACATGGACTGAGATGGAAAGGGAGGCAGATGCCCAAAGGAAGATCAGGGTGCTGAGGTCCAAAAAGAAAGGGGAACGGAGGCTGGACAGAGAAAATCCAGTGTCCAGTGCTCCTGCCACCTGGCCTGACTTTCTGCCACGGGAAATGACTAATTTTGCACATTCTTCGAGGCTCAGCTCAGATATAACCTCCTTCCCGATCCACTGAGCGGGAGCTAAATCCTCCATGCCTGGACTGCTCTCTTGCCTTGTCACTTTCTCCTGGGTGTTGTAGCTATTAATGTAAACGTTTGAGGATTAGGGGGTGGAGAGGGTAAAAGAGTCCACCTTGGAGTTAGAAGGTTTGGGTTCAAATCTCCTGTCTGCTCTTTATTGGTCGGATGATCGAAGACCAGATGCTTCTTTCTAAGCCCTCCTCCTTCTCGGGCCTGCTCTGAGCATTCAGTGAGATGAACCAGCCCAGTCTGGGTTCAGAGGGCTTTCGATTTCCTTCACAGCGGAATCCATCCTTGGTCATCGCTATGATCCCAGTCCTGATTGCGGGTACTGATAAATGTGTGTTGAATGAACAAACCTGTGGATTCCAGAACTGTCAGGGTACAATAGGGTCTCCCCTTTTGCAGCCCTTGGATTCCAAAGTGAGCACTTCAGGTGAAAAACCATAGCGTCAGAGACTCTTAAAAACCCTTAAAATGTGAATTCAGTGCAGGACACAGTGTGTGCGCTGTACGACCCAGTGCAGTAACTCTGACATCCGGCTAGAGTCTGATTCTGCTCTTAAAATAACTTTCGGGAGGTGAGAGGGTAAAAGGCAAAGAGAAAATAGTAAATTCTGAATTTAAATTGCCTGCAAGGTTCACTCCATTCTGGCTTAATATGCAGCCATATCCCATAACTTTAATACGTGTCGAGAGACTTGTTTGTTACGGAGAGAACAAATGGGGTCACACATGTAAGGGCACCGAGGACAGTGTGTAGCACGAAGTGTGGGTTCAGTGAGTGTGATGGGATTGAACCAAGTCTTGCTCGGTGGTCTGACATACACGCGACCCCCTGGGTTGCTGCAGTGGAGGTCCGGCCGGCTGCCTGTATCTCCCGCTGGCTCTCACACTCCTGCCCCAAGACATTGGTCACTGACGCTTAGGTCCTAAAGCCTGGGACGAAATTCAAGTGGATTGTGATATAGTTCTGCTGTCACTGCTCCTTCCAGAATGCTGTTGCTGGGAGCAGAATTCAGGCAAGTGAAGTCGACCCCAGCCCCTTTTCCCTGCATCTTGTTTGGCATTACTTCATTTTCAAGACAAGTATATGAATTTGACCATCTCCTTCCCCTGCAAAAAGCCACCCAAGCTTCAAATCAGGAGCACTGTGGCGTTATTATTCTAGGCACGAGGTTTTGTATTGTGTTTTTGCAGTGCCTTCCGTGTGGTTTCTGGGACAGCCATGGCAAGCCCCTGGGTGTGACATTAGCTGTAATATGTCATGACTGCAGAATCTGTGAAGTCTCAACGGTCCCAGACTCCAAAGGTACCTTGGGAGGCGAAGGGGCTTCCTGCTGAGGGCTGGTCCCAGCCAGCATTTGGACTGACTGTCACTATCAAGGTCCCAGTTCTCCTAACTGAAGGCTCTAAAACGGCGCCTTTCTTTGGGTGACGTCAGCCTGAGGCTGACACTGGCTCCTCGGAGAACAGCAGACTCCTGGGCTCCCTGTGCCGCCCCACTGATTAGGAGCCAGGACTCTGGGTCAACAGCCTGGAGACTGGCTCCTGGATCTGCATGTGAGTCTCTGAGGTCAGGATTTGGGGCAGGCTCTTTGCTGTCTGATCCCTTCAGAGCAGGAGCTCACGCATCTTCATTCCATCGCTGCAGTGTCAGCTTGTTACTTGTGCATCTTTTTCTTCTGCCACCAACTTGCTGACTCACTCCATATTTTTCCTATTTAAATCTTAGAAGCACAGAGCCCATCAACTCAATTACTTGAAATTACTGGGCAGGGTTTTTTGTTCTGGCCTCCTCATAGGTCACCAACCAGCCAATGGATGGGCTGCCCTTGAGTCAGGTGCCCATCTTTTGTCCAATCCGTGGCCACCCCTTGATCAAGCACAGCCTAAAGTTATTTCCCTCTACAGCGGCCTTGGGTGGGGTGGTTTCCTTTAGGAAGGCACTTAGCTGTGCCTGACACCACCATTCACGGGTCAGGGCACTGTTCCTCCGACCCCCTGTGCCTGCCCAGCTCCTTGTTAAACTTTGAGAGGTCAATGTAACTGATATGTAGGAATTGCATGCTCCTGAAATTACTCGAAGATTTTAAGATTCAAGGGGCCAATCCCTCCGTTCTCCCTCACATGAGAAGGCTCTCCAGGAAGGCTGGCATTCACAGGGCAATATCATCTCTTCCATGGCAGTTTCTCCAAATCCTACCCATCACTGCAGTATCTAGTGGAGTCTGATGGAGACTCCACTAGAGTCTGGTGGAGATTTTCTCTCAATCCCACTGTCTAGCCCAGTGCCTGACAGTCGGTCAGCCCTCAAGAGCCTCTTTTGGAGTAACCATAAAAATGTCGGGATGCTCAAATGAAACTAGGATGAGCCATACTGAGAAGTTTAAGGCACAGTTCTCTGGCCAAAGGACCTTGGTCTACTTCCACCATTACTTGGTTTCCCCAGTCCTGCTTTTATGTCTCATTAATATTTCATTTTGTCTGTAGTTCCCTTGAAATGTTTCCCAGTGGGTGTCCTGTGGGGCAGTAGTTCTATGAAATATTAAATAAGTATTATAAGTGAAAAAGGATTCTGTGATCATGTGAATTTGGGAAATACCAAGTTCAAGAAAGTTAAACAGGTTTTTTTAAACGGTAGGACTTATCAGAGCCTTCAGCCCACAAGGTAATAGAGGCTTTCATGTTTCCCACACTTGTTTGATTTTGATATCTTTTTTTTTTTAATCCTATGATTATCTCACAGGACTAGAGCAACACACTGAGAAATATTCCTCTAGATAGAAAGGGAATGCTATCTTTCCTCTTTATTGGATATGTGGGATTTATATAATTTGCTTATTTGTTTGATCATTACTGCCGGATGTGGGAAGCCATGCAGGTGTCACTGGATGAAACTGTCTGTCTTCGGAGAGGTTGCCTGCTCATCCTGTTGGTCCAGTAGTTATGAGGTGTGGTTGTTATGGTAATGGGAGGGGATGATGCATAACCTGTGTGTAAACTCTGGGCAGCTTCTTTGAATTGGGTTTGAGTCAATTGGGTTTGAGTCCAAGAGGACATCACGAAGTAATAAAGTTCCCTAACAGCCTGGTTTTTGTCTTCAAGTATGTTGTACTTTAAGACCCCAGGGAAGCTCTGGGTGTAGAGGAGAGCTGGTGGGAGTCAAATACTGGATGACATATTACTTCTTCTGGATTTCTCAACCTCAGCACTGTTGACGTTTGGAGGGGATCATACTTGGTTGGGGGAGGGGCTATCTCGTGCATTGTAGGATGTTTGTCGGCACCCCTGGCCTCTACCCCCTAGATGCCAGCAGCACTTCCTCCCCTTTGCCCCACTGTGACAACCAGAAATCTCTCCAGACATGCCTAATGTCCTCTGGGGGTCAAACCCGTCCCGGTTGAGAACAATTACTTTAAGAAAAGCTTGACCAAAGGCTTTCAGAGTATATTACCATCCTCTCAGGAGAAGGAATATAGTGCTATCACACTCAGAGCATGATCTGAGAGCTTATAAGAACTGCCAACTGATTAAACTCCCTTTTGGGCATTTTTCTTAACTCATCTTTAAAGCTCATGTATCTGTTGAGGTTCTTGGCTGCAAGTTACAGAAGGCCCCATTCAAAATGTTCTAAGAGCAAAAAAGGGAAATTATTTTTGGCTCATGTAATGGAATAGCCCAGCATAGTGTGAGCCTCAGGCACAGCTGGATCCAGGTGCTTAAGCAATGTTATCAAGGATCAAGAATTTTTCCAGCTCTTTGCTCTGATTCCCTCGATTTTGGCTCCGTTCTTAGTTAGGCTCTTCCCATGTGGTGGTGAGATAGCTGCCAGCAGCTCCGGCCTACTCCTCACTACAACAGATCTGGTGGTAAAGGGAGAGCTTCTCTGCTCTCATAGTTTGAATGAAAGCCTGGATCTCATTCCCATTGGCCCAGGAGACTATGCTACTCTCATTAGCTACGCCTGATTCACACCCCTGTCCCTCGAGCCAGGGGTGGAGCCAACACCAATTGAACTATTCAGTTGGGAATGGGGAGGGGATGGTTCCCCATAGGAAAACTAAGACAGTTACCTGAAAAGATGTCAGTGGATGCTGGTCAGGCAAGCACCTCAATTGCCCCATTAATAATACAAACTGTAACAACAATAACCAATAATGGCAGCCCCCATTTGTGGTACCTGAGCTCTGCACCAGACGCTGCATTGAATTATTCCTAATCCCCACCGGTATCCTGAGAGGCAGGTATTATCATCCCATCTTACAGATGGGTAAGTGGAGTCTCAGAGGGAGAAGAAATGACACAGCCAAAATCACACAGCTGGGCAGCGACCGAGCCACAGACCTGGGGCATCACTTTGCCCCCTGCAGGGCACCCTCCCTAACCACCTTTTGCCCTACAACAATCCAGAAGTTTCACAAGATCTCTTTGATGATGTTCTGGAAGGAGGTAGAGGAATAGTGGAGGGCCACCACCTTTCAGGTCACTGCCCAACCTGGTCAAAATTCTCTTGTCAATTTGATGCCAGTTTGTGACAATAATCTCCTAAGGGTCATTCCTGACACAGCAAGACAGGAAATTGTTGATTGGCATTTTCAGACTTGGCCCTGTTTCGCCTGCTTGATCTGTTTTCTCGGCCTCCTTCTTGGCCCATTCCTGCTGTTCTATCTTTATCCTTCTGGGTGCATTATTAATAATAGCTAAAATTTCTAGAGGGCTTACCATGTGCTGGGCATTGTGCCAAGGAATCTCCATGACGTAATTTCATATAATTTTCTCAAATATCATATTAGTAGATGCTACTATTATACCCATTTTACAGATGAGTTAACTGAGACTTGGAAAGGCTAGATGGCTTGCCCAAGGTCACCCCAAAGCAGATGGGAGAACTGGGGTTTGAACCCAGACAGATTCCATTGCATTTACCATGACACAAAACTTCAGAAATTGCAAACCCTTGGCCTGTGAGTCAAATTTGGCTTACAGATATATTTTGTTTGGCCCACATAGTACTTAGAGAAAAAAAACACTTGAATTAGTTGCCAATGTTTTAAAATTGAGAACCTGCACATTAAAAAACAAAATTCATTCTTTCCTACTTCTCTTGCAAAAAATCAGAAGATTGGCAACCCCGGGCCTGTATTCCTGCCTGATAGAGATTGGCTGGGGCTGATAGCTCAGTCCCAGCTGTCCCCAGCACCACAGTCCGCATCGCTCCCAATTGCCTTCCTGAGACTGAGGCTGAGCATCAGTTGTCATGCCTCATCCTGTGTGTCTGTTGTTTTCTTTATGCTCTTCGTGCTTTACCTGCATGGCCTTGGAGGGCATTTGAGCTCGCAGCCCCAGCTCCCCATCAAGGTGCCCATCCCAGCTTCTGACCACAGTGGTCTTGCGGGGGCTGGTAGTCCTTCTCCACGGATTTAGTGGTAAGCTCTCTCGCTGGTGAAGGTCTGACTTAGGCACTAGAAGAGTTGGAAAGAGCCCCACTTTTCCTTTCCTCCTGTGCCTCAATCATTGCCCCCCCATCTTTGTTTTATTGACCCTCTGGGGCCTCTTTCTTGGCAATGCTTGCCTTGGGTCCATGACTGTATTTTCTCAGCTCCCTTCAGAGCCCCCAACCGTTTTCTTCCTAATCCTCCTCTGGAGAACCATCGCTTGGATTATCATGAAACCTGAGAGCACAAGCATGAGGCGCAACTCTTTACAACCAATAGACCATTTCGTTTCAGCCCAGTTCTATTTGCTTAAACTCTTTGCTGGCAGGACCCTGGCTCAGGGGTAGAGTTCCATGGCGTTCTCAGGCAGATGTGCTGGCTTGTTGCAGGGGCCACACTAAGAGCCAGGACAGGAGAGCCGGTGGCTGGAACCCAGGCTGTGTGGGTAGAGAGTACCTCACAGGTATGCTCAGGGAGCAGAGGGATGTGGGATGAAAACCACAGCTCACGGTACTTTTGTACCTGGGACTTACAGGCCCCAATTCATGCATGAGAACACTGAGGCTCAGAGAGGTAGAGGCACTTGTCCAACGTCACAGAGCTAGTTAAGATGGGAAGAGAAAAGAAATATTTTATACTGCAGCATTAGGGTATGCCAAATTTCAGGCAGGTAGGTGATGATGAGAGCAACTGACAGGCACAGTGGAGGCCTGAAAGATCTTCTGGAGTGCAGGCGCCGTACCTGTCCAGGTGTCACCTGGCTTCTGTTGCAGCATGCCCGCCTCCCCAGGAATCACAGAAGGGTTAAGCATGAGGACGTCGGCATCTGCATAGACTGAGTCCTACCACTGACTGGCTGAGTGACCTTAGGTGAGTCATGTAACCTCCACGAGCCTCAGTTTCCTCATCTGCAAAATGGGAGGAAGGGGAAGAGCAGTTCATAGGAATTTTGTGAGGAATAAATGAGACAATGCAGTCAAGTATTACATACTTTACTTCCATTACAGAGCATGGTATGTAATACTTGCTGAATAAACGTTAACTTTTTCTGTTTCATCATGAAGCCTCAGCACGAGGCCTTGCACACAGCGGGGCCTCAGTGAATCCCATCCAGAGTCCTTCTTGGGACTCTCTCTCTTTATGTTGGGCTCTGGCCCCTCAGTTTCCTACCTGTGCCATTCAGGGAACCTCACGCGCCCTCTCAGGGCTCCAGCATCCTTGTTTGTAAAGTGGGTGGGGAGGGGGCATGATACTTCCTTTGCAGGTTTGTTGGGGGGTTAGAGAGTGCGATTATGAGCGCTGAGAATTTGTCTCCTGCCCAGGCCGGGCTAACGTGTGAGGGGTTACAATCACAGACACGTTCCCAGGAGATCCAGATGAACTGGACGAGTGCCCCAGCACATGCAGACCTGTGACACGGATGGGGTTCTCCACAAGCAGGAACTCATTTCATGGAGAGGGAAGGGGACAGAGAGGCAGGCAACCTCTCCTGAGGGCCTCCTATTTCCACATGCTTTGCCTTCGTCAATAGTATTCCTGTCTCAGTCACAGACTCGGGCATGCAAAAATGCAACTTTGTTTCTAGAACACAGGCTGACGACTCTGGTTTCGAGCTCCCCTGTGTGCCTCGCAGCCCTTCACTAGTCATTTCCGGCCTTGCCTCACTCCAGTTCAGGGACTCCAGCCCTGTGGATTGGGTTTCCAGTTCAGTCCTGTTCAGGTGTGATAGTCCCCCCCTTCCCAGCTTCCTTTTTCCCTCTCGATGGGATGGTGGTCAGGGGTCTGTCTCTCCCCTGCCTCCCATCCACTTCTCTCCAGCCTGGCTCCCTTGGTCTGGGTGACTGTTCCACCAAACCGTGGCCTAGGCCTCTGGAGCCCTGTGGGATCTCAGTCATACCCCCCGGACATGCCTAGAGGGCTGCTGGAGCCTGCTCAGGAAATATGGGGACTTGAAGCTCTCCTCCGCGCCCCCGGGTGGGGACCTGTCTGCCTTCCCATATTCCAGGAATGCTGTTGCCTGTGCACCCACAATAAGATCCCACACTGGCAACAACCTTTGGGTTTGGAAACAACCATGAACCTGTTTTGCAGAACTAAGTGCTCAAGGAGATGGTTACTTGCTTCAGGTCATTCAGTCGGGAATTCGGCATTTGAACCCAGGGCTGTCTGATTCCAAAGCTTGCCCTGCTAGTTTGTAGTACAGCCTTGAACCTATAGTTAACAAGAAACCTGAGTTCTGATAGTAGGAGAACCCTGTTTGCTTAACACTTTACAATAAGGGCTCTGGGAGTCCCTCCTTTTTCATGGAGGAGACAGAAGTCCAGAGAGGGGAAGTGACTTACCCAAGGTCACACAGCTTAAGAGGTAGAATCAAGATTCGACCTCAGCTTTGCAGTGCTCAATTCACTGCTCCCGATTGTCCCAGCCCTGGAAGACCTCCTGGCCAGGGAAGCCATGGCCCGAGTCTGAGGATGACGTGGATGTCCACTGGATGTCATTATTTCTCTACCAAAAGTGAGCTAGGCCTTCTCCTTGGCAGGAAAATAGGATTTTCCCCCTTCCTTGGGCAAGAAACTTGCACGTGGGATGCTCAGGTGTGGACTCTTTCCTTTTGGCTCAAAGATAGGACGTAGGACTTCCCTGGTGGTGCAGTGGTTAAGAACCCGCCTGCCAATGCAGGGGACACGGGTTCAAGCCCTGGTCCGGGAAGATCCCACATGCCACGGAGCAACTAAGCCTGTGCGCCACAACTCCTGAGCCCACGTGCCACAACTACTGAAGCCCACGTACCTAGAGCCCGTGCTCCACAACAAGAGAAGCCACCGCAATGAGAAGCCCGTGCACCACAATGAAGAGTAGCCCCTGCTTGCCACAGCTAGAGAAAGCCCATGTGCAGCAACGAAGACCCGACGCAGCCAAAAAAAAAAAACCAAAACAAAAAGACAGGAGGGGAAGCTGGCTTCTTGTTTTTCTAGGGTAGGGAGAGTCTGTGCACAAGCTGAATCCCCCTCCCTCCTGGACACCTGTGACCACCGAGGCCCATCTTCATCCCCTGCAGCCCCTCCCCATGGCCTCGGCCCTCAGTTAACTCTCCCTTCCCCTGATCTCTAAAATAACTATTCTTCCAAAACATTCACTCCGCATGGGAACAGGCTGCCATCTCTGTCCACGGGCTTCACCTCAGTGCGGAGCCATATTCACTGGGCAGGGACACTCTGCCCAGTCCTGTGCTGCCCGGTGCTGAGGGCACAGAAGCAACAGGAAATGCTCCTGGCCCACGACGGAGGCTGTCACCAGCGGGACTATTTTAACTCCTTGAGGTTGGGGCTATGCATTGAGATTACAGAGAAAGGGGGCGTAGGCCTTTCTGGGGGGATCGTGAAGGCAGAGAGGATGTAGGCAAGGGTGGTCTCAGCAGAGGCACAGCCTGTCCAGGCGAGAGGGTGTGTGTGTGGGGAAGCGTTGTGTGTTTGGGCCATGAAGTGAAAGACAGGCAGGGGTGGGAGATGGCAGGGGCTGTCACAGAGCAGAGTTTCCTCGAAGAAGAGGCCTGGGGTCCCTGCCATCACCCACACCACCTTAAGATACCACCTCCCCCAACACACACACCAGGCAGAGCGGAGAAGCCAGCGCTCAGCGTCAGACACACCTGGCCCCTTGTCCTTTGATTCAACTATTAGCAAATAACCCTGGGAAAGTCAATTGACCTCTCTAGGCTTTTGTGTTCTCGTGTGCAAAACGAGAACCACCCACGAGACGGCGGGATCATAGATATGGGAAGTGCTTTGGGAAAAAAGTCAAAAAGGGCTATGCCAGTGTTTGTCAAATGAATGTTATGATAACAGTTATCAAAATAATCTTCATTAAACATTCCAAGATTGAAGCCCAAATGACCAGAGGACATGCAGGGAATGAGGGGAAGATCCAAATTAAGCAATGAGGGATAAATTTGGCAATAACCAACTGTTATGGGATCAATTGTGTCTCCCTCAAACTCATATATTGAAGCCCTAACCCCCAGTACCTCAGAATTGGACTGCATTTGGAGATAGGGCCTTTAAAGAGGCAATTAAGTTAGAATGGGGTCGTTAGGGCAGGACCTCATCCAATAGGACTGAAGTCCTTATAAGAAAAGGAAATTTGTACACACAGAAAGACACCAGGGATGTGAGGACACAGAGGGTAGACCATGTGAAGACAGAGGAAGAAGATGGCCATCTGCAAGCCAAGAAGAGAGGCCTCAGAAGAAAGCAAACTTGCAGCACCTTGATCTTGGGCTTCCAGCCTCCAGAACTGCAAGAAAATACATTTCTGTTGTTTAAGTCGCCTAGTCTGTGCTACTTTGTTTTGGCAGCCCTAGCAAACCAATATACCACTGAAACCTCATTTTATAAGAGGGAAGGAAAGGAATTTATTCCTTTGTTCAACAAAGCTTTATCGGATGCCTCCCACATGTTAGGCCTGCCTCTAGAAGCCTGGGGAAGTGTAGTGAACAAGACAGGCAGACAGCAGCCAGGCAACCAAGCAGAGAGTGGGTCCAGTGCTTTCTCATCTAGTCTCCCCCGTCATCTTTACATCAATCCAGCAAGGAAACAGGGGCTTAGAGAGGTAAAAATGACTTTCCAAGAATGCATAGCAAATAAATGCTAGAGCCCAAGATGAAAGCCAAAATCATTTTATTCCAAAGCAAGCTTTCTTTTCATGACTGCCTGTGGTCTCCCCAGGACTGAATTTTCCTATGTTGTGTATATACCTGTTGCATTAATTAGGATGTATTTGGCTGCAAGTGAGAGGATAATGAGCTAACAGTAGTATAAGCAATAAAGACATCTTATACTAGATGTCTTCAGGGAGACAGTTGGTCCCGGGTGGGTTCAATGATTCCAAGTTAACATCAAGGACTCTCTCTCTTTATGTTGCCATCTTCCATGTATTTCCTTTAAGAGTCCAGCCTTATTACCTCGTAGTCCTAAGATGGCTGCCACAGCTCAAAGCATCATGTCTTCACACATGGTATTCAAGGCTGAAAATAGGGGCTTTCCATTTATTAAGGAGGAAAGAACTTTCCCAGAGGCCTTAGCAGACATCTCTTTGACCAGCACTGGGTCACAGGCTCAGACTTAGCTACAGGGGATGGGAAAATAAGCCTCTAATATAGGGGAATGGAGGTGTCCTAGCTTTCTTAGATCAATCACGTATCCCCTAGGGCCTGGCACACCCTACCAAGACAGGGGTTCTGTTAGCAAAGACCAAGTGGGAGGCTGGCTACTGGGGCACAGGGGGCCCCCTGGGTGTGTGGGCTACCCCTGGTCCCATCTTTTGTCCAAATGATTACGTTCCGGAGGTGAGGGAGGAAGTCCCATGCAGCCCTTAGAGTAACACTGCTGTCGTGCTGTTACTGATGGGTGGATGGAGGTGATAACCCAGGGAGCAGGCGTCCTCAGTGCTGCAGGAGGGAGTGATCCGGAAGCCTTGGGCAGCAGGGAGTGTGCCATGCCCTCCCTGTGGCCTGGGCCCAGCCGAGGGCAGGCACAGCATGCCAGCTCAGCAGGTGTTTGTTCTGAGAGTGAAAGAACCAACGTGGGGACAATGAAGCTGCAGTCACAAGGATCACCCACCCTGTCACCCAGTGTCCTTTAAACCTGCAGTGCCCCAAGACATTCCTTCTGCAGCCTGGTTCCAGTAAAAATGTTGTCTCTGCCGAGGTTTGAACATGCTTTCTGTTGTTGGAAAATGAAAACTATGCAACCCGATGTGTTTCTCTTTCTGCCTGAGCTGCCAGAAGCCGGAGCCAAATGTGTCGCCCAAGTGCTGGGGGCCTTGCTCCCTGGTTTCGCAAGCACTGCTTTGGCTTCCTCCAGGGGGCGCTGTTCAAGTTCGCCTGCCTGGGTCGGAACCTTTGGGCCCCTCCAGGCAGCCCCACGCATAGGGGGCACATCGGAAAGAAACTCAAGGGCTGGGTTAACTCGCCGGCGGGGTCACAAAGACATCCAACCTGCTCAGGTGTCTTCTGAGGCTCTGCCCCCTCTCATCTTAGAAGAGACCAGTAGGTGAGAGGAATAGGTTCCATGTGAGCTGAAACCAAACATTCTGGCTATCTTAACGACCACTGAATCACCAAATCCACCGTATTTTTCCACTTTCAAGTTGTTTCTGGGCTGCTGTGGAGACACGCCCTTCCTGGGTTTAATGGCTTTGCTGTCAGGCGGTGGGGAGGAGGCGGTGTTTACTTTTCGCAGGGAAAATAGTCGTTAGCCGTGGGATGGGTGGACCTGATTAGTAATCGGGTGACTTATCCGATGAACGTTCTTTGGGTTTTCCTGGTGGTTTGCCCTTGAACTTGGGCTGAATGAAGTAGGAGGAGGGGGTGGGAGGAAAGTGGCTTGGGGGAGAGGGGTAGGGTTGCCTCAGAGGTGAGAGCCGTTGCAGGCCAGGTGGGGTTTGCACAGATTGCAGATCGAGGGAGGATGCTGTCCCACTCGCTGTGGGAGACTCTTGCTCCGTGTGCAGGCACTTGCTTGCTCACTCACTCATTCCTGCATTCAGGGTTTTGAAGTTCCAAGCACCTTTTCTGTGCTGGGGAACCAGCACACCTACAGAACCCCAGGGGTCCAATGTGATAAACAGACATTCCCTCCTTCAGAGGGGAACCCAGGCTCCGTAGGGGAAATGGACAGGTCATTCCCAGTAGGGATGTGTTCAAACAACAGGAGGTAATAAGAGAGAAAGCTTCTTAGGCATTCTCCGTGTACCAGACACTGTTCCAAGTGCTTTCATGTCTTAACTCATTCATTTCTGTCAGCAATCCTAGGAGCTAGGTCCTGGGAAAATGGAGGCACAGAAATGTAAGTAACTTACCCCAAGGTCACACAGCAAACAGATTTGCACCTAAGCGGTCTGTCTAGCCTTTTACCGTCATGCTATCCAGCTCTGCTTTGGAAATGAGATGGGTCTGTTCAAAAGGGAAGGATTCCCAGAGAGAGTGATTTTTTTTTTAAGATTTTCAAATTTATTAGTATATATTTCAGTACAATTTAAAAAATTTTTCTGTCTTTTGTTTTGTGCGCTCTCATTACAGATGTTTCCCCACTTTTTCCCTTGATTAAGCCAGCGAGTTTGCTTTTTTTTTTTTTAAACATCTTTATTGGAGTATAATTGCTTTATGTTGTTGTGTTAGTTGCTGCTGTATAACAAAGTGCATCAGCTATATGTATACATATATCCCCATATCCCCTCCCTATTGCGTCTCCCTCCCACCCTCCCTATCCCACCCCTCTAGGTGGTCACTGATCTCCCTGTGCTATGCGGCTGCTTCCCACTAGCTATCTATTTTACATTTGGTAGTGTATATATGTCCATGACACTCTCTCACTTCATCCCAGCTTACCCTTCCCCCTCCCCGTGTCCTCAAGTCCATTCTCTACATCTGCATCTTTATTCCTGTCCTGCCCCTAGGTTCTTCAAAAACATTTTTTTATTTTAGATTCCATATACATGTGTTAGCACACGGTATTTGTTTTTCTCTTTCTGACTTACTTCACTCTGTATGACAGACTCTAGGTCCATCCACCTCACTACAAATAACTCAATTTCGTTTCTTTTTATGGCTGAGTAATATTCCATTGTATATATGTGCCACATCTTCTTTATCCATTCATCTGTTGATGAACACTTAGGTTGCTTCCATGTCCTGGCTATTGTAAATAGAGCTGCAATGAACATTGGGGTGCATGTGTCTTTTTGAGTTATGGTTTTCTCAGGGTATATGCCCAGTAGTGGGATTGCTGGGTCATATGGTAGTTCTATTTTTAGTTTTTTAAGGAACCTCCATAGTGTTCTCCATAGTGGCTGTATCAATTTACATTCCCACCAACAGTGCAAGAGGGTTCCCTTTTCTCCAAACCCTCTCTGGCATTTATTGTTTGTAGATTTTTTGATGATGGCCATTCTGACCGGTGTGAGGTGATATCGCATTGTAGTTCTGATTTGCATTTCTCTAATGATTAGTGATGTTGAGCATCCTTTCATGTGTTTGTTGGCAATCTGTATATCCTCTTTGGAGAAATGTCTATTTAGGTCTTCTGCCCATTTTTGGATTGGGTTGTTTGTTTTTTTGATATTGAGCTGCATGTATATTTTGGAGATTAATCCTTTGGCAATTGCTTCGTTTGCAAATATTTGAGAGAGTGATTTTTTAATCTGGATCTTGAGGATGGAGTGAGAACGTTTCTGAGGTAGAGGAAGTGGTGACCCAAGGCCTCCAACGTTGAGGGTGCCTGCTAAGTGCTGTGGTGCATCCTGAGAGGTACATCCCCGAGGCGGGAAATGGAAAAGGCGGGCAGGGACAGATAATGACACTTTATTGAAGGAGGGGGGTGAGATGGTCTGATCTGAAATGAAGAAAGCTCTCGGGCAGCTCAGTGGGGGTTGAATTGTGGGTGGAGGTAGATTAGAGCCAGGGAGAGCAGGCACCTGCTGTTTCAGCCTCCTGCCATTGCACTTTTCTCCCCTTTGCCCTGATCTTCCCCAGGGGAGTACTCCCCCTGACCCCCTTGCTCTCGGGCCACATGGTTTGGCTGACTGTATGTAGACTTGAGGGGTGGGCACAAGATTCAAGTCTGGCCAATCAGCCTCTTCCATCTTCCTGGCCGCAGGGATTGGCTCAGGAGTGTACATGTGATGTGACCCAAGTCAGGCCAGTGAGATTCAGTTCTGGGGTTTTTTTGATTGTTTGTTTTGTTTTTTAAAACCTGCTAGAGAAAAGAGACTCTTTCAGGTTGCGGAGCCGGGTAGGTAAACCCGGAACTGCAGAGGCCGTGCCGTCACTATGTGAGAAGATTCTGCCTGAGAATGAAGCTGTATTAGTTTGCTAGTGCTACCATAACGAAGTACCACAGACTGGGTGGCTTACATAACAGAAATTTATTTCCTCACAGTTCTGGAAGCTGGAAGTCCAAGATCAAGGTATCATCAGGGTTGGTTTTTTCTGAGGCTTCTCTCGTTGGCTTGCAGATGGGCATCTTCTTTCAGTGTCTTCACATGGTCTTTTCTTAGTGCATATCTGTATTCTAATCTCTTCTTATAAGGACACCAGTTGTACTGGGTTAGGGCCCATCATGTGACCTCATTTTACCTTAATTATCTCTTTAAAGACGCTTTCACAAAATACAGTCACATTCTGAGGTACTGGGGGGTTAGGACTTCAACAAATGAATTTGGTGCGGGGCGGGGGGGGGCACAATTTAGCTCATAACAGAAGTCAATACAAAAAAAAACATACAGAGAGAGAGACTGAGTCCTACTTTGTTTGAGCTCCTGGATCCAGCTGCACTGATACTATCCTGGACTCTTGAGTTTCATGAACCAATAAATACCTAACCCCTATTCCCCTCCTTTTTTTCCCTTAAACTTGTTGAGTTGGTTTTCTGTTACTTAACAGCTAAAATTCCTGAACAATACATAGGGGGATCAGTTAGTAACTATTAAGATTAATTAAATTACAACTTGCAAGGAGAGTGCTTATATTTGCACCTAGGTCTGTTCCATTCCAATAGCTAGAGGCAGCAAATACAGAAGTAGAATGAGGTGAGTTGGCACCAGTCTCTTCTTACTTAGGCAGGAATTCCCACCTTGCCTCCGAAGCCATGCAGGACAGAGGTGGAGAACGCTCCTTTACCACCAATGTTCCTAGTTTGTAGAGTAGGCTGGGGTGCTGGCAGTTAAAAACAAAAGTGTAGTTTGGGTTTAAAAAGGCTTTCAAGAAGGGGAAAGATCATTTTGAAAATCCTTGGCTTGGGCTGTGAAGAATGAGCTCGGCTGTCACTTAGTAGGATGCTCAGACAGGAACTCGAACGAGCAGCAGTTTACAGACGGGAGTCGCCAAACACACGTGGCACTGGGTTTGGTTTCCTGAACCCTCATGTGGGGAGCTGAGCAAGGAGGGGCCATGGCTAAGGCAGTCCCCATCAGCCATCCAAAAACGAGCAGAAAGGAGTAGAAATGAGGTGAGGACCAGTTCAGCATCTAGTTCCTTTTGACCTTGAAGTGGATGCCCTGACTTTTCCATGGTTTCTATCTCTGCCATTCTCATTACAGCTGAGTCGAGCATGGGGTCTCTTTCAATGAAAGAGGGTTTTTGAGGTGCCTGCCATGTCCCAGTCCTTGGCCTCCTCCAGGGATGCTCAGAGGTGATCTTTCTGGCAACAAGATTAAGGCACCATGGCCTTGTGGATTCATAAACACCAACATTTACTTGGAACTCTGGGCCTGACCAATCTGGTGGCTTGTGGTGAGTGACTTATCCTGACTCAGCCTCTTTTATCCTCATCATTGGCAAAATGGTGCCAGGTAATCTCTACTGTACAGCCTTCTCATGAAGCTTGAGTGAAACCAAGTAGTAATAAAGGGAGGGGCTCTGGAGTCTGGGTTTGACTCTTAGTTTGATTAATTACTAAGCTGAGTGATCTTGGGCAAGTCACTTACCCTCTCTGAGCCTCAGTTTCCTAATCTGTAAAATGGGCATAACAGTAGTACTTACCTCATGGGGTGAATGTGAACACTGACTGAGATAAAGCATGTGAACGTCATGAGGGCAGGGTTTTTTTTCATTTTATTTTATTTTGATCCCCACTGCAGTTCCTGGGATATAAGATCACTAAATAAATGAGAGCAATGATTATCGTTATCAGGATTCATGGTTGTCCGGCATTGGTTGAGACTTTTCTGTGTGGCATCCTACAGGGACTGTCTGTGGACTTGTGGTCCAGGTGGGGAAGACAAGTGCATCACAGCTGGCACGATTAATTAACTCTACCTCCTGGGATGGGTTAAGGTTCCGATTCTGTAAGAGTGGGCCTGAGCAGAGACTAGGGGATGTCTGGCACTGTTTAAGCACCTCACTTGCATCATTTCACTGCATCCTTACTGCAGCCCATAAGCTAGATTCATTTATTACCCCCATTTTACAGATGAGAAAGCTGAGGCTCAGAGAGGAACAGTGATAGATCATATTCAGAGAGTGGTACAGCCAGGGCTCAAACCAGAATTTGTACCGCTCCAAACCCCTTGTTTTTAAACAGGGGGATGCAGGGAAGAAAGGGCTGAAGGAGAGGTGGAGGGACAGAGTCAGTGGGTGGAGGGCAGGTCCCAGGCGGCTGTGGTGGGGCAACCAGGAATAAGCCCAGCAGTGAGCCGTAAGGGCAAGGTCCCCTCCCTTTTGGTGGGTACTGTGCCCTGCCAAATTCTTTAGCAAGTGGCCTGATGGACCAGCTCTCAGCTGAAGGAGGACCCGAGGGGCTCTTTACTGGCAGAGGATGGAGCGCAGAAACAGTCCTGCCCCTGCCAGCACCGGCCTTCAGAGGCTAAGAAGATGCAGCTGGCATTGGGATGGCAGCACCCCACTGCACTAAAATCCACTCCATAAATGACCCCTTTCCTTGTGAACCCACAAACAGCAGAGAAGTAGGTGGGCGGGGCCAGCCAGAAGCCTTTCTGCATCCTGGCCTGGTTCTCCAAGTCAAGGGCAGTGGAGTGGCCTCCCGGGCATCAGAAAAGGCGAGCCCTTTCTGAGGGGCTGGGATCAGATAGGCTGGGGTCCTGGCCCCTGTCCCTAGGCTGGGACTGCCCAGAGACAGATTGAGAGAAGAGACTTTTTTTTTAAAACTCAGGAGATACATTTAGGAAAACTACAGTTAAAAACACATTATCAGAAAAGGAATTTCTTGGATGATTATCAGACAGCTCTGAGAATCAGGAGGAAGGTGGAAGGATGAGCCTCAAGCCGGAAGGAGGAGACTGAGGCAGGGACAAGACCTCGCCCAGTGGTGGTTCCTTTCACCTAACGCTGCTGGCACCATTGCAATGGCACATTTGCCGTCACCAATGGCACTGCCAGCTCTGGGTCTTCCTATTCCCTCCTGGACTCTTAACCCCACTGGAGCCATGGTGAGCCATCTCTTACTCTGTGCCTTTGGGTCATTCCTTCCAGGCAGTGTTGGGGAAAAATCACGGGATGCCCAGTTACGTATGAATTTTAGATAATAAAATTTTTTTAGCAGACCTTTATCTGAGGTTCAAATGTAACTGGGCATCCTGTATTTTTACTTGCTAACTCTGGTCAACCCACCCAGAGGACTGTGCTCTGCTTTAGGTTGGTGGGAGGGGACATCTGCCCCTTCCACTTCTGTGGTGACAATGACAATCTTGGGGTATTGGACTGATCACATTATTGAATGTAGAATAGCCAAAAAAGCAAATATCAACTGCAGCTTCTCAAAACCTCTCTTTTTTTAAAAAGTCACCGGCCTGAATTGTTTTCAAAGCTGCCTTCACCCAGAGAAGACCTGGGTGGTAGGAATGACTCCCATGGTCATTCCTTTTCTGTGCCCACTTTTCATAACACAAAAGATGCCTCGTCTCCATCCTCCACCCGCTAGGTCATCCTGGAAGCAGAGAACGCAAGGATCTTTCTGGAAGGGCCCCGAAGTCCTTACCAATGAGTCCCCATGGCTCCAGAGCAGGTGAAGGAAGGAACTGAGCTGAAATGGAAATAATCTATGGGGTTGACTGTCTAGACGGGGCTCTGGCTGGGGAGGAAACAGGCAGAAGCAGGCTTTGGCCAAAGCTGAAACTCAAGCCATCACCACCGGTCCTTCTCAAGCCATCCTCAGACTGGGCTGTCTGGGCCGTCGCCAGAATTGGCCTGGGGCTGTTGCTTGCTCTAGTTTCAAAGGATTCGTGCTTCCACTGAAGGAAAAGCTTGAACTATCACAGTGAGAAAGTTAATGAAAGGTAAGGAACATTGGATGCTTCCTTCTTTTTCTTATCTGTTTGTTTGGGGGAGGACTGTGAGAGAAAATGAATAGCTATAAAGCTTTGGCCTGAGATCAAGTTTAGAAAGAAAGGCATCTACTAATTGAAAACATCATTTCGGGGGCCTTTAAATCAGGGGAAACAGGTGCAGGTTTGTGGTTTTAGAGAGACTATTTCTTTTGGAAAAAAGAAGGAAAAGTGCCCCAGATAGGGTCCATCCAAGGCCAGCAGACCTTTACTTTTCAGCCCTTAATTACTTAGAAGGTGAATGAAAAGATTAACTGAAAAGTTAAAAGAAAAATCAACTCTCAGCCTTCTAGGTAACGCTCCAAATCCTTCTCTCTCTCTTTCTTCCTTTCCAAGGCTGAACAGAGGGCAAGTGTATCTCAGCCATTTTGATAACATTCTCTTACAGTACTGTCCATTCCTGAATAGATTCTCACACCTCATCCACTTTTATTCTTAATCCTGTGAAGAAAAGCCTGGACCTCCCTTCTCTTTTCATACAAGCTCAACAGAGCTGGGATTTCTCCTTGACCATTTCAGTGGCATATTTTCCAGTGTTTTCTCTGGTTGTGAAGGGGCAAATATTTCAAGGTCAAAAAGTCTTGGAAGAAGAGAGTAATATTTCTGTGTCACTGTGTGTTGGCTTCTTGGGTATGTCGTGTATCTTTGCATCCGCACAATAAAAGAGGTGGGGAGGTTGCTTTCTTTTTTAAACCTCTTTTGATGGTTGAGGAAATGGAGGCTCAGAGAGGAGAATTGACATGCCCGAGGTGGCCCAGCGACGAAGCAGCAGAGTTGAACTTGAAAGCCAGGTCCATCTGACTGTCAAACCCTTGCAGCTTCTGTCATGGTGCATTGCCTCCCACCTTCATAAGCGCAGGGTGGCAAATCAGGCTAACGGCTATGAAAATACCCAGAAGCTTTTGCCTTTGAAATAACTCACAACATCTTCCTGTCTTAGAGAACTGTTCAACAGGTTTATTTACAGTCAAATGGATGTTTTTGCCATGTTTTTAGGAGAGATTCTGGGTTTCATGCTACTGACCAACAAAGGCAGTCCTCAAGAAACTAATATCATGTATCAGTTATCTGCTGCTACGTAACAAATTACCGCCAAACTCAATGTCTTGAAATCACAGCATTTACTACCACCCCACAGTTTCTGCAGGTCAGGAGTCTGGGTGTGGCTTAGCTGAGTCCTCTGGCTCAGGGTCCCTCACAGGCTGCAGTCAAGGTGTCACCCAGGGCTGTAGTCATCAGAAGGGACGACTGGGGAAGGATCGGCTTCCAAGCTCACTGACATGGTTGTTGGCAGCTTTCAGTTCCCTACGGGATGTTGGCCTCAGTTTCTCAATGGCTGAGAGCTGAAGGGCGCCCTCAGTCCTTGCCATGTGGGCCCCTCCAGCATGGCTGCTTCCTTCATCAAGGTGTACAAACCGAGAAGGCAATAGGAGTATGTCAGCAAGATGGAAACCACAGTCTTTTACAACCTAATCACGGAAGTGATATCCCATCACTTTTGCTGTAATCTTTGCATCAAGTGGGTCACTAGGTTCAACACACACTCAAGAGGAGGAGATTACACCAGGGGGTGAATACCAGGAGGTGGGGTATTCCGGGAGCTGCCGTGTCAGCAGCTTCCTATCACATTTAAGGAAAGTGGAGATGGTGGTCATAATAATAATAATAATAATGATAGCTGCTATTTACTGGATGCTTTTGCTGTGCCAGGCACTGGGCTAAATCCCTTCTGTGCATTGTCTCATTTAATAGCCATGCTGCTCTGTGAGCCAGGAAGGTTCATTAACTTCCCTGAGTTCCTGCAGCAAAGACATGAGAACCTGATTCTGGTGGTTCCCACTCCAGAGACCCTTCCTTTACATAATGTAGACCCTTGACCTGAACCCACTGAGCTGCTGGGGCCAAAACAAGCCCCTGCTGAGATAAGAATTGGGAAAATGAAGCTGAACTCACTACTCTTTAGAAAATTGCAAGGGGACACATCAGAAGCCATTTCTTACCCATCAGATTAGAAAAAAAAAAAAATTCAAGTTGTTGAGAGTGTAGGGAATTCTCATGCACTGCTGAGAGACTATAAATTTGTACTGCCACTTCGGAGGGAAATTTGGCAGGATCTATTAAAATTTTAAAAGGACATAAAAATAAAAAATGTGCATAGCCTATGACCCAGCAATTACACTTCTGAGTATCTACCCTAGAGAAATACTTGCACATGTGCACGAAGAGCCTTGGACAAGAATTCTCATTCCAGTGTTATTTCTAAGAATAAGAGATAAATAGTGAAATTGGAAATGGTCTCAATGTCCATCAATAAAAAAAAATGGCTAAATAAATTGCAGAGCATCCATACTATGGAAAATCATGAAGCAGGTAAAGAGAATGAGGTAGATCTATACGTATGGCATGGAAATACCTCTAAGACATATTGTTGAATGAGAAAGTCATGTTGCACAGTGATACCCTCAATATGATACCATATATGAAACCCCAACAATATTATATATCATATACACTCTCTTTTATACACACACACATATATTGGATGTATACAAATATAAATATATTCAAATGTGTGGGGGTGGTCTGGCAGGGGACAATACCAACCTGATAACAGGAGAGGAGGGGAGGGTAAGAGGAAAAAGTTGAGGGGTGGTCAAAGGACACTTCAACTTTGTATGTAATATTTTTGAGTTTTTTTAAAGAAAAAGTTTAATTGCCTTACTTATGTCAGCTGAGCCTACCTCTTTTAAAAAAGCATTACTGGAAGCCTCCCTAATGATTTCCCTTACATTGTATTGGCCATTGTATTGGGTCACATGGCCACCCGTAGCTGCAAAGGAGTCTGGAAAGGTGAATAGTTTTCAGCTGGGCTGGTAGAGGGAAGTGAGGAAGAAGAGAATTGTCAGTGGCTGTTGGGAGCCAATTAAAAATGTCTGCTGTAGTTCATCCTTTTATTTACCCAACCTCCACACATGCCTTTCTTTCTGGATATATACTCAATGTATCACCCAAAGTCAATTACTGCATCCACCTCCAAGTCCAGGAATCTGAGTGATGATGTGCAGCCCACTCATCTGGTCCAGATGTGAGAGGATGATGCCTATCTATTATCTCAGTTACATCTGAGACAGTTATTGGGATGGGTGTCTTTTCTGGGGGCTGCACAGCTTTAGTGGCTTATTTCTTCCTGGTGAGAGTTTGACCCCCAAAGATTATTTTCAGGGTTTAACAGTCACAGGCTATCATAGGCCAGGCTCAGATTGATTTGAAAATATACATCCCTCAAAAATGTAATAGAGATTCAGTCTTTGATTTCGGGGACTTCCATGTGTAAGTAACCACAACAAAGATTTCATCTAGAGGTAGCATGGAAGCCTAAATAGTCCCATCTCTTACCCACTCTTTCTCTGTGCTCGGCCCAACCCTCTCGTCCTTGGTTTATTGGGTGATTCTTTGGAGCAATTAAAAATAGTAACCTTGGGTGGAGAAACACCTCCTTTCATTGGATCTTTGCATGTTGGTTGACGCTCCTCGTTTATTTGACAATTTATTTATTTATCTTTATTTATTTATTTTTGGCTGTGGTGGGTCTTCGTTGCTGTGTGCGGGCTTTCTCTGGTTGCGGCGAGCAGGGGCTACTCATCATTGTGGCGCGCGGGCTTCTCATTGCGGTGGCTTCTCTTGTTGCGGAGCACGGGCTGTAGCGTGAGCTTCAGTAGTTGTGGCACGTGGGCTCAGTAGCTGTGGCGCACAGGCTTAGCTGCTCCACGGCATGTGGGATCTTCCTGGACCAGGGCTCGAACCCGTGTCCCCTGCATTGGCAGGCGGATTCTTAACCACTGCGCCACCAGGGAAGTCCCTTGACAGAGAACTCTTAAGGGGAGGTTCTAAACAATAAACTGAGGCACTGATCTAATTTCCTGCTAATGCTGTAGCTTCATTGCTGTTACTTGGGCTTTTTCCATTTATGTAGCTTCAAATTATGGAATTCTCTGTCAATTGAGAAAGTGGGCTGCAGTCAGATACAGTAGTGCCTCTCTCAGGAAAGCTATATCCCTTTCACCTGCTTGCAGACTGGCTAGCTCTTGTCTGAGATCATCTCTCTCTTTTAGAATTTTATTAAAAATGGCAAGAAGTAGTCAGCATGGACTAATACTCTGGAATTTTCCTATCATTTTTTCTGACTCTGTAACCTCAATTGGCATGAAGTCTTATGGTAGAGCAGACAGTTTGACCAAATGTTTGCCACTGCATAAAAAGTCATCTGCTTCAGCCGTTAATGATCAGGTCCTTCTTCTCCTAAGTTTTAAGTTCTGTTACTGTCGTTACCCCACTCGTGGTACCAATACTTTTTTAAAAAACAGGGAGGAATTTCAGATGTGTGCAACAGAAATCAAATCCAGCTTATTAAGCAGAAAAGGAGATTAATGAAAGGGTATTGGGTAATTTAGAATTGTCGCAAGGGCTGAAGAATCAGGGTCAAGGCTAAGTTTCCAGAAATAATGTCCCCCAAAACGTTGGGGGATCAATATGATGAGAAAACCGTTGCCACTGTGATGACCAAGCAGTGAACGCTATAGCTTTCATGACTGTCAGGAAATCAACTTCAGTGCAACTAATACTTCTGTCAACACTGGTGCTCGTCCAGTGCCAGTAATGTGACTTTTCCACAACCCTTGCAACCAGAGGCCTCTGCTGCTACCTTCACCAGAAACGTGTGTTTTGAGCAATGACTCCTTGCCCACCTTGGCTACTTTATATTCAAAATCTGCATAAATACATTGTATTGGTGGCACCCAGAATACAGGCCTGTGGCTACGTGGAAAGAGGCTAGAGAAGCAAAATTTCTGAATTCTCCTGTGGGAAGAATTCATAAGGATGAAGAGTCTATAAACATACTGTGATTTATAATAAGAAATATGTTTTTGGTCTTCCTCCCTATTTCTGGCACAGAGCTCCTAAAACCCTTGGAATTTCCTAAGTGATAAACAAGAAAGGTGTCTTCTGTTATGCTAATGAGTGACTTTTGGAAAGGCCCTAGGTCAACTAAGCATGGGGACCACTTGCCCAGGGGAACTTACTATGAGATTAAACGGTTGGAACTTTCCCACCCTCTGACCTCCAAGGAATGGAGAGGGGCTGAAGATCTAGTTCGATCACCAATTAGCCAACAATTCAATCAAACCTGTGTAATTTAATCGAATGCCTATATAATGAAGCCTCCATAAGACCCCTAAAGGATGAGTTTGGAGAGCTTCTGGGTCGGTGAACTTGTGGAGATGCTGAGAGAGTGGTGCACTCCGAGAGGGTGTGGAAGGACAGTGCCCTTCCCACATACACACCTTGTTCTATGCGTCTCTTCCATCTGACTGTTCCTGAGTTATATCTTTTTATAATAAACTGGTAAATGCAAGTAAATATTTCTCTGAGTTCTGTGAACCACTCTAGACAATCAGTGGAACTTGAGGAGGGGGTCATGGGAACCCCTGATCTATAGCCAGTTAATTAGAAGCACAGGTGACAACCTGGACTTGAGAATGACATCTGAAGTGGCGCAGTTTTGTAGGACTGAGCCCTTCACCTGTGGGATCTAATGCTCTCACCGGGTAGATGGTGTCAGGATTGAATTGAGTTAATTGCTTGGTGGGGTGGAAGAAACACACATACATATCAAGGATGCTGACAAGTCACTGGGCGTCCAGACAACATGACAGTGTTCATGCACAGGTTCAGCATGGTGTCCCCAAGAGCTCCAGGATCTTCCTTTATGGTGGCAAGATGGCTGAGCAGCTCTAAAGTCACACCCTTTCAAATTCAAGCCCAATGGGAAAAAGTAAAGGTTTTTTTTTTTTTTTCTCACGAAACTTTTGAGGTTCACTTTGGTCGGACAGGCTAGGTCAAGTGCCCATCTCCGAACTAGTTTCAGTGGCCAAAAGCATGGCCTGCTTTGATGGACCAGGAATGCTTCATGTGTTTTTCCACATCTGAAACAGAGATTCTCATCCAGACCTCACGGCCTGAGGAAGGAGGCGGGAACCACAAATAAATATTGGGAAACGGGGAATAGTTTCTTAAAAACGAACAAACCAAAAAGAGTTCCTATCTTCCATCCTATATGTAGAGTAGAGCATACATCTTTTGTCTGTTGTTTGTGTACTTAAATCAGTATGAAGTCATGGGTTCCATCTTGTTCAATAGGCAATAATCTGTTACTATCATTATTTATTTTGATGTTCAAATTGTCCCAGATTTGGCCAATGAGAGCTCCTTCAAGCTGCATTTTATATCCTTTTGATGTGTTGCCATCTTTCTCTGAGCAATTTCTCATTTTCTCTGGTAAAGGATATTCCAGGCGTGTCTCATACTTTTCCTGGCCCAGACTTGGAATCAGTAATCGTTGGTTCTGGGATTTGATTTTACCTTACTTTCAAGCTAATAAGAGCCTGTTACTCTTTCATGGATGCTGGCAGAATACATGAGACTCCTGAGTCAGAGACAAAGGACTTTATTACTCATGACACAGGAAGAAACATGAGCATCAGCATACTTAAATCAGTTTTCCTGCCCCCAAGTCCAGTTGAAGCAACGTGAAATGGCCCAGATGGATGCATGGCAGTGCATTTGCATTACAGCTGAAGACCACTGAGCTTGGGAAATCCACTGCTTTTATAGCAAGTACTAAGCAAGCCTTCTCTTCATCCTGGAGGGAGACATTATTCATTCTGAAAATTGCTCACCGCAAACACAACTCTGAGACAGGCCCAGAAAGGAGTGGTCAGATCCTTCCATTCTTAGCACAGCAAGTAAGAATATCCAGGAATGCTTAGGCCTATAGCAAATTACCTCTTCTAACAGCCATTTCTCCACAGACCCCTGGTTCCGTTTAATGGAAAGTGGTGTTTAGAAACCAAGATCTGCTTGCTAGGTGTGCTCATTGCCTTGAGCTATTTTTGCTCATAGATGCTCTCAGAAGACAGAGTTGGGAATACAGACACACACACTCTTATGCTTAATTATCTATCTATTCTGCCTCTCTATCTATCTATCTATCTATCTATCTATCTATCTATCTATCTATCTATCTATCTATCTATCTATCTCTCTCTCTATCTACCTTTCTTTCTCCATAAATTCACACTGATATCTCCAATCCAATACCACACATCGATTCTAGTTTTCTGTCTTTCCATATTTATAATACTCTTCTCTGGTAATGAGAAAACTAAAATATATTTACTTATTTGCTTAACGCTCCTGCAACCTCATCACTGCCACTGCTACCCACCCTCAATCATGTGTGTGACCTCCTGATCACTTGGGCTCTAGCCTGCTGTGCTGGGGTGTATCTCCCTCCCCCTGCAACTCTGGTCATGCTCCAACGCTCCGTACTGGCCCACTGCACCTGCCACTGCTCATGAGGACTCTCTCCTCCACTCACCTGGGCTCTGAACTCCACTCCAGGCTGCCCCCACTCCTCACCTGCCTGATGAGACACCTGTGCCAGGCCACCCTCCTACATGGACACTCAGGCTTCAACATGCTGGGCCCGGCCACCCCTGCCACTGCCACCACTCTGTGTAGACACACCCCTTACCTCGCTCAGGCTCTGGAACTCCCCACTCTCACCTTCTGAAGACGCCTACCTTGTTCAGCTGCACCTAATGGCTTCTAGACAGAGTTTATCAGGGAGGGAAGAAAAGGGGAGAGGACCAAATGACCATTTGTAATGGCTGCAAAACACTACAGTATCTAGTTTGCTTAACCACCTCCCCATAGTATTAAGTAGAGGCCATTTGTATTTTTTTCTAAATACCATCCCAGGAATCGAACTATGAACATAAATCTTTGTGCATCTCTCTCTGCACCTCCCTGATGATTTTATTAGGACAGATTCCTAGAAGGGGAATGATTCCTGGGTCAGAGGGGAGGACCATTTATGCAGCTCCTGGTCTTTATAGCACAGCTTCAGTGTTCATCTTACAATCCATACAGCCTTGAATAAATAAACAAGCATAACTCTTTCCCAGAGACTGCCTAATATTTTCTACAGATGATAGTTGTTTCACTGCTTGATGACATCATCTTTTTTACACCAAGATTGATGTGGGAAATTCTGTATAAATACCCTACATCAACAAGGCGTTGTGTCACCAGGTCTCTTAAAGATGGGCAGCTCGCTGCAGTGCGGCTGGCTTAGCCTGTGTGGGACAGGCACCCGTGATTTATAAGGTCCAAACATGAAGTCTTCAGGAAAGTTGGTGAAGTACTTTATAGGTCACCTGTATTTTTCCTACCATAGATGTTTTGACTCATGGGTTTCCTTTATGTCACTCTGTCCATAGTCTAGGTATTATTAAAATGGAATAAAGAGGTTATTGTAGCAGAAGCTGAGTAGCACACAGGAGGGAGTTTGTGATTCTAAATGAGAGAAGAAAGAAATAACAGGCAAGGGAATTAATTAAGATAAACATTGGCAGCCAGGTAACCAGTTATTCATTGCATGAGGACCACTGGCCTAGCTTTTTGCTGGGAGCTGTTGGGAAGTTCATTTGTTCATTCATTCAATAAACATTGACCAGTCCCCGACTCCATCCAGGCCCTGTCCTAGGTGCTGGGGACCCAAGAGAAAAAAGACTTTGTCCCTACTCTTAAGTGACTCGCAGTCTAGAAAAGGAGAAGCCAAATCAATAGTCTAATATCTGCTGGAGCTTCTTTTTTTCTTGTGTCTTTTTCTGTGGTTGACTTCTAGTTTCACGCCATTGTGTTCAGAAAAGATGCTTGAAATAATTTTTATACTCTTAAATTTGTTGAGGCTTGTTTTGTGCCCTAGTATGTGGTCAATCCTAGAGCATGTTCCATGTGCACTTGTCTGCTAGAGCTTCTAACCCAGCTTGGGGAAGGTTCTGTGAAGGTTTTGAGCAGAGTTCTTGGGGTAGAAAAAACGTATCTGTTAGGTGGCTGAGATGGGCAAAGTTTTCCCAGGCAGAGGAACCTGCATAAACCAAAGCTCATAATCCTGTCAGCTTATCAGCAAGGATTTAGTGTGTATGTTCTACAGGTCCAGCACTGCTCCAGAGACTGAGTAGGGAGTGAATTTCATACTCCAGATTTTAGCTGGGAAGGTTGTGAGAGGACCATCAGTATAAGATTATTAAATGACTTGTGCATCTAGGGTAAATTCCAAATGTCCTCCCTAAGCACACAAGGCTGAATCAGTTAGCAATTGCCATGTAACAAATAACCACAAACACGCAGTGGCATACCACAGTAAGCATTTATTGGTCTTGCTCATGCATCTGTGGGTGGGCTAGGATGTGGCTGATGTTGGCTGGGCCCAACTGGGCTTGACTCCAGGCTGTGTGTTGAGTCCCAGGTCTGCCCCATATGTCTCAGCCTCCTTGGATCAGCGATTGTTTAGAGCACGTTCTCGTCATGGTGACAGGCCAGAGTACAAGGGGACAGTCCTAATCTTGGAAGCACATGTCTCACCTTTGCTCTCTTCATGTCTGCTAGCATCCACAGGTCAAAGCAAGTCTCATGGTTAAACCCAAAGTGAAGGGATGGGAATGCACATTCTGAGGGCTATGGCAAAAGTGGGGTTTAAAGTATATCCTCTGTAATCTGGCCCCTGCAGACCTCCCCTGTCTCATCTCTTTCTTCCTCTCTCTGGCACCTCTGCTGCAGCCACCCAAGACCACTTGAGTCTCCTGCACCTGCCTTGATTTTTCACCCTCTGTGTCTGTACACGTGCTGTTCTGTGAGCCTAGAATGCTCTTCACTGCCTCGTCCACCTGGTCAACCCCATCACATCATTTCTGAATAAGCAAGGCTTGGCTCCCAGGGTCGGGGATTTTCTTATTTGTCTTTCTTTTCCTCTCCATCCTTGTGGGTGGTAAGGGGACTTCGGGGCCCCTCTTGGTGCCTGGTTGTCTCTCATGGTTGCTGCCTTTCTCTCCCGCCCCCCATCTTCCCCTCTCTTTCTTGCACTTATTCTCAGCATGCATTGGTATGATGATTTTAAGATTAAGATTTGGAGTAGAGATCGGTGGCCTTACTTTGACCTTGAACTTTGTCTAGGGTGCTCTGCCTTTTATAGGGGTCACCTGAGGTGCTGTTTCTGAAATTATTCCTTGGTTTCTCTTCTGTTCTTGCTCCTTGGGTTCCCTCAGGGGGAGGGTGGTGATGGTGGTGGTAAAAGGCAGGATCCAAGCATTCCTGGGTCCCCCACGGTGATACTGTCAAATAGTTCCCAGTTCACCACTCCCTCAACTTCAGGCCTGGGGCAGGCTGCCCAGAGTAGCTGTCAACAGTTTTGGGTGAATGAATGAGTGAGTGAGTGAATGGCTGGATGCATTTTCTTGAGACAGCTTTCTGCTCATTGTCAGGGCCTTGGTTGAGCCTAGCAGCTGGGCTTCCAAAGGCAGGAGGTTGGAGCAGCAAAGAGAAGACCCAGGCCTGCACATCTTAGTCAGCTTTTAGAGGTGCTTCCAGCAGCGGCCGCAGAAGGCAGTTCCGAGGGGCAGGCGTGTTTGTAAGTGGACCCAGCTTTGGAGTATGGTCTTAGCTTTAAGCATCCTGTTTGGAGAGGCTCTAGAAAGTTATGGAGCTCTGGGGAACCAGCCTGGGGCCACTCACAATCCACTTAGTGCAAGTGTTGTCTTTAGGGGCCTCTAATCCCCTTTATAAAGAGCTTTTAAACAAAATGGAGCCTGGATACAGTTAACATGAATGTTGAGCAGGTCAAGCATTTCCAGCCACTAAGGATAATAAGAAGAGAGAGTTTGCAAATGTAACAGTCAACCCAGTGCCCCAATTGGCAGCATCTTTGTTGGTCCAAATTGTGGCTTGTTTTTGCAATTTAATAGAGAAGAAAACTGAGGCTGGGAGAGGCAAAGTGATCTCCCCAAGGTGACACAGCTAGGATGTGGCAGAGGCAGGCTAGTTCTGGTTAGTCAAGTGACAGTGCTGTGTGTAGGCGGTGCCACTGTGACATAGAAGGTTCTAGGGGTTGGCTCAGAGCCACGGGAGAAGTAAATCGCAGGGACATGGTCTGAGGACTGAAGTCACACACAATCAGGAAACTGAGCTTTTGAAGGCAGAGGCTGGAAGGCTTCGGTATTTACATTAGGATGTGGGGCAGGGTCAAAGACCAAGGTCAAGGCTGCAATAATATTGGGTATCAGAGACCCACTTTAAGGTGGTGCCAGGGTTATATGTGTGAGCTTAAAATAGAAGAGGGGGATCCAGAGCCTGGCCTGTTCAGCATTCTCCAGCCACAGGCACCCCCTTTCTGTTGCAATTACAATGCCCTCTGAGACGGCTCCATGGACAAAAGTGCTCCTTGGTAAAAATTTGGAAACCAGTGATTTCAGGGAGTTGGGCAACCATGGGCTTTTTCCACTAAGACATTAGTCAGTCAAGGAGCCACGTCTACACTGGAGAGAGACGATCTGGTCAGATTTGCTCATCTGTCTTCAGGAGGATGGAGACCGGGGACGCGGTGGAAGAATCAGAGCTGAGGCCTGTCTGGGGTAGGCAAAGCTTTTGATGGTGTCCTGCACATTTGCTGCCATTGGCTTCCCAGCATCCACTCCCTCTTTATCTTGCTTTCACCAATTTTCAGTAGGGTGCTGTCCCCACATAGCTCTTGTACCTCAAGGGAAAGCAGGCCCAAGTCCTAGCTCCCGGAGGTGGACCCTAGCTGGCCTTGGCAAGTGCTCACAGCTCACTACCCTGGCCTTCGTGATTGGCAAGTGTCCCAGGGAAGCATTTGCTGGGGACTTCTGAGAAGGAAACCTTTCCCCACCTTTCTTTGTTCTTTCACAGAAGCTCTCTTGAAGGAGCTCTCTTTTCTCACTGGACTAGGATGTCCTTGCCGCTGCTGGCAGCCGTCTTGTGACCAAGAGGGGAGGCAGCCTTGGGCAGAAGGCAGAGGGAAGAGATGGAAAGAAACAAACTTCTTGGATTCTCCACTGAGCTGCTAACTAAGCTTTGCTGAAACCTATCCTGCCTCTGGACTTCTCAGTTGCAGGGGCCAATACAGTCCCTTAATTCATTAGTTTTGTATTACTTGAGGACGAGCTGTTCCTAAGTGATTTAGAGAGCTACCGCCTCCGCCGCATTCTTCTCCTTGGAAGCATTTCCAGGCCATCTTGCAGATGCAGCCGCTGAGTTATACCCCTGCACCAGGCTCAGGGGACAACACGCTGGGGAGGTCATGGATCCCTGCTTGGCTGCCCAGGACCAGCCTCTCCATCCCTCCTTTGTCACGCTCTCCTGCTATGGTCCATATATTAGACTCACACAGCAAGCACAGATGATGGCAAAATCTCAGAAACTGGGGTGGGAGAAGACACCTTTTAATCTTTTTCTTTCTAATAAAATGTCATCTTGGTTTCTTTTCTTGAGACCTCTCTACCTGTTTTGGGTGAGGTCAACCATAAGACAGAAGCCCCAGGGGCTGTAAGAATTGAATATTCAACTGAAGCTTGGACACGATGCTCTCTCTGGTCCTTTCCAACTCTGACAAGCTCTGATTCTGTGAAAGCTGATCCAATTATGGTAAAGCGACTCCAAGACCATCCACTGCATGCCAGGCACCTCACAGCTGCACTCTCCTTTGATCCATGTGAGAAGTCAGTTAATATTCCCACTTTACAGATGCGGAAACCAAGGCTCTGAGAGGCTGTAGCTCAAGACCACACAGAGGCAGAGCTAGGATTTGAATTTGGCTCCTTCTGACACCAAAGTCTCTGTACTTTCCATGATACCACATGGGGTGCCCTTGCTTTGGGGCACTTTACTCTATAAAGATGGTTACCCTACTTTGGAAAAGGTCAGATGGAGTGACACACTGCAACCCAATGGGAATTTTTTTTGGAGCAGTTGTTCCATGTTTTTATTTATTTTTTTCTTTTCATGAACTCACTCAGTTCAGCCAAGGGTGCTTCAAGAGACCAGTTTTCAGCCTCTGTCCCCACTAAAACCTGGAAGAACGTGGGCCGGCGCCAGTAAGCTTGCTGGATAATTTTGGAAGCAGCAGAGCTCCGTCGGAGTTGGCCTGTCTCTAGCTCACTGTGTACAAGCTGAGGGATGTTTGTTGTTTCAGTGGCCACCGAGCAGAACGCAGGGAGTGGGTGCAGAGCGCTCGGGGGCCAAACATTCTGAGAGGATAGGGCGTGTGCACGCCACAAACCAGCTTCAAAAATACCCACAGTTCAGGGGAAAAAACCCCAACCTGACTTCATAAGCTCTCGTGATTAATATACAAATCCCCTTGAGGAAACCCTCTGTCCTTCAAGACAGTCTGGATGTTTATTGAGCATTCACTGTGTTTCCAGGAGGGAGTTTTGAAGAGGGTAGGTAACTAAAAGAATTTGGAGAAGGATAGGTGGCCTTACTTTGACCTTGAACTTTGTCTAGGGTGCTCTGCATTTCATAGGGTCACCTGGGCTGCTGTTTCTCAAATGGTTTCTCTGTTCTCCTCTACTCTTGCTCCTTGGGTTCCTTCTGGGGGATGGTGGTGGCGGTCATAAAAGACAGGATCCAGGCATCCCTGGTTTCCTTGTGGTGAAACCATCCAACAGTTCCCAATCCACTCCATCTCAACCTCAGGTACAGGGCAGCCTGCCCAGAGTAGCTGTCAACAAATTTTTGGTGGACGAATGAATACATAAGTGAATGAGTGAATGGCTGGACGCATTTCCTTGATGCAGCTTTCTGCTCACTGCCAGGGGCTCAGGTGAGCTTAGCAGCCATCTTTCGTTTTGGACGGGACGTCCCCTTATTTAGTGTATCTACTCTTGCATGCTTCAAGCCACAGTACGTAACAATCGCAACGATGGAGAACGTCTCTCAGTTTTTGCAAGGTTACTTTCCCAGCCTCTGGAGCTCTTTTCCTGTCAAGGCCTCCAACATACTTGCCACTTCTTGCTCAGCCAATTTGATTAACATGATGTCATTGATGTAGTGATATCTGCCATGTCTGTTGTTGATAAATGGGATGCTCTGCAGAATGTCCAGATGGTCCAGATCCCTTTGGACTGTATTATGAGAAAGGATGAGAGAGTTAATATAGCCCTAGAGTAAGCCTGTAAATTTATACTGTTGACTGTTCCATGGGAATGCAGACTGCCTTTGGTACTCTTTCTTGACAGGGAGAGAAAAGAATACATTTACCAGAGTCAGGTCGCATACCACGTATCAGAGCTGTGTCAGTCTTCTCTAGCAAAGATACCACATCTGGACCAGTGCCTGTGACAGCTACTACTTGATAGAGTTTGTGGTGGTCCACTGTCATCCTCCAGAGTCTATCTGGTTTCTGTAGGGGTCAGATGGGTGGATTAAATGGGGATATTTAACGACCTGCTCTTTTAGGTCATTAAGGGTATCTCCTTAAAGATGCTGCTTGAGATGTGATATTGTTTGTGATTTAACATCTTGGCTGAGGTATGGGGGCATTTTTAGAAGCTTTCTCCACTAGGATGGCTCCACATGTCAAGGACTGTGGCTCCATGCAATGTGGGTGTTCTCCTAACTGCAATGAGTGTCCATTCCACTTGACGTTTGAGGACCAGGGAAACGACCACTAGGTGGGTTCACCGTGAGCCCAACCTGGGCCAGGCCTCCACTGATGACCTGGCTCCCTTCTGCTTCTACTCTTGCAGGAGACTATGACGCTGCTGCAACTCAGATCTGGTGTCTCACAGTCTTTGAAATGTCCGGATATTTTACCAAGTAAATGGCTACAGTTCCCTTTGGGGAATGGTTGGGCAATTCATTACCGTCTATACTCGCTGCCGTGTCCCGGGGTCCTTCCTCATGAGGACCTGGACTCTCCTTTAGTTGACAGATTTCAGATCTGAAGCCTGGGCATGATCATGGCTTCTTATTGATGCAGCTTCTCTCAGTTTCCTGATCAATCATCCTTACTGTCTTTTAATTATATAGTTTGAGAAATATCCTTTTGGGGATCTATCTCTTTTGCCCCCCAGGGCACTGTATTCTCTTCTCCATTTCTACAGATCTTTGTGGCTCAGTCCCCTTGGCTGTCCCCACCATCCTGCCACTCATTATTATGTTGCTCTGACCTGGCTTTTGTTGGTTCAGCACCATAACCTGGCCTCGATTATTTTGTGACCCACTTGCTCTCATGGAGCCCTGCAACACCGTCTCCTACCATCAGCCCTGGCCCTGGGGAGAACAGCCACCCTGAAGTTCAGTGACACCACTGTCCCTGTCACCAGCACATTACTTATGGCATCAGTAGATGCAGCGTCCTCTAGGCCCGCCTGCAGAAGACAGTTGGAGAATATATCCAGTCCATGTTTTCCAAGTCCTTTGATCCCTTTTTCCATCATCTATGATGACAGCTCTAGCATTTCTACTTTACTAAGTGTCAGCCATTCTAAAGCCATCAAGCAGCATGTTTAGTGCATTCTCCTGGGGTCCTTGCCAGGTGTTAAACCCTGTATCCTAAGGACATGTGCCCATATTTATAAACTCTCCCTTTTTCAATTATATCCTATCCCCTTTATCCAGCATCTGATGCCTTCTGGTCCATGTTGGCTCCTTCAGGGTATTGTTCCTTTCTACCCTTAGCAGGCACCTGTATAGAGAGGGAGGCAGGACTAGACAGATGAAAAGCTGAACTGTGACGCATGTGCATCAGAGGATTCAGCTGATCCCTCTGGGAACTCTGAAGCTGAGATGACCCTTCAGAGATATCCTGAATTGATGCAAGGAGGTTGGGCCTTTGTAGCCCTGCACCAACCAACCATTTGATGTGGGCTTCTGTGCAGAGGGGTTATAACTGTGGATGAGACAGTTTCCTTTAGCTGAAGGTGGTAAAGGAAAACCTTATTCTGACACTTTTTAAAAAAGGCAAGGAAGGTTTTCTTCAAGACTAATTGCAGTAGGAGAGAGATCAGGCTTAACTCTGAATATAAGGACAAATGAGGGTTTATAGCCAAGGAGAAGGTGGGGGGTTAGTGGATGAAAAGTTACCAAAAGGAGACATCAAGGGTAAGGAGATTCTTGCTAAACTGGCCTGAAAGGATTCTTGCTAAAGGCAGGCCAAGGACTTATATACATCAAAAGGTGAAGGATGAGGAACTTGATCAGATATCAAGGATGACTGGATATTGAGTGTGTGTGGGAGGGGATTCTCACTAACTAAATTAGCAGGATTCTTGTTAAGACTAGACTTAGCGAGGATGGACATGGATGCCCAAAGCTTAGGTCTAGTCTAGAAGGGGGCTCGGGGGAGCTAACTAAAGTTTGGTCAGGGAAAGAGTCTTTGTCAAGGGCAACTCCCAGGGTGGACCTCAGCTGTGAGCCATCAGCAAGTGGGGAAGTGAGCTCCTTGGTCTTGCAGATGGCATCAGATCTACCAATGTCTGATGTTAAGGTTCTCCTTACCTGTTGACTGCTTGTCTGTCAAGAGACATGCAGGGAGACGGACATGTTTTGAGGACAAGTGTCATTTTCTGGGCTTCACTTTTCCCTAATAAATGCTACCTGGGTAGATCCAAGCAGAGGACTATTAGGCTGAAGGTAGAAGAACAGGGTTATTGGAATGATTGGAGCCAGACTGGAAACTTGTTTACTTAAGCCAACTTCCTTTTACACTACTTGGGCTGTTGCAAGTTAATGAATAAATTGAGTTGATCGTGTCTGAGCCTCTCCCCTGAGTGGGCAGCCAAGATAATTGACCATCTGGAACAGGTCATGCCAGCTGAGGGTATCTCTTACCCCCTGCTCTGATGCAAAGAGCCAGAGGGGACAAATATGTCTGGGAAAGGGCTGAGGGTCAGGTAGAGGTACAAGTGGCTCCAAAAGGGTCATTAAAGCAAATGGAACCTAATTTTTCCCCAGGGCTTTCCAGTTTCATGGTGCAAATGCATTCAACTTTCACAGACTTTTATTGCAATTCACACAGTGTAGGACATTGGGCTCCCCGATGTCTCCCTGGTTATTTCTGGGAATCCCTGGGGGTGTCTTCTGTGAACCCACAAATGGTCCTTTTAGATGATTCTTTTGTCCCCTTATAATGTTTGCTGCCCAAAAACCTACTCGAGGGCAGTGCGTTACCAATGTCAGCATGCCCGTCACCTGTGACCTCTGTGAGATCAAGATGTTTGGATGATGACGTAGCACCTTGAGAGCTCTCGTAGCTGCAACCCCTCAAGGGGCCAATCCAGGCAGCGTTCCTTGGGGGCTCCTGTGTTTGGTTCAGGATGAGTTCCGGGCAGAGTGGGGAAGTGTGTTCTGGGAAAAGGTTTCTCCCTGTTTTGAGAGGGCCACAGGGAGCCAGGCTCTCTTCCTCTCCCAGCAAACCTAGTGAGGGTACAACAGCCATGGCTGCTGCTGACACCCATCTCACCGACACAAGGGGAACCAGCCTGGGGATGAAGTTGACACTGCAGATGGAAAGACAGAAAGACCCCAAGTCCTTGACGATACGTTGAGTCACTGGATCAACTGAACTTGAAGTCCCCCCCATCCTCCACCCCCGACGCAACACTTGCTCTTATACGAACAGATAAAATGACTATCTCAAGCCACTTTGAATTGGGTTTTCTTTTATTTGCTCTCTGAAGCATTTGACACACACTTAGCTCTTTTTGACTTCTGTCTTTAGTTTCTCTCTTGAAAGAACTCAGAGGCAAATCCCTCAGCCTTGATTCTTTGCTGTTTATTAAAACCTCCTTTCTCCTGCAACCACAGTCCCTGTCGACTCCTGGCGGCCACACTTGCACACTCAGCCCCAGCTCAGTCTTCCAGCTGGGGATCCCCAAATAAGGAGAACCTAGGACAGAAACTGGGAGTCAGAGTATGGTACCAATGGCTGGAAAGTCCAGGGGGTTGAGAACAGGTACTCAGAACAAAAAGTTCTAGAATCAGACCTTGGGTTTCAAATCCCACGCTCACCACTGTGAGACCAGGGGAGAAGTCATTTTACTTCTCTGTGCCTCAAGTTTAAATTGAGTTTGATCATAGCAGGTATCACAAAGTTTTGTGAGGATTACGTAGGATAATGTATGCAAGGTGCTTAGAACAGGGCTTGGTGTACAGTCAGTGCTTAATACACGTTACCCATTGTTGGCTATTCTAATGGGTACACTGGTGTGATCTGGGTGCATAGCAAGCAGGGAAGGTGTCTAGTATCTGCCCTGGTGAGCTGGGCTAGGTATCTGGGCTGAGTCTGCTTAAAAGGCCAGAGAAGGAATGGACAATTGGGTTCTTTGCTGGCTTCCTCTTACTTTGTACATGGAATCCAAACAACTTAGTGGTGGTGATGGGGTAGGGAAGGAGGAGGGTAAGTTGTTGATTGGCATTTCTAAGAATACGCCCCTTCCTTCTTCTGTGTGAGGAATTATTCTGCATTTGAGTGTTCTGAAGCCCTCAGAAAGTGGCTCACCACAGCTTGAAACTTTTTCTTTTCATCTTTGTTGGCCCCTGTTGCAACTTTATTGGGTTTATAAATTCTTTTTTCCCCTTTCTTTTAAAAATCACTGTGTATTTATAGAGCCACTCGTTTTAAAACTTGTGAAAAATCTTAAATGTCATTTTTGCCCTGGTCTGCTCATAATGCATGAGCTGGTGCCTCTTACATAATGAACTTTGAAAATAATGATCCCAGAAAGCATTTAGCATGGACAGTCCTTACATAACGTGGAAAGTGTACAACTCCCATCATCAAGCTGATCTAGTCTTTTACAGTTGAGGAGGTACGGGCCACATATAGACCTTGCCAACAGAACTGATTAATTCAAATGGTTCAGCCTGAGTCTTCCAAGGGCCTTAAGGTGACCTGATACAACCAAATTTGCTGGTCAGTGTGGTGAATTAACCAACCAGATTCAGTCCTCAACTGGGTCATCTCTCCCAGACAACCGGCTTTGTTTATTTTCTCTTTCCACTGTATTGGCCAATGGAATTGGACTAATTGGCCTGTTGCTTTGGCATCAGGTACAGACACAGTTACAGTCAAATCATGGGCCAATTCAGTGGGGAAAACATCTGTCAAGCTTGTTGTTCCTCTAGCTGATCTGGAAGCCCTATGGAGACACAACAGTAGTGAAGAGCAGATGAGAAATATAAGCCCAAGGAATGGTGGTTAGATGCACTTTTTCCCTTTTCACATGCTGTGTCATGTTTGTGGTCTGACACCCACTCTTCCTGCATGACGCCTCAATTTTGCTAATCCATTCCGGATGACTGACTGGTTGGTTACATGGTTGATTGGAGAGGCCTTGCTGAGGGGTGGGAGTGCTCTAGAATCAGAGGGGATGTTGGTTTGTATCTTGGCTCCTCTGCTAATTACTTGTGTGACCTTTGTCAGTCAATTTCCCTTTCTGAGCCTCAGTTGCCTCATCTGTAAAATGGGAGCAATACCCGCCTCATGTCATTGTCACGAGGTGTGGGAACCAACCAACTCTCCTGGTTTGTCCAGGACTGAGGGAGTTCCTGAGATGCAGGACTTTTAGTTCTAAACCTGGGACATCCCTGGCAAAACCAGGATGAGCTGATCACCTAGGTTGTGAGGGCTAAATGAGACAGGGCCTGCAGAGTATTTAAGGCATGTGGAAGATATTTCATAAAGGTTGAATATATTATTTACTGTCTAGTTTTTGACCAAGTACCTGTTGACTGGGGCTAGTAAAAAAGAGGTGCTCCTTCCTCCAAGACAGCATGAGTTTCCCTGGCATAGGACAGGCCCTTCTCCTCTCCCACATGTGGCACTTTCTCCCTCAATTCTCCATCCATGTGAGATGAAGTTGACAGGCATATTGAGTTTCAGGGACAGTCAACCTAAGAAGGGTCCAGCTTTTTTTTTTTTATAAATTTATTTATTTATTTATTTATTTTTGGCTGTGTTGGGTCTTCGTTTCTGTGCGAGGGCTTTCTCCAGTTGTGGCAAGCGGGGGCCACTCTTCATCACGGTGCGCGGGCCCCTCACTGTTGCGGCCTCTCTTGTGGCGGAGCACAGGCTCCAGACGCGCAGGCTCAGTAGTTGTGGCTCACGGGCCCAGTTGCTCTGCGGCATGTGGGATCTTCCCAGAGCAGGGCTCGAACCCGTGTCCCCTGCATTGGCAGGCAGATTCTCAACCACTGCGCCACCAGGGAAACCCAGTCCAGCTTTTTATCATGGTCCAGAACCCACTGGTTTTAAAGCCCGGAAGCCTGCATTCTATGTCTTGCTCCATCACCTGCTAGTTATGTGTATTGGAGAGTAACACTTTACTTCTGTGAGTCTCTGCTTCTTCAAAGGGAGAGAACAATACAGCTGTCTCCTGGGGCTCTCGTGAGGCTCGTAGGAAATCATGCGTGTAGAAGGGCTTTCTGAACTGCAAGTCGTCGTCCAGATATGAAGGGTTTTATGAAGGGCCTAACTCAGCAGCACTCGCTTAGCCTCAGGAAAGAGATGGCAACAGAGACTTGGACTTGGCACTTTAGGCCCCAAATTCAAGTTTGCCACCCTCCCACTGGGCATCCCTAGAGCACCAGGCCCCAGCTACGTGATGTATGAACTAGTTCTGCCCTCAAGGTGCTCGAGTTCTGTAAATAGGTAAGTTCAAGGTCATGTGTTGAGATAAGAGAGGAACTGGGTCTGGGCTTTGTGGGAAACCCAAAGAGATGGAACTCTGGTCTGGGTGCAACAAGAGAGAGGCAGACAGCCTAGCCTGAGAGGTCGGAGAAAGACTAGATAATGGAGCTGAGGAGTTAAGGAAGTGGGTTCCAGGCAGAGGGAACAGCTTGAGCCCATGTGGAGGTGAGGAGCTACAGAGTGCATACAGGGAAGTCTGAGTGTTTCTGTGTCGTGGGATGTAACTTTTGAAATAGGAACATGATAGTAAGTAAGGGAGATGGGGACCAGCCCAGGTAGAGCCTCCTGTGCCATGTTAGTCTGGACTCTTCGTTGTAAGAGGCAAGAAAGAGTGTTTTTTGAAGGATTCTGGAGACTTGAGGGCAGAGGCAAAGAAAAACCAGACTTAACAGTTCCTGGTCTGTCTTCCTCTCGCACTCTCCCATCCTCAGTTACATTCTCTCCTACCACAGGTGGCCAACATAGCAAGGAACATGGTCATCGGCAGCCCAGAGTCACATCCTTCCAAGTCCTTCCTCCAAGTTCAAGACTCTTCCCTCTTAGAAGAAAACTAGTAGAAAAATCCCAGGAAAGGGCTCTGATTGGCTGTGCTTGGGTCATGTGCCAATCTATGGACAAATCACTGCAGTCAAGAGCATAGGACATTGGGATTGGCTCTGTGTGGTCATGTGCCCACCCTTAGTGGTCACTCTGCTCCCAGATGGAAGCAGGACAAAGAGGTGCTGGGCAGGCAATGGTAATAAATACGGTTCATCTCCGTTATTTGCAGATTTCATATTTGCAAATTCATTTACTCATTAAAATTTATTTGCACCTTCAAAATCAATACTCACAGTGCTTTTGTGGTCATTTGTGGACATGTGGAGAGCAATGAAAAATGTGAATCATCCAATGGCCACGTTCCCAGCTGAGAACTAATAAGGTGGCACTCTGCCTTCCTCTTTCAGCTCTCATACTATAAACAAGTGTTCTTTCCTCAGTCTATTTAGTGCTATGTTTGTCCCATTTGTGTGCTTTTATTTATTTATTTAGGCTGCGTTGGGTCTTCGCTGCTACTCGCAGGCTTTTCTCTAGTTGTGGTGAGCAGGGGTTCCTCTTCATTGAGGTGCGCGGGCTTTTCATCGTGGTGGCTTCTCTTGTTGCAGAGCACGAGCTCTAGGCACGCAGGCTTCAGTAGTTGTGGCTCGTGGGCTCAGTAGTTGTGGCTCGCGGGCTCTAGAGCACAGGCTCAGTAGTTGTGGCGCACGGGCTTAGTTGCTCCGCAGCATGTGGGATCTTCCCGGACCAGGGCTCAAACCTGTGTCCCCTGTGTTGGCAGGCGGATTCTTAACCACTGCACCACCAGGGAAGTCCCATTTTTGTGCTTTTTGATGGTGATTTCGCTGTTTCAAATGGCCCCCAAGCATAGTGCTGTAGTGCTGTCTACTTTTCCTAACCTCAAGAAGGATGATCACATCCTGTGCCTTATGCAGAAAATACTTGCAGTGGAAAAGCTTCGTTGAGGCATGAGCTACAGTCCTGTTGGCCATGAGTTCAATGTTAATGAATCAGCAATATATGTTAAATATATATTAAAATTAAACAGAAAGACACATACAACAAGGTTATTTATTGATTGGTTAACAACAACAAAAGGCTCACAGGACCCTAACTCTGTATTTCCCCTAAGAGCAATGGTTCCATGTTCGCGAATGCACTGTTGGTGGTGAGTACAGAATAGGACTTCTGTGAATAACAAGAATGGCCTGCACCAGCAAAGGAGTTTAGGCTTTATTCTGGAAGCAATAGGGAGCCATTGAAGGTTTTAAACAGGAGAGAGACTCATATGATTTGTGTTTGAGAAAGTCCCTCTGGCTACTGGGTGGAGGCTGGATTGGAGGAACCAAGACTGAAGGCAGGAAGAATAGTTAGAAGGTGGAGACGATGAGGCCCAACCCAGGAAATAGTACTGAGGATGCCGAGAAAGCAATGAATTTGAGAGTGGTATTTAATGGGTCAAGTTAGCAAGAATGAGAACTCACTGATGATGGGGGCAGGGAAGGAGAACCCCAGACATCGCAGTGCTTTTAAAATGCCTACATCTGATTTTTTTTTTAAATGAAAGCAACGTCTCATTGGTCTGAGCCATGTGTTTCCTTCCTTGAGAGGTGGTGGAGACCCTCAGCCTTGCGGGGGGACCTGAGCAGCTGTAAGGCTGGCGTCTGGGGACAGGCACACTTTCTCCCAGCGCCCTCTCTGTAAACTGCACGCAGGACCAGCTGTGTTTTCTCTGACTCCTTACATCATCACCAGTCATAAAAACCCTAGCAGGGGGAATTGTGCTGACAATCTGGGCTAGGATGTGTGAGACAAAGGAGTCCAGGGGGCTGATTTCAGTTTGCACAGTTCAGATTCCTGCTGGTTGGGAGAGGAGGCAGGTTGGAGCCGACACGCATTGCGTCTGATGATCGTCTACGGTTGCTCTCCAGGTCAGTAATTTCCTGGCTTTAAGTTTAAACTCTGGCTGTTTAGTTCCACCCTGGTGTTTTCACACAGCTGGTGTGCCCTGGCAAGGTGCTGCGGCTGGAGTGGAGCCCCCCCTGCCCCTCCCTATGCTCCTCCACAAACCTCGAGGTCCCCGCGCCCAGATGACAGATGATTTGCTCTCCTGGCCTTTGGAGTTCTGCTCAGTGCCTTCCTCTGCTTTGCGGTCTGCTCCTGGCCCTCTGGGTGACCTGTTGGAATACCTCACCTGAGGCACGCCGGAGTCTTGTGTCTACATATCTTGGGTCTCTCCCGACAGAGTAAAGAGCTCTCTGATGGGTGTGAAAGGACCCAGTCCTACGCCCTTCACACACGGGGTGCTTGAGTGGTCCTACTCTGCCAGTGGCAATACCCATATCCTTATCGTAAGGGGAAATGTTTATCCATTGAATTGGACCCCATCAGGTACTCATTTAGAACATATAAATGTAAGAAGGAACTTTATGATGTGTCCAATCTTGATAAGAACTCACATTTTAGAGTGTTCACTGTGCTCCAGGCCCTGTGCTAAGTGCTGTCACTTGATTTACCTATTCTAATCCCCACGACCACTTTATCAGATACCTTTTATTCTCCTCCCCGTTTCATGGCTAAGAAAATGAGGCACAGAGAGGTTAAGGAAGGTGTCCTAAGTCCTATTGCTTGTGAGTGGCTGAGTCAGGGTGTCAATCCAGGATGGTGGATCTTAACACTTTTGTCTTCACTGTGCTGCTAGATACACTCTCACTGCTGATGAACAGTTTCCACGACCTGTGTGCTTCCCAAGTGCATCGCTGGCCGGTGTTTGAACCAGCCAGGGTGTAAGAAAATCCAGCCATGCCCCGGGCCCATCACACACTTGGAGATGTGAATTCTTCAGCTTTCGGGATTTAGGAACTCAACGGGAATGCTGAGGCACCGCCCCTCAACACACACTTTTTGTATTTTTTTAATTGAAGTAGAGTTGATTTACAATGTCGTGTTAGTTTCAGGTGTACAGCAAAGTGATTCAGTTATACATACATATATATCTATTTTTTTCCAGATTCTCTTCCCTTGTAGGTTATTACAAAATATTGAGTATAGTTCCCTGTGCTATACCGTAGGCCCTTGTTGGTTATCTATTTTATATATAGTAGTGTGTATATGTACTTTTTGTATTATTTTATTAAGGACATCCTCTTTGCACAAGTAATACATGACTCCGTTCTCATCGTAAACATTTCAAGCATATTCTGAATGAAAGCCCCCTCATCTCTCCCTCCCCCACCCCCATTCCCTCCCCAGTGGTGGTCACTGTTAATAGTTTACTGTCTCTTCTCCTGGTCCACTTTCTATGCATTTTCTGACACGTGTGTATTTCACGTGTATGCCTTTGCCCCCGCCCCCCAAGTCCCCTTTTAAATAAATGGGATCATCTTATCTCTATTGTTTTACAACTTGATTTTTTTCACTTAGTACACCTTGGAGGTCTTTCCACAAGAATCCCTGTCATTCACCCTGATTCACTGGAATGGTTATGTAATATTCCACATTGTGGATTTACCATAATTTTATTCAACTCACTTGACCAGACACTTTCTAAGCAACGCAGATCATTTGAAAAAGTAAATTATTCATATTAGTTACTGAAATAATAAATAATAAAGTCTACAGCGGGAGAGGGTTGTCAAGGGCAGAATGTCAATTAGGGTTTTGGGAAAGATAAGAGGGGTGGGGTGACCTAGAGCATCACCTGCTTTCGTCTGTCTGCTCCATTCAACTCCCCGCCTGGCTGTGGGCTCTGCTCTCTTCTCTAATTTTAGCATTTCCCACAGAGTGAGGACACAATCCTACTCCAGCCGGGCCCTTCAAGCCTCCCTGACCACGTAACCCCCATGTGTCTCCCCCTGCACCCAATGGAGGTTCGGACGCAAGTTGCCCATGTGCCAGGACCCTCTTGACACCGCCAAGTGCTGCAGGGACAGAGCTGGTTAAAACTTGCCTCCTCAAAGGTGCCAGAAAGTCAGTCTGCAGCAACTCAAATTCCACACAGGCATCTCACCCAGTTTTACTTAGTGAAACCCAAACACCCTTTTTTGTTGAGACTCTGACGAGCCCTGGAAACCACCGAGGGCCCGGCTCGCCTCGGCACACGTCTGAAATATGTCAGGCAGGTGTTTCCAAAGAACTTATGCTACAGGAAAATATATCCTGATGTAATCTGACTAATTTGGCTTTTGCCTTACTTTCAAGAGAACTGGCTATTTGTAATGGAAACAGTTCTCGGGCCACTTCAGACAGAGCTTTGTAATGTGAGCTGGTAAAACCCTGCAGGTGCTACGGGGGCCCCTGTTTTCATTTTACATCTCAAGTTTGTTTACTTTAATGTGTTTCTCTGGGAGGAGAGAGAAAAAGGGGACCCGAGAGGGGTTTAACAAGTCATTTTTCATTTCAAAAAAAGGAATGGTTTTGTATTAAGAAAATTAGCGTCTAGCGGGTCTCAGGAGCCCTGCGGGCGACAGGAAGCGCACATGGCCTCGGAGGATATGTTTCCTGAGACTAATTCCCCAAAGGCACGTGTTCAGGAGCCGACATACCTGGGGCCCTTGGCAGACGCATCAATTAGAAAGTGGGAAGCAGTATTTTCCTTGCTAATCCTTGGCTACCGGCTAGGGGTTACGGAAAACTCCCTTTTCCCCCCTCGGAGTTAGGCAGTTTTGAAAAATTGTAAAATTATGAATTCAACCTTGTTTTCCATCAAGGGAGGGGGAAATGGTTTCCAGCGTGCAAAGCCTGTGCGATGGGTAGCGAGGACCGTGTTTGCAGAGCACCCACTGCCAACCATGGGTACTCGCCCAACCCAGGTGAGTGTGCCCTGGAACAAGAGGGCGCTAGGGGCGAGGGTGTCAGGGAGGCAGCTGCTGCGAGACAGTCCCAGCCCCAGAACAGGGACTCCAGTTAGAAAGGAGGGAAGAGCCCCGTCTGTCCCCCAAGGTTATTTCATGCAGGTTGAGGGCAGTGGATAGCGGTCTTCCACATAGAAGATGTGAGGTATTTGTCAGCTAGGGCTCTCCTGCACCCTGGAGGCTGGGTTCAACGAAACTGAAACCCCCGTTGCCTGCCCCGGGTGTGTAAGCTGAGTGCATGCTCCCTGATATGCCGGTCCCTGCGCAGAATGTTTCCATGCTTCCCTCTCCCTCCTGGCCCCTGCATTTGCATGTGCTGCCTTGCGACTGGCCCATGTGGATCTGTGCAGGGAGCTCAAGCCTTTCACCAGTTTTCACAAGAAAATCTGCCCCCAAGCATGTCATTCATTTAGCGATGTTACTGACGATCGGCGGCCAGGCTATGGGAAACGGTTGCTTTATAGACACACACAGCCTTCCAGCGTCTTGTGGGTCTATCAGGGCTTCTCTTTCCTCTTCTCTCTGGAGATACAAGCAAAGTTATCCCTTTTCCTCCTGCAGGAGAACGCCTTCCTTGCACACTTGGGTGCCCATGTAGGCTCACATCCTCACATCCCCTAACAAATACATTTCTCTTCCTAATGAGAATTCTGGTGAATACAATGTTCAGCTCATACATAAATGTACCCATAGGTGCCTCACGGAGCACTTAAAACAGTGTTATGTAGACTCACAGAATCATATGTGATCATAGCCAGTTCTAACTGGAATAGTGCTCAGAGACCCGCTAATCTAACTGTTTATTTACAATTGAGGAAACAGATACCCAGAGGGGGAAAGGACTGCCCAAGGTCACCATGAACTAGTGGTAGAGCTGGGCTAAGAACCAAGACCCCCTGACTCCTGTCCCAGACTCTGTCCTCCAGGCCACCTGTCTTTAGGAGCCCCCATCACCAATTTCTCTAAAGGCTGCTTTGGGGAAGGGATTTGAGCACCATGCAGGCACGCTCCCTGGTAAGTCCTGTTGATACAGTCAGCCCTCCAATATCCGCACGTTCTGCATCCACGGATATGGTGGGCCAACTATACTATGTCATTTTATATTGTAAGGGACTGGAGCATCCTTGGATTTTAGTATCTGCAGGGGTGTCCTGGAACCAATCCCCCGCAGACACCAAGGAATGATTTACTTCCTATCATATCTTGCTCAAGTTCATCCCTTCCCATCCTTTCCTACTGCGTTGTTGGGGGTGAGGAGGGAGTAGAGAGATAGAAAGTGAAACAGTTTGATCCGGATTCATTGTAGCTTGAGCTGTGGTAACTATTTGCTGACTTGTTGGATAAAGTCAAGTTAAAATGAAGCTAAAGAATCTTCTTTGAAGATTATAATGCTCAATATTTGGGAGGCTTGGGTTGGACACAACAAGGCTGGTGGGAATTGGTACAAAGTTACTCAAAAGTAATTTGGCAATAGGTATTGTAAACTTTAGTACTCTTCATATACTATGTTTTGCTAAACTTAAACTGAAGGATAATATGATATAGCTTCACGCATGAACCTTAAGTGAAGAGCCTGATGGATTTTTATAAAGTGAATATAGGTAGGTACCCGCCATCCAGATCAAGATATAGAATTTTACCAACATCCCAAGAGTCTCTTTTGTACTGTCTCCTGATCATTACCCTCTAAAAGAAACCTATATTCTGACTTGTATCACTATAGATTAATTTTGCCTGATTCTGAAGTTCATGTGAATGGGTCACAGAGAACTGTATCTGACTTTCAGTCACATTATATCTGTGAGACTTATTCATGGTCTTGCGTGTATTGGTTTGTTCTTTTTCACTGCTGGATAGTATTGCATTGTATGAATGGAAAACTATCTATCCATTCTACCATTGATGAACTCTTGAATGGTTTCTAGTTTCTAAGTATTAAAAATAATGTTGCTATGTTATTTTGGGACATGACTTTCGATACACACGCACCTGCACACACACATACACACACATACTTCTGAGAGTCTACATTTGGAGTAGAATTTTGGGTTCATAAAACATGTGTATGTTCAGCTTCAGTAGGTCCTGCTAACAGTTTTCCAAAGCAGTTGTACGAATTTACACTCCTGCAGAAGTATGTGAGAGTGCCAGGAGCTCTTGGCAACACTTGGTATCAGTTTAAAAAAATGTAAACATTCTGATTTTAGGTGATGGTATCTCATTGTGGTTTTAATTAGGTTTTCATGAATAACTAATTGGCCCCTTGGGTATGCCCTTTTGTGAAGTGCCTGTTCAATGTTTTTCCCATAGGGAGGGGGGTGGTGTCTGTCTTTTTCTTATTGATTTGTAGAAGTTCTTTATATATTCAGTATACAGGTTCTTTGTAGGAGACATGCATTGCAAATATCTTCTCCTCTTCTGTTTGTTCATTTAATCTTCTAATGATGTCTTTTGATGAACAGTATTTCTTAATTTTAAAATAGTCTAATTTACTAATCTTTTCCTTTATGTTTAGTGTTTATGTTTTGTTGAAGAAATCTTTGTCTATCCATAGCCGTAAATATATACCCATGTTTTATTCTAGAAGCTTTATTGTTTTACTTTCCATATGTAGGTCCATGATTCACCTGAAATAGAATCTTGGGTGTGGTATGAGGTCAGAGTCAAGGTCCATATTTTCCATGAGTTTGTGCAGTTTTTCTAACACCATTTATTAGCATGAGAGTTTGCCCCTGCTACACTGTAGTGGTATGTTTGCCATAAACTAGGTGACTGAATAGGTTTGGGTCTGATCAAATTTGTTATTCATGTCACTAAATCTTAATATATCTATATTAATTTTATATCTGTATTATCAGTTACTGAGAGACATGTTTCTAAACATTGTGCTATGATTATGGATGTGGTTGTCTCCCCTTTTAATTCTTATGGTGTTTGAGACTCCATTACTAAACTCATTTGAATTTAGGATTGTTACATTTTCCTGTTGAATTGACCCCTCTATAATTATGAATTGTTATTCTTTATGTCTAATAATACTTCCGGTCTTAGTGTCTATTTGGTCTGATATTAGTAGACCTATACCTGCTTCTTAATATACCTATTTATTTTTTTAGTATTTTTATAGATATGTTTTCTCATCCTTTTATTTTCAACCTTTCTGGGTCCTTATATTTGTGTCTCTTGTAAGCAACATGCATTTTAAAAAATTGAGATTAATCATCTTTCTGTTTTAATTGGAATATTTAATCCATTTACAGTTTTCGGCTCTTATGGATAAAGTTGCAATGAATATTTTTATACAAGACTTTTTGTGAGTACATGCTCTTTTCTTGGGTAAACATCTAGGAATGAAAGTGTTGAGTCATAGAGTTGGCATATAATTTTATTATTTTTAATGTTATTGAGGCATACGTTATATACAATAAAATAGATTTGAAGTATACAGTTCGATGAATTGCAACAAATGCAAACACCCATGTAACTACCACCTCATGTTAAGATATAGATTATTCCCAACACTCCAACAAGTTTCCTTGTACACCTTGCCTGAGACACCAACCTGATTTCTATCACCATAGTCTAGTTATTCATGGAATCAGACAATATATAGTCTTATATCTTGTTTATCTCATGCAAGATAATGCTTCTGAGACTCACCCGTGCTGTTCTATGTATCAGTAGTCCATTCTTTTATTTATGAATAGTATTCTGCTGTATGAATATAATCACAATTTATTTTTGGGCATTTGAGTTATTGCCAGTCGCTATCTTTTATGAATAAAGCTGCTACGCACATTTTTGTGCAAGGTTTTGTTTTTGTTTTTGTGTTTGAGTTTGTGGTTTTGTGTGTGTGTGGCCTCATTCATTTCATTCTCTTGGGTAAATACTTAGAATGGAATCATTAGGGCACAGTGTATTATATGTGTATTTATAATACACTGCCAAACTGATTTCCAGAGTGGTTTGCATAATATTATACCAGCAATGTATGAGATTTGCAGCTCCCTCCCCTCCTCTCCAACGTGGGATAGCCCCCTGGTGTCTCATTGTGATTTTAATACACGTGTCTCTGATGAGCAGTGATGTTGAGCACCTTCCTCATGCTTATTGTCCTTTCATAAATCTTTTTTTTTTTTTAATTTTCATGTCATTTTTTAAACAATTATTTATTTATTTATTTATGGCTGTGTTGGGTCTTCGTTTCTGTGCGAGGGCTTTCTCTAGCTGCGGCAAGCGGGGGCCACTCTTCATCGCGGTGCGCGGGCCTCTCACTATCGCGGCCTCTCTTGTTGCGGAGCACAGGCTCCAGACGCGCAGGCTCAGTAGTTGTGGCTCACGGGCCCAGCTGCTCCGCGGCATGTGGGATCTTCCCAGACCAGGGCTCGAACCCGTGTGCCCTGCATTGGCAGGCAGATTCTCAACCACTGCGCCACCAGGGAAACCCTAAATCTTCTTTTTGAAGTGTCTTTTCACACCTATGGCACATTAAAAAAATTGGGTGGTTTATATTTTTCTTATTGATTTGTAGTTCTTTATATATTCTGGATATAAGTCTTTTGTCAGGTATAGTATTGTGAATAATTTCTCCCCATCTATGGCTTTCCTTTCATTTTCTGAGTGCATTTGTTAATAATAGTGAATAGTTCTTTGAAGAAAAGAACTCCCTAAATGCCCAACAATGTTATGCAGGACATGGGAATAACGCTGATGACATATGGTTGGATTTAAAAAGGAGGATACAGAATTATACTTGCAGTATGACTTTAACTATTTTAAAATATGCATGAAAAAAAGGTGGAGGGAAACCCACAAAACATTGCTTTGGCTGACTCTGGGTAGTGAGGTTATGCTCTCCAGCATTTTTTTTTTTTTTATTGTGGCAAATACATGGAACATAAAATTTACCACTTTCACCATTTTAAAGTGTACAATACAGTGACATTAAGTACACTTACAATGTTGTGCAACCATCACCACTGTCTAATTCCATAACTTTTTCATCACCCCAAGTGGAAACCCTGTGCCTGTTAAGCATTCACTTCCAATTCCCTCCTCCCACTGGCCCCTGGAAACCACCAATCTGCTTTCTGTCTCTATACGCTTGTTATTTTAAAAAAATGTACATTTGTTTTACTTTTTCTGAATTTCTGCTAATGAGTGTGTGTTTTGATATGAGAAATAAAGCAGAAACCAAGAATAACAAAGGATGTCTAGAGAGGGGAACAAGTAAGTTGTACTGAGTGAGTCCTAAACTCTATGTCAGTAGAATTCATTTTGTGACAATAGCTAAGTGTTTTCAGCTCTGTCTGTGCTGGGTACCCTTCTTGCCTGATTCCTCTCGTGTGTATCTTGCCACCACCCTGACAGACAGGTTCTAATATTATGTCCAATTTATCCGTGAACCTGAATCTCCTCCCCTGGCCCCATTTTCTGTGACTGCTCCACCATCCTGGGAGATCCATGTGGGCAGAGACCATATTGGTTCTTGTTCTGTCCAGTGTGGCTGCAGCTCATCCTTGTGGTCATCAAGAGTTGTGGAGGAAATGAATGCCTGTGTGAAAAGAGCGACTTTGCTGAGGCTGGAGAATGAAACGAATCAGATGGATCTCGAGGCGTAGCCTCAGAGTCAAAGGCAGGCTGGGAGGAAGTGCAGCTCAGGGACCAAGTCTAGCACTGTGAGAAAATATTGAACGGTAGATTCATGAGGTCCCTCGTGGCCTTAATGACCAGGGCGGGAGGAAAGAAGTAATAGCAAGTGACATTTATACAACGTGTTACAGTTTACATAGCTCTTGCATGCACATTACCTCATTTAATCCGGAAGGAGCATAGGGCGGGGTTTCAGCACGTGGCCCCGGAATTTGCTTGTCTGAGTTTGCGTCCTGGCTCTACCACTTACTGTGTGACCCTGGAAGAGTTATGTACCCCGTGTTCCAGTTACCTTACGTGTGCAGTGAAGACACTGATAGTACCTGATGCATAGATTTGTTGTGATGATTAAATAAGGTAGGTGCTGCCTAAAAAGCATCTAGAATTGTGCCTGGAGCATAGTAAACACTAATTAAAAGTTGGCTGTTATTACTTAATCCTCTCAATAGGCCCTGGAGATATGTAGACAAACCCCACTTTATGGGCAGCTCAGAAGGATGGAGTGACCTGTCTGAGGGCACAGTGCGGAGGTGGGAGTGGAGAGGCAGGGTTTGGACCACATCTGTTTTACCCCAAAGCCCTGACCTTTCAGCTTCTTCATGCCACCTCCGTTGATGTGCACTTTGCCTGGGCTCACAGGCAGGAGAAGTAAATTCGGCTCTAGCTGGCCATGCACCAGGGTGTTAAAAAAGATCACTTGTCTTGTCTAGAGCTCAGATCCACGTGAGGTAGGATAGCTGAGAAAGCACTTTACACCCTGCTGGAGTGTGATGAAAATGAATTGCTGTTATTGGTACTTTAACAAAGTATTTAAAATTTTTTTCCTAGCCCTGGTTTCCCCCATTCTGCTAATAGTACCCCGATTTCCCTTGGGGAACCACGGCACCCCACCCCTCAGTCTGTGCTTAGGATTATCCCTGGCTAGAGAGATGGGTGTGTGAGCAGGTCTGGCCAATGTGAGCATTGCATCACTTCAGCCACGAGGAGTAGCTCAGGAATGGTATGTGATCCAAACCCAGGGCCACCAGGCTCAAATGCAGGACTTCGAGCACAGCTCTCAGGGAAGAGGCATTTCTTTTCCTCCGGGGAGACGGAGAGGATGTGATCTAGCCTGGAGCTCCGGAAGCCATGCTGCCTCCACTGTGGGGACAGCATGCCTGAGAATGGGGCCAGCCCAGAGGCAAAAGGGGTGGGGGGGGGGGAGAGAGAGAGACAGAGAGAGAGAGAGAGAGACAGAGAGAGAGAGAGAGAGAGAGACAGAGAGAGAGAGAGAGAGACAGAGAGAGAGAGAGAGAGAGAGAGAAGGCCCAATGTCCCTGGATTTAACTGAGCCTGTGTTTGGATCTACCTGGACTTTTCTGTTATGCTTCCTTTTCTAAGCCCCTAATAGCTTTCCTAGCACTGTGCTTTACTGTCATTATGTCCTCTTAGTGTCTCAGCAGCTGCTCAAAGAAGTGTAGTAGCACCGTATGACAGGGAGGGAAACTGAGGCTCTGAGTGATGAAGTGATTTGGCCAAAGCACTCAGGTAACTTGGGGCATTCTGCTGAAGGCTCAGCCACTCGACTAAGAAGGCCAGAAGCACTGTTGTAGTAAAGCTCTGTCCCTGCCCTAAGTCAAGAATGCTCCTCCTCCTGGAAATGTCACAACAGAAAGGATTTGGATGCCGCCAAAAGGCGTCTTCTTTGGTTCCATCCCTCAATTATCCTGACAGCCAGATTTGAACCAAATTGGATTTAGTGCATTTCACAATTTTGTTGAACAAATTTGTGGATTAAGGGAACAGATTAAATCCACTTTTTTTTTTTGACATCATCAAAAATATGACATGAAGACTGGAAATGAACCTTCCTGGTCTTGGAATAATTTCAATGGAGCCTGAGTCCCTCCTTCTTAAGGGTTTGTGGGGTTTTTTTGTTTTTTTTTTTTAAACCTTATTCTCACAAAGACCTTTGGGAAGCAGGTTGCAAATCTTACCTGAGACCTGAGATCTGATCCTTGGGTTTAGTTTGGGCCACAGTACCCATACCTGAGATGTGATTCCAGCAGGAAAGGCCCCTCTCTGCCCCCGCCCATCATTCATCTTTCCTTCCATTTCTCCCACGATTTCCTCTTGGCCATAGCCTAATTCAAGTTTCAGCATTTTTCTATAACTGGACTAACAGATTTTTCACGTTAGTGCCAATTCAAGCGCCCTATCCCTTCTCTGAACTCTTAGTCAAGTCAATAAATATTTAACTCATTTGGCAATTAGTTAGGTGCCTTTGGCACTTCACCCAATGTCTTTTAAAACAAGCTAGATACTTCTTTTTTTCCACCTTTGTTTCTTGGCTTCATGGTAGACAGACCAGCTATACGTGGGCAGGAAATATGATTTCTACTTCTCTATATATGTACCTGACATGTAGTATTTACTGCCTTCTAAATTTAATTGGCATATGATTCCTTAACAATAAAAGGATAACTTTTTAAAGAGAGAAAGAGATTATCTTGGCTGGACTTAACGGAGGAGAGGCTGTAAAGCACATTGGGTCAGTGTGAGGGCTTTGATGCCAGACAGTGTGGGTTTGAATCCTGGCTCCCCATTTATTTTTATTTATTTATTTTTTAAATTTATTTATTTATTTATTTCTGGCTGTGTTGGGTCTTCATTTCCATGAGAGGGCTTTCTCTAGTTGCGGCAAGTGGGGGCCACTCTTCATCGCAGTGCACGGGCCTCTCACTATCGTGGCCTCTCTTGTTGCGGAGCACAGGCTCCAGACGCGCAGGCTCAGTAGTTGTGGCTCACGGGCCTAGTTGCTCCACGGCATGTGGGATCTTCCCAGAGCAGGGCTCGAACCCGTGTCCCCTGCATTGGCAGGCAGATTCTCAACCACTGTGCCGCCAGGGAAGCCCTCCCCATTTATTGATGATATGATTTTAACAATGATGTACTCTCTCCCTGCCTCAGTTTCCCCTCCCATAAACTGGAAATAACAGTAGCACTTGACCAAGCCCCTAAAACAGGAATGCAGGAAGCATTTTCTAAATGTCAACTATCACAATTTTATTATTTCTTCCCAATAATCATAATATGCTTATGAACTACTTACGGCTAACCTACAGGTGGACTTTACCTTACCTAGGTTTTGTCTAGATTATCAGATTCTTATCTTTAAAACATGAATTATCTGAATGATTGTGGTTTTTTCCCCCATTATATAATATATATAAGGTGAAAGAACAGAAAAGCAGCTGACCAAATGCAAGAAGACAAACAAATTAAAAAGTAGAATGAATCAGTGTTAACCAAAGAGAAGAGCCTGAGGGAGCATTAGGAAAGCTGCCAAATCTATTAAGTAAAAGAGAGATAAGGGAGAGAACCATCAATTACAATTAATTAAAAGTTTTTAACTGTTGTAATGCTGACCTCATGCTCCAGGAGCCTGAGACAAAGGAAAGAAATGTGGATACTTGAGTGGTCATGACATTTTTCCAACTGGCCACTTTCCCCTTAACCAGACCAAGCCTGTCTCTTCCATCTTGCCCTCGTGGGCTACCTGGGTCAAGACCTGACTCATGGCTCAGGTTCCTCCTTGCTGAAAAGAGAGGAAGTCCTGAGACCTGGCAAACAGCTTTCTAGACTCTTCTCCCACATTCTCATCCATCAGCAGGTCCCACTGAATACATTTTCAGAATGTGTCCTGATTCTGGGCACTTTTCCCCCACACCAAGCCTCCATTTCTACCTGGAACTACAGTGATTTGCTAAGTGGTCTCGTTTCCACTCTTTTATTTATTATTCTCTGAAATTGCCTTGTCCTGACTTTTCTACTTGTTTCTTACATTTGTTTTCACCATTAGCCTATAAACGTCTCATTCATCAGTGGCTGGCACATGCGTGGTCCAATCGATACTTCTTTCTTTTTTAAAAAATTTTTATTGGAGTATGGTTGATTTACAATGTTGTGTTATTTTCAGGTGCACAGCAAAGTGAATCAGTTATACATGTACATATATCCATTCTTTTTTAGATTCTTTTCCCATATAGGTTATTACAAAATATTGAGTAGAGTTCCTTGTGCTATACAGTAGGTCCTTGTTGGTTATCTATTTTACACATAGTATTGTGTATATATATATATTTTTTTTGGCTGTGCCATGCAGCATGCTGGATCTTAGCTCCCCGACCAGGGGTCGAACCCGTGCCCCCTGCATTGGACCACCAGGGAAGTCCCTCGTAGTGTGTATATCTTAATCACAATCTTGATTGAATGGAAGGAGCTGGGAAGAGTTTCCTTCTTTCTTTTTTTAATTGGCGTATAGTTGATTTACAATGTTGTATTAGTTGCAGGTGTACAGCGCAGTGATTCAGATATATATTCTTTTTCATATTCTTTTCCCTTGTAGATTATTACAAAATATTGAGTATTGTTCGCTGTGCTATACAGGGAACAGGTCCTTGTTGGTTATCTATTTTATATATAGTAGTGTGTATATGTTAATCCCAAACTCCTAATTTACCCCTCCTCCCATTTCACCTTTGGTAACCATAAGTTTGTTTTCTATGTCTGTGGGTCTATTTCTGTTTTGTGAATAAGTTTGTATCATTTTTTTAAGATTCTGCATATAAGCGATCTCATATGATACTTGTCTGTGTCTAACTTACTTCACTTAGTATGGTAATCTCTAGGTCCATCCATGTTGCTGCAAATGGCATTATTTCATTCTTTTTTATGGCTGAATATTATTCCATTGTCTCTCTCTCTCTCCCTCTCTCTCTCTCTCTCTCTCTATATATATATATATATATATATATACACACACACACTACATTTTCTTTATCCATTCATCTGTTGAAGGACGTTTAGGTTGCTTCCATATCTTGGCTATTGTAAATAGTGTTGCTATGAACATTGGGGTATATGTATCTTTTCGAATTATGGTTTTCTCTGGATATATGCCTAGGAGTGTGATTACTGAATCATATGCTAACTCTATTTTTAGTTTTTTAAGGAATCTCCATACTGTTCTCCATAGTGGCTGCACCAATTTACATTCCCACTAACAATGCAAGAGGGTTCCCTTTTCTCCACACCTTCTCCAGCCTTTATTATTTGTAGACTTTTTGACGATGGCCATTCTGACCAGTGTGAGGTGGTACCTCATTGTAGTTTTGATTTGCATTTCTCTAATAATTAGTGATGTTGAGCATTTTTTCATGTGACTGTTGGCTATCTGTATGTCTTCTTTGGAGAAATGTAGAGTTGCCTTCTTAAGCAAAAGACTTTTTCTCTTCTCAAGGGAAATCCACTCTGTAGATATGAAAGTGGGCCCCTTCATAGGTTTACTGGGCAACATTTTGCTAAAATCATTCAAATTATAAGACTTCAAAGTTATAGAAGGTAGTCATACTCTTATTTTTAAGTGTGTCATTTGTATTTTTCACACCCAGGAAGTGAAGGCAGAGAGTTAAATCTTCTCTATTTGAGCTTCCCCATGCATCTATGTGGTTCTGGTGGTCAAGCCCCTCCCAACTCATTCTCAGCAATTGTGTTCAGCCTTTGAATGTTTGTCTCACACAATTCTGCTTCTCTGATATAGATTCTTGGGGCTCCAGGTACAAAGGTTGCCGTCACCCTCTCTGCCATGTTTTGACCCCATTGGGAAATGTAAATCCGGTCATCACATGTGGTCCAAAGCCTCTTGTCAGGAAGGGGCCCAGGCTGTTTCTTGTATGAGCATCTCTGTCCTGGAGCACGTGATCCTCCCCAAGCTCACTCAATCCAAAGGCTGCCTGGCACAGAGCCTGGCTCAGCACCAGAAGCTCCAGTGAATGAGATGGGCCAATTGTATCCCATCCACTCCGCCTAGAGTTTGACCTGGGAAGTATGGGCAGAATCACATGGTCAATAGAAAGTTAGAAAGTCGTGAGGAAGAGAGAGGCCTGTGAGACTAGGACTGAATCAGAGTTATGAGGATTCAGAAGCAGAAGCGTGGAGCTCAAGAAGGGATACACAGAGTGGAGGGCAAGGAAGCCACTGGAAACAGAAGAGATGGAGTAGTCACACACAGGGAAGCAGAGACCCGGAGAAAGGCAAGGCAAAGGTGGAACACTGGAGAGAACCCAGATTCTTGCAGCGAGGGCTCCTGGAGTGCCTTGGTGGATACCTTGGGTTCATAAAGACCTTCCTGTTCCAGTCTCCACCATCCCATGTCGTGATATGCTCTCTATTCCTGTGAGATCCCGGTTCCCTTGTTGGGCCTCATGGCCTGAGCCACCCTGAAGGGCTCGCTGTTCTTTATGGGTTCACAAGGCAGGAAACCAACAGTAACCACTGTCATTGGGTCCCTATTAGGCACTTTGTGTGTGGGGGGGGGGGAGGGGAGGATGAGTGGCATCCAAGAGCTTTCAGGGGACTAACTCCTCAAAGGCTCTGGTAATATCCACGGGGGTGGTCCCATTCCTCAAGGATCTAGGCTCTGCTTTCTTTTTTTTCATGTATCCCCCAAATTACATATATAAACATCTAAACTGTCTTTTATATATAACAAAATATATAAGTACATATAATATATAAGTATTATATAAACACATACATATGTATTACAGATACAGTAGAATTACAACTTGGTTTAAAGTCTAAAGTGTGTCTTAGGCTAAATTGTATATTGTATATTGTCAAATTTACGCCTGAGAACCCTTTAAAGTACCCATAGAACATACATGATATACATGATTTTGGATTTATAACTACAACTTGTATGGTAATAGTAAACATGAACACCAGGAAATATCAATCAACCCCTTCCTGTAGAACTCTTGCTGAAATAGCTGCAAATGAGAAAAAACAGATTCTGGTTCCCACCCCCAGGCAAATTGTGACCAAAACTTGCAAAGACTTTTTCCAACCCAAATGACAATTGATTCATTCCTTCTGGCAAACGGATTGCTGTGACGTTCCCTGTAAGTCAGATATCCTCTGAGATTATTTTAACTGGAACCCTCATGACTTTTGAAAGATTTGAGGTGGTCCTAATAATTGGCAGATATATAACAATTCCATTAAAATAAAAAACAAAAAAGTCATAAGAAGGGGAAATAAATAACCTAAAGAAGTGAGGCTAATATAATTCCTATAATGGACAAATGAACTCTTGAGTTTCCTGGAAGTCAAGGGAAAAAGGGAAAATCCTAGACAAGCATTCTCATTGCTTAATGAAAATAATCAAAAGAGAGAGGTTTTCTCTTGGCACTATTTTAAAAAAATTAGGGAATTCCCTGGTTGTCCAGTGGTTAGGACTCTGTGCTTCCACTGCAGGGGGCACAGGTTCGATCCCTGGTTAGGGAACTAAGATCCCACAAGCTGTGCCGTGCAGCATGGCCAAAAAGAAAAAAATTAAAAGTCACTCATAATTTCATCATAGTGATATTGTTATTTTTGCTTGTATACACTGTATTCCAGTCCTTGCCTGCAAGCAAAATAATAGGTAATTTTATTAAAAAAAATATTTGAATAGGCAAAACATTCACATAGTTTGAAAATAGGAAAGTGTGAAAAGTAAACAATGGAATTTCCCTACCGTCCTTGCCATAAATTTGCCCCAGTTCGACTCCCTTCAAGCTCCCCCTGTTTTGTATCCATCTAGAGTTTTTATGCATATTCAATCACAACTTCATCATCAACAATAAAATATGGACTCATTTGTTTCATTTAACAACATATCTTTCAGGCTTTTCCATATCAGTAGGAAAGCCTCCTCTTCTTTCTCTTTCATAGCTACAGGGTATCTCATTGTTTGGATGTACTTACCAATGCCCTACTGATGTCATTTTCATTTGGATTGTTCCTTTTTTTTTTTTGCTATTAGAAGCAAAGTATGTAACTTCACAATGTGCATATATTGATACATATGATAAATCGCTGAAGTTGATTGCTGGGTCAAGGGATAAATGCATTTGTGAATTTGATAGCTCTCACCAAATTGCCCTCCAGAAGGGTTCTGGAAACTTACGCTTCTACCAGCAGTGTCAGAAGGTTGAGTTGCCACATACTATCTGTATACTCTAGACCCAGCATCCTCCTGCTGACTTCCAAGGAGGAAGGAAAAAGGAATGTGAAAAAGGAAGAACTGTTTATCAGGTACCTACTATATGCCAGATGTACACGATATATACACGTTTGATCCTCAGTGTAACCCTGTGATGGTGTCTCAGCAGAGCCTGGTGTCTTCCTGACCTGATTTCAGCTTTCATGGACCAGCAGTGGTGACAACAGAGTTCTCTGTGTCTCAACTACTTTATTTTCTTGGCTGCCTTAAACTTCAAGCGTCACAGCTCAGCCCTACTTAGAGGAACCCCTGGGAATCTTTGCCCCCTTCCACTTGGCCTCCTGCCCAGGTCCCAGCCCTGGCCCCTCACAAGTGATTTTTGAGGGTGGCGCAGGGCTCTTCTGGGTACCCGTCTCCCAGGAGGACATCCAGCCACTCCTCCAGGTCCCGCACCAGCTGTTCTACGTCTCGCACCAGCTGTTCCAGGTCTCGCACCTCTTTCTCTAGCTTCTCCACGAAAACACGCAAGTTCTCCTTCAACCAGGTCCTGATGACCTTGATTGGCTCTTCTGAAGGGTCATTGGTCTGGTATTCAAACACCTGAAAGGCAGACACTCACATTGCATCTTGAGCCTTTTCATGTAGACCCTCTCTTGCCGCTGGTTTCTAAAAGTTCCCCGAGCCTTTGCAATGCTTTCCTTCTGCCCAAAGTACCCATCCCCACCTTCTCCACCCGGCCGAGACCCATCAATGACACCTCTGGGAAGCCTTCTCAGATTTCCTCAGCCAAGCTTGACGTCCCTCAGTACCTTCTTGAATATGTTACCTGGGAAGTCATAGGATTCCGGGCGTAGTTACATTCTCTGATTCTTTCTGACACCTCCCAACTTCTTCCTGAAACAGGCACAGACACCACCTCTTAATAAGGTAAAGGAGAGTGGGTTGGAATAAACTCGGTTGATCATCCCAATGGGATGAAGAGGATGGGAGAAGGCAAGCTGTGGAGGCCCCCTTGGCATGCAGCCATCTCCAGAATATGCTCCTGACTCCGTGTGGACTTGGCTCCTCCCTCCTCAGATTCCAGAATGCTCACCTGATATTTGTGTGCCCGCATATAGCACCAAGATCAGCAACGCCAACAGTGTCTGGGGGCAAGAAGAGAAGGAGGAAGGAGGTGAATTTCTGGAGGGTATATACGTGCATCCCTGCTTCCCTCACAGAGGGCTAGGCATGGGGCTGCTATAAGATCATGGTTAGAGCTTAACTTTTTTCTAATTATCTAAGTCACGTGTACTTACTACAAAACCCGCAAATATTGCAGAATTAGATAACATGGCAACTTACTGCCATTTCATTGCTGTTTTCCCTCCTTTCTCCCTGCTGAGAAGGAAGCCCCACCTCTATTCTCATGCCTTGCCTCACTTTTGCATTTTTTCTTTTAAATGATCTTTAAAAGGAGTTGACTTTATTGAGGTATAATTCACATACAATAAAATGCACATTTTACATGCACAGTTTGATGAGTTTTGACAGATGTCTATGCTTGTGGACTACCACTCCAATCTAGATGTAGAACATTTCCATCATCCTAGAAAGTTCCTTTATGTGCTTTTGCGGCCAACTCCCTCTTTACCACCGTCCCCCCCACCCCCCCGCCATAGGGAACCACTCATCTGCTCTCTGTCACTGTGGAGCCGTTTTGCCTGTTCTGTAACTGCACATCAATGAAACCATATATTATATCCTTTTTTGTTGAGCTACTTTTACTCAACGTAATGCTTCTGAGATGTCTCCATGTTTTCATGTTCGAGGTTATTGATGAGTAATATTATATTGTATGGATATAGAATATATATGTGTGTGTGTATGTCTGTACATATATGTGTGCTCTCAAATGGATGCCTGGGATCTTAAGGAGTTTCATGGTTCTAGCTGGATCAGAATTCCATCCACCTCCAGCACTGCTGGACTTCCAGTATCTCTGCTCTAAACCCCATAGCAGCTGCTGTCTGGTAAGCCGTGGGTAATCTAATCCTTTGCGTGCAGCCCACAGCCAAGAAGTCACGGAGATCCCCGCCTGGGCTTTCGGGATCCTCTCAACACACAGCTCTTCTTCCTCTCCAATGCCTTGTCCTACGGAGTCCAGCTGATTCAGTTGCGCAGACTCTCTGCAGCTCAGCAGGACTGCTGGGCTCTGTTCGCCCTCTAACTCTTGGTGCAGCCGTCGTCGGGAAAGAGTTGAGGCAATCACCAGTTTTCTTTTCTCAGGGATTGCACTTTTGTGCTGTCTGTTGCCCTCACCGGAAAATAGTAGTTGCTTCATTTATTTTGTCAATTTCATGGCTGCTTACAATGAATGGGAGGGCTAGTTTAGCCCCAGTGACTGTGTTAAGGCTGCAATTGGAAGTCTACCTCTTGGGGTTTGGGTGCAGGAATGAAACGGCTGCCTGAAGACAACATTGCTCCCTAGAGCTTGGGTCAGTCCAAGACCATTTAGGAGATTCTGATGGGTGTGCCAGGATCAGGAGGGGAGAAAACTGAGAGCCTTTTGGAGAGATGGGAGAAGGTAGAGGGGGAATCTGAGTCTGGGAGGAGCCCGGTACCCTCTCCTGGGTGGCCTCGTGGTGTGGCTGGGAGGTCTTAGCACAGGGAATTCAGAGACACCTGCTTTCAACAGACAGTGTGAGTTGGGACAGTGATGGTGTCAGGGGCAAACAAAAGTGGAGAGAGGATTAAGGCGGACACAGTAGTGACCGACACTGACTTTCCCCCCAACTCACCGGATGTGGGCTGAGCCAGATTTAATCTGACTTGAAATAATACATTTCTTATGCACCTGTCTTTGTGAAGCAAGATTTAGACTGGCTACCACAAACAAAGAAGATAAGAGATTTGCATAATTTGTCTCTTCCCTGGATAGCTTTTCAAAAATATATACTAACAACTATATTATTATTAACTTAAAAAAAAAAGTAAAAATTAATTACATAGCAGCGACGTGACTGAGTCTCTCACACACACTAGGAGTGAAAAAAGCCAGTCATGAAGGGACACACTGTTTGCTTCCATTCCCATGAAATTCAGGGACATACAAAACTTATCTGTGATGATAGAACTCAGAATCGTGGTTATGGAGTGTGAGCTGGGGGGGGCCTTGGAGGAACCTTGGACATGCTCTATAGCTTGATCTGGGTAGCAACTGCCTGGGTGTGGACACCCAATGTGAAATCATAGTACACTTCAGATTAGGGCACTTTTTAAATTTCTTAACAATATTCCCTGAGACTCTCTTTATCTAAGACACATAGAACTGACTCATTCTTTATAATGGCTGATGAACATTCTGTGGTCTGAAAGCTCTTCTATTTCTTTAACCACTCCTCTGTCAATGTGCTTTACAGGATGCTGTCGTCACCAGCACACTTGCTGCTATTTTGTGTGTGTGTGTGTGTGCAGGGTGGAGATAAAGGCAGGGAACAGGGGCTAAGATTGAGTTTTAGTCCTTCTCTTGTGCTGTTGTGGGGCCTGAGCCAAATCATTTCTTCTCTCTGAGCCTCAGTTTCTTCACCTGTACAGTGGATTTTGATATATGCTGAAAGGTCTTTCAAAAAGGCAAGGTGGGGACTCTGTCATCGAATTGATTTGGGAAATGCTGTGGTAAACAAAGTTATGTGGATTTCCTTGCTGCAGGACTTGTCAGAGCCTTCATTATGTGAACGAGCTGTGTAAATCTCCAAGAAGGGAACGAGGGTATCAGCATTTCCCAAACCACAGAACATTTTAAATGACTTTTCTAAAAGGAGCATTCCTGGGGTTTGAGATTCGTGGGACACTTTTTTAGCAAAAGCTGCAGCATAATGGGAGCCCCGCAAAGTCCAGCGTAAAGGAAGCATTGGAACGTGTATAAATGTATGAGTGAACAAATCTTTTGAAAACATATATAGGTCAGTCATGTATCGCTCTGCGATAAAATACCACCCCTTTCCACGGTGTGCAAGGCCCAGATGACCTTCCCAGCCTCCTTTTACATCCTTCCCTCAGTTCTCCACCTGGCAGGCAGTGGAGTGCAGGGTCACCTTGCTAAGGGTTCTGGAATCAGATGGCCCTGGCTTCAAATCCCAGTATGTCCCTGCTGTCTGGCCTTTTGCCTTTCCGACCTCAGCTTACCCATTTGTGAATGAGGTTGCTAATAGTTGCTTCTCGGGAATGTCATGAAAGAGAGAGGGGTAGAAACACCAGGCTGTGCACATAAGTGCTAACATTTTCCATTTTGACAAAATCCTATGTGAGGTTTGAATTTCAGCCCTAAGAACAAAAGCTCCAGGACCTCTCCAATTCAGGTGTATTATCCTATTTATTTCGGTTCATTCATTCATTCATTCAGCACCTGTTATGTACCAACCACTATTCTAGGCACTAGGAATACAGCAGGAAGCTAAATAAAAATCCCAGCCCTCCTGGAGCATACCTTCTGCTGGCAGTGTGGAGAATTAAATAAGAGTGTCAGTAATGACTTCTAGAAGAAGCTCCTGAGCCCTGCTGCGTTCCACCAGGTTGGGCTCTAGGGAGAGTCGGGCTGAAAGCCCGTTCCTGACTTTGAGGGCCTTACAGTCTGCCTGGAGTGTCCAATGGAGTCCACATGGGAGGAAAGCCATGTACACCTGGTCTGGCCTCACCTGTTTCTTGTCCTCAGAGTGACCTCCCCTTCTCTCAGCGGCCACTCGCCCCCTGCTGCCCACCTGTTGGATCACCATGATCTCAGGTCCGGCTGCCTGGGTGGAACAGGGTACCCTCACCTCCCCGGCCTCTGGTCACCAAGCATCTCTCAAGCCATGAGTTCTGATGTCACAGAAGGTGGGGACAGTCAGGCCCCCATTCTGCACCACCCTGGTGTTTAGCCCCAACTTGTTTTTCATATAAATGTAAAAAACAAAGGCCAGAAAGAAATACACCGAAAGATTTTATTTCAGGATGGTGATTTTTCTGATCCTTTTTCTTCTCTTTTCAATTTTGTTTTATAAGATGCAAGTCTTTAAATAAAAAAACAATAGAATATTTTTAACTGAGTTTATTGAGATAATTGTAGATTCACATGCAGTTGTAAGAAACAGTGTAGGAGATGCTGGGTACCCTTTACTCAGTTTCCACTGATGGTAACATAGGCTCTTGCCATGGATACAATCTATCAATCTTATTAAAATCTCCCCAGTTCCACTTGTATTCATTTGTGTGTGTATTTAATTCTAAATAATTCTGTCACATGGCTAGATTTGGGTATCCACCACTACAGTCACGATACAGAAGAATTCCCAAACCACAGGGTTCTGTGTTGCTGTTTGATCCCCGCCCCCTCCCTTCCCCCCCCCGCCCATCCCCCCCCCCCCCCCCGCCACCACTGTCTCTAATTCCTGGCAACCACTGATCTGTTGTCTATTTCTAAAATTTTATCTTTTCAAAAATGTCGTATCAATGGAATCAAATAGTCTGTGACCTTTGGAGACTGGCTTTTTGGTACTTAGCATAATTCCCTGGCAATTCATCCCGATTATCCTGCATCGGTAGTTTGTCCCTCTTTCTTTTTGTGTAGTATTTCATGGCAGGGATGTGCCACAGTTTACCGGCCACCCACTGAAAGACAGACATCTGGGCTGTTTCCAGGTTTTGGCTTTTATGAGTAAAGCTAACATGGGCTTTCTTGTATAGGCACACCTTGTTTTATTGCACTTCGTAGATACTGCCTTTTTTACAAACTGAACTTTTGTGGTAGCCCTGCGTGGAGCAACAGCATTTCCCAGCAGCATTTGCTCATTTCACGTCTCTGTGTCACATTTTGGTAATTCTTGCCATATTTCAAATTTTTTCACTATTATTATGTTTGTTACGGTGATCTGTGATCAGTGATCTTTGATATTACTACCACAACTCCCTGAAGGCTCAGATGATGGTTAGCATTTTTAGCAATAAAGTATTTTTAATTAGGGTATGCACATCATTTTAGACATAATGCTATTGCACATTTAATAGACTACAGTATAGTGTAAACATAACTTTTATGTGTGCTGAGAAAGCAAAAAAATTGTGTGTGACTCACTTTATTATGATATTCACTTTATTGTGGTGGTCTGGAACCAATATCTCCGAGGTATACCAGTACAGGTTTTTGTGTGAACCTAAGTTTTTATTTCTCTGGGATGTGTAAGGGGACAATTGCTGGATTATGTGGTAATTGCATGATAATTTTATAAGACACTGTCAAACTATTTCCTAGAGTGGCTGTACCATTTTACATTCTCATCAGCAATATAGGAACAATACAGTCTCTCCTCATACTCCCTAGCATTG